>NC_090938.1:826231706-827586706 GCF_040938575.1 Ambystoma mexicanum | reverse complement strand
CTGGTGTCCTGCTTCTGGCTTTCTCCGGTGTCCTGTTTCTGGCTTTCTCTGGTTCCTGCTTCTGGCTTTCTTTGGTGTCCTGCTTCTGGCTTTCTCTGGTGTCCTGCTTCTGGCCTTCTCCTGTGTCCTGCTTCTAGCTTTCTCTGGCATCCTGCTTCTGGTCTTCTCCAATGTCCTGCTTCTGGCTTTCTCTGGTATCCTGCTTCTGGCCTTCCCTGATGTCCTGCTTCTGGCCTTCTCTGATGTCCTGTTTTTGGCCTTCTCAATTGTCCTGCTTCACTTTCTCTGATGCCCTTCTTCAAGTTTTCTCTGATGTCCTGATTATTCCCTTCTCAGTTGTATTGCTTCTGATCTTCTCTGGTGCCCTCCTTCTGGCTTTCTCTGATGTCCTGCTTCTGGCCTTCTCAATTGTCCTGCTTTGCACTTTCTCTGATGTCCCGCTTCAGGGTTTCTCTGATGTCCTGCTTCTAGCTTTCTCTAGTGTCATGTTTCTCATTTTATCCAGTGATATGCTTCTGGATTTGTCCAGTGATCTGCATCTGACTTTCTCTGGTATCAAGATTCTGACTACTATGATGTCCTGCTTCTGGATTTATCTGATGTCCTGCTTCTCTATTTCTCAAATGTTCTGCTTCTGGGCTTCTCTGATGTCCTGCTACTGGCTTTTTCTGGTGTCCTACTTCTGGTTTTCTGTGGTGTCATGCTTCTGGCCTTCTATGATGTCCTGCTTCCGCCCTTCATTATTGTTCTGCTTATCACTTTAGCTGATGTCCGGCTTCAGGTTTTCACAGATGTCCTGCTTCTGGCTTTCTCTAGTGTCCTGTTTCTCATTTTGTCCAATTATCTGATTCTGGTTTTCTCTTGTGTCCTGCTTCTGGCTTTCTCTGGTATCCTGATTCTGGCTTCTATGATGTCCTGCTTCTAGATTTATCTGATGTCCTGTTTCTCAATTTCTCCGATGTCCTGCTTCTTGTTTTCCCAGATGGCCTGCTTCTCGATTTCTCTGGTTTCCTGCTTCTGGCCTTCTCTGGTTTCCTGCCTCTGGCTTTTTCTGGTGTCCTACCTCTGACTTTATGTGTTGTTCTGGTTCTGGCTTTCTCTGATGCCCTGCTTCCTGGCCTTCTCTGGTGTCCTGCTTCTGCCCTTCTCTGGTGTCCTGCATTTGGCTTCTCTGGTGTCCTGCTTCTGGCCTTCTCTGCTGTCCTGCTTCTGGCCTTCTCTGGTGTTCTGCATTTGGCTTCTCTGGTGTCCTGCTTCTTGTCCTTTTATGGTGTCCTGCTTCTGGTCTTCTCTGGTGTCCTGCATTTGGTCTTTTCTGGTGTGCTGCTTCTGGCCTCCTCTGGTGTCCTGCTACTTGGCCTTCTGTGGTCTCCTGCTTCTGGCCTTCTCTGGTGTCCTGTTTCTGGTCTTCTCTTGTGTCCTGCTTCTGGCCTTCTCTGGTGTCCTAATTGTGGCTTTATCTGGTGTCCTGCATTTGACTTATAAGGTGTCCTGCTTCTGGCCTTCCCTGGTGTCCTTCTTCTGGCCTTGTCTGGCGTCCTACATTTGGCTTCTCTGGTGTCCAGCTTCTAGCCTTCTCTGGTGTCCTGTTTCTGCAATTCTGTGGTGTCCAGCTTCTGGCTCTCTCTGGTGGCCTGCATTTGGCTTCTCTGGTGCCCTGCTTCTGGCCTTCTTTGATGTGCTGCTTCTGGCCTTCTCTGGTGTCCTGTCTCTGGCTTTGTTTGATGCCCTGCTTCTGGCCTTCTCAGTTGTCCTCCTTCTGGATTTCTCTAGTGTCATGTTATGTTTCTCATTTTGTACAGTGATATGCTCCATGCTTTGTACAGTGATCTGCTTCTGGCTTTCTCTTGTGTCCTGCTTCTGGCTTGCTATCATGTCCTGCTTCTGATTATTTTCTCTGATGTCCTGCTTCTGGGTTTCGCTGATGTCCTGCTTCTGGCTTTTTCTGGTATCCTGCTTATGGCTTCATGTGGTGTCATGCTTCCGACCTTCTCTAGTGTCCTGCCTTTGGCTTTTTGGTGTCCTGCTTCTGGCTTTCTCTGGTGTTGTGCTTATAGCTTCTCTGATGTCCTGCTTCTGGCTTTCTCTGGTGTTGTGCTTCTCACATTCTCTGATTTTCTGTTTCAGGCCTTCTCTGGTGCCTGGTTCTGGCCTTCTCTGGTGTCCTGCTTTTGGCCTTCTATGGTGTCCTGTCTTTCATTCACTTAGATGTCCGGCAACTGGATTTCTCTGACGTCCTGCTTCTGGCTTCTCGGGTGTCCTGCATCTGGCTTCCTTCTCGAATGTCCTGCTTCTCGCCTTCTTTGATGTCCTGCTGCTTCCCTTCTCTGATGCCCTGCTTCTGGTTTTCTCAGTTGTCCTGCTTCTGGCCTTCTTGATTTTTTAAAATGTTTTAAATTTAATTCTTATAAAGCGCTACTAGCCCATAAGCCTCAGAGCGCTACATAAAACAAAAACTTACAAAACAGCATAAATAAAATAAATAGCAAAATAAATACATAATGGCAACCCAGAAGTAAGAAAAACAGAGACATACATAAGTACATAGGCATTATGAAGGCATTGAATAACCCAAACTTCAGTCTTGAAGAGGGAAAAAATAAGAGGGAACCATTAATAACAGAGTACAGCAAGTTACTACTGTAAATGAACGGCAGCATCAAACAATAAGCTCAAGATTCGTGAAACCCATAGGTAGATATTTAACATGTTTCAGATACATGGGCAAAGTGCCAGTTCCACATCCCACCAAAATACAATCATTATTCACTTGAGAACACCATTTGGCCAAATCAATTCTGTGCAAGATTTTCAAATCAGAAGAAAGCACAACGCCTGGCCCGGTTCTTGCCCGTAATCAGGCAGGGACTTTATTGCGGAGTGCATCTCTGGGTTCGGTCTTGCTAGATTGATCTGCTTCACTTTCTTTGATGTCCTGCTTCAGGTTTTCTCTGATGTCTCGCTTCTTGCCTTCTCTGTTGTATTGCTTCGGACCTTCTCTGGTGTCATCCTTCTGGCCTTCTCTGATGTCAAGCTTCTAGCCTTCTCGATTGTCCGCCTTTTCACTTTCTCTGATGTCCTGCTTCAGGTTTTCTCTCATTTCCTGCTTCTGGCTTTCTCTAGTGTCCTGTTTCTCATTTTGTCCAGTGATATGCTTCTGGCTTTGTCCAGTGATCTTCTTCTGACGTTCTCTGCTATCCTGATTCTGGCTACTATGATGTCCTGCTACTCTGTTTCTCAAATGTTCAACTTCTGGGCTTATCTGATGTCCCGCTACTGGCTTTCTCTGGTGTCCCACTTTTGGATTTCTGTGGTGTCCTGCTTCTGGCCTTCTCTGATGTCCTGCTTCTGGCCTTCATGATTGTTCTGCTTGTCACTTTAGCTGATGTCCTGCATCATACTTTCACGGATGTCCTGCCTCTGGCTTTCTATAGTGTCCTGTTTCTCATTTTGTCCAGTGATCTGCTTGTGGCTTTCTCTTGCATCCTGCTTCTGGCTTTCTCTGTTATCCTGATTCTGGCTTCTATGATGTCCTGCTTCTAGATTTATCTGATGTCCTATTTCTCAATTTCTCCGATGTCCTGCTTCTTGTTTTCTCAGATGTCCTGCTTCTCACTTTCTCAGGTTTCCTGCTTCTGGCCTTCTCTGGTTTTCTGCCTCTGGCTTTTTCTGGTGCCCTACTTCTGACTTTCTGTGTTGTTCTGCTTCTGGCTCTCTCTGATGCCCTGCTTCCTGGCCTTCTCTGGTGTCCTCCTTCTGGCCTTCTCTGGTGTCCTGCATTTGGCTTCTCTGGTGTCCTGCTTCTGGCCTTGTCTGCTGTCCTGCTTCTGGCCTTCTCTGCTGTCCTGCTTCTTGACCGTCTCTGGTGTCCTGCTTCTGGCCTTCTGTGGTGTTCTGCATTTGGCTTCTCTGGTGTCCTGCTTCTAGCCTTCATGGTGTCCTGCTTCGTGTCCTTTTATGGTGTCCTGCTTCTGGTCTTCTCCGGTGGCCTGCATTTGGCCTTCTCTGGTGTCCTGATTCTGGCCTCCACTGGTGTCCTGCTACTTGGCACTCTGTGATCTCCTGCTTCTGGCCTTCTCTGTTGTCCTGATTCTGGCCTTCTCTGGTGTTCTGCTTCTGGACTTCTCTGGTGTTCTGTTTCTTGCTCTCTCTGGTGTCCTACATTTGCCTTCTAATGTGTCCTGCTTCTGGTCTTCTTGTGTGTCCTGCTTCTGGCCTTCTCTGTTGTCCTGCTTGCGGCCTTCTCTGGTGTCCTATTTTTTGCTCTCTCTGGTGTCCTGCATTTGCCATCTCAGGCGTCCTGCTTCTGGCCTTCTCTGGTGTCCTGCATCTGGCCTTCCCTGGTGTCCTGATTGTGGCTTTATCTGATGTCCTGCATTTGGCTTTTAAGGTGTCCTGCATCTAGCCTGCTCTGGTGTCCTGCTTCTCACCGTCTCTGGAGTACTGTTTCTTGCTTTCTCTGGTGTCCTGCATTTGTCCTTGTCTGGTGTCCTGATTCTGGCATTCTCTGGTGTGCTGCTTCTGGCCTTCCCTGCTGTCCATCTTCTGGCCTTCTCTTGTGTCCTACATCTGGCCTTCTCTGGTGTCCTGCATTTGGCTTCTCTGGTGTCCAGCTTCTGTTTCTGGCCTTCTCTGGTGTCCTGTTTCTGGCATTCTGTGGTGTTCTGCTTCTGGCTCTCGCTGGTGTCCTGCATTTGGCTTCGCTGGTGCCCTGCTTCTGGCCTTCTCTGATGTCCTGCTTCTTGCCTTCTCTTTTGTATTGCTTCTGACCTTCTCTGGTTTCCTGCTTCTGGTTTTCTCTGAGGTTCTGCTTATGGCCTTCTCGATTCTCCTGCTTCACGTTCTCTGATGTCCTGCTTCAGGTTTTCTATGATGTCCTGTTTCTTGATTTCTCTGTTGTATTGCTTCTGACCCCCTCTGGTGCCCTCCTTCTGGCCTTCTCTGATGTCCTGCTTCTGGCCTTCTCGATTGTCCTGCTTTGCACGTTCTCCGATGTCCCGCTTCAGGATTTCTCTGATGTCCTACTTCTGGCTTTCTTTAGTGTCCTGTTTCTCATTCTGTCCAGTAATATGCTTCTGGCTTTGTGCAGTAATCTTCTTCTGACTTTCTCTGGTATCCCGATTCTGGCTACTATGATGTCCTGCTTCTGGATTTATAGAATGTCCTGCTTCTCTATTTCTCAAATGTTCTGCTTCTGGGCTTCTCTGATGTCCTGCTACTGGCTTTTTCTGGTGTTCCACTTCTTGTTTTCTGTGGTGTCATGCTTCTGGCCTTCTCTGATGTCCTGCTTCTGGCCTTCTTGATTGTTCTGCTTGTCACTTTAGCTGATGGCCTGCTTCAGGTTTTCACGGATGTCCTGCTTCTGGCTTTCTCTAGTGTCCTGTTTCTCATTTTGTCCAATGATCTGCTTCTGGTTTTCTCTTGTGTCCTGCTTCTGGCTTTCTCTGGTATCCTGATTCTGGCTTCTATGATGTCCTGCTTCTAGATTTATCTGATGTCCTGTTTCTCAATTTCTCTGATGTCCTGCTTCTTGTTTTCTCAGATGGCCTGCTTCTCACTTTCTTAGGTTTCCTGCTTCTGGCCTTCTCTGGTTTCCTGCCTCTGGCTTTTTCTGGTGTCCTACTTCTGACCTTCTGTGTTGTTCTGCTTCTGGCTTTCTCTGATGCCCTGCTTCATGGCCGTCTCTGGTGTCCTGCTTCTGCCCTTCTCTGGTGTCCTGCATTTGGCTTCTCTGGTGTCCTGCTTCTGGCCTTCTCTGCTGTCCTTCTTCTTGACCTTCTCTGGTGTCCTGCTTCTGGCCTTCTCTGGTGTCCTGCTTTTTGACCGTCTCTGGTGTCCTGCTTCTGGCCTTCTCTGGTGTTGTGCATTTGGCTTCTCTGGTGTCCTGCTTCTTGTCCTTTTATGGCGTCCTGCTTCTGGCCTGCTCTGGTCTCCTGCTTCTGGCCTTCTCTGGTGTGCTGCTTCTGGCCTTCTCTGGTGTTCTGCTTCTGCCCTTCTCTGGAGTACTGTTTTTTGCTCTCTCTGGTGTCCTGCATTTGCCTTCTTAGGTGCCCTGCTTCTGGTCTTCTTGTGTGTCCTGCTTCTGGCCTTCTCTGGTGTCCTAATTGTGGCTTTATCTGGTGTCCTGCATGTGGCTTATAAGGTGTCCTGCGTCTAGCCTGCTCTGGTGTCCTGCTTCTCACCACCTCTGTACTGTTTCTCGCTTTCTCTGGGGTCCTGCATTTGGCTTGTCTGGTGTCCTGATTCTGGCATTCTCTGGTGTGCTTCTTCTGGCCTTCCCTGGTGTCCTTCTTCTGGCCTTGTCTGGTGTCCTACTTCTGGCCTTTTCTGGTGTCCTGTATTTGGCTTCTCTGGTGTCCAACTTCTAGCGTTCTTTTGTGTCCTATTTCTGGCATTCTGTGGTGTCCTGCTTCTGGCTCTCTCTGGTGTCCTGCATTTGGCTTCTCTGGTGCCCTGCTTCTGGCCTTCTTTGATGTCCTGTTTTTGGCCTTCTTTGCTGTCTTGCGTCTGGCTCTCTCTCGTGTCCTGCATTTGGCTTCTCTGGTATCCTGATTCTGGCTACTATGATATCCTGCTACTCTATTTCTCAAATGTTCAGCTTCTGGGCTTATCTGATGTCCTGCTACTGGCTTTCTCTGGTGTCCCACTTCTGGCTTTCTGTGGTGTCCTGCTTCTGGCCTTCTCTGATGTCCTGCTTCTGGCCTTCATGATTGTTCTGCTTGTCACTTTAGCTTATGTCCTGCATCATACTTTCACGGATGTCCTGCTTCTGGCTTTCTATAGTGTCCTGTTTCTCATTTTGTCCAGTGATCTGCTTATGGCTTTCTCTTGCATCCTGATTCTGGCTTTCTCTGGTATCCTGTTTCTTGTTTCTATGATGTCCTGCTTCTAGATTTATCTGATTACCTGTTTCTCAATTTCATTGATGGTTTCTCAGATGTCCTTCTTCTCAATTTCTCAGGTTCCCTGCTTCTGGCCTTCTCTGGTTTCCTGCTTCTGGCTTTTTCTGGTGTCCTACTTCTGGTTGTCTGTGAGTGCAGCTTTGGGCCTTCTCTCATGTCCAGCTTCTGGCCTGCTCTCATATGCTGCTTCTGGCCTTTTTATGTCCTCATTCTGACCTTCTCTGAGGTGCTGCTTCTGGCCTTCTCTGATGTCATCCTTCTGGCCTTCTCTGATGTCCTCCTTCTGGTCTCCTCTGGTATCCTACTTATGGCCTTCTTAGTTGCCCTGTTTCTCATTGTGTCCAGTGACCTTCTTCTGGCTCTGTCCAGTGATCTGCTTTTGGCTTTCTGTTGTGTCCTGCTTCTGGCTTTCTCCAGTGTCCTGTTTCTCATTTTGTCCAGTGATCTGCTTCTGGCTCGGTCCATTAAACTTCTTCTGGCTTTCTCTTGTGTCCTGCTTCTGACATTCTCTGGTGTCTCTGGGTATCACTGATCAGCCTCTGGCCTGGCTGACCTCTTTCCTCTTTGATCGAATCTCCAAGGTCCAAATTGGGTCCTTCCTATCATCTATCTTCCTCTCTACCTGTGGTGTTCCCCAGGGGTCTAACCTCTAGCCCTGGCATTTCAACCATTACCTGGCAACTCTCGCCCACTGCATTGCCATTTTCTGCTCAAATTTCCAGTGCTGCGCTGATGACACTCAACTCATTTTCAAGTTGCCCTCGCCCACTCTCATCTCTGATTGCCTAACTGCCATTCAAGATTGGTGTGCCACCAATGATCTTTGTCTAAATGTGAGCAAGACGGAGATCCTCCTCATCGGCACACCTTCACCATCCTTTCCCCTCACTCTCTGGCCAGCTTCCCTTGGCCCTCCTCCTACCCCCACCTGCGAGGCTAAGAACCTCTGGGTTAATCTTTGACTCCACAATTTCCTTCCCTGCCCACATCTCTGATGCCTCTGAAACGTCAAACTTCCTACCGCACCTCCTCAGAGGTACTTTGCCTTTCCTCTCCTTCCCCCAGAAGCTCATGGTCTCCCAAGCTCTGGTTCTCTCTAGGTTGGACTTTTGTAACAGCCTCTTTCTAAATCTACCTGCCTCAACTCTTCGCCCTCTGCAACCAATCCAGAACAGGACTGTGACACTTGTCCTTGGCCTCAAGCCCTGGGATTGTATCTATCCAGCTCTGAAATCTGTCCATTGGCTCACAGTGGATGCAAGGATTAAATTCAAAGCCCTCTGCATTGTCCACAAGGCTTTCTGGGGCCTGGGTCCAAAATACCTTCAGCTATCGCTCTGCAAATACCTACCCTCTCGAGTGCTTCACTCCTCTACCTCTAACTCACTCAGGGTCAGTGGTTTTTGAAAGAAACAGGCTGGGGGTAGACCTCTGTCTTTGGCTGGGGCCTCCTCTGGAACAGCCTCCCTGCCACCTAAAACTTAAGGAGACCCATCTCCTTTACCAGAAGCACCTCAAGACCTCCCTCTTTGCTTCTGCCTTCGCTCCCCCTCTCCCCTGCTGATCTGTTCTTTCTTGGCACCGTGCACCTGGCCTCCCTCTGTCCTGCGGGCCCAGGTACCTGCTCACCGTACCACTGTCCTGCACTGCCCCCAGGCCACCCCTTGCACTGGGGTCTGTATCTGTACCCATACAGCCCCCCTCCCTTTTTCCACCTGCACTTATCAGACCTACCCTGTCTGCTGCCTTAAACCCATAACTTGCCAATTGCTGGCTGCACTACCACAGTTTGTTGCCTTTTTTATTTATGTATTTATTTATTATTATTTATCTGTTTCTCCTTTACTCCGCACTTTCCACTTCTCCCCCCTTCCATGCACCTTTCCCCTCTCCCATGCACTAGTGCGTTCTCAAGGTGACTGGGCCTAGTAAGATCGTTGTTTTGTTCTCCCCTGTTCTCCTTCCTTGCCTTGTCGCGCTCTGAAACACTTATGTACGAGCGCGATAGAAATAAAATATCAATATCCTCCTTCTGGCTTCTCTGATGTCCTGCTTTTGGCTTTCTCTGATTTCCTGCTTCTCATTTTCTCTGATGTCCTGCATCTGGGTTTCTCTGTTGTCCTGCTTCTGACATTCTCTAATGTCATGCTTCTGGGGTACTATGATGTCCTGCCTCTCACTCACTCTGATATTCTGCTTCTGGTTTTCTCTGATGACTTACTTCTGGATTACCCTAATGTCCTGCTTCTGATTTCCTCTGATGTCCTGCTTCTGGCTTTCTCTAGTGTCCAGTTTCTCATTGTGTAGAGTGATCTGCTTCTGGCTCCATCCAGTGATCTGCTTCTGGCTTTCTCGAGTGTCCTGCTTCTAGCTTGGCTGATGTCCTGTGTCTGGCTTTCTCTGATGTCCTGCTTCTGTGTTCTGACTTCTCTGATGTCCTGCTACTAGCTTTCTCTGATGTCCTGCTTCTCATTTTCCCTGATGTTCTGCTTCTGGCCTTCTCTGATGTTCTGCTTGTCATTTTCCCTCATGTCCTGCTTCTGGCAGTCTCTGATGCTCTGCTTCTGGCTGTTCTCTGGTGTCCTGATTGTGGCTCCTATTATGTTCTGCTTCTAGCTTCCTGGTGTCCTGCTTCTGGCATCTCTGATGTTCTGCTACTGGATGTCTCTGATGTCACGCTTCTGGTCACTCTCGTGTCATGCTTCTGGCTTCTCTGATGTCCTGCTTCTGGCTTTCTCTGGTGTTCTGCTTCTGGCTGTCTCTGGTGTCATTCTTCTGGCTTCTCTGATGTCATGCTTCTGGCTTTCTCTGTTGTCCTTCTTCTGGCTTCGCTGATGTCCTGCTTCTGGCTTCTCTGATGTCCTGCTCTGGCTTTCTCTGGTGTTGTGCTTCTGGCTTTCTCTGGTGTCATTCTTCTGGCTTTCTCTGGTGTTCTGCTTCTGGCTTTCTCTGGTGTCATTCTTCTGGCTTCTCTGATGTCATGTTTCTGGCTTTCTCTGGTGTCATGCCTCTCATTTCTCTGATGTCCTGCTTCTCATTTTAACTGATTTCCTGCTTCAGGCCTTCTCTGATGTCCTGCTTCTGGCCTTCTCTGGTGCCTTTTTTCTGGCTTCATGGTTGTGCTGCTTCTGGTTTTCTCTGGTGTCCTACTTCTGGCTTTTTCTGATGTCCTACTTCTGTCTTTCTCTGATGCACGGCTTCCCATTTTCTTTATGTCCTGCTTCTCATTTTCTATGATTTCCTGCTTCTGACCTTCTCCGATGTCCTGCTTCTGCCCTTTTTCCGACATCCTGCTGCTGGCCTACTCTGATGTCCTGCTTCCGGCCATTTTCTGGTGTCCTGCTTCCAGATTCTCCAATGTCCTGCTTCTGGCTTTCTCTGATGTCCTGTATCTGGCTTTCTCTGGTGTCCTGTATCTGGCGTCCTGCTTATGGTTTTCTCTGGTGTCCTACTTCTGGATTCTCTGGTGACATGCTTATGGCTTTCTTTGATGTCCTGTGTCTGGCCTATTCTGATGTCGTGCTTCTAGCTTCTATGGTTTCCAGGTCTGCCATTGTCTGGTGTACTGCTTCTGGCCTTCTCTGGTGCCCTGCTTATCATTTGCTCTGATGTCTGGCTTCTGGTCTTCTCTGATGTCCTGCTTCTGGCTTCCCTGGTGTCCCATGTCTGTCTTCTCTAATGTCCTGCTTCTGGCTTTCTCTGGTGTCCTGCTTATAGCTTCTCTGGTTTCCTGCTTCTGGCTTTCTCTGATGTCAGGCTTCTCATTTTCTCTGATGTCCTGCTTTTGACTTTCTCTGATATGCTGCTTCTCATATGCCCCGATGTCCTGCTACTGGCTTCTCAGATGCCCTGCTTCTGGCTTCTCTTGTGTGCTGCTTCTGGCTTCTCTGATGTCTGTTTCTGGCCTTCTCTGGTGTCCTGATTCTGGACTTTTATGATGTCCTGCTTCTGGCCTCTCTAATGTCCTGCTTCTGGGTTTTCTTGTTTCCTGTTTCACATTTTCTCTGATGTCCTGCTTCTCATTTTCTCTGATGTCCTGCTTCTGGTTATTTCTGATGTCCTGCTTCTGGCCTTCTCTGGTGTCCTGCTTCTGGCTTTCTCTGGTGTCATTCTTCTGGCTTCTTTGATGTCATGCTTCTGGCTTTCTCTGGTGTCCTTCTTCTGGCTTCGCTGATGTCCTGCCTCTGGCCTCTCTGATGTCCTGCACTGGCTTTCTCTGGTGTTCTGCTTCTGGCTTTCTCTGGTGTCATTCTTCTGGATTTCTGCTTCTGGCTTTCTCTGGTGTCATTCTTCTGGCTTCTCTGATGTCATGTTTCTGGCTTTCTCTGGTGTCATGCCTCTCATTTCTCTGATGTCCTGCTTCTCATTTTAACTGATTTCCTGCTTCAGGCCTTCTCTAATGTCCTGCTTCTGGCCTTCTCTGGTGTCTTGTTTCTGGCTTCATGGTTGTGCTGCTTCTGGCTTTCTCTGGTGTCCTACTTCTGGCTTTTCTGATGTCCTACTTCTGTCTTTCTCTGATGCATGGCTTCTCATTTTCTTTATGTCCTGCGTCTCATTGTCTATGATTTCCTGCTTCTGACCTTCTCGGATGTCCTGCTGCTGGCCTTCTCTGATGTCCTGTATCTGGATTTCTCTGGTGTCCTGTATCTGGCGTCCTGCTTATGGTTTTCTCTGGTGTCCTACTTCTGGATTCTCTGGTGACATGCTTATGGCTTTCTTGGATGTCCTGTGTCTGGCCTACTCTAATGTCGTGCTTCTAGCCTTATATGGTTTCCAGGTCTGCCATTGTCTGGTGTACTGCTTCTGGCCTTCTCTGATGCCCTGCTTATCATTTGCTCTGATGTCTGGCTTCTGGTCTTCTCTGGTGTCCTGCTTCTGGCTTCCCTGGTGTCCCATGTCTGTCTTCTCTCATGTCCTACTTCTGGCTTTCTCTCGTGTCCTGCATATGGCTCCTCTGGTGTCCTGCTTCTGGCTTTCTCTGATGTCAGGCTTCTCGTTTTCTCTGATGCCATGCTACTGGCTTCTCTGATGCCCTGCTTCTGGCTTCTCTGGTGTGCTGCTTCTGGCTTCTCTGATGTCTGCTTCTGGCCTTCTCTGGTGTCCTGATTCTGGACTTTTATGATGTCCAGCTTCTCACCTCTGTAATGTCCTGCTTCTGTTTTTTTTTCTTGTTTCCTGCTTCACATTTTCTCTGATGTCCTGCTTCTCATTTTCTCTGATGTCCTGCTTCTGGTCATTTCTGATGTCCTGCTTCTGGTTATTTCTGATGTCCTGCTTCTGGCTTTCTCTGGTGTCCTGCGTCTGGATTCACTGATGTCCTGCTTCTGGCCTTCTCTGGTGTCCTGCTTCTGGTTTTCCCTGGTGTCCTGCTTCTGGCTTCTCTGATTTTCTGCTTCTGGTCTTCTCTAATATCCTGCTTCTGGCCTTCTCTGGTGTCCTGCTTCTGGCTTTCTCAGATGTCCAGCTTCTCATTTTGTCTGATGTCCTGCTACTGGCTTCTCTGATGTCCTACTTCTGGCTTCTCTGGTGTCCTGCTTCTGTCTTTCTCTGATGTCATGCTTCCCATTTTCCCTGATGTCCTGCTTCAGGCTTTCTCTGATGCGCTGCTACTCATTTTTCATGATTACCTGCTTCTGGCTTTCTCTGGTGTCCTGCTTATGTCTTTCTGTGGTGTCCTGCTTATGGCTTTCTTTGATGTCCTATGTCTGGTCTACTGTGACGTCCTGCTTTTAGCCTTTCTGGTTTGCGGTTCTGGTCTTGTCTGGTGTCCTGCTTCTGGCCTTCCCTGGTGCCCTGCTTATCATTTGCTCTGACGTCTGGCTTCTGCTCTACTCTGATGTCCTGCTTCTGGCTTCTCCGATGTCCTTTTTCTGGCTTCTCTGATGTCCTGCTTCTGGCTTTCTCTGTTGTCATGCTTATTGCTTCTCTGATGTCCTGCTTCTGGCTTTCTTTGATGTCCGGCTTTTCATTTTCTCTGATGTCCGGCTTTTGGCTTTCTCTGATGTGCTGCTTCTCATTTTCCCTGATGTCCTGCTAATGGCTTCTCTGATGTCCTGCTTCTGGCTTCTCTGGTGTGCTCCTTCTACCTTCCCTGCTGTCCTGCTTCTGGCCTTCTCTGGTGTCCTGCTTCTGGCTTCTCTCATGTCCTGCTTCTGGGGTTTTCAGGTGCCCTGCTTCTCATTTTCTCTTATTTCCTGCTTCTGGCCGTCCTCTGGTGTTCTGCTGGTGCCCGTTCTCTGGTGTTCTGCTTCTGGCATTCTCTGGTGTCCTCCTTCTGGCTTTTCTGATGTCCTGCTTCTGGCCTTCTCTGGTGTCCTGCTTCTGGCTTTCTCTGATATCCGGCTTCTCATTTTCTCTGATGTCCTGCTTCTCATTTTCCCTGATATTCTGCTACAGGCTTCTCTGATGTCCTGCTTCTGGCTTCTCTGGTGTTCTGCTTCTGGCTTCTCTGATGTCCTGCTTTCCATTTCCCCTTATGTCCTGCTTCTGGCCTTCTCTGATGCGCTGCTTCTGACAATTCTCTTGTGTCCTGCCACTGACTTATTTGGTGTCCTGCTTCTGGCTTTCTATGATGTTCTGCTTCTCATTATCTCGGATGGCCTGCTTCTTATTTTGTCTGATGTTCTCTGGCCTTTTCTGATGTCCTGCTTCTGGCCATTCTCTGGTGTTCTGCTTGTGGCTTCTCTGATGCCCTGCTTCTGGCTTCTGTAATGTCCTGCTTCTGGATTTCTCTGGTGTCCTTCTCGTTTTCCTGATTATGGCTTTCTCTGAGTTGCTTCTCATTTTCTATGATTACCTGCTTCTGGCTTACTCTTGTGCCGTGCTTATGGCTTTCTCAAGTGTCCTGCTTATGGCTTTCGCTTGATGTCCTATGCCTGGGTATCTCCGATGTCCTGCTTCTAGCCTTCTCTGGTTTCTGGTTCTGGTTTTATCTGATTTCCTGCTTCTGGCCTTCTCTGGTGCCCTGCTTACCATTTGATCTGATGCCCAGCTTCTGGTCTTCTCTGATGTCCTGCTTCTGGCTTCTCTGGTGTCATTGTTCTGGCTTTCTCTGGTGTCCTGCTTCTGGCTTTCTCTGGTGTCATTCTTCTGGCTTCTCTGATTTCATGTTTCTGGCCTTCTCTGGTGTCATGCCTCTCATTTCTCTGATGTTCTGCTTCTAATTTTCACTGATCTCCTGCTTCAGGCCTTCTCTGATTTCCTGCTTCTGGCCTTCTCTGGTGGCTTGTTTCTGGCTTCCTGCTTGTGCTTCTTCTGGCTTTCTCTGGTGTCCTACTTCTGGCTTTTCTGATGTCCTACTTCTGTCTTTCTCTGATGCACAGCTTCTCATTTTCTTTATGTCCTGCTTCTCATTTTCTATGATTTCCTGCTTCTGAGCTTCTCTGATGTCTTGCTTCTGCCCTTTTTCTGACATCATGCTGTTGGCCTTCTCTGGTGTCCTGTATCTGGCTTTCTCTGGTGTCCTGCATCTGGCATCCTGCTTATGGTTTTCTCTGGTGCCCTACTTCTGGTCTCTCTGGTGACATGCTTATGGCTTTCTTTGATGTCCTGTGTCTGGCCTACTCTGATGTTGTGCTTCTAGCCTTCTATGGTTTCCAGGTCCTCCATTGTCTTGTGTACTGCTTCTGGCCTTCTCTGGTGCCCTGCTTATCATTTGCTCTGATGTCTGTCTTCTGGTCTTCTCTGATGTCCTGCTTCTGGCTTCCCTGGTGTCCCGTGTCTGTCTTCTCTGATGTCCTGCTTCTGGCTTTCTCTGGGTCCTGCTTATGACTTCTCTGGTGTCCTGCTTCTGGCTTTCTCTGATGTCAGGCTTCTCATTTTCTCTGATGTCCTGCTTTTGACTTTCTCTGATGTGCTGCTTCTCATTTGTCCCAATGTCCTGCTACTGGCTTTTCAGATGCCCTGCTTCTGGCTTCTCTGGTGTGCTGCTTCTGGCTTCTCTGATGTCTGCTTCTGGCCTTATCTGGTGTCCTGATTCTGGACTTTTATTATGTCCTGCTTCTGGCCTCTCTAATGTCCTGCTTCTGGGTTTTTCTTGTGTCCTGCTTTGCATTTTCTCGGATGTCCTGCTTCTCATTTTCTCTGATGTCCTGCTTCTGGTCATTTCTCATGTCCTGCTTCTGGCCTTCTCTGGTGTCCTGCTTCTGGTTTTCCCTGGTGTCCTGCTTCTGGCTTCTCTGATTTTCTGCTTCTGGTCTTCTCTGATGCCCTGCTTCTGGCCTTCTCTCGTGTCCTGCTTCTGGCTTTCTCTGGTGTCCTGCTTCTGGTTTTCCCTGGTGTCCTGCTTCTGGCTTCTCTGATTTTCTGCTTCTGGTCTTCTCTGATGTCCTGCTTCTGGCCTTCTCTGGTGTCCTGCTTCTGGCTTTCTCTTATGTCCAGATTCTCATTTTCTCTGATGTCCTGCTACTGGCTTCTCTGATGTCCTGCTTCTGGCTTCTCAGGTATCCTGCTTCTGTCTTTCTCTGATGTCATGCTTCCCATTTTCCCTGATGTCCTGCTTCAGGCCTTCTCCGATGTCCTGCTTCTGGATTTCTCTGGTGTCCTGCTTATGTCTTTCTGTGGTGTCCTGCTTATGGCTTTCTCTGATGTCCTATGTCTAGTCTACTCTGATGTCCTGCTTATAGCCGTCTCTGGTTTCCGGTTCTGGTCTTGTCTGGTGTCCTGCTTCTGGCCTTCTCTGGTGCCCTGCTTGTCATTTGCTCTGACATCTGGCTTCTGGTCTTCTCTGATGTCCTGCTTCTGGCTTTCTCTGATGTCCGGCTTTTCATTTTCTCTGATGTCCGGCTTTTGGCTTTCTCTGATGTGCTGCTTCTCATTTTCCCTGATGTCCTGCTAATGGCTTCTCTGATGTCCTGCTTCTGGATTCTCTGGTGTGCTGCTTCTACCTTCCCTGGTGTCCTGCTTCTGGCCTTCTCTGGTGTCCTGCTTCTGGCTTCTCTCATGTCCTGCTTCTGGGGTTTTCAGGTGCCCTGCTTCTCATTTTCTCTTATTTCCTGCATCTGGCCATCCTCTGGTGTTCTGCTGGTGCCGGTTCTCTGGTGTTCTGCTTCTGGCATTCTCTGGTGTCCTCCTTCTGGCTTTTCTGATGTCCTGTTTCTGGCCTTCTCTGGTGTCCTGATTCTGGCTTTCTCTGATATCCGGCTTCTCATTTTCTCTGATGTCCTGCTTCTCATTTTCCCTGATATTCTGCTACAGGCTTCTCTGATGTCCTGCTTCTGGCTTCTCTGGTGTTCTGCTTCTGGCTTCTCTGATGTCCTGCTTTCCATTTCCCCTTATGTCCTGCTTCTGGCCTTCTCTGATGCGCTGCTTCTGACAATTCTCTTGTGTCCTGCCACTGACTTATTTGGTGTCCTGCTTCTGGCTTTCTATGATGTTCTGCTTCTCATTATCTCTGATGGCCTGCTTCTTATTTTGTCTGATGTTCTCTGGCCTTTTCTGATGTCCTGCTTCTGGCCATTCTCTGGTGTTCTGCTTATGGCTTCTCTGATGCCCTGCTTCTGGCTTCTGTAATGTCCTGCTTCTGGATTTCTCTGGTGTCCTTCTCGTTTTCCTGATTATGGCTTTCTCTGAGTTGCTTCTCATTTTCTATGATTACCTGCTTCTGGCTTACTCTTGTGCCGTGCTTATGGCTTTCTCAAGTGTCCTGCTTATGGCTTTCGCTGATGTCCTATGCCTGGGTATCTCCGATGTCCTGCTTCTAGCCTTCTCTGGTTTCTGGTTCTGGTTTTATCTGATTTCCTGCTTCTGGCCTTCTCTGGTGCCCTGCTTACCATTTGATCTGATGCCCAGCTTCTGGTCTTCTCTGATGTCCTGCTTCTGGCTTCTCTGGTGTCATTGTTCTGGCTTTCTCTGGTGTCCTGCTTCTGGCTTTCTCTTGTGTCATTCTTCTGGCTTCTCTGATTTCATGTTTCTGGCCTTCTCTGGTGTCATGCCTCTCATTTCTCTGATGTTCTGCTTCTAATTTTCACTGATCTCCTGCTTCAGGCCTTCTCTGATGTCCTGCTTCTGGCCTTCTCTGGTGGCTTGTTTCTGGCTTCCTGCTTGTGCTGCTTCTGGCTTTCTCTGGTGTCCTACTTCTGGCTTTTCTGATGTCCTACTTCTGTCTTTCTCTGATGCACAGCTTCTCATTTTCTTTATGTCCTGCTTCTCATTTTCTATGATTTCCTGCTTCTGAGCTTCTCTGATGTCTTGCTTCTGCCCTTTTTCTGACATCATGCTGTTGGCCTTCTCTGGTGTCCTGTATCTGGCTTTCTCTGGTGTCCTGCATCTGGCATCCTGCTTATGGTTTTCTCTGGTGCCCTACTTCTGGTCTCTCTGGTGACATGCTTATGGCTTTCTTTGATGTCCTGTGTCTGGCCTACTCTGATGTTGTGCTTCTAGCCTTCTATGGTTTCCAGGTCCTCCATTGTCTTGTGTACTGCTTCTGGCCTTCTCTGGTGCCCTGATTATCATTTGCTCTGATGTCTGTCTTCTGGTCTTCTCTGATGTCCTGCTTCTGGCTTCCCTGGTGTCCCGTGTCTGTCTTCTCTGATGTCCTGCTTCTGGCTTTCTCTGGGTCCTGCTTATGACTTCTCTGGTGTCCTGCTTCTGGCTTTCTCTGATGTCAGGCTTCTCATTTTCTCTGATGTCCTGCTTTTGACTTTCTCTGATGTGCTGCTTCTCATTTGTCCCAATGTCCTGCTACTGGCTTTTCAGATGCCCTGCTTCTGGCTTCTCTGGTGTGCTGCTTCTGGCTTCTCTGATGTCTGCTTCTGGCCTTATCTGGTGTCCTGATTCTGGACTTTTATTATGTCCTGCTTCTGGCCTCTCTAATGTCCTGCTTCTGGGTTTTTCTTGTGTCCTGCTTTGCATTTTCTCGGATGTCCTGCTTCTCATTTTCTCTGATGTCCTGCTTCTGGTCATTTCTCATGTCCTGCTTCTGGCCTTCTCTGGTGTCCTGCTTCTGGTTTTCCCTGGTGTCCTGCTTCTGGCTTCTCTGATTTTCTGCTTCTGGTCTTCTCTGATGCCCTGCTTCTGGCCTTCTCTCGTGTCCTGCTTCTGGCTTTCTCTGGTGTCCTGCTTCTGGTTTTCCCTGGTGTCCTGCTTCTGGCTTCTCTGATTTTCTGCTTCTGGTCTTCTCTGATGTCCTGCTTCTGGCCTTCTCTGGTGTCCTGCTTCTGGCTTTCTCTTATGTCCAGCTTCTCATTTTCTCTGATGTCCTGCTACTGGCTTCTCTGATGTCCTGCTTCTGGCTTCTCAGGTATCCTGCTTCTGTCTTTCTCTGATGTCATGCTTCCCATTTTCCCTGATGTCCTGCTTCAGGCCTTCTCCGATGTCCTGCTTCTGGCTTTCTCTGGTGTCCTGCTTATGTCTTTCTGTGGTGTCCTGCTTATGGCTTTCTCTGATGTCCTATGTCTAGTCTACTCTGATGTCCTGATTCTAGCCGTCTCTGGTTTCCGGTTCTGGTCTTGTCTGGTGTCCTGCTTCTGGCCTTCTCTGGTGCCCTGCTTGTCATTTGCTCTGACATCTGGCTTCTGGTCTTCTCTGATGTCCTGCTTCTGGCTTCTCCGATGTCCATTTTCTGGCTTCTCTGATATCCTGCTTATGGCTTTCTCTGATGTCCTGCCTCTGGCATCTCTGATGTCCTGCTTCTAGCTTTCTCTGTTGTCATGCTTATTGCTTCTCTGATGTCCTGCTTCTGGCTTTCTCTGATGTCCGGCTTCTCATTTTCTCTGATGTCCTGCTTTTGGCTTTCTCTGGTGTGCTGCTTCTCATTTTCCCTGATATCCTACTAATGGCTTCTCTGATGTCCTGCTTCTGGCTTCTCTGGTGTGCTGCTTCTACCTTCCCTGATGTCCTGCTTCTGGCCTTCTCTGGTGTCCTGCTTCTGCCTTCTCTCATGTCCTGCATCTGGGGTTTTCAGGTGCCCTGCTTCTCATTTTCTCTGATTTCCTGCATCTGGCCTTCCTCCGGTGTTCTGCTTGTGCCCGTTCTCTGGTGTTCTGCTTCTGGCATTCTCTGGTGTCCTGCTTCTGGCTTTTCTGATGTCATGCTTCCCATTTTCCCTGATGTCCTGCTTCAGGCCTTCTCTGATGTCCTGCTTCTGGCTTTCCCTGGTGTCCTGCTTATGTCTTTCTGTGATGTCCTGCTTATGGCTTTCTCTGATGTCCTATGTCTAGTCTACTCTGATGTCCTGCTTCTAGCCGTCTCTGGTTTCCGGTTCTGGTCTTGTCTGGTGTCCTGCTTCTGGCCTTCTCTGGTGCCCTGCTTGTCATTTGCTCTGACGTCTGGCTTCTGGTCTTCTCTGATGTCCTGCTTCTGGCTTCTCCAATGTCCTTTTTCTGGCTTCTCTGATGTCCTGCTTCTGGCTTTCTCTGATGTCTTGCCTTTGGCATCTCTGATGTCCTGCTTCTAGCTTTCTCTGTTGTCATGCTTATTGCTTCTCTGATGTCCTGCTTCTGGCTTTCTCTGATGTCCGGCTTCTCATTTTCTCTGATGTCCTGCTTTTGGCTTTCTCTGGTGTGCTGCTTATCATTTTCCCTGATGTCCTACTAATGGCTTCTCTGATGTCCTGCTTCTGGCTTCTCTGGTGTGCTGCTTCTACCTTCCCTGATATCCTGCTTCTGGCCTTCTCTGGTGTCCTGCTTCTGCCTTCTCTCATGTCCTGCTTCTGGGGTTTTCAGGTGCCCTGCTTCTCATTTTCTCTGATTTCCTGCATCTGGCCTTCCTCCGGTGTTCTGCTTGTGCCCGTTCTCTGGTGTTCTGCTTCTGGCATTCTCTGGTGTCCTGCTTCTGGCTTTTCTGATGTCCTGCTTCTGGCCTTCTCTGGTGTCCTGCTTCTGGCTTTCTCTGATATCCGGCTTTTCATTTTCTCTGATGTCCTGCTTCTGGCTTCTCTGGTGTTCTGCTTCTGGCTTCTCTGATGTCCTGCTTTCCATTTCCCCTTATGTCCTGCTTCTGGCCTTCTCTGATGCGCTGCTTCTGACAATTCTCTTGTGTCCTGCCACTGACTTATTTATTGTCCTGCTTCTGGCTTTCTATGATGTTCTGCTTCTCATTATCTCTGATGGCCTGCTTCTCATTTTGTCTGATGTTCTCTGGCCTTTTTTGATGTCCTGCTTCTGGCCATTCTCTGGTGTTCTACTTGTGGCTTCTCTGATGCCCTGCTTCTGGCTTCTGTAATGTCCTGCTTCTGGATTTCTCTGGTGTCCCTCTCGTTTTCCTGATTATGGCTTTCTCTGAGTTGCTTCTCATTTTCTATGATTACCTGCTTCTGGCTTACTCTTGTGCCGTGCTTATGGCTTTCTCAAGTGTCCTGCTTATGGCTTTCGCTGATGTCCTATGCCTGGGTATCTCCGATGTCCTGCTTCTAGCCTTCACTGGTGCCCTGCTTACCATTTGGTCTGATGTCCAGCTTCTGGTCTTCTCTGATGTCCTGCTTCTGGCTTCTCTGGTGTCCTGTTTCTGGCTTCTCTGATGTCCTGCTTCTGGCTTTCTCTGATGTCCTGCCTCTGGCATCTCTGATGTCCAGCTTCTAGCTTTCTCTGGTGTCATGCGTGTGGCTTCTCTGATGTCCTGCTTAGGGCTTTCTCTGATGTCCGGCTTCTCATTTTGTCTGATGCCTTGCTTTTGGCTTTCTCTGATGTTCTGTTTCTCATTTTCCCTGATGTCCTGCTACTCGCTTCTCTGATGTTCTGCTTCTTGCTTCTCGGGTGTGCTGCTTCAGGCTTCCCTGATTTCCTGCTTCTGGCCTTCTCTTGTGTCCTGCTTCTGGCTTCTCTTGAAAGACCAAAGAAATATCGAGGCTTCATACCACAAATGAAATACACCAATCACGGGCTGAAAAGATACAACTATCTTTTATTACTGTACAGTTTACAAAGCAAAACAGATAGCTATCTGGCTCCCAACACCTCGCAGTGTGTACCAGCAGACACAGTGAGGTGTGAGAGAGAGCTGGTCATCTAAACACAGACATATTTATACCATTTTAGCAATATTGTCCAGCCTCTCTCCAAGTTAATAATTTGCGGGCTGCAGTTTGTGCCTAGTTCACATGACAGATGTTACAATATTATACAAAGGATTAAACAAGTTTACATGTCCATGAAAATACCATGGTACTGTTGGTTCTCGGATCCACTGTAAGCCTTATTCCAAAAGTCACTACAATGCAGTTCATTTAAAGCATACGATCAAAGTTTACTCTTCATTGTTTTGGTGTTTATACGAGGATGAGGCTTGTGAGCGCAGACACCACTTGAATGGCAGTTCGTATGAAGCGCAAGGTTTCTTTGCATAGGTTAAACAGTCTGCTCTCGGTCAGCCTAAACATTAACAGAGCTCAAAGGTCGTTCAGCATGGCTGCAAGATGAAAACACAGTCCACCATTTTAGAGCACAGAAACAAGAGTTGAAATCAAAATGGTGGACGATTCTTAAAATGACAGCAACATCGATTAAAAAGTGCAACATTATGAATGTGGTTTTCTGTGTAATGCGAATGAGCTTAGGTCAATATTCATAACAAGGTCGTATTATGTGATTATGTTTTAACAAACCCTCCTTTTGGCCTAAGCCAGGAGCAGTACTCAAACATTTGCCTTACTCAAAACCCCACTCCTCAATGTCCGTACATCCTGAATCACATTCTTCAGAAATATTGATCGCCATGAGTACCTTGACAGTGATATCCTTCAATAGAAAAACATTATTCATTTTCTCAGGTGCATGTATTTTTGGTCCCAAAGTACCTACAGTTTGCACACAACATCCCCCTATCATCGAACATATGGCAGGAAGACTTTTATACAACAACAGAACAATAGTATACCAAGGATTACCACCAAGACTGAAAAGAGCTTTCATCCCTAAGACCGTAGAAAGTCCCAGAACCAAGTCCTAAGATCCCAATTTCCCTCGGGAACATGTTCTTCTGTACTTAGGACATGCAGATTTTGTATTGCCTTGAATATGGTAGGGGAGGAGTTAGGCACAAAAACACAACAAGCAGATCCCACCAATTTACATACTCTACCACGCTCGGCTAGGATGACATCTAACACCATCCTGTTCTGTAGAGCCACTAATCTAATTGCTTTCTGTTCCAAGGTCATATTGTATAGTATATCAGTGTTTCTGTTGATGGTTCTCTCCAATACTCTTGCCAGTCTCCTAATATCCTCAGAGTTCACGATCTGTCCCCAAAATGGCACAAAGGATTTTGCTATATCACCCATGACCTGTGAAGGAGTATCACCATTCTCGTCCCGCCTTGGACGAGACCTAGAGACCTCAGAGGTGCTAGCTACTAATACCCCTGGTAGCAAGATACCCAAACAACAAGTACCATGCCAATCACTAGGTAACCAAGGATAAGCTTCATCGCCACAGACAAAATAAACAGGATCACCTACATGCAAAGGTCTGTCCTCACTAGTCAGATTCGCAATGTTGGTACAACCCTCAAAAGTACCCATTGACTGAGAACCTTCCCTTTGTATGCAGAAGGAAACAGAGTTCGGGCTATGATTGATAGTGTAAGAAGGAGGCATGGCATCCCGGTTGCCTACGGGAGCCATCTTGAAAGAAATTAACGATTGGAAAGGTCTAGAACAGTGGTCTTCAAACTTTTTTGGCCTGGGCCCCCCTGTGCAAAGTTTGGGCAGGCCGGGCCCCCTCAAAAGTGCCAGATGGACAGTATGTAGAAATCCCTATGAACTTTTGTGTGCCGTCAACGCACCCTACTCCCAGTACAGACCCTGGGCTCTCCCCACCCTACTCCCGCCACTATCCCATGCTGCCGCCGATCCTGCTCCCACCACAGTCCCATAACACAAGCATACACACATCCATACACATTTAAATAAAAATAAAAAATCACCATAAAAGTACCTTCTGCAGGTGCCTGCGTGTGGTTGCTAAAATGCCCCGCTCCAGGTTGCTCTGCCCGTATGTGCGAAGAGGCGCAGGAGCACCCCCTCGCACATACATACATGCAGTGCCCCAGCCAGCATTTCCAATGAGCTATGCAAGGCTGGTGAAGCAAAACACCCCCAGCGTTGCATGGCTCAGTGATATTGTGTGGCTGGGGAAGTGAACTGTCAAAGGCAAACAGTGTTTCCCTTTGACAGTTCAGCTAGCCCAGGAGCACTCACTCAGCAGGAAAAAGCAGCTGAGGGAGTGCTCAGTGTTTCATTGGGCTGGTTCCTTGGCTCCTCCATAATGGGAGAGGTGGCCAGTGGGTGGACGCCCCCTCAGTCATTATGGATGAGCCGGCAGGCTTGGACTGGCCTATAGGGCAATAGGGCAATGACCATACAAGAAAAATGGAAAATGCTAGTGTAGGGCAGTCAAAATGGGCCACTTTTTTGGCCAATGTGGGCCAGTTTGAGGAGTTACTTCACTATGCAGCTATTAGTTTTCACCATTGTTGCTGAATAAATATTCTTTAAATATCACCATTTGTTTACATTTGAACAAAAAACAACCCTTTGGGTACTATTCAAACAGTCGGTGACTAAAGGACTGAATATCCATTTGCAACTGCTGCCCATTTTTTCATTGGTGCCTAAGACCGTTGTATGGTCCAGTATGACCATGTGAGCTTCCCCTTCCCATTTCCTCCAATCTTTAAAAATAAAAAAAATAAAAAAATATATATTTGTTTACATTTCATGCTGGGCTCTGGCAACCCCCCTGGGATGCGGCCACGCCCCCCTGAAGGGGGGCGCGCCCCACAGTTTGAAGACCTCTGGTCTAGAATGTCTATCGGAAGGCCTAATAGAAGCAACATTGAGTATGCTCCTATTTGCAAAAAGGGAACATCCCAGAGGCGTCAGGACTCGTCTTTCAAATTCGTTCAAATTAGTCTCATCGAAGTTCCCAGAGATGCTATCATTCCAACGACCAAAGAATAGTGCCCTTATAGAGGCATAGCATGCAGTAGTCAAAGGAATAGGATGAATATACCAGCCCAACCGTTTTTCCCCGTGCTGTGGCAAATGCGAACATATCCAGCAAATTGTTCTGTTTAGAATCACATGGGTTGCATTCATAATTAATAGAAGAGTATTAGTGTGGTAACTCTTTCGGTTTTGGGAATCCCTAGAAGGTAGAGTGTGCTGATGCACGAAAAGTGAAGACATAGTGGGAACACTTTAGGTAGGTAACACAGTCTCAAGAGGACGCACCCCCTCAATATACCAAAACCCAAGCGCAAATACAACTGGTAGACCAGTTAACATTATCACAAGAAGACAGTAAGTCCTCAAGGACCATGATTTTTGATGCTCAATGTCTTTGTTAGCCACAGGACCGATAGCTTGCTTCGTATGAGTAGAGTTAGCGAAGGGCATTGTTCCTCAAAATCTGTTCAAAAAGTCTCTCTGTCAGACTCCTTAAGTTCGTCCGTTGGTGACCTCCTGACCACGTGGTTTATCTTGCTTGAAGGTAACTTTGCCGGTCCCGGCCACTTACTTATGTTTCAGTGAGAGAGTGGCAAAGGCCTAGCTCAACAGTGGTTTCTTGTGGGCACAGCCATGCTGTGCTGTAAGTCTAGTGCTGTGGACGCAGATCGTACCTCAAGACTCCAGGTACGGTGTGATCTGCAAACAGAGTGCCGTTGCTTCCTGATGCAAGTGGTGAAACAGAAGCAAGATTGCTCAAGGGTGCAGAAAGATCCGAAGAAGAATTCAAAGACAAAGTAGCAGTCTCCCCAGGCCCCACGGGCTCAGGAAGAATCTTCGAGGCACCCTTGGTGTTGTTCAAAACAGGCTTATAATGCGAAACAGAACAAACAGTTTCATTCTCTTCGTCGAGTGGCAGAGGAAAAGGTATTTTCTTGATGTTGGTCGCGTGTATCCAGTGTCGCTTCCCTGCTACTCATACAGCGGTCTGTGTGGCCAACAAGACCTGAAATGGTCCTCTCCAACGCGGTGAGAGACAGGATTCTCTTTCGGAAATGTTTGTAAGCACCCAGTCCCCAGCTCGAAGTCGGTGACCTGGCCCTTCGTATTTAACTGGGAGGGCTTCTCGCACCTGTTGATAAATAAAATACAAGTTTTGAGTTAACTGGTCACAGTATTCAGAAAGGAGCAAATGCTCCACGTCTTTCAGTCTTTTGGGTTTAGGCATATTCCAAATATTAGCTGGCCTCCCCATTACGATCTCGTAGGGGGAGAGTCCAGTTCTGGTCTGTGGGGTCGTCCGCATGGACAATAAAACTACTGGTAAGGCATCTGGCCATTTCAAGTTACTGCTAGCACAGACTTTAGCTAGCTTGTTCTTTAGGATACCATTATGGCGTTTTACAAGTCTGGTACTCTGAGCATGTCTGGACGAATGGAACCATTTATCGATCTGCAATCCCGTGCATACTTGCAGGATAACAGCGGCGATAAAATGTGGACCATTGTCCGACCAGATGACTCTCGGCAAACCAAACCTAGGAAAATATTCCTTAAGAATGGTTTTCGCTGTTGTCATTGCTGTGGCATCTTTCACAGGGAAGGCTTCAACCCACTTGCTAAAGGCACAAAAGACTACCAGAACGTACTTATAGTTGTAGCAGTGTTCCATTTTGATGAAGTCGAAATGTATTACCTCGAAAGGCAAAGAGGGGGGACCAAAACTACCCCTCTGTGTCGCTGTACCCTTCCCCACATTATGCTGTAAGCATACCATACAGTTTTGGACAAAACGCTCAGCAGTCTTTGAGATATTTACATTTACCCAAACTGGTTCTAGTAATTTACAAATGTTCCTAGCACATATATGAGTAGGACCCTGAGCCATTTTAACCATGGCGGTGACATAAGCATCGGGTAGCATCCATCTTTTCCTTATATTGTCTACCCAACAACCTTCCTCATCCAAACTTGCTAAACCCTCAGCCCAGTTTTTAGGTTCTTCTGAAGTGGCATCAGTTTGATTATTTTTTGCGAATCAATTCCTTCATCTATTGTACAGGTATTCGTAGCTTCTTTTGTTATATATATTTCTGAACATAAATCAGTGGCAGTCTGTTTAGCTATCCTGTCAGCAAAAGTGTTTCCTCTTCCTACATCATCTGTTATTTTCTGATGTGCGGTGCACTTCATGATTGCATGATTGCTAGTTGAGTAGGAAGTGCAAGTGCTGAGAGTAGCTGAACTATCAAGGTACCATGTTGGATTTTAGTTCCGTGTGAGGTCAAGAAACCTCGTTCTGTCCATAGTCTGCCGAAGTTGTGAACCACCCCAAAGGCATACTGGCTATCTGTAAATATATTTACTCTAAGCCCTTCGGAAAGTTCACATGCTCGAGTCAATGCGATAATCTCTGCGGCCTGCGCGGAGTTATGCGAGATTCCCTTGGTTTCCACAATCGTGCTTAATGTAATGATGGCATAAGCAGCTGTGGATGTACCATCCAGAAGTTTGAAGCAGGAGCCATCGCAAAACAGCTCCCCTTGTGGATCTTTCAATGCTGTGTCATTTAAGTCAATTCTGCCTTTGGTTTCTTGCTCTGTAGTATAGAGGCAGTCATGTGACATTTCATCACTGCAAGCAATGTCTTGCGGAAGAGGCCATAATTCAGCCGGATTTAATATGCAACACCTCTTAATTTGAATATGCGGTGCAAATAGGATCAGTTTGTATCTTGTTAATCGTGCGGATATAAGGTGTTGCATTTGCGTTCTGTTTAATAGAACGTCTACGGAGTGGGTACCATCACGGTTAAAGAATTACCTTAAAACCATACCCTCACATTGTTTTACGGACGCAGCAGCAGCAGCGACAGCTCTCAAACATCTCAGCAAAGCGCATGCAACAGGATCAAGTGTGGAAGAAAAATAACCGCACAGTCTATTCTTCCCCCATGTTCCTGCATTAACACAGCCAAAGCACATCCATCACATTCATGCACATACAGCACAAAGGCCTTGTCATAATTTCATGTGCCCAAAACTGGTGCTGAACACAGTGCAGCCTTGAGCAGATCAAAAGCTTTCTGGTGTTCCAAGTTCCACGGTAATGGCAAAGAAATGCCCTTCTTTGTCAATGCCAACATTGGTTTTATCACTAGTGAAAAATGAGGGATCCACTACAGTAAGAAGCCATTCCTATCAAGGCTCTGACCTCTTTCTGTATATTTGGGACAGACATGCTAGCAATGCTTTTTATCTGCTCAGGTGTCAGTCTTCTTCCCTCCTTTGACAGGAGATAGTCTAGATAGGCGACCTCCTGTCGACAATACTGAAACTTTTTCAATGAAGCCTTATGCCCATGCTCTGCTAGATGAATAAGCAACAACACAGTGCCCTCTTTGCAAGCAACTACTGAGTCTGCAGCTAAAAGAAGATCGTCAACGTACTGCAACAATGTACAAGTGGGAGGCAACTCAAGTGTATCGAGCTGCTCTTTCAAAGCTCTACTGTAAATGCTCTGACTCTCTGTGTACCGTTGTGGCACATAAGTCAATGTAAACAAGCATCCCTCTAGGGTGAACGCGAACAAATATCTACTATCCACGTGTACGGCAATACTAAAGAAGGCATTCTTAAGATCCACCACATTGAAATGAGTAGCAGAAGCTGGAATCATCGTTAATATCGTGGTTACATCTGGCAAAATTGGAAATTGTGGAGCAACAATCTTATTGATAGCACGCAAATCAATAATAAAACGGAAAGGAATCGCATTATCTCCTTTCTTATACACCGGTAAAATCAGGCTATTGCACAAACTTCCTGCAATTTCCTCGATCACTCCACGATGGACAAAATCAGAAACTATGCTCTCCAGAGCTTGCTCAGCATCAACTGGAATCTTATATTATGGAATATGTGGCAACTTAGCTCCTGGCTTCAAAACTATTTTAACAGGTTCAATTTGCAAAATGCCGACATCATTGTCATCAACCGTCCATAAACATGCCGGAACTTTACTAAATTCAGGCGGTAAAGGTCTAGTCAAAAACTGTGAGGCAGAAGGTTGCTGGGGTGAAATCGTCAAACGTACTCCATCCGAAGAACAATGAATTACCGCATTTAATTCCTGAAACAGATTCAACCCCAACAAATTCTCACCACAATTCATCGTTAGGAGAAATGGACATCGGTCCGTAAACAGCCCCAGTGAATGTGGTACCAGCTGAGAAACTGGACTAACCACCGGTGTGCCAGAAAACCCTACAGAAATGTTATTCTGCCCTGACAGTGGAATATCTGGAAACCGTGAATGATCAATGTAACACTGCTGGTACTGGTTCCAGACTCTGCTTCGGGCTGCCCTAACAAAACAATATATCATCAAAAACAAAATCCTCAGAAAGATAGGCAGTTGAAGGATTATCAAAAATATTTCTACTATCTATACTAGGTTATGATATGATATGATATGGTATTTGTAACGCGCCTATACACAGGTGTTTCAAGGCGCGACGAGGCAGGGAGGGGAGGAACAAGGGGAGACAAAACAAACGATCCTACTAGGCCAGGTGTCATTCAGATCGCGCAAGTGCAGGGGTGGGGGAGGGGGGAAAAGTGCAAGGGGAAGGGGAGGGGGGGAAGTGCAGTAAAGGTGAGTGGCGTAAGTAATAAATAAAAAACTTGCTGATTATCTTGCGAGAATGACTGTGGATTTTGAGCGAACTGGCTTCTACCAGGACCCCCTACCTCAGGGCGGCCTCTGGATCGTCTACCCATGATCCCATATGTTTTATTCGATCTCTGCTGAAGGATCGGGTATTGGGCTTGACAATGACACTCTTGTCTGCAATAAGCACATTGGTTCATGTGTACAAGACCCAACTGTGTATTACTTTGTGGAACAAACTGGCCTCTAAACTGTGTACTCCCACCTCTGGTTCCTCTAACTATCTGTTGCAACAATACTTTAGTTTTCAAGTCTCCCTTTTTCTTTTCAATCCTCTCTTTCTCATTATTGACTCTATTTTCGAAATACTGAGCCATATGCAATACTTCGACTGTGATTTAGCTTGCCAAGCACTTTTTCGGAAGTCATGATTTGTGGTTGGATATCAGGCAACAATCCACAGACAAATGTATCCACAAGCAACCTTTTTCCTGACTCGGTGCTTAAATCCTGTCTGCTAAAATCTGAAAATACTTGTTCGAACCGATTAAAGAATTCGGTAGCACTTTCAGATTTCCCTTGGGTACAAGCGGTGAGTTTGTCCCAAACGATTCTTTTCTCAGGAACCAGAGTCTTTAATTTCATTACTATTCTGTCTGGCAAAGTCAGTATCACCTGCGTTGGTCTCTCACCAGCTTTCCTTTCTCCGTCTAACCTCACCAAGTTAACCCATGTGTCACCCAATCCTGCTTGATCGTCTACAGTCCTAATCTTTTTTCATAAATCAGCAGATAGGATCACAGGGAACAACAAGTCTATATCACCCAGGGTGAAAACTGACAAATGCAAGACAGATTCTATTTCTTTATAAAAACCCTGTTGGATTTTTCCTAATGTCTAGAATCGACTGCCTAATAGTGTTCACTTCCTGTCTGGAGAATGGGACATGAACAAATTGTGATACATAGTGAGCTTCAATAGTAGTGGCTGCTGCGCCTGTTGTGACATTAGCTGCAATCTCTACTTTAGGAACAAATGTCGGAGGAACCTCTCTCATCGGCAACTGAGAAGTAGGCAACTCCGAACGTTTGTTAAGCAATAAGGCAAGATCGAGCGCTAAAGTAGTCAAAGCAGTATCAGGCGCAAATGCTCTCTTATAATTTATCATCAATTCTGTGGGACAACAATTTTTTTTCTTCATACATTCATCCTGCAGGTATTCTACTATTACCTGTACCACTTTCTTCTGCATTTCTGAAGTATACTAACTAAACATGCAAATTAGCAAGGGGGGTCCTGGGAGTCCCTCTGCCAGACATTAGTCCTGGTTACGAGAGACTTACCCAGAGTCTTTGGCTCACTATCTTTCACAGAGAAAAAATATCCCAAACATATCAGTCTTTGTCCTGCCTTGGGGCAGTCCAGCACCGAAATGCTAGGCAGTTCTCCTCTGAACAAGAGTACCCAGTACCCACCTTGTCAATTTACTAACTAAACGTATCATATACTTCTACGGGAGATATCGACACATCCGAAATCCATCTAAGCGCATCCCTTGTGCAAATTCGCGTCTCTTCACTCGTTGATTTATAAGGAAAAAGGAACCATTTCTGCACATACAAAGCCTCCAATCTAACACCATCTACTTCATCATTGGGTAACGGTTCTTACTCCCTATTAACTCAAAAACCCTCTCGACATGCTCATTTAATTTCTCCACAGTATCCCTTGAATAAGCTTAGACATCAAATCCCTCAACCCTTGTGGGACATCCATGTCCGTCAAATTATTCCACATTACAATCAAGTGTATTCCCATCCCTTCAATAAAAACATTCTGTTCGGGAATACTTTCGAAATCAAGAAGTGTTGGTAAGACAGCTGATTTTTCACCTTTCTCTACACATTTCTTAGCCCATGCATATAAATCTCTCTTCTTATCTTTAGAAACTGTACTACGAGTTACTACTTTTGATTCAGCACTCGCCCCTTCATCTGCTACAAGCGGTGCAGAACCGCTAGGGAAAGAGAGTGTAGACAAAACCTGTACAACAGGTAGTGGGGACACTACCGCTGGCAACAGAGACGGAATCACAGGAACAGTAATAGTCGGTAAAGGTGGAGATACAAAAGGAGAAGCAACAATAGGAAGAGGAGCAACAGCTGGCAGCGGAGGAACAACAGGAAGAACAGGGATAGCTAGGGGAGGAGGTGCACCAGCGGGAAGAGGTAAGACAGCAGGAAGAGGTACATAAGGAGGTGGTGCAGTGTGACCAGGCCTACGCTAATTTAAAAGTTTATCAATTAGTTCATCTGAGACATGAACATCTTTAGACAGATATATTTTCTGTACACCAAGTTGAAAAGCCCTATCCTTATTTCTAACAGACTCTGACTGTTTTTGTTGATCGTACAATAATGCCTTTTCTGAATTCGACATATGACGAGATGCACGCTTCTCTTTACTCTTAAGTTGCTGCATAGCTTTTTTTCCGAATTCTGAATTACATCAAATGCTGCAGGTCTAGCTTTTTTCTTTAACAATATAGTCTCTAAACACTCTATACGGACAATCTCAAAACTACCATTGACTGGCCTGAGAATTTCGGAAGCATGTCTAGTTTGTCTGTGCCAAATATTGTTGAATACTATACTACCAATGCCACCCTTACAGTACATAGCACATGCTGGTGACCCCTCGTGTGGCGCCGGTTAGCCAAATTCCAAAGATTGTCTCTGCAGAATAAACGCCTGAAACAGGCAGACAATTTCCCAGGCATGTCAGATCACTGGTGTTACCTGGCATCGTTTATGCTCATGAGGACAAAACTGCAAACAAATATCAGGATACTTAGGAATCGGGGCATGACTCACCTGATTACAAAGAACTGAGGAGGTCCGATCGAATTACAAAGGACAAAGGACCCTCGTGGTTGGTGATTTTGGCAAAACTGCCCGCCTCGATATATGGACCCTCATCAAGATGCCTTCTCGGACCGCATGCTCACCGTCCAGGGATCGGATTGTGCAGTACTGTCGAGGTGTCGAGTCTCATACAAAGGGGCCCCCGTTTTTTTTCTCACCGTTGGATCCCGGGCCGATGGCCATATCTTCTCTTCAACGAGGTGGCATCAATCTTGAGGGTCCCTATTCAGGCGCCATCTGAAAGACCAAAGAAATATAGAGGCTTAGTACCACAAAAGTATATTTTATTACAGTACAGTTTACAAAGCAAAACAGATAGCTATCTGGCTCCCAACACCTCGCAGTGTGTACCAGCAGACACAGTGAGGAGTGGGAGAGAGCTGGTCATCTAAACACAGACATATTTATACCATTTCAGCAATATTGTCCAGCCTCTCTCCAAGTTAATAATTTGTGGGCTAGAGTTCATGCCTAGTTCACATGACAGATGTTACAATATTATACAAAGGATTAAACAAGTTTACATGTCCATGAAAATACAATGTACTGTTGGTTCTCGGATCCACGGTAAGCCTTATTCCAGAAAGTCACTACAATGCAGTTCAGTTAAAGCATACAATCAAAGTTTACTCTTCATTGTTTTGGTGTTTATACGAGGATGAGGCTTGTGAGCGCAGACAACACTTGAACGGCAGTTTGTATGAAGCGCAAGGTTTCTTTGCAGAGGTTAAACAGTCTGCTCTCGGTCAGCCTAAACATTAACAGAGCTCAAAGGTCGTTCAGCTTGGTTGGAAGTTGAAAACACAGTCCACCATTTTAGAACACAGAAACAAGAGTTGAAATCAAAATGGCGGATGATTCTTAAAATGGCGGTGACATCGATCAAAAAGCGGAACATTATGAACGCGATTTTCTGTGTAATGCGAATGAGCTTAGGTCAATATTCATAACAAGGTGGTATTATGTGATTATGTTTTAACACTCTGATGTCCTGCTTCTGGGTTTTCTGGTGTCCTGTGTCTCATTTTCTCAGATGTCGTGCTTCTCATTTTCTCTTATTTCCTGCTTCTGGCCTTTTCCGTTGTCCTGCTTCTAGCCGTTCTCTGGTGTTCTGCTTCTGGCTTTCTCTGATGCGCTGCTTCTCATTTTCTATGATTTGTTGCTTCTGGTCTTCTCTGATGTCGTGTTTCTGGCATTCTCTGATGTCCTGCCTCTGGATTTCTCTTATGTCTGGCTTCTCATTTTCTCTTATGTCCTGCTTCTGGCCTTCTCTGGTGTCCTGCTTTTAGCCTGCCCTGATGTCCTGCTTCTGGCCTTCTCTTATGTCCTGCTTCTGGCCTTCTCTGATCTCCTGCTTCTGGCTTTCTCTGATGTACTGCTTCTTATTTTCTCTGATTTACTGCTTCTCATTTTCTCTGATGTTCTGCTTCTGGACTTTTCTGTTATCATGCTTCTGGCTGTTCTCTGGTGTTCTCCTTCTGGTTTTCTCTAATATCCTGCTTCTGGCTTTCTCTGATGCCCTGCTTCTGGCTTTCTCTGATGGGTTGCTTCTCATTTTCTCTGATTTCCTGCTTCTGGTCTTCTCTGGTGTTGTACTTCTGGCATTCTCTGGTGCCTGCCACTGGCTTTCTTTGATGTCTACCCTCTCATCTTCTCTGATGTACTGCTTCTGGCCTTTCCTGATGGCCTACTTCTGGCCACCTCTGGTGTCCTGCTTCAGGCTTTCCCCGATGTCCCGCTTCTGGCCTTCTCTGATGTCCTGCTTCTGGCTTTCTCTGATGTCCTGCATCTCATTTTCTCTGATGTCCTGCTTCTCATTTTCTCTGATGTTCTGCTTCTGGACTGACATGTTGTCTTGCTTCTGGCCATTCTCTGGTGTTCTGCTTCTGGTTTTCTCTAGTATCCTGCTTCTGGCTTTTCTGATGTCCTGCTTCTGGCTTTTTCAGATGGGTTGCTTCTCATTTTCTCTGATTTCCTGCTTCTGGTCTTCTCTGATGTCATACTTATGACATTCTCTGATGCCTGCCTCTGGCTTTCTCTGATGTCTGACTTCTCTTTTTCTCTGATGTCCTGCTTCTGGATTTCCTGATGTCCTGCTTCTGGCCTCCTCTGGTGTCCTGCCTCGGGCATTCCCTGATGTCCTGCTTATGGCTTTCTCTGATGTCCTGCTTCTCATTTTCTCTGATGTCCTGCTTCTGGCTTCTCTGGTGGCCTGTTTCTGGCTTCTCTGATGTCCTGCTTCTTGCTTTCTCTGATGCCCTGCCCCTGGCATCTCTGATGTCCTGCTTCTAGCTTTCTCTGGTGTTATGCTTATGGCTTCTCTTATGTCCTGCTTTTGGCTTACTCGGATGTCTGGCTTCTCAATTTCTCTGATGTCCTGCTTACGGCTTCTCTGGTGTTCTGCTTCTTGCTTCTCTGGTGTGCTGCTTTTGGCTGCCCTGATGTCCTGCTTCTGGCCTTCTCTTGTGTCCTGCTTCTGGTTTCGCTGATGTCCTGCGTCTGAGTTTTCTGGTGTCCTGCTTCTCATTTTCTTGGATGTCCTGCTTCTCATTTTCTCGGATGTCCTGCTTCTGGGCTTTTCTGTTGTCCTGCTTCTGGCAGTTCTCTGCTGTTCTGCTTCTGGGTTTCTGTGGTATCCTTCTTCTGGCTTTACTGATTTCCTGCTTCTGATCTTCTCTGATTTCGTGCTTCTGGCATTCTCTGGTGTCCTGCCTCTGGCTTTCTTTGATGTCTGGCTTCTCATTTTCTCTGATCTCCTGCTTCTGGCCTGTCCTGTTTCTGTCCTTCTCTGGTGTCCTGTCTCTGGTCTCCTCTGATGTCCTGATTCTAGCTTTCTCTGATGTGCTGCTTCTCATTTTCTCTGATGCCCTTCTTCTGGCTTTCCCTGATGACCTGCTTCTGGCTTTTTCTGGTGTCCTGCCTTTTGCTTCTCTGATGTCCTGCATCTCATTTTCTGTGATGTCCTTTTTCTGGCTTGTCTGGGGTCTCTGTAATGGAAGGGAAGTAGACTTCTGAGAGAAATAGCCAGAGATATTACTTATAGTGTAGCCTCATTTCTTGTGTGTTAACCACCTTCAACCAGATTCCTTTGAGCCCAGGAGAACCTCATAACATATGTCACACGTGTCTCATGTTCCAGAATGCAGCACAAGTCGCAAATGGCTGTACAGTGCTCTTGGGTTTCTATCTGAAATGTCAGTGTCGGTGACACAGTCCCTCTCCTGCAGGCATCGGTCTAGGAGACCTGGCCAGCGCCAGATTGCCCCTCAAACTTGAGTTCATCATTATGCCACATGGGGGCGCTCTGCCAAAGCAAAGGCGGACGGGCATCTTCAGTCCGGCTGGAAAGCACACTTTAGTGGCCTCTGCCCACCATTTAAAATGTATGCAGTGATCTGCCCAGACATGCACAGCATTTGGTCACGTGGGGAAGCTGGTATTGTTGTCCAGGATCCTCGTTTCCATAACAGTTTGAAACAAAAATACATTGCAAGATGAAGTTCCCCACACCTGGGTAGAAATGATTCACAAATCTCCGGATGCAACGCATGTATCACCAGGTCCAGGGGACCGCCCACAATTCCAAAAAGTGTAGTACAAATATATGACCAAGATCAGATGATTTGGTGAAATGGGAAAGCTGGGATTTAAGTCCATGTTTCCGGTTCCCAGGTGTACTGCTTGGCAGCAACCTACATCACCATCCATCCATCGCATCTTTAGGTTGGTATATAAAAAAGAATACAATCTTGTCTCCTGTCTACTCCCAGGGCTGGACTGGCCTATAGGGAACTCTGGAGAATTCCCGGTAGGCCTCTGTACCCTGGGCAGGGTTGGACTGGCCTATAGGGAACTCTGGAGATTTCCCGGTAAGCCTCTGCACCCTGGGCAGGGCTGGACTGGCCTATAGGGAACTCTGGAGATTTCCCGGTAGGCCTCTGCACCCTGGGCAGGGCTGGTATGGCCTATAGGGCACCCTGGCGATTTCCCGGTAAGCCTCAGCACCCAAGGCTGGACTGGCCTATAGGGAACTCTGGAGATTTCCCGATAAGCCTCTGCACCCTGGGCAGCGGTGGACTGGCCTATAGGGAACTCTGGAGATTTCCCGATAGGCCTCTGCACCCTGGCCCAGGGCTGGACTGGCCTATAGGGAACTCTGGAGATTTCCCGGTAAGCCTCTGCACCCTGGGCAGCGGTGGACTGGCCTATAGGGAACTCTGGAGATTTCCCGGTAGGCCTCTGCACCCTGGGAAGAGCTGGTATGGCCTATAGGGCACCCTGGAGATTTCCCGGTAAGCCTCAGCACCCAAGGCTGGACTGGCCTATAGGGAACTCTGGAGATTTCCCGGTAAACCTCAGCACCCAAGGCTGGACTGGCCTATAGGGAACTCTGGAGATTACCCGGTAAGCCTCTGCACCCTGGGCAGGGCTGGACTGGCCTATAGGGAACTCTGGAGATTTCCCGGTAGGCCTTCCTGGGCAAGAGTTGGCTGGCCTATAGTGAGCTCTGGAGATTTCCCGTTAGGCCTTCCTGGGCAAGAGTGGACTGGCCTATAGTGAGCTCTGGAGATTTCCCTGTAAGCCTCTGGACCCTGGGCAGGGGTGGACTGGCATATAGGGAACTCTGGAGATTTCCCGGTAAACCCAGCCTCTGCACCCTGGGCAGGGATTCACGGTAACCCTCTGCATCTGGGGCAGGGCTGGACTGGGCTATAGGAAACTCTGGAGATTTCCCGGTAAGCCTCTGCATCCTGACCAGGGCTGGACTGGCCTATAGGGAACTCTGGAGATTTCCCAGCAGGCCTCTACATCCTGTGCAGGGGCGGACTGGCCTATAGTGAGCTGTGGAGATTTCCCGGTAGGCCTCTGCACCCTGGGCCTCTTTTGGTTCCCAGTCCACCCCTGCCTACTCCCCATCCATCACAAGAAAAGAGCGGGCTTAGTGAGCACTAACCAACTGGTCTATTACACACTCACTTATGAGCAGCTCTACAGACCATGGACTCATACAAGTGAGACTTCCCCTGCACCATACAAAGAATTAAACCAATGCTGGGCGAGCCTCATTCTTGCAGTCACAGAAAATGCGGGAAAGTGATACATGAATTTGCTCAGGATCAAATAATGTGATACGTGTGAAAAGCGGGATTTCAGACCTGGTTTCCTGGTTCACAGGACAATACTCCTTGAAATAGGTGAGATGCTTGCCGAGGCGAGGGAATGCTGCAGGTAAAGAAGGGCACAGAATCAACTGGGTGCTCAGAAATGGGTTATGCCAAAGAACTATGTGGACATCAGGTCTGGGACCCCACTGATCCTTCGGGACATCTCAGCAGGTTTTGACCCCATCGGCCACTAGCTCCTCCTAAAAGCCCTCGGAGGTATTTGAATCTAAGGAGCATCGTTACTCTGAATTACCTCCTTTCTCACCACTCATAGATCCTGGCCACATCCTCCAATTGTGGTGTACCCCAAGGTTCCACACTGTCACACCTCATGCCTCCCTACTAGAACGCATCAGCCTATCTGGTTTTTGCCGCTATAAACATGTAGATGACACGTGAATTATCTAGAAACTCGTAAATAACTCTTCAGCTAACTCAGCAGACTTCAGACATGGTTCCTCGCACACATGGGTGGTGGGTGGTCACATGGATGGCGACAAATAGTCTAAAGCTACATTCCTGCAAACCCATCAAATACCTCCTAAGTCCCATGGCCTGACAAGACGGGTATATGCCGGCACCATGAGTACCATGAGTCAGGAAAGGAACCTGGGAGCAAGGGCAGACATTAGCCTCGTGTGATGATAGCAAGTGAGAGCTAGTGTTAGACAGGGATCCTTCCAACCTTGCAAGCAGCAATGCTTACTACCTTAACATGCGTTTGCTCACAGGCCCATGGCCGTAACATCGCGTGTCCTAACAAGACTGGATGATGCAAACAGCCTTTATCAATAACTCATAGAAAATCTGGAAAGAGCCAGACAGACTGCTCCCTCCTTGGGATGGAAGGTCTTGAACCCATAATCCTGGCAGTTTGCATGCTGCACTGACTACCCATCAAAAACAGAATACACCTGAAACCCTTGTGCCTTTCCCATCCCACCCCCACACTTACCATGGAAAAGCCCAGCCTGCATCACAAGAACCTTTCAACATTTTACACCCTCCAGGACACTTAGGGCAAGTAACTTTGTTCGGGAATGTGCATGGACACAGCTAAAAGCCCAGAACTGAAAATGAGTCTAAGGAAAGATCAAAGCTAACGTGGTCTCGTCGTGGGTTGACATTCGATCTCATCAGGCGGCTCCTGCGAGACCAAACTCAATGAATCCTTAGCCACAAAGAATCCATCACATGTGGACCATCTGCTGCTTTACACAATGTAAATGAGCAGCTACTCTGCGAAGGCGAGCCTTCCCAAATAAAGGAAGAGGACGCAACCCACTCAGATCCTTGAATACATCACAGAAGATCATAAAATGCACCGGTTTCACAAAGGGACATCAGAATGGAGCTCCTTCCAGTTACATGTAAATGTGTGCACCTTAAAGGGGCCCGAGTCCTAAATTCCATAAAAGGTGCCAGACCGAATCCAGATACTCCTCAAGGTTACACCCACTTTTAATGGCGAGATAATACGCCGCGACCGGCGGATGAGAAGAGGACCCTTCCAATTGGGCACGTGTGACCTGGTTAGTGGCAAGTTTCACAGCATGTTTACTGTTTGCTGTTAACACTGCAGGGTCCGACCAAAAATGACTCATCTGCTCTTTAATATGTTGGACCCAGGGCAGGGAATCATCTCTGTATTTGGAGAGTTCTGGGGTCACCTAGAGCCTACATGGCCGGCTTGGCGGCTGTCAGGTGTGTTGTGGGGTGCAACACAGAGCCCATATGCAACAGGGTAGATGGGCAACTGTTCGGGAGTCGAAGAAGAGATTTCAGAAACGTGTGCCCAGCGCAGATATTTTGCAACAGTCACTGTAACCCCGTATCTCTGCGCCCCACAAAGCTGCTGAGGACGTCCAGCCCCTTTCATGAGCCATCCTAACGCCTCAACTAACACATAAGCTTACCACAAGCACCCCTGATTAAATCACTCTGCACAGACCCCATTCCTCCTTCCCATATACTGTCCCTACTAATTACTCACTGCCAAATCTATCGGCTTCACCCCCCTTCTGCACCCCGCCAGGCACGAGTCGCAAGGTCTAAACGAAGACTCCTACCCTAGCCCACTCCACACCACCCAAAATCCTGCAGTTCCTGGAGATGCCCTAATGGGTACACACCCCAGTCTATCTTCTCTGCCCCAGTGCTCAGCTCACAGGTTCCAGGTGTATCTGATCTGCCGCCATCAACAGCAAAGCCTTTTCCCTCCACAGCTGTCCGGCTCTCCCACCAACGCTATCCCCCATCCCCTTTTCTTACAGAGCCGAGCGCAGTGAGGCCAGTGTTATTGGTGCGAGCGCACTGTACCTTACCTGACCTCACTCGGGAGGATTGGAAGGCAGTGGCAATAAGGCACAGGAAGTGGGGGGGGGGCAGGTGGGGGGCGCCTTAGCATTCATTAATGCGAAAGCTCCACCTCTGCAGGGCGGCCACCTGATGATGTCTGCAGGCCCCCGCCCACCCCTCCTGGGACACAATTCAGAATGAAGGGCCTGAACATGACCAGTCATGGAGAAATGTGCAAATGTGTCGTACACATGTCTAGCTTCCTGGCGTGCATGTGCAACACAAGGGGCTCACTTGTCTTCTGTCCTTATCCACAGCAACGCACCGTGTATTGTGCTGTGTGGTACAAGCGCAGGGGGGGGGGGTGTGTGCACATGTTCTCACATGTGTGCGCATGATTCGGCTGTGACTAGGAACACATCCTCCCTTCTCCAGGTGCTTAGAATTACACGCGCGACAGATGAATGTGTGCACATAGGATGCGCACAATCAGGTGCTTTGGTGTGAAGCCACAATCCCACACCTTCGAACCGTGTGCACAAGTGTGCACCCAAGTGGAACATTGCATCCAAAACACAGCGAGCTCTCACATTTGAAATCATTCTGCTACAAGACGGCCATTTCTCATCCTTGCCACAAATAGTAGGTTAATTTTCAAAATCAATGTAACCATTTATTTTCACTAGAAGCCCCCTCAGCAAGGTTCTGCAGAATTGTAAATACTTTGGGCCCTGACTCATGGAAGTATTTGCGCAGGAAACGGGGAAATTGTGGGAAATAGGGAACTTGTGTGCCAAAATGCGTGAGAAATCCCATTCGTTGATTCATGTAATCTAATGTGTAGGGCTTCTGCAGGACTTGTGTGGAGTTTGCACAGGCTTGGCACGTCTCTGCGAGCACTCGAGAGCTTTGCGCGCGACACCACGCCCAACGTGGGCGTGGCTTGAGCAGAGTGCTGGGAAGGGGGCGTTTGTGTGGTGGAGAGTAAGGGAGGTGGTGGAAAGACACATTTGTTCCATCCCTCCGCTCCACCATAGAAATGAACGAAAAAGGGGCCATGGCGTTAATGGAAGGCATACAAGCCTTGCACAAGCCTTATGCTTTCCATGAACATTGCGCCCCTATAGAACATGAGCGCCGGTGTCTGTGATGCGAAAGGACATACATCTGGCTTTGCACATTGCTGGAATCCTCTGCTCCATGCCTTGTGGTGGAGAACAGCAACACTGCTACCTTGGTGGGAGCAGTCATACCATATGTGGGCAGGTCTGCCATTCTTTGTTGGCACAAGCAACATGGGAAAACATTCCGGCAAGGCCCAACTTTCCCACCAGGTAGAGTTCCGCTGTTTGCATGTTTGGAAGAAGGTTACCTACCACAAACGATGCCGCTGTGAGTATACAGTGCAGCACTAGAGGCAGATGGGAATATGCTAAATTCCTCACAGTCCTCCATGTGAAAGGGCATGACGCAGCTTCTGAGATCCTTGGAAGAAGCCACTCACCAAACCTGAAGGGAACGCGCCCCACTGAGGAACATGACACCACTAATTAGGACGTTACAGCGACAGGTTGGTGTTGCGCTTTCCTAAGCAAAGGAGATGTGTCTTACACACCCCTTCATGACTGAACGCTGCAGCTGCCTCAGAATTGCAAACAATTTAAGAATCTGATGACACAGAGCACCTTAAGCTAGCACCCCCACTTGACGCTTTGTTTAAAAAGACGCATCTACCAAAGTGTGTGCAAAGTTTGTCTTAAACAAATGTGTTTTTTTTCTATTGCACTAGAAGACAGGGCATATTTGGTTGGGGATTGTCACTAGATGGTTTGTAGTAATAGTTTCCAATGGTTTTTTAAAGATTGCGGTGCTTCGAGTCAATATATGTCTATTGTTTAAAAAAGCTTTAACTCAATTCAAACAATAGTGTCCGATTAGCTCCAAGTGGATCAAGCCGATTTGAACCCCATAGAAATTGAATCAGACATTTACCAACTTGGCTGGATTCCGCTTGTCAGCCATCGCCATGGGGGCTCGAACGGCTCGAATCGAATCAAACCAAATGATAACGGTTTGCATTGGCATTCGAGTTGAGCACTTTAAGGCTCGCCCATCTCTAATTCGGTAGATGATGGCCGTAAGATGGACCCACCACTGAGAATCAGTGGCGACATTTACAGAGACATGTACCATGATCCGTCCCGGAGACATCCTGCTTTCCATGGATGTAGAGACATTATGTACCTCAACACCTACACGAGAATGCTTGGAAATGTTAGGCTTAGTGCTGGAAAATTGCCCCAATCCTCTGCCGTCTCCCAGCCCATTTATTGTACAATGTGCTAGATTGGCAATGACAGAAAACCTTTTTCTGTTTAAACACCAGATATTCAAACACAAAAAGGGGTGAGTATTGGAGCCACGTTTATTCCAGACGTAGCCAATCTGTACATGGCTCACTACGAAAGTCTCTAGATTTATTCAGAGGAGAACCGTTATCGCGCCTATGTATGAGCTTGCAAGCGATATATAGACGATGCCTTCATGATTTGGTCTGGAGATGAAATAACACAGGGAAGATTCCTCTGGTGGTTGAACACTTGCAATGTAACCATCAAGTTCACCATTGAGTGGGCATTCGTTGTTTGGACTTAGTTATCTTTAAGGATGAAGATTGCCTCAAAACAACATTATTTAGAAAACCGACGGATAAAAACAGTTTATTACATGTCACGATTTTTCACCCTAGGGGTTCACGTCGGATCTACCTTATTGGCAATTCTTAAGGATACACAGAAAGGGTTCATGCAAGAGTGATATCAACCTCCATGTGGACCAACTCAATAAAAGACTTGTAAATAGAGAGTACCCCAGGAAGCTGGTGAGGAACACGCAGAAATGAGCGGCAAATACCGAAAGCAACTTATGTTTAACAGCCAGAGTGAGATCCCTGCGGCGAGACTGGTGTGCGATTTTTAGTCCAGTGAGCAATCAGATTAAGAAATTAATCCGGAAGAACTGGCATCTGGTCAAACAAGGGGGCACGTGAAAGAAAAAAAAAACATGATTAGCCTTTCAAAATAATTCTAATCTCAAGCACAAACCTGTATGCACTTATAAACCTGCAAAGGAGAAGTGGACAGTCTGGACCATGTGGGGGCTTCCCCCCATCAGGGGTCCCTATAAATGTGGCCAATGTGTGGCCTGTCAATTTACGGACACAAAACATGTCTTTGAACATGGAACAATCGAATGGTATTTGATATGCCACACGAACTGTAACTGCAAAAGGGTTATATACGTTATCGAATGTCCATGTAAACGTTTATATATTGGCAAAACTATTTGACCGGTGAAACAACGTATCTCCGAACACAGATTGTGTATTCGGAATAAGGTGGCGCAGAAACCTTTGGTCGATTATTATCAGGTGAAAGGAGATTGTGATCGGGATCTACACTGGTTCATAGTCCAGATGATCAGGCCACATCCGAGCAAAGAAGATACGAGTATCCATCCTAGGAGGGCAGAACAGAGGTGGATTTACTGTTTAGGCACTGGGAACTGTGGCCTCAACATTTGTGTCGAATGGAACAGTCTTATATTCGACATGCAATTTGATCCAGTTTTGCCAGCAAGGGTGTAAGGGTGTTTTCTTTTTTCTAACCGCATGCACCACCCGTGTTTCAGTAGTATTTGTTGTGCTATTATGAAGGACATTACCTGCATTAAGCTGCTCAGGTAGTACATTACATCTGCGTGCCACTGAAAATAAGTAACGTTGATAGGGAGAGGGTCTCTGCTCTACCAGAATAATAAAATAACTTTTTTTGCACTAGTTGTGTGTAATATTTTCTGAACCAGAGTAACTGAAAGAATTTTTGAATTGGAATTGGATTTTTTAATCAGAATTTGTTTTTGAGCTAGATCAATTTCGGATTTCTAGGGTGGAGAAGTTTAGCTTATCTAGGTCTGCACAATAGACTGGTGTCTATGAGATCAAGTGGGGTGAGCAGTTAGTGTTTTTTACACTAGTGCTTTCTAATGTAATCAAAAGATGGCTGTCATGTGTTGAGTCAGGGGCCCTGGATGTGCAATATGTTCATTTTGTCGAGCTGTTCCTATAATCTTGCGGAGAAGGGTAAGGGAAATGACCCATGGCATTTGGGGTGAGTGTTCCCGGCCTTCTTGGTTGGCCTAAAAAACATAACATTCTAAAAGACATAACAAACAGAAGGAAGTGATAAGATGCATGTTTCTCCTCTGTTTTACACCGTGGCCTGATTCCAGTAGAATGTAATTGCAGGCAGTGATGGGGCATAGCAGCAGACCATTGTACTCAGTAAGGCTCTGCTATTGAAATCAGCGAGTGTTCCATGTATTTTAAGATGGCTGCCATATTTGTGGAACCATGCAGCAGAGTGCCTATGACTCATTTTCACGAGTAGTCTGTCTTCGGTGTTAACCTGTGCGAGACTGCACCCTCAAACGCGAGCTGCTTAATTTCAGACACAGTGTTGCAGACCACAAGTTCAGTAAGCAGGTGGGGGCTAAATAAAAGAAGTACTGGGGTCTGCGATTAGCATCATGAAACACATTGGTTCCTCATGAGAAAGGTATTTATCACAGCAGCAATGGAATGGGCTTTGGGAAAGTTGTGCTGTGGCATGCGATACGTACAAGATTTGCCTTGCCTTGTGTTTTGTGTAAAATTAGGCCATTATGAAGTGCCGATCGACATAGATTAGATTAGATTAGATTAGGGATTTATAACGTGCCCATCCTTCCGGAACCAAGGAGTGAACTGCCTCTAGGCGCAGATGTTGAAATCCTTTACTCACATCGGGACACAGTCACAGAACCCATTAATCATCAAAAGAAATGTATTTTCATTTTTTTCCGGAAAAGGAATGATAGGTGACATATTCCACAATGATGAAGGAAGTGCATTCCTGAGTTGAGGGCCCCTGATGGAGAAGCATTGATCTCCCCAGGAGAGGTATTTAGATGAAGGTACAGCCAGGAGATTTTTCTCAGTGAGTGCAAGGTGTGCACTGGCTGATAGGCCTTCATCTTTGAATCAGGTACTTGGGTGCCGTTCCCTGAATGCCCCTAAAAATAAGGCATAGCAATCGGAATTCAATACTTTGCCCGACTGGCACCCTTTGCAGTTTTTGGTGGTAGCTGGAGATGGAGACTCTTTTTGGTAGATTGTACACTAATCTGATGGCAGCGTTCTGAGCTACCTGAAGTTGTTGCAGTTGACAATCTGAGGTTCCAAGTAGCAGCATGCTGCAGTAGTCCAATCTTGAGTTTACCATGCTACCTACAATCATGGCACTGATTCAGAAACAAGAGGCAGGATAGGTTTCAGGAGTCTAATTTGAAAATAGACAGATTTGACTACCTCTGAGACATGGGCATTGCTGCACAGAGATGCTTGCCAAATGCAGCCTAAATTCTTAACTTTATAGGAGAAGGATGTAGCTGGGTCAAAGGCGGCTGGCAAGGGGTGGATGCATGGTATTTGCTAAGAAGGTGCTTTGGTCCAAGTACTATGACCTCAGTTTTGGTGGGGTTTAACTGACACTTGCTTTCCACCATCCAGTCTTGTAGAGCTTCAGCACAGGCCAAGACATGCCCTGTTGCTTCTGGTGCTGATTATAATCTGACATATATTTGCGTGTCGTCTGCATATGAGTGGCCTTTCAGGTTAAACCTAGAGAAGCTGCCCATCACTGTCCTGTAATAGATATTAAACAATATCGGTGACAGTGATTATCCCTGCGGAACTCCACATAATACTGGGAGAGCTTCAGAGTAGTAACCTCTAAGCTTGACTACCTGGGTCCGATTTTTCAGAAAGCAAGATAACCATTTCAAGGCAGCCTTTAACACCTGGGCGACTTCAAGCAGTCTAGTGAATAATAAATCAAAGTCGACCGTGTCGAAGGCTGCCGACAAATCTAGCATAAACAACATACTCAAATCCCCTTCGTCAGCTGCCCTCAAGATGTCATCCCACACAGCCAATGGCGGCATTTCAGTCCCATGACCGGGCCTGAAACTGAACTGGAAGATATCAAGAATGGAATATTCCTCTAAATGGCTCTGCAGCTGTGTGGTGAGCATCTTTTCCAAAATCTTTGCCGTCCATGGTAGGCCTACAATTGGATGGTAGTCCCCTAAGTCCTGGTGGTTCAACGTCATATAGTGACTAAAAGCATTCTCCTAGCTAGAGGATGCTGGGAAAATAGGATTCACATTTTCCCCAGTAATTGAATTTAAAAAGAGGAATATTGTTGTACTGTTTACAGTATGTGCCTAATGGTGCACACACTGCTGAGTTTATGACAGATAACCATGGTGTTGTTTTATTGAGTTTTCTACAGATATGGTGTCATGAGAAGCACGATGACCCCTGCCATCCAGGGGGCATTAATGTCCTTTGGCGACTGAAGAGAGAGGGTGTCTTCTGGACTCCTTTAAAATAACTTTATTGTGCACCTTGAATGTGGGAGGTGAGCACTGGGGATGACATGGGGTTATTAAGATGGCGGTATTCAGAAATATGTTTTGGGATTGGAAGAAGAGCGGGAGCATGCCGGAACTGAGGCATGTTTAGTGTGAATTATACACTAATTAAAATGAGGTTCATAGCACTAATGCAGATTACAGTGAGTTTAGATAGACTTGTCTAAACTTGGCAATTTCGTTTGTTTTGTTGTTTCTTCACTGCAGACAGTCTACAACACAGGATTCCATATGGGGGTGGGGGGGCATGTCAAGTAATCCATAGTCCTGATGAAGGCAGTTTGCATTCGGAACATTATTTGGCTTGTAGTGGCCGAAACACTGGGGTGTCGACTGTTCTGTGAGAATAATGTTGATGTTTGAAACATCTTTGCATGTGATAGAAAACATTGGTATAGACCCCTGAAATGACATGGGAGGGGCCAATTGGAGATAGTGATGGCTCCGAAAATCTGTAACAGTTGAATTTATGTGCTGCTGTTCCTTTGAATACAACATGTTTTATGGTGTGTGATGTATTGTTGTTATATATGAGATTATTGTGTATGTAATTATCTGTTTCTGTATTGTTGTGTGTATGTGGTAATATTTGTTTAATGTTATGAATGTTTTAAGATATATTTTGGAATAAAAAAGTGAATATATTTTTCAAGATTTGTACACTGAGTATTTTTCGTGTAACAAACGCGATGGTCCATTTTATATAGTTGTCTTGATCATTTTTGTATGTATAATATATACATGGACACTGTGAGATCAGGGTCTACACCAGGTACCCTATAATACATGTGCCATGTACAGAGAGCATATCTTTTACAGATTTATTTATTATTATGTACAATTTAGAGAGAACATATACTATTTAGACAGAGCAGGTGTTTTTCTTATATACATGTATGATTTACAGAAGAGATAAGAATGTATTGATTATAGAGAACATGTATCATTAACAGGGAGTATGTATTGTTTATAGAGAATGTTTTGTTTATAGAGAACATGCATAGTTAACAGGGAACATGTATTGTTTACATGGAATGTATTGTTTATATAGAACATGTATCGTTAACAGGGAACATGCATTGTTTACAGAGAATATTTTGTTTATAGAGAATATGTATCATTAACAGGGTTTACAGAGAACGTTTTGTTTATGTAGAACATGCATAGTTAACAGGGAACATGTATGATCTACAGGGAATGTATTGTTTATAGAGAACATACATTGTAGAAGGAGCATATAAACAGCGGGTGTTGTACACAGGGTAGAGGTATGAGAGTGGGGACAGGGGTCGAGGCTGTGTTACAGAAATACAATGTGAATGGGAGTGGGGTGGAGGGAGGGAGAGTCACTTATTGACTGGGAAAGTAATTGACTGCACATAACACATTGCACAGATTTATAATTTGACGCACAGGAGAGTCAAGCAAGAACTGGCTTCACAAGCTTTAGGTCATGTGTCCAGCAGCGCATCCACCAGCCACGCCTCCTCCCGTGAAAGGAGGGGTGGTCTCCTCTACGCAGCTCTCGGTGACTAACCGTCTCTTTACTATTTCCAACCATCTGCCGTTTGCTGCTTCAAGATCGACTGTTTTGCATTTGTCACGCCATATTTATAAAAAACGTGCTGGTCCTGTGAGGGGGTCCGGTATTTCATCAGCTCACATGCATTTGAGGACAATCACCCGTGTGTGGGTACAGATTAGGTTAATGTCCCATGGCCTTAGCATGAATGACGTTCTCTTATCAGTGATTTAGGTGGAGGCCCCTCCCTTTCTTGGGTACTGGGTGGTGGTCCTGAGCACATCAAGTGGCAAGTTGTCTACCTGGAATGATTGTCTTTTCATTGGCTCTTTGGAGTAGTGTAAATGCAGTGCATTTACAGGCCTCCAGGACCTCCTGGGTCCTTTGAAGAAGATATCACAGCCCTAGCAGCCGACACCACCAAACCCATGGCGCAAAATATCATCTTAGGAGATTTCAACCTCGGTTATAAGGACACTAGCGACCCTCACGCCATCTCTCTAGCCTCTGCAATACTAGAACAAGGCTATACTCAAATTAGCACCAAACCCACCCACGAAAAAGGAAGGATACTTGACTGGGTGGTGGTTCTCAATTGCGCCATCACCCCACTAGATCCGACTTCACTAGTATGGTCAGACCACCACCATATTTCCTTTGAATTGTATATCAACAACTTGGAAAAGAAAAAGCCCATTATTGCTCCCCCCTGCCTCACAAGGAATAAACACAACATTGCAGCAGACGCTCTAGTTCCTTTGGTAGCCCCCCTACTCAATGCCCTACCGGACACCAATGATCCTAACACTCTAATTAACATCTACAATGAGACCATGACCAAAGCCATTGATGCTATTGCCCCGCTAAAACTACGAAAAAGCAAACCCAAAGCCCATCTTAACTCGTGGTTCACTTCAGAGCTAAAAACACTCTGCACTGAAAAAAGAAAATGGGAATCACGTTGGAAATCATCCCCTACACCTGAAAACAAAACTAACCTGCCCACTATCACTGCCACTTACAAAAGTAAGATAATCCAGGCCAAAAAAGAAACCTATAATAACAGAATAGCCCAAGCCAGCTCCAGTACTAAAGAATTATTCAACATTCTAAGTGAACTAGAGAACCCCAACCCACCACCAGATACATGCACCAAGGATAAAGCCTGGTGTACCAGCATTTAAAATGCCCTCTCCAATAAAATCAAAGGACTGCAGACTAAAATAGCTGACAAAAGATCCCAACTAACAGTCACTACACCAGCCCCTCCCCCTACCCCTCACATTAACTCAGGTTTCACATTCAAAAAAGTCACCATTCCAGAAGTCCACAAAATCATTGCGTCTCTTAAACCATCTAACTGTAAGGGCGACAGCTGCCCAGCCCAGATTATAAAAGATGCAGCGAGAGACCTTGCCCCATTTATTACTAAACTTGTAAACTCCTCCTTCTCTAATAATTACGTCCCAAGTAACCTCAAACAGTCCTGGGTTCTACCACTATTAAAAAAACAGACCCTCGACCCGGCTATACCCACCAACTACAGACCAATTACGACAGTCCCCTTTCTATTGAAAATTTTGGACAGAATAGCCTATTTGCAAATACAAGATTATCTTGAAGCACACAAATTACTCGGTACCCGTCAATCTGGCTTCAGACCCCAGCATGGAACAGAAACCGCACTTGGCGACCTCAAAAGCCAGATCGATGAATTACAAGACAACGGAAAGATGGCCATCCTACTTCTACTTGACCTCTCTGTGGCTTTTGATCTGGTGGATCACTCCATAATATGTAACCACCTATCCTCAGCGGCCCATTTCCCCATTTCGGCAGTTACCTGGATCCAATCTTTCCTCACTAACAGAACTATGCACGTGTTTTCCCCCCCAGCAGCTGCCGACCCCATCACCTGTGGAGTCCCTCAAGGATCCTGCGTCTCGCCCACTTTGTACAACATTTTTACAAAGCCACTATTTGACAAATTGGACCGTCTGGGTGTCACCTACACAAATTATGCGGATGACACCCAGATACTCCTACCTCTTTCAGGTACCTATGATATAGACGTTGCGCGGATCAACGAAGTCTACACCATCATTCAGGCATGCATGGCCACACATGACATACCCCATGCCTAGTCGGATCATCTAATAACCTTCTCAAACTTAGTCCTCACTACACAAATATCCTCATCGATGGGAACAGTATACCCATTGCCAAACATGTAAAAACTTTAGGTTTCTACCTCGATGCCCAGTCTAACCTAATTAAGCAGATTAACATGACTTCATCGGCCACAGCCTACACAGGCAAGTTAATCAGAGCCTGTAGACGTTTACTATCCCCCACCAGCTGCCTTACTCTGGCGAGAGCGCTTCGTACACTCCAAATTGGATTATTGCAACAGTCTTTATCTAGGAGCAAACAAAACCATCTTAAATAAACTACAGATCATGCAAAATAACACGCTCAGAACCGCCCTGAATATTCCCAAAAGAGAGCATATATCAGAAACCAGAAAGCACCACAGGTGGCTCTCTATACAGGACAAAATTGCCCTACAAACTATTTGCCTCACTCACACAGCGCTTAACCACCAAGCCCCCCCCCTACCTCACAGATAAGTTCACATGGAAGGTATCCAACAGAATTACCAGATCTTCCAACATACCATGTCTGGTGATGCCCAGATACAATCTAAATAGAGCCGGAGGTTCTAGCTTCCCAGTATTAGCCGCCCAGCTTTGGAACACTCTCCCTCGGAATATTCAAACCATCCAAAGCTTTAACAATTTCAGAAGCCATGTTATCACTTGGATACTAAATAAAACATAAAACAACAGCTCTTGATACCACTAACCGTTAGGTGATCGGCACATACTACTGCTATGACCCAACGTATAATATGTATAATGTTTAATATGTATATATGTACCATTGCAACTTTACCTTGAATGTTCAAACTGTATTCATGCACATAACTGTCTATTCTATGCCTTGTAACCACTACTATCCTATGGCGCCCAATTACCTCTGGGTCAGGTGCGCGATATAAATAAAATAAACAAACAAACAAACTACTGCCTGTTTTGGCCACCACCCACCCTACATCTTGAGCTTCCTGAGACGCTCTTGGGGGCTAGGGAAATAGCTCTGACTGACTTCCTGGGGGGGGGGGGGAATCAGGGAGTTCTTCTTCCATTGCTCATATCCATCTGTCATTCAAGGGAGCGTCCACGCCGCATTCCCCCCTCGGCCACCATGTTGCTGCTAGGATGGCATGTTGGGCCTGCGTGACCAGACGTGGCTTGCATTTCAGAGCAGAGGACCGTGGGTTCTTTCCTCGCAGAGCGATTTGCAGCCTTAGTGAGTGCACGCCGAATGCTGCACGCTGGGCCTCTTCTGGGAGCGTGAGTCTGCTCAGAGTGCTCTGTCTGTGCTCCGGAAGTGCACACAATTAGGAACGCAGGATACTGACCTCCTCTGCAGCTGAGCCAATGTCCTACACTGCCCTCTGGTGGTCGGTAAAGCCTTTCTGGAAGCTGGGGGGATTTGGGACTCAATCATTGCTGACTCACTTCTGTCTCTCAGGTTTTGATGAGAAGGAAACATTCTTAGGGTCTGAGAAACACAAGACAGAACCTGAAACCCAAAAATATGGCTGCTAATGGCAGCAGCCAGGGGCAAGCCAAGAGAATGCTGGCGGAGGAGGCTGGCACAGAGGGACTTCCCCTAGAACAGAGCATTCCGTGTACTGTGGGATGCACGTGGCCAGGAGACGTGGCAGCTGGAATGGGCGACAGACTCAGCAGGAATAATCTTGCTTCCTAAGTCTGAGATGCGTTTCGGAACTCTCCAGCCTGTTTGTTCAAGGTCACTGGTGTTCTTCCAAAGTAAACTCAAGCAGTTCTAATTGCAGAGGCCGAGACTGGGGCGACCTGCTTCCTCTCTGAGCCCGGATCAGGGTGGAGACTCTTCAGCTCCTTACACACTGAGCTCCTCTTTAATCATCAGAGGTGATTGACCCAGAGAAAGGGACCATTGGCCTCCCAGGCCCTCAAAATGGGGGTGGGCACATCTACACCAAGAGGGCCTTCTCATAACCCTGACCCCTCGTAAGGAGAAGCACGGCTTTCCACAGGCAATACCTACGCTGGAATCACTTCCGGAGTGTCTCTGTGGGCAGCACGTATGATTGACAGAGACACCGGAAAGAGGAAGGCAGAAAGCCTACAGAGCCACAATTCTCCTCCCTGGGACTTGGACTTATAAGAAACCCCGTAGCCTGCCTCCTAACGGTGCTTTTAAACCAGGCTGATAAACGGATGTCTAGCTACTGCTCGAAAAGCTGCTCACATTTTTATTCCCCCCCCCCACCAATATTGCCTGGCATCTACATGGTGCTAGTAAAATTGCAAGGAAAACAAATGAAGCAGTTTTTGGTCGCGCAATAGACCCAATACACTATAAACCAATAGAGCAATGTGTTTTTGTGGAATTTGTGTGATCACTGCGCCGCCCGTAACTGCGCCGACGAAAATGTCGAAGCCAATTACAGAGAGGCGCAGTGATCAAAATAGATCACTTTGCCCACATCCGACGGGCTGCATTCCCTTACCCGACCCCCCACCCCACTTACCTTAACGCCAGCACACTTCTGTGTGCGCCGCGGAGTCCCCGCTATCCCTGCAGCGTCGGTTTTTCCCACTTAGGTGGGTCAGAGCTGACGCCGCAGGATGTTTTTTCTTTTTTTTTCTTTTCTTTTTTTTCTCTTTCTTGTCCCCCGCAACCCCTGCCTCCTGTTTCTGCACCCAAGGACAGCGGGGGACCCCACGCAACCCCTATTCTGCTTGGATGCAGTACTCAGAGTCAGTATTTTGTTTGCCCCCAAAGTCACAGTAACTGTGGGGGCGCACTACTGAGGGTGACATTTTTGTGTATTTCCTTTTTGTGCTGGCTCCACCCTCTCTCACGTTTTATTGGGGGCACCAACGGTGGAGGGGCTGACAGCCTCAGTAGGTGTTGTGTGTTCCCCCGCGCCCTTGCGGGTGACCATAAGCCCCACCCCTGTCAGAGACTGCACACGGACACGTCTGTTCAATTTGGGATCCCTGTTCGCTCTGCGCGGCTGGGAACGCCCCCTTTATTTGTACTGCACGCGGCGGAGTGCAACGTCACTCCACTGCGTGCGTGCAACCCTTAAAGGGGCAGCATCACACTCCTCCTTTTTCATAACAAACAGAACACATGAACGAAGGATCACTACCTACCACACATATAACTTCACTGCAAACATAACCCCGGAGACTCCTTTAATAACAACCACCCTGGTTCCCCGGATGTTCCCAATCCAAAATTACAGTCTCTACTCAAGCACATAGTCGGTGAGACGGGCAGGTGTCCCTCCCCCAGTCCTCTGGGGGTACCTCCTGCCGGCCTCCCGGATTGAAGTCCCTTCGCCCCCCCACCACCTGGGCTGGGGATCCAGGTGAGCTCATGGAACCACTGCCCTCGTCCGGTACCTCCAACATTTGTCCACTGGGTGCAGTCTCAGTCCTAGCCGCTTGAAGAAACTGGCATTCCGAGTCACGGACACAGTTCCATCAAACGTGGTCACCATTGACCCCTACACTGTCACCACAACCAGGGGCTCTGGCTCATAGGTCAGAGACAGCTTTCCTTGAGGGTGCCGGTTTCTAACCAGCACCTCATCCCCAGGAGCCAGCCTCTGAGGTCTCAGTCCTCTCCTGATGTTCTCCTGCTCCGTCCTCTCTCTTCGCTCCCACTCGACTTGATCGTTGTCAATCACGGCAGGCTCCCACTCACCTGTCTCTGGCAGCAGGTCTCGTGGACACCTCTGAAACATGGCTTCCGCTGGGGCCACCCCTGTAGATGTGTGTGGGGTGGTTCTGTACCCACGCAGGAACTTATACAGAGCCCTTTTTTAAGCACTGGCCCTTCCCATAGGCAATGCGAAACACCTTGTTCAGAGTTCGCATCATCCTCTCCGCCTTACCATTCGCCCTTCGCCACAATGGAGTCACTTTGCAGTGGTGCACGCCATACTCCTCCATCAACCCTGCAAAGCTTTCGCCCTGAAAGGGTGGGCCGTTGTCAGAGCACAGCACCCTGGGCAGTCCATGAGTGGCGAACATTTTCTCAATCGCCACCACCACCTTGTCGAACGCCACCGACACAATGAATTCCACCTCCGGGTAGCGGGACCACTCGTCCTCCAGCAGGAAATGCGTGCCTCTTGATGTGGAGCCAAAGTCTGCATGGACCACCTCCCACAGATTTGTTCCTCGTGGCATGGTCTCGATCTCCGGCTCTCTTAGCACTGGGGACGCCACCTGGCACCAGACACATGACATCACAAACATTCGCCGCTCGAGGTCTGGGAACCAGACTTTCTGGCGTAGGCGTGCTTTGGTCTTGGCCGTGCCTTGGTGTCCCTGATGGGCCAGCTCAATCATCTGTTGCGTTCTGCTCTGCGGGATCATGATACAGTCTCCCCTCAGCAGTAGGCCAGTCTCTGCGAAGGTCAACTCACCACGTACCCTCCACTGTTGTTCCAGGGCCGACTTGGCCTCCTGTGTTCTTACCGCCAGAGAGTCTATCACCATCCTCCATTATTCCTGCTGGATGGCCGCTTTGAGGATCAGGAAACACTCGTCCATCGCTGACGCCTGTTCCAGTTCTTTCACCGGTACGGAATTGGGCGTGGCTGCCTCTACCACGAGTCGGACATGCTTGTCCGCTTTCTCAGCACACCTGGATTGTGCCCCACCGGTCTCCTCCCGGGAGTGTCTAGAGAGATAGTCTGCAGCATTGTTACTGCCTGGCCTGTACACAAGTGACATCCCGTACTCCAACAAGGCCAGCATCCAGCGTTCTATCCTTGCCGGTGGTTTGGAGGATGACCCTGCCAATATGGCCAACAGTGGTTTGTGATCTGTTACTACCATCACCGGCCTTCCCAGCACATATAGTTTGTAGTGGCGGCAGCCCCAGAACACAGCCAGTGCTTCCTGCTCAATTTGGGAGTAACGTTGTTCCGTCTCCGACAGCGCCTTACTGGTGTATGCGACGGGGCGGACCTCCTGATTTGCATCTACTTGGGTCAGCTTCGCTCCAAGACCAAACAGGCTGGCGTCCACCACTCATCTCTGACTGGAGGGCCGGATCAAAAAATATAATGTCCTCCGCCGTGAGAGCTCCCTTGATGTCATCAAATGCTGCCTGCTCCAGTGGCCCCCACTGCTAGGTCACATCTTTCTTGGTGAGGGCGCGCAGGGGCTCAGATCGGGATGCCAGGTTCTTTATGAAACAGCCACAGTACGTGACCATCCCCAGGAAACTCCTCACCTCTAAGACATTCTCAGGGGGGTGGATCTCGATGATATCTTTCACTTTGCACCTTCCTCTCTGAAGACTAAACCAAAGAATTCAATAGTAGTCTTCAGGAACTCGCACTTATCACAGTATAATGTCTGACCCAGTGACTGGAGGCGTTCAAATGTCTTTGCCAATTTGACCAGGTGTTCCGCTTCAGAATTGGCAAATACCAGGATATCGTTGCTTATGTTTATGACGCCCTCCAGATCAGCCAACGCCCCTCGGATAATGTTCTGAAACACCTCCGCGCCGAAGACACCCCGAAACTTAGTCTCTTGTATCGGTATAAACCACGATGAGTGGTGAAGGTGGTGTTGTACCTCGATTCAGGATGCAGCACCACCTGATGATATCCGGCACGTAGGTCAAGTTTTGAGAAAAATCGGGCACCCTGGAGCTCTGTGATAATGTAATCTATGGTGGGCGCCAGGTGTCGCTCCCTCTTGATGGCTTATTGGGTAAGCGCATGTCGACACATATCCGGAGAGAGTCTGGTTGCTTCGGTTTTCTGGCAACGACAGTTGGTAAAACCCATGGGGTCGGGCCCTCCACCTTCTCAATTATGTCCAGTTTAACTAGGGTGTCCAACTCCTGGTCCACCAGGTCCCGGAGGTGAAATGGGACCCGTCTATGTTTGAGGGGAATGGGCTGAACAGAGTCATCACTGTGCAATTTCACCGGCTCAGTCATGCGCCCGATCCCCTCAAAGAGAGACGCATACTTTCCAACAGTACCTGAATGTCTTCGACATAGACTGAATAGGCGAAGCTCAAAATGCCCAAAGCCTCTGCCTCTGCACAGCTCAGCAAGGTGTTGCTGTTGACCAGCGTGACGTAGAACTGGGCTCTTATTGCTGACGGGCCATGTTTCACATCTGTGACAAATGCACCGTCCAGCGGAATTGGCTTCGCGCCCCCACAGGTGAATATGCATGCCTTTGGTGTTGTCAGGCTGGGCGGACATACCATGGCGTCGTAGTATTCTCAGGCCAAGACATTCTCCGATGCACTATTGTTCAACAGGACCAGAACAGATGATTTGTTTACTTGCAGTTGACATTGAGGTTGTCGTCTTGTTTTTGTTCTCAGGACAACCACACTGGAGACAAAGAAGTTGTTCTCTTCTTCCTCTTCCTCTTCTTCATTCAGAGCTGAACTTTCTTTGGTTTGATCGATCTGGGCGACATTCGATGGGCGCTGCAGCCTGAAGAAACCCACCCTCACTGGACCTATTGGGACCACAACTGGAAGTGGGGCCTTACACATCCAGGCGTAATGGTCCGCACCCCCACACCTGCCGCCGGACGTTCCCGCCACTGGGCACTCCGCAGGGTGAGGGCGTTCATAATCACACTTCGAGCATGAGTTGACTGGGGCTGACCCTCTCTCACGTGGACCACTCCCCGGGCATCTGGCCCCTCTGCCATGGCCCACCGCACAGATGTCCTTCGTTTTACTGGGATGGACCACAGCCTCTATGCGGGATGCACGTAGTTCAGATACCTGTTGGCAATGCTCCAGCTCCAAGATGCGAGAGAGGGTAATGCCCGGCTCACTCAGGACTTGCATGCACAGTTTTCCAGACGCGCAGCCCTGTATCAGTTGGTTTCTAATCATTATCTCAGGATTGTCCCACGCACAGGGCACCGCCAACCTCTGCAGTCTCCCATAAAAAGTGTCCAGCATTTCATCGTCTTTCTGGCAAGCTGCTCCTATGAGGAACCTCTCATAGTCCGCGTTTGCCAGAGGAAGGAAGTAGTCATGCAGGGCATCCTTTGCCACATTATAGGAAATGTCACGAGGCTGAAGAGACAGAAATACCTCATGCACCGCAGGCCCAGCGCAGTACAACAGGGTTGCTACCTTGCTGTCATCATTTGTCTCCATCGTGGCCCTGAAGTACATTTTAAGTCTGTCTATCCACATCTTCCAGCGAGGCCCCAGACTGGACGGCGCACTTGAGATATCAAACTCAGGCATTGGTGGGAGGGCACCTTGAGGTCTCATCCCAGGCGGGTGTTGTGCAGCCATTGCAGGGGGCTGCGCTGGAGGCTGAGCAGCCAATGCAGGGGGCTGCGTCTGAGGCTGACCTGGCACAGGAGGTTGTTGGGGAGCCGCTTGTCTGTCACCATCCATGGCACTGAGCGCAGGAGCACCCTTATTGGATAACACAGGGGCCGCAACTCACACCACCTTCCCTGCAGCATTGATGTGCCTCTACTCCCAGGAAAACAGCTGACCCAGTAGAAAAACTTGCAGTTCAAGGTGCACCAACCTGGAGATGCCACCCACTATGCACAGTTTATTCACCCAGATGGGTGGAAGTCCCAGAAATTGAGCTAGGTGGGCCAAGGGATCACCCCAGTATGATAGCAGGCTTCCCCTGGATCCTCACCTTACACTCGATGAAAACCGATGAAAATGGAGGAAATTCTCATCAAAAACCATTTCATGTGGTGTTAGCAGCCCTCTGTTGCTAGAGGTTCCAAAAATTGTCCCTGAATGTCCCACTGACAATTCAGAATGAAGCCGCAACCTTCCAAGGCCCGGTTCACAAAATGGCCGCCGACCGCGTGGTCTGCATCCTCCCCTTTGGCATTATCAGATGGTGAAACATTCATCAAAGTAAAAAAAGAAAAATCACTGCCGATGCCACCGCCCGGCCTGGGATGCATTCCGCTTTGTTGCCACTGTTGTGTGTTCCCCCGCGCCCTCGTGGGTGACTGTAAGCCCCATCCCTGTCACAGACTGCACATGGACACGTCTGTTCAGTCGGGCTCCCCAGTCACTCTGCGCAGCCGGGAATGCCCCCTTTATTCGTACAGCATGCGGCAGAGTGCAACGTCACTCCGCTGCGTGCGTGCAACCTTTAAAGGGGCAGCATCAGAGTAGGGTCAGTTTGGCCTTGCGGCCAAGCTGTGTCCAGGTGGTTCCTGCTACTCAATGTTGGAAGAGGGAATTAAACCATCCCTGAGGTATCAAGCTGGGGGACACCCCTTACTTCCTATTTGTGAGCCTCATTTTGGGATGAAGAATGAAGTGCACAGAAGGTATTGGCTCTGTTTGCACTTTGGCGCAATACAGTTACCGCTCTGCTACTTACTTAATTTCCATGCGCTGTAATAAAACTGTGTCACACCTGGCGGCTTTAAGTTAAGACTCATTTTCACACTGCGTCTTGGAAAAAGTGTAAAAGTGTAAATAGCTCAAGCAATTATTTATGTTTATAATGCCCGGTTTTCAAAAGGAGAGGCTAGCATTAAATCAGGCGTTTCTGCTGGCGGATCATGAATAAACCTACTTCCTGTTCCATACCACTACACCTGCAAAAATGCATAAACACACCTGGATATTATTGGAAGGTATTAAGGTAGATGCAGCACATTAAACATTAAAGCCCGTCTGAAGGTATTAATACAGGCATACACATTAACGCCTATCTGAAGGTATTAATACAGGCGTAACGCATTAACGCCTATCTGAAGGTATTAATACAGGCGTAACGCATTAACGCCTATCTGAAGGTATTAATACAGGCGTAACGCATTAACACCTACCTGAAGGTATTAATAAAGGCATAGCGCATTAACTCCTGTCTGAAGGTATTAATAAAGGCATAATGCATTAATGCCTGTCTGAAAATATTAATAAAGATACAACTCATTAACACAACTCTAGAGGTGTTAATAAAGGTGTAACACATTAGCACCTGTCTGAAGGTATTAATAAAGGCATAGTGCATTAACTCCAGTCTGAAGGTATTAATACTCATTAACACAACTCTAAAGGTGGTAATAGAGGTGTAACACATCAGCGCCTGTCTGAAGGTATTAATAAAGGCATAGCGCCTTAACTCCAGTCTGAAGGCTTTAATACAGGTGTAACGCATTAACGCCTATCTGAAGGTATTAATAAAGGTATAACTCATTAACAAAACTCTAGAGGTGTTAATAAAGGTGTTACACATTAACTCCTGTCTGAAGGCTTTAATACAGGCGCAGCACATTAACTCCAGTCTGAAGGTATTAATAAAGGCATAACGCATTAACGCCTATCTGAAGGCATTAATACAGGCGTAGCACACTAACTCCTGTCTGAAAGTATTAATAAAGGCATAATGCATTAATGCCTGTCTGAAATCAAAAGGTGTTAATACAGGTGTAGCTCATTAGCGCCTGTCTGAAGGTGTGAATACACTCATAACTCATTAACCCAGCCTGAGGTGATTAATACAGGTTTAACGCATAAGTACTTTTGTGCAGGTATTAATTGAGGCATAAGGTATAAATGCATGTCTGAAAGTAATCATACAGGCGTCACCCATAAACCCTGGTCTCAAGGTGTTAATACAGGTGTAACGCATTGACGTCAGTCTGAATGTAATAAGATAGTCGCACTGCATTAACACCTATATCAAGGTGTTAACACAGGCATAACCCATTAACACTTGCCTAAAGGTATTGATACAGGTGGAACACATTAACGTCAGTCGGAATGTATTAATACAGGTATACCTCATTAAAACCAGTCTAAAGGTGTTGCGTTAATACAGGTGTCATGCATAAGCATCTGACTGAAAGTATTAATGCAGGTGCAACATATCAACACCTGTCTGAAGGTGTTAATATACGCATAATGCATTTACACCTGTCTGAAGGTGTTAATACAGGTGGAACCTATTAACACTTTCCTGAAGGTGTTAATATAAGCATAATGCATTTGCACCTGTCTGAAGGTGTTAATACAGGTGTAACCTATTAACGCCTGCTTGAAGGTGTTAATATGCGCATAATGCATTTACACCTGTCTGAAGGTGTTAATACAGGTGTAACCTATTAACACCTTTCTGAAGGTGTTAATACAGGTGTAACCTATTAACACTTTCCTGAAGGTGTTAATATAAGCATAATGCATTTGCACCTGTCTGAAGGTGTTAATACAGGTGTAACCTATTAACACTTTCCTGAAGGTGTTAATATAAGCATAATGCATTTACACCTGTCTGAAGGTGTTAATACAGGTGTAACCTATTAACACTTTCCTGAAGGTGTTAATATAAGCATAATGCATTTGCACATGTCTGAAGGTCTTAATACAGGTGTAACCTATTCACACCTGCTTGAAGGTGTTAATATGCCCATAATGCATTTACACCTGTCTGAAGGTGTTAATACAGGTGTAACCTATTAACACCTGTCTGAAGGTGTTAATACAGGTGTAACCTATTAACACTTTCCTGAAGGTGTTAATATAAGCATAATGCATTTGCACCTGACTGAAGGTGTTAATACAGGTGTAACCTATTAACACTTTCCTGAAGGTGTTAATATAAGCATAATGCATTTGCACCTGTCTGAAGGTGTTAATACAGGTGTAACCTATTAACACCTGCTTGAAGGTGTTAATATGCGCATAATGCATTTACACCTGTCTGAAGGTGTTAATACAGGTGTAACCTATTAACACCTGCTTGAAGGTGTTAATACAGGTGTAACCTATTAACACTTTCCTGAAGGTGTTAATATAAGCATAATGCATTTGCACCTGTCTGAAGGTCTTAATACAGGTGTAACCTATTAACACCTGCTTGAAGGTGTTAATATGCGCATAATGCATTTACACCTGTCTGAAGGTGTTAATACAGGTGTAACCTATTAACACCTGTCTGAAGGTGTTAATACAGGTGTAACCTATTAACACTTTCCTGAAGGTGTTAATATAAGCATAATGCATTTGCACCTGTCTGAAGGTGTTAATACAGGTGTAACCTATTAACACTTTCCTGAAGGTGTTAATAGAAGCATAATGCATTTACACCTGTCTGAAGGTGTTAGTACAGGTGTAACCTATTAACACCTGTCTGAAGGTGTTAATACATGTGTAACCTATTAACACTTTCCTGAAGGTGTTAATATAAGCATAATGCATTTTCACCTGTCTGAAGGTGTTAATACAGGTGTAACATATTAACACTTTCCTGAAGGTGTTAATATAAGCATAATGCATTTGCACCTGTCTGAAGGTGTTAATACAGGTGTAACTTATTAACACCTGCTTGAAGGTGTTAATATGCGCATAATGCATTTACACCTGTCTGAAGGTGTTAATACAGGTGTAATCTATTAACACCTGCTTGAAGGTGTTAATACAGGTGTAACCTATTAACACTTTCCTGAAGGTGTTAATATAAGCAAATGCATTTGCACCTGTCTCAAGGTGTTAATACAGGTGTAACCTATTAACACTTTCCTGAAGGTGTTAATATACGCATAATGCATTTACACCTGTCTGAAGGTGTTAATACAGGTGTAACCTATTAACACCTGCTTGAAGGTGTTAATATACGCATAATGCATGTACACCTGTCTGAAGGTGTTAATACAGGTGTAACCTATTAACACCTGTGTAACCTATTAACACCTGCTTGAAGGTGTTAATATGCGCACAATGCATTTACACCTGTCTGAAGGTGTTAATACAGGTGTAACCTATTAACACTTTCCTGAAGGTGTTAATATAAGCATAATGCATTTGCACCTGTCTGAAGGTGTTAATACAGGTGTAACCTATTAACACTTTCCTGAAGGTGTTAATATAAGCATAATGCATTTACACCTGTCTGAAGGTGTTAATACAGGTGTAACCTATTAACACCTGTCTGAAGGTGTTAATACAGGTGTAACCTATTAACACTTTCCTGAAGGTGTTAATATAAGCATAATGCATTTGCACCTGTCTGAAGGTGTTAATACAGGTGTAACCTATTAACACTTTCCTGAAGGTGTTAATATAAGCATAATGCATTTGCACCTGTCTGAAGGTGTTAATACAGGTGTAACCTATTAACACCTGTCTGAAGGTGTTAATACAATACAGGTGTAACATAACATATTAAGAAAAGTGGTTGGCTCTAGAGTTGGAAATGACCTTGCTAAGCTCTATTATTCGTGGTACATCAGGGTAGGGGTCATATGTTGCAAGATCACAGGTTACTGTTTGAGGTCTAGCCAAAAACCTCGTTTGTTAGGTAGAAAAAGAAGGGGGTCCTCCTGGATATCTTGCTTTTGTGCTTCAAAGAAATTGTTTTACCACACGGTTTGCTGTGTTTTTTGTTGCTTTTATTCGTGAAAATGGTTTGTTGTTCTTGAATTTATGGTACACATAACAGTACATCCGGGGCTCTTATATCCCCATGTTGTCAGCCGACACGTGTTTCGACTCGTAGGTCTTTATCAAGGCTATTGGTTCTGGTACGGTGCCCCCTGTGGGGTCCTGGTAGAGAGTTATGGATAGGCGTGTTCTGTATATACAGTGGCTCCTGTTGGGCCCTGGGGTTCCCTGGTGTGCGTTCTGTTTCTGTTCGTGACATATTAACACCTGTCTGGAAGTGTTAATACAGGTGCAATATATTAACACCTGTCTGAATGTGTTAATATAGGCATAACGCATGAATGCCAGTTTGAAGGTGTTAACATTTACACCTGTCTGATGGTGTTAAAACAGGCGTAGCACATTGTTGCCTGTCTTTAGCGTCTAGTTTCACGATCTGGGGGAATGGACAATGAGTCACACGATTATTAATTGTGTCAAAATGCCATCATATTTTATTAATTTCAATGTTATGTATTTAATACTAATTGTGTACAGTCTCTGACTGGCATAGAAACGGTGTTCTGTATCCTTCCTTTTAAACTTAATTTTGGGAAGTCAGTGTTCTGAGACTTCACAATTTTAGTGACATTGTGAGAGGTGCACCCGCTGTGGAGCTCCCCCGTGTCGACGCGCACAGTCTTTGGCCCAACCCTTCCAATAGAGTGATGCGCGCCGCTTCTGCCCACTTCCCGCCTTCGCCATTTGGCACCTATTGAGAGACAGAGAGCCTCATTACGACCCTGGCGCTGCTGTAAGGAAGGGGGCCGGTACGGGACCGGCCCCTTTCATTACGGGAGGGCCGATTACGAGCTTCCCATCGTGGGACCCGGATTGTACGCCTGGTAAAACGAGACGTCTTTTCCGGATCCCGCGAGGGGAAGAGGGAGGTAACAACGGGACACTTATAATGTGCCCATTGTTACCTCCCTCCCCATTCCCATTGAGCCCTATGGGGGCTCAAATGGGGATGGGGAATGGTTCCTGCAAGGAGGATTTACCGGGTCCTCCTATGTCGGAATGACCCGGTAAGTCCCCATTGCAGGAACCCGGAAAAGGAGCCGGAACGGAGGCAGCCATGGAGCTAAGAGCTCCATGGCTGCCTCCAAACTCATAATGAGGCCCTTAATGTTCTAGTTTATGGGAACTCTCCGCGGAAGCCTCGAGGATAGAGACCATGGTCATGTATTCGCCCGTTACTCACCAGGGCCCCTCGCTGAAACTATTCTGGGCGAGTTGAATGCTTGCCCAAACAAATCATGTAGAGCCCTGTTGCCAACAGCATCTCCTACAAAGACGAACTACTGACCAGTAAGTGAAAAAGAGCAGCCAACAACACAAGCAGAAAGCCCCTGTGAATGGCATGGCAGCATTTCCTGACATGGAAAGGTCCAGTCTAAACATTATGTGTAAGCGTTGCCCTGCTGGGGTTCTTTAAGGTGCGGGAAAGGGTAGAATAACTCACACTCACGTGGATGTTGACGCAAGGAACTGAAAATATCACTGATGAGTCCATGGGTGTTTCACACAGAAAAAACAACAAACATCTCCCTGGTTCATGTCTTTGCACCTGCAATTACCGCTTCCCTGTAGTCGCGATCCGGAGACCTGGGCATGACTGGCATCTGCCATTGGCTCCATGCAATACCCCCCTGACCTGGTGCTGCAGGAATGCTGTGGCGGGCTCGGTTTCACAACCCACCGGACATCCACACCCCGGGCCTGTGTCATGAGTGGGAGGGGGGAGTGGCTCTGCCCCTGCCTTGGACGTATATAGGCTGGTAGTCCTAGGGTCCGGCACACTCGGAATCCTGCCTGGACTTGACTCGGAATCAGACTCATCGCCCCAATAAGAATCAACATGGCCAAGGCAGCGACTGCACCAAGACTCTTCTTCCTCCAGGCGGCGCTGTTGCTGGCGGTCGTCTGCCTCCAGAGCTCTGGTAAGAAGGGGTCCTGCATCACAGAGCAGCCGTACAGGAGCGACCTCCGTGCCCGCCCTGCTCCTGTGAAAGGCCGTCTGGACTAGTGTAGAGTTCATGGGGTGTTGGGCAAACTTGCGGCCTAGGAAAGTCTAGAAAGTTCTGAAGCAGCCATTCTCTGCACAGCTCCCAACCCGCACGCCTTGTAAAGAGGGCCCTCTGCCATCGCCCCACTGGCAGGTTGCTCTATCTGGATGGCGAACCGTTTCAGGGTCACCTCAAGAAAAGGGTAGTTTCCATTTAGACTGAAAACTAGGCCACCATGAGCGTTGGACTGCCCAAACGAGGAACACTGCAGAGACAAGCATATCGTACACTCCCTTCTGAAAGCGCATTGAGTCAGTCCCATGCCAGTCTCACATGGGCCAGAGGGAGTCAGTCACTAGCAAGATGACACTGGCTGAGGAGGACTGCTAGGGTTCAAGGAGTCAGTCCCATGCCAGTCTCACATGGGCCAGAGGGAGTCAGTCACTAGCAACATGACACTGGCTGTGGAGGACTGCTAGGGTTCAAGGAGTCAGTCCCATGCCAGTCTCACATGGGCCAGAGGGAGTCAGTCACTAGCAAGATGACACTGGCTGAGGAGGACTGCTAGGGTTCAAGGAGTCAGTCCCATTCCAGTCTCACATGGGCCAGAGGGAGTCAGTCACTAGCAACATGACACTGGCTGTGGAGGACTGCTAGGGTTCAAGGAGACAGTCTCATGTCACTCTTACCTGGGCCAGAGGGGGTCGAATATTGCAAGAGCAACAGATCTGTTTGCAGGTTACATTCCAGGTTTTCCACTTGCCATCTGTTTGCTTGTTTGATGCCAGGTTTTCCACTTGCCAGCTGTTTGCAGGTCACATGCCAGGTTTTCCACTTGCCATCTGTTTGCAGGTCATATGCCAGGTTTTCCACTTAGCATCTGTTTGCTTGTTACATGTCAGGTTTTGCACTTGCCATCTGTTTGCAGGTTACATGCCAGGTTTTGCACTTGCCATCTGTTTGCAGGGTACAGGCCAGGTTTTCCACTTGCCATCTGTTTGCAGGTCATATGCCAGGTTTTCCACTTAGCATCTGTTTGCTTGTTACATGCCAGGTTTTGCACTTGCCATCTGTTTGCAGGTTACATGCCAGGTTTTGCACTTGCCATCTGTTTGCAGTTTACATGCCAGGTTTCCACGTGCTATCTGTTTGCTTGTTACATGCCAGGTTTCCACTTGCTATCTGTTTGCTTGTTACATGCCAGGTTTACCACTTGCCATCTGTTTGCTTGTTACATGCCAGGTTTCCACGTGCTATCTGTTTGCTTGTTACATGCCAGGTTTCCACTTGCTATCTGTTTGCTTGTTACATGCCAGGTTTTCCACTTGCCATCTGTTTGCAGGTTACATGCCAGGTTTTCATTTGCCATCTGTTTGCAGGTTACAGGCCAGGTTTTCCACTTGCCATCTGTTTGCAGGTTACAGGCCAGGTTTTCCACTTGCCATCTGTTAGCTTGTTACATGACAGGTTTTCCTTTTGCCATCTGTTTGCTTGTTACATGCCAGGTTTCCACTTGCCATCTGTTTGCAGGTTACATGCCAGGTTTTTCATTTGCCATCTGTTTGCAGGTTACAGGCCAGGTTTTCCACTTGCCATCTGCCAGGTTTTCCACTTGCCATCTGTTTGCTTGTTACATGCCAGGTTTTCCACTTGCCATCTGTTTGCTTGTTATATGCCAGATTTTCCGCTCAGCATCTGTTTGCTTGTTACATGCCAGGTTTTCCACTTGCCATCTGTTTGCAGGTTACATGCCAGGTTTTCCATTTGCCATCTGTTTGCAGGTTACAGGCCAGGTTTTCCACTTGCCATCTGTTTGCTTGTTTCATGCCAGGTTTTCCACTTGCCATCTTTTTGCAGTTTACATGCCAGGTTTCCACTTGCTATTTGTTTGCTTGTTACATGCCAGGTTTTCCACTTGCCATCTGTTTGCAGGTTACATGCCAGGTTTTCCATTTGCCATCTATTTGCAGGTTACAGGCCAGGTTTTCCACTTGCCATCTGTTTGCTTGTTTCATGCCAGGTTTTCCACTTGCCATCTGTTTGCTTGTTATATGCCAGGTTTTCCACTCAGCATCTGTTTGCTTGTTACATGCCAGGTTTTCCACTTGCCATCTGTTTGCAGGTTACATGCCAGGTTTTCCATTTGCCATCTGTTTGCAGGTTACAGGCCAGGTTTTCCAATTGCCATCTGTTTGCTTGTTTCATGCCAGGTTTTCCACTTGCCATCTTTTTGCAGTTTACATGCCAGGTTTCCACTTGCTATCTGTTTGCTTGTTACATGCCAGGTTTTCCACTTGCTATCTGTTTGCTTGTTACATGCCAGGTTTTCCACTTGCCATCTGTTTGCAGGTTACATGCCAGGTTTTCCACTTACCATCTGTTTGCAGGTTACATGCCAGGTTTTCCATTTGCCATCTGTTTGCAGGTTACAGGCCAGGTTTTCCACTTACCATCTGTTTGCAGGTTACATGCCAGGTTTTCCATTTGCCATCTGTTTGCAGGTTACAGGCCAGGTTTTCCACTTACCATCTGTTTGCAGGTTACATGCCAGGTTTTCCATTTGCCATCTGTTTGCAGGTTACAGGCCAGGTTTTCCACTTACCATCTGTTTGCAGGTTACATGCCAGGTTTTCCACTTGCCATCTGTTTGCAGGTTACATGCCAGGTTTCCACTTGCCATCTGTTTGCAGGTTACATGCCAGGTTTCCACTTGCTATCTGTTTGCTTGTTACATGCCAGGTTTCCACTTGCCATCTGTTTGCTGGCTATCAGCTCATAGGGCTACTCGTACACAGTTGTATTAGAGGTGCTGGGAAGGGGGGTTACCACATGCTAATTATCCTGCACCGCCACAAAAGGCAATAATCAACCCACAGACCCTTTCACCGGCTCCTGGTGAAGGGTGAGGCTGATGGTGGTGGGGCAGGATACTATCGCTGCACACTTAACCTGGGGCTTATGTGAATGGGAGAAATCTAAAATAACCCCACCATGTTTTTCATCTTTCAGTTGTTCAAAGTCAAACCACTACAGCGACAACAGTGGGCAACACTACAGGTAGGTGCCCCTTCATTCTCTCACAGCAGATCCTCACCTGTCATAGTGTGGAATAAGGCACTGTAAACCCGCACCTGCATAGTGTGGAATAAGGCACTGCAGATCCTCACTTATCATAGTGCAGCATAAGGCACTGCATATCCTCACATGCATAGTATGGACTAAGGCACTGCAGATCCTCACCTGCATAGTGTGGAATAAGGCACTGCAGATCCTCACCTGCATAGTGTGGAATAAGGCACTGCAGATCCTCACTTATCATAGTGCAGCATAAGGCACTGCAGATCCTTACCTGACATAGTGCAGATTAAGGCCCTGCATATTCTCACCTGTCATAGTGCAGTATAGTGCGGTATAAGGCACTGCATATCCTCACCTGTCATAGTGTAGAATAAAGCACTGCAGATCCTCAACTGTCATAGTGCGGCATAAGGCATCGCATATCCTCACCTGTCATAGTGCAGAATAAGGCACTGCATATCCTCACCTGCATAGTGTGGAATAAGGCATCACATATCCTCACCTGTCATAGTGCAGAATAAGGCACTGCATATCCTCACGTGCATAGTATGGACTAAGGCACTGCAGATCGTCACCTGCATAGTGTGGAATAAGGCACTGCAGATACTCACCTGCATAGTGTGGAATAAGGCACTGCAGATCATCACCTGCACAGTGTGGAATAAGGCACTGCATATCCTCACCTGTCATAGTGCGGCATAAGGCACTTCATATCCTCACCTGTCATAGTGCAGAATAGGGTACTGCATATCCTCACCTATCAGAGAAAATAATAAGGCACTGCATATCCTCACCTGTCAGAGAAAATAATAAGGCACTGCATATCCTCACCTGTCACAGTGCAGCATTAGGCACTAATTATCCGCACCTGCCAAAATTAATGTTAATGTTAAAGTGATTTATACTACGCACCATCACCGATGGAGTTGGTCTCCAGGGACTTGCAGAATAAGGCACTGCATATCCTCACCTGTCATAGTGCAGAGTAAGGTACTGCATATCCTCACCTGTCATAGTGCAGAGTAAGGTACTGCATATACTCACATGTCATAGTGCAGAATAAGGCACTGCATATCCTCACCTGTCACAGTGCAAAATAAGGCACTGCATATCCTCACCTGTCATAGTGCAGAATAAGGCACTGCAAACCCTCACTTATCATAGTGCAGAATAGGTCACAGCAGATTGTCACATGTCATAGTGCAGCATAAGGCACTGCATATCCTCACCTGTCATTGTGCAGAATAAGGCACTGCATATCCTCACCTGCCATGGTGCAGAATAAGGCACTGCATATCCTCACCTGTCATAGTGCAGAGTAAGGTACTGCATATCCTCACCTGTCATGGTGCAGAATAAGGCACTGCATATCCTCACCTGGCATAGTGTGGAATAAGGCATCGCATATCCTCACCTGTCATAGTGCAGAATAAGGCACTGCATATCCTCACGTGCATAGTATGGACTAAGGCACTGCAGATCGTCACCTGCATAGTGTGGAATAAGGCACTGCAGATACTCACCTGCATAGTGTGGAATAAGGCACTGCAGATCATCACCTGCACAGTGTGGAATAAGGCACTGCATATCCTCACCTGTCATAGTGCGGCATAAGGCACTGCATATCCTCACCTGTCATTGTGCAGAATAAGGCACTGCATATCCTCACCTGTCACAGTGCAGCATTAGGCACTAATTATCCGCACCTGCCAAAATTAATGTTAATGTTAAAGTGATTTATACTACGCACCATCACCGATGGAGTTGGTCTCCAGGGACTTGCAGAATAAGGCACTGCATATCCTCACCTGTCATAGTGCAGAGTAAGGTACTGCATATCCTCACCTGTCATAGTGCAGAGTAAGGCACTGCATATCCTCACCTGTCATAGTGCAGAGTAAGGCACTGCATATCCTCACCTGTCATAGTGCAGAGTAAGGTACTGCATATCCTCACCTGTCATAGTGCAGAGTAAGGTACTGCATATACTCACATGTCATAGTGCAGAATAAGGCACTGCATATCCTCACCTTTCACAGTGCAAAATAAGGCACTGCATATCCTCACCTGTCATAGTGCAGAATAAGGCACTGCAAACCCTCACTTATCATAGTGCAGAATAGGTCACAGCAGATTGTCACATGTCATAGTGCAGCACAAGGCACTGCATATCCTCACCTGTCATTGTGCAGAATAAGGCATTGCAGATCCTCACCTGTCATAGTGCAGAATAAGGCACTGCAGATCCTCACTTATCATAGTGCAGCATAGGTCACAGCAGATTGTCACATGTCATAGTGCAGCATAAGGCACTGCATATCCTCACCTGTCATTGTGCAGAATAAGGCACTGCATATCCTCACCTGCCATGGTGCAGAATAAGGCACTGCATATCCTCACCTGTCATAGTGCAGAGTAAGGTACTGCATATCCTCACCTGTCATAGTGCAGAGTAAGGTACTGCATATCCTCACCTGTCATGGTGCAGAATAAGGCACTGCATATCCTCACCTGTCATAGTGCAGAATAAGACACTGCATATCCTCACCTGCATAGTGTGGAATAAGGCACTGCAGATCCTCACCTGCATAGTGTGGCATAAGGCACTGCATATCCTCACCTGCATAGTGTGGAATAAGGCACTGCATATCCTCACCTGCATAGTGTGGCATAAGGCACTGCATATCCTCACCTGCATAGTGTGGAATAAGGCACTGCATATCCTCACCTGTCATTGTGTGGAATAAGGCACTGCATATCCTCACCTGTCATTGTGCAGAATAAGGCACTGCATATCCTCACCTGCCATGGTGCAGAATAAGGCACTGCATATCCTCACCTGTCATAGTGCAGAGTAAGGTACTGCATATCCTCACCTGTCATGGTGCAGAATAAGGCACTGCATATCCTCACCTGGCATAGTGCAGAATAAGGCACTGCATATCCTCACCTGTCACAGTGCAAAATAAGGCACTACATATCCTCACTTATCATAGTGCAGAATAAGCCACTGAAGATCTGTACCTGCATAGTGTGGAATAAGGCATTGCACATCCTCACTTATCATAGTGCAGCATAGGTCACAGCAGATTGTCACATGTCATAATGCAGCATAAGGCACTGCATATCCTCACCTGTCATAGTGCAGAATAAGGCATTGCATATCCTCACCTGACATAGTGCAGAATAAGGAACTGCAGATCCTCACCTGTCATATTGCAGAAGAAGGCACTGCAGAACCTCAACTGCATAGTGTGGAATAAGGCACTGCAGATACTCACCTGCATAGTGTGGAGTAAGGCACTTCAGATCCTCACCTATCATAGTGCGGCATAGGGCACTACATATCCTCACATGTCAAAGTGCAGAATAAGGCACTGCATATCCTCACCTGTCATAGTGCAGAATAAGGCACTGCATATCCTCACCTGTCAAAGTGCAGAATAAGGCACTGCATATCCTCACCTGTCATTGTGTGGAATAAGGCACTGCATATCCTCACCTGTCATTGTGTGGAATAAGGCACTGCATATCCTCACCTGTCATAGTGCAGAATAAGACACTGCATATCCTCACCTGCATAGTGTGGAATAAGGCACTGCAGATCCTCACCTGCATAGTGTGGCATAAGGCACTGCAGATACTCACCTGCATAGTGTGGCATAAGGCATTGCAGATACTCACCTGCACAGTGTGGAATAAGGCACTGCAGATACTCACCTGCATAGTGTGGAATAAGGCACTGCAGATGCTCACCTGCATAGTGTGGAATAAGGCACTGCATATCCTCACCTGTCATGGTGCAGAATAAGACACTGCATATCCTCACCTGCATAGTGTGGAATAAGGCACTGCAGATGCTCACCTGCATAGTGCGGCATAAGGCACTGTAGATCATCACCTGCATAGTGTGGCATAAGGCACTGCAGATCCTCACCTGCATAGTGCGGCATAAGGCACTGCAGATACTCACCTGCATAGTGTGGAATAAGGCACTGCAGATGCTCACCTGCATAGTGTCGAATAAGGCACTGCATATCCTCACCTGTCATGGTGCAGAATAAGACACTGCATATCCTCACCTGCATAGTGTGGAATAAGGCACTGCAGATGCTCACCTGCATAGAGCGGCATAAGGCACTGTAGGTCATCACCTGCATAGTGACGCATAAGGCACTGCAGATGCTCACCTGCATAGTGCGGCATAAGGCACTGCATATCCTCACCTGTCATTGTGTGGAATAAGGCACTTCATATCCTCACCTGTCATTGTGTGGAAAAAGGCACTTCATATCCTCACCTGCATAGTGTGGAATAAGGCACTGCAGATGCTCACCTGCATAGTGCGGCATAAGGCACTACATACCCTCACCTGTCATAGTGCGGCATAGGGCACTGCCGCCCAGAGTCCCCACACCTTCTTCAGCCATGCCACTGATGGAGGGCAGACTCCACAACAAATCAGGGACAGACTCTATGTTCACTCAGTGACGGGATCCTTGAGATGAGGGACTGACTGCAGTATCAATGAGGCAATTTACTCTCTGAAACATCTGCAGTGAGGACAGGCTCATTGTCGCATCTAGAAACACATGTGTACAGGCACATTATAAACGACTAATCATATCATATCATAGAAACAGGCAGGGCGTAGCATGTGCACTGGGAGAACGTTGACGGAGCACGAGTCCCTTCTGCCTCTGTTACACATGGTCATGAGGACAGACTTGATGGATCATGAGTTCTTTCTTTGCTACAGCATGCAGCGAGGCAAATCAATGTGTCAACGAGTCCCTGCTTTGCATATGGTGCAGAGATGCCCCACTGAACCAGAAGTCCCATATGTTACACTCATGGTGAGTCATGAGTAGCCCTCTTTATGTTTCTATGTTGGAGTACATACTTAAGTGAGCATGAGTCCTCTCTGTGCCGGTTATATCGTGAAGAGTCAAGGGACCATGAGTACTTTGTTGGTGCTATAATGCTTTCTTTACGCATCCGCGGGCTCTCTTGTGCGCTCCCTCTGTAAACATGTTAGTGCATGTATGTCACATGTCATGCAGTGACCTCCCCTCACCCTTGTCTGTGGGGATGCTGGTGCTGTGAACTCGTCCTCTCTTCTTGTTTTGTCACCCATGATGTTTTCTTTGTTGCAGCCACCACCACCAGCACTACCAGCACCGCCACCACCAGCACTGCCAGCACTGCCACCACCACAACCAGTAAGTCACTCTTGCCAGGTGTGACTCCAGTCGGACGTGGGAGGACCTCCCTGTGCATGGGGGAGGTGGGCTGAATGTGAAATAGTGTATTATGTGTCCTTTGCTGGCCCTGGTGTGTCCATTGTTGGGTATGGTGTGTTCATTGCTGAGTATGGTGTGTTCGTTGCTGGGTATGGTGTGTCCATTGCTGGGTATGGCGTGTTTATTGCTGGGTATGATGTGTCCATTGCTGGGTATGGTGTGTTCATTGCTGGGTATTGTATGTCCATTGCTGGCCATTGTGTGTTCATTGCTGGGTATGGTGTGTTCATTGCTGGGTATGGTGTGTCCATTGCTGGCCATTGTGTGTTCATTGCTGGGTATAGTGTGTTCATTGCTGGGTATGGTGTGTCCATTTCTGACCATGGTGTGTCTATTGCTGGCCATGGTGTGCTCATTGCTGGGTATGGTGTGTTCATTGCGGGCCATGGTGTGTCCATTGCTCGGTATGGTGTGTCCATTGCTGGGTATGGCGTGTCCATTACTGGCCATGGTGTGTCCATTGCTGGGTATGGTGTGTTCATTGCTGAGTATGGTGTGTTCGTTGCTGGGTATGGTGTGTCCATTGCTGGGTATGGTGTGTCCATTGCTGGGTATGGCGTGTCCATTACTGGCCATGGTGTGTCCATTGCTGGGTATGGTGTGTCCATTGCTGGCCGTGGTGTGTCCATTGCTGGGTATGGTGTGTTCATTGCTGGGTATGGTGTGTCCATTGCTGGCCATTGTGTGTTCATTGCTGGGTATGGTGTGTTCATTGCTGGGTATGGTGTGTCTATTGCTGGCCATGGTGTGCTCATTGCTGGGTATGGTGTGTTCATTGCGGGCCATGGTGTGTCCATTGCTCGGTGTGGCGTGTCCATTGCTGGGTATGGCGTGTCCATTACTGGCCATGGTGTGTCCATTGCTGGGTATGGTGTGTCCATTGCTGGCCATGGTGTGTCCATTGCTGGGTATGGTGTGTTCATTGCTGGGTATGGTGTGTTCATTGCTGGCCATTGTGTGTTCATTGCTGGGTATGGTGTGTTCATTGCTGGGTATGGTGTGTCTATTGCTGGCCATGGTGTGCTCATTGCTGGGTATGGTGTGTTCATTGCGGGCCATGGTGTGTCCATTGCTGGGTATGGCGTGTCCATTGCTGGCCATTGTGTGTTCATTGCTGGGTATAGTACGTTCAATGCTGGGTATGGTGCGTCCATTGCTGTGTATGGTGTGTCCATTGCTGGGAATGGTGTGCTGGGTATGGTGTGTATATTACTGGCCATGGTGTGTCCATTGCTGGGTATGGTGTGTCCATTGCTCGGTATGGTGTGTCCATTACTGGCCATGGTGTCTCCATTGCTGGGTATGGTGTGTCCATTGCTGGGTATGGTGGGTCCATTACTGGCCATGGTGTGTCCATTGCTGGCCATGGTGTGTCCATTGCTGGGTATAGTGTGTTCATTGCTGGGTATGGTGTGTCCATTGCAGGCCATTGTGTGTTCATTGCTGGGTATGGTGTGTCCATTACTGGCCATGGTGTGTCCATTGCTGGCCATGGTGTGTCCATTGCTGGGTATGGTGTGTTCATTGCTGGGTATGGTGTGTCCATTGCTGGCCATGGTGTGTCCCATGGTGGAACCTCTAGCGGTATCTGAATTAGGTGAAGTGCCCCGGTTGGCATCTCAGGTTGGTAGAGTGGATTAGATGGGTGGCAGGCTAGGTAGCAAGATTACATGTGGGAGGATTTCAGGCGGACAGAGAACCCCTCCGTAGTTTATCAGGTGGGTAGACTACGCATGGTAGGATCCCATGTGGGTAGAGTGTCAGAGAGCGCTTGCATCACAGGAGGGTAGGGCAAATGTGATGGCATCCCAGGTGGGTAGAGTGTCCCAGGCGGGATGTAACTCATGTGGGCAGAGCACATGTTGGGTATCTCTGTAGAGTGGTGCACATGGCTCTCTGTCTCAGGAGGACAGTGTGCCCTAGAGTGTTTGCATCTCGGGTGGGTAGAAAACATGTGCCGGTGGGTAGAGCAGATGTAGGTTATGCCAGGTGGGCGGGGAGCCCCAGTGGTATGGCAGGTGGGCGGGGAGCCCCCAGTGGTATGTCACGTGGGTGGAGAGCCCCTGGAGGTATGCCAGGTAGGTTCAGAGCCCATGGTCGTATGCCAGGTGGGCGGGGAGCCCCTGGTGGTATGTCGGGTGGGCGGGGCACCCCTGGTGGAATGCCAGGTGGGCGGGGAGCCCCAAGTGGTATGTTGGGTGGGCGGGGCGCCCCTGGTGGAATGCCAGGTGGCCGGGGTGCCCCTGGTGGTATGTCGGGTGGGCGGGGAGCCCCTGGTGGTATGCCAGGTGGATGTAGAGCCCATGGTGGTATGTCACGTGGGTGGAGATCCCATGGTGGTCTGCCAGGTGTTGCGTAGTAATAACGAGGCTCGCGCATGCGCGCATTAATAAAGACGGTCCCGGCCGGCAGTTCGCGCCGGAGACCAGAGCAGCAACACGTCACCGGCGTGTCTCTTGGTGCGAGTGCTGTGTGGTGCGTGTGTGCCTGCAGGTTCGGCCTGCCATCGCCCCACACCATCAGACCAGGTGGGTAGAGTGTGTCACGTCATACCACCCTTGCCATTCTCTCACCTCTGTTGTATTTACTCCGCAGCAGCGTTTGCCTCCACCGAGAGTTCTGGAATGAAACCCTATGAGATCGCCATTTTGGTGCTCGTCTGCATTGACTTTGTTCTTATACTCGCCGTGCTCGGCTTCTGTGTGAGTATACCACCCCCCCTCACCCCCCACTCCCTCTCCCACCTCGGATGCACCCGCTTTGCCCCACTGTGCTTCCCAAGACAGAGCACTGGGGAAGCAGATGACAGTCTATTCCATTACAGGTCAAAATAAATGGGAGCACATTTGCTGCCTTGCAGCGCCCCCTGCCGGCAATAAAGAAGTACAGCTCTCTGTCGCAGTTTCGGTCAATGTAGTCCTGCTTTATTGGTGTAACCCGGAAGGATTGACACTGCTGCAGCGGCCGTGCGACAGGAGGCGCGTGTGGGTGGAGGGGATGGAGTGCAGGGAGGGGGAAATGAGGTAGCTACGTAGCACAGAGCAGGTATTCGAGATAGAGAAGGCGACCCACCAGTCTCGCTGCATGGACACCTCTTGCAGCAGAAGGTGACCACAGACAGCATAAGCGGGGACCACGTCTACCACTGCACACATCCCAGCCAGCAGCAGCGGGCGATGCAGATACACACAGTCCATAATATAACCACTTCTCAGTACTCAAGGTGCACCCCACCAGGGCAAAGGGCTCAGTCCGAGCCTCTTTTGTAGAGGCGTGCCCCCTGTTATCATACATGCCAAAATTGTGACACACCTGGGAGGGAGATTTCCCCTAGGAAATCTGGAGACATGCATTTTCCCATTGGAATGCATTGGGGCTACGGTTATTTTAGGCGGGAGACAGTGAAAAATAGCAATATTTTTCACTGAAAAATCGGGACTCTCCCGCCTAAATCGGGAGGGTTGGCATGTATGTGTTATATCCGCCTTGAGTCCCGCTACGCGGTGACGCAAGGCGTCCAAATAAAGGCCCCACCCCCGCACCACGGAGGCAGTTCCGGGTCAAGACAGCAACACAAAGGTGTCCGTGTCTTCATTGCTCCTGCTGGAGCCGCGCAGCGAGGCCCACCCGCGCAGGCCTACTTATCCCTGATTTCCCGCCGACGCCTCGGCCAGATTCAGGGATCTAACACCCCCATACCCCTTCTCTCATCATGGTCCATAATTTTGGTGCCCCGTGGACATGCCCAGTGAGGAAACAGCACTTTTACAGACCTATGCAGTGCCCATCTTTGCAAAAAGCGAATATTTCCAGTTGGGTTCCTCCAGCCAATCAACATCATTCAAGGGAAAGTTAATGTTGTAACAGTATTTCAGGGACTGAAGACCATCAGTACAACATTGAAAGGGTGGTGGCTGTGCTACCCCTTCCCCTGCAGTAGAGAGACCATGCCTTCTTCCACCCACAGACCCAAGGCAGCGGGCATGAGGGCAGCCTGTACACTGCACATGCCTCACTTGCAGATGACCTAAAGCACAGTCACCACCACAGACCCGCTCTGATAGGGCCATGACGCTGTTCACACTCTTCTTGCAGCAGAGAAAGACTCATGCAACTGCCCCAGACCCTGGGGAATGGGGTGTGGCATCACGGCTGCCCAGACCCTGAGGAACGGGAAGCTGCGTCACAGCTGCACAGACCCTGGGGAACGGGGCGTGGCATTGCAGCTGCACAGACCCTGGGGAACGGGGCATGGCGTCATGGCTGCACAGACCCTGGGGAATGGGGTGTGGCATCACGGCTGCCCAGACCCTGAGGAACGGGAAGCTGCGTCACAGCTGCACAGACCCTGGGGAACGGGGCGTGGCATTGCGGCTGCACAGACCCTGGGGAACGGGGCATGGCGTCATGGCTGCACAGACCCTGAGGAACGGGAAGCCGCGTCACAGCTGCACAGACCCTGGGGAACGGGGCGTGGCGTCACGGCTGCCCAGACCCTGGGGAACGGGGAGCCGCGTCACAGGGAGAAGCAATGCCTCGGAGTACTTCTCCCGCAAGCCAGGACGCAGCAGCAAGGAGCACTGCCTCTGGGTTGGGGCATAAGGCTGTACTGCCGCACACACTATCTGCAGCAGAGTCAGACCTCATGTTGCAACGCAGACCGTTCCTCAAATAACAGGAGACAGAAAAGAAAAGGATCTATCTCCTCTGCAGGTGCCTCCCTCTGGAATGGCCTCCCTCCCCTGTTCAAACTTGAGCCGGACCACCTGAAGTTCCGGAAGCAGCTCAAGACCTTCCTTTTCTCCTCTTTCTTCTCTCTTCCTCTCCCCTGATAATCTATCTGTCTGCTCATCCTAACTGGTGCCGTGGTTGCCCTCAGAGTCACACAGGATACCACCCCCCCCAACCTTCAATGAGTCACCTTGCACTGCCTCCTGCCTACCCAGCACTCCCGGTCTGGGTCTGCACCTGTGCAGTCCTCTGCCATCCTTCCACTTACTTAGAGCCCTGCTGCCCTGACTGCACTTCCCCTTTACCCCATCCTGCACTTCCCCCCTGCTCCCTCCTCCCTGCACTCCTTGTTTGCACTTGCACAATCTGAATGTCACAAGGCTTGGTAAGATCGTACTCATATCCTTCCTCTGTTTTGTCCTCCCTGTCTTATGGCGCCTAGAAACACTCGCGCAGAGGCGCACTACAAATAGCACATCATATCTACCTACAGGAGAGTCCCACCAGAACAAGGAGGCCTGCCCCGGGGTGGGTAGTAATAAAGGTTTGGCCTGCAAGACGGGGAAGCTTCCTTTTACAGTAGAATTCACCCACTGAAATCTCAACATTCACCCACCAGGGGTGGCGCGATGGGGGAGGGACTTTGGCTTTAAGGCAGGAGATAATGTTTAGATGAAATATTCATTTCGCTGCTTCTAACATGACTTCTTCTTTCTACCGCCCCCAGGGCTTTTTCTTCCGGAACTGATCCCAGGATTGCAGTCAGGGGAAGCCTCGGCCTGAAGCAAAGTCCCTGAAGTCAGGCCCCGAGAGCGGCTGCAACCGGATATACTGGCCCTGGTCCCCGGAAGCGACCGCGGAGCCGGAAGGACTTTGGCGACCCCAACAGAGGGCCTCCCTCTTCCTTTGCATTTACTTCCTGTAATTTATGTGACGCTGCTGTGCTCAGGATCAATTTACCAGCGCCCCATCAGCCCGTAACCAGTCACGACCATTCTTCAATGGAAAATAAAGAGACTTTCCTGGAAAACGGGCCACCCCAAATCTGCATATGTCTTAAGATTGAGGACCCCAGTGAAGACCTTGCGTTGGGCACACACAGACACTAGCTCCCGCGGACAGAGGCAAATACCTCCGGCTCTGGTCAGGCCCTGCCTGGCTTCCAGGGGCACCCGGCTGATGTGTGCTTCCGTCTCGGCCAGCCATGCCACCTGGGAGAGGTGCCAGCCTTGGGTGACGCAGTTTGCCCTACCTCTGCCCTCCTCTTTCGGTTCATGACCGAGCGCCTGGTCCTCTCTGGTCTGACACACCTTGATGCCCTCACTACCAGCCCCCCCCGAAGACGCCTCCTGGTATAGCTCCTTCTAGAAGCACACTGACCCCCTTTGGTGACCACCACACCGGTGAGACCGCCACTGGTCGCGCCTGTGAAGTTGCTGTGCTACATTATTATATGCTGGGGGAGGGGCAGCTGGATTAGTGGACGCTGAAAACAGCTAATTCTGTCATGTCTGTCTTTGGTAAAACGAGCTGTATGCTGTCCTTAGGCCCTATTTATTTTCTGTAATCTCATTATGACTAGCAATAAACTAATGATCATATTTATTGGATGAATAGAAGTGCTGTCTGTGGTTTCTTTAAGAAAAATGACAAAAGGCGTTTGTTGCAGAATCTTTCAGCACTTTGTATGAGGGCACCCCTGCTCAAATGCTGGAATGCTTCCTTACACATTAAACTGCCTTTTTGATATCCTCTGAGCCTTGTGCTTTGCAAATGGCTGCTCTGGGGTCATCTATTGGGAGCCGGGAGCTATGCACCAGCAGACAGCAACGGTTCTGCACCCCACGGAGGGGAGGTGGGGACTAAACATATGGACACATGCGACACTCAATTCTTTTTTAGGTACAATGGTTTATTAAGTTTCAAGTTTCAGAATTCATAACGCAGTTGAATGGAACAATGCATCTGTTCCTGGGACAGCAGTCTACTACAAATGGAAACGATATTGTAATGATATATTGAGAGACCAACCATAACGTGGAGACCCCCGCCCCTCAATGAAGGTGCCACACAATAAATCATTTATCTAGTTCAAGCTAGCCCTGTCTATGATTCATATAGGGTCACGTGGATCCCTCCCTCTGTGCCAGCAATGAACCAAGAAAGAATATATATTTATTTAAATTATAGGTTCAATGCATTTTTCCAGTATATGGTTACACACGCCACCTTCTCTGTGTCACAAAACAAAGCTTCAAAGTAAAACTCACTTTTTCTCTGAATTTTACTGTTGTCTCATGTCCATGGAACAAAGGCTAAATAACAGTTCCACCCTCTCGTCACCCTAACCCCTTTTATCTCAAAAATAATACCATGGCACATTACTATAGCAGGAGCATTAGCATTTCTTGGTACGGGTTTAGTTTTAAATCGCATACACATTTCGATTTTCAAAGCAATTTCACGTGCAGCACTTGGTATGTTTCATTTCCCTGCACACCCGAACAAGCTAGCAGTGTGATATCACACAGACCTTTGCGAATGCGTTGGATTGATAGAGCCCTCCTTCCAACTTCACCCCAAAAGCAATACCAAATCTTTCTTCTATCAGGGTCACTTACTCACTCTCAGGAAAAAGTGTGCCTCTTTTAATTCATTTCATTTAACGCAGCACTTCTCTACCCAGGACCAAACACCCAGGCATTTGTTATATTCAGCTCCCCTCTGTTTAAAGGCAGGGAGCGGGGACAGCTCGGAATTTCGGTTTTGGACAAGGACACCCCTTTGCCTTTAGGCAAGCCTTGGGTTGACAAGAAAAATAGGAATACTCAATTACTTTAAATGACTATACATAAATTACAATAGGAAAGAGCGCAGAGGTTTCAAACTCTCCTGAGCTCCCCTGCGTCAATCTATATGGGAGTTAATTACATTATTATTCAGTAAAATATGCAAAGGGTCTACTCAGTTTGCCCTCACTAGCTATTAAGTGGAAAATATCAAGGCAAGCAGACCCCCACCCCACACACTTGGTTTAGTTGGACAAGCTACTTACATTGCAAACCTATGTTTTTAGTGCTCAGGAAAGTCAGCAGAGTGCCTCTTACATGGACACGGCAGGGGCATCAGAATCCACCAGCTCAGCCCCTCTGTTCAGGCTAAGTTCCCTCTCCTGCTGTGGGTCCCAGCCAGCTTCAGCATTTCCCAATTGCTGTCTTCCCAGGCAAAGTTAATCCTACAGCAATCTTTTTAAGTCACCCAGATAATATTTAGGCAGTTACCTCAAGATTTAGCCAGATGGTCTTTAGGCAAGTCTCCTTGAACATTTCTAAGCAGCTCTTCCTTTCTGGCTTGTGCAGCCACTTTTTAATCCCCTAAATCCCATCCCCAAACTATTAAGATCAGGAGGTGTTAACTTTTTAGCACTGAATTTTCATTGGACCCCTTGGGGCCGACTCCTCCCCAAGTTTCAACCCCTCTCTGCCAATATGCCCTTGAAGTTCTATGATTGAAATGATGAGAAGGATGGATCCACCTACCGGCATGACATGTTTTTACACAAGTAATTTTGTGCTGAATAGGTCCTAAGTGACAGAAATGTGGATTTCACAAAAAAAACGAACTTCTTATATATTTTTGTGTTTCCCTAATCATGACAGACATATCGACATTATTCCAGTTTCAGCAAGATATTGCCTGTGTGACTAGTGGTTTTTCACGGTTTAGGCAACAATTATAGTAGTTATGAATGTGAAATGTTCTACCCATATATCTAATTTAATAAGGCACCAGCTCCCCAACTTCTGCTTCATCACATTTTCGGGGAAGCTAGAAAAACATTTTAGGTTGTAACAGTGTTTCCAAAAATCAAACTTAAATACAACTGACATCACCACAACAGACTTCGGATAACCTTTAGAATGATATATGTCCCAATTCTGTACGTATCATGGTTCAAAAGTGAATGGTCAAAATGTTTATTCTAAATAGAAACCTATGGCCACCTATTTACATATGTATTTCTGAATTTCATTTAACAACTTTAAATAGCTGTGAAGTTTCACTTCTTGTCTGAGACTTCTGTTCCAGTCAGCTGTCCCAATGTTGATTTTGCCTGTAATTATCCCATCAGCCTTTTGTCGGTGTAGTCTTTTATTGCCTATCCCAGAGATCAGGCCCTCAATACATTCGTTAATCACTGCCTGAGTATTCTGCCCAGCAACGGGTTCCTTCTCACTAACACAAAACTCACAGTCATACATTTCCTGTGCTCATAAGGCCTTTACATGTTCCACCTGAAAGAAAATAGCCTTTTCAATCTGTGGCATGTATTTTTCATGTGAAGCTTTTATTTATTTTAATATATTGCATCTCGCCATCACTGTTCAGGACCTTCTCATAATATATTTATTTTGGCAAGGGAACCCTTTTCTCCATTACTATATTTCTCAATGCGAAATGCACATGCAAGGCCCTTTTAAATCAGTTACTCTTGCACACAGCATTTCTTTTTCAATAGGGCAACTGAAAGTGAAACACTGCTGTGCATGTTGTTATTCACAATGTGTATTTTCAATTCCTTTCTGCAGTCTGGATTTATTTTTCACATACTCCTTGTTTCACTTCCCGAAAGACACACACTCTGCATTCACTAGGCACCTTGGCTGTGTTAAAGTGTTGAGGCTGGCTAGTATTTTTGCCAGAGTGACATTACATGACAAAAATGTACTTTGCATTCAAAGCCTATCCCGGCAGTTCTGTTAATTATTTTGGGCTGAAAATATACCACACTAATTGTATTTGTATGTATTTTTTATTTATATAGCGCCTTCCGCCAAGCGCTGTACAGAAGCCAATTTACAGTACAGACTGGTTGAAGCATGGTCGACGAAATGCACAATGAACAAACAATTCAATAACAAGAAAGTAAAAAGTGAGAATACAGATTGTAGTAAACAAAACAGCACAGAAAGCTGGATATGAATGAATAGAGTGAAGAATGAGAGGGAGCATTAAAAGGGAGCAAGCAAGGAAAAAGAGCAAAAGGGGGATTGCGCCCACGGGGGATGAGGAACAGATAACAAACAAAAAGATTAAAAATGAAGAACCCGAGAGGGAACATAAAAAGACACAAGTGATGCAAGATGGATCGGAGCAAAGCCATGGAGAGATTTTAATGCAATACAGAGAAAGTTCAGCTTGAGTCAACAATAGAAACATAGCCAACCAATAGTAGATAAAGAAGTAGAAATAGAATCAGGAGGAGAAAATAAATAGAGAAAATGAATGGAGGAGTTAAAGATAGACTTTAGAAGGGCCAAACAGGAGACAGGAAGACCAAAGAGTAGTGTAGAGCAAAAGAATAACCTTGAGAGCATAAGTGAAGATACAAAAATCTTATTAGCACTAAAGGTAGGAAAGACCTTAACTTTAAAAATATTAAAAAGATGAAATCGACAGGAACACAAAGTAATAGAGATATGGTGAGAGAAGGATAGATCAGTGTCAAGATGAAAACCAAGATAACGAGCAGTAAGGGAAATGGGAAAGCAAGAAGGGGGAAACAGGACAAAAGAAGATGGGGACGGAGAAGGTATAGTTGAGGCTGGAAAAAATTACCATCATTGTTGGAGGAATTAAAAACAAGGAAATGATCAGCAATCCAAGTTTGAATAGCAGATAGACAGGCCGAGAGATTCATGGGAATGGTAGGAGTAAAAGAAGAAAATACAATAAAAGTTGAGTATTATCAGCATAGAAGTGATGAGATAACCCCAAGGAAGAAATAATAGAAGCAAGAGAAGAAGTGTAAAGAGAAAAGAGAAAGGTACCAAGTACAGATTCCTGTGAAATGCTGTGAGAAAGCAGAGGAGTATCAGAGCAGGTCATGGACCATGAGACTGAGTAAGAATGATTGAAACCAAGATATTGTGAAACATGAAGTAAAAGAATAAAGACATGCATGCTCCTGAATGTGTCCATACACGTGTCTTATATGGAGTGTGTAATATAATTACTGTCCCTTCCGGGGACAATAAATTGTCCCAGGAGGATGCCTCAGCGGCAACGTGCTCGCCTTGGAAACAAGACAACACGAAGCAACACAGGTTTGATCCCCGGGTTCAGCGCCTCGATGCCCCCGGGTTGTGTGAGCGCTTTAAAAAATGCAAATAATACTAACGTACATGCTCCTGAATGTGTCCATACGCGCATCTTATATGGTAGGGGTAATATAGTACATGCTCCTTAATGTGTCCATGCACGTGCCTTATGTGTCCATACATGTGTGTTACACACATGTTAGGCGTAATATAATACAGATGTACATGCTCCAGAATGTGTCCATACACGTGTCTTATATAGAGGGCATAATGTAATACACATATACGTGCTAATGAATGTGTCCATACACGTGTCTATCATGTGAGAGTCTACTTCTAGCATGTGCTGACCCATAGACCAGCAGTTCAGTTTTGGATGGATTGAGGCACATAGAGTTAACGTCCATCCAATTGTTGATGATGCTCTAACCGTTCAAGTCTTGGTTATAGCAGCCACTCAACTCGAAGATGAGCTGAGTGACATCTGCATAGTTCGAAAAAATATACATTGAGTGATGTCAGCAGGTCTCATCAGGTCCTAATTAATAAGTTAAATAGTGCAGGGGACAAGGATGCACCTTGTGGGACCCCCTCCTAAATGTGTTCATATCCCGAGGAGGTCTTTCCCCAGCACACATGCGAGATCCCATTACTAAGAGAGGAGGAGATCCATTTAAGGGCACTCTCGGAGCATTGGCCTGGTGAAGTCCGCCGATTTAAGAGGCAGGAATGGTCTAGCAGGTCGAAGGCAGCTAGTAGGTCTTAAAGCATCAGTATGCTTGCATCCCCTGTTCGTCAATGCTCAACATTTAGGTCTGGATGTCCACGAAGGCTGTCTCCGTCTCGTGAGCAGGCCGGAATCCTGATTGGTATGCGTGAAGAATGCTCATTAATGGGCCCATAATTGTGTCTTATATGGAGGGCGTAATACAATACAGACGTAAATGCTCATGAATGTGTCCATACACGTCTCTTATATGGAGGGCATTATATAATACAGATGTACATGCTCCTGAATGTGTCCATAGACGTGTTTTATATTGCATTAAAACTCAGTCCTCATGTGTTACGACCCTCACATAGACAAAAAGAAAAAGCAAAAACTAAGGATCTGTCTTTGTCAGGATGTCAGAAATAAAAAAGCCGCTCTTGTGTCCAAAGGTTCCATCCTGACTCTTACACTACAAACAAAATAATAAAGTGAGAAAGGAAATGTCTTTCAACTGGTATTTGCAAAAGTGTTCTTAGATAAAAATAGAATATCTCCATCATAAATGTTCTCCCAATTTTGAAAGGACCTTAATTCCAGAGGGGGATTCCCTTCCCATGGGTTCTTCACTGGTATCACAAATGCCTCTGAATCTAACAATTACTTTGTGTCTTTCTTGGGCCACAATAATCGGTTAGACAAACACTGTTCAGCCTTGTAGGTTTCTCTTTAACAAAAAGTTCCTTTTTGTAGCACAAGTTCCTTCATTGTTTAAAAAACACTGTCTCTGCTTGATACTCCTTGTAGGTCTGCAATTTGCCTAGTATACTCCCCTGCCAGTACCCTTCATGCACTTTCAGCTGCCTGGTGTACTCTCCTGCCAGGAACTCTCTCACACTTACAATTGCCTGTTGTAGTCCCATACCAGTCTTGTGTTCATTCTTGTATTTACAACTGCCTGGTGTATGCTTGCTAGGGCTTCTCTTGTCACAACTGCCTTCTGTAGGCTTGCCAGGACTTCACTTATCTTACAGTCTATCTTTATCCCCAAGTAGCATGTACATTTCTGGTTGGCTTGGTATATCAACTTGGCAATCTTCTTATTATTTTACTTTCAGTAGTTTCACAATGTTCAAAATCTTCTACCTTTTCAATTCATACATATTTTTCCTGTCATTTCATTTTCTGTAATTTTACAATGTTATTTTTCTCTTTGGTGTGGCTGCTGAAACACCCGGGGTCCACACCCAGCTCTGGCAGACTCACTGGTTCTCTGTAGCATTTTCGGGCACGCTTGCACTTAGGCAGCGTACCTTTGCTGCCTGTTTCCCACTTTCGGTGGCTCTGATGTCTCTCCAGGCTTCCTCATGGCTCAGCTCCTGCACACTGGCTTCTCCAGTAAGGACCACACTACTTCCCTGAGCTGCCAGATACCCAGAGATCCTCTTGTGGTTCCTGGCATCTCAATGGCACACCTCACCTCACTCACACCACGTCTCTTTCCTTCTCTGCTGGTGAGCTGCATCGCTCTGCTACACCATCTCACACCTCTAGCTTCTGCATGCAAACTCATGCCTCCAAGTTCCGTATAACGGCTCGGGCCTCCAGCCTCTGTCCACCTTCCTTGAAGCAGTCACATCTTCTCCTGAGCTTCCTCTTATCATCTGGTTCATATACTTAAAGGTCCCACACACAGGATCCTTCATCCAACAACTAGCATGCTCAGTACACTTGTTGCTCTTTGTCAATGCCTTCATCCCCCTCTTCTCAGTCCTTAGGTGGTTGTGGGAATGGAAGTCCATTAATGGATTCTGTTGTATAATAGTTGGAGGATCTTTTCCAAAGTTGTGCCATGGACGATCAGTTCTATTTGAAGGAGAACTAGCATGACAATAAGTCATTAGGGTTTTGGGCAACAGGGAGTCTCCCTCATGGGAACGTGGGGGATATCGCATCTCACCCCATGAAGGTTGTCTCCCCCACGTGATTCTCCCTCATACATCCACCCGAGGGTCAGGATCAGTTAGTGGCTGCCGTCCCTTGGCCACAAGGGAGGTGGTCACCACCGGGAAAACAGTGGTGAGTCCATAGGAATCAACACAGTGCTACCCAGCAGAACACACAGTGCTGCCCAGCAGAACACACAGTGCTGGCCACCAGAACACACAGTGCTGGCCAGCAGAACACACAGTGCTGCCCAGCAGAAGACACAGCGCTGCCCAGCAGAACACACAGTGCTGCCCAGCAGAACACACAGTGCTGCCCAGTATAACACACTGTGCTGCCCAGCAGAAGACACAGTGCTGTCCAGCAGAACACACAGTGCTGGCCACCAGAACACACAATGCTGGCCAGCAGAACACACAGTGCTGCCCATCAGAACACACGGTGCTGGCCAGCAGAACACACAGTGCTGGCCAGCAGAAGACACAGTGCTGCCCATCAGAACACACGGTGCTGGCCAGCAGAACACACAGTGCTGGCCAGCAGAAGACACAGTGCTGCCCAGCAGAACACACAGTGCTGGCCAGCAGAACACAAAGTGCTGGCCAGCACAGTGCTAGCCAGCAGAACACACAGTGCTAGCCAGCAGAACACACAGTGCTGCCCAGCAGAACACACAGTGCTGGCCAGCAGAACACACAGTGCTGCCCAGTATAACACACTGTGCTGCCCAGCAGAAGACACAGTGCTGCCCAGCAGAACACACAGTGCTGGCCAGCAGAACACAAAATGCTGCCCAGCACAGTGCTAGCCAGCAGAAAACACAGCGCTGCCCAGCAGAACACACAGTGCTGCCCAGCAGAACACACAGTGCTGGCCAGCAGAAGACACAGTGCTGCCCAGCAAAACACACAGTGCTGGCCAGCAGAACACAATGTGCTGCCCAGCACAGTGCTGGCCAGCAGAACACACAGTGCTGTCCAGCAGAAGACACCGTGCTGTCCAGCAGAAGAAACAGTGCTGCCCAGCAGAACAAACAGTGCTGGCCAGCAGAACACACAGTGCTGCCCAGCAGAAGACACAGTGCTGCCCATCAGAACACACAGTGCTGCCCAGCAGAACACACAGTGCTGGCCAGCAGAACACAAAGTGCTGCCCAGCACAGTGCTGGCCAGCAGAAAACACAGTGCTGGCCAGCAGAAAACACAGTGCTGCCCAGCAGAACACACAGTGCTGGCCAGAAGAACACACAGTGCTGGCCAGCATAAGACACAGTGCTGCCCAGCAGAACACACAGTGCTGCCCAGCATAACACACAGTGCTGGCCAGCAGAACACACAGTGCTGCCCAGCAGAACACACAGTGCTGGCCAGCAGAAGACACAGTGCTGCCCAGCAGAAGACACAGCGCTGCCCAGCAGAACACACAGCGCTGCCCAGCAGAACACACAATGCTGCCCAGTATAACACACTGTGCTGCCCAGCAGAAGACACAGTGCTGCCCAGCAGAACACACAGTGCTGCCCAGCAGAACACACAGTGCTGGCCAGCAGAACACACAGTGCTGCAATGAGAAGGGGATACGGTTGCAGCAGAAGTTCTGTATCTTTGGCTGTACAGCATCCCGAAAGGTCTGTGAGCCGCTTCATAGGAGCAAACATGTTTTAAGGTGCCGCTTTCATTCCTGCATGTCCAGCACAAGGCGTCCTCTGAATGCTTTCTTCCATTGGCTAGTCGGCATGGTGTGAAGAGGGTTTGTGGGAATGAGGCTGCATTCAACGTACTCAGTATTTTCTTCCATAGAGTTGACGGTTTATTTTGAGGCATGCTGACTCTGCAATCTTTGCTCCAAGCTAGCTCAGTTCTCTTGCTGTGGTTCGTAGCACTATTTTGGTTGAAGATGCTGGAGATGCCCGCAGCCTTGCCTGGCGTGAAGCATCCCTCCAAGTGGCCAGCAGGTTATATACACATTTGGATAGTTGAACATAGCTCAGCAATTCCCCATGAGGTTATTCATACACCTGTTGTATCAGGAGGAAGAGGAAAGTTCCAGAGGCGGACCCTATCTTGTGCATATATAGAATGCAAATCAAAGGGGGGTCTGGGAGTCTCTCTAACAGCACGCACACAGCTCATTGACCTGTTCTTGGGTGGATGGCCCCTGGGAACAGATGAATGGGCTGTGTTCGTGCTTGTAGAGAGACTCCCAGAACCCCCTTTGTTTTGCATATTAAGAAACTTTGGGTCTCATCCTAAATGACCAGGGGAATCCAGACGTGGACCCCTTGCTCACTGTTCTCAGAGAGGCACAGCTCCACCTCACTGATGAGGCCAGACTAGGCCGAAACACGTGCCTGGGGTTGCTGCTGGTACTCTTGTTCAGAGGAGAATTGTCTAGCATTTTGGTGCTGGACTGCCCCTGGGAAGGACAAAGCCGGTTATGCAGGGATATTTGTTCTCTGTGAAAGGGACAGTGAGCTAAAGATTTGGTAGAGCCTCTCCGGGGGCCATACACCCAAAAACAGGTCAATGGGCTGTGTTCGTGCTGGAAGGGAGAGTCCCAGAACCCCCTTTGTTGTGCATATATAGAATGCCTTTCTCCCTCCATTTAGGTCAATTCAGGAATGTTCATTTCTTTTTACCTCATGGTTAAACCATAGAGGGTGAGACTCTGGGGGTACGGCCAGTTTCCCCGCACACGTCCTCCGGCACCACAGTGCTGCACACGTGAAGATGATCAACCCTAGCTCCCGCAGGGCAGGTTTGGCTGACACAAAGGGGGTGTGGCTTGGTTCGAAGGGATGTGCCAGGGACCCTTGCAGATCATGAAAGGCTGGGAGTAGGTTGGGGTCTTCTTCTGAGAACCATCCGCTGCCCCGACTAATCCTAAAGGCATTCACATATATTTTAAAATGTGGAAACTTGACTCCGCCCTGGGTCTATGAAGCCCTATTCCAGCTTCCTTTCCATTCCATAAGAATGTCATCTGGACCCTGTACGTATCGGCAAAGAAGGGGGGCACTGAAGGGGTATCATTGCCAGACTGTAGCAGATCACATGTGGATCATTACACTGCGGCCCCACCGTGTGAAGAGAAGGGGGGACCGTTTACTCGCCAGTAACTCCACTTTGGACATCATTCTCTTGCACAGTTGGGAAGGAAAGGCCTAAATGTCTGACGCCTTCTTGCTGCCATTGCTGGCCCTGCCCTTGATGTGTGCACTAAGCATAGATTTCTAAAGGACATAACTTCGGGTTTGCCAAAGTTCAATTTGTACCTTGACACCCTCCAGGTGTGCAAGTATTTATCTGCGTATGATGAGACATTGACGAGGCTGGAAGGGTACCCACTCCTTTGATATCCTCGTCCAATCAGATCCTCTGCAGCAGGTGTTTGAGGGACAGCACAAGCAGCAGGGAAGGTGGGCAGCCCTGTTTTGCACCTCTGAATAGGAGGAAATAGAAGAACTCATAGAACATCACTGTCAGTGGTGATACTCTATGGCAAGCCCAGGCCACCAGAGGACTTCCTTTGTATTAGGCCTAGGGACCCCATCAGAGGCCGTCTCTGCATCTACTAAGCCTTGGGCCAGGGCTTATTCACTTGTGCCCCTAATTCCCAAAATCACACAGCAAGCAGGTGTTGGCGGAGGAGAGTCTGCCTTGCACACATCCAGTTTGATCTTTATGCACCAATCTAGGGAGGATCGGTGCCAGCCTCATGGCCCGCAGTGTGGCATACTTTATCGCTTCTGTAGTGAATAGGGAAATTGGTCTGTAATTCTTCACATCTTTGGTGTCTTTCCCAGGTTTCAGCAATTGTGTGAATCAGAGCCTGAAAGAATGATCGACGGGGCGGAGTTGCTGTAGAGTTGACTGCAGTCCGTAGTGTTTTTACACTTTCCTTTGCCATGACAGACTGTGGAGGCGGGGCTTACATTCTCACACAAGCCGTGGAGAGAAGTTGGTGGAGAGTTGAGTACACTCCATGGCCCTAGAGTTTTTACACTTTCCTTTGCCATGACGGACTGCGGAGGCGGGGGCTTAAATTCTCACACGAGCCACGGAGCAGAGTTGGTGGAGAGTTGACTGCAGGCCGTGCAGAGTGTCGGTGTGTTGGTGCCTTGGTCCCCTGCACTACCAGAGTGAGGGGTTTAAAGCAGTTCCTGTCTCTACAGACTATCTGTAAGTCTGTTTCCACATTGTCTCCGGTGGACTTTTGATTTCGATGTTTTAATTATTAGAGCTGTCGTTGGAATGTGCGCGGGAGTGTCTGGGCACGGTAGAGTCACTATTGGTGCCCCATAGCCTGCCATAGCCCGTGACTGCTCGTTTTGTTGCTGTTTCTTTTCATTTCCTGTGTCCGGGTTGGAAGCGAGGCGGATAACGCAACACACAACGGTGCATGCCGGAAGTAGACTGCTCGACTGGCTCTCCGTTTAATATTGCCCATCCGTTTCCTATTCAATTCTGTGCGCGGAGCGCAGACTCTGCTATAAGCTTGGTTTTCCTTGGGCACAGTGACTATTCGAAGATTCATTACGGGAGTTTTAAATACAATATTGTTGAAATCCCTGTGAAACTCAATATGGTGGCAACATTGAGAAGTATGGGAGCGGAAAGCGGGGGATGCGGGTAAATTGGTTTCACTTCTGTTGGCACCAGTGAACGAGGGAGCATACATTTCAGTGACCTTGAGGGCCCGTTCTCCCACCACGGGCCAGGGTATGGAAATCTTCTCCGCTGACTTGGACTTAAGGACATCACCAAAAGGAGTGGAGGACTTGCTACTGAGCCCGTAAGGCTCCGGGGTGGAAATTGTCCTTAACGCTGCATTAGAGGGGCCAGGTGAGGACCAACATCGCAGAGCTCTCCCTATGTCCCCCAGTTCAGCCTCCCAGGAGTCAGGGGAGATCTTTGGAACCACGTTAATGAAACTTGCCGGAGATCTGAACCATGTCTTTACTAGAGTTGAAGACAAAATCCAGGAGATGTTGTTTGGTGATGAGGGACCTTGAGTGAACTTGGTATCGGATGTATCCAATGCTGGCTCCGGTGATCTCCCATGAGTTGGGAAACGAGTTAGCAGGTTATCACTGGACTTTAAATCTAATCAACGGTCAATTCCGGAATCTCCAGTTAATTCACATGTGTTTACATCAGCCCGAGACACAGTCAATTGAGTGTGCGGAGGTAGCCTGTTCCCCAATATCAAAGATCTTAGGGGGAAACAGATCAGGGGAGAAGTTGGGTGTTGTACCTTTTGGGGAGGGGTTGGATGTTTGTGGGGAAGTGGATACAGTACCTAGCGGGCCCAGTAGGCTGTTGAATATTGAAAGCTATGGGGGCGGGGGGCGGAGGCCAGAAGACCTGGACTAGATTTTACAGTTGTCGATGAACTGTCTTTTCCAGTACTGGCATCAAGTACTGAACTTAGCGAGGTAAGACAGGTCCTGACGGAGCTCTCGGGCAAGGTAAACTTTCTCGAGGATTTAATTGTAGCAACAATAAGACCACAATGTCAGCAGTTTTTTTGTGTTAAGTCTAAGGGTTTGTCTTCTCCTATGGCTCCTATGCCGAGTCATGCCACTGTGAGTTTAAGTGAAGATGTGTTGAAGCATTTGGAGAGTCTGAAAGACGATGTTATGCCCTCAGTGTCCTGCCTTGGGGGGGGAGGCGTACAGATGTTCCTAAGTAGGAGGCATATATACTCCCACTCTCAGGAAGGGTCTACTAAAGGTAAACGGATAAAAGAGAATGTGGCTCAAAAAGCAAAAAACTGTACGTTACCCACAAGCAGAAGAATAAGGGATCTCGGAAATGTTTAAACCAGCTAAAGTCTCAGATCCCAAAGTAACCCCTTGGTTAAAATAGAATCGATTCAGAAAAAGCATGTGCTAAAGAGGACCCCAACAAAACAGCTGCATAATAGTGGACCTGCTTTGAGAGAAGTTCCAATGGGGTGTTGGAACCAGGCCACAGTCTGTAATATCCGAGATTGTCAATCTAATAGTGCTGCAGACCCTTCATTTCATAAAAGTACAATCTCTACTTATGATTATGATGATGATAATCGCCTCCGTGATAACCTGGGAATCACCGATCAGGCCCTGGCCGATCAGGCCCTGGCCTGGCTGACCTCTTTCCTCTCCACCCGACCCTTCTAGGTCCAACTTGGGTCCTTCCTCTCCTCCATCTCTATCTCTACCTGTAGTGTCCCCCAGAGGTCTAACCTCTCTCCCTGGCTGTTCAACAAATACCTGGCACCTCTCTCCCACCACTTTGCTCTCTGCTCCAACTCTCAGTGCTATAAGAATGACACTCAGCTCATTTTCAGGCTCCCTTCCACCATCTCTTCTTCTCTCATCTCTGACTGCCTGTATGTCTGTTATCCAGGAGTGGTGTGCCAGCAACGATCTCTGCCTTGGAGATCCTCGTCATCGGCAAACCTGCACCTTCCTTTCCTGTCACTCTATGGCCGGCCTCACTTGGCCTTCTTCCTGATCCCACATGTGAGGCTAAGAACCTCAGGGTCAGCTTCGATTCCACACTTTCCTTTTCTCTTCACATCTCTGACGTCTCAAAGAAGTTAAACTACCAACTGCACCTCCTCAGAGGTATTCTTCCTTTCCTCACTTTCCCCCAGAAGCTCACTGTCTCTAGAGCTTTGGTTCTCTCCATGCCGGACTACTGCAACCGCCTCTTTCTAAATCTGCCTGCTTCTACATTTCGCCCTCTGCAACTCATCCAGACCTGGACTGTGAGACTTGTCCTTGAACTCAAGCCCAGGGATTATTTTTCTCCAGCCCTGAAATCTCTGCACTGGCTCCCAGTGGCTGCAAGGATTTAGTTTAAGACTCTCTGTATTTTCCACAAGACCTTCTGGGGCCTGGGTCCGCAAAACCTTCAACTCTCTCTTCGGAAATACCTTCCTACCCGAGCTCTTCGCTGCTCCACCTCCAACTCCCTCAGGGTCAGTCGCTTCTCCAAGCAGCACGTTAGTGGTAGATCTCTTTCTTCGGCTGGGGCCTCCCTCTGGAACTGCCTCCCTGCCTCCCTGAAACTCAAGATAAACCATCTTCAGTTCCGGAAGCACCTTAAGACCTTCCTCTTTGCTTCTGCCTTCTCTCTTCTTCTCTCCTGATGATCTCTTTCTGTTACTGCACTGGGCACCTGGCTATCCTCTGAATTCAGGCCTATGTCCCTGCCCACCCAGCTGCCTCCTGGCAACCCTTGCCCTTGGGTCTGTATCTGCAACCCTACAGTCCCCCTCCTGCACTTATTAGACACCTGTTGTCTGCGATTAACTCTTGAACTTGTCACCTGCTGGCAGCACTACTTATTGCTGTTTTGTTCATCCCGTGTTCAGCACTTTTCACTCCTCCCCTTCCCCCTCCCCTGCACTTGCACGTTGTCAATGTCAGTGGGCCTAGGAAGGGTGTTGTCTTGTCCTCCCTTGTTTCCCTCCCTTGCCTTGTCACGTCCGAGAAACACTTGTGTATGGGCATGTTATAAATAAAATATATCATATCATGGAGTGGGCCCTAAATCTGTAGCGACTCAGAACCAACATATGAATCAGGAAAAGGTTCCTCAAGTAGGACTGGGGAGTGGGAAACATTGTGTTTTGAGGGATATGAATGTGGAACTCCTAAAGGGGAAGAAGGTCACCCCTCTGTGCCCGGCAAGAACTAACAAGGGTGCAGAGGGAGTGCCCACCCCTACAAAACTGAATCTTTTCCCAATTTCTGTGAGGTCTAAGTGTGAATAAAGAAGTCAAGCTCCCACCTGGGAGTCCACATGTAATGCTAAAAGTATTTCCTTTGTTTCGAACTATTGAGGAAAAAAGATCGGGTCCAGCCAAAAGTAGGGAACTCCCAGAGGCATCTCGTCTAAAGCCTATTCTGAAGGATCCACAGAATAAGACTGAGAAAGGGTGTCAGCTCCAAGTGGCGGTGTCCCTGGAAATAAAAGTAGGGGAAATCTTGAATGAGGCAAATTGTGTCCTTTTTAGTCATTTTTTTGAAAGCTCTACTAGGATCCCCATAAATAGACAATACTTTCTGTCCCTTCTTTTTTTAAATCCCAAGCTTGCGCTTGGTGACATCGGAGGATATAGAAATTGTGGCATTTCGATAACAGGGTTGTTTTGATGTAGACAAAGTCTACCTCCGCTCTAAAATCATTAAACATGCAATCTTGGCAGAGGAGGCAGGGCTCTTCTCTCTGGGCTTTGAAGTAACTGATTGGGGCTGCATGGCTCTCTTTAACCCATTAGGATCAAGGGTTGAGAGAACACAAATAAGACCTCCTTCACCTGAGGAGTACAGGTCTGACAGGTATAATGCCACGGATGAAGATTAAGGCCAAGACGGGAGATACAGGTCGCACGATTGGAGGCGAAATTCCCCAGGCTCGCATACCCCAGGTTTGGGAAATGACTGGGAAGAGTGAATGACGGAGGGAGGATTCTATCATGGAGTTCCAGAGGTTTTGTCAGCATTAGTTGTCAGGCTATTCTGGCCCAGTTTGATATTATATGCTGCCAAGGAAATCTATTCATGATTTTCCTATGATTGATGGGTTTGATGTAAGGTTTGTCAAGGCTCCGCCTTTATGGGGGTCTGTTGATAGCAGTCATGCGTAGGTTAGACTTTAGCGTCCGAGAAATAGACCCTGAGAGGAATGACATCCTGGCAGTTCTCTTGGAGTGGTGGGATAACGTTTATTTAAACCCTGATCCTGCCTGGTTAGAGGAGACGGTTGCCTCAATCTCGTTCCTTTTCTTGGGATAAATCCCTGAGGATGGGCTTCATTATTCATTCTAGTAGACTTCAATGCAGTGTTTGGAGGACCATTGGTATCAGGCTCCTAAAAGGGTAAAACCATCCAATGTAGAACGGTAAAGAGGCCGCTTGGTTGAGCGAGAATTGGCGGCATGGTACTTTTGTCGAGGTGACTTTTCACCAGCCTTTACATGGCACAATGGTATTGGTCACTCTACCCTGGATTACGTCTGCGTTTCAAGGGATTTATTTGAGGGAGAAGTTGGCCTAAATGTTATCAAAAAAGAGTGTCGTGACTATTGTATGATAGCGTGTAAGAGTGGTAGGGTTGGCACATGGGCTAGACCGTTAATAGAGTTCCACCTAGAGGTAAATCCACGGAACTCAGCGCTCAAATGGTCACCGAAGATCTCTCAGGCCTTCGATGACAGTATCATAGATCTCAGTAATGATATGGGTGTAACAACTCCAAGGGGCTTTAGCCAGAGTGTTTCAACCTTGCTGGGTTCGCTGGTCCCGGCGAAAGCAAATTGGCTAAAAGTTCCAGAGTTATGGGCATGCTCATGCGTTTGACCGAGAAGTAAAGAATCACAAAAACCAGATGCGTGTCGGCATTAAAAACATGATTTCTCAAAGATTGGGGAGAGTTGTAAAAGAGGTGGCGACTGTAAAAAGGAATTTTATTAACTGGCTGAGGGGTCACAAACTCTTGATGCATATCCATGATGCAGAAAGTATGTTGGGATGTATTTCGGAGAATAATATCAATAAGTTCTGGAAACTTATTAAACCACAGGGGACAGATTTGTATTTGCAAGTCCAAGCAATTCCGGAAGAGGTATGGGTGGAGCATTTCAGGGAGCTATATGTTAAAAAGGGTCAATCTACATTTCAAACCTATGCCTATACGAATTGGGAGGGGGCCCTTTCTTGGGATCTGGATGATATTGTTTCCCTGATCAGGTCAAGTAAAAAGTCTAATGCCCCAGCCACTGATAGGCTAACTAATTTAACATTTAAATTTAATCCAGAAGTGTGGGAGGGCATATTATCTTGGCTATTTGCCAATATTTTGTCATATCAGGAATTCCCAGAATAATGGGGCGCAGCCTTGATCGTTCTGATCTTCAAGGGAGGAGACTGTTTGTCCCCATTACAATACCGCCCTATATCCCTGCTAGATGCTTCCAATACAATATTTGTTAGAATACTTCTGAAAAGAATTGCATACCTGGGCAATGGGTTCAAATAACTTAGACTCCTGCCAGTCAGGTTTTAAGAAGGGTGTGGGGTCATCCTTAAATGGCTTTGTATTGGCGATTCTGACAAGACATGCTAAGAATCAAGGGAGGCCAGTTTTTCTGGCCTCCCTTGATATTAGTAAAGCGTTTGGTCATGTCAATAGGGCTATCCTTTGGCAGAAAGCAAATGCAAAAGGCTGACCACGTCCTCTAATTAGTATCCTTGAAGCTCTCCATCGAAGGAGAAAAATATGGATAAGATTGGACTCTTACGGGTCTTTCTCGGTTTGGATTGAAACTAACTGAGGACTTCGGCAGGGGTGTGTCCTTGCACCATTGCTTTTTAATGTCTGTGTTAAGGACATGGCATTTTGTTGGAAGATGGTTAGGACAAATCCCCCAATGTTGGGGCAAGTAAAAGTACAATACCTGAACTATGCAGATGACATGGTCATCTGTGACATGACACTAATTGGTCTTCATAGGCCCCACAGAGCAATGCAGACTCTTTGGGCAAACTGGACCTTACAGTGAATACTCGTAAATCAAAGATCATGATCCTTAATGGGAAGTGTTCAAAATGGAAATGTTTTAAATGGTCGCTGAATGGCCAAAATATGTAAGTAGTTAAACAGCTTAAGTATCTAGGTTCAGTCATCGATGCATTGAAAGGGATCTCGGGGCTGGAGAGAGATTTCTGTACAAACATTTTTACAGCAGCTTCTCACTTGACGCTATTCGATCATAAATTTGAGAGGTTCTCAATGCTGCCATTAATGAAATTATGTAGGCAAATAATTCTCCTGCAAATCATTTTTGGTGCCCAGACGTATGATGCAGGTATATCTTGGCCAAAACTTGAGGCAATAATGTGAAGAAAGGTGTTTCCCTTGGTGGGCACACTTCATGAATGGGAGCAACTTCCAGTGCAGACTTTTATTTCATGGGGACTCTTGCAAATGTATGCAAGCATATTGGCTCCTCCACCTGCATCATTCTTTCTCTGTCACAACTACATGTTGTGTAGAGTACTGGAGCACCGGGCTACATTCTGTACAGAATTACTTAGTAAAATTGAGTCGTCAACTGAGGAGCAAACTGCAAATCTGAATACAACTAAAGTAAAGCTGTATGTAACAGGTTTCCCCCCTTCTCACCTGTCTGTGTTCTTTGTACGAGTTCTTCGATGAAGTCTTCTTTCGCACAGTTCGGGTCTTGTATAACCCTGTGCGTGGGTCCTCGGGTTTCAGCGTGCAGTTCGTGTCCCGTCTCCAGGGAGCGTTCAGATGTCCGGGAAAAAAGTCCAGGAAATGGTGAGGCGCGCAGGAATGCAAGGTGAGGACAAAAAGGGGAGGATGAAGGAGGAGGAAAATTAGGGGAACGGGAACCAGGAATCAGTGGAAATCGCTGTGCGAACTACGGCAGCACACGTCTGACTACTGCAAGCGGTAGCGTTGAGATGCACAGGGCCGCGGGGGCATGTCTGCTTTGTAGAACGCAGAGCATACAACGTGGAGAATGGCAAACAGCGTTTCACGTTCAGCAGCCATGTTGGGAGTACTGCTGAGTTCAGTCCCCTATGGGTCAGGGACCACGAAGTCCAGAAGGGAGGCGTCTGGTGGTTCATGACAGCATGCCTCCTCCGAAACCCAGTTCCTCCGGGTTTGCCCGGGTGTATAAGGTGGTACCTTCAGAGTAGTCTGGGGGCATTTATGTTTGAGACTGGTTCCCAGGTGCGTTCACTGGGAGGGTATCTTTTCCACTCGACCAGATACTGTAGCTGACCACGTCTGTACCTGGAGTCACATATGCTGGACACTCCATATTCTAACTGATCATTGACAACCACCGGGGTAGATCTTGGAGCAGTCCGGGAGGACTGGTCATATGGTTTCAACAGAGAAGTGTGAAAAACTGCGTGGATCCTCTTCCAGGATTCTGGTAGTTTGAGTCGGAAGGCCACTGGGTTAATGATTTCCTTTATGGAAAAAGGGCCATAGTTCCGGGGAGACAACTTATTTGGTCGTAAGTGTTGAGGCAGTAGTTTCGAGGATAGCCAAACCTTATCACCCACTGCGTATGAAGGCCCTGGTCCTCTTTTGGAATCCTCATAATGCTTGGTGTTTGTTCGGGCCTTTTTGAGGTGTTCTTTGGCTTCTCTGTGTACGTTGATGAGGGTTTCAATCTGTGAGTCAAATGTAGGAACTGGGGTAGGATGCAGGAGTATGGATGGTAGAACCGAAGGGTGGAATCCTTGGCTACAGAAAAAGGGGCTGGTTTTGACAGCCGAGTGGTCCGAATTATTGTATGCAAATTCAGCCATGGGTATTAGAAGTGACCAATCGTCCTGGACCTTGGTGGCATAACAGCGAAGATATTGCTCCAGGGTTTGGTTCACGCGTTCAGCAGCTCCATTGGTCTGTGGATGATAACCTGAGGAGAGGGCATGTTGGATTCCTATTATACGACATAAGTGTTTCCAGAACTGATACATGTTCTGAGGTCCTCTGTCAGATATGATCTTGGAGGGTAGTCCATGAAGTCGGAATATGTGTTCCAGGAAGATTCCAGCGAGTTCAGAGGAGGATGGTAGTTTATATAAGGGTGTGAAATGAGCCATGTGAGTGAATAAATTAATGGTAACCATGATAGTTGTGTATCCCCTGGAAGGTGGTAGTTCCACAATAAAGTCCGTAGCGATGAATTCCCAAGGTCTTGTTGGCAGCGCTGGTTGGAGCAGGAGACCCGCCGGTTTCTTGTTATCATGCTTATTTTGAGTGCAGACTGCACAGGTTTGGATGTAATGCTGGACGTCATCTTTAATTTTCGGCCACCAAAACTGTCTTTGTATTAAACAGAGAGTGTTGGTGATGCCACGGTGTCCTGAATGAAGAGTGTCATGACATAGGCTTGTGATCCTTTGTCGCAGTCTCTGCTGGGGATGACCAGACCATTATCCTTGAACAAATATCTGTCCTTTGTTTTGAGATTCCATCAATTCTTCCCAGTAAACTCCTTCCAGATCCCAGAGGACTGGGTTTGAATCTGAATGTCTTCCAGGAGACTGATTGCTTGGGCAACAAATATTGTGTGGGGAAACGTCTTTGGGAAGGATCGGTCTTCAAGAATTTCGTAGTCGGGACGTCGGGATAAGGCGTCAGCAATTATATTGTGTTTTCCAGGGACATGATGGATTTGAAACTGGTACTGGGCAAAGAAGAAGGTCCAACGGGCTTGATGACTGTTCCTACATTCCTGGGATTGTAGAACTTGAAGATTCCAATGGTCCGTGCGGACCTGAACAGGATGTTTTGCTCCCAGGAGTAGATGACGCCAATCTGTGAAGGCTTGATGGATGGCTAATAGTTCCTTTTCCAGAACAGAATAGTGGGTTTCGCTAGGAGTCAGGGTGCGCAAAAGATAGGCGATGGGGTGTTCTAATTTATCATCAAATTCCTGTTTTAGGACTGCCCCGATGGCATAGTTAGAGGCTTCCGTTTCCACTAAGAAGGGTCGATCAATGTCAGGTTGAGCCAAGATGGGGGCTTGTGTAAACTCCGACTTCAATCGTTGAAATGCCTCATCTTGGACTTCTGTCCAGTGAAAGGGAGTATCCTTCTTCAACAATGTAATGATCAGTTGTACTATCTCTGAAAAGGAAGGTATGAATTTTCGGTAGAAGTTGGCAAGCCCCATGAAGGATTGAATCTGTTTCACCGTAGTTGGAACAGGCCAGGATAGAATGGAGTCTACTTTCGAGCAGTCCATTCCAATTCCTTCTGGGCTCAGGACAAATCCGAGATAGTGAACAGTAGACACATGGAAAGGGCATTTCTCGGGTTTAGCCAGGAGCTTATGTTCACGTAGACGCTGTAAAACTGCTTTAACATGTTCTTCATGCTTCCGATGGTCCTTGGAGTATATCAGTATATCGTCCAGGTAAACTATGACGAAGAGGAACAGCATATCGGAGAACACCCGGTCCATAAAATGTTGGAAGACCGCTGGGGCATTGGCCTGTCCAAAGGGCATAACCAAGTATTCAAAATGACCAAAGGGTGCTCCAAAGGCTGTTTTTCATTTGTCACCCTCCTTTATATGGATCAGATGGTAGGCACCTCTGAGATCTAATTTTGTGAACACTACAGCCCCTCTCACCCCTTCCAGGATATCCGAGATTAAGGGCAATGGGTAGCGGTCCTTGAGCGTGCATTTATTAAGACCACGATAATCAAGGCTAGGCCTAAGCTCCTTGGTATCTTTCTTGGGAACAAAAAACAACAAAGCTCCCGCCGGGGATTTGGATGGTCGAATAGTGCCATTTTCCAGGTTGGTATCCAAGTATTCTCAGAGGGCTCTTTTCTCTGGTTCTAATAGAATGAACATCCTGCCAAAGGTAATCACTGCTGAGGGTTCATTATCAATAGCGCAGTCTTCAGGTCTGTGAGGGGGTAAGGCCTGAACTATGGCAGTCGAGAACACATCAGTGTCATTCTGATAGGCCCTGGGAACCTGGATGATATTTGAGACCATAAATGGACCTTGCTGGTCTGTTCACGTATCTTTAGAGGATCTTGACAAGGAATCCAGGGATAGACAGTGGGACATACAGTGTTCTGAACCAAGAAACAAGGATCCTGCCGCCCAGTTGATGTAGGGGTTGTGCTTCTGTAACCAGGGCATACCCAGTACCATTGGATAATGGGCAGATCTTATGATGTCAAATTTGATCCTTTGTTGATGGTGGTTTATTAAAAGCAGGATCTCTTTGGTTTGCAGGGCTATGGGTCCTGAAGAAAGAGGTCTTCCATCGATAGCCTCTACAGGTTGCATGATGTCTCGTATTTCATATGGAATGTGGTGGGTAGTGACCCAATCATGATCTATGAATATCCCCATGGCCCCACAATCCACTAATGCCAGAATGGGATAAGCTTCTTTCTTGGAAGGCGATAGAAAGGCCTGCAGAATTACAAACAAGATTGTTTTATCCAGGAGAGTTCAAGGATGGAATAGATGTGGAGCAAACATCTCTCTCCCAAAGCTGTGCTCCATCGAGCAGATACTGTAGCTGACCACGTCTGTACCTGGAGCCACATATTCTGGACACTCCGTATTCTAACTGATCATTGACAACCACCGGGGTAGATCTTGGAGCAGTCCGGGAGGACTGGTCGTATGGTTTCAACAGAGAACTGTGAAAAACTGGGTGGATCCTCTTCCAGGATTCTGGTAGTTTGAGTCGGAAGGCCACTGGATTAATGATTTCCCTTATGGAAAAAGGGCCATAGTTCCAGGGAGACAACTTATTTGGTCGTAAGTGTTGAGGCAGTAGTTTCAAGGATAGCCAGACCTTATCACCCACTGCGTATGAAGGCCCTGGTCCTCTTTTGGAATCCTCATAATGCTTGGTGTTTGTTAAGGCCTTTTTGAGGTGTTCTTTGGCTTCTCTGTGTACGTTGATGAGGGTTTCAATCCGGGAGTCAAATGTAGGAACTGGGGTAGGATGTGGGAGTATGGATGGTAGAACCGAAGGGTGGAATCCTTGGCTACAGAAAAAGGGGCTGGTTTTGACAGCCGAGTGGTCGGAATTATTGTATGCAAATTCAGCCATGGGTATTAGAATCGTCCTGGACCTTGGTGGCATAACAGCGAAGATATTGCTCCAGGGTTTGGTTCACGCGTTCCGCAGCTCCATTGGTCTGTGGATGATAACCTGAGGAGAGGGCACGTTGGATTTCTAGTATATGACATAAGTGTTTGCAGAACTGAGATATGTTCTGAGATCCTCTGTCAGATATGATCTTGGAGGGTAGTCCATGAAGTCGGAATATGTGTTCCAGGAAGATTCCAGCGAGTTCAGAGGAGGATGGTAGTTTATATAAGGGTGTGAAATGAGCCATGTGAGTGAATACATCAATGGTAACCATGATAGTTGTGCATCCCCTTGAAGGTGGTAGTTCCACAATAAAGTCTGTAGCGATGAATTCCCAAGGTCTTGTTGGCAGTGCTGGTTGGAGCAGGAGACCTGCCGGTTTCTTGTTATCATGCTTATTTTGAGTGCAGACCGCACATGTTTGGATGTAATGCTGGACGTCATCTTTCATTTTCGGCCACCAAAACTGTCTTTGTATTAAACAGAGAGTGTTGGTGATGCCACGGTGTCCTGAATGAAGGGTATCATGACATAGGCTTGTGATCCTTTGTCGCAGTCTCTGCATGGGGATGACCAGACCATTATCCTTGAACAAATATCTGTCCTTCTGTGCTCCATCTAGGATCGGGAGCTGGCATTTCCCGAACGCCGTGGAGGGGCTAAAGGACATTCTCTCACAAGATGTTTATCAGAGGCACAGTACATGCACTGCCCGGTGTGAATCCGTCGCATCCTTTCTTGCGGAGTTATGGGTCCGTGGAAGGCTCCTAGTTGCATGGGTTCTGGGTCTGTGGTCGGGGAAGGAGCGGACTCAGGTCTAGAGGAAGGTTCTGTAGAGGTCTTTTGGTAGGGCATTTTAGTCTTCTTCTTTTCTGCCTTCCTTTCCTGGATACGAAAGTCTATTTGTAAAGAGAGGTCCATGAGAGTCTGGAAGGAACCTGGTCGAGCTACCCTGACTAGCTCGTCTTTTATCTCTTCATTCAGCCCTCTTTGAAAGAGGGTAAAACAGGCCTCAGAGTACCAGTCTGCTTCCTTGGCCAGTTGCTTAAAGCGTGTTACATAGGTCAGCATATCCTGGGATCCTTGTTGGAGGTCCAATAAGCATTCTTGGGCACTGTAAAACTGTTCTGGGTGGTCAAACATGGTCTTTAGCGCCCGTACGAAACCATCATAGTCATCCAGGAGGGCATCACCCGAATTAACTAAGGGCATTGCCCAAGTTAATGCATTCTCGGAAAGATGTGAAATCATAAAGCCCACCTTTGCCCTGGGGGTGGAGAAGTAGTAGGGCTTAAAGGTAAAGTGCACTAAACATGAATCGAGGAAGCCACGAAGGTTCTTTGATGAGCCATCAAATTTATCCACCACTCCGCCGAGCAACACACTTTCCTTGGTTGCGGAATCACGTGACAGGACTAGTTGTTTCAATGCAGCATTCTCGGCCTTAAGGTTCTGAACTTCTGTTGTTAACTCCTGCATGCCACGCATGAGGTCTTGAACTGCAGCCTCCATGTCCGTAACTGTATCAGTTTGTTGGCGTCTCAATCTGTCACAGGTTTCCCCCCTTCTCACTTGTCTGTGTTGTTTGTTCGAGTTCTTCGATGAAGTTTTCTTTTGCACAGTTCGGGTCTTGTATAACCTTGTCCGTGGGTCCTCGCGTTCCGGCGTGCGGTTCGTGGTTATCTGGGAAAAAAGTCCAGGAAATTGCAAGGAGCGCACTCGGAAGGCGAGTGCGAAGGAGATCCAGGAATGCAAGGTGAGGACAAAAAGAGGAGGATGAAAGAGGAGGAAAATTAGGGGACCGGGAACCAGGAATCAGTGGAAATCGCTGTACGAACTACGGCAGCACACGTCTAACTACTGCCAGCGGTAGCGTTGAGACACGCAGGGCCACAGCGGCGTGTCTGCTTTGTAAAACGCAGAGCATACAACGCAGAGACTGGCAAACAGCATTTCACGTTCATCAGCCATGTTGGGAGTACTGCTGAGTTCAGTCCCCTATGGGTCAAGGACCACGAAGTCCAGAAGAGACGCATCCGGTGGTTCATGAAACTGTATAGATATGCATGGATTCAGGTGTGGTCAGAATTGTTGGCCCACAGCTGCTCCAATGATCATTTCTCCTGGACGATAACATTTATTAACATACCGTTGCCCTATTTACTAAAGCACCCATCCAGAGAACTCTGCTCCAAAATCCCAAGAATGAAGCTAAATCTGTGTACAAGGGGTGTACGATTATGTCGGTTCTGTGATTTGGAGGATGAAACCCTGAAGCACCTCTGCATCTTGAGTCCTGCTCTGTCCAATCTATGAGAGGAGAAAACGGGAATGTTTTTAGTATGTGAGCAAGAGGATTTTTGGATAAGGATTTTAAAAACGAATGAATTATCTATTTTAATAAGAGTTTGTGATCATTTGAAAAGTATTTTGGATTTTTAAGATTTTATATGGGTAGAAGACTTGACTGTATCACATTTGACAAAATGTGGACCATTATCAGACCTCAGTACTTCGCACAGACCCCATCTCGGAAATACTTTGCGCACTAGAAACTTTGTTGTCCAAGAGGCATCAAGGTGTGTGCAAGGACTGGCATCGATCGACATAGAGAAGGAACAAACCACCACTAATAGATACCTGTATCCATTACATGTCTGCAGCTTATCAACATAATCGATATGCAAATGTTGAAACGGACCATTTGGTCGAGGTATTACTCCTCTGATAGTTCTCAGTCTATGCCCAGCTGTAAACCTCTGAAACACGGCAGAGGCACACAGTGATCAGTGGTAGGTTCAGAGGTGAGTGGGTTTATGGGTAGTGTCTGAACTTGAGGAGGCTGCCTGGGGTAGTGTCGGAGTTGAGGGGGACTGTTGAGTGGTGTCTGGTCTTGAGGGGGCTGCCTGTGGGTAGTGTCAGAGGTGAGGGCGGTGTTGGGAGGGGGGTGTACTGTCATGGTGCTGCCTGGGGTAGTGTCGGAGGTGAGGAGGGTGGTGAGTGGTGTCTAGACTTTAGGGGGCTGCATGGGGTAGTGTCAGAGGTGAGGGGCTCTGGTGTTTGGTGTGTGGACTTGATGGGTTGATGTGCAGTATGGGTATATGGCTGTAGTTTGGGTGCCTTAGGAGAAGGAGTGTGTACTCACATTTTCGGAGGGGTGCCCCCTTCATTTACGAGGTAGCTCACATGTTATTGCACGGGATGCAGCCTTGACTAATGAGGATGCGCCCGTGTTTAAGCAGGGGCATGCAGCCTTGAGCTACGAGGTAGCGCACACGTTTTTACAGGGGGTGCAGCCTTGATTTTCGACGGTGTGCCAGGGTTTTTGCAGGGGTGCCACCTTGAGTTACGAGGGTGCGCCTGCATTTTTGCAGGGGGTGCAGCCTGGAGTTACGTGGTAGCTTGCGTGTTTTCGCAGGGGCGCATCCTTGATTTACGAGGGAGCACATACATTTATTAGCAGTTTGCAATCAGTGAAGCAGAAAAATAATGCTTTTATTGTTTTAATTCATAATTTAACACCAAATAAATTCTGCAACATACAGACATAATGCACGAAAAAGTATTCCTCCCCATCAACAGTTCCTAGTTATACCTGCAAACATTTAAGAAATGGTAGTGACCCGATCCCTCTCTGATCTGACCAGTGTGGTGCCAGGACCCCTGAGGAGCACTTCGCCCTCTCCCCGGCATCAAAACGCTCTGTTTTTTCTTTGTATTCTGGTGCTCTTTCTGCTTGCACAGAAGATCCATTTTGGATGCAGAATTTCCCATAGCACCCCCCCCCCCCCTCGCTACTTCTGATTCTTATGTTTCAGGTAGGAGTTCAGGTGTCAGACAGGATGGACAGACATGCACAAGGAAAGGGCCAGTAAGAGCTCTGAGGAACTGGAAGGGGTTCCCCTTCTCTGCGGTGTCTTCCTGTCTCAAGGGTTATTTCAGGTGCTTTAGGGTAAGACTCTTTCCCAGGGACGTCATTTAGAGGTAACCATGGGTTTCTCTTGTGACCCCTGAGGTCTCCCTTGCCAGTGCCATGTGGCTATTTGAGCTATTTGTCTTTCTGGTATTCCATACAATAATTGCTAGATTCACTAAAGGTTTATTTCAGGCACACTTCAGGGGGTGAGTCACTGATTTAGTCTGTTCTTAAACACCTCAAATTCACAATGCAGACAAAATCCTGTAGCCCCAACACTGCACTGGGAACCTTGCAGTGCTAGCCCCAACACTGCACTGGGAACCTCGCAGTGCTAGCCCCAACACTGCACTGGGAACCTGCAGTGCTAGCCCCAACACTGCACTGGGAAACTTGCAGTGCCAGCCCCAACACTGCCCTGGGAACCTCGCAGTGCTAGCACCAACACTGCACTGGGAACCTTGCAGTGCTAGCTCCAACACTGCACTGGGAACCCTGCAGTGCTAGCCCCAACACTGCACTGGGAACCTTGTACTGGCAACCTTGCAGTGCTAGCCCCAACACTGCACTGGGAACCGTGCAGTGCTAGCACCAACACTGCACTGGGAACCCTGCGGTGCTAGCCCCAACATTGCACTGGGAACCTTGCAGTGCTCGCCCCAACACTGCACTGGGAACCTAGCAGTGCTAGCACCAACACTGAACTGGGAACCTTGCAGTGCTATCCCCAACACTGCACTGGGAATGGGAACCTTGCAGTGCTAGCCCCAACACTGCACTGAGAACCTCGCAGTGCTAGCCCCAACACTGCACTGGGAGCCTTGCAGTGCTAGCACCAACACTGCACTGGGAACCTCGCAGTGCTTGCACCAACACTGCACTGGGAACCTCGCAGTGCTAGCCCCAACACTGCACTGGGAACCTCGCAGCGCTAGACCCAACACTGCACTGGGAACCTCACAGTGCTAGCCCCAACACTGCACTGGGAAACTCGCAGTGCTAGCACCAACACTGCACTGGGAACCTCGCAGTGCTTGCACCAACACTGCACTGGGAACCTCGCTGTGCTAGCCCCAACACTGCACTGGGAACGTCGCAGTGCTAGCCCCAACACTGCACTGGGAACCTTGCAGTGCCAGCACCAACACTACACTGGGAACCTCACGGTGCTAGCCCCAACACTGCACTGGGAACCTCGCAGTGCTAGCCCCAACACTGCACTGGGAACCTTGCAGTGCTAGCACCAACACTGCACTGGGAACCTTGCAGTGCTAGCCCCAACACTGCACTGGGAACCCTGCAGTGCTAGCACCAACACTGCACTGGGACAACACTGCACTGGGAACCTTGCATAACCTGTGTCCAGGGGGCTTCAGGATATGCACCAACTTATTTGGGTGCTTCATATGCATTAATTGGCCTGATACCTTTAAAACCCTAGGCCCTCTGCCAATTTATTTCAGTGTTGCTGCACGCCAGTCCCTCTTCCATAGTGATCCACCTCTCACAGATGTTCTTCACAGTGTGAACATATGTAGGGGATGAGGCTGTAAATCCCACCAGCTTTTTGGAAGTGATAACCCTGGTCATCCTTCCCCCCTGACTCAGTGCCTCCTTCCTACAGTAAAGTGATGAACAAATGGAGACAAAGGGCCTGAATCACTGAAGTGTTTTATAATGGCGCAATCCCATAGAAAAACGTTCCATGAATCAGGCCCAAAGTCACTACTGAACTGATCAACTTGCCCAAAACATTGCAGCAGCTATAGGCCTCTTGGAGTGAACCCAATCTACAAGTTAAAAGTTCAGTGCCTTAGCGTCATCCATATTTAAAATACTTCAATTCACGCCAATCACCATGTTTAAGAATTCCTGTTGCAAGGTGCTGATTCAAAACTATCTCATCTAGTGAGTGTAAGTTGATTTGTATCATCACAAACCACTCCAAGTCTACTGGTGATGGTGTTTATCCATCTGTGTCACTACACATTATCTTGGTCAATAAACAGCACTACCAACACAAACAAGCAGCAATGGCTATGACATGTTCCCTTATTTCTTAAACTATAACAATGTGGTCCCATGAAAACCACCTACATACTGAAACATATGTATTTGTCTCAGATGTATATGCAAACTGTCTAGTATCTGGAATGGTAATGAATCAGGAGCCTTGCCTCTTCATATTTACATGAATAACGAATTCCAAAATAAGTATTTGTGTCGATATATGTGTTTACAATCAGAAAGCTTGGATACGTATGAATACATGCTTACTTTTTTTAATTTCCTAGGTTTTGTGTGAGATCTCAAAATCATTGTTGGGAAAATATACGGTAAGCTGTGCTTTTGCTGCAGGAAAAAACAAAGAGTACACAAATAAAGAGTAGAACATATTGAATTTGGGTAATGAAGAGGGCAAACAATAACTACTAGAGGTATAAATGTCAATATACAGTTATGAATGTAGAATTACAGGTGTGCGTTTTAGTTGTTAAACAAAGTCCCATTAGAATTCAGTATAAAATAGTCTAAACGGGAGGGAGAAAAAGAGGGTTAACAGCTCAAAGTGGTCACAGTGGTTCGGGGTGTGCCCCCGTAAAGGGTATTTGTAAGGCAGATGCAGGTAGAAAGGAAGATGGGTTGATGAAATGACATTAAAAACAAACAAAAACTGGAATCAAATTATTATATGATCCACTAGTCTCAAACTATAGAAACAGACTACAAATAGATATTAGGCTCGATGGAAAAGATATGTCATTCTTTTTTTAAAGTTATTTAACCATGGTTACATATGTATTTATATGTCATACCATCATTAAAATCATATACAACCAAATATGCAGCATTGCATTTGTAGAGGAGGTCCCAAATAAAGCCTGCACTCCAGTCGCCCATTTTGAAGTTCCAGGAACGTACACACCAAAATATGTGACGTGTGATGAGAAAATAAATCAGCAGTGAGCCGCAGTGGGGCTCTGCCCAGTGCCTATCAGAAGAGCAGCACCTATTGAAGTACCGGTACCCAGAAAACCATGGACAGTAAGGTATCCATTAAGGAAACCCTACCTGCAAATGAAACGAAATGAAGATTGCCTAAGTAATGTCCCGGAAGAAACCAAAAAGGCCATAAAGGAAGATGAATGGTGACGTCACAAGGACTCGGACAGACTCACAGATAGAAGAAATGTCAACCAAAGAATGACACTCAGAGACGAAACACCATGGATAAAGATATCTTGAACCTCAAGGGGGAGAACAATGTTGAAATACAAAGAAGTTCAAGCTGTAAGCAAGATGAAGACATTCAACTAGTGTACACCTGTAAATATGCTTGGAACCACAAGAAAGCTAAGAAAACATTGCAGCTTGCTGTGCTTGATAGAAGAGTAGTGCAGCAAGCGCCATTATACATAATCTACCTCAAATGAAGCACTTTATTATAAGTATATTTCTACTTTGCACAAAAGCAGAACCAACCCAGGTTACTAAAGGCCAAACGCAAAAAGATTCATATTCTAGTAACACGAGGAAAGATGGCTGAATCGAAACTCGGCAGATGCAACTCGTGCCAGGGAAGCCAAGGTCATACCAATAGAAGCTATGAACAGTAGATACTTTTAATTGAAACTAAGAACAGAATATCCTGCCTCTGATGGCTCGAGATAAGAAGGCAAAGGCAGGTGGTGGGTGAAATGAAAATCAAATAGAAACATTGAGAAAAACAAGACAAATTCACAGTGTGGGAATCACGTGACCAGCCGAGCAAGAAGAAGCGAGGGCTCACACCTACGCTTGGCATTGGACCAAGCAGAGATATCAGAACTTTTCCAGACAGAAGATGCAGATTTAAGGCCAACCACAGCGAACTAATTGACACATAGCTATTAAAGTTATGATTGATTGTAACAAGGGCAGGAGGAAGGCTGGGTAACTACGGGGCACCCCACACCTGGCCAACCATTCTGCGTGCTGCTAAGCGAAGTTGAAGAAAATGCAAGGGGTTGGTGCCAACCCAATCACAATGGACCAAATAATCTAGGATCCTATAGTTAGTAGAACCAATGAGACGACGTACCTTTAGTGACATCTACAGTAGTCATGTTTGAAGGAAGGGCTTAGACGCCCACCTGACAGTGTTTACCCAATCTCCTCACTCTGTTACCATATACAGATATAGCACCTATAGAAAAGTTACCTTTTCCTAATAGAATTGCATGTTAACTTTTAAGTGTTACACGTCAATTATGATGAGTTTTGAGTATAAATGTTACAACTTGTATGAAGTTCGTTGGAGTTGAAGCAAGAAGGACGATCACATCACTGCTGAAATCCACAACTCCCTGTTTTTTGTAGTTGTCAGTAAACTGACTCCCTTTGCCAAACCATTGAGTTGTCCTTATTGATTGGTGTTGGAGTAATAACTCTGCACCCCCATTGATCTCAAGGGTGCAGCTATCTCATCTTAAAGTACTTCTAAGCGAACCTCAGCTCTGTGGACTGGCTAGGGGTCTCTGGAGTACACATTGTTTGCTCTTCATGGTGTATTTTCCTCTAGCTTTTTGAACCACCTCTTTCACTCTGCTACTGGACAAATGGCAAACATATTCCTGTTTTCCCCACTCTTGGTTTATTAAACAGGATGCAAAGCTCTCTGTCTATATTGAGTTCAATTGAGTAATCCATGCCACTATACACCAGCACACTTGACTATGTTACAGCTGCTGATTATCTAGGTGTTTTTATGTTGGCATCTTATCCTTCAAGTAAGCCACAAAACCTGACTTTGGTTTATCTTTAGTGATTTTCAAATCTTCATGTTTCTTTTTGACCGGCTTCATTTCTATTTCCAGTATTCCTGACTGTTTCACAAGTTGCAGCACAACCTCTTCTATTTCTCTGCTTTAGATCCTCAATTCCATCATCCCAGGAAAGGGGCAACCACTGTTGACTTGTTTATTGATTTAATTCTGTTGGAAACTGTGCCCATGGCAGTGATGATGGGCAACTCAAGCTTAATCATCTTTCTTTAGGTGTATTGTAGAACACTGTTTTCTGCAGGTTCACCACCCCCTGATTATGATCTTCCCCCGAATTAATTTTTCAAAGCCAGTGACAAGACATTGGTTGATTGGAAGACACAGTATGGATTGGCTAGCTACTGTTCCCGTTAACCCATTGGGAGTCAACCAACCGCTAAGATGTTCTGTGAAGAGGAGATGCATTACTCAGTGATTTTTCCATGGCTTGCTTTGGGAGGGGCCATAGAGGTCACAACAGCGATATGATTGGTCAACTCTAATGAACGGATTGGTTTTGTCCATGGAGCAGATCTTTCGTAGATGTTTCAGTCACTCCTGAAGGCCAGAAATGATGCCATAAATTCACACAATCTTCTAACCAAAAAATAAATCTTTTTATTAAAAAAATAGAAGCATATTTACAATAACAAATAGCAATGGGACCATGAATGCATATGCAAGTAATAACAAACAGTTATAAAACAATAGCCTAACTAACTAGCAAACAGTGACAAATGTTCAATACACATATTAATACAATTAATTTATTTTTCCTGGTCAATGACTAGATCACGGAATTACTTTGTTGGAAAGTAATCTGCACAATTCAGTTAGTTACCTTTGGAGGACGCAGACAACCTTCTGCAATATTTTAGTTGACTCCCATCCAGCCCCATAAATGGTGCGGGAATCTTCTCCATCCCAGACTCGATGACAGATCTGCTACTGAGGCCAGTTCTTGGTGGCTGGATTAACTTTACTCAGACTGACCTAGATGGGATGAGTGTCAGGCTGATCAAAAATGATACAATACGTCTCTGTATTGACTAGCTGATCGGGGTGATATGAGTGTCTGAGCAGCACCATAGTTGACTGGGGTACATGCGTCGGACCCGCACCCTGAATGAACCAGATATGATTAATGGATGACTTTCTGCCAAATTCCAAGGGATCATGGAACCCCACATTGGAAAAAAGGGGTGCCAAAGGTGTCGAAGCTCCACCCTGATTTAGCTAAATGAAAAAGGTGCCTGATCCCCACCCAGACTGAACAAGTCTGATTGATGCCTGATCCCCTCCCAGACTGAACAAATCTGATTGGTGCAAGTCTGATTGGTGCCTGATCCCCACCCAGACTGAGCAAGTTGGATTGGTGCCTGATCTCCTGTCATAGTGAATGATGTGTGAAAGATGCCTAGTCTACTCTCAGAATTACCCTATTGGGAGTTTATGGAGATTTAGAAACTCGATTCAACACGAGACGATACTGTAAACCATCTAGCCTCCAGGTGAGCCACATTGGCTTCATGTATTTTATTTGGCACTCTGCTTGGAGTAAACACACAAACAACTTTTCAGAGTGTTTCTGGTTGGTGGTTGCTTAAAGTTTTGTCCTGATTCTTTGCTCTGCACTTTATCATAATTTTTTTAAAACAATTATGCACTTTTTTCTTTAATTATCATTCTCTTTTCTTCATCTTTTTGGGCTTTTTTTGCTTTTATTTATTATTCGTCACAACTGGCCCTTCACGGAGCTTTTATTTGACTCGGTGTATTGGGTTCCCCTAATTCTCCACTAGTCTCTCGAATTCAGATTACCTTAATGACCAATATGTGGTCATTTTTTAGCCTTCAGTTCTTGTGAAATCATTATTTTCAATTTCAGATCCAATTCACTTGTGATCTATTGTTGGCATGGCTAGATTGTGACCTCCTGGACTTTTTAGACAGGCCTCCTGAGCCTTTGCCTTTTCAGCAGTTGAGATCATGGTAATTAGATTTTCTCCCCCTTTGTCACTTGACACGTTTGATTTGACTAGTATGGGAGCGGTTCCCTTGGGTTAACCCTCAGATCACCTGTTTTTATGTGTACAGACGACTTGTATTGTTTACATGCCTGTTCTTTATTCTTTTTTATTTCAGGCAGAACTACTATCTATGTGATACCACCTTTAATTTAAAGGTTGTTTTTAACATTCACCAATTTGTGTATTCGTCCTTTAAAATTAAAATAAATCACAGACGAATCCTCAGGAATATGTGGACGGGAATGCCACGTCCTGACGAAGATGGACATCATCTGCCATCCAGTTCGATGTTTCTTCCATCGAAACGACTCTTTTTTGGTGTCATGCTTATCACACTGCTTATGTGTACTTATGTGAATTTGTGCATGCCACTTTACTAGTTGACGAATAGCATCCTATGTCAGATTTTTAGTGCATGGTTTTAGGATTGTGAGGTTTTGCAGTGCTAATACACTATTGGACTGCCCTATTTGGGATCAAATTACTGTTCTCTTTTCTCTTTTGCCTATGTGATGGGTTGAGCTAATCAACTTATTAATTTAATCAAATTGCTATATCCACCTTTGTCCAGTTGACCTGACTCCTTCTGTCTGAGAGATTGTGTCTTTCCTCAATGGAGAATGTTGTTGTGGCAACTGAACATCTATTTGAGGGATTTTTGCCATTCTTCCCCTGCACGGCCATCTGGCATTGAATTGTTCACAGCCTCCTTTTGTGACCAGCACTTTTTATCACCCATTGCACTTTATATTTCTGTATGTTAATTCCTTGTGTGAATTCCAAATTATTTAATATTCTCTTTATGAAATTTGACTAAAATAATAAAAATGTACCTTTTTAAAGTTTTTACTGTGGTCTGTATGGGGTGATCTGTGGTGTTGACTGTGGGCTACTGTTCTCATGCTATTGATGGAACTATGTTTTTCTAAGTGAACTTAGCTTCTAACCCGCTGGCTTGACCATTGTTTATTATTGCGAATTGCTACCCCTTCTTGCCAGTGAAGTAGGGGACACCCATCTATTTAGTGCTAGTATACTCTCAGATTGCATGAAGAGGGATGGATGCCTGATCTCCACCCTGCCTCAGAGAGGCCCAATGGATGATTTATATCTTCACATGAAAGAGGTGTGATGGAGCTCTTTTGGGTAAACACGCCTGATCGACAAGTTACACAGGCCGCAGGTTGGAAACAATGTTTAGGTCAACTAATTGGAAACACGTATCTTTCCATTGAATAATTTCAGACACGACCACGTCCCACCCACATCTTGCAAACTCAGCATAGTTGAAGGATGAGGGCAAGGACCACCTCAAGCAAGATTGTGTAGTTCCATAAGACTACACACTCCAAAATGACCTAATTCATACTCAGCAGATCAACGAGCGCGCTATTTGCATTAAATAAATCATTATTTTTACCAAACAGTCCAGGTCAATGTTTTCTCTTTAGAAAAATAAGAAAGTGGCTCTCATCAATGAGGTGCCATGATGCCTTGTGAGGGGCAGAGGCCCAGGAAGAGGTGAAGGATCCTTGGATGCTGCGTCCCTGATATCAAAGAGGTCCGTAGGCGCGGGGCCACACCAGAACTGCTGCAGCCCTTCACAGAGGTATGTCGATCCACACTTCTTCTTACTGACCTAGTGGTTCTGCTTCTCTGCACTCTTCAAGTGTCCGGTCGGGGGTGCATGCATCTCTTTTGGAGGCGCTTGCTGGTATGGCTCCCGTCCCATAGGCAATCTGAGGAGAAGTGATGAAAATAGATGAGTTCTCCAGACTGAGACATTCCCTCCCTCCCTGGCCTCCCTCCTTGCAAGCTTTCCATGTCACATGTTTAGGAGTGCCCAGGCTCACACATGCAAGCAGCCTTATAGTTCTGTGCTTCAGTCCACAGGGCGGCTTCCCTTGTGAGTTCAGTGTTTAGTCCCTTCTTAAGAGCGGCTCTTGTCCCCTGTTGAGAAGGGGTTGGTTCTTCCCAACCCCCACTGGGCATTTCCCAGAATCATGCACAATATAACCTCTTTCTCCTCTGCAGTCCTTTACAATCTGGTGCCAAAGTATTGACCAACCAGGAACCGTCCCCATCCATTGCCCTGCCTGTATTGCCCTTTTCCCCATTGGCTTGTTTTCAGTCCTAGCCACTGCCTGGGAGGCCAATGACTGTGGCCCCTCATCATGACCTTCAATGACCTTGCTGTGCCCTCTGCTTGCCTCCCAAGGCTCTGATCTTCACTTTCTCCTCCTCTCCTTCTATCCCACATCCTCTGGCAGCAGAGTTTAGCCACTCGGCTTGTAACAGAGTGGACTAGCTGATGACACCACAGTAGTCCTTTCCTCACCCTGTGCTGGCACTGGAGCACTGCAATAGAAGGTGGGCAGCAGTGGCATGAGGCGCGGGTGAGGAGAGGGGCACCAGATCCTTCCTCTTGACCCTCTTCCCATCACTATCCTCTTGCTATTTCCTTTAGACTGTAGCATTCGTTGACTCACCCTTGGCCACTCCACCTTGGAGTCCACTGGGATAGTCGTCTCTGACCCTTGGTCACCTCTTCTGCCTCAACCACTCTCTCCAGCTCCTCAAACTCCACAGAAGGGTTCCCTTATTCCCTGTTCCCTCCTCCAAAGACCCATTCATTCAGCATTACACGGAAAACTCAAATACTATCATTACGTATGTCCTTCCTCGTCTCCCAAGAAACACGTAACTCTTAGAGAAAGCTGTTACTAATAGACTGCCTGGGATGGGGCTGGGGAAGCGGAACGAGCCCTAACTCCAGATTGCTCACTGTTATGTTTAAATCAATCTGTGGAAAGAGCATGACACTGTACACCCTCATCTGCCCCTCTGCTCACTAACAAATGTCCTTCTCCACCTGAAACCCTTTGCCAGTTAGTTCTGCCCCTCCTCAGACCCCGCCACGAAAACACGCATGCCCTGACTCTCCTAAAACACTCATCTCTCTATCTCTTGGGCTTTCTTCAAAGCACATGGCCCTCAGAAATGACCTTCTGTTCCTCGAAGACAACTTCCGGTATCATGGCCACCAGAGGTCGCAACCCCTGAACTTCTTCCTGCTATGACATCACCTAGGGAACCAAGGAAGTCGGGCTCCACTGCTCGGGGGTGACTCTAGGGGAACACCGACTGTCTGCCTCCCTGGGTCTCCCGTGGTGTCTCAGGAAAGACGCAAATAACAAGGGGGGTCCTTGGAGACTCTCTGCCAGACATGAGTCCTGGTTACAAGAGCCTTACCCAGAGTCCTTAGCTCACTATCTTTCACAGAGGAGAAATATCCAAAACGTCAGTCTTTGTCCTGCCGTGGGGCAGTACAGCACCGAAATGCTAGACAATTCTCCTCTGAACAAGAGTACCAACCAAAACCCCAGACACGTGTTTCAGTCTGGTTGGACCTCATCAGTAGGGTGGATCTGTGCCTCTCTAAGAATAGTGAGCAAGGGGTCCACGTCTGGATTCCTCTAGTAACTTAGGGTGAGACCCAAAGTTACTTAAATATGCAAATTAACAAGGGGGGTCCTGGGAGTCTCTCTGCCAGACATTACTCCTGGATACGAGAGACTTACCCAGAGTCTTTAGACCCCCTTGTTATTTGCATATTTCAAGTAACTTTGGGTCTCACCCTCAGTTACAAGGGGAATCCAGACGTGGACCCCTTGCTCACTATTCTTAGAGAGGCACAGATCCACCCTACTTATGAGGTCCAACCATCCGAAACACGTGTCTGGGGTTTCTGTTGGTACTCTTGTTCAGAGGAGAATTGCCTAGCATTTCAGTGCTGGACTGCCCCAGGGCAGGACAAAGACTGATATGTTTGGGATATGTCTTCTCTGTGAAAGATAGTGAGCTAAAGACTCTGGGTAAGTCTCTTGTAACCAGGACTGATGTCTGGCAGAGGGACTCCCAGGACCCCCCTTGTTAATTTGCATATTTAAGTAACTTTGGGTCTTACCCTAAGTTACTAGGGGAATGCAGACATGGACCCCTTGCTCACTATTCTTAGAGAGGCACAGCTACACCCTACTGATGAGGTTCAACCAGACCGAAACATGTGTCTGGGGTGCTGTTGGTACTCTTTTTCAGAGGAGAATTGCCTAGCATTTCAGTGCTGGACTGCCCCAAGGCAGGACAAAGACTGATATGTTTGGGATAATTCTTCTCTGTGAAAGATAGGGAGCTAAAGACTCTGGGTAAGTCTCTCGCAACCAGGACTAATGTCTGGCAGAGGGACTCCCAGGACCCCCCTTGTTATCTGCATGTCTCAGGAAAGATTACTGAGTCACACCCTAGACAGCTCGAGATACCCTTGTGCCTTTTCAGAGGAAGACATTCCTGAAGGGGAAAGTTCCCCCTTATAATTCTATGTCTCCTGCCTCATCTTCCTATTCTTATGACTTCCTCATATCAATTTGAGGGGTGCAGATCTCCCCATTATTCCTTTATATCTCTCTCCAAAATGATTGTCTGATCGTCACGTGCCCGACAACCATCTGAATCAGAAAGGAAGATGGCAGTCTTTTATGATTCTCTCTCCCTTGCCTCACACTGAGGGAGAGGGCAGTCTCTTATGAATCCCTCTCCCTTGCCTCAAACTGACTTAGTGGGCTGGCTCTTATGATTCTTTCTCCCTTGCCTCACACTTGCAGAGAAGGCAGTCTCTTATGATTCTCTCTTTCCTGCCTTACACTGAGGAGGACTGCATTCTCTTGTGATTCTCTGTCCCATGTCTCACACTGAGATAGAGGACAGTCTCTTGTATTTCCCTTTCCCTTGTCTCACACTGAGGGAGAGGGAAGTCTCTTATGATTCTCTCTCCCTTGCCTCACATTTGGGAGAGGGCAGTCTCTTATGATTCTATCTCCCCTGTCTCACACTGGGGGAGAGGGCAGTCTCTTATGATGCTCTGTCCCTTGTCTCACACTGAGGGAGAGGGCACTCTGGCATTTCCTGTTCCTTTTTCTGTATCCCTTGCACCCTCCTGTACAATTACGAACATTGTTTAAACCTGTCTTGTGGCACTCCTCCTCCCGCTCCCCTTCCCAGCCACCTCCTTTGCCACTTACCAGGAACCACGGGCAGGTCAGCAGCAGGAACCCGAAGACCGCGACCAAAGAGATGAGAATTACCCACCAATGCCAGTGGCCGAGCTCATCCGTATTACCTGTGAAGACCAAACAGGAAGTGAGTTGCATAGACTACCACAGCATGCCACAGAGACTTCCTGTCATCAGCACGCTTCCTGGCCTTGCCCCGCTCCCTCTTTTCTCACTGTCCCTGCCCTGATCATCAGAGTAGCTCACATGGAAGGTTTCTTTTTTTATATTGCTGCGTTCCCTCACCTTAGAGTGTGATTGACTTGGTTTCATTATGGTTTCAACTTCCCAAGCTCTGGCTCTCAGGCTTGAAATGGGTAGTGTTTGGGTGGTAGACTGAATGCCAACGCATGCAATGGGGGTCTGTCAGCTCCCCTGCTTCCCCCACACCCTTACACGTAACCCCCTGGGTGTGTCCCGTATGGACAGCGCTCAGTTTCAACTGCATGCCCGAATAAGGGGTCCCAGACCTGCAAAGCCAGTGGGAAGGTCAAGAGACAAAATGGCCATAGGAACAGTCCCAAAACCCTGTGGCACGGCCATGTTGGACACTAGCAACAATCATTAGCCAAACGCTGTAAATATGGTAGGGCTTGGTAAAAAGTTACCAAAATACAGGAAAACGCTACCTATGTCACCAGTCTATTCCAAGGCACATTGCACCACCACCAAAAGTTCCTTAAAAGGTGTCTAGGGCCATAAATACCAATAGCCCCATTGCGCGTACTGCAAGGTACGTTGCGCAATGATAACATGTCACCAACGGTTCATAGTCATTTTTTCGAATTCAAAAATGTCAAAAGTCATTTTTTCTAAAAAATGTAGAAAAAAAAAGTCGATTTTTTTTTAATACTTTTTTTATTCGAAATGGGGGGGTTCCCCCGAACCCCCCTTTTTTAAATTTTTTGTTTTGTTTTACCCATTTATTTTTATTCCCTGACCCCAAAATAAATATATAAATTTAAAAAAAGGAATTCGACTTTTTTTTTTCGACATTCTTTTTTCGAAAAAAAATTTCTTTCAACATTTTTTTTTTCTCGAAAAAATGACTGACCACCTTCACCAACAAGTGGCAACAAAGTCGAAAGACTAGAAGAAACAATGTTTCTCATTTCTGACAGCATGAAGGACATGTCAGTTTCCCCATGACAATGAGCAAAAGCCTGTGCATTGAAGCTGAAGGCTTAAGTTCAGGTCAGATTCAAAAATGAAAAGCAAAATGTTTGGAGGGTCCATAGAAATGGAGGGAAAGTTGCTATAAAGTGAAATTTTTCCTAACAACCTATTGTGCTGAATTTTGGTATACAACTTTCCTGGCTTGCCCAACAGGAGGGCTCCATGTCCTGCAATTATCCTGCCAAAATATTTCGATTGATCCTTGCAAACGTACATTGGAAAGTAGCGTATATATCAATGGCGTGCAGGCGAGTATTATGCAGTTCTCTTTTTGTAATGCATTAATTAAGCAGTGAATTACTTAATGACTAGAAATGTGTTCAATGCTTAATTAATCACTTAATTCCACACATTAAAAATGTAACACATTTTCTCAGAACAATTGAAATGACACTGGAATTCGCTGCAGGGTAGGGATTGAACACTCAGAGAAGTCTTTCTAAATCTTAACTGTCACGCCCCTGCCACACACGAGTTCACGCAGGAGCTGACAACCAGGCAGGGATGGGCACGGGAAGATGGTTATGATGTAAGTGTTGGTGTGGCTGTGCATATGCAGTGTGACTTTAGTGTGCAGGGGGCTGGGGAGAAGGTTGTGCCTGTATGTGTTTTGGTGTATTTCTTTGTGAGTTTGTTTGATGGAAGGTCGGTGAAGAGTGTTTCTTGGGTGGGAGGGAGGGGTCGTGTGTGCAGGTGCATATGTGTGTGTTTGTGTCTGTGTTGTGCCAGAAGAAAAGGGGGTTGGGAGTGAACCCCCCCTAAATAGGGATTATTCTTGTTGTTTAAAGCCACACAAAATCGGTCGAAATAAGTCAGTCTTTTTGCTGTGCAGGCTTTGAAATGTGGTATAATCACATGGAACGACTGCAGGGGAGTGCGTTCAGCAGCCTGGAGTTAGACTGGACCGTCCTCGGAGGTACCCGCGCTTTCAGGAGAAGGAACTTCGGCGAGGAGTTCCCTGGCCATGTGCCAGCTCCGGGCGGCGATGTAGACACGCTCATTGAAAGAACGCTGCTGCTAGAGAAGTGCCTGAAAGCGGGCAGATGCGTGTGAATAGCGAGCTGGGCATGTGTCTTCTTTTCGTGTTCGCGATCTGTTAAGCTCCTTGCGGCCCCTGGAGTTATGGCTCTCTGTTGGCAGTCTTTATTGAGTTTGCACCAAACGTCTAGATTTTTTTTTTAAATAAAGATTATAGTATTGCGCAATTAATCTGGAAAGGAACGGCATGGACTCATTTCAAACACGATTAATACGCAACACAAAAGGATGAGCGCGAAGGACTGACTGGGTGCTACAGCGCTGTCTATTCTATACTGAACGCTAGATGGCAGGAGAACATCAAAGAACACATCCTCCAAGCTTTCCTTAAGATTTGATATTGAAGGAGACTAGCAGAATGGCTTAACTCTATTGGACCAGGGTAGATTCTAGCCAACTTGGTGTCCGGCAAAACACTAGAATGCGCCACCCCACCCCCACTGGCACACGTTACTCCCAAACTACATCGCTCTGTCGTGCGACAAAACCCCAATCAATATGAATAAATCATTGCTATACAAATGAATCTGTTTCATTACACTGCAATTCAAGTACTTTACCGAAGAAATCTAATGTGAAAACACAGCTGTTGCTGCCCAAGTAAATGGTTATTCTGCCACCTGCTGTTACGGGAGGCCTTACCTAAAAACTGTCCGTACTGGTACACTGCGGTGTGACCAGCCTGCCGGGGTCTGCGGGCCCACTGACCAGGGGCATGTGTTGCTGGCATTCTATTCATACCACCTCACTTGTGCTTTGCAAGGGGGATTAGTAGACTTACCCACTGTTGGACTGGCTTGTCAGGCATTCGGTCAATTCCCGAAGCCAACAGGCCAGTGTATGGGCCGGTTTTAAATTTGAGAATGTGGGCCGGTCCCTGAAATGATGTCAGTTTGTTATTTTGTGCCAAGCAGCAGTTACTGTTGTGCAGGTTTGCAGGCTTGTGCACTCAGTGCAGCATCTTAACTACACAAATCAGACCAGGCTGAGGCTTCAAACATGGTTTCACGTATGCCAGAGCCTCCCTTCCTTCCTGGACCGCACACGACTTGCGGTTTGCAGCGCGCACCAAAATGTACCATGCAAAGGTCTGGGCGAGGCAGCATGAAAAGTCACAGAGTGTCCACCCCTGTGAGAGCTGCGTGGATTGCTTCTACCATGTGGCGGCGCGCGCGCTTCTGCTGCAGCCCAAGTACATTGTCACCCGTGCTCTGGTTGGGTTGCCCGTTGCATGGCCCTGTATCCTGTGAAAGAGTGAAGGGCTCACAGCAGCTCCCCACCCTGGGGGTCATTGATTAGGTGCCTTGGAATAGCATTAGGTGTAATGTAGTTATCCTTTCGGGTTATTCTTAATACTCTGGATGCGAGCAGTATCTAACATCCGATACTTCGTACACTATCTTCACCCTGAACTTGGAGATTTCATTTGGATCATACCTGGAGCTCTCTAGCTCATATGTAAGGGCAAGGGTCCATGATAGGCTTTGAACCAATTGGTGATTGTATTTCACGATTATGTTACAGAGGAAAACACTATATATATTTGTTTTTGGAACAGCTAAACCACATCGTACGCCAAGGCTTGAGATGAACTCATTGTTTCAAAGATCACCTAATCTTATAAGGTATGTCCAAAGCTTAACATTACTAGTGGCCTATGTAGGACAGAACCTACGCACTTTGAATTCTAGAATACAACAATTTCCTTTTCTCTCAACATTGAGCTCTATTTACAGGAAAGCCGTTGTTGGCTTATCCATGGTGGGTGAGCTTTTCCTTTCGGCTGGGATGACACCTCACCTATGAACTCACCCATCAGCAAAGGTTTGCCCTAAGACATTGCTTCAGCTGCGTTCATTAGTTGGAGCACTATAGTAATAACACCGCTTCATTTTCATAGGATGGGGTGTCTCGACAATGTTGAGGAGAGCATCGATAAATCGATTGCATCGCGAACTCTGGGATTCCATATGCGTATTGTCAATGGGCCAGCAGGATGGCTTCACGTCTGATAGCTTTCACTCATTATGAGGGAGGAATGTGGGGCATGAGGCGGCGTGCCATTGCATAATGACTCCAGTCCTTTTCTGCGTCAACAATATTCACCTTATATGCACTGCGAATGTTCTTGTATTTTGACTAATACAGTTTTCCTTTGCATTTTTACCCAATTGACATCACCCTCCGTCTCTGACCTGAAATGTGGCACGTTTGGTATGTTCTATATTTATATTTTGCAATCGGATGTTGATTTACCATGGTTTATGACTTTTATTTATTATTTCATGTTTATTACTTGTACTTTAACAAATCTTTATTTCTGCTAATAACATGTTATAATTATGTTGATAATCACTTACAGCCTTGAGAACGACTGGGTGGTCGAAACACGTGTCGGCTGTACATCACAGAAACGTTACATTTTGATTTCAGATTGTTTGGACTGTCATAGTGACATATATTCACAGTATTACTCAATCCTGTAACTGTTAGTGCTTTGAGCGCGAGTCGCCTTCACTGACCCATAATTAATTGTAAAAAATAATAAGGGCCCAAAGACACCAAGTGTCCTCATCGCTCTGGACTTCTCAGCGGGCCTCGCAAACACCAGTCACAAAATACTCCTCAGAAGATTGATAGATTGTGATGATTTTCGTCTTTCCTCCTGTACAGGGTGGAGACTACTTGCATGTCACCCATCAACTCACCCCTTGCAGCATGAGATGTGGAGTACCTTGTGGGTCCAGTCTGCCACCTTGGCTTTTCACTATCTGCATAACCCCTCTCTTGGCAATCGCCAACTGCTCAAGCCTCTCCTACAACTGCCCGCCCGACTACACTCACAAGCGTCTCGCACGCTTAGACTCATGGATGTAAATTCACTCAAACTCAACCCAACTGAATTGGAATTGAATGTGTGATCTGTAATCCAATTATCTCTGTCACAGAAGATTTGATTACAGACTCAGTGCCACGTGGCGGTGTATAGTGCAGTTGCAAAAGTGGCTGTGCCTGTGAATGCAGGTTCACGGCATGCAGAGTCCTCTATTGGGGACCTCTAGGGTGACTGCATCTGTGATTACAATGCATGTGGTGTCCTCTTATTGGAGAATGCTAGAAGGGTCTTTCTGTTATTACAGGCACCGTGTCACATGGTAGATTCCATCTGCCGGCTACAAGAGTGTCTGTTTCTATGATTGCAGGCTCCAAGCCACATAGCATATTCCTATTGGTGGCTGCCTGAGTGGCGGTGTCCGTGATTGCAGTGTGCATGCATTGGTGTCCTCTAATGGAAGCCGCTAGAACATTATTTTCATGATTGCATGCTCTATGCTAGGCAGTCTTCTCTAATGGAGGTTGCTAGAGTGGCTCTTTCTGTGATTTCAGCTCCATACCATGTAGTGACATCGTATTGTATGTTCTAGAATGGCTGCTTCTTTGCTGGCAGACTCTTTGTCATATGCGGTCCTCCCAATGAAGAATGCTAGATTGGGTGTCTCCCTGAGTGCAGGCTCCAGCTCATGTGGTGCCTCTAATGGAGGTTGCTAAAGTGGCTCTTTCTGTGATTTCAGCTCCATACCATGTAGTGACATCGTGTTGTATGTTCTAGAAATGCTGCTTCTTTGCTGGCAGACTCTTTGTCATATGCGGTCCTCCCAATGAAGAATGCTAGATTGGCTGTCTCCCTGATTGCAGGCTCGAGCTCATGTAGTGGCCTCTAATGGAGGCTGACAGAGTGGGTGTTCTGTGGCTGCAGGCTCCATGTCATGTGGTGCTCTTTGTTGGGGTTGCAAGAGCAGCTGTTTCGGTGCTTTCAGGTTCATGTCAGGTAGAGTCCTCTGTTGGAAGCTTCTAGGGTGACTGTTTCAGCGAGTGCTCTACACGTGGTGTCCTCCTATTGGAAAATGTAAGAAAGGCTGTTTCTATCTTTGCAGGCTCCATGTCACGTGGTCTCCTTCCATTGGTGGCTGATTTGCAGAGAATCGTTGGAAGTGGCCAATATTCTGTTCTGTTGTGTTCCGGCGTGGCTTGATGATACAATACGATACGTTGCCTTTACTGGCACTTTCTGTGGCGTGTGCTGGTGTTGTGCTGGGATCCAGTGCTGCAGTCAAGAGATTGTTTTCTGACCCCCTGATGACGAGGCTGAGAGAGAGAGAGAGAGTGCTTGATTCTGAACACAGTGTTAAGTACCGAAAGTGTCAGCGACTTGTTCGGTACTTAACACCTATTCTGAAGGTGGAGCATTGTTCCGAAAGTCGGAACGAATGCACGACTTTCGGAATGTATGTGCCAGTTGCTAGGATGGGCGATAAACCAACATAGCAACAAGCACTTTCAGTGTGGAGCATGTTGCATGCTGATTCAAGTGGCACTCCTCCAGGTGGTGTTAGGAAGGAGCCACACAGTCTCCTTCTTGTACAGATTTAAATTGGAGGTGTGTATATTTTCAGCAATTTTGAAGGCTGCCTTTGTGTTTGGAATGTGTCCAGTGTTTAATATGACATCAATCACATGTCATTCGCGTATGGTACACGTGTACTCCAATGAAGCCACCTGCACCTCTCTCCTTCTGCTCCTGATGCATGCAGAAGAGAATTTACTGATGTTCGTTGGTTATGCTCCTTGCAATCGGTGACGTAAATGTGCTGCCGTAATCTCGGCAGTACTTTCGTAATATTGTGATTTCCTTGTTATTTAACGAAAATGCAGCCGAGATTTTGCAACCCATCCGTTCTCCACAGAAACAGGTGGATTGCAGGCAGTGCACTGCCATGCACTGCGACGATGCCCAGGGCCACTTTAGAATAACCGTGTTGTCTGGGCGTCAAGAAAACGCACAGTGAAGCATGCTGGCCCTGAGAGAGGAGAGATGGGCCAGGGCGTAAGTGGCCCTAAGGCTCCTGGGTGTCTGCTTGAAAAGTTCATCCCTGTTTGCTTTGGTACTGTGTCCCCCTGCCTGTGAGACTGCTTGCGGGATTGATGAGACTTGGCTCCCTGAAGGACCTGACTATACCTCGCAATGGTGGCTCGCGCTGGCACTTGAGTGCAATTTAGCAACGATAGCCATGCTGCACAATCAACCCAGTGTTAAGTGGGGCTTCCTTTTTACTTGTGGACCCTGAAGGCTGTGCCTGGGGCATCGATTCAGCGAGGGCCACAGATTTTGAATGTGGCCCCATAACCGTCCCCTCTCAAGGGGTCTGTGCGGAAGGCAAGTTCTCTGGCAACATTGCAGTTGAGCACTTTGCTAGCGCAGTTGAATTGATGGCGGGTCGCTCAATTTACGCTTGAAGAAGCCAACTCATGCCCACACCTACGTTTGTGCCTGGGATTGGCCAAGGAGTGGTTCTGCATGTGTGTTACGCGAGGGCCTGTTCTATTATGGAGGAAGTCCTAGGTATTGAGCTGCTATAGAGTTTAGGTGACACTTATATGCCAGTCGGAAGCCATAAAAGAACAGATTTGGCCAGATAATGGGAACAAACCTAGTGGGAGTGGTCTGGTGTTTCCTGGAAAAGGTTATAACAGGGAGATACCGAGTCATCTGATCAATGTTAGTCAGAATGTGGGCAGAGAAAACGACTGGCAAAAAACTAGAATGAAGGCTGCTACAGGGGTTGTGTGAGTGCAGGTTACTGTAAGTGCAGGTTACATGTCACACAGTTTCTTCCTATTGGAGGCTGCTACAGTCACTGTTACCTTGAGTGCAGGTTACATGTCACGTGGTGTCTTCCTATTGGAGGATACTACAGTGGCTGTTTCTGTGAGTGCAGGTTACATGTCACACATTGTCTTCCTGCTGGAGGCTGCTACAGTGGCTGTTTCTGTGAGTGCAGGTTACATGTCACACGTTGCCTTCCTTCTGGAGGCTGCTACAGTGGCTGTTTCTGTGAGTGCAGGTTACATGTCACACGTTGTCTTCCTACTGGAGGCTGCTACAGGGGCTGTTTCTGTGAGTGCAGGTTACAAGTCACACTGTGTCTTGCTACTGGAGGCTGCTACAGTGGTTGTTTCTGTGAGTGCGGGTTACATGTCACGTGGTGTCTTGGTATAGGAGGATGCTATAGTGGTTGTTTCTGTGAGGGCAGGTTACATGTCACACATTGTCTTCCTACTGGAGGCTGCTACAGAGGCTGTTACTGCGAGCGCAGGTTCCATGTCACACAGCCTTTTCCTATTGGAGGCTGTTACAGAGGCTGTTTCTGTGAGTGCAGATCACATGTTACACAGTGTCTTTCTGTTGGAGGCTGCTAATTGACTGTTTCTATGAGTGAAGGTTACATGTCACACGTTGTCTTCCTACTGCAGGCTGCTACAGTGGTTGTTTCAGTGAGTGCGGGTTACATGTCACGTGGTGTCTTGGTATAGGAGGATGCTACAGTGGCTGTTTCTGTGAATGCAGGTTACAAGTCACATGTTGTCTTCCTACTGGAGGCTGCTACAGTGGTTGTTTCTGTGAGTGCGGGTTACATGTCACACGTTGTCGTCCTACTAGAAGCTGCTACAGTGGCTGTTTCTGTGAGTGCGGGTTACATGTCATGTGGTGTCTTGGTATAGGAGGATGCTATAGTGGTTGTTTCTGTGAGGGCAGGTTAGTGTCTTCCTACTGGAGGCTGCTACAGAGGCTGTTTCTGTGAATGCAGGTTACATGTCGCACGTTGTCTTCCTACTGGAGGCTGCTACAGAGGCTGTTACTGCGAGCGCAGGTTCCATGTCACACGTTATCTTCCTACTGGAGGCTGCTACAGTGGCTGTTTCTGTGAGTGCAGGTTACATGTCACACGTTGTCTTCCTACTGGAGGCTGCTACAGTGGCTGTTTCTGTGAGTGCAGGTTACATGTCACACGTTGTCTTCCTACTGGAGGCTGCTACAGTGGCTGTTTCTGTGAGTGCAGGTTACATGTCACACGTTGTCTTCCTATTGGAGGCTGCAACAGTGGTTGTTTCTGTGAGTGCAGGTTACATGTCACACCTTGTCTTCCTACTGGAGGCTGCTACAGTGGCTGTTTCTGTGAGTGCAGGTTACATGTCACACGTTGTCTTCCTACTGGAGGCTGCTACACTGGCTGTTTCTGTGAGTGCAGGTTACATGTCACACGTTATCCTCCTACTGGAGGCTGCTACAGTGGCTGTTTCTGTGAGTGCAGGTTACATGTCACACGTTGTCTTCCTACTGGAGGCTGCTACAGTGGCTGTTTCTGTGAGTGCAGGTTACATGTCACACGTTGTCTTCCTACTGGAGGCTGCAACAGTGGTTGTTTCTGTGAGTGCAGGTTACATGTCACACCTTGTCTTCCTACTGGAGGCTGCTACAGTGGCTGTTTCTGTGAGTGCAGGTTACATGTCACACGTTGTCTTCCTACTGGAGGCTGCTACAGTGGCTGTTTCTGTGAATGCAGGTTACATGTCACACTTTGTCTTCCTACTGGAGGCTGCTACAGTGGTTCTTTCTGTGAGTGCGGGTTAGATGTCACACGTTGTCTTCCTACTGGAGGCTGCTACAGTGGTTGTTTCAGTGAGTGCGGGTTACATGTCACGTGGTGTCTTGGTATAGGAGGATGTTATAGTGGTTGTTTCTGTGAGGGCAGGTTAGTGTCTTCCTACTGGAGGCTGCTACAATGGCTGTTTCTGTGAATGCAGGTTACATGTCACACGATGTCGTCCTACTGGAGGCTGCTACAGTGGCTGTTTCTGTGAGTGCAGGTTACATGTCACACGTTGTCTTCCTACGGAGGCTGCTACAGTGGTTATTTCTGTGTGTGCAGGTTACATGTCATGTGATGTCTTGGTATAGGAGGATGCTATAGTGGTTGTTTCTGTGAGTGCAGGTTTGTGTCTTCCTACTGGAGGCTGCTACAGTGGCTGTTTCTGTGAGTGCAGATTACATGTCACACAGTGTGTTTCTGATGGAGGCTGATACAGTGGCTGTTTCTGTGAGTGCAGGTTACATGTCACACGTTGTCTTCCTACTGGAGGCTGCTACAGTGGCTGTTTCTGTGAGTGCAGGTTACATGTCACACGTTGTCTTCCTACTGGAGGCTGCTACAGTGGCTGTTTCTGTGAGTGCAGGTTACATGTCACACGTTGTCTTCCTACTGGAGGCTGCTACAGTGGTTGTTTCTGTGTGTGCAGGTTACATGTCACGCGTTGTCTTCCTACTGGAGGCTGCTAAAGTGGCTGTTTCTGTGAGTGCAGGTTACATGTCACACGTTGTCTTCCTACTGGAGGCTGCTACAGTGGTTGTTTCTGTGTGTGCAGGTTACATGTCACACGTTGTCTTCCTACTGGAGGCTGCTAAAGTGGCTGTTTCTGTGAGTGCAGGTTACATGTCACACGTTGTCTTCCTACTGGAGGCTGCTACAGTGGTTGTTTCTGTGTGTGCAGGTTACATGTCACACATTGTCTTCCTACTGGAGGCTGCTACAGTGGTTGTTTCTGTGAGTGTGGGTTACATGTCATGTGGTGTCTTGGTATAGGAGGATGCTATAGTGGTTGTTTCTGTGAGGGCAGGTTAGTGTCTTCCTACTGGAGGCTGCTACAGTGGCTGTTTCTGTGAATGCAGGTTACATGTCGCACGTTGTCTTCCTACTGGAGGCTGCTACAGTGGCTGTTTCTGTGAGTGCAGGTTACATGTCACACGTTGTCTTCCTACTGGAGGCTGCTACAGTGGCTGTTTCTGTGAGTGCAGGTTACATGTCACACGTTGTCTTCCTACTGGAGGCTGCTACAGTGGTTGTTTCTGTGTGTGCAGGTTACATGTCACACGTTGTCTTCCTACTGGAGGCTGCTAAAGTGGCTGTTTCTGTGAGTGCAGGTTACATGTCACACGTTGTCTTCCTACTGGAGGCTGCTACAGTGGTTGTTTCTGTGTGTGCAGGTTACATGTCACACGTTGTCTTCCTACTGGAGGCTGCTAAAGTGGCTGTTTCTATGAGTGCAGGTTACATGTCACACGTTGTCTTCCTACTGGAGGCTGCTACAGTGGTTGTTTCTGTGAGTGTGGGTTACATGTCATGTGGTGTCTTGGTATAGGAGGATGCTATAGTGGTTGTTTCTGTGAGGGCAGGTTAGTGTCTTCCTACTGGAGGCTGCTACAGTGGCTGTTTCTGTGAATGCAGGTTACATGTCGCACGTTGTCTTCCTACTGGAGGCTGCTATAGAGGCTGTTACTGCGAGCACAGGCTCCATGTCACACAGCCTTTTCCTATTGGAGGCTGTTACAGAGGCTGTTTCTGTGAGTGCAGATTACATGTCACACAGTGTCTTTCTGTTGGAGGCTGCTAATTGACTGTTTCTATGAGTGAAGGTTACATGTCACATGGTTTCTTCCTATATTAAGCTGCTACAGAAGCTATTTCTGTGAGTGCAGGTTACATGTCACACCTTGCCTTCCTTCTGGAGGCTGCTACAGTGGCTGTTTCTGTGAGTGCAGGTTACATGTCACACGTTGTCTTCCTACTGGAGGCTGCTACAGTGGCTGTTTCTGTGAGTGCAGGTTACATGTCACACGTTGTCTTCCTACTGGAGGCTGCTACAGTGGTTGTTTCTGTGAGTGCAGGTTACATGTCACACGTTGTCTTCCTACTGGAGGCTGCTACAGTGGCTGTTTCTGTGAGTGCAAGTTACATGTCACATGTTGTCTTCCTACTAGAGGCTGCTACAGTGGTTGTTTCTGTGAGTGCGGGTTACATGTCATGTGGTGTCTTGGTATAGGAGGATGCTATAGTGGTTGTTTCTACAAGTGCAGGTTCGTGTCACACATTGTCTTCCTGCTGGAGGCTGCTACAGTGGCTGTTTCTGTGAGTGCAGGTTACATGTCACACGTTGTCTTCCTACTGGAGGCTGCTACAGTGGCTGTTTCTGTGAGTGCAGGTTACATGTCACACGTTGTCTTCCTACTGGAGGCTGCTACAATGGTTGTTTCTCTGAGTAGGTTACATGTCACACGTTGTCTTCCTACTGGAGGCTGCTACAGTGGTTGTTTCTGTGAGTGCGGGTTACATGTCACACGTTGTCTTCCTACTGGAGGCTGCTACAGTGGTTGTTTCTGTGAGTGCGGGTTACATGTCACGTGGTGTCTTGGTATAGGAGGATGCTATAGTGGTTGTTTCTGCGAGTGCAGGTTTGTGTCTTCCTATTGGAGGCTGCTACAGTGGCTGTTTCTGTGAGTGCAGGTTACATGTCACATGTTATCCTCCTACTGGAGGCTGCTACAGTGGCTGTTTCTGTGAGTGCAGGTTACATGTCACACGTTGTCTTCCTACTGGAGGCTGCTACAGTGGCTGTTTCTGTGAGTGCAGGTTACATGTCACACGTTGTCTTCCTACTGGAGGCTGCAACAGTGGTTGTTTCTGTGAGTGCAGGTTACATGTCACACGTTGTCTTCCTACTGGAGGCTGCTACAGAGGCTGTTACTGCGAGCACAGGCTCCATGTCACACAGCCTTTTCCTATTGGAGGCTGTTACAGAGGCTGTTTCTGTGAGTGCAGATTACATGTCACATGGTTTCTTCCTATATTAAGCTGCTACAGAAGCTATTTCTGTGAGTGCAGGTTACACGTCACACTGTGTCTTCCTATTGGAGGCTGCTACAGTGGCTGTTTCTGTGAGTGCAGGTTACATGTCACACGTTGTCTTCCTACTGGAGGCTGCTACAGTGGTTGTTTCTGTGAGTGCAGGTTACATGTCACACCTTGCCTTCCTTCTGGAGGCTGCTACAGTGGCTGTTTCTGTGAGTGCAGGTTACATGTCACACGTTGTCTTCCTACTGGAGGCTGCTACAGTGGCTGTTTCTGTGAGTGCAGGTTACATGTCACACGTTGTCTTCCTACTGGAGGCTGCTACAGTGGTTGTTTCTGTGAGTGCAGGTTACATGTCGCACGTTGTCTTCCTACTGGAGGCTGCTACAGTGGCTGTTTCTGTGAGTGCAAGTTACATGTCACATGTTGTCTTCCTACTAGAGGCTGCTACAGTGGTTGTTTCTGTGAGTGCGGGTTACATGTCATGTGGTGTCTTGGTATAGGAGGATGCTATAGTGGTTGTTTCTACAAGTGCAGGTTCGTGTCTTCCTATTGGAGGCTGCTACAGTGGCTGTTTCTGTGAGTGCAGGTTACATGTTACACGTTGTCTTCCTACTGGAGGCTGCTACAGTGGCTGTTTCTGTGAGTGCAGGTTACATGTTACACGTTGTCTTCCTACTGGAGGCTGCTACAGTGGCTGTTTCTGTGAGTGCAGGTTACATGTCACACATTGTCTTCCTGCTGGAGGCTGCTACAGTGGCTGTTTCTGTGAGTGCAGGTTACATGTCACACGATGTCTTCCTACTGGAGGCTGCTACAGTGGCTGTTTCTGTGAGTGCAGGTTACATGTCACACATTGTCTTCCTGCTGGAGGCTGCTACAGTGGCTGTTTCTGTGAGTGCAGGTTACATGTCACACGTTGTCTTCCTACTGGAGGCTGCTACAGTGGCTGTTTCTGTGAGTGCAGGTTACATGTCACACGTTGTCTTCCTACTGGAGGCTGCTACAGTGGTTCTTTCTGTGAGTGCGGGTTACATGTCACACCTTGTCTTCCTACTGGAGGCTGCTACAGTGGCTGTTTCTGTGAGTGCAGGTTACATGTCACACGTTGTCTTCCTACTGGAGGCTGCTACAATGGTTGTTTCTCTGAGTAGGTTACATGTCACACGTTGTCTTCCTACTGGAGGCTGCTACAGTGGTTGTTTCTGTGAGTGCAGGTTACATGTCACACGTTGTCTTCCTACTGGAGGCTGCTACAGTGGTTGTTTCTGTGAGTGCGGGTTACATGTCACACGTTGTCTTCCTACTGGAGGCTGCTACAGTGGTTGTTTCTGTGAGTGCGGGTTACATGTCGCACGTTGTCTTCCTACTGGAGGCTGCTACAGTGGCTGTTTCTGTGAGTGCAGGTTACATGTCACATGTTATCCTCCTACTGGAGGCTGCTACAGTGGCTGTTTCTGTGAGTGCAGGTTACATGTCACACGTTGTCTTCCTACTGGAGGCTGCTACAGTGGCTGTTTCTGTGAGTGCAGGTTACATGTCACACGTTGTCTTCCTACTGGAGGCTGCAACAGTGGTTGTTTCTGTGAGTGCAGGTTACATGTCACACCTTGTCTTCCTACTGGAGGCTGCTACAATGGTTGTTTCTCTGAGTAGGTTACATGTCACACGTTGTCTTCCTACTGGAGGCTGCTACAGTGGTTGTTTCTGTGAGTGCGGGTTACATGTCACACGTTGTCTTCCTACTGGAGGCTGCTACAGTGGTTGTTTCTGTGAGTGCGGGTTACATGTCACGTGGTGTCTTGGTATAGGAGGATGCTATAGTGGTTGTTTCTGCGAGTGCAGGTTTGTGTCTTCCTATTGGAGGCTGCTACAGTGGCTGTTTCTGTGAGTGCAGGTTACATGTCACACGTTGTCTTCCTACTGGAGGCTGCTACAATGGTTGTTTCTCTGAGTAGGTTACATGTCACACGTTGTCTTCCTACTGGAGGCTGCTACAGTGGTTGTTTCTGTGAGTGCGGGTTACATGTCATGTGATGTCTTGGTATAGGAGGATGCTACAGTGGCTGTTTCTGTGAGTGCAGGTTACATGTTACACGTTATCTTCCTACTGGAGGCTGCTACAGTGGCTGTTTCTGTGAGTGCAGGTTACATGTCACACGTTATCTTCCTATTGGAGGCTGCTACAGTGGTTGTTTCTGTGAGTGCAGGTTACATGTCACACGTTATCTTCCTACTGGAGGCTGCTACACTGGTTGTTTCTGTGAGTGCAGGTTACATGTCACACGTTGTCTTCCTATTGGAGGCTGCTACAGTGGCTGTTTCTGTGAGTGCGAGGAGATGAATTCTATGGCTCAAAGATTTACTGACGCGATTACGCTGCTGATGAGGTGCCTGTGGCTATGATGAAGAAGCAGAGTCTGACATGTCATGTTGTATGGAATACTCATAACCTCTAGTTCACATTTCTAAATACTCTGTTCAGAGTATCAAAATGAAGACATGTATTAAAAACATGGGAACATTCTCAAATGTGACTCCAGAGCAGAGGATCCATTTCGCGATCTGCCTCATGCCGTTTATAACCAGCCCTGGCTAGCATTTGAGAGATCACCGTGTTAAAGACGACAGGATCAAGAATCATAAGACTGCCGACAGAAGTGTGTGTACATTTCTATGTTTGCATTGTACAACTTCTAGTCATGTCGCTATAGGGATATATTGTGTCTCACCCTCGATCTGGAGAAAAGATTTATTTGCGTGACAATGTCACTTGCGACACTGATAATATGATCTTTGTCATATGATGCCCCTGTGGCATCTACTTTAGCAATAAGCCCCTCACAGGGGGGCTTTACCACTTAAGGTAATGCCCCGGGCACCAAAACCAACAATACATGGTTTAAAAAACGGCTGCCGGGGAAGCGAACTAAAACAAAAGTGTCTGCACTGCTATAAATTCAATTGATAGTTAGTTCAAGTAACACCTTATTTGTCAGGGTGCACCACAGGGGTATCACTCGTATTGGTAGGCTGTAGCAGACTCTGAAAGCAATCAGGGTAGTCTCATATTTGCAAAACAGTACAAAAAGATGTATTTAGCAAAGAAATAGGTGTGTAAATAATACATGAACAACTAGACATAAAGCAATGTAAGAAACATATAAATGCATTTGTTTGATGGTTAGAAAGTTGATAGTTGAAAAACTAGTTGAAAAAAACAAAAACCCAAATGTAAGTTTTTCTTCAAACTTTTAAACAGAATAAACGAAAGAGAATTCTAAAAGAAACTGGACAACAAACTGCCAAGTGTATGGGGTGGCCTGGACCTAAGCCAATATTCTTATTTATGGCTTATATGTGGCCACTGCACAAGTTATTTTCAAAGAATTGGCAGAAATAAAATTGTTCTATGTCCTACGATTTGTTGACAGGTCTGCATACGTGTGCGTGTCAAAAATTAGTGACATAAACAATAGATTTAAATTGACATCATTAAACCACGTTTCGGCAAAAATGCCACCTGTCTGGCCAATAGTTCCATAACATAGTTAAAGTTGCCTTCCTCAGGGCGAAATACCACACAGCAACTGGACCCTGTGGGGAAGCAGACAGAAACAAGGTAAATTATATGAAAGAGATGATCCCTTTCTGTTCAACTACCCAAATTGCTTAAAGAGAAAGTCAGACGCCCAAAGGCATACAAATTACCAAGTAAATTAGCTGTGGATGAGTGGAGATAACCAGGCGCGTGTGGGCCAAGAAGTCCAGTGCAAAGCGTCTGGGTGGGTGGAAGCGGGGTTACCCACGGCGGGACTACATCATCAGAGAAGGTGTCACATTGGAGAAGAACACGCTCTCTGAAAATTGAATGAAAAAAGTTTCAGAGACAGGGGTGCACAAATAATGCTAAAAAGTGATATATTATTGAGAAGTGGTTAAAAAGTGGTTAAAAAACTACCTTTCAATAAATGTTAGTTGAGAACGCTGGAAGGGATGTGTTCCTAAAGTAGCGTTCAGCGGAGCACCTGGAAAGGATCCTAGGGCCCAAAGGTTGACATCTAGTTGGTGGACCTAAAAATAAAATATGCATGTAAATGTGCATGATTTCGTTTTTAGAAAGCACGTGAGTGCTACGTGTCCCAGTGAAAATTGGCAAGCACCTACCTTAAAGGGTGAAGGTGGACCCAGCTAAGATTTAGCTGTGGTGCTTGCTGCGAAAGGCAGACAACCTCTTGCCTTCAGAGCGGAGAGCGATGTGTGCTGCCTCTGGAGAAAGAGGGAGAAAAGAAAAGAAGGCAAATGGAAGCATATATAGAGCTTCCCGCGAACCGCATCGACAAAGGTAGATGCGGGAATACACAGGAATTAGTGCGAGGCTAGTTTAAGGAAGCAGGTTCTCCTTACCTCGAGTTTGGCTCAGGGCTGCCAGCTGGCTAGTAACTTCACTTCATCCGGCACTGCAAGACGCTCAGAAGCTTGTGCTTTCAAAAGCGAGCGAACGAGTGAGCGAACTGAGGCGAGGGCGTTGGTTTGAGAGGCCTCTTCCTATTGGTTCCATCTGGAAGGGACTGGATTGGTTGGAGTCTGGCGTGCCTCCTACTCCGACGTATCTGATTGGTTAATGGGCAGGGGCTGGGCTGCCCATTAGGGCAGCCCAGCCCCTGGAAGGCTTTTCAGGCTCAGCTCCTCAGTCAGGGGAACGGCAAAGTGAAAAAATGAGTGAATTGAACGCCAAGTCACAGGAGAGGCCGGCAGTGACGCGAAAGGCCCAGCTGTAGTAAGTGACACTGGCGACTGTTGGGCCAGCCACAAGGCAGGAAACAATCCCGAGAAATGTGAAATGATGTAATTAATTTCAAGACTGAAAGAGAGGCAGGCGAGCAAATGCAACACCAGGCACGTACAGAGTGAAACTCAAAAGGATTTGGCAACGTTCAGTTAACAATTAACAAATAACAAGCTTATGTGAGAAGTGTAAATGAACGCACATAGCACAATTTGAAAGTCAGCTGGCTGACAGTAATTTTCAATGCAGGAACAATACAGAGACTGCAATCACAGACTGCATTTATTTTGTGTGGTGATAATGGAAACCGCAGAGAGACTCAGAAATCCAATGCAAGGGGAAGAGAAAAGTTAAGATAAGGAGCAGAAAAAAGGGTGCTCAGGATATTGGAAAGAAATCCTCATTCAAACCGTTAGTATGGGTGGATAAACGGTAAATCCAACGTGCCTCCTTCTGAAGGAGACAGCGGGACACATTAGGAGTGTTTTTGACTACGTCTAGAATCCACCAAAGAATATCATTGGCAGAATGCTGTAGTTCAATGTAATGACTAACAATGTGTGCGGATTCTGTCCGACACCGGATTCTTGAGCGATGCTCCGAGATCCTTATGTGAACTGGTCGAGAAGTTTGTCCAACATAAAGAAGCCCACAGGGACATTGAATGCAGTACACTGCTTGTTTGGTTTTACAGTTTGTCATAGATGAGAGGGTCCAAGTTTTTGGCCCAATTTTGAACTCCTTGAGTTTTTTAGTGAATTGGCAAACAGAGCAGGATCCGCACGGGAAATGGCCAATGGTAGTTCTAAGGTCCCAAAGGCCTAGTCTTGGGGAATCCTTCTTGAAATTGGAGTGAACAAGTTTGTCGCTGATATTTTTGGCCCTTTTCAATGCAAACCGTGGTAAAGGTATGGCGGGCAGGCTGAGTTTGACAATTGACCAATATTTGGAAATCATTTTTTTAATCGCAAAGGTTTGTGGCCCATGGGTTATGACGCACGTCATTTTAGTGATGTCACTACTGGGTTGGGAATCATGATTGGGTTTAGGGGCAAGCAGTATATCCCTGTCTGTAAATCGTGCCCTTTTTAAAGCTTTGTTGATCAATCTTTTAGGATAGCCTCTCTCGATTAAGCGAGTGCTCAAATTCTCAGATTGTTCATAGAAGTCATTCAAATTAGAGCAGTTCCCCCGTATACGGAGAAACTGTCCGTATGGTAGGTTATCACGAAGATGGCGTGGGTGATTGCTAGAGTAATGTAACAAAGTGTTGCGGGCAGTGGTTTTGCGATAAAAATGATGTCATCAATATACCTTTTCCACTTTGTTATGTGGTGACGGAAAGGGTTGGTATGAGATAGAATGTGTAGTAGTTCAAATTTGAACATGAAAAGTATTGCTAGGCTGGGCGCAAATGCAGCCCCCATTGCCGTGCCTCTCGTCTGCAGATAGAATTGCACATTAAATTCAAAATAGTTTCTGTTGAGTGCTATAGTCATAAGTTCCAAGATGAAGTTGTGCGGAACCCGATCCTGAGTGTCATACTCCAGGAGGAGTTCTCGCATGCAATCAATTGCTTGATCCTGAAGTATACTGGTATATAGGGATTGAATGTCCATTGTAACTAGTATCTGAGTGGATCGATCAAAGTCAAGGTTCTCAAAGGTTGTGATAGTGTGAGTGGTGTCCCTAAGGTAAGTTTCTGTTTGACACTAATCGGTTTAAAAAAAATATCGATGAATTTGCACTAGGGTTCTAATATAGACCCACAACCAGACGCAATAGGTCTCCCTGGAGGTTTTTCCAAGTTTTTATGTATCTTGGGGAGAGAATACATAGTCGGTATGCGATTTTGGCTTGTGGTTAGAAATTTGGATTCCTTGTCTGTGATCCATTCGCGGTCATGAGCAAATTGTACTGCACTCTCAATTTCAGTTCTGATGTCACCTGTGGGATCTTTTTTAAGTTTTTTTATAACTGGCTTGATCTTGTAATAGATCATCCATCATGACTAAATATTGTGTTTTGGACATCATAACAATACCGCCACCCTTATCGGCTGGTTTAATAACGATGGAGGAATTCTTAGATAATTCAATCAGAGCTTGATTTTCTGACATTTAAAGATTGTGTCTGATGGGCTTGTGCTTGGCTTTGAGTTTATCAAGGTCTCGAAGGATACATTTTTCAAATGTCAGGATCTCTTTCAGAATTTCATTATCTAGTGGTTTAAAGGTGGAAGGAACACGTAACCAGGTATTTGACTCTGGCGCATTCTCAGAAAGCTCATTGAAAAAAACTTTAAGACGCACTGTTCTCAAGAACCGGTGAATCTCTAGTTCAGTTTCAAACCAATCTGTTGGTTGCGAGGGTACAAATGAAAGCCCTTTTGAAATGACTTTAATCTGGGGAGATGTTAATTCGATTTTGGCTAGATTGAAAATTGGCATGTCTTTTTGATGATCAGTTATTTGTTCAGGCGGCGCCGTCCCCGAAATTGGCGGCGTGGCGTTTGGTAAGGAGGAAACCATTGTTGTCCCCAAAATGGGCCTCCTGGCCCTCCTCTGCCTAAAAAAGGTTGGGGTGGAAATAGATTTCTAAAAGCCTGTTGTTGTTGCCGATTTTGCCTGGCTTGATCGTCTGAGCTACTACTGCTCGAATTTGATAAAGATACCCAGCAACGTCTTCCTTTATTCCTAGGTTGGGATGTAGCCTGTTTTTTGGCGGCGTCAATATATTCGTCAGTGGTGCAAGGGAAGATTTTGTCCAATTTAAATTCCTGAATGTCAAACTGTAGCTTCTTAGTTTTTTTGCTTATGGTGGTTGACTTAAAGTCTTCAAAGGTTTTATTGTTTTTTTGAAGCTGTTCACGAGCATTGAAAATAGCTATGTTTTCTAAGAAGAGTTTTTCTTCCTTTTCTAGTTCCTTCTGTATTTCGGCACTAAGTCTCTGAGCAGTTGAATTGTAAGGACCATCAGGTCCCTACTGCATTTAATGGCAATATGACTAAAAGTGGTAGTATACTATTTGTCAGTTAGAAAGAGACAGGGTTCATTGCGGACAATTAAGCCTGCAGGGATAGTGTCTGCTCTGAGATATTCACGGAGAAAGTGTCCATGCAGTTCTGTCCTAAAATTTTTCTTTTTGAGTTTCAAGATGTTATCACAACATGTTGACTGGGCCACACCGGCATTGGATCCTGATTGATCAAATATTGATGGGCCGGGGAAGCGAAAGCAAAGTCAATTTTCCCTTTCCCTGGCGACCATTGAAAAAAGTAAACAAAAAAATGGCCGCCATGGAAATGGTAGAAAGGACTACACGTAGTCCCTTCTTCCTTTCCATGATAGCCTGTCGCAGATCGGGAGCGGACGCGCTGGGGACAGAAGTGTTCCCAGAGCGAGTGTTCCGGCAATGGACTGAAAAGAAGTTAAGTGGGAGTGGGGGTCGGATGGAATTCTGTGTATGGGGTGGGAAGGGGAAGAGGGGAATGACCAAACTTACCTTGTTCCCTGGCGGGGGGGCTCGGAGCGGGGGGATTACCTCATTGGGTACTAATATGTCAGAGAATGTTCTAGACTATCTAAATGCAGATGGAACGAACACAGATCAAACATACAATAGTTACATATGCGTCATGTCTTAATGCACTACCTACACACACATCATGCGATTTTATTGCAAAAAGGACACTTTTTTTGCAGATCTTCATTAGCCTTCTGTGTCCTGTAAAGACAGCAATTGCTTGTACTTGTATATTATGATTGAATTTTTCTAAAATGTCTGCTCATTATGTTTTTGTTGTCGGTGCCTTTTTCTTTTGGTTTCAGACTGCAAGACACAATTGCCTTTTGATTTACTCTGTTTAATTCGGTTTACCGCAGTGACGTCATCGCGTTCTAAAACGTGTACTTTTCATGCAGCGGTCCACTCGCTTTGCTGCTGGGAGAGTTGTTTATTTTTTGAGGAATGCGTGACTAGGTTTGTCTTTTTCATTGAATACGGGTCTTTGCTATAAGTGCTTTGGGAGTAATAGCTGTGATGTCTAGGTGTTGTAAATAGCGTCACGAGAACGCTGCGTACCTGTTCGTCCGGTTGGGTTCCTTGATGATGAGGCCAGGCTGTCAGATGATCCGGATAGACGTGACAGATGGCGCGGGGAACCAGCCCAACACCAGCCCAAATAGAACCGGATTGGAGGTGAGCCGGCTCCCAACGCCACGGGTTGGCTCACCCCTGATTGAGTGGCGTCAGGACAGTGCAAGCACTGGCAGGGGGAGCCTCTGAGTACACAGTCCGGGTCCTTAGTGGGATTCCGATGGAAGGCAGGTCCGGGGACTGGAAGCAGCACGGTCCCTCCAGGGACGATGACAAGGAAGCAACAAGAGCAGGCTGGTAAGGAGAGGAGCACGGAACAAGAGGGGAAGGACTCAGAGCAAATGGAGACCAGGAAGGACAGAGCGGGGACCAGAACCAAGGAGGGAGAGCGGAACCACTGGAGCAGGAAGGACGGAGGGAGACGGAGAAGGAGGAAGATAGGGGTCCCCCAGGCAGAACAAGGAAGGTGGTAGGCAGGGGTTCCCCAGGCAGAACAAGGAAGGTGGTAGGCAGGGGTCCCCTAGGCAGAACAAGGAAGGTGGAAGGCAACAGGCAACGGGAATGCAATGCAAGGCAGCAAAGACACGATCCGAACAAACCGCGTTGAGACGCGGTTTGGAAAAGGATCAGGGCTCCTTAAATAAGCCCGCCAGCACCTGGGAGGCTTGCAACGCAAGCCGTGCCGTCTCCCAGGCATCGGGCACCCCACAACGAGGCTTGAGCCGCATACCCTCCGGAATCGAGCATCCTGCGCACTGCGCATGCGCGAAGAGCAGAGAGCGGGCGCCCGCGCATGCGCAATGTAGTCCGCGTAGGAGACCCGGACGCACCCGGGACCCAGGACGCCCCCGGACCCCGAAGCCGAAAACGAGGATACAGCCTCCAGGACGGGGAGCGCCGTAGCGGGTAAGGAGACCCCAGGACGGGCGGCGTGACACTATGCCCCCTCCCAGAAAGGCCCGGGGCCCCAGGTTTCCAGGGAAAACGAAGAAAGTATTCACGAATAAGCCGGGGAGCGTGCACATTATAATGCGGCTCCCAAGTGCGATCACAAGCGGGATAATCCTTCCAATCGATCAAGAATTGGAGCACACCCCGACGAATCCGTGAATCACAGATCTCCCGAACCTCAAACTCAGGAACCCCCCGTACCAGAACAGAGGAGGGCCGAGGACCAGAGCGTCGAAAGACATCTTTCACATAGGGCTTCAGAAGGGAGACATGGAAGACAGGGTGTATCCTCCAAGTGTGGGGCAGCACCAATCGAAAAGCCACTGAGGACAAACGCTTGGCAATCTTGAAAGGCCCATAGAACCGGGGTGCCAATTTAGTGGGTAGATTACGAATAGGTAGATTCTTGGAAGACAACCAAACCAGATCTCCCACCTGGAGATCGGGTTCCGTGGTTCGGCCCCTATCAGCCTGCTCCTTCATGCGCTCACGTGTCTCCGTAAGGGTTCTCCGGGCCAGGACATGTTGTTTCTGAATCTTGAAGACCAAGTGATCCGCAGACGGAACAGAGCTGGGCACCACAGGTGAGAAAGGAACCAGCTTGGGATGTTGTCCAGCTGAGCATAGAAAAGGACTGATGCCGGTGGCAGCATGGGCCGCGTTGTTATAGGAAACTTCCGCCAAGTCCAGGTACTGAAGCCAGTTTGACTGAGTGGCATTGGCATAGCAACGTAAGTATTGCTCCAGGGTTTGATTCGTCCTTTCGGTCTGACCGTTGGTGTGCGGGTGATAGCCTGAGCTCAAGGCTCTGTGGATACCTAGATGACTACACAACTGACGCCAGAAAGAAGAAAGGAACTGTGAACCACGATCAGAGATGATCTTCTCAGGGAGTCCATGTAACCGATAAATGTTGTGTAGAAATGCCAAAGCCATCTGGGAGGAAGTCGGGATCTTTATGAAGGGAATGAAATGAGCATATTTAGTGAAACAATCCACAACCACCATGACACAAGTGTGATCTGCAGAGGGCGGAAGCTCAACAATGAAGTCGGTGGCGATAGTATGCCAAGGGTAGGGAGGAGTTTCAGTAGGCTTAAGTAGTCCCAACGGCTTTCTTCTGGGTGTCTTCGTCTGAGCACAGATAGGACAACTTTCCACATATGACTTTACATCATTGGCCCATCCAGGCCACCAGAATTGTCTGGAGATCAGCTCCTGGGTAGCCTTGATACCACGATGACCAGCTACTTGAGAATCGTGGAAACCATGGCGAATGTCCAAGCGAAGGGCAGTCGAAGGTATGTATAATCGGTTCAGGAAGAACAGAAAACCGTCGCGTTCGCAGATCTGGGGTTTCCTCAGCAGATCGACACGTTCCGGATCCCTTAACGTCTCTTGTATGATCTTCTGGAGATGCGGAGCTAAGGTTAGTAGAAAGTGTTTGGGCGATATCATAGGCGTGTCCAAACCGGCTCCCACTTCTTCCTTGTCCAAGGATCGAGATAAGGCATCAGCCTTCTGGTTCTGGGAGCTAGGGATGTATGTGATTTTGAAATCAAAGTGAGAGAAGAAGAAGGCCCATCGGGCTTGGCGAGCAGTGCGACACTGCAATGTTCGTAGGAACTGCAAGTTGCGATGGTCGGTACGTACTTCTACAGGGAAACGACCACCAAGTAAATGATGCCTCCATTCTTCAAACGCCGTCTTGATGGCCAAAAGTTCTTTTTCAATGACTGCATAGTTCAGCTCACTAGAGGTGAGTTTCCGAGAGTAATAGGCCACAGGGTGTTCATCGCCAGATGTAGGATGTTTTTGCAGTAGGACCGCTCCAACAGCGAAGTTGGAGGCATCTGCTTCGATGACATATGGCATCTCATCGTTAGGATGACGCAAAACAGGAGCTGTACTAAACGCTGTCTTCAAGCACTCAAAAGCTGTCGATGCTTCTTGATCCCAAAGGAAAGGTATCTTAACACTGGTCAGACGTGTCAACGGGGCCGTGACCTGTGAAAACAGCGGAATAAAGCGCCGATAAAAATTGGCGAACCCCAAAAACCGCTGAAGGGATTTCAAATCATGTGGTTGTTTCCAGTTCTGAATAGCCTTCACTTTGCCCGAATCCATGTGTATACCTGCATTACTGATTACGTATCCCAGGAACTCCATGCTATTCCGGTGAAACGAGCATTTTTCGGCTTTGGCGTACAGGTGATTACGTGACAAACGTAAAAGTACTTCACGGACATGCGAGACATGTTCCTTCAGATCGTCTGAGAAGATCAGGATGTCGTCTAGGTAAACCCAGACCGAGATGCCAACCAAATCGCCAAACACGCTGTCCATAAACCGTTGGAAGACGGCTGGGGCATTACACAACCCGAAGGGCATTACCCTGTATTCGTAGTGCCCAAAGGGTGTTTTAAATGCCGTCTTCCACTCGTCGCCTTCTTTGATTCTAACCAGGTGGTAGGCTCCCTGGAGATCCAACTTAGTGAAGATATTGGCAGAACGTAGTGACTCCATGATGTTCCGAATCAAAGGTAATGGGTACCTGTCCTTGAGTGTTATGTCATTCAATTGACGGTAATCGATACAGGGCCGCAGGGTCCCCTCTTTCTTTTTGACAAAGAACAACGGGAAACCGGCGGAGGATTTGGAGGGTACGATGTAACCCTTCTTAGAACAATCATCCAGATACTCCCGGAGTACTTGTTTTTCAGACTGAGTCAGAGAGTATAACTTCCCATGAGGAATCACAGCACCAGGGATCAGGTCTATGGAACAGTCAAATGTCCGATGAGGAGGAAGAGGTATTTCACTGGGTTCCGAAAACACCGTACAAAGGTCGGCGTAATCATTCGGAATCTGGGACAGAGAACATACGGCAGATGAGTCCTCTCCCGGGATTAGAGGGATCAAGGTTGTAGACTTCAAGGAGGTGTTGTGGCAGCAACCTTCACGGAGGCAAAAGGCAGAAACAAATCTCAAAGAACGGGACTCCCAATCTATCGTAGGATTGTGTCGCAAAAGCCAAGGCAGTCCCAAAACCACAGGATACGATGGTGACTTGATGACGTCGAGGGCAATCCTTTCTTCATGCCCCTTGACCTGTAACAGCATGCCTATGGTATGCAACCGAATGGGACCGGAAGCTAAGGGTGTACCATCGATGACCTCTACTGGTATAACCGTTCTTCTGGTAAATAAGGGCATACCAAGGTTGATGGCGAATGCCTCATCAATATAGTTTCCGGAGGCCCCACAATCCAATAGACCATGGACATCAATCGTCTTATCAAGCCACTTCAAAGTGATCCCTAGAGTCATCAAGACGGCAGGCTGCATAGGGGGCAGTTGTAACCCAGGGCTGGAAAGGTCTGAAAGCAAGAAAGGACCTGTCGTAGCCTTTCCCTTAGACGACAGGTCTTCTAGTTTCCCCCTTTCTTGATAGGACGTAGAGGGCAGGTTCCCAGAAAATGTCCAGCGCCTCTGCAATATAAACACAGTCGCAGTCTTCTTCTGCGCTTCTTCTCCTCTTCCGACAATGGGCCCCTTACAGCTCCCAGTTGCATTGGTTCTTGGGTAGCATCCGAAGGTGCTGATATCCCAGTAGGAAGAGTCAGTGGTCTGAGGTTTCCCTTCTCAAACCGTCGTCTCTCTCCTTTTCTCTCGGTCAACCTCTGGTCTATCCTCAGAACTTGTTCGATAAGTTTCTGTAGATCATCTGGTTCTGGTATGTGCAACAATTCATCTTTGTATTCCTCTCTTAATCCCCGGCGAAACAAGGTCTTTTGTGTTACCTCTGGCCATAAGGAGTCAGTTGCCAATTGACGGAAACGACTGATGTAAGAGATGATGTCGGTATTGGCTTGTTGTAGATCCATCAGTTGGTTCTGCGCTGCTGAGGCCAGATTGGGGGATTGAAACACATCCAAGAATGCTTTCTCGAAGGCTAAAAAATCATCCAGGATTGGGTTATTAGTAACGACCAAAGGAGTAGCCCAGGCAAGCGCGTTACCAGATAAGTTACCCAATATGTATCCGATCTTGGCCTTGTCATTAGTAAAGTGGGATGAACGGAAGAGAAAGTGTATGCGGCAATGATTACAGAATTCACCCACACGGCGGGGATCTCCATCGAACTTGATGGGAGCTGTGTGAGCCATGGGACCTTCAGGTTGTGGAATGGTACCAACGTTCTGTGTCACCATTTGGTGCAAGGCTACGTTTTCCTGACGGAGTGCCGCCATCTCGGCACGAAGCGCTTGAAGCTCGTTACGAAGACCCGGATCCTCTTCCATCGTAGAGTCCGAGGTGTCAGAAGACAGGCGTCTCAATCTGTTGTAAATAGCATCACGAGAACGCTGCGTACCTGTTCGTCCGGTTGGGTTCCTTGATGATGAGGCCAGGCTGTCAGATGATCCGGATAGACGTGACAGATGGCGCGGGGAACCAGCCCAACACCAGCCCAAATAGAACCGGATTGGAGGTGAGCCGGCTCCCAACGCCACGGGTTGGCTCACCCCTGATTGAGTGGCGTCAGGACAGTGCAAGCACTGGCAGGGGGAGCCTCTGAGTAGATAGTCCGGGTCCTTAGTGGGATTCCGATGGAAGGCAGGTCCGGGGACTGGAAGCAGCACGGTCCCTCCAGGGATGATGACAAGGAAGCAACAAGAGCAGGCTGGTAAGGAGAGGAGCACGGAACAAGTGGGGAAGGACTCAGAGCGAATGGAGACCAGGAAGGACAGAGCGGGGACCAGAACCAAGGAGGGAGAGCGGAACCACTGGAGCAGGAAGGACGGAGGGAGACGGAGAAGGAGGAAGATAGGGGTCCCCCAGGCAGAACAAGGAAGGTGGTAGGCAGGGGTTCCCCAGGCAGAACAAGGAAGGTGGTAGGCAGGGGTCCCCTAGGCAGAACAAGGAAGGTGGAAGGCAACAGGCAACGGGAATGCAATGCAAGGCAGCAAAGACACGATCCGAACAAACCGCGTTGAGACGCGGTTTGGAAAAGGATCAGGGCTCCTTAAATAAGCCCGCCAGCACCTGGGAGGCTTGCAACGCAAGCCGTGCCGTCTCCCAGGCATCGGGCACCCCACAACGAGGCTTGAGCCGCATACCCTCCGGAATCGAGCATCCTGCGCACTGCGCATGCGCGAAGAGCAGAGAGCGGGCGCCCGCGCATGCGCAATGTAGTGCGCGTAGGAGACCCGGACGCACCCGGGACCCAGGACGCCCCCGGACCCCGAAGCCGAAAACGAGGATACAGCCTCCAGGACGGGGAGCGCCGTAGCGGGTAAGGAGACCCCAGGACGGGCGGCGTGACACTAGGTGATGCCTGTCTACTGTTGTTTCACAGTTTGTTTACCTGCAAGCACCTTTCTTTTGAATCCCATGCGGGAGGTGCAGGTACCATTGACATGCCCTGGTCTTCATGCACATGCGCAGTTGTACGTTAGTGGTAAAATACATTCGTTTAGTTTTGACAACCTCTGCCCTGATGAAGGACTCTAGTCTGAAGTGCACTGGCTCGGTCAAGGCTGTTTCCTCTCCGCCTTGAAGAAAACACTTTACGGATTAAAGGACTGAAGCATTTTTCAGCACAGTTGGACATTTTTTCATATATGCTATTTCAAGATATAAGGTACAAGTTAAAGGTCTCGTTTCCACTTGTTGAGCGCACAGCTCCGAGGAGGAGATCCTTGGTCGTTTCTATGTCTCCCTATTGGATGCCGATAGAATGGCTGTTTGCCTGATTGCACGCTGCATGTGACGTGGTGTCCTCCTATCTGAAGGTAGCTAGAGTGGACATTTCCTATCATTGAATGAACCCCTATTTGGCGCCATTGGTATTGATGGTTCGCTGTTTGCAGGCAGCATGTAATGTGGTGTCCAATTAGTGGAGGTTGTCAGAAGGCTGTTTCGTGACTACAGACTTCACATCACATGGTGCCCTCTTATTGGAGATTGCTAGAGTGGCTATCTCTGCAGTCTATATGTCACATATTATCTTCATATTTGAGGTTGTCAAATCGTTGTTTCTGATTGCAGGTACCATATCGCATACCTCTAATGGTGGTTGCTAAAGCGGCAATTTCTGTAATTGCAGGCTTCATGTCATGTGGTGTCTCCCTATTTGATGCCCCTAGAATAGTGTTTACCTGATTGCAGGCTCGATGTAACGCAGCATCCTCCTACTGGAGGTTGCTAGAGTGGCTTTTTCTGTGAGTGCAGGCTCTGTGTCATGTAGTGTCTTTTATTGGTAGTTGCTAGATTATTTCCTGACTGCCGGCTCTAAGTCACATGGTGTACTCCTATCTGGAGGCTTCTGGAGTGGCTCCATGTCACGTGGTATCCTTCTATTGGGGGTTGCTAGATTCTTTCCTGATTGCTGGCTCTAAGTCACATGGTGTACTCCTATCTGGAGGCTTCTGGAGTGGCTCCATGTCACGTGGTATCCTTCTATTGGGGGTTGCTAGATTCTTTCCTGATTGCTGGCTCTAAGTCACATGGTGTACTCCTATCTGGAGGCTTCTGGAGTGGCTCCATGTCACGTGGTATCCTTCTATTGGGGGTTGCTAGATTCTTTCCTGATTGCGGGCTCTAAGTCACATGGTGTACTCCTATCTGGAGGCTTCTGGAGTGGCTCCATGTCACGTGGTATCCTTCTATTGGGGGTTGCTAGAGTGACCTTTCGTTCTAGCATTGGATTCCTTGTTAGCTACGCTAGAGGGTTCAGTGTTGGTGAGGAACTATTGTGTTTCTCCGTGGATTGTGAACTAAGAGGGGCTTTGTTTGGGTTTGGCATGATTGTGGGCAGTACGTCCATATTTACATGTCATTGTGTTGTTTTCGTTCAGGTTCAGCTAATTGTTCTGGACCCACCCTTATCCTAAAAGGGTTCATAGCAGGTGAATCGATGACTCTAAAACATCTCATTGTCCACAATTCCTTTTAGTTTCTGGCTTCCCTAAATTTTACTTCACACTTCACAACTGTAAAAAATATATATATATATGTATATATAAATAAAAGTACTTAAGGTAGCTCGTTTTTTCCCTCACAGTGGTGGTCTTCACCCAGCATCTAATGATGGTTGGTGGTCTCTGAAGTGGTAGGTGCCTCACTGAGACTGCAGTTCCATAATCTCCAACCATGAAGAACCGGGCATTCCCCCAAGTTTGCTCAGCGGTCCATTGGTGGAAAAAGCTTCCGCTTATGCCAAACAATTATGAGTACCCCATTGGTAATACTCCTTTCGCAGTATCTCAAGAACCCGTACCACTTTATGCTCACGCTCAAAGTCCATCCCTGTTCCCATAAAATGGACTCACTTTCCTACTCACTGCATGAATTTTATGATTTGGACGTGACGGCGCACCAGGTTCCAATAATGTAACGGGAAAATCTTTCTTAATTGCTACTGAAGCACACCCTGCCAAATGTGCAAACTCTGGAATGTCAGATGTCTCTATGCTTTCTCCTGTTGTTATGGCTGAACTAGGCAAACGGGTTTGACTGTCGTTAGGCCCTCCTACACAGAGAGCCCATCTACTGAGTTTAAAAGATGAACTTTGTCTCTTTAACAACACTAACTCTCAGCCTCTGCCAATTGGCTGATCTTTCTTTCTCTGCTGTATCCAATAATCACGTCTCTGAGCCACGCGTCGCTAGCTTTACTGTTCCACCACCTATTAACCCATCTCATAAGCCCAACATGCCAGATCATGAGACTGATGAGCAGTCTCATACTTTTAAAAATGAGCCCACACAAGAGTCACAAAGAGCTTTAAGTCCAAATCCATCGTCATCTAGTATTTTTTTATCCCAAGATCCTAATACCCGGACATGTATTCTGTCAGAAATCCCCAAAGTATCTTATGAAAAGGATACAGTAACCAAAAAGGATACAATTGATAGGGTCTTCCGGATCCTTGAATTCACACGATTTGATAGAAGTGATGTCAATTTAGACCTTCCAAATGATACAGCTCTCTGACTGGTAAAATAGACAGAGAGAAGGATCACTGGAAAGGGCATGGGAGAGTAATAGGAGGGCAGCCTAGGAAAAATAAAGCATAATGAGAAACTATCTCAACTAACCTCTCTGATAGAATGGCAATAATGCAATTCCAACACTAACCTGTAGGCTTAGAACTGGAGTATGCACCAAAGTCAATGAAGAAATCCAGGAAAGAAAACCAATGACAAAGGAGGGAAGGTTAGTAAGGGAGACTTATCCCGAACGGAACGAGGCTCTCGCTAGATACCGGGTTGGTGCACCACAGGATAGCGTCCATAGTTCTGTGCACAGACACCTTCAAATAAAAGTTATAGATACACCTTCCTTTCCCACCAGGAACAAAACAAATTGGAATGAGTCCACCTGTTATTTCCTCACAGGTTCAATTCAACCGCGTGCTGGATACACGCAGACCAAGTACACGCAGCCAGGACAGCCGCGCTTGAAGAGTTCCAGCGTCCGCGTGTGATTTTACACGCAAAACAAGTACACGCAGCCAGGACAGCCGCGCTTGATGAATTCCGGCGTCCGCGTGGGATTTTACACGCGAATCATGTACACGCAGCCAGGACAGCCGCGCTTGAAGAGTTCCAGCATCCGTGTGTGATTTTACACGCGAACCGAATACACGCAGCCAGGACAGCCGCGGTTGAAGAGTTCCACTGTCCGCGTGGGATTGAAAGTGGAAACTTACACGCGGACAGGAAAACAGAATACAAATGAAACAGGAACCCGCATGTGAGAAGACACGCTCACAAAATCTGCTAAAGGCAGATACAGGAGATCGCATGTGAAGGAACACGTCAATGAAGGCCAAAGAAGCAACTGATTGGATGCGAGGACGCAGACGAAAAGTTCAGCTACCCAGACTCCAAAATGTTCAATCAGAAGCAGCGAGCCACGTATCCACGCTGCTTATAAACGTTCTGCCGTAAAACACGTGACAATCCTGAATCACGTGAATTCAATGACGTGAATAATGCAGACGTCGTTTTCCTGGTAATACAACAAACAACCTCCATCTCGAATAAAACGGTCTAGCAGTTCTATGAGCATAACCCATTCTGCGTACAGACAGAGTTCCAGATCCAGAGGTAAAATGTCCAGCATGCATGATATATTCATTTCCGGTGCTGACATGTATTCTCAATCTAGTAGATAAGGGACATGAGGTTACTGATTCTAATTCTTCTCCAACTCTTGCAAACATTATGAGCGAGAATATCCTTGGGGACTCCAATCAAGTCTCCGATGACACGCTTGAAAGCAACACCAAGTACATGTGGGAAATTGTCAATACTAACTTGCTAAAATGATGGAATTTGAGATTAATATAAAAACTCTATAGGATACTTCTGGGATCGATCATAGGAATCGTAGCCAGATACCACAAATGGAGAACCAATGAGTCAAGTTTCCAACAATCCCAGTAGTCCTTCTCCCTTGACGGATCTGATCGAGCAACTGGACATGTCTTTGGTCCAAATTTTGCCTAACATCTCTCCTATGGCACAAGTTACACACATTTTGACAGCTGCAGGCCAGTTCTTATCTCGAAAAACCAAGTGTTTAGAGCTTAGAGGCAAGAAAATAAGAGCAAATAGAACTAGGCAAACCAAATTGTCCGAAACAAAATCTAAAAATCAGCCAATAAATAAAATAACGGACATAACTCTTTTGTTAACGATCTATGCAACTTATCCAATAAGGATGAGACTTTAGATCTGAATTAGCTAAATGAAGAAAGCAAATCATATTTACAGGATAAGTCAGATGGAATTTCTAAAGACTTAAAATCTGATTCAACTTCAAAAAGTAAAAAAAAAGAAGAAAGCCAGCATGAGTAACTCATGCATCATGACAGTGACTAACTCTGAAGCACCATCAAGCTTTAAGTCATGTCTATAACCTCTCGTCTTCTGAGTGAGGTTAATGGTACAAAACAAACTCAGTTGTCTAGTTTTTTTTCCAACTGTAGGCAAGAAAAAAGCATGTGGTTCTTCCTCACTTAAAGATGTGCCAACAACTAACAATCCTATTCACATCAGCTCTGCAGATTCGTTGCTCCAGCCCCACACGTCATCCAATACTGAACACGCATCTGTCTCTCAATCAATGTCTAGTATAATTGAGATTGAAAAAGAAAGGCTGCACCTCAAAACAATTCGATAGAAAATAGTATCAAACCCACAATAATTCTAATATAGGAAACCATGAAATTGCAACACGTTTTCATTTGAATGACTGCTACGCCACCTACACCTCACGAGCCAATATGGGTCCCCTTGGTTGACCTTTTGGAGGTTTTGTGCTTCTAATTGACAATAATCTTAAAGTTAAAACCAAGATGGTTGCATCGTTTGAGGAACTGTTGGTGACAGAACTAATTACACAGAACGCTGAAAATATTTCCTTTCTCGTTATCAGTTTGTATTGGAATCCAGTGAAGAGGTCCCTATCCGTGATTCTTGGATGTCTTGATACCATCCTAGAGGATGCCCTTCTTCTTAATCACAACTTCCTGGTAGTCATTGGTGATGACTTGAACAGCACTTGTGCAAGCAGGATCACCTGTAGGCGGTCTATAGCTTCCTTAAAGTGTGATTCATTCCCTGCCACTAGAGGGCAACGATGGGAAATCTTTTTTTTAGAATGGGATATCCAACTGTTGGAGCTAAATGACAAAGAACAGAAATTTAGTTTGCAAAGAGGCATTTATAAATCTTACATAGACTATTTATTTGACTCCACACACTTAGCAATGAGTTGTGACAAGGTGACGATTTTCAATCCTCATCTAGGTGATAATATGATCACTAAACTCAATGTGACTCTTCAGTCTACGACATACGAAACAGTACGTGTGCTATCGCTACTAGAATTTGAGCGTTCTGGTCTATCCCTCCAATGGAACACTAAACTATGTCATCAGCTGACTACCACGCTCATTCGACACGTAATGATCAAGGATGTACCGCAGATTCATAGGTTAGATCTTCAACAAGTGGAGAACTACAACAATCGCATCATTACAAATATTATCAATAACCTTGTTTAAAAAAATCAGGCTTTTCATGCCTGTAATAATCACCCGTACAACTTAGACATAGGTGACTCAAAATGGAGAAAAAAAAACAAAAGAACGGAGGCAACTTGATGCTCTTGCACTACAGTCTGCACAATATCCAAGGTGTAAAAACACATCATACAGATTCATAAGGACATTTAAAATTCAGATGCACAGTGCTGACCATCAAAAAATGATCAAACATCTCTGCCAACACGAAACAAAATCTATTTGGGTGCTCATTAGTGATACTTCCAATCGAACAATTGTCTCAATGGATTCTTTAATTTCAGCTGAGGTTTGGGTGCACCATCTTACACAAACTTATCTAACACCTCTTGCATATACCCACATTTTGAGGCTGGTTCTTGACAGATTAATACTGGGGTATTGTCAATGGACCACTGAGGATGTGCAGTGGGTCATATCGAAGATGAATTATTCCAAAGCAGCTGGTTCTGACGGTATTCCATCTTGTGTCTTGAAATCCAATGCTCAGCTCAGGGCTTCTATTCTTAAAGTCAAATATTACCTTATCTTTAAATCAAAACAGGTCCCTGAATCTTGGCTTCAATTCATAATAATACCTATTTTCAAAAAGGGTAATCCTTTGAACTACAGGCCTATTGCCCTACTGGGTGGTTATTCCAAAGTATTCTCCATTCTGATTCTTAAAGATCTCAAAAAAAAAATCCAAGATATCACGATATCAGACAGGGTTTTGCAAGAACATGGCCACTGCTCTCAATGCAACCATATTATCCCACCTACTTGAAACGACTAAGAAATCTGATAATGGACCTCTATACATGACTTTGCTCGATATGACATCGACTTTCGACTGTGTCAATCGCGATCGATTTTGGCACAAAATGGCTACGTATGGTATTACCGCTAGCACGATTATGGTAATCTCAATGTTACACTGAAATTCTTGCTATCGTGTGCACTTCAATTGTGAAGGTGCTTTTACAGAACCAATTCCAATGCTTATAGGAGTAAAGCAGGGATGTAACTTGGCATCCATCCTGTTCAACCTATACCTGAGTGATGTCAATGACACATGACAACAACATAGCCTCTTTCCTGTTAGACTAGGCAAACTTCGCATCCATTGGATGGCATTTGCCGACGATCTAATTTTCTTTGATATAACACCGTTTGGTCTAAAGAACAAACCAGACATTTTTTCGATATATATGCCCATGAATTCAATCTTCACCCGAACGCAGAGACATCTAAGATCGCTGTATTTGCTGGTAGAACACAAATCAGAAACATGAAATGGACGATGGAAGAGAACAAAACTGAACGTGTGTTGCAATTGTGATACCTAGGGTATAACCTGTGTGTGACACTTCCTCTGCAGGCATGTGGAGAAATTCTCTCACACACAAACTCAGACCGTTGCTGTCACAGATGAAAATAACATACACTTTAAAAGTTGAATCCATCCTATTATAGAGTCTGTACGTGTGTTTGTTGGGCACGAGCAAGCTCCTCAAGCAGCTGCAGGATCGCATCTGGAAAGAAACCCTGGGACTCCCCAAATCATTGCCTAACTCTATCATTAGGCACACATTGGGGCTGAGTGCACTTTCTTCAAAATTCCAATGGAGACTACTCAAACACTACTCCAAAATGCTCAACCCCTGCTCACTTCGCTTTATGTAGATATGTGTCACATGTTAAGAGATGTTCTTGCTTTGTCCATGATGCAATTTCATGTGGAAATGAAAACTTTACTAACCAGGCTAGATGTGGTGGTACAAGATCTCATTACAAGTCCAGAATCCGTGAACAAAAAAAAAACGATACTGTTTTAATTTGGCTTTTACTACTGAGGTGCTTAACAAGTACAGTTCAAAGAACTCCACGATCCCCTTATCTACTGTGTTTCCCCTGTGAAAAAAGCCTGCTCTCTTTACAATGTTGGTGATACTAGTTATTGTCTCGTTTACTTGCTTTTTGTAAGTTATAAACAAAGAACTAAAGCCAAATGTGAATATTGAGCACTGCCCTTATCTATTAGCACTTTCCACTGTTTGCACTTGACTTATGTTGCTGTGCTAAGATCTGCTGCTGTGAATCAAGCTCACGCCTTCCATTGATTTGCACAGCTCACATTTTGCACAATTTACTAGATGAAACTGTGATTTACTAAATTGTTTTTAAGATGCAATTTTTAATATCTAAGTTGTATGTTTTGTATGTAAAAGCACATTTATGTAATAATTTTAAACCATAGTTGTTTTATCTACGTTGTAACGGTTTTGTATAAACCATATGCAATACATTTCTTTTAAAGAAACAAGAAAAGGAGTGGCTTTTTCTGCTGTGAGTGCAGGAGACTTGTGATGTAGTGTCTTCTATTGGTAGTTGCTAGATTGCTATTTCCCAATTGCCGGCTCTATGTCACATGCTGTATTCCTATCTGGAGGCTTCTAGAGTGGTTCCATGCCACGTGGTGTCCCTATATTGGAGGTTGCTAGAGTGGCTTTTTCTGTGAGGGCAGGCTCTGTGTCATGTAGTGTCTTCTATTGGTAGTTGCTAGATTGCTATTTCCTGATTGCCGGCTCTATGTCACATGCTCTATTCCTATCTGGAGGCTTCTAGAGTGGTTCCATGCCACGTGGTGTCCCTATATTGGAGGTTGCTAAAGTGACCTTTTCTGTGAGTGCAGGCTCTGTGTCATGTAGTGTCTTCTATGGGTAGTTGCTAGATTGCTATTTCCTGATTGCCGGCTCTATGTCACATGCTCTTTTCCTATCTGGAGGCTTCTAGAGGGGTTCCATGCCACGTGGTGTCCCTATATTGGAGGTGGCTAGAGTGGCTTTTTCTGTGAGAGCAGGCTCTGTGTCATGTAGTGTCTTCTATGGGTAGCTGCTAGTTTGCTATTTCCCGATTGCCGGCTCTAAGTCACATGCTGTATTCCTATCTGGAGGCTTCTAGAGGGGTTCCATGCCACGTGGTGTCCCTATATTGGAGGTGGCTAGAGTGGCTTTTTCTGTGAGAGCAGGCTCTGTGTCATGTAGTGTCTTCTATGGGTAGTTGCTAGATTGCTATTTCCCAATTGCCGGCTCTATGTCACATGCTGTATTCCTATCTGGAGGCTTCTAGAGTGGTTCCATGCCACGTGGTGTCCCTATATTGGAGGTTGCTAAAGTGACCTTTTCTGTGAGTGCAGGCTCTGTGTCATGTAGTATCTTCTATGGGTAGTTGCTAGATTGCTATTTCCTGATTGCCGGCTCTAAGTCACATGCTGTATTCCTATCTGGAGGCTTCTAGAGGGGTTCCATGCCACGTGGTGTCCCTATATTGGAGGTGGCTAGAGTGGCTTTTTCTGTGAGAGCAGGCTCTGTGTCATGTAGTGTCTTCTATGGGTAGCTGCTAGTTTGCTATTTCCCGATTCCCGGCTCTAAGTCACATGCTGTATTCCTATCTGGAGGCTTCTAGAGGGGTTCCATGCCACATGGTGTCCCTATATTGGAGGTGGCTAGAGTGGCTTTTTCTGTGAGAGCAGGCTCTGTGTCATGTAGTGTCTTCTATGGGTAGCTGCTAGTTTGCTATTTCCCGATTCCCGGCTCTAAGTCACATGCTGTATTCCTATCTGGAGGCTTCTAGAGGGGTTCCATGCCACGTGGTGTCCCTATATTGGAGGTGGCTAGAGTGGCTTTTTCTGTGAGAGCAGGCTCTGTGTCATGTAGTGTCTTCTATTGGCAGTTGCTAGTTTGCTATTTCCTGATTGCCGGCTCTAAGTCACATGGAGGCTTTTGTAGTGGCGTCATGTCACGTGGTGTCCTTCTATTGGAAGTTGCTAGAATGGTGGCATACAGTGAATATCCAAGTGCCAGGGACAAGGGGCTGATATACAGAGGGGTGGGGTTGGAAATGTTTTAGCCTTAAGGCATGCTTTGGTATCATCATAAAATATGGGCTGGAGTTGGTAAGAGATTTGGTCTTCCCTGTGCAATCATGCTCTCGGTCAGATCTGGGGTGAGAGCCAAGATGCCAACACTGCAGGATGGTTAAATGGTACCAAGGCGTTCATCAAGCAACCTCCTCTATGCACCCAATCCATGAGCATCCTGTCAGAGAAGGGACACTTGCCCCCTTGTCTTCCTTCCACTGCCCCCAGCACAGGAGCTGTCCTCACTCCTCTCTGGAGGATGTACTTCCTCCAGGACCTTTCAGTCATAGAGTTGGCCAGGCCCCTCCTACTCACTGGGCATTAACACAGTAGGGAATGCGGGATACCAGCATATACCCAGGACACTCCTATTCCAAACAAGGTGATGGGGATAGGGCAGAAACAGTATTCGGTCTTTACCTGTGGCACACTCCTTTGCGCTGCTCGTGGTCTCTTTGGAGCCCCGAGCTGTGGTCCCTTGGGTGCTTCGGGCAGTGTCCATCGCAGTCCTGCCTAGTCTGCCTGTCGTTCTTCTGGCAATGCTGACTGTGGTACTTGAAGCTGTGCTGCCTGTTATCTGTTTGGCACTGCTGGTTCTAGTTCTGCTGCCAGTGCTGGTTGCAGTGTGGGCCTCAACGCTAGTACTGGCTCGTGTGCTTTCTGCAGTGCTGGCTCTGGTGCCACCTGAGGTACTGACTATGGTATTTCCTGCATTACTGACAATGGCACTTCCTGTAGTGCTGGAGTTGGTGCTTCCTGCAGTACTATCTCTTGTGCTTCCAGCAACACTGGCTTTAGTGCTTAGCACAGTACTGGCTCTGGTGCTTTCTGCACTGCTGGTGGTGCTTTCTGCAGTACTGGCTCGGGTGCTTTCTGCAGTGCTGGCTCGGGTGCTTACTGCAGTGCTGGATCTGGTGCTATGAGCAGTGCTGGCTCTGGTGCTTTCCACAGTGGCGAGTCTGGTGGTTCTAGCAATGGTGGCTCTGGTGCTTTCTGCAGTGCCGGCTGAAGTCATCCCAGCAGTGCTGATCGTGGGTCTTTCAGCAGTACTGGCTACAGTGCTTTCTGTAGTACTGGTTCTGATGTTTCCTGCGGTGCTGGCCATATTGCTTTCTCCAGTGCTGGCTCTGGTGCTTCCGGTAGTGCTGGCTCTGGTGTTTCCTGGAGTGCGGGTGCTGCTGGCAGTGGTACGTGTGGTTCTCTCAGTGGTGCCTGCTGCAGTGCTAACATCAGTGCTAGCTGTGTTGGTTTCAGTGTTGGTTCCAGAAGTACTAGCCATGGCACTCCTAGCAGTGGTAGTTGTGGTACTCCCAGTAGTGCCTGCTGCATTGGTAACAGTAGTGCTAGCTGTGTTGGTTCCTGCAGTGCTAGCCACCGTGCGCCTGGCAGTGGTAGTTGCAGTGCTCTCAGTAGGGCCTGCTGCAGTGCTAACTGCAGTGCTAGCTGTGTTGGTTCCAGCAGTGCTGGCCACGGTGCTCCTGGCAGTTGTATTTGCCATGCTCTTAGTGGGGGCTTTTGCAGTGCTAACAGCAGTGCTAGCTGGGTTGGTGCCTGCAGTGCTAGCTGTGTTGGTTACAGCAGTGCTAGCCACGGTGCGCCTGGCAGTGGTAGTCGCAGTGATCTCAGTAGGGCCTGTTGCAGTGCTAGCCGTGTTGGTTCCAGCAGTGCTTGCCACTGTGCTACTGATAGTGGTAGTTGCAGTGCTCTCAGTAGGGCCTGTTGCAGTGCTAACAGCAGTGTTAGCTGTTTTTCTCCCAGCAGTGCTAGCCACAGTGATCCTGGCAGTGGTAGTTGTGGAGCTCTCAGTAGGGCCTGTTGCAGTGCTAACTCCAGTGCTAGCTGTGTTGGCTCCAGCAGTGCTTGGCATGGTGCTCCTGGAAGTGGTAGTTGTGGTGCTCTCAGTAGTGCCTGCTGCAGTGCTAGCTGTGTTGGTTCCAGCTGTGCTTGGCATGGTGCTCCTGGAAGTGGTAGTTGTGGTGCTCTCAGTAGTGCCTGCTGCAGTGCTAGCTGTGTTGGCTCCAGCTGTGCTTGGCATGGTGCTCCTGGAAGTGTTAGTTGTGGTGCTCTCAGTAGTGCCTGCTGCAGTGCTAGCTGTGTTGGCTCCAGCTGTGCTTGGCATGGTGCTCCTGGAAGTGGTAGTTGTGGTGCTCTCAGTAGTGCCTGCTGCAGTGCTAGCTGTGTTGGCTCCAACAGAGCTTGGCATGGTGCTCCTGGAAGTGGTAGTTGTGGTGCTCTCAGTAGTGCCTGCTGCAGTGCTAGCTGGGTTGGTTCCAGCTGTGCTTGGCATGGTGCTCCTGTCAGTGGAAGTCATTGGGCTTCCCGTCTCTCTGTCTGTTGACATACTTTTGAAGGTGCTAACTGTTATGATTCTGGTCGTGGTAGGTGCAGTTATACTAGGACTTGTCTTCTTCGCTGTGGTCTTCTCTGATAAAATATCTCTTGTATTTTCTGTAAGACAATAATGACATATTGATCAGTTCTGTAGACCTGAAGTCCCAGGGATATACCAGTACCTGTGCAGAGTTCTGTGCAATGGACTGCAGTTCATTTTTAGTTTTGGGTGAAAGGTGACGAGGCCACCTTGCTGGCTAACATCATTACGCAGTGTGGAGTTACTGTATTTGTGTAAGAATAAAGAACTTTGAATTTTTGTTTCCTTCCTGTTGAGCATTCATCCAATCAGTATCTGCCTGACCCTAAAATGGCATCATCAAGCACACCCTGATTGGATACACACTTAACCATGCATTCATCCAATCAGGTTTTGCATTGTGGGGTGTAATTTAGCCCCTGAATGACATGAACGGGAAGGCCAAGCAGGGCATCCTCTGCCAGATGTAAGCTGGCTAATAGGAAAGACACATTGGAACCTACAATCTAGCTCTTACCTTGGTACAACAGGGAGGCCTGGTGAATGCAAAACATGGGCCCACTGAGCAAGACCCACATGGAAAGACACACAGGAGAAGGGAAGCGCGCATTAACACATTAATACAGCTACATGTTCCTGACAGGTTTAAAAACACGTGTTTCTGAAAATGACACTAATTTCATGAAAAAGGGAAAAGGCACAGTCTTACTGAGGAACAAAAGAGCAGCTTTTGACATTGTATGGTATGCAATATAAGGCCAGTCACCTGGAGAATAAAGGCAAAACTGAGCCTTACATGAAAAAAACAAAAAACAAAGCCAAGCGACACATTTCATTTGAAGTAAATAAACACGTACTTCCAACATACAAAGTGAGATTGTGGCCAATGAAAGGGCCTAACTTCTCCATGTGGTCACTGGTCATGTTAAATGGGAACTGCCTGTTGTGAATCTCTCAGAGTGAACAGCCGTGTCTTTCATTATGGTTGTGGAAAAAAAAAACATTATAATAGGCCTAAGAAATTGAATTACACATGGACAAAATGCCAAGATGCAATGTGGTGAAATAAATAACAGAGTGTGCACGAGGAATCCATGTTACCAATGTAAGAGGTCGTTGCTTTCAGAATGTACATGTAGCTTGCTTTGCTGGGTTAGCTATCCCTGACCCCAGAGACCTTTGGTCAATGCATACCAGAAATGACACCTAGCTAGAGAGTCACAAAGCTGGTCTGGGACTGAAACATGCAAAGAAAAAACACTTTAAGATCAAATTTCTGTTCACAGCAGTTGGCAGAGGCAGGCTTCATCTTTGAAGACTGTGGCTGATGCACACTATGTATTTACAACCCCAAGAAACTGAGCCTTAGCTTCAAACAGAGAGCTCCTAATGGACCTAAATTACTGTTACCTAAACATCAATGCCAGCTTGCAAAGCAGATGCTTTCATACCATGTGACTTTCAAGAAATGGAAACTAAGGGGTCCATATATGAATGCATTGCTATTGAGTAATACTGGACAATCCATTTCCCGTAATAGAAAGAGAACTGTGCATCGCACTGAGCTCATCTAGGGGCCATTTTGAAGATCACAACAAGCCCGTCGGATCTATGTAAATATCAACTCCAAGTAAGGTGTGGAATCTGCATTATAGATATAAATGTGTTTCTGGTTTTCCTATAAATGCTATAAATCTGAAAGTTGGAGAGATGACAGAAAGTGAAATTAATGTTTAGATATGAAGTTTTATAGTCTTGTAAATGTGATTTTAATGTATTGCTCATACCTGTGATTGCAAAGGCAAAGAAGGACATACAAAAATGGTGACCAATGTTTCACAGTGCAATGGACCTTTCTCAGGGCATCTGTTACTCATTCACTGCAAGCTGGCCACATAACCAGTCTTTGCATTGCTTGCATCAAAAGGGTCCATTAAGTTCTTGATTTTGAGTCAGTTTCACAGAATTCTTCAAACATTTCTTTACATTTCAAGAAGTAAATTCCCTTGACTATTGAGAAGAATGCATTTTAAAAGTCTAAGTGTTTTCTCCATCATAAAGAATACATCTGCAGTGGAATTTGGCTTTTCAGCCATTGTGAAAAGTTAATTGCATATAGCGAAAAAACTTAAGCCCAGCCCTTGAATAATTCTTGATTTTCGAAGGGATCCATTTAATTATTATTTAGACAAGTTCCACGTGTTTCTTAAAAACCACACTAAGGTGTGGGAAAAAGACCAACTGCCTGTTCCAGTTATGCTTGTAGTGTTTTTTTTATAGCCTGGCTAAGATTACAGTCCATGACACCACCATTTCATTAATTTCCAGTCTCTTTCCTAAAACCAATGCTAAATTAGAGACTGCCAGAATTAGTTGTTAGGATGCAGATGAAGATTAAGTAAGCATGACTTCTCCTATGAAACAAGCTCTAAATAACGTCTCACACATAGATCACCCTGAGGTTTCCTGGTGAGCAGATTCCATGTGTGGGAGAGTTGACCGGCAGAGTTGAGCCAATGTGCTGACAGGACTCCCGACTTGCTGTGGTAAGAACAAGCAGCAGATATTCCAATACATATTTACCAGACAACAGTAAACTTACTTCTGTGCCTAAGGGTTTGTTTCTTTTTACCTGCTAAGAGCGAGACTCTTTTTTCCCACTCTTAGGCATTCTTGCTATGTGTGTTCTAGGCTATGTTTGTGTTTAATGCCTATGGGATTTTCTCTCACCCATAGGAACCATCTTTATTCACATGTGTTACACAGCACCCTCAGTGCAGTGACACAGGGGTGTCGTAGCGACCCCCAAACATAGACTCCATACCCTTGGACTGACTACTGTCTCCCAGGGCATGTAAAGTCCCCATTGACTTTACTAGTCAAATCTTATGAACTTAACCAGTCCAACACCTCTTACTATGGAGATACTGGAAAGGGTTAATAGTTTTTCCCTTGGGTTAATTTTCGAGGGGGTACCTTAAAGTCCCGCTCCCTAAGTTTCTGGCTGGTGGCAGTGGTTACTACCATAAATATTCGACCGCAAATATTTTCCTATGGGATTTTCCCATTGTTCGAGGCTAACACTTTTACTGACAGCCTCTAACATACCGCTGGTTTATTTTATTATTAACTTTACTCCGGTAGGTTTTATTTGCCAGAACTTTGATATAAATTCTTTCTTGTGTCTTACTCTAAACTCCTAACCCAGGTCAGGGATCCTTTGTTCGCTCTTTTGGCGGGCTTCTGCTCAGAAGCCCTCCTTTGGGCGCCTCTGAGTATGGGGTGGGTCTGTTGTTTGGGAGGGGGAGTAGAACCCCTGGATAGAGTTGCCGCAGGAACTCAGGTCGCACTCTAACCTGATAGGCTGGAGGGTCTCCCGCCAAGAAGACCACTCCACTATTTGAGTGACAGCTAGGCTGTATGAATGGGTCTCTTTCTGCATAAAAGCAGGGTCCTGAGGACTAGAGGAGCAAGACGTCACCACTGGAACTACGGAACCGAAGGGGAGAGAAGTCACAGACATCTTCAGAATCTACACCACCGGTGAAGCCCTGCCGGATCGTCTCACCACTTTTCTTCCACACAACGAGAGGAGATCTTCATCGCATGTGCCTTCTTCCCTTGAGCTGGTGGGACCAACCAGTTCACCCATCGCTTCGCTGGAACTGCCTTGCTCGAATTGACAGTGCCCAGCACTTGGAGACCAGATAGCCAGGCAGCTATCGACCCGGACCGCGATTAAAAGGAGCGTACCTTTTAAACTTCGTTTGGCAGCACCACGGCTGGTTTCATCCCTGGGTAGTGCAGTGTCTCGAACCTTCCTCCACGATGAGAGCCTCTCTTCCTCTGCTGGACCCCTCGACCTGCAGGAACTACCAGGAACAACTGCCACCGCAGGAGCCACTTCTTCACATTTAAGGTTCATTGTTCCGCCAGGCCTCCCTTTCCCCATGGTAGCCCTAAAGGTGTTTTAAATCTTTTATCTACTTGTTGGGTTGGCCGCCCTCTCTCTTAACATTGTCTTTCGCCTTGCATCTACCTCTTCAATATTTTTCTACCAAAGACTTGACTGCAGCTACAAGAACATATTTTCTCCTTAACTCTTGGTCCTGTACCACTGACTCTGGCTCAGGCCCCTTGACTCTTGCTGATTTGCTAGATCTGCTCTCACTAGATTGATTTTCAAACAGAAATGTGCTGATGCACCTGAATCTTCTAAACCCCTCTTCCTCCTACTGTTTTAACTTGTGGAGTGCCATTTTGCTCAGTTTTCATTCACTTAACTTTTGGTTAAAGTGCTACTGTGCATTACTTGTCCACAAAACTTCAGGGAAGTGTTGCTAGGCGGTGTCTGAAGATCTTTTGGGTTAACTTGTACTTTCCCTCCCTTTCGTTAAATTGATAGAGTGCCATTTGTAGTTGGTTTTCACTGTGCCGTTTTGCTCAGTATTCACTCTACCGTAAACTTGTCTACAATTGAATAGGGAGTTGTATATACTTTTCCTTGACTAAACTTAACTTTCTTTATCAACTGTGATTCATGTGTTGAACTAGATGTGTATAGAATAAATATATATTCTCTTCTTGATACAAAGCTTTGGTCAGTGTTTCCTTGTGCCATAGTCTTGTAGGCCTATTGCGTAAACCCTGAATACTGCTCATCTCCCTCTTGAGAAAAGTCTGACTGCTTAGCCACAGCTACCAACTAAATCTTTGTGGTACAGACTGATACCTAAGGGGATTTATTGCTCTCACCTGTAGTCTTAATCTTCTGTAGTGCTCCCTAAGGGAACTGCGAAGGATTCTGCCTAACACTCCACCTACCAACCTGAACTTTTTCTCCAGGTATCCCAGAACCAGGACTTCCAAAATAATCCTCTCTTTTCCCACTCCCAGGACAATAGATCTCTGGACCCGGGAGAAGGGATTACCCAGGATGGGAAATTATGGGGGAAACTTCCAATACCCAAGCTACTCTGGGAGAAGGGACAGTTACCCTTTCCGTGAGCAGCAGTGGTATGACCAGAAACCTCCCTACAACTTAGAACAAGTTTCTCAACTGAAGCATCAGGTCCAGCAAATGATGTGCGATGTCGGATGTATGATGAGGGCTCAGTCAAACCCTCAACTGGAACCTGCTGCCCAGAACGCCCCAACAACCGGGTCTGATGCCCCGGGGGCAGAGACTGAAGGAAAATTCTGACAACCAACAGTTCCTCAGAAGGGTGCCTGGGTGGTAGGGAGATGCTAAACCATAGAGGAAGCTTCCTTTCTCGCTGGAACAAAACCCATGAAAATCCCTGAGCCTGAAAATTCCATCTCTGAAATGCTGGATCCCAAAATAAATGGGTAAGTAGGAGAAGTCAAAAGAGAACCCACTTTGTGTTAGGAACTCATAATCATCCCCTTTGAAGGAGAAGAATCCCTGGAGGATTCAGGTTAAGGAAATTGTCTCTTACAGGAACAGGGCGATCCCTTCCAAAGAAAAATGGGTCCCAAAAGACAATGATTGTGACTGGTAAGCATGAAGACTGACCCAGGGCAAAAAATTCCTAAACCCCAACATTGGGAGCCACATTCTACTGAGAAATGAGTGGGTACCCTCCCCCACACTGGTACCAGGGACTGTCTCCAGAGAGAGGGGTACCACAAAGAATTGGGGGAGAAAAGGAATTCCCCAAGTCCACACATTTCTGGGTGCAAAATTATTCTTACAGATTCCCGATCTCCAACACGGAAAATAGCCCATGATCGCACCATGTTTGAGCCCCACATAAATAAATCGACCACCAAACTGGCACATAATTCATTTTCTATGCCCACCTGAGGAGAAAGAATGAAGATTTTATGCTGTGGTCAAGGTGCAGGGTCACTGTGAATTATCAGCTCTGGTGTATACTGGATCCCAAGCCACCCTCCTGTCCAAAAAGCCTTCAACCAACTCAATTCAGGACAGTGGGAGGGTCACCAAATTCCCTCACACCGCTTTCTGGACAACTCCAAAATTTCAGCGGGAATGACATTTCCTTCGAAAGGGACTGTGGATCTGGAAATCACAATTGGGCATCACAGAGTAAATCATCCAGTGATAGTCGTGACTCCAGAGGGCACCCCTTGCTACTGGGGATCGATCTCATGAGGAGGTTATCAACTTTGATCGACTGTGTAAACAAGGTCCTCTGGACCCAGGCTAACCACCTATACAATTACAAATGTGTACCAATTGTGTAAGCCAGAATGGTACCTGTCGTTTAATTGATCAACTTTTTGAGAAAGTAGAATTCTATTTCAAGAATAACCAGATCCCCGACATCACTGTCATCGCTGTAAGAGTAAAAACTGGAGATGGGATCCCATCTCCATTCTTGAGAATCAACCTTCCTCCCAGTTTCAAGTGGCATTCCATGCTGGATGGGAATACTTTGAAATTTTATACGAGCCCAAAATAAGAGTAAATCCTGAGTCCTATGACAAAACATGATAAAAAATCAATTAAAGTTTGACTGCCATTCAGAAAAAGGGTCAATAGCTGTTTGTCCCCATTCAGATAAATGAGGGGGTCGATCATGTTCTCGCCAGACTATGCCTGAATAAGGGAAGAAGCTGCATCAGCGAAGCATTATTCAGGAAACTCCCCAAAGATCAGACCATTCCCACATTTAAATTGATTGATACATGAGAAGTAGGTCTGCAAACCCCAAATTTCAAACATCTCTTGTTAGCAGGTGTAGGCTAAAAATGTCCATTGGCGACAAAAGCATAGAACATAATTGTTGGGTCGTAAGAGATGTCCCTTCTTCCTTTTATTTAGGTGGTGTCATTCTCAACCGATTCGCAGTCGATTTGGACCTAATTATAATTGAAGACTGGCCATGACTGGGTGGTAACCCCATGGGCTTTGACAACACTGAAAAATAATTCCGGTCAGCTCAATTACTGCCTTGTGCGGTTGAAGATCAAGTGTGAGAATAGGTTGGCATCCCAGGACAGGTGCGACAAATCACAATTCCCATCAATATTAAGTGAGGACAGAACTTCAAACATCAGGACGCCCATATTAATTTGACTTATGTTCAACAACAAGGTTTGTATGTACATCCAACACCCCTAGTCGACTTAGAACACAACACCATTTGAATGTTGGTGGATAACAGCGACCCTCAAAGTACCACCTTGAGTGCACACACCTTTATTGGAATGGCGGTTGATGCCCAACATTATTCTGTTGATTTAGATAATTAAATGATTTGAGTGGAAGAGGTGACTTGCGACTTCAAAGAGGATGAAGTGGTCTTTGTAGTTAAAGATAGCCACCTCAAATCCATGGAACCTCCCGTCCAGGTTGACATCATAAAAAGAGATCTCTCCACCCAACTGGAGGATACTGCTGAACTTGCCAAGGCCAACTTATTTCCAGGTTTCAAGCAGGTGGTTGAGGAGCAGATCTGTCGTGCTGATGCCTGTGAAACCGATGAGGAAAGACAGAAGCTGAAACAGGTGTTCCTGGGATTCCAGGATATCTTTTCAGTAGACTCAGCTGACTGCAGACGCACAGATATACATTCAACCACCATACCCACGGACCTCAAGATGGCACCAATATTTGTGAGAAATTTCAGTTGCCTCTCATGTCCATGGTGTCAATTATGGAGATTATTAAACATGTAGAATCCCGTGGGGTAATTTGTTTAATCCAAGTACCTTTAACAACCCCGGATTGGGGATACTGAAACCTAGCAGGCAATAGAGACTATGTGCAGACCTGAGGGAGTTGAACAAAAGGGTCCACATGTCAAGATGGCAACTTCCCTACATTGATCCAGGGCTGGCACAGATCCAAGAGTCAAAAGTGTACACAGCTATTGATTTGACTAACAGTTACTGGACAGTAATGGTGAGTAGGGAAGACCAATACAAGTGGTAATTTACCTTCGCAGGGAAGCAATAACATTGACCGAACCCCTTTTGGGACATAAACTACAGCATATAAGGGCGTGCCGGATTTGGGCGAAAGGGGGAAACCTGGCCTATGTGGATGATGTTTTGATCAAAAGCTCAATGGTGAAGGAACACATAGCAGAAATCGGCTATGTTCTGACCCAGTTGCAGAAAGTCGGAGCAAAACTGTCCTTCCAGAAGGCACAGTGGTGTAAGACCTGAGTGAACTTCTTAGGGCACGAGATCACCCCTGAGTGTTTCAATCCACAGGTGAAGAAGGTGGAAACCTTATTGAAATTAAAGGACCCTACTACTCTGCTAGAAATGAGAAGCCTTCTTTGACTCACTAATTATAGTCGAAGGTTCATTGAAGACCACGCAGAGATCACTCAGCCTCTGGTCCATTTATTAGAGGTCAGAGTCAAGTGAGAATAGGGTTCAGAACAATCTGAGGCAGTAAAACAACTGAAAAGAAGGAGCTCTTCTTGGAGACGGGGTTCTCAGATACATGCCTAACAGCAGTATTGTACCAAAAGCATGCATCTCAAACGTGAGCAAAACCTTGTCCACTGTGGAGGAAAAATTCAATGACTGTGACAAGGCACTCCTGGCAATGGTGTGCACGTTGAAGAATTACCGCCCATTCATACAGGGGGTGCACATCATTGGCGAGACTGCTCACCAACCCTTGCAGTATCTACAAAGTGACAGAATCGGGGCAGGGAATGTTGGTCATTCCACAATTACTTCCTGGATTCTGTCCATGCAAGGCTTTACTGTGGAGGTCAGGTTTGGCAAAAACAAGAAGAGACGCCTAGCACAAGGGTTGGCGGACTTGCATGATTGTGCTCAAGAAAACCTGAGGACGAAAGTTTAATGACCAACAACAACATCGAGACGTACTTAACTTCCCAACACCTGGTCTATGAAGAAGACACGTGTCAGGGGATACCCACACTTTATGTGGATGGGTGCTCCTACCATGTTGATAGCACCAACAAAAAAAAATAAAAAAATAGAATGGGGGATGGCTTTGGGATTGTTTGGGTGAATGATACCCTGGTACTCTCTGCTGGTTATAAAAAAAGTTCCCCAAAGTAGTCAGGTTGCAGAGTTGATAGCCGTGTATAAAGCCAGTCTCACTGCAGTCCACCACCAACTCCAAGAACTGGTCATAATCAATGAGGCATGCAGTGCGCAAACAATAAACCATTAATCATGGGAAATTAATGCAGTCAATTGATGATCTGGTAACCTCTAACTAGATAACCATCTACTAGAAAAAGATCAGAGGTCACTCCAAAATAGATGGGCCAGATAAAACTGGAAATGACTTGGCTGATCAGCTGGCTAAACCCAGAGATCTACACTGGGATTTCATAGAAAGAGAATCCCTGCTGGGTGAAATGCAAGTCATCGCTGTCACCAGGTTCCAAACCCATGCCAACCATGAACTCTCAACTGCTCAGTGGAATAAGGAAACCCCAGACGCAGATTTGATTACTGCACAAAATGAGGACCCGATTATTGCAAAATGTTATCAACATATTGAAGACCCAGTGAATTGTCCTCTGAGAGAATCTGATTATACCGGATTATACTGGGAAAGAGGATCCCCGGGTGCTGATGAAGTTTTCCAAAATGTTCCAAATCCAAAACGGTTTTTTGGTACAGAGATCCCTATATGGATGTGCCCAATGAGTGGTAGCTACCTAATTCCGAACCCTGATGTTGAGTCACGGCCATGACGCTGCCACTGCCGGTCATAGGGTGGTTCGTATGACATTAGAAACTTTGTGCAAGGTTGCATACTGACCACATATGAATCAGGACCTTGACATCTACTTAAAGGGGTGTCTTGTGTGTGCTCAATTCCAGCCAAGCGCTCTCACACACAGAGCTCCCCTACCGAAAAGGGGAATGACACTGCCTTAGTCAGATTTGCAAGTCGATTTCATCAGGCCAGTGATTCACTCCTCTAGAGGAAACAAGTACTCTATGAACAATGGTGCTACCTCAGAATCTGCTCTACAGAACTCCGGAGCAGACACTGATAAATGCGTCCACTACCCATGAATACATTGAACATTTAAGGAAACACCTCAAACACGCTTTTGCTTTTGCTTATGCTCAGTGCAATTTAGAAAAGTCGGCTAAAGGAATCAAAACCTACTATGACCTGAAGATCACAAAGAAACGGCACAAGGTAGGTGACCAGACCAAGGAGCAGAGGTTTCTTCCATCTTGGAGAGGGATCTTTGAAATTGTTGACAACATCTCACCTGCTGCCTATAAGTTCTGCATCTCTAAAGGAGAACAAACTAAGAAATGAATCAACAGGAGAATAAAGGTGAAACTGAGCCTTACATGAAAAAAAGCAAAGCCAAGTGATATATTTCATTTGAAGTAAATAAACAACTACTTACTAACATAAAAAGTGACATTGGGCCTCATTACGAGGTGGGCGGAATGAGATTAACGGCGACGGTAATGGTGCCAGCGCCGTTAATCCCATTCCGCCCTATTACGAGGTTCCCTCGCGGGACCCGCTGTGGACGTCTGGTTTTACCAGGCCCATTGTTAGCTCCCTCCCCATTCTCATTGAGCCCTATGGGGGCTCGAATGGGAATGGGGAAGGACCGGGTCCGGGTTCCCTGAAGGAGGAAATACCGGGCCCTCCAAAGTCGGAATGGCCCGGTATTTCCCCATTCAGGGAGTTGTAATGAGGCCCATTGTGTCAAATGAAAGGTCCTAACTTTACCATGTGGTCACTGGTCATGTTAAATAGGAATTAGCTGTTGTAAATCGCTCAGACTGAACAGCCCTGTCTTTCATTATGGTCGTGGAAAAATAAATAATAGGCCTAAGATATCAAATTACACAGAATGTACATTACTTTGCAGCATCCCCCATTTGACTGCTGGGTTGTGTTATCTAACCCTGACCTCAGAGACATATGGTCAATGCATACCAGGAATGCGGCCTGGCTGGAGGGTCACAAAGCTGGCCTGTGACTGAAAGATGTGAATAGAAAAACACCTTAAGATCAAATTTGTTGTCACTGTAGATAGCAAAGGCAGGCCTTCTCTTTAAAGACTGTGGGTGATGGATACTAGGGGCCTCATCATGAGTCTGGCGGTAACCCTTAAATGCGGCGGTAGTGCTATTACTGCAACATTTAAGGGTCCACCAGATCATGGCTTTGGTGGATTTCCCCCCAGCTCTGAGCTGGGGGCGAATCCGCCAAAAATCTGCCGATATTTTGCGCTATTACCGCCGGCGGGAAATACACTGGCGGTAATAGCGCAAAAATTCCCCATTGGGCCCAATGGGGAATGAGGAATTCCCAAATGGGCAATGGGAAATAACTGCTCTGCCAAACCCGTGATCCAGCCCTAATAGTGCCGGGCGGTTTGACGGTAGCACTAATAGCCCCAACGCTAATAGCGCCAGGGCTACCGCCAAACTCGTGATGAGACCCTAGGTATTTACAACCCCAATAAACTGAGCCTTAGCTTGAAACAGAGAACTCCTAATGGACTTAAATTACTGTTGCCTAAACATCAATGCCAGCTTGAGAAGAAGATATTCCATACCATGTGACTTTCAATAAATGGAAACTAAAGGGTTCATATATTAATCTATTGCTATTGAGTAATATTTGACAATAAAATAGAGAACTGTGTGTCACACTGAGCTCATCCAGTGGCTATTTTGAAGATCACAAAAAGACTGCCAGTCCTATGTAAATATCAACTCAATGTAATGTGTGGAATTTGAGTTATAGATAAAAATGTGTTTCTGGTTTTCCTATAATTGATGAGGTTTTCCTCATGCATGGGATTTACACAGACCATTACTGGCATAGCTAGGTTGGGGCAGCAGCCTCATGAAAGAGATTTACACAGACCATTACTGGCATAGCTAGGTTGGATCAGCAGCCTCATGAAAGAGATGTACAGTGACCATTACTGGCATAGCTAGATTGGGGCAGCAGCCTCATGAAAGAGATGTACAGTGACCATTACTGGCATAGCTAGGTTGGGGCAGCAGCCTCATGAAAGAGATGTACACTGCCCATTACTGGCATAGATAGGTTTGGGCAGCAGCCTCATGCATGGGATTTACACTGACCATTACTGGCATAGCTAGGTTGGGGCAGCAGCCTCATGCATGGGATTTACACTGACCATTACTGGCATAGCTAGGTTGGGGCAGCAGCCTCATGTATGGGATTTACACAGACCATTACTGGCATAGCTAGGTTGGGGCAGCAGCCTCATGAAAGAGATGTACAGTGACCATTACTGGCATAGCTAGGTTGGGGCAGCAGCCTCATGAAAGAGATGTACAGTGACCATTACTGGCATAGCTAGGTTGGGGCAGCAGCCTCATGAAAGAGATGTACACTGCCCATTACTGGCATAGATAGGTTGGGGCAGCAGCCTCATGCATGGGATTTACACTGACCATTACTGGCATAGCTAGGTTGGGGCAGCAGCCTCATGTATGGGATTTACACAGACCATTACTGGCATGGCTAGGTTGGGGCAGCAGCCTCATGAAAGAGATGTACACAGACCATTACTGGCATAGCTAGGTTGGGGCAGCAGCCTCATGTATGGGATTTACACAGACCATTACTGGCATGGCTAGGTTGGGGCAGCAGCCTCATGAAAGAGATGTACACAGACCATTACTGGCATGGCTAGGTTGGGGCAGCAGCCTCATGTATGGGATTTACACAGACCATTACTGGCATAGCTAGGTTGGGGCAGCAGCCTCATGTATGGGATTTACACAGACCATTACTGGCATAGCTAGGTTGGGGCAGCAGCCTCATGAAAGAGATGTACACAGACCATTACTGGCATAGCTAGGTTGGGGCAGCAGCCTCATGAAAGAGATGTACACAGACCATTACTGGCATAGCTAGGTTGGGGCAGCAGCCTCATGCATGGGATTTACACAGACCATTACTGGCATGGCTAGGTTGGGGCAGCAGCCTCATGTATGGGATTTACACAGACCATTACTGGCATAGCTAGGTTGGGGCAGCAGCCTCATGTATGGGATTTACACTGACCATTACTGGCATAGCTAGGTTGGGGCAGCAGCCTCATGAAAGAGATGTACAGTGACCATTACTGGCATAGCTAGGTTGGGGCAGCAGCCTCATGAAAGAGATGTACACAGACCATTACTGGCATAGCTAGGTTGGGGCAGCAGCCTCATGAAAGAGATGTACAGTGACCATTACTGGCATGGCTAGGTTGGGGCAGCAGCCTCATGAAAGAGATGTACAGTGACCATTACTGGCATAGCTAGGTTGGGGCAGCAGCCTCATGCATGGGATTTACACAGACCATTACTGGCACAGATAGGACACAGCTGCAGCTCCATGCATGGGATTTACAGTGACCATTACTGGCATAGCTAGGTTGGGGCAGCAGCCACATGCATGGGATTTACACTGACCATTACTGGCATAGCTAGGTTGGGGCAGCAGCCTCATGAAAGAGATGTACAGTGACCATTACTGGCATGGCTAGGTTGGGGCAGCAGCCTCATGTATGGGATTTACACAGACCATTACTGGCATGGCTAGGTTGGGGCAGCACCCTCATGTATGGGATTTACACAGACCATTACTGGCATGGCTAGGTTGGGGCAGCAGCCTCATGTATGGGATTTACACAGACCATTACTGGCATAGCTAGGTTGGGGCAGCAGCCACATGCATGGGATTTACACAGACCATTACTGGCACAGATAGGACACAGCTGCAGCTCCATGCATGGGATTTACACTGACCATTACTGGCATAGCTAGGTTGGGACAGCAGCCACATGCATGGGATTTACACAGACCATTACTGGCATGGCTAGGTTGGGGAAGCAGCCTCATGAAAGAGATGTACAGTGACCATTACTGGCATAGCTAGGTTGGGGCAGCAGCCTCATGAAAGAGATGTACAGTGACCATTACTGGCATGGCTAGGTTGGGGCAGCAGCCTCATGTATGGGATTTACACAGACCATTACTGGCATGGCTAGGTTGGGGCAGCAGCCTCATGTATGGGATTTACACAGACCATTACTGGCATAGCTAGGTTGGGGCAGCAGCCACATGCATGGGATTTACACTGACCATTACTGGCATAGCTAGGTTGGGGCAGCAGCCTCATGAAAGAGATGTACAGTGACCATTACTGGCATGGCTAGGTTGGGGCAGCAGCCTCATGAAAGAGATGTACAGTGACCATTACTGGCATAGCTAGGTTGGGGCAGCAGCCACATGCATGGGATTTACACTGACCATTACTGGCATAGCTAGGTTGGGGCAGCAGCCTCATGAAAGAGATGTACAGTGACCATTACTGGCATGGCTAGGTTGGGGCAGCAGCCTCATGTATGGGATTTACACAGACCATTACTGGCATGGCTAGGTTGGGGCAGCACCCTCATGTATGGGATTTACACAGACCATTACTGGCATGGCTAGGTTGGGGCAGCAGCCTCATGTATGGGATTTACACAGACCATTACTGGCATAGCTAGGTTGGGGCAGCAGCCACATGCATGGGATTTACACAGACCATTACTGGCACAGATAGGACACAGCTGCAGCTCCATGCATGGGATTTACACTGACCATTACTGGCATAGCTAGGTTGGGACAGCAGCCACATGCATGGGATTTACACAGACCATTACTGGCATGGCTAGGTTGGGGAAGCAGCCTCATGAAAGAGATGTACAGTGACCATTACTGGCATAGCTAGGTTGGGGCAGCAGCCTCATGAAAGAGATGTACAGTGACCATTACTGGCATGGCTAGGTTGGGGCAGCAGCCTCATGTATGGGATTTACACAGACCATTACTGGCATGGCTAGGTTGGGGCAGCAGCCTCATGTATGGGATTTACACAGACCATTACTGGCATAGCTAGGTTGGGGCAGCAGCCACATGCATGGGATTTACACTGACCATTACTGGCATAGCTAGGTTGGGGCAGCAGCCTCATGAAAGAGATGTACAGTGACCATTACTGGCATGGCTAGGTTGGGGCAGCAGCCTCATGAAAGAGATGTACAGTGACCATTACTGGCATGGCTAGGTTGGGGCAGCAGCCTCATGTATGGGATTTACACAGACCATTACTGGCATAGCTAGGTTGGGGCAGCAGCCTCATGAAAGAGATGTACACTGACCATTACTGGCATAGCTAGGTTGGAGCAGCATCCTCATGAAAGAGATTTACACAGACCATTACTGGCATAGCTAGGTTGGGGCAGCAGCCTCATGAAAGAGATGTACACAGACCATTACTGGCATAGCTAGGTTGGGGCAGCAGCCTCATGAAAGAGATGTACACAGACCATTACTGGCATAGCTAGGTTGGAGCAGCAGCCTCATGAAAGAGATGTACACTGACCATTACTGGCATAGCTAGGTTGGGGCAGCAGCCTCATGAAAGAGATGTACACTGACCATTACTGGCATAGCTAGGTTGGGGCAGCAGCCTCATGAAAGAGATGTACACAGACCATTACTGGCATAGCTCGGTTGGAGCAGCAGCCTCATGAAAGAGATGTACACTGCGCATTACTGGCATAGCTAGGTTGGAGCAGCATCCTCATGAAAGAGATGTACACTGCCCATTACTGGCATAGCTAGGTTGGGGCAGCAGCCTCATGAAAGAGATGTACACTGACCATTACTGGCATAGCTATGTTGGAGCAGCATCCTCATGAAAGAGATTTACACAGACCATTACTGGCATAGCTAGGTTGGGGCAGCAGCCTCATGAAAGAGATGTACACAGACCATTACTGGCATAGCTAGGTTGGGGCAGCAGCCTCATGAAAGAGATGTACACAGACCATTACTGGCATAGCTAGGTTGGGGCAGCAGCCTCATGAAAGAGATGTACAGTGACCATTACTGGCATAGCTAGGTTGGGGCAGCAGCCTCATGAAAGAGATGTACACTGACCATTACTGGCATAGCTAGGTTGGGGCAGCAGCCTCATGAAAGAGATGTACACTGACCATTACTGGCATAGCTAGGTTGGGGCAGCAGCCTCATGAAAGAGATGTACACTGACCATTACTGGCATAGCTAGGTTGGGGCAGCAGCCTCATGAAAGAGATGTACACAGACCATTACTGGCATAGCTCGGTTGGAGCAGCATCCTCATGAAAGAGATGTACACTGCCCATTACTGGCATAGCTAGGTTGGAGCAGCATCCTCATGAAAGAGATGTACACTGCCCATTACTGGCATAGCTAGGTTGGGGCAGCAGCCTCATGAAAGAGATTTACATTGAACATTACTGGCATAGCTAGGTCGGGCAGCAGCTTCATGCATGGGATTTACACTGACCATTACTGGCATAGCTAGGTTGGGGCAGCAGCCTCATGAAAGAGATGTACACTGCCCATTACTGGCATAGCTAGGTTGGGGCAGCAGCCTCATGAAAGAGATTTACACAGACCATTACTGGCATAGCTAGGTTGGGGCAGCAGCCTCATGAAAGAGATGTACACTGACCATTACTGGCATAGCTAGGTTGGGGCAGCAGCCTCATGAAAGAGATGTACACTGACCATTACTGGCATAGCTAGGTTGGGGCAGCAGCCTCATGAAAGAGATGTACACAGACCATTACTGGCATAGCTAGGTTGGGGCAGCAGCCTCATGAAAGAGATGTACACAGACCATTACTGGCATAGCTCGGTTGGAGCAGCATCCTCATGAAAGAGATGTACACTGCCCATTACTGGCATAGCTAGGTTGGAGCAGCATCCTCATGAAAGAGATGTACACTGCCCATTACTGGCATAGCTAGGTTGGGGCAGCAGCCTCATGAAAGAGATGTACACTGACCATTACTGGCATAGCTCGGTTGGGGCAGCAGCCTCATGCATGGGATTTACACTGACCATTACTGGCATAGCTAGGTTGGGGCAGCAGCCTCATGCATGGGATTTACACAGACCATTAATGGCACAGATAGGACACAGCTGCAGCTCCATGCATGGGATTTACACTGACCATTACTGGCATAGCTAGGTTGGGGCAGCAGCCTCATGTATGGGATTTACACAGACCATTACTGGCATGGCTAGGTTGGGGCAGCAGCCTCATGAAAGAGATGTACACAGACCATTACTGGCATAGCTAGGTTGGGGCAGCAGCCTCATGCATGGGATTTACACAGACCATTACTGGCACAGATAGGACACAGCTGCAGCTCCATGCATGGGATTTACACTGAACATTACTGGCATAGCTAGGTTGGAGCAGCAGCCACATGCATGGGATTTACACTGACCATTACTGGCATAGCTAGGTTGGGGCAGCAGCCTCATGAAAGAGATGTACAGTGACCATTACTGGCATGGCTAGGTTGGGGCAGCAGCCTCATGAAAGAGATGTACAGTGACCATTACTGGCATGGCTAGGTTGGGGCAGCAGCCTCATGTATGGGATTTACACAGACCATTACTGGCATGGCTAGGTTGGGGCAGCAGCCTCATGTATGGGATTTACACAGACCATTACTGGCATGGCTAGGTTGGGGCAGCAGCCTCATGTATGGGATTTACACAGACCATTACTGGCATGGCTAGGTTGGGGCAGCAGCCTCATGAAAGAGATTTACACAGACCATTACTGGCATGGCTAGGTTGGGGCAGCAGCCTCATGAAAGAGATGTACAGTGACCATTACTGGCATGGCTAGGTTGGGGCAGCAGCCTCATGAAAGAGATTTACACAGACCATTACTGGCATGGCTAGGTTGGGGCAGCAGCCTCATGAAAGAGATGTACAGTGATCATTACTGGCATGGCTAGGTTGGGGCAGCAGCCTCATGAAAGAGATGTACAGTGACCATTACTTGCATGGCTAGGTTGGGGCAGCAGCCTCATGAAAGAGATGTACAGTGACCATTACTGGCATGGCTAGGTTGGGGCAGCAGCCTCATGTATGGGATTTACACAGACCATTACTGGCATAGCTAGGTTGGGGCAGCAGCCTCATGAAAGAGATGTACACTGACCATTACTGGCATAGCTAGGTTGGAGCAGCATCCTCATGAAAGAGATTTACACAGACCATTACTGGCATAGCTAGGTTGGGGCAGCAGCCTCATGAAAGAGATGTACACAGACCATTACTGGCATAGCTAGGTTGGGGCAGCAGCCTCATGAAAGAGATGTACACAGACCATTACTGGCATAGCTAGGTTGGAGCAGCAGCCTCATGAAAGAGATGTACACTGACCATTACTGGCATAGCTAGGTTGGGGCAGCAGCCTCATGAAAGAGATGTACACTGACCATTACTGGCATAGCTAGGTTGGGGCAGCAGCCTCATGAAAGAGATGTACACAGACCATTACTGGCATAGCTCGGTTGGAGCAGCAGCCTCATGAAAGAGATGTACACTGCGCATTACTGGCATAGCTAGGTTGGAGCAGCATCCTCATGAAAGAGATGTACACTGCCCATTACTGGCATAGCTAGGTTGGGGCAGCAGCCTCATGAAAGAGATGTACACTGACCATTACTGGCATAGCTATGTTGGAGCAGCATCCTCATGAAAGAGATTTACACAGACCATTACTGGCATAGCTAGGTTGGGGCAGCAGCCTCATGAAAGAGATGTACACAGACCATTACTGGCATAGCTAGGTTGGGGCAGCAGCCTCATGAAAGAGATGTACACAGACCATTACTGGCATAGCTAGGTTGGGGCAGCAGCCTCATGAAAGAGATGTACAGTGACCATTACTGGCATAGCTAGGTTGGGGCAGCAGCCTCATGAAAGAGATGTACACTGACCATTACTGGCATAGCTAGGTTGGGGCAGCAGCCTCATGAAAGAGATGTACACTGACCATTACTGGCATAGCTAGGTTGGGGCAGCAGCCTCATGAAAGAGATGTACACTGACCATTACTGGCATAGCTAGGTTGGGGCAGCAGCCTCATGAAAGAGATGTACACAGACCATTACTGGCATAGCTCGGTTGGAGCAGCATCCTCATGAAAGAGATGTACACTGCCCATTACTGGCATAGCTAGGTTGGAGCAGCATCCTCATGAAAGAGATGTACACTGCCCATTACTGGCATAGCTAGGTTGGGGCAGCAGCCTCATGAAAGAGATTTACATTGAACATTACTGGCATAGCTAGGTCGGGCAGCAGCTTCATGCATGGGATTTACACTGACCATTACTGGCATAGCTAGGTTGGGGCAGCAGCCTCATGAAAGAGATGTACACTGCCCATTACTGGCATAGCTAGGTTGGGGCAGCAGCCTCATGAAAGAGATTTACACAGACCATTACTGGCATAGCTAGGTTGGGGCAGCAGCCTCATGAAAGAGATGTACACTGACCATTACTGGCATAGCTAGGTTGGGGCAGCAGCCTCATGAAAGAGATGTACACTGACCATTACTGGCATAGCTAGGTTGGGGCAGCAGCCTCATGAAAGAGATGTACACAGACCATTACTGGCATAGCTAGGTTGGGGCAGCAGCCTCATGAAAGAGATGTACACAGACCATTACTGGCATAGCTCGGTTGGAGCAGCATCCTCATGAAAGAGATGTACACTGCCCATTACTGGCATAGCTAGGTTGGAGCAGCATCCTCATGAAAGAGATGTACACTGCCCATTACTGGCATAGCTAGGTTGGGGCAGCAGCCTCATGAAAGAGATGTACACTGACCATTACTGGCATAGCTCGGTTGGGGCAGCAGCCTCATGCATGGGATTTACACTGACCATTACTGGCATAGCTAGGTTGGGGCAGCAGCCTCATGCATGGGATTTACACAGACCATTAATGGCACAGATAGGACACAGCTGCAGCTCCATGCATGGGATTTACACTGACCATTACTGGCATAGCTAGGTTGGGGCAGCAGCCTCATGTATGGGATTTACACAGACCATTACTGGCATGGCTAGGTTGGGGCAGCAGCCTCATGAAAGAGATGTACACAGACCATTACTGGCATAGCTAGGTTGGGGCAGCAGCCTCATGCATGGGATTTACACAGACCATTACTGGCACAGATAGGACACAGCTGCAGCTCCATGCATGGGATTTACACTGACCATTACTGGCATAGCTAGGTTGGGGCAGCAGCCACATGCATGGGATTTACACTGGCCATTACTGGCATAGCTAGGTTGGGGCAGCAGCCTCATGAAAGAGATGTACAGTGACCATTACTGGCATGGCTAGGTTGGGGCAGCAGCCTCATGAAAGAGATGTACAGTGACCATTACTGGCATGGCTAGGTTGGGGCAGCAGCCTCATGTATGGGATTTACACAGACCATTACTGGCATGGCTAGGTTGGGGCAGCAGCCTCATGTATGGGATTTACACAGACCATTACTGGCATGGCTAGGTTGGGGCAGCAGCCTCATGTATGGGATTTACACAGACCATTACTGGCATGGCTAGGTTGGGGCAGCAGCCTCATGAAAGAGATTTACACAGACCATTACTGGCATGGCTAGGTTGGGGCAGCAGCCTCATGAAAGAGATGTACAGTGACCATTACTGGCATGGCTAGGTTGGGGCAGCAGCCTCATGAAAGAGATTTACACAGACCATTACTGGCATGGCTAGGTTGGGGCAGCAGCCTCATGAAAGAGATGTACAGTGATCATTACTGGCATGGCTAGGTTGGGGCAGCAGCCTCATGAAAGAGATGTACAGTGACCATTACTGGCATGGCTAGGTTGGGGCAGCAGCCTCATGAAAGAGATGTACAATGACCATTACTGGCATGGCTAGGTTGGGGCAGCAGCCTCATGAAAGAGATGTACACTGACCATTACTGGCATAGCTAGGTTGGGGCAGCAGCCTCATGAAAGAGATGTACACTGACCATTACTGGCATAGCTAGGTTGGGGCAGCAGCCTCATGAAAGAGATGTACACAGACCATTACTGGCATAGCTCGGTTGGAGCAGCATCCTCATGAAAGAGATGTACACTGCCCATTACTGGCATAGCTAGGTTGGAGCAGCATCCTCATGAAAGAGATGTACACTGCCCATTACTGGCATAGCTAGGTTGGGGCAGCAGCCTCATGAAAGAGATTTACATTGAACATTACTGGCATAGCTAGGTCGGGCAGCAGCTTCATGCATGGGATTTACACTGACCATTACTGGCATAGCTAGGTTGGGGCAGCAGCCTCATGAAAGAGATGTACACTGCCCATTACTGGCATAGCTAGGTTGGGGCAGCAGCCTCATGAAAGAGATTTACACAGACCATTACTGGCATAGCTAGGTTGGGGCAGCAGCCTCATGAAAGAGATGTACACTGACCATTACTGGCATAGCTAGGTTGGGGCAGCAGCCTCATGAAAGAGATGTACACTGACCATTACTGGCATAGCTAGGTTGGGGCAGCAGCCTCATGAATGAGATGTACACAGACCATTACTGGCATAGCTAGGTTGGGGCAGCAGCCTCATGAAAGAGATTTACACAGACCATTACTGGCATAGCTCGGTTGGAGCAGCATCCTCATGAAAGAGATGTACACTGCCCATTACTGGCATAGCTAGGTTGGAGCAGCAGCCTCATGAAAGAGATGTACACTGCCCATTACTGGCATAGCTAGGTTGGGGCAGCAGCCTCATGAAAGAGATGTACAGTGACCATTACTGGCATAGCTCGGTTGGGGCAGCAGCCTCATGCATGGGATTTACACTGACCATTACTGGCATAGCTAGGTTGGGGCAGCAGCCTCATGCATGGGATTTACACAGACCATTAATGGCACAGATAGGACACAGCTGCAGCTCCATGCATGGGATTTACACTGACCATTACTGGCATAGCTAGGTTGGGGCAGCAGCCTCATGTATGGGATTTACACAGACCATTACTGGCATGGCTAGGTTGGGGCAGCAGCCTCATGAAAGAGATGTACACAGACCATTACTGGCATAGCTAGGTTGGGGCAGCAGCCTCATGCATGGGATTTACACTGACCATTACTGGCATAGCTAGTTTGGGGCAGCAGCCTCATGTATGGGATTTACACAGACCATTACTGGCATGGCTAGGTTGGGGCAGCAGCCTCATGAAAGAGATGTACACAGACCATTACTGGCATAGCTAGGTTGGGACAGCAGCCACATGCATGGGATTTACACTGACCATTACTGGCATAGCTAGGTTGGGGCAGCAGCCTCATGAAAGAGATTTACAGTGACCATTACTGGCATGGCTAGGTTGGGGCAGCAGCCTCATGAAAGAGATGTACAGTGACCATTACTGGCATGGCTAGGTTGGGGCAGCAGCCTCATGTATGGGATTTACACAGACCATTACTGGCATGGGTAGGTTGGGGGAGCAGCCTCATGTATGGGATTTACACAGACCATTACTGGCATAGCTAGGTTGGGGCAGCAGCCTCATGTATGGGATTTACACAGACCATTACTGGCATGGCTAGGTTGGGGCAGCAGCCTCATGTATGGGATTTACACAGACCATTACTGGCATGGCTAGGTTGGGGTAGCAGCCTCGTGAAAGAGATTTACACAGACCATTACTGGCATGGCTAGGTTGGGGCAGCAGCCTCATGAAAGAGATTTACACAGACCATTACTGGCATGGCCAGGTTGGGGCAGCAGCCTCATCAAAGAGATGTACAGTGATCATTACTGGCATGGCTAGGTTGGGGCAGCAGCCTCATGAAAGAGATGTACAGTGACCATTACTGGCATGGCTAGGTTGGGGCAGCAGCCTCATGAAAGAGATGTACAGTGACCATTACTGGCATGGCTAGGTTGGGGCAGCAGCCTCATGAAAGAGATTTACACAGAGCATTACTGGCATGGCTAGGTTGGGGCAGCAGCCTCATGAAAGAGATGTACACTGCCCATTACTGGCATAGCTAGGTTGGGGCAGCAGCCTCATGAAAGAGATTTACACAGACCATTACTGGCATAGCTAGGTTGGGGCAGCAGCCTCATGAAAGAGATTTACACAGACCATTACTGGCATAGCTAGGTTGGGGCAGCAGCCTCATGAAAGAGATTTACACAGACCATTACTGGCATGGCTAGGTTGGGGCAGCAGCCTCATGAAAGAGATTTACACAGACCATTACTGGCATAGCTAGGTTGGGGCAGCAGCCTCATGAAAGAGATTTACAGAGACCATTACTGGCATAGCTAGGTTGGGGTAGCAGCCTCATGAAAGAGATTTACACAGACCATTACTGGCATGGCTAGGTTAGGGCAGCAGCCTCATGAAAGAGATGTACAGTGACCATTACTGGCATGGCTAGGTTGGGGCAGCAGCCTCATGAAAGAGATGTACAGTGACCATTACTGGCATGGCTAGGTTGGGGCAGCAGCCTCATGAAAGAGATTTACACAGACCATTACTGGCATGGCTAGGTTGGGGCAGCAGCCTCATGAAAGAGATGTACAGTGACCATTACTGGCATGGCTAGGTTGGAGCAGCAGACACATGAAAGAGATTTACACAGACCATTACTAGCATGGCTAGGTTGGGGCAGCAGCCTCATGAAAGAGATGTACAGTGACCATTACTGGCATGGCTAGGTTGGAGCAGCAGCCTCATGAAAGAGATGTACAGTGACCATTACTGGCATGGCTAGGTTGGGGCAGCAGCCTCATGAAAGAGATTTACACAGACCATTACTGGCATGGCTAGGTTGGGGCAGCAGCCTCATGAAAGAGATTTACACAGACCATTACTGGCATGGCTAGGTTGGGGCAGCAGCCTCATGAAAGAGATTTACACAGACCATTACTGGCATAGCTAGGTTGGGGCAGCAGCCTCATGAAAGAGATTTACACAGACCATTACTGGCATGGCTAGGTTGGGGCAGCAGCCTCATGAAAGAGATTTACACAGACCATTACTGGCATGGCTAGGTTGGGGCAGCAGCCTCATGAAAGAGATGTACAGTGACCATTACTGGCATAGCTAGGTTGGAGCAGCAGCCTCATGAAAGAGATTTACAGTGACCATTACTGGCATGGCTAGGTTGGGGCAGCAGCCTCATGAAAGAGATGTACAGTGACCATTACTGGCATGGCTAGGTTGGGGCAGCAGCCTCATGAAAGAGATTTACACAGAGCATTACTGGCATGGCTAGGTTGGGGCAGCAGCCTCATGAAAAAGATGTACAGTGACCATTACTGGCATGGCTAGGTTGGAGCAGCAGCCTCATGAAAGAGATTTACACAGACCATTACTGGCATGGCTAGGTTGGGGCAGCAGCCTCATGAAAGAGATTTACACAGACCATTACTGGCATGGCTAGGTTGGGGCAGCAGCCTCATGAAAGAGATGTACAGTGACCATTACTGGCATGGCTAGGTTGGAGCAGCAGCCTCATGAAAGAGATTTACACAGACCATTACTGGCATGGCTAGGTTGGGGCAGCAGCCTCATGAAAGAGATGTACAGTGATCATTACTGGCATGGCTAGGTTGGGGCAGCAGCCTCATGAAAGAGATGTACAGTGACCATTACTGGCATGGCTAGGTTGGAGCAGCAGCCTCATGAAAGAGATTTACACAGACCATTACTGGCATGGCTAGGTTGGGGCAGCAGCCTCATGAAAGAGATGTACACTGACCATTACTGGCATAGCTAGGTTGGGGCAGCAGCCTCATGAAAGAGATGTACAGTGACCATTACTGGCATGGCTAGGTTGGGGCAGCAGCCTCATGAAAGAGATGTACAGTGACCATTACTGGCATGGCTAGGTTGGGGCAGCAGCCTCATGAAAGAGATGTACAGTGACCATTACTGGCATGGCTAGGTTGGGGCAGCAGCCTCATGAAAGAGATGTACAGTGACCATTACTGGCATAGCTAGGTTGGGGCAGCAGCCTCATGAAAGAGATTTACACAGACCATTACTGGCATAGCTAGGTTGGGGCAGCAGCCTCATGAAAGAGATTTACAGTGACCATTACTGGCATGGCTAGGTTGGGGCAGCAGCCTCATGAAAGAGATTTACACAGACCATTACTGGCATGGCTAGGTTGGAGCAGCAGCCTCATGAAAGAGATTTACACAGACCATTACTGGCATGGCTAGGTTGGGGCAGCAGCCTCATGAAAGAGATGTACAGTGACCATTACTGGCATGGCTAGGTTGGAGCAGCAGCCTCATGAAAGAGATTTACACAGACCATTACTGGCATGGCTAGGTTGGGGCAGCAGCCTCATGAAAGAGATGTACAGTGACCATTACTGGCATGGCTAGGTTGGGGCAGCAGCCTCATGAAAGAGATGTACAGTGACCATTACTGGCATGGCTAGGTTGGGGCAGCAGCCTCATGAAAGAAATTTACACAGACCATTACTGGCATAGCTAGGTTGAGGCAGCAGCCTCATGAAAGAGATTTACACAGACCATTACTGGCATGGCTAGGTTGGAGCAGCAGCCTCATGAAAGAGATTTACACAGACCATTACTGGCATGGCTAGGTTGGGGCAGCAGCCTCATGAAAGAGATTTACACAGACCATTACTGGCATAGCTAGGTTGGAGCAGCAGCCTCATGAAAGAGATGTACAGTGACCATTACTGGCATGGCTAGGTTGGGGCAGCAGCCTCATGAAAGAGATTTACAGTGACCATTACTGGCATGGCTAGGTTGGGGCAGCAGCCTCATGAAAGAGATGTACAGTGACCATTACTGGCATGGCTAGGTTGGGGCAGCAGCCTCATGAAAGAGATGTACAGTGACCATTACTGGCATGGCTAGGTTGGGGCAGCAGCCTCATGAAAGAGATGTACACAGACCATTACTGGCATAGCTCGGTTGGAGCAGCATCCTCATGAAAGAGATGTACACTGCCCATTACTGGCATAGCTAGGTTGGAGCAGCATCCTCATGAAAGAGATGTACACTGCCCATTACTGGCATAGCTAGGTTGGGGCAGCAGCCTCATGAAAGAGATTTACATTGAACATTACTGGCATAGCTAGGTCGGGCAGCAGCTTCATGCATGGGATTTACACTGACCATTACTGGCATAGCTAGGTTGGGGCAGCAGCCTCATGAAAGAGATGTACACTGCCCATTACTGGCATAGCTAGGTTGGGGCAGCAGCCTCATGAAAGAGATTTACACAGACCATTACTGGCATAGCTAGGTTGGGGCAGCAGCCTCATGAAAGAGATGTACACTGACCATTACTGGCATAGCTAGGTTGGGGCAGCAGCCTCATGAAAGAGATGTACACTGACCATTACTGGCATAGCTAGGTTGGGGCAGCAGCCTCATGAATGAGATGTACACAGACCATTACTGGCATAGCTAGGTTGGGGCAGCAGCCTCATGAAAGAGATTTACACAGACCATTACTGGCATAGCTCGGTTGGAGCAGCATCCTCATGAAAGAGATGTACACTGCCCATTACTGGCATAGCTAGGTTGGAGCAGCAGCCTCATGAAAGAGATGTACACTGCCCATTACTGGCATAGCTAGGTTGGGGCAGCAGCCTCATGAAAGAGATGTACAGTGACCATTACTGGCATAGCTCGGTTGGGGCAGCAGCCTCATGCATGGGATTTACACTGACCATTACTGGCATAGCTAGGTTGGGGCAGCAGCCTCATGCATGGGATTTACACAGACCATTAATGGCACAGATAGGACACAGCTGCAGCTCCATGCATGGGATTTACACTGACCATTACTGGCATAGCTAGGTTGGGGCAGCAGCCTCATGTATGGGATTTACACAGACCATTACTGGCATGGCTAGGTTGGGGCAGCAGCCTCATGAAAGAGATGTACACAGACCATTACTGGCATAGCTAGGTTGGGGCAGCAGCCTCATGCATGGGATTTACACTGACCATTACTGGCATAGCTAGTTTGGGGCAGCAGCCTCATGTATGGGATTTACACAGACCATTACTGGCATGGCTAGGTTGGGGCAGCAGCCTCATGAAAGAGATGTACACAGACCATTACTGGCATAGCTAGGTTGGGACAGCAGCCACATGCATGGGATTTACACTGACCATTACTGGCATAGCTAGGTTGGGGCAGCAGCCTCATGAAAGAGATTTACAGTGACCATTACTGGCATGGCTAGGTTGGGGCAGCAGCCTCATGAAAGAGATGTACAGTGACCATTACTGGCATGGCTAGGTTGGGGCAGCAGCCTCATGTATGGGATTTACACAGACCATTACTGGCATGGGTAGGTTGGGGCAGCAGCCTCATGTATGGGATTTACACAGACCATTACTGGCATAGCTAGGTTGGGGCAGCAGCCTCATGTATGGGATTTACACAGACCATTACTGGCATGTCTAGGTTGGGGCAGCAGCCTCATGTATGGGATTTACACAGACCATTACTGGCATGGCTAGGTTGGGGTAGCAGCCTCGTGAAAGAGATTTACACAGACCATTACTGGCATGGCTAGGTTGGGGCAGCAGCCTCATGAAAGAGATTTACACAGACCATTACTGGCATGGCCAGGTTGGGGCAGCAGCCTCATCAAAGAGATGTACAGTGATCATTACTGGCATGGCTAGGTTGGGGCAGCAGCCTCATGAAAGAGATGTACAGTGACCATTACTGGCATGGCTAGGTTGGGGCAGCAGCCTCATGAAAGAGATGTACAGTGACCATTACTGGCATGGCTAGGTTGGGGCAGCAGCCTCATGAAAGAGATTTACACAGACCATTACTGGCATGGCTAGGTTGGGGCAGCAGCCTCATGAAAGAGATGTACACTGCCCATTACTGGCATAGCTAGGTTGGGGCAGCAGCCTCATGAAAGAGATTTACACAGACCATTACTGGCATAGCTAGGTTGGGGCAGCAGCCTCATGAAAGAGATTTACACAGACCATTACTGGCATAGCTAGGTTGGGGCAGCAGCCTCATGAAAGAGATTTACACAGACCATTACTGGCATGGCTAGGTTGGGGCAGCAGCCTCATGAAAGAGATTTACACAGACCATTACTGGCATAGCTAGGTTGGGGCAGCAGCCTCATGAAAGAGATTTACAGAGACCATTACTGGCATAGCTAGGTTGGGGTAGCAGCCTCATGAAAGAGATTTACACAGACCATTACTGGCATGGCTAGGTTAGGGCAGCAGCCTCATGAAAGAGATGTACAGTGACCATTACTGGCATGGCTAGGTTGGGGCAGCAGCCTCATGAAAGAGATGTACAGTGACCATTACTGGCATGGCTAGGTTGGGGCAGCAGCCTCATGAAAGAGATTTACACAGACCATTACTGGCATGGCTAGGTTGGGGCAGCAGCCTCATGAAAGAGATGTACAGTGACCATTACTGGCATGGCTAGGTTGGAGCAGCAGACACATGAAAGAGATTTACACAGACCATTACTAGCATGGCTAGGTTGGGGCAGCAGCCTCATGAAAGAGATGTACAGTGACCATTACTGGCATGGCTAGGTTGGAGCAGCAGCCTCATGAAAGAGATGTACAGTGACCATTACTGGCATGGCTAGGTTGGGGCAGCAGCCTCATGAAAGAGATTTACACAGACCATTACTGGCATGGCTAGGTTGGGGCAGCAGCCTCATGAAAGAGATTTACACAGACCATTACTGGCATGGCTAGGTTGGGGCAGCAGCCTCATGAAAGAGATTTACACAGACCATTACTGGCATAGCTAGGTTGGGGCAGCAGCCTCATGAAAGAGATTTACACAGACCATTACTGGCATGGCTAGGTTGGGGCAGCAGCCTCATGAAAGAGATTTACACAGACCATTACTGGCATGGCTAGGTTGGGGCAGCAGCCTCATGAAAGAGATGTACAGTGACCATTACTGGCATAGCTAGGTTGGAGCAGCAGCCTCATGAAAGAGATTTACAGTGACCATTACTGGCATGGCTAGGTTGGGGCAGCAGCCTCATGAAAGAGATGTACAGTGACCATTACTGGCATGGCTAGGTTGGGGCAGCAGCCTCATGAAAGAGATTTACACAGACCATTACTGGCATGGCTAGGTTGGGGCAGCAGCCTCATGAAAAAGATGTACAGTGACCATTACTGGCATGGCTAGGTTGGAGCAGCAGCCTCATGAAAGAGATTTACACAGACCATTACTGGCATGGCTAGGTTGGGGCAGCAGCCTCATGAAAGAGATTTACACAGACCATTACTGGCATGGCTAGGTTGGGGCAGCAGCCTCATGAAAGAGATGTACAGTGACCATTACTGGCATGGCTAGGTTGGAGCAGCAGCCTCATGAAAGAGATTTACACAGACCATTACTGGCATGGCTAGGTTGGGGCAGCAGCCTCATGAAAGAGATGTACAGTGATCATTACTGGCATGGCTAGGTTGGGGCAGCAGCCTCATGAAAGAGATGTACAGTGACCATTACTGGCATGGCTAGGTTGGAGCAGCAGCCTCATGAAAGAGATTTACACAGACCATTACTGGCATGGCTAGGTTGGGGCAGCAGCCTCATGAAAGAGATGTACACTGACCATTACTGGCATAGCTAGGTTGGGGCAGCAGCCTCATGAAAGAGATGTACAGTGACCATTACTGGCATGGCTAGGTTGGGGCAGCAGCCTCATGAAAGAGATGTACAGTGACCATTACTGGCATGGCTAGGTTGGGGCAGCAGCCTCATGAAAGAGATGTACAGTGACCATTACTGGCATGGCTAGGTTGGGGCAGCAGCCTCATGAAAGAGATGTACAGTGACCATTACTGGCATAGCTAGGTTGGGGCAGCAGCCTCATGAAAGAGATTTACACAGACCATTACTGGCATAGCTAGGTTGGGGCAGCAGCCTCATGAAAGAGATTTACAGTGACCATTACTGGCATGGCTAGGTTGGGGCAGCAGCCTCATGAAAGAGATTTACACAGACCATTACTGGCATGGCTAGGTTGGAGCAGCAGCCTCATGAAAGAGATTTACACAGACCATTACTGGCATGGCTAGGTTGGGGCAGCAGCCTCATGAAAGAGATGTACAGTGACCATTACTGGCATGGCTAGGTTGGAGCAGCAGCCTCATGAAAGAGATTTACACAGACCATTACTGGCATGGCTAGGTTGGGGCAGCAGCCTCATGAAAGAGATGTACAGTGACCATTACTGGCATGGCTAGGTTGGGGCAGCAGCCTCATGAAAGAGATGTACAGTGACCATTACTGGCATGGCTAGGTTGGGGCAGCAGCCTCATGAAAGAAATTTACACAGACCATTACTGGCATAGCTAGGTTGAGGCAGCAGCCTCATGAAAGAGATTTACACAGACCATTACTGGCATGGCTAGGTTGGAGCAGCAGCCTCATGAAAGAGATTTACACAGACCATTACTGGCATGGCTAGGTTGGGGCAGCAGCCTCATGAAAGAGATTTACACAGACCATTACTGGCATAGCTAGGTTGGAGCAGCAGCCTCATGAAAGAGATGTACAGTGACCATTACTGGCATGGCTAGGTTGGGGCAGCAGCCTCATGAAAGAGATTTACAGTGACCATTACTGGCATGGCTAGGTTGGGGCAGCAGCCTCATGAAAGAGATGTACAGTGACCATTACTGGCATGGCTAGGTTGGGGCAGCAGCCTCATGAAAGAGATGTACAGTGACCATTACTGGCATGGCTAGGTTGGGGCAGCAGCCTCATGAAAGAGATGTACAGTGACCATTACTGGCATGGCTAGGTTGGGGCAGCAGCCTCATGAAAGAGATGTACAGTGACCATTACTGGCATAGCTAGGTTGGGGCAGCAGCCTCATGAAAGAGATATACAGTGACCATTACTGGCATGGCTAGGTTGGGGCAGCAGCCTCATGAAAGAGATGTACAGTGACCATTACTGGCATGGCTAGGTTGGGGCAGCAGCCTCATGAAAGAGATGTACAGTGACCATTACTGGCATGGCTAGGTTGGGGCAGCAGCCTCATGAAAGAGATTTACAGTGACCATTACTGGCATGGCTAGGTTGGGGCAGCAGCCTCATGAAAGAGATGTACAGTGACCATTACTGGCATGGCTAGGTTGGAGCAGCAGCCTCATGAAAGAGATTTACACAGACCATTACTGGCATGGCTACGTTGGAGCAGCAGCCTCATGAAAGAGATTTACACAGACCATTACTGGCATGGCTAGGTTGGGGCAGCAGCCTCATGAAAGAGATTTACACAGACCATTACTGGCATGGCTAGGTTGGAGCAGCAGCCTCATGAAAGAGATTTACACAGACCATTACTGGCATGGCTAGGTTGGGGCAGCAGCCTCATGAAAGAGATTTACACAGACCATTACTGGCATGGCTAGGTTGGGGCAGCAGCCTCATGAAAGAGATGTACAGTGACCATTACTGGCATGGCTAGGTTGGAGCAGCAGCCTCATGAAAGAGATTTACACAGACCATTACTGGCATGGCTAGGTTGGGGCAGCAGCCTCATGAAAGAGATGTACAGTGACCATTACTGGCATGGCTAGGTTGGAGCAGCAGCCTCATGAAAGAGATTTACACAGACCATTACTGGCATAGCTAGGTTGGGGCAGCAGCCTCATGAAAGAGATTTACACAGACCATTACTGGCATGGCTAGGTTGGGGCAGCAGCCTCATGAAAGAGATGTACAGTGACCATTACTGGCATGGCTAGGTTGGGGCAGCAGCCTCATGAAAGAGATGTACAGTGACCATTACTGGCATGGCTAGGTTGGAGCAGCAGCCTCATGAAAGAGATGTACAGTGACCTTTACTGGCATGGCTAGGTTGGAGCAGCAGCCTCATGAAAGAGATTTACACAGACCATTACTGGCATGGCTAGGTTGGGGCAGCAGCCTCATGAAAGAGATTTACACAGACCATTACTGGCATGGCTAGGTTGGAGCAGCAGCCTCATGAAAGAGATTTACACAGACCATTACTGGCATGGCTAGGTTGGGGCAGCAGCCTCATGAAAGAGATTTACACAGACCATTACTGGCATGGCTAGGTTGGGGCAGCAGCCTCATGAAAGAGATGTACAGTGACCATTACTGGCATGGCTAGGTTGGAGCAGCAGCCTCATGAAAGAGATTTACACAGACCATTACTGGCATGGCTAGGTTGGGGCAGCAGCCTCATGAAAGAGATTTACACAGACCATTACTGGCATAGCTAGGTTGGGGCAGCAGCCTCATGAAAGAGATGTACAGTGACCATTACTGGCATGGCTAGGTTGGAGCAGCAGCCTCATGAAAGAGATTTACACAGACCATTACTGGCATAGCTAGGTTGGGGCAGCAGCCTCATGAAAGAGATTTACACAGACCATTACTGGCATGGCTAGGTTGGGGCAGCAGCCTCATGAAAGAGATGTACAGTGACCATTACTGGCATGGCTAGGTTGGGGCAGCAGCCTCATGAAAGAGATTTACACAGACCATTACTGGCATGGCTAGGTTGGGGCAGCAGCCTCATGAAAGAGATTTACACAGACCATTACTGGCATAGCTAGGTTGGGGCAGCAGCCTCATGAAAGAGATTTACACAGACCATTACTGGCATGGCTAGGTTGGGGCAGCAGCCTCATGAAAGAGATGTACAGTGACCATTACTGGCATGGCTAGGTTGGGGCAGCAGCCTCATGAAAGAGATGTACAGTGACCATTACTGGCATGGCTAGGTTGGGGCAGCAGCCTCATGAAAGAGATTTACACAGACCATTACTGGCATGGCTAGGTTGGGGCAGCAGCCTCATGAAAGAGATGTACAGTGACCATTACTGGCATGGCTAGGTTGGGGCAGCAGCCTCATGAAAGAGATTTACACAGACCATTACTGGCATGGCTAGGTTGGGGCAGCAGCCTCATGAAAGAGATGTACAGTGACCATTACTGGCATGGCTAGGTTGGGGCAGCAGCCTCATGAAAGAGATTTACACAGACCATTACTGGCATGGCTAGGTTGGGGCAGCAGCCTCATGAAAGAGATTTACACAGACCATTACTGGCATGGCTAGGTTGGGGGAGCAGCCTCATGAAAGAGATTTACACAGACCATTACTGGCATAGCTAGGTTGGGGCAGCAGCCTCATGAAAGAAATTTACACAGACCATTACTGGCATGGCTAGGTTGGGGCAGCAGCCTCATGAAAGAGATGTACAGTGACCATTACTGGCATGGCTAGGTTGGAGCAGCAGCCTCATGAAAGAGATGTACAGTGACCATTACTGGCATGGCTAGGTTGGGGCAGCAGCCTCATGAAAGAGATTTACACAGACCATTACTGGCATGGCTAGGTTGGGGCAGCAGCCTCATGAAAGAGATTTACACAGACCATTACTGGCATGGCTAGGTTGGGGCAGCAGCCTCATGAAAGAGATTTACACAGACCATTACTGGCATGGCTAGGTTGGGGCAGCAGCCTCATGAAAGAGATTTACACAGACCATTACTGGCATGGCTAGGTTGGGGCAGCAGCCTCATGAAAGAGATGTACAGTGACCATTACTGGCATGGCTAGGTTGGAGCAGCAGCCTCATGAAAGAGATGTACAGTGACCATTACTGGCATGGCTAGGTTGGGGCAGCAGCCTCATGAAAGAGATTTACAGTGACCATTACTGGCATGGCTAGGTTGGGGCAGCAGCCTCATGAAAGAGATTTACACAGACCATTACTGGCATAGCTAGGTTGGGGCAGCAGCCTCATGAAAGAGATTTATACAGACCATTACTGGCATGGCTAGGTTGGAGCAGCAGCCTCATAAAAGAGATTTACACAGACCATTACTGGCATGGCTAGGTTGGGGCAGCAGCCTCATGAAAGAGATTTACACAGACCATTACTGGCATGGCTAGGTTGGGGCAGCAGCCTCATAGAAAGAGATGTACAGTGACCATTACTGGCATAGCTAGGTTGGGGCAGCAGCCTCATGAAAGAGATGTACACAGACCATTACTGGCATGGCTAGGTTGGGGCAGCAGCCTCATGAAAGAGATTTACACAGACCATTACTGGCATGGCTAGGTTGGGGCAGCAGCCTCATGAAAGAGATGTACAGTGACCATTACTGGCATGGCTAGGTTGGAGCAGCAGCCTCATGAAAGAGATTTACACAGACCATTACTGGCATGGCTAGGTTGGAGCAGCAGCCTCATGAAAGAGATGTACAGTGACCATTACTGGCATGGCTAGGTTGGGGCAGCAGCCTCATGAAAGAGATGTACAGTGACCATTACTGGCATGGCTAGGTTGGGGCAGCAGCCTCATGAAAGAGATGTACAGTGACCATTACTGGCATGGCTAGGTTGGGGCAGCAGCCTCATGTATGGGATTTACACAGACCATTACTGGCATGGCTAGGTTGGAGCAGCAGCCTCATGAAAGAGATGTACACAGACCATTACTGGCATGGCTAGGTTGGGGCAGCAGCCTCATGAAAGAGATTTACAGTGACCATTACTGGCATGGCTAGGTTGGGGCAGCAGCCTCATGAAAGAGATTTACAGTGACCATTACTGGCATGGCTAGGTTGGGGCAGCAGCCTCATGAAAGAGATTTACACAGACCATTACTGGCATGGCTAGGTTGGGGCAGCAGCCTCATGAAAGAGATTTACAGTGACCATTACTGGCATGGCTAGGTTGGAGCAGCAGCCTCATGAAAGAGATTTACAGTGACCATTACTGGCATGGCTAGGTTGGGGCAGCAGCCTCATGAAAGAGATGTACAGTGACCATTACTGGCATGGCTAGGTTGGGGCAGCAGCCTCATGAAAGAGATGTACAGTGACCATTACTGGCATGGCTAGGTTGGGGCAGCAGCCTCATGAAAGAGATGTACAGTGACCATTACTGGCATGGCTAGGTTGGGGCAGCAGCCTCATGAAAGAGATGTACAGTGACCATTACTGGCATGGCTAGGTTGGGGCAGCAGCCTCATGAAAGAGATGTACAGTGACCATTACTGGCATGGCTAGGTTGGAGCAGCAGCCTCATGAAAGAGATGTACAGTGACCATTACTGGCATGGCTAGGTTGGAGCAGCAGCCTCATGAAAGAGATTTACACAGACCATTACTGGCATGGCTAGGTTGGGGCAGCAGCCTCATGAAAGAGATTTACACAGACCATTACTGGCATGGCTAGGTTGGGGCAGCAGCCTCATGAAAGAGATTTACAGTGACCATTACTGGCATGGCTAGGTTGGAGCAGCAGCCTCGTGAAAGAGATTTACACAGACCATTACTGGCATGGCTAGGTTGGGGCAGCAGCCTCGTGAAAGAGATTTACACAGACCATTACTGGCATGGCTAGGTTGGGGCAGCAGCCTCATGAAAGAGATGTACAGTGACCATTACTGGCATGGCTAGGTTGGGGCAGCAGCCTCATGAAAGAGATGTACAGTGACCATTACTGGCATGGCTAGGTTGGGGCAGCAGCCTCATGCATGGGATTTACACTGACCATTACTGGCATGGCTAGGTTGGGGCAGCAGCCTCATGAAAGAGATGTACAGTGACCATTACTGGCATGGCTAGGTTGGGGCAGCAGCCTCATGAAAGAGATGTACAGTGACCATTACTGGCTTGGCTAGGTTGGAGCAGCAGCCTCATGAAAGAGATTTACACAGACCATTACTGGCATGGCTAGGTTGGGGCAGCAGCCTCATGAAAGAGATGTACAGTGACCATTACTGGCATGGCTAGGTTGGAGCAGCAGCCTCATGAAAGAGATTTACACAGACCATTACTGGCATAGCTAGGTTGGGGCAGCAGCCTCATGAAAGAGATTTACACAGACCATTACTGGCATAGCTAGGTTGGGGCAGCAGCCTCATGAAATAGATTTACACAGACCATTACTGGCATAGCTAGGTTGGGGCAGCAGCCTCATGAAAGAGATTTACACAGACCATTACTGGCATAGCTAGGTTGGGGCAGCAGCCTCATGAAAGAGATGTACACTGCCCATTACTGGCATGGCTAGGTTGGAGCAGCAGCCTCATGAAAGAGATTTACAGTGACCATTACTGGCATGGCTAGGTTGGGGCAGCAGCCTCATGAAAGAGATTTACACAGACCATTACTGGCATGGCTAGGTTGGAGCAGCAGCCTCATGAAAGAGATGTACAGTGACCATTACTGGCATGGCTAGGTTGGGGCAGCAGCCTCATGAAAGAGATGTACAGTGACCTTTACTGGCATGGCTAGGTTGGAGCAGCAGCCTCATGAAAGAGATTTACACAGACCATTACTGGCATGGCTAGGTTGGGGCAGCAGCCTCATGAAAGAGATTTACACAGACCATTACTGGCATGGCTAGGTTGGGGCAGCAGCCTCGTGAAAGAGATTTACACAGACCATTACTGGCATGGCTAGGTTGGAGCAGCAGCCTCGTGAAAGAGATTTACACAGACCATTACTGGCATGGCTAGGTTGGGGCAGCAGCCTCATGAAAGAGATGTACAGTGACCATTACTGGCATAGCTCGGTTGGAGCAGCATCCTCATGAAAGAGATGTACACTGCCCATTACTGGCATAGCTAGGTTGGAGCAGCATCCTCATGAAAGAGATGTACACTGCCCATTACTGGCATAGCTAGGTTGGGGCAGCAGCCTCATGAAAGAGATTTACATTGAACATTACTTGCATAGCTAGGTCGGGCAGCAGCTTCATGCATGGGATTTACACTGACCATTACTGGCATAGCTAGGTTGGGGCAGCAGCCTCATGAAAGAGATGTACACTGCCCATTACTGGCATAGCTAGGTTGGGGCAGCAGCCTCATGAAAGAGATTTACACAGACCATTACTGGCATAGCTAGGTTGGGGCAGCAGCCTCATGAAAGAGATGTACACTGACCATTACTGGCATAGCTAGGTTGGGGCAGCAGCCTCATGAAAGAGATGTACACTGACCATTACTGGCATAGCTAGGTTGGGGCAGCAGCCTCATGAATGAGATGTACACAGACCATTACTGGCATAGCTAGGTTGGGGCAGCAGCCTCATGAAAGAGATTTACACAGACCATTACTGGCATAGCTCGGTTGGAGCAGCATCCTCATGAAAGAGATGTACACTGCCCATTACTGGCATAGCTAGGTTGGAGCAGCAGCCTCATGAAAGAGATGTACACTGCCCATTACTGGCATAGCTAGGTTGGGGCAGCAGCCTCATGAAAGAGATGTACAGTGACCATTACTGGCATAGCTCGGTTGGGGCAGCAGCCTCATGCATGGGATTTACACTGACCATTACTGGCATAGCTAGGTTGGGGCAGCAGCCTCATGCATGGGATTTACACAGACCATTAATGGCACAGATAGGACACAGCTGCAGCTCCATGCATGGGATTTACACTGACCATTACTGGCATAGCTAGGTTGGGGCAGCAGCCTCATGTATGGGATTTACACAGACCATTACTGGCATGGCTAGGTTGGGGCAGCAGCCTCATGAAAGAGATGTACACAGACCATTACTGGCATAGCTAGGTTGGGGCAGCAGCCTCATGCATGGGATTTACACTGACCATTACTGGCATAGCTAGTTTGGGGCAGCAGCCTCATGTATGGGATTTACACAGACCATTACTGGCATGGCTAGGTTGGGGCAGCAGCCTCATGAAAGAGATGTACACAGACCATTACTGGCATAGCTAGGTTGGGACAGCAGCCACATGCATGGGATTTACACTGACCATTACTGGCATAGCTAGGTTGGGGCAGCAGCCTCATGAAAGAGATTTACAGTGACCATTACTGGCATGGCTAGGTTGGGGCAGCAGCCTCATGAAAGAGATGTACAGTGACCATTACTGGCATGGCTAGGTTGGGGCAGCAGCCTCATGTATGGGATTTACACAGACCATTACTGGCATGGGTAGGTTGGGGGAGCAGCCTCATGTATGGGATTTACACAGACCATTACTGGCATAGCTAGGTTGGGGCAGCAGCCTCATGTATGGGATTTACACAGACCATTACTGGCATGGCTAGGTTGGGGCAGCAGCCTCATGTATGGGATTTACACAGACCATTACTGGCATGGCTAGGTTGGGGTAGCAGCCTCGTGAAAGAGATTTACACAGACCATTACTGGCATGGCTAGGTTGGGGCAGCAGCCTCATGAAAGAGATTTACACAGACCATTACTGGCATGGCCAGGTTGGGGCAGCAGCCTCATCAAAGAGATGTACAGTGATCATTACTGGCATGGCTAGGTTGGGGCAGCAGCCTCATGAAAGAGATGTACAGTGACCATTACTGGCATGGCTAGGTTGGGGCAGCAGCCTCATGAAAGAGATGTACAGTGACCATTACTGGCATGGCTAGGTTGGGGCAGCAGCCTCATGAAAGAGATTTACACAGACCATTACTGGCATGGCTAGGTTGGGGCAGCAGCCTCATGAAAGAGATGTACACTGCCCATTACTGGCATAGCTAGGTTGGGGCAGCAGCCTCATGAAAGAGATTTACACAGACCATTACTGGCATAGCTAGGTTGGGGCAGCAGCCTCATGAAAGAGATTTACACAGACCATTACTGGCATAGCTAGGTTGGGGCAGCAGCCTCATGAAAGAGATTTACACAGACCATTACTGGCATGGCTAGGTTGGGGCAGCAGCCTCATGAAAGAGATTTACACAGACCATTACTGGCATAGCTAGGTTGGGGCAGCAGCCTCATGAAAGAGATTTACAGAGACCATTACTGGCATAGCTAGGTTGGGGTAGCAGCCTCATGAAAGAGATTTACACAGACCATTACTGGCATGGCTAGGTTAGGGCAGCAGCCTCATGAAAGAGATTTACACAGACCATTACTGGCATGGCTAGGTTGGGGCAGCAGCCTCATGAAAGAGATTTACACAGACCATTACTGGCATAGCTAGGTTGGGGCAGCAGCCTCATGAAAGAGATTTACACAGACCATTACTGGCATGGCTAGGTTGGGGCAGCAGCCTCATGAAAGAGATTTACACAGACCATTACTGGCATGGCTAGGTTGGGGCAGCAGCCTCATGAAAGAGATGTACAGTGACCATTACTGGCATAGCTAGGTTGGAGCAGCAGCCTCATGAAAGAGATTTACAGTGACCATTACTGGCATGGCTAGGTTGGGGCAGCAGCCTCATGAAAGAGATGTACAGTGACCATTACTGGCATGGCTAGGTTGGGGCAGCAGCCTCATGAAAGAGATGTACAGTGACCATTACTGGCATGGCTAGGTTGGGGCAGCAGCCTCATGAAAAAGATGTACAGTGACCATTACTGGCATGGCTAGGTTGGAGCAGCAGCCTCATGAAAGAGATTTACACAGACCATTACTGGCATGGCTAGGTTGGGGCAGCAGCCTCATGAAAGAGATTTACACAGACCATTACTGGCATGGCTAGGTTGGGGCAGCAGCCTCATGAAAGAGATGTACAGTGACCATTACTGGCATGGCTAGGTTGGAGCAGCAGCCTCATGAAAGAGATTTACACAGACCATTACTGGCATGGCTAGGTTGGGGCAGCAGCCTCATGAAAGAGATGTACAGTGATCATTACTGGCATGGCTAGGTTGGGGCAGCAGCCTCATGAAAGAGATGTACAGTGACCATTACTGGCATGGCTAGGTTGGAGCAGCAGCCTCATGAAAGAGATTTACACAGACCATTACTGGCATGGCTAGGTTGGGGCAGCAGCCTCATGAAAGAGATGTACACTGACCATTACTGGCATAGCTAGGTTGGGGCAGCAGCCTCATGAAAGAGATGTACAGTGACCATTACTGGCATGGCTAGGTTGGGGCAGCAGCCTCATGAAAGAGATGTACAGTGACCATTACTGGCATGGCTAGGTTGGGGCAGCAGCCTCATGAAAGAGATGTACAGTGACCATTACTGGCATGGCTAGGTTGGGGCAGCAGCCTCATGAAAGAGATGTACAGTGACCATTACTGGCATAGCTAGGTTGGGGCAGCAGCCTCATGAAAGAGATTTACACAGACCATTACTGGCATAGCTAGGTTGGGGCAGCAGCCTCATGAAAGAGATTTACAGTGACCATTACTGGCATGGCTAGGTTGGGGCAGCAGCCTCATGAAAGAGATTTACACAGACCATTACTGGCATGGCTAGGTTGGAGCAGCAGCCTCATGAAAGAGATTTACACAGACCATTACTGGCATGGCTAGGTTGGGGCAGCAGCCTCATGAAAGAGATGTACAGTGACCATTACTGGCATGGCTAGGTTGGAGCAGCAGCCTCATGAAAGAGATTTACACAGACCATTACTGGCATGGCTAGGTTGGGGCAGCAGCCTCATGAAAGAGATGTACAGTGACCATTACTGGCATGGCTAGGTTGGGGCAGCAGCCTCATGAAAGAGATGTACAGTGACCATTACTGGCATGGCTAGGTTGGGGCAGCAGCCTCATGAAAGAAATTTACACAGACCATTACTGGCATAGCTAGGTTGAGGCAGCAGCCTCATGAAAGAGATTTACACAGACCATTACTGGCATGGCTAGGTTGGAGCAGCAGCCTCATGAAAGAGATTTACACAGACCATTACTGGCATGGCTAGGTTGGGGCAGCAGCCTCATGAAAGAGATTTACACAGACCATTACTGGCATAGCTAGGTTGGAGCAGCAGCCTCATGAAAGAGATGTACAGTGACCATTACTGGCATGGCTAGGTTGGGGCAGCAGCCTCATGAAAGAGATTTACAGTGACCATTACTGGCATGGCTAGGTTGGGGCAGCAGCCTCATGAAAGAGATGTACAGTGACCATTACTGGCATGGCTAGGTTGGGGCAGCAGCCTCATGAAAGAGATGTACAGTGACCATTACTGGCATGGCTAGGTTGGGGCAGCAGCCTCATGAAAGAGATGTACACAGACCATTACTGGCATAGCTCGGTTGGAGCAGCATCCTCATGAAAGAGATGTACACTGCCCATTACTGGCATAGCTAGGTTGGAGCAGCATCCTCATGAAAGAGATGTACACTGCCCATTACTGGCATAGCTAGGTTGGGGCAGCAGCCTCATGAAAGAGATTTACATTGAACATTACTGGCATAGCTAGGTCGGGCAGCATCTTCATGCATGGGATTTACACTGACCATTACTGGCATAGCTAGGTTGGGGCAGCAGCCTCATGAAAGAGATGTACACTGCCCATTACTGGCATAGCTAGGTTGGGGCAGCAGCCTCATGAAAGAGATTTACACAGACCATTACTGGCATAGCTAGGTTGGGGCAGCAGCCTCATGAAAGAGATGTACACTGACCGTTACTGGCATAGCTAGGTTGGGGCAGCAGCCTCATGAAAGAGATGTACACTGACCATTACTGGCATAGCTAGGTTGGGGCAGCAGCCTCATGAATGAGATGTACACAGACCATTACTGGCATAGCTAGGTTGGGGCAGCAGCCTCATGAAAGAGATTTACACAGACCATTACTGGCATAGCTCGGTTGGAGCAGCATCCTCATGAAAGAGATGTACACTGCCCATTACTGGCATAGCTAGGTTGGAGCAGCAGCCTCATGAAAGAGATGTACACTGCCCATTACTGGCATAGCTAGGTTGGGGCAGCAGCCTCATGAAAGAGATGTACAGTGACCATTACTGGCATAGCTCGGTTGGGGCAGCAGCCTCATGCATGGGATTTACACTGACCATTACTGGCATAGCTAGGTTGGGGCAGCAGCCTCATGCATGGGATTTACACAGACCATTAATGGCACAGATAGGACACAGCTGCAGCTCCATGCATGGGATTTACACTGACCATTACTGGCATAGCTAGGTTGGGGCAGCAGCCTCATGTATGGGATTTACACAGACCATTACTGGCATGGCTAGGTTGGGGCAGCAGCCTCATGAAAGAGATGTACACAGACCATTACTGGCATAGCTAGGTTGGGGCAGCAGCCTCATGCATGGGATTTACACTGACCATTACTGGCATAGCTAGTTTGGGGCAGCAGCCTCATGTATGGGATTTACACAGACCATTACTGGCATGGCTAGGTTGGGGCAGCAGCCTCATGAAAGAGATGTACACAGACCATTACTGGCATAGCTAGGTTGGGACAGCAGCCACATGCATGGGATTTACACTGACCATTACTGGCATAGCTAGGTTGGGGCAGCAGCCTCATGAAAGAGATTTACAGTGACCATTACTGGCATGGCTAGGTTGGGGCAGCAGCCTCATGAAAGAGATGTACAGTGACCATTACTGGCATGGCTAGGTTGGGGCAGCAGCCTCATGTATGGGATTTACACAGACCATTACTGGCATGGGTAGGTTGGGGCAGCAGCCTCATGTATGGGATTTACACAGACCATTACTGGCATAGCTAGGTTGGGGCAGCAGCCTCATGTATGGGATTTACACAGACCATTACTGGCATGGCTAGGTTGGGGCAGCAGCCTCATGTATGGGATTTACACAGACCATTACTGGCATGGCTAGGTTGGGGTAGCAGCCTCGTGAAAGAGATTTACACAGACCATTACTGGCATGGCTAGGTTGGGGCAGCAGCCTCATGAAAGAGATTTACACAGACCATTACTGGCATGGCCAGGTTGGGGCAGCAGCCTCATCAAAGAGATGTACAGTGATCATTACTGGCATGGCTAGGTTGGGGCAGCAGCCTCATGAAAGAGATGTACAGTGACCATTACTGGCATGGCTAGGTTGGGGCAGCAGCCTCATGAAAGAGATGTACAGTGACCATTACTGGCATGGCTAGGTTGGGGCAGCAGCCTCATGAAAGAGATTTACACAGACCATTACTGGCATGGCTAGGTTGGGGCAGCAGCCTCATGAAAGAGATGTACACTGCCCATTACTGGCATAGCTAGGTTGGGGCAGCAGCCTCATGAAAGAGATTTACACAGACCATTACTGGCATAGCTAGGTTGGGGCAGCAGCCTCATGAAAGAGATTTACACAGACCATTACTGGCATAGCTAGGTTGGGGCAGCAGCCTCATGAAAGAGATTTACACAGACCATTACTGGCATGGCTAGGTTGGGGCAGCAGCCTCATGAAAGAGATTTACACAGACCATTACTGGCATAGCTAGGTTGGGGCAGCAGCCTCATGAAAGAGATTTACAGAGACCATTACTGGCATAGCTAGGTTGGGGTAGCAGCCTCATGAAAGAGATTTACACAGACCATTACTGGCATGGCTAGGTTAGGGCAGCAGCCTCATGAAAGAGATGTACAGTGACCATTACTGGCATGGCTAGGTTGGGGCAGCAGCCTCATGAAAGAGATGTACAGTGACCATTACTGGCATGGCTAGGTTGGGGCAGCAGCCTCATGAAAGAGATTTACACAGACCATTACTGGCATGGCTAGGTTGGGGCAGCAGCCTCATGAAAGAGATGTACAGTGACCATTACTGGCATGGCTAGGTTGGAGCAGCAGACACATGAAAGAGATTTACACAGACCATTACTAGCATGGCTAGGTTGGGGCAGCAGCCTCATGAAAGAGATGTACAGTGACCATTACTGGCATGGCTAGGTTGGAGCAGCAGCCTCATGAAAGAGATGTACAGTGACCATTACTGGCATGGCTAGGTTGGGGCAGCAGCCTCATGAAAGAGATTTACACAGACCATTACTGGCATGGCTAGGTTGGGGCAGCAGCCTCATGAAAGAGATTTACACAGACCATTACTGGCATGGCTAGGTTGGGGCAGCAGCCTCATGAAAGAGATTTACACAGACCATTACTGGCATAGCTAGGTTGGGGCAGCAGCCTCATGAAAGAGATTTACACAGACCATTACTGGCATGGCTAGGTTGGGGCAGCAGCCTCATGAAAGAGATTTACACAGACCATTACTGGCATGGCTAGGTTGGGGCAGCAGCCTCATGAAAGAGATGTACAGTGACCATTACTGGCATAGCTAGGTTGGAGCAGCAGCCTCATGAAAGAGATTTACAGTGACCATTACTGGCATGGCTAGGTTGGGGCAGCAGCCTCATGAAAGAGATGTACAGTGACCATTACTGGCATGGCTAGGTTGGGGCAGCAGCCTCATGAAAGAGATTTACACAGACCATTACTGGCATGGCTAGGTTGGGGCAGCAGCCTCATGAAAAAGATGTACAGTGACCATTACTGGCATGGCTAGGTTGGAGCAGCAGCCTCATGAAAGAGATTTACACAGACCATTACTGGCATGGCTAGGTTGGGGCAGCAGCCTCATGAAAGAGATTTACACAGACCATTACTGGCATGGCTAGGTTGGGGCAGCAGCCTCATGAAAGAGATGTACAGTGACCATTACTGGCATGGCTAGGTTGGAGCAGCAGCCTCATGAAAGAGATTTACACAGACCATTACTGGCATGGCTAGGTTGGGGCAGCAGCCTCATGAAAGAGATGTACAGTGATCATTACTGGCATGGCTAGGTTGGGGCAGCAGCCTCATGAAAGAGATGTACAGTGACCATTACTGGCATGGCTAGGTTGGAGCAGCAGCCTCATGAAAGAGATTTACACAGACCATTACTGGCATGGCTAGGTTGGGGCAGCAGCCTCATGAAAGAGATGTACACTGACCATTACTGGCATAGCTAGGTTGGGGCAGCAGCCTCATGAAAGAGATGTACAGTGACCATTACTGGCATGGCTAGGTTGGGGCAGCAGCCTCATGAAAGAGATGTACAGTGACCATTACTGGCATGGCTAGGTTGGGGCAGCAGCCTCATGAAAGAGATGTACAGTGACCATTACTGGCATGGCTAGGTTGGGGCAGCAGCCTCATGAAAGAGATGTACAGTGACCATTACTGGCATAGCTAGGTTGGGGCAGCAGCCTCATGAAAGAGATTTACACAGACCATTACTGGCATAGCTAGGTTGGGGCAGCAGCCTCATGAAAGAGATTTACAGTGACCATTACTGGCATGGCTAGGTTGGGGCAGCAGCCTCATGAAAGAGATTTACACAGACCATTACTGGCATGGCTAGGTTGGAGCAGCAGCCTCATGAAAGAGATTTACACAGACCATTACTGGCATGGCTAGGTTGGGGCAGCAGCCTCATGAAAGAGATGTACAGTGACCATTACTGGCATGGCTAGGTTGGAGCAGCAGCCTCATGAAAGAGATTTACACAGACCATTACTGGCATGGCTAGGTTGGGGCAGCAGCCTCATGAAAGAGATGTACAGTGACCATTACTGGCATGGCTAGGTTGGGGCAGCAGCCTCATGAAAGAGATGTACAGTGACCATTACTGGCATGGCTAGGTTGGGGCAGCAGCCTCATGAAAGAAATTTACACAGACCATTACTGGCATAGCTAGGTTGAGGCAGCAGCCTCATGAAAGAGATTTACACAGACCATTACTGGCATGGCTAGGTTGGAGCAGCAGCCTCATGAAAGAGATTTACACAGACCATTACTGGCATGGCTAGGTTGGGGCAGCAGCCTCATGAAAGAGATTTACACAGACCATTACTGGCATAGCTAGGTTGGAGCAGCAGCCTCATGAAAGAGATGTACAGTGACCATTACTGGCATGGCTAGGTTGGGGCAGCAGCCTCATGAAAGAGATGTACAGTGACCATTACTGGCATGGCTAGGTTGGGGCAGCAGCCTCATGAAAGAGATGTACAGTGACCATTACTGGCATGGCTAGGTTGGGGCAGCAGCCTCATGAAAGAGATGTACAGTGACCATTACTGGCATGGCTAGGTTGGGGCAGCAGCCTCATGAAAGAGATGTACAGTGACCATTACTGGCATGGCTAGGTTGGGGCAGCAGCCTCATGAAAGAGATGTACAGTGACCATTACTGGCATGGCTAGGTTGGGGCAGCAGCCTCATGAAAGAGATGTACAGTGACCATTACTGGCATGGCTAGGTTGGGGCAGCAGCCTCATGAAAGAGATGTACAGTGACCATTACTGGCATGGCTAGGTTGGGGCAGCAGCCTCATGAAAGAGATATACAGTGACCATTACTGGCATGGCTAGGTTGGGGCAGCAGCCTCATGAAAGAGATGTACAGTGACCATTACTGGCATGGCTAGGTTGGGGCAGCAGCCTCATGAAAGAGATGTACAGTGACCATTACTGGCATGGCTAGGTTGGGGCAGCAGCCTCATGAAAGAGATTTACAGTGACCATTACTGGCATGGCTAGGTTGGGGCAGCAGCCTCATGAAAGAGATGTACAGTGACCATTACTGGCATGGCTAGGTTGGAGCAGCAGCCTCATGAAAGAGATTTACACAGACCATTACTGGCATGGCTACGTTGGAGCAGCAGCCTCATGAAAGAGATTTACACAGACCATTACTGGCATGGCTAGGTTGGGGCAGCAGCCTCATGAAAGAGATTTACACAGACCATTACTGGCATGGCTAGGTTGGAGCAGCAGCCTCATGAAAGAGATTTACACAGACCATTACTGGCATGGCTAGGTTGGGGCAGCAGCCTCATGAAAGAGATTTACACAGACCATTACTGGCATGGCTAGGTTGGGGCAGCAGCCTCATGAAAGAGATGTACAGTGACCATTACTGGCATGGCTAGGTTGGAGCAGCAGCCTCATGAAAGAGATTTACACAGACCATTACTGGCATGGCTAGGTTGGGGCAGCAGCCTCATGAAAGAGATGTACAGTGACCATTACTGGCATGGCTAGGTTGGAGCAGCAGCCTCATGAAAGAGATTTACACAGACCATTACTGGCATAGCTAGGTTGGGGCAGCAGCCTCATGAAAGAGATTTACACAGACCATTACTGGCATGGCTAGGTTGGGGCAGTAGCCTCATGAAAGAGATGTACAGTGACCATTACTGGCATGGCTAGGTTGGGGCAGCAGCCTCATGAAAGAGATGTACAGTGACCATTACTGGCATGGCTAGGTTGGAGCAGCAGCCTCATGAAAGAGATGTACAGTGACCTTTACTGGCATGGCTAGGTTGGAGCAGCAGCCTCATGAAAGAGATTTACACAGACCATTACTGGCATGGCTAGGTTGGGGCAGCAGCCTCATGAAAGAGATTTACACAGACCATTACTGGCATGGCTAGGTTGGAGCAGCAGCCTCATGAAAGAGATTTACACAGACCATTACTGGCATGGCTAGGTTGGGGCAGCAGCCTCATGAAAGAGATTTACACAGACCATTACTGGCATGGCTAGGTTGGGGCAGCAGCCTCATGAAAGAGATGTACAGTGACCATTACTGGCATGGCTAGGTTGGAGCAGCAGCCTCATGAAAGAGATTTACACAGACCATTACTGGCATGGCTAGGTTGGGGCAGCAGCCTCATGAAAGAGATTTACACAGACCATTACTGGCATAGCTAGGTTGGGGCAGCAGCCTCATGAAAGAGATGTACAGTGACCATTACTGGCATGGCTAGGTTGGAGCAGCAGCCTCATGAAAGAGATTTACACAGACCATTACTGGCATAGCTAGGTTGGGGCAGCAGCCTCATGAAAGAGATTTACACAGACCATTACTGGCATGGCTAGGTTGGGGCAGCAGCCTCATGAAAGAGATGTACAGTGACCATTACTGGCATGGCTAGGTTGGGGCAGCAGCCTCATGAAAGAGATTTACACAGACCATTACTGGCATGGCTAGGTTGGGGCAGCAGCCTCATGAAAGAGATTTACACAGACCATTACTGGCATAGCTAGGTTGGGGCAGCAGCCTCATGAAAGAGATTTACACAGACCATTACTGGCATGGCTAGGTTGGGGCAGCAGCCTCATGAAAGAGATGTACAGTGACCATTACTGGCATGGCTAGGTTGGGGCAGCAGCCTCATGAAAGAGATGTACAGTGACCATTACTGGCATGGCTAGGTTGGGGCAGCAGCCTCATGAAAGAGATTTACACAGACCATTACTGGCATGGCTAGGTTGGGGCAGCAGCCTCATGAAAGAGATGTACAGTGACCATTACTGGCATGGCTAGGTTGGGGCAGCAGCCTCATGAAAGAGATTTACACAGACCATTACTGGCATGGCTAGGTTGGGGCAGCAGCCTCATGAAAGAGATGTACAGTGACCATTACTGGCATGGCTAGGTTGGGGCAGCAGCCTCATGAAAGAGATTTACACAGACCATTACTGGCATGGCTAGGTTGGGGCAGCAGCCTCATGAAAGAGATTTACACAGACCATTACTGGCATGGCTAGGTTGGGGGAGCAGCCTCATGAAAGAGATTTACACAGACCATTACTGGCATAGCTAGGTTGGGGCAGCAGCCTCATGAAAGAAATTTACACAGACCATTACTGGCATGGCTAGGTTGGGGCAGCAGCCTCATGAAAGAGATGTACAGTGACCATTACTGGCATGGCTAGGTTGGAGCAGCAGCCTCATGAAAGAGATGTACAGTGACCATTACTGGCATGGCTAGGTTGGGGCAGCAGCCTCATGAAAGAGATTTACACAGACCATTACTGGCATGGCTAGGTTGGGGCAGCAGCCTCATGAAAGAGATTTACACAGACCATTACTGGCATGGCTAGGTTGGGGCAGCAGCCTCATGAAAGAGATTTACACAGACCATTACTGGCATAGCTAGGTTGGGGCAGCAGCCTCATGAAAGAGATTTACACAGACCATTACTGGCATGGCTAGGTTGGGGCAGCAGCCTCATGAAAGAGATGTACAGTGACCATTACTGGCATGGCTAGGTTGGAGCAGCAGCCTCATGAAAGAGATGTACAGTGACCATTACTGGCATGGCTAGGTTGGGGCAGCAGCCTCATGAAAGAGATTTACAGTGACCATTACTGGCATGGCTAGGTTGGGGCAGCAGCCTCATGAAAGAGATTTACACAGACCATTACTGGCATAGCTAGGTTGGGGCAGCAGCCTCATGAAAGAGATTTATACAGACCATTACTGGCATGGCTAGGTTGGAGCAGCAGCCTCATAAAAGAGATTTACACAGACCATTACTGGCATGGCTAGGTTGGGGCAGCAGCCTCATGAAAGAGATTTACACAGACCATTACTGGCATGGCTAGGTTGGGGCAGCAGCCTCATAGAAAGAGATGTACAGTGACCATTACTGGCATAGCTAGGTTGGGGCAGCAGCCTCATGAAAGAGATGTACACAGACCATTACTGGCATGGCTAGGTTGGGGCAGCAGCCTCATGAAAGAGATTTACACAGACCATTACTGGCATGGCTAGGTTGGGGCAGCAGCCTCATGAAAGAGATGTACAGTGACCATTACTGGCATGGCTAGGTTGGAGCAGCAGCCTCATGAAAGAGATTTACACAGACCATTACTGGCATGGCTAGGTTGGAGCAGCAGCCTCATGAAAGAGATGTACAGTGACCATTACTGGCATGGCTAGGTTGGGGCAGCAGCCTCATGAAAGAGATGTACAGTGACCATTACTGGCATGGCTAGGTTGGGGCAGCAGCCTCATGAAAGAGATGTACAGTGACCATTACTGGCATGGCTAGGTTGGGGCAGCAGCCTCATGTATGGGATTTACACAGACCATTACTGGCATGGCTAGGTTGGAGCAGCAGCCTCATGAAAGAGATGTACACAGACCATTACTGGCATGGCTAGGTTGGGGCAGCAGCCTCATGAAAGAGATTTACAGTGACCATTACTGGCATGGCTAGGTTGGGGCAGCAGCCTCATGAAAGAGATTTACAGTGACCATTACTGGCATGGCTAGGTTGGGGCAGCAGCCTCATGAAAGAGATTTACACAGACCATTACTGGCATGGCTAGGTTGGGGCAGCAGCCTCATGAAAGAGATTTACAGTGACCATTACTGGCATGGCTAGGTTGGAGCAGCAGCCTCATGAAAGAGATTTACAGTGACCATTACTGGCATGGCTAGGTTGGGGCAGCAGCCTCATGAAAGAGATGTACAGTGACCATTACTGGCATGGCTAGGTTGGGGCAGCAGCCTCATGAAAGAGATGTACAGTGACCATTACTGGCATGGCTAGGTTGGGGCAGCAGCCTCATGAAAGAGATGTACAGTGACCATTACTGGCATGGCTAGGTTGGGGCAGCAGCCTCATGAAAGAGATGTACAGTGACCATTACTGGCATGGCTAGGTTGGGGCAGCAGCCTCATGAAAGAGATGTACAGTGACCATTACTGGCATGGCTAGGTTGGAGCAGCAGCCTCATGAAAGAGATGTACAGTGACCATTACTGGCATGGCTAGGTTGGAGCAGCAGCCTCATGAAAGAGATTTACACAGACCATTACTGGCATGGCTAGGTTGGGGCAGCAGCCTCATGAAAGAGATTTACACAGACCATTACTGGCATAGCTAGGTTGGGGCAGCAGCCTCATGAAAGAGATTTACAGTGACCATTACTGGCATGGCTAGGTTGGAGCAGCAGCCTCATGAAAGAGATTTACACAGACCATTACTGGCATGGCTAGGTTGGGGCAGCAGCCTCGTGAAAGAGATTTACACAGACCATTACTGGCATGGCTAGGTTGGGGCAGCAGCCTCATGAAAGAGATGTACAGTGACCATTACTGGCATGGCTAGGTTGGGGCAGCAGCCTCATGAAAGAGATGTACAGTGACCATTACTGGCATGGCTAGGTTGGGGCAGCAGCCTCATGCATGGGATTTACACTGACCATTACTGGCATGGCTAGGTTGGGGCAGCAGCCTCATGAAAGAGATGTACAGTGACCATTACTGGCATGGCTAGGTTGGGGCAGCAGCCTCATGAAAGAGATGTACAGTGACCATTACTGGCTTGGCTAGGTTGGAGCAGCAGCCTCATGAAAGAGATTTACACAGACCATTACTGGCATGGCTAGGTTGGGGCAGCAGCCTCATGAAAGAGATGTACAGTGACCATTACTGGCATGGCTAGGTTGGAGCAGCAGCCTCATGAAAGAGATTTACACAGACCATTACTGGCATAGCTAGGTTGGGGCAGCAGCCTCATGAAAGAGATTTACACAGACCATTACTGGCATAGCTAGGTTGGGGCAGCAGCCTCATGAAATAGATTTACACAGACCATTACTGGCATAGCTAGGTTGGGGCAGCAGCCTCATGAAAGAGATTTACACAGACCATTACTGGCATGGCTAGGTTGGGGCAGCAGCCTCATGAAAGAGATGTACACTGCCCATTACTGGCATGGCTAGGTTGGAGCAGCAGCCTCATGAAAGAGATTTACAGTGACCATTACTGGCATGGCTAGGTTGGGGCAGCAGCCTCATGAAAGAGATTTACACAGACCATTACTGGCATGGCTAGGTTGGAGCAGCAGCCTCATGAAAGAGATGTACAGTGACCATTACTGGCATGGCTAGGTTGGGGCAGCAGCCTCATGAAAGAGATGTACAGTGACCTTTACTGGCATGGCTAGGTTGGAGCAGCAGCCTCATGAAAGAGATTTACACAGACCATTACTGGCATGGCTAGGTTGGGGCAGCAGCCTCATGAAAGAGATTTACACAGACCATTACTGGCATGGCTAGGTTGGGGCAGCAGCCTCGTGAAAGAGATTTACACAGACCATTACTGGCATGGCTAGGTTGGAGCAGCAGCCTCGTGAAAGAGATTTACACAGACCATTACTGGCATGGCTAGGTTGGGGCAGCAGCCTCATGAAAGAGATGTACAGTGACCATTACTGGCATGGCTAGGTTGGGGCAGCAGCCTCATGAAAGAGATGTACACTGCCCATTACTGGCATGGCTAGGTTGGAGCAGCAGACACATGAAAGAGATTTACACAGACCATTACTGGCATAGCTAGGTTGGGGCAGCAGCCTCATGAAAGAGATTTACACAGACCATTACTGGCATGGCTAGGTTGGGGCAGCAGCCTCATGAAAGAGATGTACAGTGACCATTACTGGCATGGCTAGGTTGGAGCAGCAGCCTCATGAAAGAGATTTACACAGACCATTACTGGCATAGCTAGGTTGGGGCAGCAGCCTCATGAAAGAGATTTACACAGACCATTACTGGCATAGCTAGGTTGGGGCAGCAGCCTCATGAAAGAGATTTACACAGACCATTACTGGCATGGCTAGGTTGGGGCAGCAGCCTCATGAAAGAGATGTACAGTGACCATTACTGGCATGGCTAGGTTGGGGCAGCAGCCTCATGAAAGAGATGTACAGTGACCATTACTGGCATGGCTAGGTTGGAGCAGCAGCCTCATGAAAGAGATTTACACAGACCATTACTGGCATAGCTAGGTTGGGGCAGCAGCCTCATGAAAGAGATTTACACAGACCATTACTGGCATAGCTAGGTTGGGGCAGCAGCCTCATGAAAGAGATTTACACAGACCATTACTGGCATAGCTAGGTTGGGGCAGCAGCCTCATGAAAGAGATTTACACAGACCATTACTGGCATGGCTAGGTTGGGGCAGCAGCCTCATGAAAGAGATGTACAGTGACCATTACTGGCATGGCTAGGTTGGGGCAGCAGCCTCATGAAAGAGATGTACAGTGACCATTACTGGCATAGCTAGGTTGGGGCAGCAGCCTCATGAAAGAGATGTACACTGACCATTACTGGCATGGCTAGGTTGGGGCAGCAGCCTCATGAAAGAGATGTACACTGACCATTACTGGCATGGCTAGGTTGGGGCAGCAGCCTCATGAAAGAGATGTACAGTGACCATTACTGGCATGGCTAGGTTGGAGCAGCAGCCTCATGAAAGAGATTTACACAGACCATTACTGGCATAGCTAGGTTGGGCCAGCAGCCTCATGTATGGGATTTACACAGACCATTACTGGCATAGCTAGGTTGGGGCAGCAGCCTCATGAAAGAGATGTACAGTGACCATTACTGGCATGGCTAGGTTGGGGCAGCGGCCTCATGAAAGAGATGTACAGTGACCATTACTGGCATGGCTAGGTTGGAGCAGCAGACACATGAAAGAGATGTACACTGCCCATTACTGGCATAGCTAGGTTGGGGCAGCAGCCTCATGAAAGAGATTTACACAGACCATTACTGGCATAGCTAGGTTGGGGCAGCAGCCTCATGAAAGAGATGTACACTGCCCATTACTGGCATAGCTAGGTTGGGGCAGCAGCCTCATGAAAGAGATTTACACAGACCATTACTGGCATGGCTAGGCTGGGGCAGCAGCCTCATGAAAGAGATGTACAGTGACCATTACTGGCATGGCTAGGTTGGGGCAGCAGCCTCATGAAAGAGATGTACAGTGACCATTACTGGCATGGCTAGGTTGGGGCAGCAGTCTCGTGAAAGAGATTTACACTGCCAATTAGTGGCATATGTCAATCTGAATTTTTCTATGGTTTGTTTAGCATGACCTAATCCATTAATTAATCATTAATTCATTCATGCCTGCATTCAGTTTGCATTCATTTAGTATAGGCTATGTTTAAGCACTATGGTTTTGTTCTAAGCAATTCTGGTTCAACATTTGCTGAGAGCCATGTAATCATGTAGAATGCACATAGTGTGCTTCTCTGCGCTAGATGTCTGCTGTGTGTTTCTGTCCATACAATATGCTTCATTCTGAGCGCAGAGAGAGAATTGTTTTCGCATCCGAACACAGTGTGTAAATGTTTTCATAACAACTGCCTCTTGGCAGACTATCAGAATCTTTAGCACAGAGAGACGACCTTGCTGGTTGCGGAGAAATGCTTGTTTATGTTTCTGAAAATCAACTGTCTCAATGAGAAAAGACACGATATGCTCACTTTATTTTCTTTAGACTATAGAAGAATATGTCATGTCAAATGGCCTCATTATAAGGCTGGTGCTCCCGTAATGAAGGGGGCAGGTACGGGACCGGCCCCCTTCATTCCGGGAGCGCCGATTACGAGCTTCCCATTGCGGGACCCGGATCGCGTGCCTGGTAAAACCAGGCGTGCTTTCTGAGTCCCGTGAGGGGAAGAGGGAGGCAATAACGGGCCAGATGTAATCTGCCCATTATTACCTCCCTCCCCATTGAGCCCTACGGGGGCTCAAATGGGAATGGGGATGTGTTCCTGCAAGGAAGAATTACCAGGTCCTTCTATGTCGGAGTAACCTGGAAAGTCCCCATTTCAGGAACCTGGTAATGGAGCCCGGAACGGAGGCAGCCATGGAGCTAATAGCTCCATGGCTACCTCTGTTCTCTTAATGAGGACCCATGTGTTCTAGTACACGATTATATATGCACGTAGGTAGACACATGCTGTTTCCATGAAATGCTTTCTACGCATATATATAAAGTGCGTCATAGCCACAATGCTTCTGTATAACAGTGGCTGTTCTGTTCTGTTAGGTGCATTAGACACTCATGAGTTTCATTGGACTCAGAGAAGGGAGCAGTCTCATCTCACAGTCATAGGGCTAGAGAGCTGGCTGTGAGTGGGTGTAGAGCTAATGCTGAGAGCTAGTAGGGCTTTTGCTATTTGCTAATGCTGGGTTGGGGTAGCTGCACACACAGCTCGAGGCCGCTGGTCGCTTGCTTGTATAGAGAAGATTAGTGACATGTTTGTAATGCATGAATAAAATGCATTTAGCTTTGAAACAACCAATTTCTGTGTCTTTGTGATTCTCTGTTCTGTTTTGTTTACATAAAAATCACAACACAACTATTTAGGATTCACACATAGATAGGTTTTGGCAGCAGCCTCATGCATGGGATTTACACAGACCATTACTGACACATGTATATGTTGTGGCTGCAGACACATGAACATGGTAAAGGTACTCCTATGTAGAGTCCTGTTGGTGACAATGCATTTACTGGATTTGTTCATGTTTTACTCTAGAGAACCAACTGTAAATAGTACGGCTTTTTACCTCATTTTTGTGAAAAACTGTGTTCCAAAATGCACCATTTGAGCACATGATTTAAAAAAAATGTTTTCCCTATTGTGTGCTTCCTTGCTCCTCTCGTTGTTCGTGCTAATTTGAGAAAATATTTAGGACCCTCCACTCGAAATATTTGCCGGGTGCGTCTGGCCGATGAATCATGACATTTACAGGATAGTTTTCATCTTTTCCTAGAGAAACAATTGTAAATTATAGGGCTCTAAATCCCATTTTTTGTCAGAAATTATTATTTTAAAAAATTCTCAGGGGTAGGGGGGAATTATATGACCCTCCACTGAAAACATTCAGCCATTAATCAATTAGAATCTTTGTGCCCCTTCAGGAGCTATCACCCCACTGCCCCTGGCACCAAAAGCTGCCTCCGTCACTGCCTGTCTCCATTCAGGATTCACACCTTAGTTGTCCTGCTTAGTTCTGTGCTATGGATAATGATACTCTAGCGATACACAAAATGGCTTCTGAAGACATGGGCACCTCTGAGTAGACTTTAAGGGGCTGATTTATGGAATAATTTGCATGTAAAATTGGGGATTCATGGAATCTACTGCACAGGGCTTTTCTGGACTTGCGTGGAGTTCGTACAGACTCGGCATGTCTCTGCAAGCTATTGAGCACCTTGTGTGATTCATCACACAGAGCATGGGCGTGGCTAGCACAGAGGGCTGGAAAAAAGTGGGCGTTCTAAGGGATGGTCCGCAGGCAATCCCTCGCACACCCACAATTGTTGCAAACTGCGCATATTCATGGAACCAACCATGCAGCCTCTTGGTGCAGTAGTGGCCACGCAAATCTTCTTATCTCTACGCCACCTGGAGGCAGGCACAAGTACATGCATGTAGGAAAAGCAGTGCCGAGGTGGGTTTGCATGATGGATATAGGGGTGCATGTACACAACCAGGGTTCCGATCTAATTTAGGGGTGTGCGCATGCAATGTAGAGGGTTGGACAAATGATTTTACGGGGGTTTGTATGCAGATTTTCTGAGTTTTTACAGAGTTACGATTTTTCATATGCATGTTGTCGGGGTGCTGGCAACAGCTATGGGGGACCCTGCGCAGAGTCTCTGAGATGCATGCCTGCTTGCAGGGTACTCCATGCACTGTTTGAAGGGTGTGTCTATTTGCGCCCTGGGGAGCATGCAAAGGTAGCTGTTCTGGCTGTTTATGTTTTACGTGGGTGCGTGTCAGAAGCGTTCTGGGCGCGACTTGTGAATACGGATATTTTGCACAGTGAATTTCATGAATACATGGGGTGCGCATTTTTCATTCTGTGCACAGGCTCGCACAGCGTCCTTCTCGGTGCACGGCCCTTGCAGGATTTCTGCACACATTTCCATGAATCGGGCCCAAAATGTATACTTAAGTATCAGCAAGTTTGCCCGGGCTATGGTAAGTATCTGCCACTGGCTGGGTTTGTTGCATTGGCGGTTCGCCATCCTGTTGGAGCTGTGCCCCCTTCTCAGGCTTGGCCTGCACTATGCTGCAGTTGGGAACGCCCACACGCAAACATCCGCCGACGCCATGTCTTATACCAGGCCTGCATTCCCACGTGTATATTGATAGATTATCTGACGCTCTAGATGCAGTCGATTTGGCTAAAATGGGCTTTACATATAGAACTAAAGCTCTCAACGGTTGATTTGCAATTCAGGAACTTGGGAACTCAGGTGGTAACAGATCTGAATGTTGCATAAAGTTCGTTTGCTGATGGACTAGTCGTGTCTCATCATGGCCACCGCATGCACTTTACTGGTCACATATCATGGGTATATAATGCTCATTAATGTCTATATGTGCACACCACTCTGTGGGTGTTGTTTTTGTTTTTTCTTTATATCATGCTACAGGTTGGTGCATAGTTTGCATGTTCCTTCATCATGTGTTGGATACATTTAGGGATGGCGTCATGCAAGCTCTCACCTGTGCAGTGGGAGCAGTCCCATCCAATGCAGCCAGTGGCAGTCGCCTGAGTGCACCGGCATGCACATGTCTCCACGGTGGGGAAGGCTGTGGTAGAGGCTGTGGTAGAAGCTGTGGTAGAAGCTGTGGTAGAGGCTGTGGTAGAAACCGTGGAAGCAGTTGTGGTGGGAGCTGCTGGAAGTGTAAGACAGAGTTACACAGTTACAGAGAGTTGCAGCTGCAGTGTGAGTGCACACACGTATCAGAGGCTCCCCTCCTTGCGGTCACTCCCTTACACACACTGCACCCAATGCAGAGGACACAATGCACGTCTTGGGATGGTGTCGTTGCTAAGGAGCCTGGAACTGACACATTGCTTAGACACTGCTGCTTTGCGTCTAGAGAGAGTGGAGGTTGGGTTCTGTACAGGGTCGGACTGGGACAAGAAATAGGCCAGGTCACCCAAAAAAAAGTGGCCCACCCCCCACCTCAAACAAGTGGTACACCCCTCGACCACGGCCCTTGACCTCTGATGACATAACCTGAAGTGATATCATTTGACCCCACCCCAAAGTGGCATCCTGGGAAGTGATGAAACACGACCTTTCACCCCTTGACAAACAGGAAGTGGCATCAAATAGCATTGTTCCTAAGTACACTAAATGACTGTGAATCCAAGCAGACGTCCAAGGCCAAATTATAATATGTTATGGTATAGCACTTACGCTGAAGCTCTTTTTTATAGCACAAATATGCACACAATGGGCCTCATTACGACCCTGGCGTTAAGGTTTTAACGGCGCCGTAAAAGGTGTCGGCGCCGTTAAACCCTTAACGCCTGATTACGAGGTCCCTTTGCTTTTAGCAGGCGTTAAAGTAGGGTACCGCAGAGGGACCTTGGTGCTAAGTACGGTGCCGCAATTTGCACCGTACTTAGCGCCTTCCCCATTCCCATTGAGCCCTATGGGGAAAAAATGGGAATGGGGAAGGGCCATGGGAATTACGCCCCGCCAACCTTAGAATGGGGCGGTAATTCCACCATTCACCATGGCGGACCCCGGCATGGACCATGGTGCTAATATAGCGCCGGGGTCGTAATGATGCCCAATATCACCCAACCTGTGGTGGTACTCATTTATCAACCTATGGAGGATGAAAGGCTTTTTGGGAAAAAAAAGAATTTGGAAAAAAAATATTTTTTTCAATTTTTTTTTCTTACAAATCGGCCCAGGTATGGCCAGAAACCAGCCCCACTCCCCAGGGACGATTTCGGCCCAGCCACAGGCCGAAAGGCCGAGGGGCCAATCCGACCCTGGTTCTGTACCTAGACCTTGGCAGAGATCCATGGAGGGTACAGGGGCACACACGCACTTTGCAGTGCTGGCCCTTTGCCCAATTCTGAACTGGGCATAACATTGGTTACATGCCACCCACAGGGCAGGAGGGAACACGGCCTGTTCAGAGTTTTCACAAGGCAACTGTGCATGCGAACACTGTTTATGTTATCACACACTCACACATGCACGTATGGACATGCTAACGCACATTAAGCGAAACCGAACTTCTATTCACTTTGTGAACATTATTTTGCTAATAACTTTAGATTTGTTTAATGAAACTTTAGCACATTTTCCCATCTCTCGCGGGCCCCTCAGAACTGCACAGTGTGGTGCAAATTCATGCAACCCTTTCCAAGTTATAAAGCTTGAGAGGAGGCATGTGTGACACATTTTGCAACGGTTTTACCACAGGAAACATGCATTGATTTATAACTCAGTGAGCGATATGAATGCTTGGCAAGTTTCTGATGGACTATTCGCCTCCTATTGGGACCCCTGATGCACGGCACCAATCACGCATCACGCCCATGTTTATTTTCCCATGTTATGAATTATGCTATCTCACACATGGCATGGGTACGGTTAAAACGCATTGGGCCTCATTACACGGTAGGCGGTAGCCATGGCGCTATTAGCACCATGGCTACCCCCTTACCACATTCCGGGTCCGTGTTCCCGGAATACGGACTTACCGGGTCATTCCGACCCTGGAGGACCCGGTAAATCCCCATTCCGGGAACCATTCCCCATTCCCATTTGAGCCCCCATAGGGCTCAATGGGAATGGGGAAGGAGCTAATAACGGTATCGCAATTTGCGGTACCGTTATTAGCTCTGAAGTCCCTTAGCGGCTCCCGCTAAGGGCACCTGGTAAAACCAGGCGTTAGGGGAGGGACCCGCTAAGGGACCTGGTAGTAGGGCAGTAAGGGATTACCGGCACCGGTGCCCTTACCGGTGCCGGTAATCCCTTACCGCCTACCGTGTAATGAGGCCCATTGTCTATAGGGTTTCAGAAAACAACATTTTCCAATTACTTCTGCACCTTTCCAAAGAACATTCTAGCAAAGTGCCACCGTGCATTTTAGAGCATTCGCCCATATATGCACAAATGCAATATTGTCCTTGGATGGTTTCATATTTGAAACATATGTAAACATCCTGCACACATGGGTCCCACACTCTCACACCACACACTTGTTCACAACACACTCACATAACATACACTCGCACAAAAAATACTCTCATGGCATACACTGCTCCACCCGTATGCCATACACCTGACACTTATACTCCAGGCCCTCATATGCCACACGCTTATATACCAAACAGTCGTATGCCAACCATCCAACTGTGGATTTATCTACTGCACAATCATATGGAATACACTCACATGCCATACCCTCACATGGAATACACTCACATGCCCTGCTCTCACATGGAATACACTCACATGTCATGCTCTCTCACATGCAATACACTCACATGCCATGCTCTCTCACATGCAATACACTCAAATGACATGCTCTCACATGGACTACAGTCAAATGCCATGCTCTCACATGCCATACTCTCACATGGAATAGACTCATATGCCATACTCTCACATGGTATACACTCACATGCCATACTCTCACATGCCATACTCTCACATGGAATAGACTCGTATGCCATACTCTCACATGGAATACACTCACATGCCACACTCTCACATGGAACACAGTCAAATGCCATGCTCTCACATGCCATACTCTCAAATGGAATAGACTCATATGCCATACTCTCACATGGAATACACTCACATGCCACACTCTCAAATGGAATACAGTCAAATGCCATGCTCTCACATGCCATACTCTCACATGGAATAGACTCATATGCCATACTCTCACATGGAATACACTCACATGCCATACTCTCACATGGAATACAGTCAAATGCCATGCTCTCACATGCCATACTCTCACATGGAATAGACTCATATGCCATACTCTCATATGGAATACACTCACATGCCATACTCTCAAATGGAATACAGTCAAATGCCATGCTCTCACATGGAATAGACTCATATGCCATACTCTCACATGGAAAACACTCACATGCCACACTCTCACATGGAATACAGTCAAATGCCATGCTCTCACATGACATACTCTCACATGGAATAGACTCATATGCCATACTCTCACATGGAATACACTCACATGCCACACTCTCACATGGAATACAGTCAAATGCCATGCTCTCACATGCCATACTCTCACATGGAATAGACTCATATGCCATACTCTCACATGGAATACACTCAAATGCCATACTCTCACATGCCATACTCTCACATGGAATACAGTCAAATGCCATGCTCTCACATGACATACTCTCACATGGAATAGACTCATATGCCATACTCTCACATAAAATACACTCGCATGCCACACTCTGACATGGAATACAGTCAAATGCCATGCTCTCACATGCCATACTCTCACATGGAATAGACTCATATGCCATACTCTCATATGGAATACACTCACATGCCACACTCTCACATGGAATACAGTCAAATGCCATGCTCTCACATGCCATACTCTCACATGGAATAGACTCATATGCCATACTCTCACATGGAATACACTCACATGCCACACTCTCACATGGAATACAGTCAAATGCCATGCTCTCACATGACATACTCTCACATGGAATAGACTCATATGCCATACTCTCACATGGAATACACTCACATGCCACACTCTCACATGGAATACAGTCAAATGCCATGCTCTCACATGCCATACTCTCACATGGAATAGACTCATATGCCATACTCTCACATGGAATACACTCACATGCCATACTCTCACATGCCATACTCTCACATGGAATACAGTCAAATGCCATGCTCTCACATGACATACTCTCACATGGAATAGACTCATATGCCATACTCTCACATGGAATACACTCACATGCCACACTCTCACATGGAATACAGTCAAATGCCATGCTCTCACATGCCATACTCTCACATGGAATCGACTCATATGCCATACTCTCACATGGAATACACTCACATGCCATACTCTCACATGCCATACTCTCACATGGAATAGGCTCATATGCCATACTCTCACATGGAATACACTCACATGCCACACTCTCACATGGAATACAGTCAAATGCCATGCTCTCACATGCCATACTCTCACATGGAATAGACTCATATGCCATACTCTCACATGGAATACACTCACATGCCATACTCTCACATGGAATACAGTCAAATGCCATGCTCTCACATGCCATACTCTCACATGGAATAGGCTCATATGCCATACTCTCACATGGAATACACTCACATGCCACACTCTCACATGGAATACAGTCAAATGCCATGCTCTCACATGCCATACTCTCACATGGAATAGACTCATATGCCATACTCTCACATGGAATACACTCACATGCCATACTCTCACATGCCATACTCTCACATGGAATAGACTCATATGCCATACTCTCACCTGGAATACACTCACATGCCACACTCTCACATGGAATACAGTCAAATGCCATGCTCTCACATGCCATACTCTCACATGGAATAGACTCATATGCCATACTCTCACATGGAATACACTCACATGCCATACTCTCACATGGAATACAGTCAAATGCCATGCTCTCACATGCCATACTCTCACATGGAATAGACTCATACGCCATACTCTCACATGGAATACACTCACATGCCACACTCTCACATGGAATACAGTCAAATGCAATGCTCTCACATGCCATACTCTCACATGGAGTAGACTCATATGCCATACTCTCACATGGAATACACTCACATGCCATACTCTCACATGGAATACAGTCAAATGCCATGCTCTCACATGCCATACTCTCACATGGAATCGACTCATATGCCATACTCTCACATGGAATATACTCACATGCCATACTCTCACATGGAATACAGTCAAATGCCATGCTCTCACATGCCATACTCTCACATGGAATAGACTCATATGACATACTCTCACATGGAATACACTCACATGCCACACTCTCACATGGAATACAGTCAAATGCCATGCTCTCACATGCCATACTCACATGGAATAGACTCATACGCCATACTCTCACATGGAATACACTCACATGCCACACTCTCACATGGAATACAGTCAAATGCCATGCTCTCACATGCCATACTCTCACATGGAATAGACTCATATGCCATACTCTCACATGGAATACACTCACATGCCATACTCGCACATGGAATACAGTCAAATGCCATTCTCTCACATGCCATACTCTCACATGGAATAGACTCATATGCCATACTCTCACATGGAATACACTCACATGCCATACTCTCACATGGAATACAGTCAAATGCCATGCTCTCACATGCCATACTCTCACATGGAATAGACTCATATGCCATACTCTCACATGGAATACACTCACATGCCACACTCTCACATGGAATACAGTCAAATGCCATGCTCTCACATGCCATACTCTCACATGGAATAGACTCATATGCCATACTCTCACATGGAATACAGTGAAATGCCATGCTCTCACATGCCATACTCTCACATGGAATAGACTCATATGCCATACTCTCACATGGAATACACTCACATGCCATACTCTCACATGGAATACACTCACATGCCACACTCTCACATGGAACACAGTCAAATGCCATGCTCTCACATACCATACTCTCACATGGAATAGACTCATATGCCATACTCTCACATGGAATAGACTCATATGCCATACTCTCACATGGAATACAGTGAAATGCCATGCTCTCACATGCCATACTCTCACACGGAATAGACTCATATGCCATACTCTCATATGGAATACACTCACATGCCATACTCTCACATGGAATACAGTCAAATGCCATGCTCTCACATGCCATACTCTCAAATGGAATAGACTCATATGCCATACTCTCACATGGAATACACTCACATGCCACACTCTCACATGGAATACAGTCAAATGCCATGCTCTCACATGCCATACTCTCACATGGAATAGACTCATATGCCATACTCTCACATGGAATACACTCACATGCCACACTCTCACATGGAATACAGTCAAATGCCATGCTCTCACATGCCATACTCTCACATGGAATAGACACATATGCCATACTCTCACATGGAATACACTCACATGCCATACTCTCACATGAAATACAGTCAAATGCCATGCTCTCACATGCCATACTCTCACATGGAATAGACTCATATGCCATACTCTCACATGGAATACACTCACATGCCATACTCTCACATAGAATACAGTCAAATGCCATGCTCTCACATGCCATACTCTCACATGGAATAGACTCATATGCCATACTCTCACATGGAATACACTCACATGCCATACTGTCACATGGAATATACTTATTGACATGATCAAATATGCTATTCACCATACTCTGATATGACAAACCCACACATAGCACCCACACACAAGGTACCGTCTCATGCCACACACTCATAAACTAGTCACTCATGTTCAATAAAACCAAATGCTAACAACAAGCACCCATATGCCACACATGCTCATATGCCCAATGTTCACATGTCAAACATGCATACAGCAATCATATGCAGACATCATTTGTCATACAGTCATACGCCAAACATCCGCAAAATGAACACATACAATATAAACTCAAACGCCATGCTCACATATGCCTTACACCCACATGAAATACGTCATACACCCCTATGTCCTACACAATACAGTCATATACCATAGATTAATTTGACATACACTCATATGTAAGACTTACATATAACATGCATATGCAACATATTCGTAAATGCATTAGCTTGTAGTAATGCACGTATCTGCCATGCACTGATACAGTGCACACTTATATGCCATGCACTCATACCACATACACTGATATTAAATGCACTCATACAGCATACATTCATACGACATACACTCATACAGAATTACACTCATATGACATAGACTCATACAGCATAACTTATAAGCCATGCACTCATACAGTGTACACTCCTACAACAATACACTCATAGAGCGTACACTCATATGCCATGCACTCATACAGCGTACACTTATATGCCATGCACTCATACAGTGTACACTCCTACAACATACACTCATAGAGCGTACACTCATATGCCATGCACTCATACAGCGTACACTTATATGCCATGCACTCATACAGTGTACACTCCTACAACATACACTCATAGAGCGTACACTCATATGCCATGCACTCACATGGAATAGGCTCATATGCCATATTCTCACATGGAATACACTCACATGCCACACTCTCACATGGAATACAGTCAAATGCCATGCTCTCACATGCCATACTCTCACATGGAATAGACTCATATGCCATACTCTCACATGGAATACACTCACATGCCATACTCTCACATGCCATACTCTCACATGGAATAGACTCATACGCCATACTCTCACATGGAATACACTCACATGCCACACTCTCACATGGAATACAGTCAAATGCAATGCTCTCACATGCCATACTCTCACATGGAGTAGACTCATATGCCATACTCTCACATGGAATACACTCACATGCCATACTCTCACATGGAATACAGTCAAATGCCATGCTCTCACATGCCATACTCTCACATGGAATCGACTCATATGCCATACTCTCACATGGAATATACTCACATGCCATGCTCTCACATGGAATACAGTCAAATGCCATGCTCTCACATGCCATACTCTCACATGGAATAGACTCATATGACATACTCTCACATGGAATACACTCACATGCCACACTCTCACATGGAATACAGTCAAATGCCATGCTCTCACATGCCATACTCACATGGAATAGACTCATACGCCATACTCTCACATGGAATACACTCACATGCCACACTCTCACATGGAATACAGTCAAATGCCATGCTCTCACATGCCATATTCTCACATGGAATAGACTCATATGCCATACTCTCACATGGAATACACTCACATGCCATACTCTCACATGGAATACAGTCAAATGCCATTCTCTCACATGCCATACTCTCACATGGAATAGACTCATATGCCATACTCTCACATGGAATACACTCACATGCCATACTCTCACATGGAATACAGTCAAATGCCATGCTCTCACATGCCATACTCTCACATGGAATAGACTCATATGCCATACTCTCACATGGAATACACTCACATGCCACACTCTCACATGGAATACAGTCAAATGCCATGCTCTCACATGCCATACTCTCACATGGAATAGACTCATATGCCATACTCTCACATGGAATACAGTGAAATGCCATGCTCTCACATGCCATACTCTCACATGGAATAGACTCATATGCCATACTCTCACATGGAATACACTCACATGCCATACTCTCACATGGAATACACTCACATGCCACACTCTCACATGGAACACAGTCAAATGCCATGCTCTCACATACCATACTCTCACATGGAATAGACTCATATGCCATACTCTCACATGGAATAGACTCATATGCCATACTCTCACATGGAATACAGTGAAATGCCATGCTCTCACATGCCATACTCTCACATGGAATAGACTCATATGCCATACTCTCATATGGAATACACTCACATGCCATACTCTCACATGGAATACAGTCAAATGCCATGCTCTCACATGCCATACTCTCAAATGGAATAGACTCATATGCCATACTCTCACATGGAATACACTCACATGCCACCCTCTCACATGGAATACAGTCAAATGCCATGCTCTCACATGCCATACTCTCACATGGAATAGACTCATATGCCATACTCTCACATGGAATACACTCACATGCCACACTCTCACATGGAATACAGTCAAATGCCATGCTCTCACATGCCATACTCTCACATGGAATAGACACATATGCCATACTCTCACATGGAATACACTCACATGCCATACTCTCACATGAAATACAGTCAAATGCCATGCTCTCACATGCCATACTCTCACATGGAATAGACTCATATGCCATACTCTCACATGGAATACACTCACATGCCATACTCTCACATAGAATACAGTCAAATGCCATGCTCTCACATGCCATACTCTCACATGGAATAGACTCATATGCCATACTCTCACATGGAATACACTCACATGCCATACTGTCACATGGAATATACTTATTGACATGATCAAATATGCTATTCACCATACTCTGATATGACAAACCCACACATAGCACCCACACACAAGGTACCGTCTCATGCCACACACTCATAAACTAGTCACTCATGTTCAATAAAACCAAATGCTAACAACAAGCACCCATATGCCACACATGCTCATATGCCCAATGTTCACATGTCAAACATGCATACAGCAATCATATGCAGACATCATTTGTCATACAGTCATACGCCAAACATCCGCAAAATGAACACATACAATATAAACTCAAACGCCATGCTCACATATGCCTTACATCCACATGAAATACGTCATACACCCCTATGTCCTACACAATACAGTCATATACCATAGATTAATTTGACATACACTCATATGTAAGACTTACATATAACATGCATATGCAACATATTCGTAAATGCATTAGCTTGTAGTAATGCACGTATCTGCCATGCACTGATACAGTGCACACTTATATGCCATGCACTCATACCACATACACTGATATTAAATGCACTCATACAGCATACATTCATACGACATACACTCATACAGAATTACACTCATATGACATAGACTCATGCAGCATAACTTATAAGCCATGCACTCATACAGTGTACACTCCTACAACAATACACTCATAGAGCGTACACTCATATGCCATGCACTCATACAGCGTACACTTATATGCCATGCACTCATACAGTGTACACTCCTACAACATACACTCATAGAGCATACACTCATATGCCATGCACTCATACAGCGTACACTTATATGCCATGCACTCATACAGTGTACACTCCTACAACATACACTCATAGAGCGTACACTCATATGCCATGCACTCATACAGCGTACACTTATATGCCATGCACTCATACAGTGTACACTCCTACAACATACACTCATAGAGCGTACACTCATATGCCATGCACTCATACAGTGTACACTTATAAGCTGTGCACTCATAAAGCATACACTCCTACAACATACACTCATAGAGCGTACGCTCATATGCCATGCACTCATACAGAATACATTCAGACGACATACACTCATACAGAATTACACTCATATGACATAGACTCATACAGCATAACTTATAAGCCATGCACTCATACAGTGTACACTCCTACAACATACACTCATACAGCGTACACGCATATGGCATGCACTCATACAGCGTACACTTATATTTCATGCACTCATACAGCATACACTCATATGACACACACTCATGCAGCGTGCACTTATATGCCATGCATTCATACAGCATACACTCATACAACATGCACTTATAGAGTGTACACTCATACAAAATACATTCATACAGCATACACTCATACGACATACACTCATACAGCATACATTCATATGCCATGCACACATACAATGTACACTCATACAACATACACTCATACAGCATACACTCATACGCAATACACTCATATACAGTTTACACTCATATGCCATGCACTCATGCAGCGTGCACTTATATGCCATGCATTCATACAGCATACACTCATACGACATACACTCATACAGCATACATTCATATGCCATGCACACATACAATGTACACTCATACAACATACACTCATACAGCATACACTCATATCACATACACTCATACAGCATACACTCATACGCAATACACTCATATACAGTTTACACTCATATGCCATGCACTCATGCAGCGTGCACTTATATGCCATGCACACATACAATGTACACTCATACAACATACACTCATATGACATTGCTAGGCAGAATCATATGCAGTACCCTTTGGGAACACCACACACAATTAAGACTACAAGTGACAGTACAATTTCACCTTTGGAACAAGCCTGTACTACACAGTAAAGTGGTAGCAGTGGCTGAGCAGCCAGACTTACCTCAAGAGTAAAGTCAGCAGTATCAATAGTTACACAAAGGACACCAATTACTATGGTTCAAACAAACACTGACTCAAGGTTTCTGAGTAAAAGAATATACATTTATTTACACATCAGTTGTAAAAAAATTCACCAAAGTAAAGCAGTAGAAAAATGACACTCTTAATACACTACAAACCATCCAATAGATTCTGGACAAGTTAAGCTCAAAATGAAGTGTGTGCAAAATGGCACTCCAGCAATTTAAAACGGAGGGAAAGACAAGGTTAGACAAAAGTTGAGCAGCACCAACAAGTAAGTAAGCAGGGCAATCTAGAAAAAGGAACTACAGCGAGGAAATCAAATCAAGAGGCTTGGGCCAAAGTCAATGGACCGAAGTCTTTGCAGAGGATCACACAGTTCAGAATAGTTTGCGGTTAAGTCTTTGCCAAGAGTTCGGAACGAAGTTGGTCGGAAGAAAAGTTACTTTAAACAATAGAGAAGGAAAAGCCCTCAGATTGGCGAAAGATTTCAAACACTTTCACCATGGTCGGACGGAATGAACAACCGGGTTTGAACAGTACTTTAAATGAAGAAGAAGACTGTAGCTGAGGCAGACGTTCCTGGGAGGTCCTGCAGGCTCACGGTTCATGAAGCAACTGTCCAACTGGCACGAAGTAGGAAGACTGGAGGGTCCTGCACTGCCCAGGGAAGAAACCAGCAGCAGAGCAAAGAAACAAATAAAAGGTGCGCTCCTTAATCCCAAGCAGGGTCCGGTCCTCCTGGCTATCCGGTTCACTGTAGCTGTGCACAGAAAATTTGACCAGAGGAGGGAGGCCTGGCTTGCAGTTTGGTGAACTGGTTGGTCCCACCAGCTCAAGGGGAGAAGATTCCTTGCAGATCTTCCCTGCTGTCGACGTTTGGAGATTCGGACCCACAGCAGGGCTTCACCGTGAGGTTCAGTCGTGGTAGAGGTCCTCTTCTGTCAGCTTCTCTTCGGTTCTCTTGATCCAGTGGTGACTCTGCCTTCTCAGTCCTAGAGACCTGCATTGTATGCAGTTTTCCCCCATTCACCCAGCCTGGCTGTCAATCACACAGCAGGGTGACTGTCCCGCCGGAACAGTCACCACTGCCAATCATACCAGAGTGCGACATAAGTCTCCAAGGAGAGCCTGTGCATGGAGTCTGAAACCCCTCCGTCACATCCTGTCCCCCTCAGACATTCAGGCGCCTAAGGAGGGCTTCTGTGCAGAAGTCCGCAAAAGGTCGACGAACAAAGGGACCAAATCTGGTTTGGCACGCAGAGTAGAACACGAGAAATACTTTTACAAAAAGAAATGGTGAATAAACCCAGCCGGAACCATATACAAGTAAATATAGTCCAGCGGGTTTAAGTTCGAGGCTACTAAGATAGCCTAAAACAATACCAGGGCTATTTAATATAACCACGGTAGGAAAAATAGGGTAGTTACCACTGCCACCAGCCAAATCTTAATGAAAAGGGAACGAAACAATGTTCCACGAGAAACAGACAAAAAGGGATAACTATTAACCCTTTCCAGAACTCTATGTAATATAGTTTGTACTGGGTCTGTGAATTTAAAAAAACTAATAAAGTCAATGGCAACTTTACACATTCTGGGTGACAGTAGTCAGTCCCAGAAAATGGAGTTTAAAATGGGAAGTCTGAGAAAGACAACCCTGTGTCACTGCACTGAAGGTACTGTGTAACACACAGTAAAAAGATGATGCCTATGGAGTAGGTGGGCTCCACAGTCTATGAACACATAAAAATGTTGAACACACACAGCAAAACACATGTAAGAGTGGGAAACAAGGCACAAACTCTTACCAGGTGAAAAAAATAAATCCTAGAAATCCAGCAAAGCTGCTGAGGGACTCAGTAGGTGAGGGAAATTAGCCATTCTGGAGATTTCTCCCTAACAGACATACACGTATACAACATACACTCATATGCTATGCCCTCATACAGCGTACACTCATATGCCATGCGCTCATACAGCATAACTCATATGCTATGCCCTCATACAGCATACACTCATATGCCATGCACTCATACAGCATACACTCATATGCTATGCACTCATACAGCGTACATTCATATGCCATGCACTCATACAGAGTACACTTATATGCCATGCACTCATACAACATACACTCATATGACATTCAATCATACAGCGTACAGTCATGTGCCATGCACTCATACCATGTACACTCATACAACATACACTCATACATTGTACATTTATATGCCATGCGCTCATACAGCGTACATTCATATGCCATGCACTCATACAGCATACACTCATATTCCATGCACTCATACAGCGTACATTCATATGCCATGCACTCATACAGAGTACACTTATATGCCATGCACTCATACAGCATACACTCATATGCTATGCACTCATACAGCGTACACTCATACAACATGCACTCATACAGCATACACTCATATGCTATGCACTCATACAGCGTACACTCATATTCCATGCACTCATACAGCGTACAGTCATATGCCATGCACTCATACAGAGTACACTCATACAACATGCACTCATACTGCACACACTCATATGCCATGCACTCATACAGCGTACACTCATATGACATACACTCATACAGCATACACTCATATGCTATGCCCTCATATAGCGTACATTCATATTCCATGCACTCATACAGCATACATTCATATGCCATGCACTCATACAGAGTACACTTATATGCCATGCACTCATACAACATACACTCATATGACCTAAAATCATACAGCGTACAGTCATGTGCCATGCACTCATACCATGTACACTCATACAACATACACTCATACATTGTACACTTATATGCCATGCGCTCATACAGCATACACTCATATGCTATGCCCTCATATAGCGTACACTCATACAACATGCACTCATACTGCATACACTTATATGCCATGCACTCATACAACATACACTCATATGACCTACAATCATACAGCGTACAGTCATGTGCCATGCACTCATACCGTGTACACTCATACAACATACACTCATACATTGTACACTCATATTCCATGCACTCATACAGCATACACTCATATGCTATGCCCTCATATAGCGTACACTCATATTCCATTCACTCATACAGCGTACATTCATATGCCATGCACTCATACAGAGTACAGTCATATGCCATGCACTCATACAGCGTACAGTCATATGCCATGCACTCATACCACGTACACTCATATGCTATGCCCTCATATAGCGTACACTCATATTCCATTCACTTATACAGCATACACTCATATGACATACAATCATACAGCGTACAGTCATGTGCCATGCACTCATACAGCATACATTCATACGACATACACTCATAAGCCATGCACTCATACAACGTACACTCATACAACATGCACTCATACTGCATACACTCATATGCCATGCACTCATACAGCGTACAGTCATATGCCATGCACTCATACCATGTACACTCATACAACATACACTCATACATTGTACACTTATATGCCATGCGCTCATACAGCATACACTCATATGCTATGCACTCATACAGCGTACACTCATATTCCATGCACTCATACAGCATACACTCATATGCTATGCACTCATACAGCGTACACTCATATTCCATGCACTCATACAGCATACACTCTTATGCCATGCACGCATACAGCGTACGCTCATACAACATGCACTCATACTGCACGCACTCATATGCCATGCACTCATACAGCGCACACTCATATGCCATGCACTCATACAGCGTACACTCATACGACATACACTCATACAGCATACACTCATATGCTATGCCCTCATATAGCGTACACTCATATTCCATGCACGCATACAGCGTACATTCATATGCCATGCACTCATACAGAGTACACTTATATGCCATGCACTCATACAACATACACTCATATGCCATCCACTCATACAACATACACTCATATGACATACAGTCATACAGCGTACAGTCATATGCCATGCACTCATACCATGTACACTCATACAACATACACTCATATGCTATGAACTCATACAGCGTACACTCATATTCCATGCACTCATACAGCATACACTCATGTGCTATGCACTCATACAGCGCACAGTCATATGCCATGCACTCATACCACGTACACTCATACGCCATGCACTCATACAGCATACATTCATACGACATACACTCATATGCCATGCACTCATACAGCGTACACTCATACAACATGCACTCATACTGCACACACTCATATGCCATGCACTCATACAGCGCACACTCATATGCCATGCACTCATACAGTGTACACTCATACGACATACACTCATACAGCGTACACTCATATGCCATGCACTCATACAGCGTACGCTTATATGCCATGCACTCATACAGTGTACACACATACGACATCCACTCTTATGATATAAACTATATACTCCTCACAAAAACCCTGAAAGAAAGGTAAAAAAAAAATATTAACGTTACTTGAACAAAAAGTAAAGTCAGCAACCAGGATGCAATACAAAGGTATGGCACAAACACCCCCTTTATACGACTGCAAGTTGAGCCATCAGACTCAAAATATGAATAGTCCCTTCATACCACTACACACATGTCTTTGACACTTACTTCAAGTGTTAGCCAGGCACTTCAATAGCACAGCTGAAGTCATTTTTAAGGTTGGATTTGTAGTGCGATGAAAGGAGTGTTTGTAACTTAAAATTGTTGTTTCTACTGTTTGTAGACTTTCAGTTTGGTTAGTATTAATGTAACTCTTTTTTTTAAAGTTCTTTGTTTTATATTTTTATATGTATATGTGTATAACACTATATAGATGAGGGTTTCAATGTTTCTTGCTCTCATGATATAAAGATGTAGGTAAGGTGCATTTTCCTTCATCATACGTTGGAACCTCACCAAGAGTCTCCCCATGAGTTTGGGCTTTACAGTTACAGTGGCCATGTGGAAAAATGGAAGAAGCGGGTACCACAAACCATTAAATTATATTTCTTCTTAACTAAACCAAAGAGTATTGCATTTGGTGATATTCATAGAAGCTATCAGGCTAAAGGCTATCCTGTGACACGGGGATCTGTTAAAACCCAAGAACCAGGTGTGACCACCCAGTAATTACTGATACTCTAATTATACTACAAAAATGAGCTAATCATTTGTGACGTTTCTTTTCATAGTATTGCTTCTCTCTGATTCAAAACGTTCATCTCATAATTCTCGGTAGGATCTTTTCATCAAAAAGAATCCTATGTGCAATTGCGAAAAAGTTTCTTTAAAAAAAAAGTTTTATTCCTACTTTGACCAATATATAGATTAATATGCAGACACATTTCAGTCATACACCATGCACTAACACGCCATACACCCACACCATGCACTAATATGCCATACACCCACACCATGCACTAACACGCCATACACCCACATAAATCATGCAATAGTATGCCATACACCCACATACACCATGCATTAATATGCCATACACCCACACCATGCACTAATATGCCATACACCCACACCATGCACTAACACGCCATACACCCACATAAATCATGCACTAGTATGCCATACACCCACATACACCATGCATTAATATGCCATACACCCACACCATGCACTAACACGCCATACACCCACATAAATCATGCACTAGTATGCCATACACCCACATACCCCATGCATTAATATGCCATACACCCACACCATGCACTAATATGCCATACACCCACACCATGCACTAACACGCCATACACCCACATAAATCATGCACTAGTATGCCATACATCCACATACACCATGCATTAATATGCCATACACCCACACCATGCACTAACACGCCATACACCCACATAAATCATGCACTAGTATGCCATACACCCACATACACCATGCATTAATATGCCATACACCCACACCATGCACTAATATGCCATACACCCACACCATGCACTAACAGGCTATACAGCCACATAAATCATGCACTAGTATGCCATACACCCACATACACCATGCATTAATATGCCATACACCCACACCATGCACTAATATGCCATACACCCACACCATGCACTAACACGCCATACACCCACATAAATCATGCACTAGTATGCCATACACCCACATACACCATGCATTAATATGCCATACACCCACACCATGCACTAATATGCCATACACCCACACCATGCACTAACACGCCATACACCCACATAAATCATGCACTAGTATGCCATACACCCACATACACCATGCATTAATATGCCATACACCCAAACCATGCACTAATATGCCATACACCTACACCATGCACTAGTATGCCATACACCCACATACACCATGCATTAATATGCCATACACCCACACCATGCACTAATATGCCATACACCCACACCATGCACTAATATGCCATACACCCACACCATGCACTAACACGCCATACACCCACATAAATCATGCACTAGTATGCCATACACCCACATACACCATGCATTAATATGCCATACACCCACACCATGCACTAATATGCCATACACCTACACCATGCACTAATATGCCATACACCTACACCATGCACTAACACGCCATACACCCACATAAATCATGCACTAGTATGCCATACACCCACATACACCATGCATTAATATTCCATACACCCACACCATGCACTAATATGCCATACACCCACACCAAGCACTAACACGCCATACACCCACATAAATCATGCACTAGTATGCCATACACCCACATACACCATGCATTAATATGCCATACACCCAAACCATGCACTAATATGCCATACACCCACACCATGCACTAACACGCCATACACCCACATAAATCATGCACTAGTATGCCATACACCCACATACACCATGCACTAATATGCCATACACCCACATCATGCACTAATATGCCATACACCTACACCATGCACTAACACGCCATACACCCACATAAATCATGCACTAGTATGCCATACACCCACATACACCATGCATTAATATGCCATACACCCACACCATGCACTAATATGCCATACACCTACACCATGCACTAACACGCCATACACCCACATAAATCATGCACTAGTATGCCATACACCCACATACACCATGCATTAATATGCCATACACCCACACCATGCACTAACACGCCATACACCCACATAAATCATGCACTAGTATGCCATACACCCACATACACCATGCATTAATATGCCATACACCCACACCATGCACTAACACGCCATACACCCACATAAATCATGCACTAGTATGCCATACACCCACATACACCATGCATTAATATGCCATACACCCACACCATGCACTAATATGCCATACACCCAGACCATGCACGAACAGGCTATACACCCACATAAATCATGCACTAGTATGCCATACACCCACATACACCATGCATTAATATGCCATACACCCACACCATGCACTAACACGCCATATACCGACATAAATCATGCACTAGTATGCCATACACCCACATACACCATGCATTAATATGCCATACACCCACACCATGCACTAATATGCCATACACCCACACCATGCACTAACACGCCATACACCCACATAAATCATGCACTAGTATGCCATAAACCCACATACACCATGCATTAATATGCCATACACCCACACCATGCCCTAATATGCCATACACCCACACCATGCACTAACACGCCATACACCCACATAAATGATGCACTAGTATGCCATACACCCACATACACCATGCATTAATATGCCATACACCCACACCATGCACTAATATGCCATACACCACACCATGCACTAACATGCCATACACCCACATAAATCATGCACTAGTATGCCATACACCCACATACACCATGCATTAATATGCCACACACCCACACCATGCACTAATATGCCATACACCCACACCATGCACTAACACGCCATACACCCACATAAATCATGCACTAGTATGTCATACACCCACATACACCATGCATTAATATGCCATACACCCACACAATGCACTAATATGCCATACACCTACACCATGCACTAACACGCCATACACTCACATAAATCATGCACTAGTATGCCATACACCCACATACACCATGCATTAATATGCCATACACCCACACCATGCACTAATATGCCATACACCTACACCATGCACTAACACGCCATACACCCACATAAATCATGCACTAGTATGCCATACACCCACATACACCATGCATTAATATGCCATACACCCACACCATGCACTAATATGCCATACACCTACACCATGCACTAATATGCCATACACCTACACCATGCACTAACACGCCATACACCCACATAAATCATGCACTAGTATGCCATACACCCACATACACCATGCATTAATATGCCATACACCCACACCATGCACTAATATGCCATACACCCACACCAAGCACTAACACGCCATGCACCCACACAAATCATGCACTAGTATGCCATACACCCACATACACCATGCATTAATATGCCATACACTCACACCATGCACTAATATGCCATACACCCACACCATGCACTAACATGCCATACACCCACATAAATCATGCACTAGTATGCCATACACCCACATACACCATGCATTAATATGCCATACACCCACACCATGCACTAATATGCCATACACCTACACCATGCACTAACACGACATACACCCACATAAATCATGCACTAGTATGCCATACACCCACATACACCATGCATTAATATGCCATACACCCACACCATGCACTAATATGCCATACACCTACACCATGCACTAACACGCCATACACCCACATAAATCATGCACTAGTATGCCATACACCCACATACACCATGCATTAATATGCCATACACCCACACCATGCACTAACACGCCATACACCCACATAAATCATGCACTAGTATGCCATACACCCACATACACCATGCATTAATATGCCATACACCCACACCATGCACTAACACGCCATACACCCACATAAATCATGCACTAGTATGCCATACACCCACATACACCATGCATTAATATGCCATACACCCACACCATGCACTAATATGCCATACACCCAGACCATGCACGAACAGGCTATACACCCACATAAATCATGCACTAGTATGCCATACACCCACATACACCATGCATTAATATGCCATACACCCACACCATGCACTAACACGCCATATACCGACATAAATCATGCACTAGTATGCCATACACCCACATACACCATGCATTAATATGCCATACACCCACACCATGCACTAATATGCCATACACCCACACCATGCACTAACACGCCATACACCCACATAAATCATGCACTAGTATGCCATAAACCCACATACACCATGCATTAATATGCCATACACCCACACCATGCCCTAATATGCCATACACCCACACCATGCACTAACACGCCATACACCCACATAAATAATGCACTAGTATGCCATACACCCACATACACCATGCATTAATATGCCATACACCCACACCATGCACTAATATGCCATACACCACACCATGCACTAACATGCCATACACCCACATAAATCATGCACTAGTATGCCATACACCCACATACACCATGCATTAATATGCCACACACCCACACCATGCACTAATATGCCATACACCCACACCATGCACTAACACGCCATACACCCACATAAATCATGCACTAGTATGTCATACACCCACATACACCATGCATTAATATGCCATACACCCACACCATGCACTAATATGCCATACACCTACACCATGCACTAACACGCCATACACTCACATAAAACATGCACTAGTATGCCATACACCCACATACACCATGCATTAATATGCCATACACCCACACCATGCACTAATATGCCATACACCTACACCATGCACTAACACGCCATACACCCACATAAATCATGCACTAGTATGCCATACACCCACATACACCATGCATTAATATGCCATACACCCACACCATGCACTAATATGCCATACACCTACACCATGCACTAATATGCCATACACCTACACCATGCACTAACACGCCATACACCCACATAAATCATGCACTAGTATGCCATACACCCACATACACCATGCATTAATATGCCATACACCCACACCATGCACTAATATGCCATACACCCACACCAAGCACTAACACGCCATGCACCCACATAAATCATGCACTAGTATGCCATACACCCACATACACCATGCATTAATATGCCATACACTCACACCATGCACTAATATGCCATACACCCACACCATGCACTAACATGCCATACACCCACATAAATCATGCACTAGTATGCCATACACCCACATACACCATGCATTAATATGCCATACACCCACATCATGCACTAATATGCCATACACCTACACCATGCACTAACACGCCATACACCCACATAAATCATGCACTAGTATGCCATACACCCACATACACCATGCATTAATATGCCATACACCCACACCATGCACTAATATGCCATACACCTACACCATGCACTAACACGCCATACACCCACATAAATCATGCACTAGTATTCCATACACCCACATACACCATGCATTAATATGCCATACACCCATACCATGCACTAATATGCCATACACCTACACCATGCACTAACACGCCATACACCCACCTAAATCATGCACTAGTATGCCATACACCCACATGCACCATGCATTAATATGCCATACACCCACACCATGCACTAATATGTTGTTTCTACTGTTTGTAGACTTTCAGTTTGGTTAGTATAAATGTAACTCTTTTTTTAAAAAAAGTTCTTTGTTTTATATTTTTATATGTATATGTGTATAACACTATATAGATGAGGGTTTCAATGTTTCTTGCTCTCATGATATAAATATGTAGGTAAGGTGCATTTTCCTTCATCATACGTTGGAACCTCACCAAGAGTCTCCCCATGAGTTTGGGCTTTACAGTTACAGTGGCCATGTGGAAAAATGGAAGAAGCGGGTACCACAAACCATTAAATTATATTTCTTCTTAACTAAACCAAAGAGTATTGCATTTGGTGATATTCATAGAGGCTATCAGGCTAAAGGCTATCCTGTGACACGGGGATCTGTTAAAACCCAAGAACCAGGTGTGACCACCCAGTAATTACTGATACTCTAATTATACTCCAAAAATGAGCTAATCATTTGTGACGTTTCTTTTCATAGTATTGCTTCTCTCTGATTCAATACGTTCATCTCAGAATTCTCGGTAGGATCTTTTAGTCAAAAAGCATCCTATGAGCAATTGCGAAAACGTTTCTTTAAAAAAAAAGTTTTACTCCTACTTTGACCAATATATAGATTAATATGCAGACACATTTCAGTCATACACCATGCACCAACACGCCATACACCCACACCATGCACTAATATGCCATACACCCACACCATGCACTAACACGCCATACACCCACATAAATCATGCACTAGTATGCCATACACCCACATACACAATGCATTAATATGCCATAAACCCACACCTGGCACTAATATGCCATACACCCACACCATGCACTAACACGCCATACACCCACATAAATCATGCACTAGTATGCCATACACCCACATACACCATGCATTAATATGCCATACACCCAGACCATGCACTAACACGCCATACACCCACATAAATCATGCACTAGTATGCCATACACCCACATACACCATGCATTAATATGCCATACACCCACACCATGCACTAATATGCCATACACCCACACCATGCACTAACACGCCATACACCCACATAAATCATGCACTAGTATGCCATACACCCACATACACCATGCATTAATATGCCATACACCCACACCATGCACTAACACGCCATACACCCACATAAATCATGCATTAGTATGCCATACACCCACATACACCATGCATTAATATGCCATACACCCACACCATGCACTAATATGCCATACACCCACACCATGCACTAACACGCTATACACCCACATAAATCATGCACTAGTATGCCATACACCCACATACACCATGCATTAAAATGCCATACACCCACACCATGCACTAATATGCCATACACCCACACCATGCACTAACACGCCATACACCAACATAAATCATGCACTAGTATGCCATACACCCACATACACCATGCATTAATATGCCATACACCCACACCATGCACTAATATGCCATACACCTACACAATGCACTAACACGCCATACACCCACATAAATCATGCACTAGTATGACATACATCCACATACACCATGCATTAATATGCCATACACCCACACCATGCACTAATATGCCATACACCTACACCATGCACTAACACGCCATACACCCACATAAATCATGCACTAGTATGCCATACACCCACATACACCATGCATTAATATGCCATACACCCACACCATGAACTAATATGCCATACGCCCACACCAAGCACTAACACGCCATACACCCACATAAATCATGCACTAGTATGCCATACACCCACATACACCATGCATTAATATGCCATACACCCACACCATGCACTAATATGCCATACACCCACACCATGCACTAACACGCCATACACCCACATAAATCATGCACTAGTATGCCATACACCCACATACACCATGCATTAATATGCCATACACCCACATCATGCACTAATATGCCATACACCTACACCATGCACTAACATGCCATACACCCACATAAATCATGCACTAGTATGCCATACACCCACATACACCATGCATTAATATGCCATACACCCACACCATGCACTAATATGCCATACACCTACACCATGCACTAACACGCCATACACCCACATAAATCATGCACTAGTATGCCATACACCCACATACACCATGCATTAATATGCCATACACCCACACCATGCACTAAAATGCCATACACCTACACCATGCACTAACACGCCATACACCCACCTAAATCATGCACTAGTATGCCATACACCCACATACACCATGCATTAATATGCCATACACCCACACCATGCACTAATATGCCATACACCTACACCATGCACTAACACGCCATACACCCACATAAATCATGCACTAGTATGCCATACACCCACATACACCATGCATTAATATGCCATACACCCACACCATGCACTAACACGCCATACACCCACATAAATCATGCACTAGTATGCCATACACCCACATACACCATGCATTAATATGCCATACACCCACACCATGCACTAACACGCCAAACACCCACATAAATCATGCACTAGTATGCCATACACCCACATACACCATGCATTAATATTCCATACACCCACACCATGCAGTAATATGCCATACACCCAAACCATGCACTAACAGGCTATACACCCACATAAATCATGCACTAGTATGCCATACACCCACATACACCATGCATTAATATGCCATACACCCACACCATGCACTAATATGCCATACACCCACACCATGCACTAACACGCCATACACCCACATAAATCATGCACTAGTATGCCATACACCCACATACACCATGCATTAATATGCCATACACACACACCATGCACTAACACGCCATACACCCACATAAATCATGCACTAGTATGCCATACACCCACATACACCATGCATTAATATGCCATACACCCACACCATGCACTAATATGCCATACACCTACACCATGCACTAACACGCCATACACCCACATAAATCATGCACTAGTATGCCATACACCCACATACACCATGCATTAATATGCCATACACCCACACCATGCACTAATATGCCATACACCTACACCATGCACTAACACGCCATACACCCACATAAATCATGCACTAGTATGCCATACACCCACATACACCATGCATTAATATGCCATACACCCACACCATGCACTAACACGCCATACACCCACATAAATCATGCACTAGTATGCCATACACCCACATACACCATGCATTAATATGCCATACACCCACACCATGCACTAACACGCCATACACCCACATAAATCATGCACTAGTATGCCATACACCCACATACACCATGCATTAATATGCCATACACCCACACCATGCAGTAATATGCCATACACCCAAACCATGCACTAACAGGCTATACACCCACATAAATCATGCACTAGTATGCCATACACCCACATACACCATGCATTAATATGCCATACACCCACACCATGCACTAATATGCCATACACCCACACCATGCACTAACACGCCATACACCCACATAAATCATGCACTAGTATGCCATACACCCACATACACCATGCATTAATATGCCATACACCCACACCATGCACTAATATGCCATACACCCACACCATGCACTAACACGCCATACACCCACATAAATCATGCACTAGTATGCCATACACCCACATACACCATGCATTAATATGCCATACACCCACACCATGCCCTAATATGCCATACACCCACACCATGCACTAACACGCCATACAACCACATAAATAATGCACTAGTATGCCATACACCCACATACACCATGCATTAATATGCCATACACCCACACCATGCACTAATATGCCATACACCACACCATGCACTAATATGTTGTTTCTACTGTTTGTAGACTTTCATTTTGGTTAGTATAAATGTAATTCTTTTTTTTAAAAAAGTTCTTTGCTTTATATTTTTATATGTATATGTGTATAACACTATATAGATGAGGGTTTCAATGTTTCTTGCTCTCATGATATAAATATGTAGGTAAGGTGCATTTTCCTTCATCATACGTTGGAACCTCACCAAGAGTCTCCCCATGAGTTTGGGCTTTACAGTTACAGTGGCCATGTGGAAAAATGGAAGAAGCGGGTACCACAAACCATTTAAGAAACCATTATATTTCTTCTTAACTAAACCAAAGAGTATTGCATTTGGTGATATTCATAGAGGCTATCAGGCTAAAGGCTATCCTGTGACACGGGGATCTGTTAAAACCCAAGAACCAGGTGTGACCACCCAGTAATTACTGATACTCTAATTATACTACAAAAATTAGCTAATCATTTGTGACGTTTCTTTTCATAGTATTGCTTCTCTCTGATTCAATACGTTCATCTCATAATTATCGGTAGGATCTTTTAATCAAAAAGAATCCTATGAGCAATTGCGAAAACGTTTCTTTAAAAAAAAAGTTTTACTCCTACTTTGACCAATATATAGATTAATATGCAGACACATTTCAGTCATACACCATGCACTAACACGCCATACACCCACACCATGCACTGATATGCCATACACCCACACCATGCACTAACACGCCATACACCCACATACATCATGCACTAGTATGCCATACACCCACATACACAATGCATTAATATGCCACACACCCACACCATGCACTAATATGCCATACACCCACACCATGCACTAACACGCCATACACCCACATAAATCATGCACTAGTATGCCATACACCCACATACACCATGCATTAATATGCCATACACCCACACCATGCACTAACACGCCATACACCCACATAAATCATGCACTAGTGTGCCATACACCCACATACACCATGCATTAATATGCCATACACCCACACCATGCACTAATATGCCATACACCCACACCATGCACTAACACGCCATACACCCACATAAATCATGCACTAGTATGCCATACACCCACATACACCATGCATTAATATGCCATACACCCACACCATGCACTAACACGCCATACACCCACATAAATCATGCATTAGTATGCCATACACCCACATACACCATGCAATAATATGCCATACACCCACACCATGCACTAATATGCCATACACCCACACCATGCACTAACACGCTATACACCCACATAAATCATGCACTAGTATGCCATACACCCACATACACCATGCATTAAAATGCCATACACCCACACCATGCACTAATATGCCATACACCCACACCATGCACTAATATGCCATACACCCACACCATGCACTAACACGCTATACACCCACATAAATCATGCATTAGTATGCCATACACCCACATACACCATGCAATAATATGCCATACACCCACACCATGCACTAATATGCCATACACCCACACCATGCACTAACACGCTATACACCCACATAAATCATGCACTAGTATGCCATACACCCACATACACCATGCATTAAAATGCCATACACCCACACCATGCACTAATATGCCATACACCCACACCATGCACTAACACGCCATACACCCACATAAATCATGCACTAGTATGCCATACACCCACATACACCATGCATTAATATGCCATACACCCATACCATGCACTAATATGCCATACACCTACACCATGCACTAACATGCCATACACCCACATAAATCATGCACTAGTATGCCATACACCCACATACACCATGCATTAATATGCCATACACCCACACCATGCACTAATATGCCATACACCTACACCATGCACTAACACTACATACACCCACATAAATCATGCACTAGTATGCCATACACCCACATACACCATGCATTAATATGCCATACACCCATACCATGCACTAATATGCCATACACCTACACCATGCACTAACACGCCATACACCCACATAAATCATGCACTAGTATGCCATACACCCACATACACCATGCATTAATATGCCATACACCCACACCATGCACTAATATGCCATACACCTACACCATGCACTAACACGCCATACACCCACATAAATCATGCACTAGTATGCCATACACCCACATACACCATGCATTAATATGCCATACACCCACACCATGCACTAACACGCCATACACCCACATAAATCATGCACTAGTATGCCATACGCCCACATACACCATGCATTAATATGCCATACACCCACACCATGCACTAACACGCCATACACCCACTTAAATCATGCACTAGTATGCCATACACCCACATACACCATGCATTAATATGCCATACACCCACACCATGCAGTAATATGCCATACACCCAAACCATGCACTAACAGGCTATACACCCACATAAATCATGCACTAGTATGCCATACACCCACATACACCATGCATTAATATGCCATACACCCACACCATGCACTAATATGCCATACACCCACACCATGCACTAACACGCCATACACCCACATAAATCATGCACTAGTATGCCATACACCCACATACACCATGCATTAATATGCCATACACCCACACCATGCACTAATATGCCATACACCCACACCATGCACTAACACGCCATACACCCACATACATCATGCACTAGTATTCCATACACCCACATACACCATGCATTAATATGCCATACACCCACACCATGCCCTAATATGCCATACACCCACACCATACACTAACACGCCATACAACCACATAAATAATGCACTAGTATGCCATACACCCACATACACCATGCATTAATATGCCATACACCCACACCATGCACTAATATGCCATACACCACACCATGCACTAACACGCCATACACCCACATAAATCATGCACTAGTATGCCATACACCCACATACACCATGCATTAATATGCCACACACCCACACCATGCACTAATATGCCATACACCCACACCATGCACTAACACGCCATACACCCACATAAATCATGCACTAGTATGCCATACACCCACATACACCATGCATTAATATGCCATACACCCACACCATGCACTAATATGCCATACACCTACACCATGCACTAACACGCCATACACCCACATAAATCATGCACTAGTATGCCATACACCCACATACACCATGCATTAATATGCCATACACCCACACCATGCACTAATATGCCATACACCTACACCATGCACTAATATGCCATACACCTACACCATGCACGAACACGCCATACACCCACATAAATCATGCACTAGTATGCCATACACCCACATACACCATGCATTAATATGCCATACACCCACACCATGCATTAATATGCCATACACCCACACCATGCACTAATATGCCATACACCCACACCAAGCACTAACACGCCATACACCCACATAAATCAGGCACTAGTATGCCATACACCCACATACACCATGCATTAATATGCCATACACCCACACCATGCACTAATATGCCATACACCCACACCATGCACTAACACGCCATACACCCACATAAATCATGCACTAGTATGCCATACACCCACATACACCATGCATTAATATGCCATACACCCACATCATGCACTAATATGCCATACACCTACACCATGCACTAACACGCCATACACCCACATAAATCATGCACTAGTATGCCATGCACCCACATACACCATGCAATAATATGCCATACACCCACACCATCCACTAATATGCCATACACCTACACCATGCACTAACACGCCATACACCCACATAAATCATGCACTAGTATGCCATACACCCACATACACCATGCATTAATATGCCATACACCCATACCATGCACTAATATGCCATACACCTACACCATGCACTAACACGCCATACACCCACATAAATCATGCACTAGTATGCCATACACCCACATACACCATGCATTAATATGCCATACACCCACACCATGCACTAATATGCCATACACCTACACCATGCACTAACACGCCATACACCCACATAAATCATGCACTAGTATGCCATACACCCACATGCACCATGCATTAATATGCCATACACCCACACCATGCACTAATATGTTGTTTCTACTGTTTGTAGACTTTCAGTTTGGTTAGTATAAATGTAACTCTTTTTTTAAAAAAGTTCTTTGTTTTATATTTTTATATGTATATGTGTATAACACTATATAGATGAGGGTTTCAATGTTTCTTGCTCTCATGATATAAATATGTAGGTAAGGTGCATTTTCCTTCTTCATACGTTGGAACCTCACCAAGAGTCTACCCATGAGTTTGGGCTTTACAGTTACAGTGGCCATGTGGAAAAATGGAAGAAGCGGGTACCACAAACCATTAAATTATATTTCTTCTTAACTAAACCAAAGAGTATTGCATTTGGTGATATTCATAGAAGCTATCAGGCTAAAGGCTATCCTGTGACACGGGGATCTGTTAAAACCCAAGAACCAGGTGTGACCACCCAGTAATTACTGATACTCTAATTATACTACAAAAATGAGCTAATCATTTGTGACGTTTCTTTTCATAGTATTGCTTCTCTCTGATTCAATACGTTCATCTCAGAATTCTCGGTAGGATCTTTTAATCAAAAAGAATCCTATGAGCAATTGCGAAAACGTTTCTTTAAAAAAAAAGTTTTACTCCTACTTTGACCAATATATAGATTAATATGCAGACACATTTCAGTCATTCACACCCTGCACCAACACGCCATACACCCACACCATGCAAAATATGCCATACACCCACACCATGCACTAACCCGCCATAGACCCACATAAATCATGCACTAGTATGCCATACACCCACATACACAATGCATTAATATGCCATACACCCACACCATGCACTAATATGCCATACACCCACACCATGCACTAACACGCCATACACCCACATAAATCATGCACTAGTATGCCATACACCCACATACACCATGCATTAATATGCCATACACCCAGACCATGCACTAACACGCCATACACCCACATAAATCATGCACTAGTATGCCATACACCCACATACACCATGCAATAATATGCCATACACCCACACCATGCACTAATATGCCATACACCCACACCATGCACTAACACGCCATACACCCACATAAATCATGCACTAGTATGCCATACACCCAGATACACCATGCATTAATGTGCCATACACCCACACCATGCACTAACACGCCATACACCCACACAAATCATGCATTAGTATGCCATACACCCACATACACCATGCATTAATATGCCATACACATCACACCATGCACTAATATGCCATACACCCACACCATGCACTAACACGCTATAAACCCACATAAATCATGCACTAGTATGCCATACACCCACATACACCATGCATTAAAATGCCATACACCCACACCATGCACTAATATGCCATACACCCACACCATGCACTAACACGCCATACACCCACATAAATCATGCACTAGTATGCCATACACCCACATACACCATGCATTAATATGCCATACACCCACACCATGCACTAATATGCTATACACCTACACCATGCACTAACACGCCATACACCCACATAAATCATGCACTAGTATGACATACACCCACATACACCATGCATTAATATGCCATACACCCACACCATGCACTAATATGCCATACACCTACACCATGCACTAACACGCCACACACCCACATAAATCATGCACTAGTATGCCATACACCCACATACACCATGCATTAATATGCCATACACCCACACCATGCACTAATATGCCATACACCCACACCATGCACTAACACGCCATACACCCACATAAATCATGCACTAGTATGCCATACACCCACATACACCATGCATTAATATGCCATACACCCACACCATGCACTAATATGCCATACACCCACACCAAGCACTAACACGCCATGCACCCACATAAATCATGCACTAGTATGCCATACACCCACATACACCATGCATTAATATGCCATACACTCACACCATGCACTAATATGCCATACACCCACACCATGCACTAACATGCCATACACCCACATAAATCATGCACTAGTATGCCATACACCCACATACACCATGCATTAATATGCCATACACCCACATCATGCACTAATATGCCATACACCTACACCATGCACTAACACGCCATACACCCACATAAATCATGCACTAGTATGCCATACACCCACATACACCATGCATTAATATGCCATACACCCACACCATGCACTAATATGCCATACACCTACACCATGCACTAACACGCCATACACCCACATAAATCATGCACTAGTATTCCATACACCCACATACACCATGCATTAATATGCCATACACCCATACCATGCACTAATATGCCATACACCTACACCATGCACTAACAGGCCATACACCCACCTAAATCATGCACTAGTATGCCATACACCCACATGCACCATGCATTAATATGCCATACACCCACACCATGCACTAATATGTTGTTTCTACTGTTTGTAGACTTTCAGTTTGGTTAGTATAAATGTAACTCTTTTTTTAAAAAAGTTCTTTGTTTTATATTTTTATATGTATATGTGTATAACACTATATAGATGAGGGTTTCAATGTTTCTTGCTCTCATGATATAAATATGTAGGTAAGGTGCATTTTCCTTCATCATACGTTGGAACCTCACCAAGAGTCTCCCCATGAGTTTGGGCTTTACAGTTACAGTGGCCATGTGGAAAAATGGAAGAAGCGGGTACCACAAACCATTAAATTATATTTCTTCTTAACTAAACCAAAGAGTATTGCATTTGGTGATATTCATAGAAGCTATCAGGCTAAAGGCTATCCTGTGACACGGGGATCTGTTAAAACCCAAGAACCAGGTGTGACCACCCAGTAATTACTGATACTCTAATTATACTCCAAAAATGAGCTAATCATTTGTGACGTTTCTTTTCATAGTATTGCTTCTCTCTGATTCAATACGTTCATCTCAGAATTCTCGGTAGGATCTTTTAGTCAAAAAGCATCCTATGAGCAATTGCGAAAACGTTTCTTTAAAAAAAAAGTTTTACTCCTACTTTGACCAATATATAGATTAATATGCAGACACATTTCAGTCATACACCATGCACCAACACGCCATACACCCACACCATGCACTAATATGCCATACACCCACACCATGCACTAACACGCCATACACCCACATAAATCATGCACTAGTATGCCATACACCCACATACACAATGCATTAATATGCCATAAACCCACACCTGGCACTAATATGCCATACACCCACACCATGCACTAACACGCCATACACCCACATAAATCATGCACTAGTATGCCATACACCCACATACACCATGCATTAATATGCCATACACCCAGACCATGCACTAACACGCCATACACCCACATAAATCATGCACTAGTATGCCATACACCCACATACACCATGCATTAATATGCCATACACCCACACCATGCACTAATATGCCATACACCCACACCATGCACTAACACGCCATACACCCACATAAATCATGCACTAGTATGCCATACACCCACATACACCATGCATTAATATGCCATACACCCACACCATGCACTAACACGCCATACACCCACATAAATCATGCATTAGTATGCCATACACCCACATACACCATGCATTATTATGCCATACACCCACACCATGCACTAATATGCCATACACCCACACCATGCACTAACACGCTATACACCCACATAAATCATGCACTAGTATGCCATACACCCACATACACCATGCATTAAAATGCCATACACCCACACCATGCACTAATATGCCATACACCCACACCATGCACTAACACGCCATACACCCACATAAATCATGCACTAGTATGCCATACACCCACATACACCATGCATTAATATGCCATACACCCACACCATGCACTAATATGCCATACACCTACACCATGCACTAACACGCCATACACCCACATAAATCATGCACTAGTATGACATACATCCACATACACCATGCATTAATATGCCATACACCCACACCATGCACTAATATGCCATACACCTACACCATGCACTAACACGCCATACACCCACATAAATCATGCACTAGTATGCCATACACCCACATACACCATGCATTAATATGCCATACACCCACACCATGAACTAATATGCCATACGCCCACACCAAGCACTAACACGCCATACACCCACATAAATCATGCACTAGTATGCCATACACCCACATACACCATGCATTAATATGCCATACACCCACACCATGCACTAATATGCCATACACCCACACCATGCACTAACACGCCATACACCCACATAAATCATGCACTAGTATGCCATACACCCACATACACCATGCATTAATATGCCATACACCCACATCATGCACTAATATGCCATACACCTACACCATGCACTAACATGCCATACACCCACATAAATCATGCACTAGTATGCCATACACCCACATACACCATGCATTAATATGCCATACACCCACACCATGCACTAATATGCCATACACCTACACCATGCACTAACACGCCATACACCCACATAAATCATGCACTAGTATGCCATACACCCACATACACCATGCATTAATATGCCATACACCCACACCATGCACTAAAATGCCATACACCTACACCATGCACTAACACGCCATACACCCACCTAAATCATGCACTAGTATGCCATACACCCACATACACCATGCATTAATATGCCATACACCCACACCATGCACTAATATGCCATACACCTACACCATGCACTAACACGCCATACACCCACATAAATCATGCACTAGTATGCCATACACCCACATACACCATGCATTAATATGCCATACACCCACACCATGCACTAACACGCCATACACCCACATAAATCATGCACTAGTATGCCATACACCCACATACACCATGCATTAATATGCCATACACCCACACCATGCACTAACACGCCAAACACCCACATAAATCATGCACTAGTATGCCATACACCCACATACACCATGCATTAATATTCCATACACCCACACCATGCAGTAATATGCCATACACCCAAACCATGCACTAACAGGCTATACACCCACATAAATCATGCACTAGTATGCCATACACCCACATACACCATGCATTAATATGCCATACACCCACACCATGCACTAATATGCCATACACCCACACCATGCACTAACACGCCATACACCCACATAAATCATGCACTAGTATGCCATACACCCACATACACCATGCATTAATATGCCATACACACACACCATGCACTAACACGCCATACACCCACATAAATCATGCACTAGTATGCCATACACCCACATACACCATGCATTAATATGCCATACACCCACACCATGCACTAATATGCCATACACCTACACCATGCACTAACACGCCATACACCCACATAAATCATGCACTAGTATGCCATACACCCACATACACCATGCATTAATATGCCATACACCCACACCATGCACTAATATGCCATACACCTACACCATGCACTAACACGCCATACACCCACATAAATCATGCACTAGTATGCCATACACCCACATACACCATGCATTAATATGCCATACACCCACACCATGCACTAACACGCCATACACCCACATAAATCATGCACTAGTATGCCATACACCCACATACACCATGCATTAATATGCCATACACCCACACCATGCACTAACACGCCATACACCCACATAAATCATGCACTAGTATGCCATACACCCACATACACCATGCATTAATATGCCATACACCCACACCATGCAGTAATATGCCATACACCCAAACCATGCACTAACAGGCTATACACCCACATAAATCATGCACTAGTATGCCATACACCCACATACACCATGCATTAATATGCCATACACCCACACCATGCACTAATATGCCATACACCCACACCATGCACTAACACGCCATACACCCACATAAATCATGCACTAGTATGCCATACACCCACATACACCATGCATTAATATGCCATACACCCACATCATGCACTAATATGCCATACACCTACACCATGCACTAACATGCCATACACCCACATAAATCATGCACTAGTATGCCATACACCCACATACACCATGCATTAATATGCCATACACCCACACCATGCACTAATATGCCATACACCTACACCATGCACTAACACGCCATACACCCACATAAATCATGCACTAGTATGCCATACACCCACATACACCATGCATTAATATGCCATACACCCACACCATGCACTAAAATGCCATACACCTACACCATGCACTAACACGCCATACACCCACCTAAATCATGCACTAGTATGCCATACACCCACATACACCATGCATTAATATGCCATACACCCACACCATGCACTAATATGCCATACACCTACACCATGCACTAACACGCCATACACCCACATAAATCATGCACTAGTATGCCATACACCCACATACACCATGCATTAATATGCCATACACCCACACCATGCACTAACACGCCATACACCCACATAAATCATGCACTAGTATGCCATACACCCACATACACCATGCATTAATATGCCATACACCCATACCATGCACTAACACGCCAAACACCCACATAAATCATGCACTAGTATGCCATACACCCACATACACCATGCATTAATATTCCATACACCCACACCATGCAGTAATATGCCATACACCCAAACCATGCACTAACAGGCTATACACCCACATAAATCATGCACTAGTATGCCATACACCCACATACACCATGCATTAATATGCCATACACCCACACCATGCACTAATATGCCATACACCCACACCATGCACTAACACGCCATACACCCACATAAATCATGCACTAGTATGCCATACACCCACATACACCATGCATTAATATGCCATACACACACACCATGCACTAACACGCCATACACCCACATAAATCATGCACTAGTATGCCATACACCCACATACACCATGCATTAATATGCCATACACCCACACCATGCACTAATATGCCATACACCTACACCATGCACTAACACGCCATACACCCACATAAATCATGCACTAGTATGCCATACACCCACATACACCATGCATTAATATGCCATACACCCACACCATGCACTAATATGCCATACACCTACACCATGCACTAACACGCCATACACCCACATAAATCATGCACTAGTATGCCATACACCCACATACACCATGCATTAATATGCCATACACCCACACCATGCACTAACACGCCATACACCCACATAAATCATGCACTAGTATGCCATACACCCACATACACCATGCATTAATATGCCATACACCCACACCATGCACTAACACGCCATACACCCACATAAATCATGCACTAGTATGCCATACACCCACATACACCATGCATTAATATGCCATACACCCACACCATGCAGTAATATGCCATACACCCAAACCATGCACTAACAGGCTATACACCCACATAAATCATGCACTAGTATGCCATACACCCACATACACCATGCATTAATATGCCATACACCCACACCATGCACTAATATGCCATACACCCACACCATGCACTAACACGCCATACACCCACATAAATCATGCACTAGTATGCCATACACCCACATACACCATGCATTAATATGCCATACACCCACACCATGCACTAATATGCCATACACCCACACCATGCACTAACACGCCATACACCCACATAAATCATGCACTAGTATGCCATACACCCACATACACCATGCATTAATATGCCATACACCCACACCATGCCCTAATATGCCATACACCCACACCATGCACTAACACGCCATACAACCACATAAATAATGCACTAGTATGCCATACACCCACATACACCATGCATTAATATGCCATACACCCACACCATGCACTAATATGCCATACACCACACCATGCACTAATATGTTGTTTCTACTGTTTGTAGACTTTCATTTTGGTTAGTATAAATGTAATTCTTTTTTTTAAAAAAGTTCTTTGCTTTATATTTTTATATGTATATGTGTATAACACTATATAGATGAGGGTTTCAATGTTTCTTGCTCTCATGATATAAATATGTAGGTAAGGTGCATTTTCCTTCATCATACGTTGGAACCTCACCAAGAGTCTCCCCATGAGTTTGGGCTTTACAGTTACAGTGGCCATGTGGAAAAATGGAAGAAGCGGGTACCACAAACCATTTAAGAAACCATTATATTTCTTCTTAACTAAACCAAAGAGTATTGCATTTGGTGATATTCATAGAGGCTATCAGGCTAAAGGCTATCCTGTGACACGGGGATCTGTTAAAACCCAAGAACCAGGTGTGACCACCCAGTAATTACTGATACTCTAATTATACTACAAAAATTAGCTAATCATTTGTGACGTTTCTTTTCATAGTATTGCTTCTCTCTGATTCAATACGTTCATCTCATAATTATCGGTAGGATCTTTTAATCAAAAAGAATCCTATGAGCAATTGCGAAAACGTTTCTTTAAAAAAAAAGTTTTACTCCTACTTTGACCAATATATAGATTAATATGCAGACACATTTCAGTCATACACCATGCACTAACACGCCATACACCCACACCATGCACTGATATGCCATACACCCACACCATGCACTAACACGCCATACACCCACATACATCATGCACTAGTATGCCATACACCCACATACACAATGCATTAATATGCCACACACCCACACCATGCACTAATATGCCATACACCCACACCATGCACTAACACGCCATACACCCACATAAATCATGCACTAGTATGCCATACACCCACATACACCATGCATTAATATGCCATACACCCACACCATGCACTAACACGCCATACACCCACATAAATCATGCACTAGTGTGCCATACACCCACATACACCATGCATTAATATGCCATACACCCACACCATGCACTAATATGCCATACACCCACACCATGCACTAACACGCCATACACCCACATAAATCATGCACTAGTATGCCATACACCCACATACACCATGCATTAATATGCCATACACCCACACCATGCACTAACACGCCATACACCCACATAAATCATGCATTAGTATGCCATACACCCACATACACCATGCAATAATATGCCATACACCCACACCATGCACTAATATGCCATACACCCACACCATGCACTAACACGCTATACACCCACATAAATCATGCACTAGTATGCCATACACCCACATACACCATGCATTAAAATGCCATACACCCACACCATGCACTAATATGCCATACACCCACACCATGCACTAACACGCCATACACCCACATAAATCATGCACTAGTATGCCATACACCCACATACACCATGCATTAATATGCCATACACCCATACCATGCACTAATATGCCATACACCTACACCATGCACTAACATGCCATACACCCACATAAATCATGCACTAGTATGCCATACACCCACATACACCATGCATTAATATGCCATACACCCACACCATGCACTAATATGCCATACACCTACACCATGCACTAACACTACATACACCCACATAAATCATGCACTAGTATGCCATACACCCACATACACCATGCATTAATATGCCATACACCCATACCATGCACTAATATGCCATACACCTACACCATGCACTAACACGCCATACACCCACATAAATCATGCACTAGTATGCCATACACCCACATACACCATGCATTAATATGCCATACACCCACACCATGCACTAATATGCCATACACCTACACCATGCACTAACACGCCATACACCCACATAAATCATGCACTAGTATGCCATACACCCACATACACCATGCATTAATATGCCATACACCCACACCATGCACTAACACGCCATACACCCACATAAATCATGCACTAGTATGCCATACACCCACATACACCATGCATTAATATGCCATACACCCACACCATGCACTAACACGCCATACACCCACTTAAATCATGCACTAGTATGCCATACACCCACATACACCATGCATTAATATGCCATACACCCACACCATGCAGTAATATGCCATACACCCAAACCATGCACTAACAGGCTATACACCCACATAAATCATGCACTAGTATGCCATACACCCACATACACCATGCATTAATATGCCATACACCCACACCATGCACTAATATGCCATACACCCACACCATGCACTAACACGCCATACACCCACATAAATCATGCACTAGTATGCCATACACCCACATACACCATGCATTAATATGCCATACACCCACACCATGCACTAATATGCCATACACCCACACCATGCACTAACACGCCATACACCCACATACATCATGCACTAGTATGCCATACACCCACATACACCATGCATTAATATGCCATACACCCACACCATGCCCTAATATGCCATACACCCACACCATACACTAACACGCCATACAACCACATAAATAATGCACTAGTATGCCATACACCCACATACACCATGCATTAATATGCCATACACCCACACCATGCACTAATATGCCATACACCACACCATGCACTAACACGCCATACACCCACATAAATCATGCACTAGTATGCCATACACCCACATACACCATGCATTAATATGCCACACACCCACACCATGCACTAATATGCCATACACCCACACCATGCACTAACACGCCATACACCCACATAAATCATGCACTAGTATGCCATACACCCACATACACCATGCATTAATATGCCATACACCCACACCATGCACTAATATGCCATACACCTACACCATGCACTAACACGCCATACACCCACATAAATCATGCACTAGTATGCCATACACCCACATACACCATGCATTAATATGCCATACACCCACACCATGCACTAATATGCCATACACCTACACCATGCACTAATATGCCATACACCTACACCATGCACGAACACGCCATACACCCACATAAATCATGCACTAGTATGCCATACACCCACATACACCATGCATTAATATGCCATACACCCACACCATGCATTAATATGCCATACACCCACACCATGCACTAATATGCCATACACCCACACCAAGCACTAACACGCCATACACCCACATAAATCAGGCACTAGTATGCCATACACCCACATACACCATGCATTAATATGCCATACACCCACACCATGCACTAATATGCCATACACCCACACCATGCACTAACACGCCATACACCCACATAAATCATGCACTAGTATGCCATACACCCACATACACCATGCATTAATATGCCATACACCCACATCATGCACTAATATGCCATACACCTACACCATGCACTAACACGCCATACACCCACATAAATCATGCACTAGTATGCCATGCACCCACATACACCATGCATTAATATGCCATACACCCACACCATCCACTAATATGCCATACACCTACACCATGCACTAACACGCCATACACCCACATAAATCATGCACTAGTATGCCATACACCCACATACACCATGCATTAATATGCCATACACCCATACCATGCACTAATATGCCATACACCTACACCATGCACTAACACGCCATACACCCACATAAATCATGCACTAGTATGCCATACACCCACATACACCATGCATTAATGTGCCATACACCCACACCATGCACTAATATGCCATACACCTACACCATGCACTAACACGCCATACACCCACATAAATCATGCACTAGTATGCCATACACCCACATGCACCATGCATTAATATGCCATACACCCACACCATGCACTAATATGTTGTTTCTACTGTTTGTAGACTTTCAGTTTGGTTAGTATAAATGTAACTCTTTTTTTAAAAAAGTTCTTTGTTTTATATTTTTATATGTATATGTGTATAACACTATATAGATGAGGGTTTCAATGTTTCTTGCTCTCATGATATAAATATGTAGGTAAGGTGCATTTTCCTTCTTCATACGTTGGAACCTCACCAAGAGTCTACCCATGAGTTTGGGCTTTACAGTTACAGTGGCCATGTGGAAAAATGGAAGAAGCGGGTACCACAAACCATTAAATTATATTTCTTCTTAACTAAACCAAAGAGTATTGCATTTGGTGATATTCATAGAAGCTATCAGGCTAAAGGCTATCCTGTGACACGGGGATCTGTTAAAACCCAAGAACCAGGTGTGACCACCCAGTAATTACTGATACTCTAATTATACTACAAAAATGAGCTAATCATTTGTGACGTTTCTTTTCATAGTATTGCTTCTCTCTGATTCAATACGTTCATCTCAGAATTCTCGGTAGGATCTTTTAATCAAAAAGAATCCTATGAGCAATTGCGAAAACGTTTCTTTAAAAAAAAAGTTTTACTCCTACTTTGACCAATATATAGATTAATATGCAGACACATTTCAGTCATTCACACCCTGCACCAACACGCCATACACCCACACCATGCAAAATATGCCATACACCCACACCATGCACTAACCCGCCATAGACCCACATAAATCATGCACTAGTATGCCATACACCCACATACACAATGCATTAATATGCCATACACCCACACCATGCACTAATATGCCATACACCCACACCATGCACTAACACGCCATACACCCACATAAATCATGCACTAGTATGCCATACACCCACATACACCATGCATTAATATGCCATACACCCAGACCATGCACTAACACGCCATACACCCACATAAATCATGCACTAGTATGCCATACACCCACATACACCATGCAATAATATGCCATACACCCACACCATGCACTAATATGCCATACACCCACACCATGCACTAACACGCCATACACCCACATAAATCATGCACTAGTATGCCATACACCCAGATACACCATGCATTAATGTGCCATACACCCACACCATGCACTAACACGCCATACACCCACACAAATCATGCATTAGTATGCCATACACCCACATACACCATGCATTAATATGCCATACACATCACACCATGCACTAATATGCCATACACCCACACCATGCACTAACACGCTATAAACCCACATAAATCATGCACTAGTATGCCATACACCCACATACACCATGCATTAAAATGCCATACACCCACACCATGCACTAATATGCCATACACCCACACCATGCACTAACACGCCATACACCCACATAAATCATGCACTAGTATGCCATACACCCACATACACCATGCATTAATATGCCATACACCCACACCATGCACTAATATGCTATACACCTACACCATGCACTAACACGCCATACACCCACATAAATCATGCACTAGTATGACATACACCCACATACACCATGCATTAATATGCCATACACCCACACCATGCACTAATATGCCATACACCTACACCATGCACTAACACGCCACACACCCACATAAATCATGCACTAGTATGCCATACACCCACATACACCATGCATTAATATGCCATACACCCACACCATGCACTAATATGCCATACACCTACACCATGCACTAACACGCCATACACCCACATAAATCATACACTAGTATGCCATACACCCACATACACCATGCATTAATATGCCATACACCCACACCATGCACTAATATGCCATACACCTACACCATGCACTAACACGCCATACACCCACATAAATCATGCACTAGTATGCCATACACCCACATACACCATGCATTAATATGCCATACACCCACACCATGCACTAATATGCCATACACCTACACCATGCACTAACACGCCATACACCCACATAAATCATGCACTAGTATGCCATACACCCACATACACCATGCATTAATATGCCATACACCCACACCATGCACTAATATGCCATACACCCACACCATGCACTAACACGCCATACACCCACATAAATCATGCACTAGTATGCCATACACCCACATATACCATGCATTAATATGCCATACACCCACACCATGCACTAATATGCCATACACCTACACCATGCACTAACACGCCATACACCCACATAAATCATGCACTAGTATGCCATACACCCACATACACCATGCATTAATATGCCATAAACCCACACCATGCACTAATATTCCATACACCTACACCATGCACTAACACGCCATACAGCCACATAAATCATGCACTAGTATGCCATACACCACATACACCATGCATTAATATGCCATACACCCACACCATGCACTAATATGCCATACACCTACACCATGCACTAACACGCCATACACCCACATAAATCATGCACTAGTATGCCATACACCCACATACACCATGCATTAATATGCCATACACCCACACCATGCACTAATATGCGATACACCTACACCATGCACTAACACGCCATACACCCACATAAATCATGCACTAGTATGCCATACACCCACATACACCACGCATTAATATGCCATACACCTACACCATGCACTAATATGCCATACACCTACACCATGCACTAACACGCCATACACCCACATAAATCATGCACTAGTATGCCATACACCCACATACACCATGCATTAATATGCCATACACCCACACCATGCACTAATATGCCATACACCTACACCATGCACTAACACGCCATACACCCACATAAATCATGCACTAGTATGCCATACACCCACATACACCATGCATTAATATGCCATACACCCACACCATGCACTAATATGCCATACACCTACACCATGCACTAACACGCCATACACCCACATAAATCATGCACTAGTATGCCATACACCCACATACACCATGCATTAATATGCCATACACCTACACCATGCACTAACACGCCATACACCCACATAAATCATGCACTAGTATGCCATACACCCACATACACCATGCATTAATATGCCATACACCCACACCATGCACTAATATGCCATACACCTACACCATGCACTAATATGCCATACACACAAATACACTATGCACTAATATGCCATACACCCACATACACCATGCACAAATATGCCATGCACCCACACACACCATGCACTAATACACCATGCACTAACATGCCATACACCCACACAAATCATGCACTAGTATGCCATACACCCACATACACCATGCATTAATATGCCATACACCCACACCATGCACTAATATGCCATACACCTACACCATGCACTAACACGCCATACACCCACATAAATCATGCACTAGTATGCCATACACCCACATACACCATGCATTAATATGCCATACACCCACACCATGCACTAATATGCCATACACCTACACCATGCACTAACACGCCATACACCCACATAAATCATGCACCAGTATGCCATACACCCACATACACCATGCATTAATATGCCATACACCTACACCATGCACTAACACGCCATACACCCACATAAATCATGCACTAGTATGCCATACACCCACATACACCATGCATTAATATGCCATACACCCACACCATGCACTAATATGCCATACACCTACACCATGCACTAATATGCCATACACACAAATACACTATGCACTAATATGCCATACACCCACATACACCATGCACAAATATGCCATGCACCCACACACACCATGCACTAATACACCATGCACTAACACGCCATACACCCACACAAATCATGCACTAGTATGCCATACACCCACATACACCATGCATTAATATGCCATACACCTACACCATGCACTATTATGCCATACACACAAATACACTATGCACTAATATGCCATACACCCACATACACCATGCACAAATATGTCATGCACCCACATACACCATGCACTAATACACCATGCACACACATACACCATGCACTAACACGCCATACACCCACACAAATTATGCACTAGTATGCCATACACCCACATAAATCATGCACTAGTATGCCATACACCCACATACACCATGCATTAATATGCCATACACCCACACCATGCACTAATATGCCATACACCTACACCATGCACTAACACGCCATACACCCACATAAATCATGCACTAGTATGCCATACACCCACATACACCATGCATTAATATGCCATACACCCACACCATGCACTAATATGCCATACACCTACACCATGCACTAACACGCCATACACCCACATAAATCATGCACTAGTATGCCAAACACCCACAAACACCATGCATTAATATGCCATACACCCACACCATGCACTAATATGCCATACACCTACACCATGCACTAACACGCCATACACCCACATAAATCATGCACTAGTATGCCATACACCCACATACACCATGCATTAATATGCCATACACCCACACCATGCACTAATATGCCATACACCCACACCATGCACTAACACGCCATACACCCACATAAATCATGCACTAGTATGCCATACACCCACATACACCATGCATTAATATGCCATACACCCACACCATGCACTAACACGCCATACACCCACATAAATCATGCATTAGTATGCCATACACCCACATACACCATGCATTAATATGCCATACACCCACACCATGCACTAATATGCCATACACCCACACCATGCACTAACACGCTATACACCCACATAAATCATGCACTAGTATGCCATACACCCACATACACCATGCATTAAAATGCCATACACCCACACCATGCACTAATATGCCATACACCCACACCATGCACTAACACGCCATACACCCACATAAATCATGCACTAGTATGCCATACACCCACATACACCATGCAGTAATATACCATACACCCACACCATGCACTAATATGCCATACACCTACACCATGCACTAACATGCCATACACCCACATACATCATGCACTAGTATGCCATACACCCACATACACCATGCATTAATATGCCATACACCCACACCATGCACTACTATGCCATACACCTACACCATGCACTAACACTACATACACCCACATAAATCATGCACTAGTATGCCATACACCCACATACACCATGCATTAATATGCCATACACCCACACCATGCACTAATATGCCATACACCTACACCATGCACTAACACGCCATACACCCTCATAAATCATGCACTAGTATGCCATACACCCACATACACCATGCATTAATATGCCATACACCCACACCATGCACTAATATGCCATACACCTACACCATGCACTAACACGCCATACACCCACATAAATCATGCACCAGTATGCCATACACCCACATACACCATGCATTAATATGCCATACACCCACACCATGCACTAACACGCCATACACCCACATAAATCATGCACTAGTATGCCATACACCCACATACACCATGCATTAATATGCCATACACCCACACCATGCACTAACACGCCATACACCCACATAAATCATGCACTAGTATGCCATACACCCACATACACCATGCATTAATATGCCATACACCCACACCATGCAGTAATATGCCATACACCCAAACCATGCACTAACAGGCTATACACCCACATAAATCATGCACTAGTATGCCATACACCCACATACACCATGCATTAATATGCCATACACCCACACCATGCACTAATATGCCATACACCCACACCATGCACTAACACGCCATACACCCACATAAATCATGCACTAGTATGCCATACACCCACATACACCATGCATTAATATGCCATACACCCACACCATGCACTAATATGCCATACACCCACACCATGCACTAACACGCCATACACCCACATAAATCATGCACTAGTATGCCATACACCCACATACACCATGCATTAATATGCCATACACCCACACCATGCCCTAATATGCCATACACCCACACCATGCACTAACACGCCATACAACCACATAAATAATGCACTAGTATGCCATACACCCACATACACCATGCATTAATATGCCATACACCCACACCATGCACTAATATGCCATACACAACACCATGCACTAACACGCCATACACCCACATAAATCATGCACTAGTATGCCATACACCCACATACACCATGCATTAATATGCCACACACCCACACCATGCACTAATATGCCATACACCCACACCATGCACTAACACGCCATACACCCACATAAATCATGCACTAGTATGTCATACACCCACATACACCATGCATTAATATGCCATACACCCACACCATGCACTAATATGCCATACACCTACACCATGCACTAACACGCCATACACTCACATAAATCATGCACTAGTATGCCATACACCCACATACACCATGCATTAATATGCCATACACCCACACCATGCACTAATATGCCATACACCTACACCATGCACTAACACGCCATACACCCACATAAATCATGCACTAGTATGCCATACACCCACATACACCATGCATTAATATGCCATACACCCACACCATGCACTAATATGCCATACACCTACACCATGCACTAATATGCCATACACCTACACCATGCACTAACACGCCATACACCCACATAAATCATGCACTAGTATGCCATACACCCACATACACCATGCATTAATATGCCATACACCCACACCATGCACTAATATGCCATACACCCACACCAAGCACTAACACGCCATACACCCACATAAATCAGGCACTAGTATGCCATACACCCACATACACCATGCATTAATATGCCATACACCCACACCATGCACTAATATGCCATACACCCACACCATGCACTAACACGCCATACACCCACATAAATCATGCACTAGTATGCAATACACCCACATACACCATGCATTAATATGCCATACACCCACATCATGCACTAATATGCCATACACCTACACCATGCACTAACACGCCATACACCCACATAAATCATGCACTAGTATGCCATGCACCCACATACACCATGCATTAATATGCCATACACCCACACCATGCACTAATATGCCATACACCTACACCATGCACTAACACGCCATACACCCACATAAATCATGCACTAGTATGCCATACAAACACACATACACCATGCATTAATATGCCATACACCCATACCATGCACTAATATGCCATACACCTACACCATGCACTAACACGCCATACACCCACATAAATCATGCAATAGTATGCCATACACCCACATACACCATGCATTAATATGCCATACACCCACACCATGCACTAATATGCCATACACCTACACCATGCACTAACATGCCATACACCCACATAAATCATGCACTAGTATGCCATACACCCACATGCACCATGCATTAATATGCCATACACCCACACCATGCACTAATATGTTGTTTCTACTGTTTGTAGACTTTCAGTTTGGTTAGTATAAATGTAACTCTTTTTTTAAAAAAGTTCTTTGTTTTATATTTTTATATGTATATGTGTATAACACTATATAGATGAGGGTTTCAATGTTTCTTGCTCTCATGATATAAATATGTAGGTAAGGTGCATTTTCCTTCTTCATACGTTGGAACCTCACCAAGAGTCTACCCATGAGTTTGGGCTTTACAGTTACAGTGGCCATGTGGAAAAATGGAAGAAGCGGGTACCACAAACCATTAAATTATATTTCTTCTTAACTAAACCAAAGAGTATTGCATTTGGTGATATTCATAGAGGCTATCAGGCTAAAGGCTATCCTGTGACACGGGGATCTGTTAAAACCCAAGAACCAGGTGTGACCACCCAGTAATTACTGATACTCTAATTATACTACAAAAATGAGCTAATCATTTGTGACGTTTCTTTTCATAGTATTGCTTCTCTCTGATTCAATACGTTCATCTCAGAATTCTCGGTAGGATCTTTTAGTCAAAAAGCATCCTATGAGCAATTGCGAAAACGTTTCTTTAAAAAAAAAGTTTTACTCCTACTTTGACCAATATATAGATTAATATGCAGACACATTTCAGTCATACACCATGCACCAACACGCCATACACCCACACCATGCAAAATATGCCATACACCCACACCATGCACTAACCCGCCATACACCCACATAAATCATGCACTAGTATGCCATACACCCACATAAACAATGCATTAATATGCCATACACCCACACCATGCACTAATATGCCAAACACCCACACCATGCACTAACACGCCATACACCCACATAAATCATGCACTAGTATGCCATACACCCACATACACCATGCATTAATATGCCATACACCCAGACCATGCACTAACACGCCATACACCCACATAAATCATGCACTAGTATGCCATACACCCACATACACCATGCAATAATATGCCATACACCCACACCATGCACTAATATGCCATACACCCACACCATGCACTAACACGCCATACACCCACATAAATCATGCACTAGTATGCCATACACCCACATACACCATGCATTAATGTGCCATACACCCACACCATGCACTAACACGCCATACACCCACACAAATCATGCATTAGTATGCCATACACCCACATACACCATGCATTAATATGCCATACACATCACACCATGCACTAATATGCCATACACCCACACCATGCACTAACACGCTATAAACCCACATAAATCATGCACTAGTATGCCATACACCCACATACACCATGCATTAAAATGCCATACACCCACACCATGCACTAATATGCCATAGACCCACACCATGCACTAACACGCCATACACCCACATAAATCATGCACTAGTATGCCATAGACCCACATACACCATGCATTAATATGCCATACACCCACACCATGCACTAATATGCCATACACCTACACCATGCACTAACACGCCATACACCCACATAAATCATGCACTAGTATGACATACACCCACATACACCATGCATTAATATGCCATACACCCACACCATGCACTAATATGCCATACACCTACACCATGCACTAACACGCCATACACCCACATAAATCATGCACTAGTATGCCATACACCCACATACACCATGCATTAATATGCCATACACCCACACCATGCACTAATATGCCATACACCTACACCATGCACTAACACGCCATACACCCACATAAATCATGCACTAGTATGCCATACTCCCACATACACCATGCATTAATATGCCATACACCCACACCATGCACTAATATGCCATACACCTACACCATGCACTAACACGCCATACACCCACATAAATCATGCACTAGTATGCCATACACCCACATACACATGCATTAATATGCCATACACCCACACCATGCACTAATATGCCATACACCTACACCATGCACTAACACGCCATACACCCACATAAATCATGCACTAGTATGCCATACACCAACATACACCATGCACTAATATGCCATACACCTACACCATGCACTAACACGCCATACACCCACATAAATCATGCACTAGTATGCCATACACCCACATACACCATGCATTAATATGCCATACACCCACACCATGCACTAATATGCCATACACCTACACCATGCACTAATATGCCATACACACAAATACACTATGCACCAATATGCCATACACCCACATACACCATGCACAAATATGCCATGCACCCACACACACCATGCACTAATACACCATGCACTAACACGCCATACACCCACACAAATCATGCACTAGTATGCCATACACCCACATACACCATGCATTAATATGCCATACACCTACACCATGCACTAATATGCCATACACACAAATACACTATGCACTAATATGCCATACACCCACATACACCATGCACAAATATGTCATGCACCCACATACACCATGCACTAATACACCATGCACACACATACACCATGCACTAACACACCATACACCCACACAAATCATGCACTAGTATGCCATACACCCACATAAATCATGCACTAGTATGCCATACACCCACATACACCATGCATTAATATGCCATACACCCACACCATGCACTAATATGCCATACACCTACACCATGCACTAACACGCCATACACCCACATAAATCATGCACTAGTATGCCATACACCCACATACACCATGCATTAATATGCCATACACCCACACCATGCACTAATATGCCATACACCTACACCATGCACTAACACGCCATACACCCACATAAATCATGCACTAGTATGCCATACACCCACATACACCATGCATTAATATGCCATAGACCCACACCATGCACTAATATGCCATACACCTACACCATGCACTAATATGCCATACACCTACACCATGCACTAACACGCCATACACCCACATAAATCATGCACTAGTATGCCATACACCCACATAAACCATGCATTAATATGCCATACACCCACACCATGCACTAATATGCCATACACCTACACCATGCATTAACACGCCATACACCCACATAAATCATGCACTAGTATGCCATACACCCACATACACCATGCATTAATATGCCATACACCCACACCATGCACTGATATGCCATACACCTACACCATGCACTAACACGCCATACACCCACATAAATCATGCACTAGTATGCCATACACCCACATACACCATGCATTAATATGCCATACACCCACACCATGCACTAACACGCCATACACCCACATAAATCATGCACTAGTATGCCATACACCCACATACACCATGCATTAATATGCCATACACCCACACCATGCACTAATATGCCATACACCCACACCATGCACTAACACGCCATACACCCACATAAATCATGCACTAGTATGCCATACACCCACATACACCATGCATTAATATGCCATGCACCCACACCATGCACTAATATGCCATACACCCACACCATGCACTAACACGCCATACACCCACATAAATCATGCACTAGTATGCCATACACCCACATACACCATGCATTAATATGCCATACACCCACACCATGCACTAATATTCCATACACCTACACCATGCACTAACACGCCATACACCCACATAAATCATGCACTAGTATGCCATACACCCACATACACCATGCATTAATATGCCATACACCCACACCATGCACTAATATGCCATACACCTACACCATGCACTAACACGCCATACACCCACATAAATCATGCACTAGTATGCCATACACCCACATACACCATGCATTAATATGCCATACACCCACACCATGCACTAATATGCGATACACCTACACCATGCACTAACAAGCCATACACCCACATAAATCATACACTAGTATGCCATACACCCACATACACCATGCATTAATATGCCATACACCCACACCATGCACTAATATGCCATACACCTAAACCATGCACTAACACGCCATACACCCACATAAATCATGCACTAGTATGCCATACACCCACATACACCATGCATTAATATGCCATACACCCACACCATGCACTAATATGCCATACACCTACACCATGCACTAACACGCCATACACCCACATAAATCATGCACTAGTATGCCATACACCCACATACACCATGCATTAATATGCCATACACCCACACCATGCACTAATATGCCATACACCTACACCATGCACTAACACGCCATACACCCACATAAATCATGCACTAGTATGCCATGCACCCACATACACCATGCATTCATATGCCATACACCCACACCATGCACTAATATGCCATACACCTACACCATGCACTAACACGCCATACACCCACATAAATCATGCACTAGTATGCCATACACCCACATACACTATGCATTAATATGCCATACACCCACACCATGCACTAATATGCCATACACCTACACCATGCACTAACACGCCATACACCCACATAAATCATGCACTAGTATGCCATACACCCACATACACCATGCATTAATATGCCATACACCCACACCATGCACTAATATGCCATACACCTACACCATGCACTAATATGCCATACACCTACACCATGCACTAACACGCCATACACCCACATAAATCATGCACTAGTATGCCATGCACCCACATACACCATGCATTCATATGCCATACACCCACACCATGCACTAATATGCCATACACCTACACCATGCACTAACACGCCATACACCCACATAAATCATGCACTAGTATGCCAAACACCCACAAACACCATGCATTAATATGCCATACACCCACACCATGCACTAATATGCCATACACCTACACCATGCACTAACACGCCATACACCCACATAAATCATGCACTAGTATGCCATACACCCACATACACCATGCATTAATATGCCATACACCCACACCATGCACTAATATGCCATACACCCACACCATGCACTAACACGCCATACACCCACATAAATCATGCACTAGTATGCCATACACCCACATACACCATGCATTAATATGCCATACACCCACACCATGCACTAACACGCCATACACCCACATAAATCATGCATTAGTATGCCATACACCCACATACACCATGCATTAATATGCCATACACCCACACCATGCACTAATATGCCATACACCCACACCATGCACTAACACGCTATACACCCACATAAATCATGCACTAGTATGCCATACACCCACATACACCATGCATTAAAATGCCATACACCCACACCATGCACTAATATGCCATACACCCACACCATGCACTAACACGCCATACACCCACATAAATCATGCACTAGTATGCCATACACCCACATACACCATGCAGTAATATACCATACACCCACACCATGCACTAATATGCCATACACCTACACCATGCACTAACATGCCATACACCCACATACATCATGCACTAGTATGCCATACACCCACATACACCATGCATTAATATGCCATACACCCACACCATGCACTACTATGCCATACACCTACACCATGCACTAACACTACATACACCCACATAAATCATGCACTAGTATGCCATACACCCACATACACCATGCATTAATATGCCATACACCCACACCATGCACTAATATGCCATACACCTACACCATGCACTAACACGCCATACACCCTCATAAATCATGCACTAGTATGCCATACACCCACATACACCATGCATTAATATGCCATACACCCACACCATGCACTAATATGCCATACACCTACACCATGCACTAACACGCCATACACCCACATAAATCATGCACCAGTATGCCATACACCCACATACACCATGCATTAATATGCCATACACCCACACCATGCACTAACACGCCATACACCCACATAAATCATGCACTAGTATGCCATACACCCACATACACCATGCATTAATATGCCATACACCCACACCATGCACTAACACGCCATACACCCACATAAATCATGCACTAGTATGCCATACACCCACATACACCATGCATTAATATGCCATACACCCACACCATGCAGTAATATGCCATACACCCAAACCATGCACTAACAGGCTATACACCCACATAAATCATGCACTAGTATGCCATACACCCACATACACCATGCATTAATATGCCATACACCCACACCATGCACTAATATGCCATACACCCACACCATGCACTAACACGCCATACACCCACATAAATCATGCACTAGTATGCCATACACCCACATACACCATGCATTAATATGCCATACACCCACACCATGCACTAATATGCCATACACCCACACCATGCACTAACACGCCATACACCCACATAAATCATGCACTAGTATGCCATACACCCACATACACCATGCATTAATATGCCATACACCCACACCATGCCCTAATATGCCATACACCCACACCATGCACTAACACGCCATACAACCACATAAATAATGCACTAGTATGCCATACACCCACATACACCATGCATTAATATGCCATACACCCACACCATGCACTAATATGCCATACACAACACCATGCACTAACACGCCATACACCCACATAAATCATGCACTAGTATGCCATACACCCACATACACCATGCATTAATATGCCACACACCCACACCATGCACTAATATGCCATACACCCACACCATGCACTAACACGCCATACACCCACATAAATCATGCACTAGTATGTCATACACCCACATACACCATGCATTAATATGCCATACACCCACACCATGCACTAATATGCCATACACCTACACCATGCACTAACACGCCATACACTCACATAAATCATGCACTAGTATGCCATACACCCACATACACCATGCATTAATATGCCATACACCCACACCATGCACTAATATGCCATACACCTACACCATGCACTAACACGCCATACACCCACATAAATCATGCACTAGTATGCCATACACCCACATACACCATGCATTAATATGCCATACACCCACACCATGCACTAATATGCCATACACCTACACCATGCACTAATATGCCATACACCTACACCATGCACTAACACGCCATACACCCACATAAATCATGCACTAGTATGCCATACACCCACATACACCATGCATTAATATGCCATACACCCACACCATGCACTAATATGCCATACACCCACACCAAGCACTAACACGCCATACACCCACATAAATCAGGCACTAGTATGCCATACACCCACATACACCATGCATTAATATGCCATACACCCACACCATGCACTAATATGCCATACACCCACACCATGCACTAACACGCCATACACCCACATAAATCATGCACTAGTATGCAATACACCCACATACACCATGCATTAATATGCCATACACCCACATCATGCACTAATATGCCATACACCTACACCATGCACTAACACGCCATACACCCACATAAATCATGCACTAGTATGCCATGCACCCACATACACCATGCATTAATATGCCATACACCCACACCATGCACTAATATGCCATACACCTACACCATGCACTAACACGCCATACACCCACATAAATCATGCACTAGTATGCCATACAAACACACATACACCATGCATTAATATGCCATACACCCATACCATGCACTAATATGCCATACACCTACACCATGCACTAACACGCCATACACCCACATAAATCATGCAATAGTATGCCATACACCCACATACACCATGCATTAATATGCCATACACCCACACCATGCACTAATATGCCATACACCTACACCATGCACTAACATGCCATACACCCACATAAATCATGCACTAGTATGCCATACACCCACATGCACCATGCATTAATATGCCATACACCCACACCATGCACTAATATGTTGTTTCTACTGTTTGTAGACTTTCAGTTTGGTTAGTATAAATGTAACTCTTTTTTTAAAAAAGTTCTTTGTTTTATATTTTTATATGTATATGTGTATAACACTACATAGATGAGGGTTTCAATGTTTCTTGCTCTCATGATATAAATATGTAGGTAAGGTGCATTTTCCTTCTTCATACGTTGGAACCTCACCAAGAGTCTACCCATGAGTTTGGGCTTTACAGTTACAGTGGCCATGTGGAAAAATGGAAGAAGCGGGTACCACAAACCATTAAATTATATTTCTTCTTAACTAAACCAAAGAGTATTGCATTTGGTGATATTCATAGAGGCTATCAGGCTAAAGGCTATCCTGTGACACGGGGATCTGTTAAAACCCAAGAACCAGGTGTGACCACCCAGTAATTACTGATACTCTAATTATACTACAAAAATGAGCTAATCATTTGTGACGTTTCTTTTCATAGTATTGCTTCTCTCTGATTCAATACGTTCATCTCAGAATTCTCGGTAGGATCTTTTAGTCAAAAAGCATCCTATGAGCAATTGCGAAAACGTTTCTTTAAAAAAAAAGTTTTACTCCTACTTTGACCAATATATAGATTAATATGCAGACACATTTCAGTCATACACCATGCACCAACACGCCATACACCCACACCATGCAAAATATGCCATACACCCACACCATGCACTAACCCGCCATACACCCACATAAATCATGCACTAGTATGCCATACACCCACATAAACAATGCATTAATATGCCATACACCCACACCATGCACTAATATGCCAAACACCCACACCATGCACTAACACGCCATACACCCACATAAATCATGCACTAGTATGCCATACACCCACATACACCATGCATTAATATGCCATACACCCAGACCATGCACTAACACGCCATACACCCACATAAATCATGCACTAGTATGCCATACACCCACATACAACATGCAATAATATGCCATACACCCACACCATGCACTAATATGCCATACACCCACACCATGCACTAACACGCCATACACCCACATAAATCATGCACTAGTATGCCATACACCCACATACACCATGCATTAATGTGCCATACACCCACACCATGCACTAACACGCCATACACCAACACAAATCATGCATTAGTATGCCATACACCCACATACACCATGCATTAATATGCCATACACATCACACCATGCACTAATATGCCATACACCCACACCATGCACTAACACGCTATAAACCCACATAAATCATGCACTAGTATGCCATACACCCACATACACCATGCATTAAAATGCCATACACCCACACCATGCACTAATATGCCATAGACCCACACCATGCACTAACACGCCATACACCCACATAAATCATGCACTAGTATGCCATAGACCCACATACACCATGCATTAATATGCCATACACCCACACCATGCACTAATATGCCATACACCTACACCATGCACTAACACGCCATACACCCACATAAATCATGCACTAGTATGACATACACCCACATACACCATGCATTAATATGCCATACACCCACACCATGCACTAATATGCCATACACCTACACCATGCACTAACACGCCATACACCCACATAAATCATGCACTAGTATGCCATACACCCACATACACCATGCATTAATATGCCATACACCCACACCATGCACTAATATGCCATACACCTACACCATGCACTAACACGCCATACACCCACATAAATCATGCACTAGTATGCCATACTCCCACATACACCATGCATTAATATGCCATACACCCACACCATGCACTAATATGCCATACACCTACACCATGCACTAACACGCCATACACCCACATAAATCATGCACTAGTATGCCATACACCCACATACACATGCATTAATATGCCATACACCCACACCATGCACTAATATGCCATACACCTACACCATGCACTAACACGCCATACACCCACATAAATCATGCACTAGTATGCCATACACCAACATACACCATGCACTAATATGCCATACACCTACACCATGCACTAACACGCCATACACCCACATAAATCATGCACTAGTATGCCATACACCCACATACACCATGCATTAATATGCCATACACCCACACCATGCACTAATATGCCATACACCTACACCATGCACTAATATGCCATACACACAAATACACTATGCACCAATATGCCATACACCCACATACACCATGCACAAATATGCCATGCACCCACACACACCATGCACTAATACACCATGCACTAACACGCCATACACCCACACAAATCATGCACTAGTATGCCATACACCCACATACACCATGCATTAATATGCCATACACCTACACCATGCACTAATATGCCATACACACAAATACACTATGCACTAATATGCCATACACCCACATACACCATGCACAAATATGTCATGCACCCACATACACCATGCACTAATACACCATGCACACACATACACCATGCACTAACACACCATACACCCACACAAATCATGCACTAGTATGCCATACACCCACATAAATCATGCACTAGTATGCCATACACCCACATACACCATGCATTAATATGCCATACACCCACACCATGCACTAATATGCCATACACCTACACCATGCACTAACACGCCATACACCCACATAAATCATGCACTAGTATGCCATACACCCACATACACCATGCATTAATATGCCATACACCCACACCATGCACTAATATGCCATACACCTACACCATGCACTAACACACCATACACCCACATAAATCATGCACTAGTATGCCATACACCCACATACACCATGCATTAATATGCCATAGACCCACACCATGCACTAATATGCCATACACCTACACCATGCACTAATATGCCATACACCTACACCATGCACTAACACGCCATACACCCACATAAATCATGCACTAGTATGCCATACACCCACATAAACCATGCATTAATATGCCATACACCCACACCATGCACTAATATGCCATACACCTACACCATGCATTAACACGCCATACACCCACATAAATCATGCACTAGTATGCCATACACCCACATACACCATGCATTAATATGCCATACACCCACACCATGCACTGATATGCCATACACCTACACCATGCACTAACACGCCATACACCCACATAAATCATGCACTAGTATGCCATACACCCACATACACCATGCATTAATATGCCATACACCCACACCATGCACTAACACGCCATACACCCACATAAATCATGCACTAGTATGCCATACACCCACATACACCATGCATTAATATGCCATACACCCACACCATGCACTAATATGCCATACACCCACACCATGCACTAACACGCCATACACCCACATAAATCATGCACTAGTATGCCATACACCCACATACACCATGCATTAATATGCCATGCACCCACACCATGCACTAATATGCCATACACCCACACCATGCACTAACACGCCATACACCCACATAAATCATGCACTAGTATGCCATACACCCACATACACCATGCATTAATATGCCATACACCCACACCATGCACTAATATTCCATACACCTACACCATGCACTAACACGCCATACACCCACATAAATCATGCACTAGTATGCCATACACCCACATACACCATGCATTAATATGCCATACACCCACACCATGCACTAATATGCCATACACCTACACCATGCACTAACACGCCATACACCCACATAAATCATGCACTAGTATGCCATACACCCACATACACCATGCATTAATATGCCATACACCCACACCATGCACTAATATGCGATACACCTACACCATGCACTAACACGCCATACACCCACATAAATCATGCACTAGTATGCCATACACCCACATACACCATGCATTAATATGCCATACACCCACACCATGCACTAATATGCCATACACCTAAACCATGCACTAACACGCCATACACCCACATAAATCATGCACTAGTATGCCATACACCCACATACACCATGCATTAATATGCCATACACCCACACCATGCACTAATATGCCATACACCTACACCATGCACTAACACGCCATACACCCACATAAATCATGCACTAGTATGCCATACACCCACATACACCATGCATTAATATGCTATACACCCACACCATGCACTAATATGCCATACACCTACACCATGCACTAACACGCCATACACCCACATAAATCATGCACTAGTATGCCATGCACCCACATACACCATGCATTCATATGCCATACACCCACACCATGCACTAATATGCCATACACCTACACCATGCACTAACACGCCATACACCCACATAAATCATGCACTAGTATGCCATACACCCACATACACTATGCATTAATATGCCATACACCCACACCATGCACTAATATGCCATACACCTACACCATGCACTAACACGCCATACACCCACATAAATCATGCACTAGTATGCCATACACCCACATACACCATGCATTAATATGCCATACACCCACACCATGCACTAATATGCCATACACCTACACCATGCACTAATATGCCATACACCTACACCATGCACTAACACGCCATACACCCACATAAATCATGCACTAGTATGCCATGCACCCACATGCACCATGCATTCATATGCCATACACCCACACCATGCACTAATATGCCATACACCTACACCATGCACTAACACGCCATACACCCACATAAATCATGCACTAGTATGCCATACACCCACATACACTATGCATTAATATGCCATACACCCACACCATGCACTAATATGCCATACACCTACACCATGCACTAACACGCCATACACCCACATAAATCATGCAGTAGTATGCCATACACCCACATACACCATGCATTAATATGCCATACACCCTCACCATGCACTAATATGCCATACACCTACACCATGCACTAATATGCCATACACCTACACCATGCACTAACACGCCATACACCCACATAAATCATGCACTAGTATGCCATACACCCACATACACCATGCATTAATATGCCATACACCCACACCATGCACTAATATGCCATACACCTACACCATGCACTAACAGGCCATACACCCACATAAATCATGCACTAGTATGCCATACACCCACATACACCATGCATTAATATGCCATACACCCACACCATGCACTAATATGCCATACACCTACACCATGCACTAACACGCCATACACCCACATAAATCATGCACTAGTATGCCATACACCCACATACACCATGCATTAATATTCCATACACCCACACCATGCACTAATATGCCATACACCTACACCATACACTAACACGCCATACACCCACCTAAATCATGCACTAGTATGCCATACACCCACATACACCATGCATTAATATGCATACACCCACACCATGCACTAATATGCCATACACCTACACCATGCACTAACACGCCATACACCCACATAAATCATGCACTAGTATGCCATACACCCACATACACTATGCATTAATATGCCATACACCCACACCATGCACTAATATGCCATACACCTACACCATGCACTAACACGCCATACACCCACATAAATCATGCACTAGTATGCCATACACCCACATACACCATGCATTAATATGCCATACACCCACACCATGCACTAATATGCCATACACCTACACCATGCACTAATATGCCATACACCTACACCATGCACTAACACACCATACACCCACATAAATCATGCACTAGTATGCCATACACCCACATACACCATGCATTAATATGCCATACACCCACACCATGCACTAATATGCCATACACCTACACCATGCACTAACAGGCCATACACCCACATACACCATGCATTAATATGCCATACACCCACACCATGCACTAATATGCCATACACCCACACCATGCACTAACACGCCATACACCCACATAAATCATGCACTAGTATGCCATACACCCACATACACCATGCATTAATATGCCATACACCCACACCATGCATTAATATGCCATACACCTACACCATGCACTAATATGCCATACACCCACATAAATCATGCACTAGTATGCCATACACCCACATACACTATGCATTAATATGCCATACACCCACACCATGCACTAATATGCCATACACCTACACCATGCACTAACACGCCATACACCCACATAAATCATGCACTAGTATGCCATACACCCACATACACCATGCATTAATATGCCATACACCCACACCATGCACTAATATGCCATACACCTACACCATGCACTAATATGCCATACACCTACACCATGCACTAACACGCCATACACCCACATAAATCATGCACTAGTATGCCATACACCCACATACACCATGCATTAATATGCCATACACCCACACCATGCACTAATATGCCATACACCTACACCATGCACTAACACGCCATACACCCACATAAATCATGCACTAGTATGCCATACACCCACATACACCATGCATTAATATGCCATACACCCACACCATGCACTAATATGCCATACACCTACACCATGCACTAACACGCCATACACCCACATAAATCATGCACTAGTATGCCATACACCCACATACACCATGCATTAATATGCCATACACCCACACCATGCACTAATATGCCATACACCTACACCATGCACTAACACGCCATACACCCACATAAATCATGCACTAGTATGCCATACACCCACATACACCATGCATTAATATGCCATACACCTACACCATGCACTAACACACCATACACCCACATAAATCATGCACTAGTATGCCATACACCCACATACACCATGCATTAATATGCCATACACCCACACCATGCACTAATATGCCACACACCTACACCATGCACTAATATGCCATACACACAAATACACTATGCACTAATATGCCATACACCCACATACACCATGCACAAATATGCCATGCACCCACACACACCATGCACTAATACACCATGCACTAACACGCCATACACCCACCTAAATCATGCACTAGTATGCCATACACCCACATACACCATGCATTAATATGCATACACCCACACCATGCACTAATATGCCATACACCTACACCATGCACTAACACGCCATACACCCACATAAATCATGCACTAGTATGCCATACACCCACATACACTATGCATTAATATGCCATACACCCACACCATGCACTAATATGCCATACACCTACACCATGCACTAACACGCCATACACCCACATAAATCATGCACTAGTATGCCATACACCCACATACACCATGCATTAATATGCCATACACCCACACCATGCACTAATATGCCATACACCTACACCATGCACTAATATGCCATACACCTACACCATGCACTAACACGCCATACACCCACATAAATCATGCACTAGTATGCCATACACCCACATACACCATGCATTAATATGCCATACACCCACACCATGCACTAATATGCCATACACCTACACCATGCACTAACAGGCCATACACCCACATACACCATGCATTAATATGCCATACACCCACACCATGCACTAATATGCCATACACCCACACCATGCACTAACACGCCATACACCCACATAAATCATGCACTAGTATGCCATACACCCACATACACCATGCATTAATATGCCATACACCCACACCATGCACTAATATGCCATACACCTACACCATGCACTAATATGCCATACACCCACATAAATCATGCACTAGTATGCCATACACCCACATACACTATGCATTAATATGCCATACACCCACACCATGCACTAATATGCCATACACCTACACCATGCACTAACACGCCATACACCCACATAAATCATGCACTAGTATGCCATACACCCACATACACCATGCATTAATATGCCATACACCCACACCATGCACTAATATGCCATACACCTACACCATGCACTAATATGCCATACACCTACACCATGCACTAACACGCCATACACCCACATAAATCATGCACTAGTATGCCATACACCCACATACACCATGCATTAATATGCCATACACCCACACCATGCACTAATATGCCATACACCTACACCATGCACTAACACGCCATACACCCACATAAATCATGCACTAGTATGCCATACACCCACATACACCATGCATTAATATGCCATACACCCACACCATGCACTAATATGCCATACACCTACACCATGCACTAACACGCCATACACCCACATAAATCATGCACTAGTATGCCATACACCCACATACACCATGCATTAATATGCCATACACCCACACCATGCACTAATATGCCATACACCTACACCATGCACTAACACGCCATACACCGACATAAATCATGCACTAGTATGCATACACCCACATACACCATGCATTAATATGCCATACACCTACACCATGCACTAACACGCCATACACCCACATAAATCATGCACTAGTATGCCATACACCCACATACACCATGCATTAATATGCCATACACCCACACCATGCACTAATATGCCATACACACAAATACACTATGCACTAATATGCCATACACCCACATACACCATGCACTAATACACCATGCACACACATACACCATGCACTAACACGCCATACACCCACACAAATCATGCACTAGTATGCCATACACCCACATAAATCATGCACTAGTATGCCATACACCCACATACACCATGCATTAATATGCCATACACCCACACCATGCACTTATATGCCATACACCTACACCATGCACTAACACGCCATACACCCACATAAATCATGCACTAGTATGCCATACACCCACATACACCATGCATTAATATGCCATACACCCACACCATGCACTAATATGCCATACACCTACACCATGCACTAACACGCCATACACCCACATAAATCATGCACTAGTATGCCATACACCCACATACACCATGCATTAATATGCCATACACCCACACCATGCACTAATATGCCATACACCTACACCATGCACTAACACGCCATACACCCACATAAATCATGCACTAGTATGCCATACACCCACATACACCATGCATTAATATGCCATACACCCACACCATGCACTAATATGCCATACACCTACACCATGCACTAATATGCCATACACCTACACCATGCACTAACACGCCATACACCCACATAAATCATGCACTAGTATGCCATACACCCACATAAACCATGCATTAATATGCCATACACCCACACCATGCACTAATATGCCATACACCTACACCATGCATTAACACGCCATACACCCACATAAATCATGCACTAGTATGCCATACACCCACATACACCATGCATTAATATGCCATACACCCACACCATGCACTGATATGCCATACACCTACACCATGCACTAACACGCCATACACCCACATAAATCATGCACTAGTATGCCATACACCCACATACACCATGCATTAATATGCCATACACCCACACCATGCACTAACACGCCATACACCCACATAAATCATGCACTAGTATGCCATACACCCACATACACCATGCATTAATATGCCATACACCCACACCATGCACTAATATGCCATACACCCACACCATGCACTCACACGCCATACACCCACATAAATCATGCACTAGTATGCCATACACCCACATATACCATGCATTAATATGCCATGCACCCACACCATGCACTAATATGCCATACACCTACACCATGCACTAACACGCCATACACCCACATAAATCAAGCACTAGTATGCCATACACCGACATACACCATGCATTAATATGCCATACACCCACACCATGCACTAATATTCCATACACCTACACCATGCACTAACACGCCATACACCCACATAAATCATGCACTAGTATGCCATACACCCACATACACCATGCATTAATATGCCATACACCCACACCATGCACTAATATGCCATACACCTACACCATGCACTAACACGCCATACACCCACATAAATCATGCACTAGTATGCCATACACCCACATACACCATGCATTAATATGCCATACACCTACACCATGCACTAACACGCCATACACCCACATAAATCATGCACTAGTATGCCATACACCCACATACACCATGCATTAATATGCCATACACCCACACCATGCACTAATATGCCACACACCTACACCATGCACTAATATGCCATACACACAAATACACTATGCACTAATATGCCATACACCCACATACACCATGCACAAATATGCCATGCACCCACACACACCATGCACTAATACACCATGCACTAACACGCCATACACCCACACAAATCATGCACTAGTATGCCATACACCCACATACACCATGCATTAATATGCCATACACCTACACCATGCACTAATATGCCATACACACAAATACACTATGCACTAATATGCCATACACCCACATACACCATGCACAAATATGTCATTCACCCACCTACACCATGCACTAACACGCCATACACCCACATAAATCATGCACTAGTATGCCATACACCCACATACACCATGCATTAATATGCCATACACCCACACCATGCACTAATATTCCATACACCTACACCATGCACTAACACGCCATACACCCACATAAATCATGCACTAGTATGCCATACACCCACATACACCATGCATTAATATGCCATACACCCACACCATGCACTAATATGCCATACACCTACACCATGCACTAACACGCCATACACCCACATAAATCATGCACTAGTATGCCATACACCCACATACACCATGCATTAATATGCCATACACCCACACCATGCACTAATATGCGATACACCTACACCATGCACTAACACGCCATACACCCACATAAATCATGCACTAGTATGCCATACACCCACATACACCATGCATTAATATGCCATACACCCACACCATGCACTAATATGCCATACACCTATACCATGCACTAACACGCCATACACCCACATAAATCATGCACTAGTATGCCATACACCCACATACACCATGCATTAATATGCCATACACCCACACCATGCACTAATATGCCATACACCTACACCATGCAATAACACGCCACACACCCACATAAATCATGCACTAGTATGCCATGCACCCACATACACCATGCATTAATATGCCATACACCCACACCATGCACTAATATGCCATACACCTACACCATGCACTAACACGCCATACACCCACATAAATCATGCACTAGTATGCCATGCACCCACATACCCCATGCATTCATATGCCATACACCCACACCATGCACTAATATGCCATACACCTACACCATGCACTAACATGCCATACACCCACATAAATCATGCACTAGTATGCCATACACCCACATACACTATGCATTAATATGCCATACACCCACACCATGCACTAATATGCCATACACCTACACCATGCACTAACACGTCATACACCCACATAAATCATGCACTAGTATGCCATACACCCACATACACCATGCATTAATATGCCATACACCCACACCATGCACTAATATGCCATACACCTACACCATGCACTAATATGCCATACACCATGCACTAACACGCCATACACCCACATAAATCATGCACTAGTATGCCATACACCCACATACACCATGCATTAATATGCCATACACCCATACCATGCACTAATATGCCATACACCTACACCATGCACTAACAGGCCATACACCCACATAAATCATGCACTAGTATGCCATACACCCACATACACCATGCATTAATATGCCATACACCCACAACATGCACTAATATGCCATACACCTACACCATGCACTAACACGCCATACACCCACATAAATCATGCACTAGTATGCCATACACCCACATACACCATGCATTAATATTCCATACACCCACACCATGCACTAATATGCCATACACCTACACCATACACTAACACGCCATACACCCACCTAAATCATGCACTAGTATGCCATACACCCACATACACCATGCATTAATATGCATACACCCACACCATGCACTAATATGCCATACACCTACACCATGCACTAACACACCATACACCCACATAAATCATGCACTAGTATGCCATACACCCACATACACTATGCATTAATATGCCATACACCCACACCATGCACTAATATGCCATACACCTACACCATGCACTAACACGCCATACACCCACATAAATCATGCACTAGTATGCCATACACCCACATACACCATGCATTAATATGCCATACACCCACACCATGCACTAATATGCCATACACCTACACCATGCACTAATATGCCATACACCTACACCATGCACTAACACGCCATACACCCACATAAATCATGCACTAGTATGCCATACACCCACATACACCATGCATTAATATGCCATACACCCACACCATGCACTAATATGCCATACACCTACACCATGCACTAACAGGCCATACACCCACATAAATCATGCACTAGTATGCCATACACCCACATACACCATGCATTAATATGCATACACCCACACCATGCACTAATATGCCATACACCTACACCATGCACTAACACGCCATACACCCACATAAATCATGCACTAGTATGCCATACACCCACATACACTATGCATTAATATGCCATACACCCACACCATGCACTAATATGCCATACACCTACACCATGCACTAACACGCCATACACCCACATAAATCATGCACTAGTATGCCATACACCCACATACACCATGCATTAATATGCCATACACCCACACCATGCACTAATATGCCATACACCTACACCATGCACTAATATGCCATACACCTACACCATGCACTAACACACCATACACCCACATAAATCATGCACTAGTATGCCATACACCCACATACACCATGCATTAATATGCCATACACCCACACCATGCACTAATATGCCATACACCTACAACATGCACTAACAGGCCATACACCCACATAAATCATGCACTAGTATGCCATACACCCACATACACCATGCATTAATATGCCATACACCCACACCATGCACTAATATGCCATACACCTACACCATGCACTAACACGCCATACACCCACATAAATCATGCACTAGTATGCCATACACCCACATACACCATGCATTAATATTCCATACACCCACACCATGCACTAATATGCCATACACCTACACCATGCACTAACACGCCATACACCCACCTAAATCATGCACTAGTATGCCATACACCCACATACACCATGCATTAATATGCCATACACCCACACCATGCACTAATATGCCATAAACCTACACCATACACTAACACGCCATACACCCACATAAATCATGCACTACTATGCCATACACCCACATACACCATGCATTAATATGCCATACACCCACACCATGCACTAATATGCCATACACCTACACCATACACTAACCCGCCATACACCCACATAAATCATGCACTAGTATGCCATACACCCACATACACCATGCATTAATATGCCATACACCCACACCATGCACTAATATGCCATACACCTACACCATGCACTAATATGCCATACACACAAATACACTATGCACTAATATGCCATACACCCACATAAATCATGCACTAGTATGCCATACACCCACATACACCATGCATTAATATGCCATACACCCACACCATGCACTAATATGCCATACACCTACACCATGCACTAATATGCCATACACACAAATACACTATGCACTAATATGCCATACACCCACATAAATCATGCACTAGTATGCCATACACCCACATACACCATGCATTAATATGCCATGCACCCACACCATGCACTAATATGCCATACACCTACACCATGCACTAACACGCCATACACCCACATAAATCATGCACTAGTATGCCATACACCCACATACACCATGCATTAATATGCCATACACCCACACCATGCACTAATATGCCATACACCTACACCATGCACTAACAGGCCATACACCCACATAAATCATGCACTAGTATGCCATACACCCACATACACCATGCATTAATATGCATACACCCACACCATGCACTAATATGCCATACACCTACACCATGCACTAACACGCCATACACCCACATAAATCATGCACTAGTATGCCATACACCCACATACACTATGCATTAATATGCCATACACCCACACCATGCACTAATATGCCATACACCTACACCATGCACTAACACGCCATACACCCACATAAATCATGCACTAGTATGCCATACACCCATATACACCATGCATTAATATGCCATACACCCACACCATGCACTAATATGCCATACACCTACACCATGCACTAATATGCCATACACCTACACCATGCACTAACACACCATACACCCACATAAATCATGCACTAGTATGCCATACACCCACATACACCATGCATTAATATGCCATACACCCACACCATGCACTAATATGCCATACACCTACAACATGCACTAACAGGCCATACACCCACATAAATCATGCACTAGTATGCCATACACCCACATACACCATGCATTAATATGCCATACACCCACACCATGCACTAATATGCCATACACCTACACCATGCACTAACACGTCATACATCCACATAAATCATGCACTAGTATGCCATACACCCACATACACCATGCATTAATATCCCATACACCCACACCATGCACTAATATTCCATACACCTACACCATGCACTAACACGCCATACACCCACATAAATCATGCACTAGTATGCCATACACCCACATACACCATGCATTAATATGCCATACACCCACACCATGCACTAATATGCCATACACCTACACCATGCACTAATATGCCATACACACAAATACACTATGCACTAATATGCCATACACCCACATAAATCATGCACTAGTATGCCATACACCCACATACACCATGCATTAATATGCCATGCACCCACACCATGCACTAATATGCCATACACCTACACCATGCACTAACACGCCATACACCCACATAAATCATGCACTAGTATGCCATACACCCACATACACCATGCATTAATATGCCATACACCAACACAATGCACTAATATGCCATACACCTACACAATGCACTAATATGCCATACACCTACACCATGCACTAACACGCCATACACCCACATAAATCATGCACTAGTATGCCATACACCCACATACACCATGCATTAATATGCAATACACCCACACCATGCACTAATATGCCATACACCTACACTATGCACTAACACGCCATACACCCACATAAATCATGCACTAGTATGCCATACACCCACATACACCATGCATTAATATGCCATACACCCACACCATGCACTAATATGCCATACACCTACACCATGCACTAACACGCCATACACCCACATAAATCATGCACTAGTATGCCATACACCCACATACACCATGCATTAATATGCCATACACCCACACCATGCACTAATATGCCATACACCTACACCATGCACTAACACGCCATACACCCACATAAATCATGCACTAGTATGCCATACACCCACATACACCATGCATTAATATGCCATACACCCACACCATGCACTAATATGCCATACACCCACACCATGCACTAACACGCCATACACCCACATAAATCATGCACTAGTATGCCATACACCCACATATACCATGCATTAATATGCCATGCACCCACACCATGCACTAATATGCCATACACCTAGACCATGCACTAACACGCCATACACCCACATAAATCATGCACTAGTATGCCATACACCCACATACACCATGCATTAATATGCCATACACCCACACCATGCACTAATATTCCATACACCTACACCATGCACTAACACGCCATACAGCCACATAAATCATGCACTAGTATGCCATACACCCACATACACCATGCATTAATATGCCATAAACCCACACCATGCACTAATATGCCATACACCTACACCATGCACTAACACGCCATACACCCACATAAATCATGCACTAGTATGCCATACACCCACATACACCATGCATTAATATGCCATACACCCACACCATGCACTAATATGCGATACACCTACACCATGCACTAACACGCCATGCACCCACATAAATCATGAACTAGTATGCCATACACCCACATACACCATGCACTAATATGCCATACACCTACACCATGCACTAACACGCCATACACCCACATAAATCATGCACTAGTATGCCATACCCCCACATACACCATGCATTAATATGCCATACACCCACACCATGCACTAATATGCCATACACCTACACCATGCACTAACACGCCATACACCCACATAAATCATGCACTAGTATGCCATACACCCACATACACCATGCATTAATATGCCATACACCCACACCATGCACTGATATGCCATACACCTACACCATGCACTAACACGCCATACACCCACATAAATCATGCACTAGTATGCTATACACCCACATACACCATGCATTAATATGCCATACACCTACACCATGCACTAACACGCCATACACCCACATAAATCATGCACTAGTATGCCATACACCCACATACACCATGCATTAATATGCCATACACCCACACCATGCACTAATATGCCATACACCTACACCATGCACTAATATGCCATACACACAAATACACTATGCACTAATATGCCATACACCCACATACACCATGCACAAATATGCCATGCACCCACACACACCATGCACTAATACACCATGCACTAACACGCCATACACCCACACAAATCATGCACTAGTATGCCATACACCCACATACACCATGCATTAATATGCCATACACCTACACCATGCACTATTATGCCATACACACAAATACACTATGCACTAATATGCCATACACCCACATACACCATGCACAAATATGTCATGCACCCACATACACCATGCACTAATACACCATGCACACACATACACCATGCACTAACACGCCATACACCCACACAAATCATGCACTAGTATGCCATACACCCACATAAATCATGCACTAGTATGCCATACACCCACATACAGCATGCATTAATATGCCATACACCCACACCATGCACTAATATGCCATACACCTACACCATGCACTAACACGCCATACACCCACATAAATCATGCACTAGTATGCCATACACCCACATACACCATGCATTAATATGCCATACACCCACACCATGCACTAATATGCCATACACCTACACCATGCACTAACACGCCATACACCTACACCATGCACTAACACGCCATACACCCACATAAATCATGCACTAGTATGCCATACACCCACATACACCATGCATTAATATGCCATACACCCACACCATGCACTAATATGCCATACACCTACACCATGCACTAACACAACATACACCCACATAAATCATGCACTAGTATGCCATACACCAACATACACCATGCACTAATATGCCATACACCTACACCATGCACTAACACGCCAAACACCCACATAAATCATGCACTAGTATGCCATACACCCACATACACCATGCATTAATATGCCATACACCCACACCATGCACTAATATGCCATACACCTACACCATGCACTAATATGCCATACACACAAATACACTATGCACTAATATGCCATACACCCACATACACCATGCACAAATATGCCATGCACCCACACACACCATGCACTAATACACCATGCACTAACACGCCATACACCCACACAAATCATGCACTAGTATGCCATACACCCACATACACCATGCATTAATATGCCATACACCTACACCATGCACTATTATGCCATACACACAAATACACTATGCACTAATATGCCATACACCCACATACACCATGCACAAATATGTCATGCACCCACATACACCATGCACTAATACACCATGCACACACATACACCATGCACTAACACACCATACACCCACACAAATCATGCACTAGTATGCCATACACCCACATAAATCATGCACTAGTATGCCATACACCCACATACACCATGCATTAATATGCCATACACCCACACCATGCACTAATATGCCATACACCTACACCATGCACTAACACGCCATACACCCACATACATCATGCACTAGTATGCCATACACCCACATACACCATGCATTAATATGCCATACACCCACACCATGCACTAATATGCCATACACCTACACCATGCACTAACACGCCATACACCCACATAAATCATGCACTAGTATGCCAAACACCCACATACACCATGCATTAATATGCCAAACACCCACACCATGCACTAATATGCCATACACCTACACCATGCACTAACACGCCATACACCCACATAAATCATGCACTAGTATGCCATACACCCACATACACCATGCATTAATATGCCATACACCCACACCATGCACTAATATGCCATACACCTACACCATGCACTAATATGCCATACACCTACACCATGCACTAACACGCCATACACCCACATAAATCATGCACTAGTATGCCATACACCCACATAAACCATGCATTAATATGCCATACACCCACACCATGCACTAATATGCCATACACCTGCACCATGCACTAACACGCCATACACCCACATAAATCATGCACTAGTATGCCATACACCCACATACACCATGCATTAATATGCCATACACCCACACCATGCACTAATATGCCATACACCTGCACCATGCACTAACACGCCATACACCCACACAAATCATGCACTAGTATGCCATACACCCACATAAATCATGCACTAGTATGCCATACACCCACATACAGCATGCATTAATATGCCATACACCCACACCATGCACTAATATGCCATACACCTACACCATGCACTAACACGCCATACACCCACATAAATCATGCACTAGTATGCCATACACCCACATACACCATGCATTAATATGCCATACACCCACACCATGCACTAATATGCCATACACCTACACCATGCACTAACACGCCATACACCCACATAAATCATGCACTAGTATGCCAAACACCCACATACACCATGCATTAATATGCCATACACCCACACCATGCACTAATATGCCATACACCTACACCATGCACTAACACGCCATACACCCACATAAATCATGCACTAGTATGCCATACACCCACATACACCATGCATTAATATGCCATACACCCACACCATGCACTAATATGCCATACACCTACACCATGCACTAACACGCCATACACCTACACCATGCACTAACACACCATACACCCACATAAATCATGCACTAGTATGCCATACACCCACATACACCATGCATTAATATGCCATACACCCACACCATGCACTAATATGCCATACACCTACACCATGCACTAACACAACATACACCCACATAAATCATGCACTAGTATGCCATACACCAACATACACCATGCACTAATATGCCATACACCTACACCATGCACTAACACGCCATACACCCACATAAATCATGCACTAGTATGCCATACACCCACATACACCATGCATTAATATGCCATACACCCACACCATGCACTAATATGCCATACACCTACACCATGCACTAATATGCCATACACACAAATACACTATGCACTAATATGCCATACACCCACATACACCATGCACAAATATGCCATGCACCCACACACACCATGCACTAATACACCATGCACTAACACGCCATACACCCACACAAATCATGCACTAGTATGCCATACACCCACATACACCATGCATTAATATGCCATACACCTACACCATGCACTATTATGCCATACACACAAATACACTATGCACTAATATGCCATACACCCACATACACCATGCACAAATATGTCATGCACCCACATACACCATGCACTAATACACCATGCACACACATACACCATGCACTAACACGCCATACACCCACACAAATCATGCACTAGTATGCCATACACCCACATAAATCATGCACTAGTATGCCATACACCCACATACACCATGCATTAATATGCCATACACCCACACCATGCACTAATATGCCATACACCTACACCATGCACTAACACGCCATACACCCACATACATCATGCACTAGTATGCCATACACCCACATACACCATGCATTAATATGCCATACACCCACACCATGCACTAACACGCCATACACCCACATAAATCATGCACTAGTATGCCAAACACCCACATACACCATGCATTAATATGCCAAACACCCACACCATGCACTAATATGCCATACACCTACACCATGCACTAACACGCCATACACCCACATAAATCATGCACTAGTATGCCATACACCCACATACACCATGCATTAATATGCCATACACCCACACCATGCACTAATATGCCATACACCTACACCATGCACTAATATGCCATACACCTACACCATGCACTAACACGCCATACACCCACATAAATCATGCACTAGTATGCCATACACCCACATAAACCATGCATTAATATGCCATACACCCACACCATGCACTAATATGCCATACACCTGCACCATGCACTAACACGCCATACACCCACATAAATCATGCACTAGTATGCCATACACCCACATACACCATGCATTAATATGCCATACACCCACACCATGCACTAATATGCCATACACCTACACCATGCACTAACACGCCATACACCCACATAAATCATGCACTAGTATGCCATACACCCACATACACCATGCATTAATATGCCATACACCCACACCATGCACTAATATGCCATACACCTACACCATGCACTAACACGCCATACACCCACATAAATCATGCACTAGTATGCCATACACCCACATACACCATGCATTAATATGCCATACACCCACACCATGCACTAATATGCCATACACCCACACCATGCACTAACACGCCATACACCCACATAAATCATGCACTAGTATGCCATACACCCACATATACCATGCATTAATATGCCATGCACCCACACCATGCACTAACATGCCATACACCTACACCATGCACTAACACGCCATACACCCACATAAATCATGCACTAGTATGCCATACACCCACATACACTATGCATTAATATGCCATACACCCACACCATGCACTAATATGCCATACACCTACACCATGCACTAACACGCCATACACCCACATAAATCATGCACTAGTATGCCATACACCCACATACACCATGCATTAATATGCCATACACCCACACCATGCACTAATATGCCATACACCTACACCATGCACTAATATGCCATACACCTACACCATGCACTAACACGCCATACACCCACATAAATCATGCACTAGTATGCCATACACCCACATACACCATGCATTAATATGCCATACACCCACACCATGCACTAATATGCCATACACCTACACCATGCACTAACAGGCCATACACCCACATAAATCATTCACTAGTATGCCATACACCCACATACACCATGCATTAATATGCCATACACCCACACCATGCACTAATATGCCATACACCTACACCATGCACTAACACGCCATACACCCACATAAATCATGCACTAGTATGCCATACACCCACATACACCATGCATTAATATTCCATACACCCAAACCATGCACTAATATGCCATACACCTACACCATACACTAACACGCCATACACCCACCTAAATCATGCACTAGTATGCCATACACCCACATACACCATGCATTAATATGCATACACCCACACCATGCACTAATATGCCATACACCTACACCATGCACTAACACGCCATACACCCACATAAATCATGCACTAGTATGCCATACACCCACATACACTATGCATTAATATGCCATACACCCACACCATGCACTAATATGCCATACACCTACACCATGCACTAACAAGCCATACACCCACATAAATCATGCACTAGTATGCCATACACCCACATACACCATGCATTAATATGCCATACACCCACACCATGCACTAATATGCCATACACCTACACCATGCACTAATATGCCATACACCTACACCATGCACTAACACGCCATACACCCACATAAATCATGCACTAGTATGCCATACACCCACATACACCATGCATTAATATGCCATACACCCACACCATGCACTAATATTCCATACACCTACACCATGCACTAACAGGCCATACACCCACATAAATCATGCACTAGTATGCCATACACCCACATACACCATGCATTAATATGCATACACCCACACCATGCACTAATATGCCATACACCTACACCATGCACTAACACGCCATACACCCACATAAATCATGCACTAGTATGCCATACACCCACATACACTATGCATTAATATGCCATACACCCACACAATGCACTAATATGCCATACACCTACACCATGCACTAACACACCATACACCCACATAAATCATGCACTAGTATGCCATACACCCACATACACCATGCATTAATATGCCATACACCCACACCATGCACTAATATGCCATACACCTACACCATGCACTAACACGCCATACACCCACATAAATCATGCACTAGTATGCCATACACCCACATACACCATGCATTAATATGCCATACACACACACCATGCACTAATATGCCATACACCTACACCATGCACTAACAGGCCATACACCCACATAAATCATGCACTAGTATGCCATACACCCACATACACCATGCATTAATATGCCATACACCCACACCATGCCCTAATATGCCATACACCTACACCATGCACTAACACGCCATACACCCACATAAATCATGCACTAGTATGCCATACACCCACATACACCATGCATTAATATTCCATACACCCACACCATGCACTAATATGCCATACACCTAAACCATGCACTAATACACCATACACCCACCTAAATCATGCACTAGTATGCCATACACCCACATACACCATGCATTAATATGCCATACACCCACACCATGCACTAATATGCCATAAGCCTACACCATACACTAACACGCCATACACCCACATAAATCATGCACTACTATGCCATACACCCACATACACCATGCATTAATATGCCATACACCCACACCATGCACTAATATGCCATACACCTACACCATGCACTAACCCGCCATACACCCACATAAATCATGCACTAGTATGCCATACACCCACATACACCATGCATTAATATGCCATACACCCACACCATGCACTAATATGCCATACACCTACACCATGCACTAATATGCCATACACACAAATACACTATGCACTAATATATCATACACCCACATAAATCATGCACTAGTATGCCATACACCCACATACACCATGCATTAATATGCCATACACCCACACCATGCACTAATATGCCATACACCTACACCATGCACTAATATGCCATACACACAAATACACTATGCACTAATATGCCATACACCCACATAAATCATGCACTAGTATGCCATACACCCACATACACCATGCATTAATATGCCATGCACCCACACCATGCACTAATATGCCATACACCTACACCATGCACTAACACGCCATACACCCACATAAATCATGCACTAGTATGCCATACACCCACATACACCATGCATTAATATGCCATACACCAACACAATGCACTAATATGCCATACACCTACACAATGCACTAATATGCCATACACCTACACCATGCACTAACACACCATACACCCACGTAAATAATGCACTAGTATGCCATACACCCACATACACCATGCATTAATATGCCATACACCCACACCATGCACTAATATGCCATACACCTACACCATGCACTAACACGCCATACACCCACATAAATCATGCACTAGTATGCCATACACCCACATACACCATGCATTAATATGCCATACACCCACACCATGCACTAATATGCCATACACCTACACCATGCACTAACACGCCATACACCCACATAAATCATGCACTAGTATGCCATACACCCACATACACCATGCATTAATATGCCATACACCCACACCATGCACTAATATGCCATACACCTACACCATGCACTAACACGCCATACACCCACATAAATCATGCACTAATATGCCATACACCTACACCATGCACTAACACGCCATACACCCACATAAATCATGCACTAGTATGCCATACACCCACATACACCATGCATTAATATGCCATACACCCACACCATGCACTAATATGCCATACACCTACACCATGCACTAACACGCCATACACCCACATAAATCATGCACTAGTATGCCATACACCCACATACACCATGCATTAATATGCCATACACCCACACCATGCACTAATATGCCATACACCTACACCATGCACTAACACGCCATACACCCACATAAATCATGCACTAGTATGCCATACACCCACATACACTATGCATTAATATGCCATACACCCACACCATGCACTAATATGCCATACACCTACACCATGCACTAACACGCCATACACCCACATAAATCATGCACTAGTATGCCATACACCCACATACACCATGCATTAATATGCCATACACCCACGCCATGCACTAATATGCCATACACCTACACCATGCACTAATATGCCATACACCTACACCATGCACTAACACGCCATACACCCAAATACATCATGCACTAGTATGCCATATACCCACATACACCATGCATTAATATGCCATACACCCACACCATGCACTAATATGCCATACACCTACACCATGCACTAACAGGCCATACACCCACATAAATCATGCACTAGTATGCCATACACCCACATACACCATGCATTAATATGCCATACACCCACACCATGCACTAATATGCCATACACCTACACCATGCACTAACACGCCATACACCCACATAAATCATGCACTAGTATGCCATACACCCACATACACCATGCATTAATATTCCATACACCCCCACCATGCACTAATATGCCATACACCTACACCATGCACTAACACGCCATACACCCACCTAAATCATGCACTAGTATGCCATACACCCACATACACGATGCATTAATATGCATACACCCACACCATGCACTAATATGCCATACACCTACACCATGCACTAACACGCCATACACCCACATAAATCATGCACTAGTATGCCATACACCCACATACACTATGCATTAATATGCCATACACCCACACCATGCACTAATATGCCATACACCTACACCATGCACTAACACGCCATACACCCACATAAATCATGCACTAGTATGCCATACACCCACATACACCATGCATTAATATGACATACACCCACACCATGCACTAATATGCCATACACCTACACCATGCACTAATATGCCATACACCTACACCATGCACTAACACGCCATACACCCACATAAATCATGCACTAGTATGCCATACACCCACATACACCATGCATTAATATGCCATACACCCACACCATGCACTAATATGCCATACACCTACACCATGCACTAACAGGCCATACACCCACATAAATCATGCACTAGTATGCCATACACCCACATACACCATGCATTAATATGCCATACACCCACACCATGCACTAATATGCCATACACCTACACTATGCACTAACACGCCATACACCCACATAAATCATGCACTAGTATGCCATACACCCACATACACCATGCATTAATATTCCATACACCCACACCATGCACTAATATGCCATACACCTACACCATGTACTAACACGCCATACACCCACCTAAATCATGCACTAGTATGCCATACACCCATATACACCATGCATTAATATGCCATACACCCACACCATGCACTAATATGCCATAAACCTACACCATACACTAACATGCCATACACCCACATAAATCATGCACTACTATGCCATACACCCACATACACCATGCATTAATATGCCATACACCCACACCATGCACTAATATGCCATACACCTACACCATGCACTAACACGCCATACACCCACCTAAATCATGCACTAGTATGCCATACACCCACATGCACCATGCATTAATATGCCATACACCCACACCATGCACTAATATGCCATACACCTACACCATGCACTAATATGCCATACACACAAATACACTATGCACTAATATGCCATACACCCACATAAATCATGCACTAGTATGCCATACACCCACATACACCATGCGTTAATATGCCATACACCCACACCATGCACTAATATGCCATACACCTACACCATGCACTAATATGCCATACACACAAATACACTATGCACTAATATGCCATACACCCACATAAATCATGCACTAGTATGCCATACACCCACATACACCATGCATTAATATGCCATGCACCCACACCATGCACTAATATGCCATACACCTACACCATGCACTAACACGCCATACACCCACATAAATCATGCACTAGTATGCCATACACCCACATACACCATGCATTAATATGCCATACACCAACACAATGCACTAATATGCCATACACCTACACAATGCACTAATATGCCATACACCTACACCATGCACTAACACGCCATACACCCACATAAATCATGCACTAGTATGCCATACACCCACATACACCATGCATTAATATTCCATACACCCACACCATGCACTAATATGCCATACACCTACACCATGCACTAACAGGCCATACACCCACATAAATCATGCACTAGTATGCCATACACCCACATACACCATGCATTAATATGCCATACACCCACACCATGCACTAATATGCCATACACCTACACCATGCACTAACACGCCATACACCTACATAAATCATGCACTAGTATGCCATACACCCACATACACCATGCATTAATATTCCATACACCCAAACCATGCACTAATATGCCATACACCTACACCATACACTAACACACCATACACCCACCTAAATCATGCACTAGTATGCCATACACCCACATACACCATGCATTAATATGCATACACCCACACCATGCACTAATAAGCCATACACCTACACCATGCACTAACACGCCATACACCCACATAAATCATGCACTAGTATGCCATACACCCACATACACTATGCATTAATATGCCATACACCCACACCATGCACTAATATGCCATACACCTACACCATGCACTAACAAGCCATACACCCACATAAATCATGCACTAGTATGCCATACACCCACATACACCATGCATTAATATGCCATACACCCAAACCATGCACTAATATGCCATACACCTACAACATGCACTAATATGCCATACACCTACACCATGCACTAACACGCCATACACCCACATAAATCATGCACTAGTATGCCATACACCCACATACACCATGCATTAATATGCCATACACCCACACCATGCACTAATATTCCATACACCTACACCATGCACTAACAGGCCATACACCCACATAAATCATGCACTAGTATGCCATACACCCACATACACCATGCATTAATATGCATACACCCACACCATGCACTAATATGCCATACACCTACACCATGCACTAACACGCCATACACCCACATAAATCATGCACTAGTATGCCGTACACCCACATACACTATGCATTAATATGCCATACACCCACACCATGCAGTAATATGCCATACACCTACACCATGCACTAACACACCATACACCCACATAAATCATGCACTAGTATGCCATACACCCACATACACCATGCACTAATATGCCATACACCCACACCATGCACTAATATGCCATACACCTACACCATGCACTAATATGCCATACACCTACACCATGCACTAACACGCCATACACCCACATAAATCATGCACTAGTATGCCATACACCCACATACACCATGCATTAATATGCCATACACCCACACCATGCACTAATATGCCATACACCTACACCATGCACTAACAGGCCATACACCCACATAAATCATGCACTAGTATGCCATACACCCACATACACCATGCATTAATATGCCATACACCCACACCATGCACTAATATGCCATACACCTACACCATGCACTAACACGCCATACACCCACCTAAATCATGCACTAGTATGCCATACACCCACATACACCATGCATTAATATGCCATACACCCACACCATGCACTAATATGCCATAAACCTAGACCATACACTAACACGCCATACACCCACATAAATCATGCACTACTATGCCATACACCCACATACACCATGCATTAATATGCCATACACCCACACCATGCACTAATATGCCATACACCTACACCATGCACTAACCCGCCATACACCCACATAAATCATGCACTAGTATGCCATACACCCACATACACCATGCATTAATATGCCATACACCCACACCATGCACTAATATGCCATACACCTACACCATGCACTAATATGCCATACACACAAATACACTATGCACTAATATGCCATACACCCACATAAATCATGCACTAGTATGCCATACACCCACATACACCATGCATTAATATGCCATACACCCACACCATGCACTAATATGCCATACACCTACACCATGCACTAATATGCCATACACACAAATACACTATGCACTAATATGCCATACACCCACATAAATCATGCACTAGTATGCCATACACCCACATACACCATGCATTAATATGCCATGCACCCACACCATGCACTAATATGCCATACACCTACACCATGCACTAACACGCCATACACCCACATAAATCATGCACTAGTATGCCATACACCCACATACACCATGCATTAATATGCCATACACCAACACAATGCACTAATATGCCATACACCTACACAATGCACTAATATGCCATACACCTACACCATGCACTAACACGCCATACACCCACGTAAATCATGCACTAGTATGCCATACACCCACATACACCATGCATTAATATGCCATACACCCACACCATGCACTAATATGCCATACACCTACACCATGCACTAACACGCCATACACCCACATAAATCATGCACTAGTATGCCATACACCCACATACACCATGCATTAATATGCCATACACCCACACCATGCACTAATATGCCATACACCTACACCATGCACTAACACGCCATACACCCACATAAATCATGCACTAGTATGCCATACACCCACATACACTATGCATTAATATGCCATACACCCACACCATGCACTAATATGCCATACACCTACACCATGCACTAACACGCCATACACCCACATAAATCATGCACTAGTATGCCATACACCCACATACACCATGCATTAATATGCCATACACCCACACCATGCATTAATATTCCATACACCCACACCATGCACTAATATGCCATACACCTACACCATGCACTAACACGCCATACACCCACCTAAATCATGCACTAGTATGCCATACACCCACATACACCATGCATTAATATGCATACACCCACACCATGCACTAATATGCCATACACCTACACCATGCACTAACACGCCATACACCCACATAAATCATGCACTAGTATGCCATACACCCACATACACTATGCATTAATATGCCATACACCCACACCATGCACTAATATGCCATACACCTACACCATGCACTAACACGCCATACACCCACATAAATCATGCACTAGTATGCCATACACCCACATACACAATGCATTAATATGCCATACACCCACACCATGCACTAATATGCCATACACCTACACCATGCACTAATATGCCATACACCTACACCATGCACTAACACGCCATACACCCACATAAATCATGCACTAGTATGCCATACACCCACATACACCATGCATTAATATGCCATACACCCACACCATGCACTAATATGCCATACACCTACACCATGCACTAACAGGCCATACACCCACATAAATCATGCACTAACACGCCATACACCCACATAAATCATGCACTAGTATGCCATACACCCACATACACCATGCATTAATATGCCATACACCAACACAATGCACTAATATGCCATACACCTACACAATGCACTAATATGCCATACACCTACACCATGCACTAACACGCCATACACCCACGTAAATCATGCACTAGTATGCCATACACCCACATACACCATGCATTAATATGCCATACACCCACACCATGCACTAATATGCCATACACCTACACCATGCACTAACACGCCATACACCCACATAAATCATGCACTAGTATGCCATACACCCACATACACCATGCATTAATATGCCATACACCCACACCATGCACTAATATGCCATACACCTACACCATGCACTAACACGCCATACACCCACATAAATCATGCACTAGTATGCCATACACCCACATACACTATGCATTAATATGCCATACACCCACACCATGCACTAATATGCCATACACCTACACCATGCACTAACACGCCATACACCCACATAATTCATGCACTAGTATGCCATACACCCACATACACCATGCATTAATATGCCATACACCCACACCATGCATTAATATTCCATACACCCACACCATGCACTAATATGCCATACACCTACACCATGCACTAACACGCCATACACCCACCTAAATCATGCACTAGTATGCCATACACCCACATACACCATGCATTAATATGCATACACCCACACCATGCACTAATATGCCATACACCTACACCATGCACTAACACGCCATACACCCACATAAATCATGCACTAGTATGCCATACACCCACATACACTATGCATTAATATGCCATACACCCACACCATGCACTAATATGCCATACACCTACACCATGCACTACCACGCCATACACCCACATAAATCATGCACTAGTATGCCATACACCCACATACACAATGCATTAATATGCCATACACCCACACCATGCACTAATATGCCATACACCTACACCATGCACTAATATGCCATACACCTACACCATGCACTAACACGCCATACACCCACATAAATCATGCACTAGTATGCCATACACCCACATACACCATGCATTAATATGCCATACACCCACACCATGCACTAATATGCCATACACCTACACCATGCACTAACAGGCCATACACCCACATAAATCATGCACTAGTATGCCATACACCCACATACACCATGCATTAATATGCCATACACCCACACCATGCACTAATATGCCATACACCTACACCATGCACTAACACGCCATACACCCACATACATCATGCACTAGTATGCCATACACCCACATACACCATGCATTAATATTCCATACACCCACACCATGCACTAATATGCCATACACCTACACCATGCACTAACACGCCATACACCCACCTAAATCATGCACTAGTATGGCATACACCCATATACACCATGCATTAATATGCCATACACCCACACCATGCACTAATATGCCATAAACCTACACTATACACTAACATGCCATACACCCACATAAATCATGCACTACTATGCCATACACCCACATACACCATGCATTAATATGCCATACACCCACACCATGCACTAATATGCCATACACCTACACCATGCACTAACACGCCATACACCCACCTAAATCATGCACTAGTATGCCATACACCCACATGCACCATGCATTAATATGCCATACACCCACACCATGCACTAATATGCCATACACCTACACAATGCACTAATATGCCATACACACAAATACACTATGCACTAATATGCCATACACCCACATAAATCATGCACTAGTATGCCATACACCCACATACACCATGCATTAATATGCCATACACCCACACCATGCACTAATATGCCATACACCTACACCATGCACTAATATGCCATACACACAAATACACTATGCACTAATATGCCATACACCCACATAAATCATGCACTAGTATGCCATACACCCACATACACCATGCATTAATATGCCATACACCAACACAATGCACTAATATGCCATACACCTACACAATGCACTAATATGCCATACACCTACACCATGCACTAACACGCCATACACCCACATAAATCATGCACTAGTATGCCATACACCCACATACACCATGCATTAATATGCCATACACCCACACCATGCACTAATATGCCATACACCTACACCATGCACTAACAGGCCATACACCCATATAAATCATGCACTAATATGCCATACACCCACATACACCATGCATTAATATGCCATACACCCACACCATGCACTAATATGCCATACACCTACACCATGCACTAACACGCCATACACCCACATAAATCATGCACTAGTATGCCATACACCCACATACACCATGCATTAATATTCCATACACCCAAACCATGCACTAATATGCCATACACCTACACCATACACTAACACGCCATACACCCACCTTAATCATGCACTAGTATGCCATACACCCACATACACCATGCATTAATATGCATACACCCACACCATGCACTAATATGCCATACACCTACACCATGCACTAACACGCCATACACCCACATAAATCATGCACTAGTATGCCATACACCCACATACACTATGCATTAATATGCCATACACCCACACCATGCACTAATATGCCATACACCTACACCATGCACTAACAAGCCATACACCCACATAAATCATGCACTAGTATGCCATACACCCACATACACCATGCATTAATATGCCATACACCCACACCATGCACTAATATGCCATACACCTACACCATGCACTAATATGCCATACACCTACACCATGCACTAACACGCCATACACCCACATAAATCATGCACTAGTATGCCATACACCCACATACACCATGCATTAATATGCCATACACCCACACCATGCACTAATATTCCATACACCTACACCATGCACTAACAGGCCATACACCCACATAAATCATGCACTAGTATGCCATACACCCACATACACCATGCATTAATATGCATACACCCACACCATGCACTAATATGCCATACACCTACACCATGCACTAACACGCCATACACCCACATAAATCATGCACTAGTATGCCATACACCCACATACACTATGCATTAATATGCCATACACCCACACCATGCACTAATATGCCATACACCTACACCATGCACTAACACACCATACACCCACATAAATCATGCACTAGTATGCCATACACCCACATACACCATGCATTAATATGCCATACACCCACACCATGCACTAATATGCCATACACCTACACCATGCACTAATATGTCATACACCTACACCATGCACTAACACGCCATACACCCACATAAATCATGCACTAGTATGCCATACACCCACATACACCATGCATTAATATGCCATACACCCACACCATGCACTAATATGCCATACACCTACACCATGCACTAACAGGCCATACACCCACATAAATCATGCACTAGTATGCCATACACCCACATACACCATGCATTAATATGCCATACACCCACGCCATGCCCTAATATGCCATACACCTACACCATGCACTAACACGCCATACACCCAGATAAATCATGCACTAGTATGCCATACACCCACATACACCATGCATTAATATTCCATACACCCACACCATGCACTAATATGCCATCCACCTACACCATGCACTAACACGCCATACACCCACCTAAATCATGCACTAGTATGCCATACACCCACATACACCATGCATTAATATGCCATACACCCACACCATGCACTAATATGCCATAAACCTACCCCATACACTAACACGCCATACACCCACATAAATCATGCACTACTATGCCATACACCCACATACACCATGCATTAATATGCCATACACCCACACCATGCACTAATATGCCATACACCTACACCATGCACTAACCCGCCATACACCCACATAAATCATGCACTAGTATGCCATACACCCACATACACCATGCATTAATATGCCATACACCCACACCATGCACTAATATGCCATACACCTACACCATGCACTAATATGCCATACACACAAATACACTATGCACTAATATGCCATACACCCACATAAATCATGCACTAGTATGCCATACACCCACATACACCATGCATTAATATGCCATACACCCACACCATGCACTAATATGCCATACACCTACACCATGCACTAATATGCCATACACACAAATACACTATGCACTAATATGCCATACACCCACATAAATCATGCACTAGTATGCCATACACCCACATACACCATGCATTAATATGCCATGCACCCACACCATGCACTAATATGCCATACACCTACACCATGCACTAACACGCCATACACCCACATAAATCATGCACTAGTATGCCATACACCCACATACACCATGCATTAATATGCCATACACCAACACAATGCACTAATATGCCATACACCTACACAATGCACTAATATGCCATACACCTACACCATGCACTAACACGCCATACACCCACGTAAATCATGCACTAGTATGCCATACACCCACATACACCATGCATTAATATGCCATACACCCACACCATGCACTAATATGCCATACACCTACACCATGCACTAACACGCCATACACCCACATAAATCATGCACTAGTATGCCATACACCCACATACACCATGCATTAATATGCCATACACCCACACCATGCACTAATATGCCATACACCTACACCATGCACTAACACGCCATACACCCACATAAATCATGCACTAGTATGCCATACACCCACATACACCATGCATTGATATGCCATACACCCACACCATGCACTAATATGCCATACACCTACACCATGCACTAACACGCCATACACCCACATAAATCATGCACTAATATGCCATACACCTACACCATGCACTAACACGCCATACACCCACATAAATCATGCACTAGTATGCCATACACCCACATACACCATGCATTAATATGCCATACACCCACACCATGCACTAATATGCCATACACCTACACCATGCACTAACACGCCATACACCCACATAAATCATGCACTAGTATGCCATACACCCACATACACCATGCATTAATATGCCATACACCCACACCATGCACTAATATGCCATACACCTACACCATGCACTAACACGCCATACACCCACATAAATCATGCACTAGTATGCCATACACCCACATACACTATGCATTAATATGCCATACACCCACACCATGCACTAATATGCCATACACCTACACCATGCACTAACACGCCATACACCCACATAAATCATTCACTAGTATGCCATACACCCACATACACCATGCATTAATATGCCATACACCCACACCATGCACTAATATGCCATAAACCTACACCATGCACTAATATGCCATACACCTACACCATGCACTAACACGCCATACACCCACATAAATCATGCACTAGTATGCCATATACCCACATACACCATGCATTAATATGCCATACACCCACACCATGCCCTAATATGCCATACACCTACACCATGCACTAATATGCCATACACCTACACCATGCACTAACAGGCCATACACCCACATAAATCATGCACTAGTATGCCATACACCCACATACACCATGCATTAATATGCCATACACCCACACCATGCCCTAATATGCCATACACCTACACCATGCACTAACACGCCATACACCCAGATAAATCATGCACTAGTATGCCATACACCCACATACACCATGCATTAATATTCCATACACCCACACCATGCACTAATATGCCATCCACCTACACCATGCACTAACACGCCATACACCCACCTAAATCATGCACTAGTATGCCATACACCCACATACACCATGCATTAATATGCCATACACCCACACCATGCACTAATATGCCATAAACCTACCCCATACACTAACACGCCATACACCCACATAAATCATGCACTACTATGCCATACACCCACATACAACATGCATTAATATGCCATACACCCACACCATGCACTAATATGCCATACACCTACACCATGCACTAACCCGCCATACACCCACATAAATCATGCACTAGTATGCCATACACCCACATACACCATGCATTAATATGCCATACACCCACACCATGCACTAATATGCCATACACCTACACCATGCACTAATATGCCATACACACAAATACACTATGCACTAATATGCCATACACCCACATAAATCATGCACTAGTATGCCATACACCCACATACACCATGCATTAATATGCCATACACCCACACCATGCACTAATATGCCATACACCTACACCATGCACTAATATGCCATACACACAAATACACTATGCACTAATATGCCATACACCCACATAAATCATGCACTAGTATGCCATACACCCACATACACCATGCATTAATATGCCATGCACCCACACCATGCACTAATATGCCATACACCTACACCATGCACTAACATGCCATACACCCACATAAATCATGCACTAGTATGCCATACACCCACATACACCATGCATTAATATGCCATACACCAACACAATGCACTAATATGCCATACACCTACACAATGCACTAATATGCCATACACCTACACCATGCACTAACACGCCATACACCCACGTAAATCATGCACTAGTATGCCATACACCCACATACACCATGCATTAATATGCCATACACCCACACCATGCACTAATATGCCATACACCTACACCATGCACTAACACGCCATACACCCACATAAATCATGCACTAGTATGCCATACACCCACATACACCATGCATTAATATGCCATACACCCACACCATGCACTAATATGCCATACACCTACACCATGCACTAACACGCCATACACCCACATAAATCATGCACTAGTATGCCATACACCCACATACACCATGCATTGATATGCCATACACCCACACCATGCACTAATATGCCATACACCTACACCATGCACTAACACGCCATACACCCACATAAATCATGCACTAATATACCATACACCTACACCATGCACTAACACGCCATACACCCACATAAATCATGCACTAGTATGCCATACACCCACATACACCATGCATTAATATGCCATACACCCACACCATGCACTAATATGCCATACACCTACACCATGCACTAACACGCCATACACCCACATAAATCATGCACTAGTATGCCATACACCCACATACACCATGCATTAATATGCCATACACCCACACCATGCACTAATATGCCATACACCTACACCATGCACTAACACGCCATACACCCACATAAATCATGCACTAGTATGCCATACACCCACATACACTATGCATTAATATGCCATACACCCACACCATGCACTAATATGCCATACACCTACACCATGCACTAACATGCCATACACCCACATAAATCATTCACTAGTATGCCATACACCCACATACACCATGCATTAATATGCCATACACCCACACCATGCACTAATATGCCATAAACCTACACCATGCACTAATATGCCATACACCTACACCATGCACTAACACGCCATACACCCACATAAATCATGCACTAGTATGCCATATACCCACATACACCATGCATTAATATGCCATACACCCACACCATGCCCTAATATGCCATACACCTACACCATGCACTAACACGCCATACACCCAGATAAATCATGCACTAGTATGCCATACACCCACATATACCATGCATTAATATTCCATACACCCACACCATGCACTAATATGCCATACACCTACACCATGCACTAACACGCCATACACCCACCTAAATCATGCACTAGTATGCCATACACCCACATACACCATGCATTAATATGCCATACACCCACACCATGCACTAATATGCCATAAACCTACCCCATACACTAACACGCCATACACCCACATAAATCATGCACTACTATGCCATACACCCACATACACCATGCATTAAAATGCCATACACCCACACCATGCACTAATATGCCATACACCTACACCATGCACTAACCCGCCATACACCCACATAAATCATGCACTAGTATGCCATACACCCACATACACCATGCATTAATATGCCATACACCCACACCATGCACTAATATGCCATACACCTACACCATGCCCTAATATGCCATACACACAAATACACTATGCACTAATATGCCATACACCCACATAAATCATGCACTAGTATGCCATACACCCACATACACCATGCATTAATATGCCATGCACCCACACCATGCACTAATATGCCATACACCTACACCATGCACTAACACGCCATACACCCACATAAATCATGCACTAGTATGCCATACACCCACATACACCATGCATTAATATGCCATACACCAACACAATGCACTAATATGCCATACACCTACACAATGCACTAATATGCCATACACCTACACCATGCACTAACACGCCATACACCCACGTAAATCATGCACTAGTATGCCATACACCCACATACACCATGCATTAATATGCCATACACCCACACCATGCACTAATATGCCATACACCTACACCATGCACTAACACGCCATACACCCACATAAATCATGCACTAGTATGCCATACACCCACATACACCATGCATTAATATGCCATACACCCACACCATGCACTAATATGCCATACACCTACACCATGCACTAACACGCCATACACCCACATAAATCATGCACTAGTATGCCATACACCCACATACACCATGCATTGATATGCCATACACCCACACCATGCACTAATATGCCATACACCTACACCATGCACTAACACGCCATACACCCACATAAATCATGCACTAATATGCCATACACCTACACCATGCACTAACACGCCATACACCCACATAAATCATGCACTAGTATGCCATACACCCACATACACCATGCATTAATATGCCATACACCCACACCATGCACTAATATGCCATACACCTACACCATGCACTAACACGCCATACACCCACATAAATCATGCACTAGTATGCCATACACCCACATACACTATGCATTAATATGCCATACACCCACACCATGCACTAATATGCCATACACCTACACCATGCACTAACACGCCATACACCCACATAAATCATGCACTAGTATGCCATACACCCACATACACTATGCATTAATATGCCATACACCCACACCATGCACTAATATGCCATACACCTACACCATGCACTAACACGCCATACACCCACATAAATCATTCACTAGTATGCCATACACCCACATACACCATGCATTAATATGCCATACACCCACACCATGCACTAATATGCCATAAACCTACACCATGCACTAATATGCCATACACCTACACCATGCACTAACACGCCATACACCCACATAAATCATGCACTAGTATGCCATATACCCACATACACCATGCATTAATATGCCATACACCCACACCATGCACTAATATGCCATAAACCTACACCATACACTAACATGCCACACACCCACATAAATCATGCACTACTATGCCATACACCCACATACACCATGCATTAATATGCCATACACCCACACCATGCACTAATATGCCATACACCTACACCATGCACTAACACGCCATACACCCACCTAAATCATGCACTAGTATGCCATACACCCACATGCACCATGCATTAATATGCCATACACCCACACCATGCACTAATATGCCATACACCTACACCATGCACTAATATGCCATACACACAAATACACTATGCACTAATATGCCATACACCCACATAAATCATGCACTAGTATGCCATACACCCACATACACCATGCATTAATATGCCATACACCCACACCATGCACTAATATGCCATACACCTACACCATGCACTAATATGCCATACACACAAATACACTATGCACTAATATGCCATACACCCACATAAATCATGCACTAGTATGCCATACACCCACATACACCATGCATTAATATGCCATGCACCCACACCATGCACTAATATGCCATACACCTACACCATGCACTAACACGCCATACACCCACATAAATCATGCACTAGTATGCCATACACCCACATACACCATGCATTAATATGCCATACACCAACACAATGCACTAATATGCCATACACCTACACAATGCACTAATATGCCATACACCTACACCATGCACTAACACGCCATACACCCACATAAATCATGCACTAGTATGCCATACACCCACATACACCATGCATTAATATGCCATACACCCACACCATGCACTAATATGCCATACACCTACACCATGCACTAACAGGCCATACACCCACATAAATCATGCACTAGTATGCCATACACCCACATACACCATGCATTAATATGCCATACACCCACACCATGCACTAATATGCCATACACCTACACCATGCACTAACACGCCATACACCCACATAAATCATGCACTAGTATGCCATACACCCACATACACCATGCATTAATATTCCATACACCCAAACCATGCACTAATATGCCATACACCTACACCATACACTAACACGCCATACACCCACCTAAATCATGCACTAGTATGCCATACACCCACATACACCATGCATTAATATGCATACACCCACACCATGCACTAATATGCCATACACCTACACCATGCACTAACACGCCATACACCCACATGAATCATGCACTAGTATGCCATACACCCACATACACTATGCATTAATATGCCATACACCCACACCATGCACTAATATGCCATACACCTACACCATGCACTAACAAGCCATACACCCACATAAATCATGCACTAGTATGCCATACACCCACATACACCATGCATTAATATGCCATACACCCAAACCATGCACTAATATGCCATACACCCACACCATGCACTAATATGCCATACACCTACACCATGCACTAACAAGCCATACACCCACATAAATCATGCACTAGTATGCCATACACCCACATACACCATGCATTAATATGCCATACACCCACACCATGCACTAATATTCCATACACCTACACCATGCACTAACAGGCCATACACCCACATAAATCATGCACTAGTATGCCATACACCCACATACACCATGCATTAATATGCCATACACCCACACCATGCACTAATATGCCATACACCTACACCATGCACTAATATGCCATACACCTACACCATGCACTAACACGCCATACACCCACATAAATCATGCACTAGTATGCCATACACCCACATACACCATGCATTAATATGCCATACACCCACACCATGCACTAATATGCCATACACCTACACCATGCACTAACAGGCCATACACCCACATAAATCATGCACTAGTATGCCATACACCCACATACACCATGCATTAATATGCCATACACCCACACCATGCCCTAATATGCCATACACCTACACCATGCACTAACACGCCATACACCCACATAAATCATGCACTAGTATGCCATACACCCACATACACCATGCATTAATATTCCATACACCCACACCATGCACTAATATGCCATACACCTACACCATGCACTAACACGCCATACACCCACCTAAATCATGCACTAGTATGCCATACACCCACATACACCATGCATTAATATGCCATACACCCACACCATGCACTAATATGCCATAAACCTACACCATACACTAACACGCCATACACCCACATAAATCATGCACTACTATGCCATACACCCACATACACCATGCATTAATATGCCATACACCCACACCATGCACTAATATGCCATACACTTACACCATGCACTAACCCGCCATACACCCACATAAATCATGCACTAGTATGCCATACACCCACATACACCATGCATTAATATGCCATACACCCACACCATGCACTAATATGCCCTACACCTACACCATGCACTAATATGCCATACACACAAATACACTATGCACTAATATGCCATACACCCACATAAATCATGCACTAGTATGCCATACACCCACATACACCATGCATTAATATGCCATACACCCACACCATGCACTAATATGCCATACACCTACACCATGCACTAATATGCCATAAACACAAAAACACTATGCACTAATATGCCATACACCCACATAAATCATGCACTAGTATGCCATACACCCCAATACACCATGCATTAATATGCCATGCACCCACACCATGCACTAATATGCCATACACCTACACCATGCACTAACACGCCATACACCCACATAAATCATGCACTAGTATGCCATACACCCACATACACCATGCATTAATATGCCATACACCAACACAATGCACTAATATGCCATACACCTACACAATGCACTAATATGCCATACACCTACACCATGCACTAACACGCCATACACCCACGTACATCATGCACTAGTATGCCATACACCCACATACACCATGCATTAATATGCCATACACCCACACCATGCACTAATATGCCATACACCTACACCATGCACTAACACGCCATACACCCACATAAATCATGCACTAGTATGCCATACACCCACATACACCATGCATTAATATGCCATACACCCACACCATGCACTAATATGCCATACACCTACACCATGCACTAACACGCCATACACCCACATAAATCATGCACTAGTATGCCATACACCCACATACACCATGCATTAATATGCCATACACCATGCACTAATATGCCATACACCTACACCATGCACTAACACACCATACACCCACATAAATCATGCACTAATATGCCATACACCTACACCATGCACTAACACGCCATACACCCACATAAATCATGCACTAGTATGCCATACACCCACATACACCATGCATTAATATGCCATACACCCACACCATGCACTAATATGCCATACACCTACACCATGCACTAACACGCCATACACCTACATAAATCATGCACTAGTATGCCATACACCCACATACACCATGCATTAATATGCCATACACCCACACCATGCACTAATATGCCATACACCTACACCATGCACTAACACGCCATACACCCACATAAATCATGCACTAGTATGCCATACACCTACATACACTATGCATTAATATGCCATACACCCACACCATGCACTAATATGCCATACACCTACACCATGCACTAACACGCCATACACCCACATAAATCATGCACTAGTATGCCATACACCCACATACACCATGCATTAATATGCCATACACCCACACCATGCATTAATATTCCATACACCCACACCATGCACTAATATGCCATACACCTACACCATGCACTAACACGCCATACACCCACCTAAATCATGCACTAGTATGCCATACACCCACATACACCATGCATTAATATGCATACACCCACACCATGCACTAATATGCCATACACCTACACCATGCACTAACACGCCATACACCCACATAAATCATGCACTAGTATGCCATACACCCACATACACTATGCATTAATATGCCATACACCCACACCATGCACTAATATGCCATACACCTACACCATGCACTAACACGCCATACACCCACATAAATCATGCACTAGTATGCCATACACCCACATACACAATGCATTAATATGCCATACACCCACACCATGCACTAATATGCCATACACCTACACCATGCACTAATATGCCATACACCTACACCATGCACTAACACGCCATACACCCACATAAATCATGCACTAGTATGCCATACACCCACATACACCATGCATTAATATGCCATACACCCACACCATGCACTAATATGCCATACACCTACACCATGCACTAACAGGCCATACACCCACATAAATCATGCACTAGTATGCCATACACCCACATACACCATGCATTAATATGCCATACACCCACACCATGCACTAATATGCCATACACCTACACCATGCACTAACACGCCATACACCCACATAAATCATGCACTAGTATGCCATACACCCACATACACCATGCATTAATATTCCATACACCCACACCATGCACTAATATGCCATACACCTACACCATGCACTAACACGCCATACACCCACCTAAATCATGCACTAGTATGCCATACACCCATATACACCATGCATTAATATGCCATACACCCACACCATGCACTAATATGCCATAAACCTACACTATACACTAACATGCCATACACCCACATAAATCATGCACTACTATGCCATACACCCACATACACCATGCATTAATATGCCATACACCCACACCATGCACTAATATGCCATACACCTACACCATGCACTAACACGCCATACACCCACCTAAATCATGCACTAGTATGCCATACACCCACATGCACCATGCATTAATATGCCATACACCCACACCATGCACTAATATGCCATACACCTACACCATGCACTAATATGCCATACACACAAATACACTATGCACTAATATGCCATACACCCACATAAATCATGCACTAGTATGCCATACACCCACATACACCATGCATTAATATGCCATACACCCACACCATGCACTAATATGCCATACACCTACACCATGCACTAATATGCCATACACACAAATACACTATGCACTAATATGCCATACACCCACATAAATCATGCACTAGTATGCCATACACCCACATACACCATGCATTAATATGCCATGCACCCACACCATGCACTAATATTCCATACACCTACACCATGCACTAACACGCCATACACCCACATAAATCATGCACTAGTATGCCATACACCCACATACACCATGCATTAATATGCCATACACCAACACAATGCACTAATATGCCATACACCTACACAATGCACTAATATGCCATACACCTACACCATGCAATAACACGCCATACACCCACATAAATCATGCACTAGTATGCCATACACCCACATACACCATGCATTAATATGCCATACACCCACACCATGCACTAATATGCCATACACCTACACCATGCACTAACAGGCCATACACCCATATAAATCATGCACTAATATGCCATACACCCACATACACCATGCATTAATATGCCATACACCCACACCATGCACTAATATGCCATACACCTACACCATGCACTAACACGCCATACACCCACATAAATCATGCATTAATATGCCATACACCCACACCATGCACTAATATGCCATACACCTACACCATGCACTAATATGCCATACACCTACACCATGCACTAACACGCCATACACCCACATAAATCATGCACTAGTATGCCATACACCCACATACACCATGCATTAATATGCCATACACCCACACCATGCACTAATATGCCATACACCTACACCATGCACTAACGCGCCATACACCCACATAAATCATGCACTAGTATGCCATACACCCACATACACCATGCATTAATATGCCATACACCCACACCATGCACTAATATGCCATACACCTACACCATGCACTAACAGGCCATACACCCACATAAATCATGCACTAGTATGCCATACACCCACATACACCATGCATTAATATGCCATACACCCACACCATGCACTAATATGCCATACACCTACACCATGCACTAATATGCCATACACCTACACCATGCACTAACACGCCATACACCCACATAAATCATGCACTAGTATGCCATACACCCACATACACTATGCATTAATATGCCATACACCCACACCATGCACTAATATTCCATACACCTACACCATGCACTAACAGGCCATACACCCACATAAATCATGCACTAGTATGCCATACACCCACATACACCATGCATTAATATGCATACACCCACACCATGCACTAATATGCCATACACCTACACCATGCACTAACACGCCATACACCCACATAAATCATGCACTAGTATGCCATACACCCACATACACTATGCATTAATATGCCATACACCCACACCATGCACTAATATGCCATACACCTACACCATGCACTAACACACCATACACCCACATAAATCATGCACTAGTATGCCATACACCCACATACACCATGCATTAATATGCCATACACCCACACCATGCACTAATATGCCATACACCTACACCATGCACTAATATGCCATACACCTACACCATGCACTAACACGCCATACACCCACATAAATCATGCACTAGTATGCCATACACCCACATACACCATGCATTAATATGCCATACACCCACACCATGCACTAATATGCCATACACCTACACCATGCACTAACAGGCCATACACCCACATAAATCATGCACTAGTATGCCATACACCCACATACACCATGCATTAATATGCCATACACCCACACCATGCCCTAATATGCCATACACCTACACCATGCACTAACACGCCATACACCCACATAAATCATGCACTAGTATGCCATACACCCACATACACCATGCATTAATATTCCATACACCCACACCATGCACTAATATCCCATACACCTACACCATGCACTAACACGCCATACACCCACCTAAATCATGCACTAGTATGCCATACACCCACATACACCATGCATTAATATGCCATACACCCACACCATGCACTAATATGCCATAAACCTACACCATACACTAACACGCCATACACCCACATAAATCATGCACTACTATGCCATACACCCATATACACCATGCACTAATATGCCATACACCCACACCATGCACTAATATGCCATACACCTACACCATGCACTAACCCGCCATACACCCACATAAATCATGCACTAGTATGCCATACACCCACATACACCATGCATTAATATGCCATACACCCACACCATGCACTAATATGCCATACACCTACACCATGCACTAATATGCCATACACACAAATACACTATGCACTAATATGCCATACACCCACATAAATCATGCACTAGTATGCCATACACCCACATACACCATGCATTAATATGCCATGCACCCACACCATGCACTAATATGCCATACACCTACACCATGCACTAATATGCCATACACACAAATACACTATGCACTAATATGCCATACACCCACATAAATCATGCACTAGTATGCCATACACCCACATACACCATGCATTAATATGCCATGCACCCACACCATGCACTAATATGCCATACACCTACACCATGCACTAACACGCCATACACCCACATAAATCATGCACTAGTATGCCATACACCCACATACACCATGCATTAATATGCCATACACCAACACAATGCACTAATATGCCATACACCTACACAATGCACTAATATGCCATACACCTACACCATGCACTAACACGCCATACACCCACGTAAATCATTCACTAGTATGCCATACACCCACATACACCATGCATTTATATGCCATACACCCACACCATGCACTAATATGCCATACACCTACACCATGCACTAACACGCCATACACCCACATAAATCATGCACTAGTATGCCATACACCCACATACACCATGCATTAATATGCCATACACCCACACCATGCACTAATATGCCATACACCTACACCATGCACTAACACGCCATACACCCACATAAATCATGCACTAGTATGCCATACACCCACATACACCATGCATTGATATGCCATACACCCACACCATGCACTAATATGCCATACACCTACACCATGCACTAACACGCCATACACCCACATAAATCATGCACTAATATGCCATACACCTACACCATGCACTAACACGCCATACACCCACATAAATCATGCACTAGTATGCCATACACCCACATACACCATGCATTAATATGCCATACACCCACACCATGCACTAATATGCCATACACCTACACCATGCACTAACACGCCATACACCCACATAAATCATGCACTAGTATGCCATACACCCACATACACCATGCATTAATATGCCATACACCCACACCATGCACTAATATGCCATACACCTACACCATGCACTAACACGCCATACACCCACATAAATCATGCACTAGTATGCCATACACCCACATACACCATGCATTAATATGCCATACACCCACACCATGCACTAATATGCCATACACCTACACCATGCACTAACACGCCATACACCCACATAAATCATGCACTAGTATGCCATACACCCACATACACCATGCATTAATATGCCATACACCCACACCATGCACTAATATGCCATAAACCTACACCATGCACTAATATGCCATACACCTACACCATGCACTAACACGCCATACACCCACATAAATCATGCACTAGTATGCCATATACCCACATACACCATGCATTAATATGCAATACACCAACACCATGCACTAATATGCCATACACCTACACCATGCACTAACAGGCCATACACCCACATAAATCATGCACTAGTATGCCATACACCCACATACACCATGCATTAATATGCCATACACCCACACCATGCACTAATATGCCATACACCTACACCATGCACTAACACGCCATACACCCACATAAATCATGCACTAGTATGCCATACACCCACATACACCATGCATTAATATTCCATACACCCACACCATGCACTAATATGCCATACACCTACACCATGCACTAACACGCCATACACCCACCTAAATCATGCACTAGTATGCCATACACCCACATACACCATGCATTAATATGCATACACCCACACCATGCACTAATATGCCATACACCTACACCATGCACTAACACACCATACACCCACATAAATCATGCACTAGTATGCCATACACCCACATACACTAGGCATTAATATGCCATACACCCACACCATGCACTAATATGCCATACACCTACACCATGCACTAACACGCCATACACCCACATAAATCATGCACTAGTATGCCATACACCCACATACACCATGCATTAATATGCCATACACCCACACCATGCACTAATATACCATACACCTACACCATGCACTAATATGCCATACACCTACACCATGCACTAACACGCCATACACCCACATAAATCATGCACTAGTATGCCATACACCCACATACACCATGCATTAATATGCCATACACCCACACCATGCACTAATATGCCGTACACCTACACCATGCACTAACAGGCCATACACCCACATAAATCATGCACTAGTATGCCATACACCCACATACACCATGCATTAATATGCCATACACCCACACCATGCACTAATATGCCATACACCTACACCATGCACTAACACGCCATACACCCACATAAATCATGCACTAGTATGCCATACACCCACATACACCATGCATTAATATTCCATACACCCACACCATGCACTAATATGCCATACACCTACACCATGCACTAACACGCCATACACCCACCTAAATCATGCACTAGTATGCAATACACCCATATACACCATGCATTAATATGCCATACACCCACACCATGCACTAATATGCCATAAACCTACACCATACACTAACATGCCATACACCCACATAAATCATGCACTACTATGCCATACACCCACATACACCATGCATTAATATGCCATACACCCACACCATGCACTAATATGCCATACACCTACACCATGCACTAACACGCCATACACCCACCTAAATCATGCACTAGTATGCCATACACCCACATGCACCATGCATTAATATGCCATACACCCACACCATGCACTAATATGCCATACACCTACACCATGCACTAATATGCCATACACACAAATACACTATGCACTAATATGCCATACACCCACATAAATCATGCACTAGTATGCCATACACCCACATACACCATGCATTAATATGCCATACACCCACACCATGCACTAATATGCCATACACCTACACCATGAACTAATATGCCATACACACAAATACACTATGCACTAATATGCCATACACCCACATAAATCATGCACTAGTATGCCATACACCCACATACACCATGCATTAATATGCCATGCACCCACACCATGCACTAATATGCCATACACCTACACCATGCACTAACACGCCATACACCCACATAAATCATGCACTAGTATGCCATACACCCACATACACCATGCATTAATATGCCATACACCAACACAATGCACTAATATGCCATACACCTACACAATGCACTAATATGCCATACACCTACACCATGCACTAACACGCCATACACCCACATAAATCATGCACTAGTATGCCATACACCCACATACACCATGCATTAATATGCCATACACCCACACCATGCACTAATATGCCATACACCTACACCATGCACTAACACGCCATACACCCACATAAATCATGCACTAGTATGCCATACACCCACATACACCATGCATTAATATGCCATACACCCACACCATGCACTAATATGCCATACACCTACACCATGCACTAATATGCCAAACACTTACACCATGCACTAACACGCCATACACCCACATAAATCATGCACTAGTATGCCATACACCCACATACACCATGCATTAATATGCCATACACCCACACCATGCACTAATATGCCATACACCTACACCATGCACTAACACGCCATACACCCACATAAATCATGCACTAGTATGCCATACACCCACATACACCATGCATTAATATGCCATACACCCACACCATGCATTAATATGCCATACACCTACACCATGCACTAACACGCCATACACCCACATAAATCATGCACTAGTATGCCATACACCCACATACACCATGCATTAATATGCCATACACCCACTCCATGCACTAATATGCCATACACCTACACCATGTACTAACACGCCATACACCCACATAAATCATGCACTAGTATGCCATACACCCACATACACCATGCATTAATATGCCATACACCCACACCATGCACTAATATGCCATACACCTACACCATGCACTAACACGCCATACACCCACATAAATCATGCACTAGTATGCCATACACCCACATCAGCCATGCATTAATATGCCATACACCCACACCATGCACTAATATGCCATACACCTACACCATGCGCTAATATGCCATACACACAAATACACTATGCACTAATATGCCATACACCCACATAAATCATGCACTAGTATGCCATACACCCACATACAACATGAATTAATATGCCATACACCCACACCATGCACTAATATGCCATACACCTACACCATGCACTAATATGCCATACACACAAATACACTATGCACTAATATGCCATACACCCACATAAATCATGCACTAGTATGCCATACACCCACATACACCATGCATTAATATGACATACACCCACACCATGCACTAATATGCCATACACCTACACCATGCACTAATATGCCATACACACAAATACACTATGCACTAATATGCCATACACCCACATACACCATGCACAAATATGCCATGCACCCACACACACCATGCACTAATACACCATGCACACACATACACCATGCACTAACACGCCATACACCCACACAAATCATGCACTAGTATGCCATACACCCACATACACCATGCATTAATATGCCATACACCTACACCATGCACTAATATGCCTTACACACAAATACACTATGCACTAATATGCCATACACCCACATACACCATGCACAAATATGTCATGCACCCACATACACCATGCACTAATACACCATGCACACACATACACCATGCACTAACATGCCATACACCCACACAAATCATGCACTAGTATGCCATACACCCACATAAATCATGCACTAGTATGCCATACACCCACACCATGCACTAATATGCCATACACCTACACCATGCACTAACACGCCATACACCCACATAAATCATGCACTATTATGCCATACACCCACATACACCATGCATTAATATGCCATACACCCACACTCTGCACTAATATGCCATAAACCTACACCATGCACTAACACGCCATACACCCACATAAATCATGCACTAGTATGCCATACACCCACATACACCATGCATTAATATGCCATACACCCACACCATGCACTAATATGCCATACACCTACACCATGCACTAACACGCCATACACCCACATAAATCATGCACTAGTATGCCATACACCCACATACACCATGCATTAATATGCCATACACCCACAGCATGCACTAATATGCCATACACCTACACCATGCACTAATATGCAATACACCTACACCATGCACTAACACGCCATACACCCACATAAATCATGCACTAGTATGCCATACACCAACATACACCATGCATTAATATGCCATACACCCACACCATGCACTAATATGCCATACACCTACACCATGCACTAACACGCCATACACCCACATAAATCATGCACTAGTATGCCATACACCCACATACACCATGCATTAATATGCCATACACCCACACCATGCACTAATATGCCATACACCCACACCATGCACTAACACGCCATACACCCACATAAATCATGCACTAGTATGCCATACACCCACATACGCCATGCATTAATATGCCATACACCCACACCATGCACTAATATGCCATACACCTACACCATGCACTAACAGGCCATACACCCACATAAATCATGCACTAGTATGCCATACACCCACATACACCATGCATTAAAATGCCATACACCCACACCATGCACGAATATGCCATACACCTACACCATGCACTAATATGCCATACACCTACACCATGCACTAACACGCCATACACCCACATAAATCATGCACTAGTATGCCATACACCCACATACACCATGCATTAATATGCCATACACCCACACCATGCACTAATATTCCATACACCTACACCATGCACTAACAGGCCATACACCCACATAAATCATGCACTAGTATGCCATACACCCACATACACCATGCATTAATATGCATACACCCACACCATGCACTAATATGCCATACACTTACACCATGCACTAACACGCCATACACCCACATAAATCATGCACTAGTATGCCATACACCCACATACACTATGCATTAATATGCCATACACCCACACCATGCACTAATATGCCATACACCTACACCATGCACTAACACACCATACACCCACATAAATCATGCACTAGTATGCCATACACCCACATACACCATGCATTAATATGCCATACACCCACACCATGCACTAATATGCCATACACCTACACCATGCACTAATATGCCATACACCTACACCATGCACTAACACGCCATACACCCACATAAATCATGCACTAGTATGCCATACACCCACATACACCATGCATTAATATGCCATACACCCACACCATGCACTAATATGCCATACACCTACACCATGCACTAACAGGCCATACACCCACATAAATCATGCACTAGTATGCCATACACCCACATACACCATGCATTAATATGCCATACACCCACACCATGCCCTAATATGCCATACACCTACACCATGCACTAACACGCCATACACCCACATAAATCATGCACTAGTATGCCATACACCCACATACACCATGCATTAATATTCCATACACCCACACCATGCACTAATATGCCATACACCTACACCATGCACTAACACGCCATACACCCACCTAAATCATGCACTAGTATGCCATACACCCACATACACCATGCATTAATATGCCATACACCCACACCATGCACTAATATGCCATAAACCTACACCATACACTAACACGCCATACACCCACATAAATCATGCACTACTATGCCATACACCCACATACACCATGCATTAATATGCCATACACCCACACCATGCACTAATATGCCATACACCTACACCATGCACTAACCCGCCATACACCCACATAAATCATGCACTAGTATGCCATACACCCACATACACCATGCATTAATATGCCATACACCCACACCATGCACTAATATGCCATACACCTACACCATGCACTAATATGCCATACACACAAATACACTATGCACTAATATGCCATACACCCACATAAATCATGCACTAGTATGCCATACACCCACATACACCATGCATTAATATGCCATACACCCACACCATGCACTAATATGCCATACACCTACACCATGCACTAATATGCCATACACACAAATACACTATGCACTAATATGCCATACACCCACATAAATCATGCACTAGTATGCCATACACCCACATACACCATGCATTAATATGCCATGCACCCACACCATGCACTAATATGCCATACACCTACACCATGCACTAACACGCCATACACCCACATAAATCATGCACTAGTATGCCATACACCCACATACACCATGCATTAATATGCCATACACCAACACAATGCACTAATATGCCATACACCTACACAATGCACTAATATGCCATACACCTACACCATGCACTAAGACGCCATACACCCACGTAAATCATTCACTAGTATTCCATACACCCACATACACCATGCATTAATATGCCATACACCCACACCATGCACTAATATGCCATACACCTACACCATGCACTAACACGCCATACACCCACATAAATCATGCACTAGTATGCCATACACCCACATACACCATGCATTAATATGCCATACACCCACACCATGCACTAATATGCCATACACCTACACCATGCACTAACACGCCATACACCCACATAAATCATGCACTAGTATGCCATACACCCACATACACCATGCATTGATATGCCATACACCCACACCATGCACTAATATGCCATACACCTACACCATGCACTAACACGCCATACACCCACATAAATCATGCACTAATATGCCATACACCTACACCATGCACTAACACGCCATACACCCACATAAATCATGCACTAGTATGCCATACACCCACATACACCATGCATTAATATGCCATACACCCACGCCATGCACTAATATGCCATACACCTACACCATGCACTAACATGCCATACACCCACATAAATCATGCACTAGTATGCCATACACCCACATACACCATGCATTAATATGCCATACACCCACACCATGCACTAATATGCCATACACCTACACCATGCACTAACACGCCATACACCCACATAAATCATGCACTAGTATGCCATACACCCACATACACTATGCATTAATATGCCATACACCCACACCATGCACTAATATGCCATACACCTACACCATGCACTAACACGCCATACACCCACATAAATCATGCACTAGTATGCCATACACCCACATACACCATGCATTAATATGCCATACACCCACACCATGTACTAATATGCCATAAACCTACACCATGCACTAATATGCCATACACCTACACCATGCACTAACACGCCATACACCCACATAAATCATGCACTAGTATGCCATATACCCACATACACCATGCATTAATATGCCATACACCCACACCATGCACTAATATGCCATACACCTACACCATGCACTAACAGGCCATACACCCACATAAATCATGCACTAGTATGCCATACACCCACATACACCATGCATTAATATGCCATACACCCACACCATTCACTAATATGCCATACACCTACACCATGCACTAACACGCCATACACCCACATAAATCATGCACTAGTATGCCATACACCCACATACACCATGCATTAATATTCCATACACCCACACCATGCACTAATATGCCATACACCTACACCATGCACTAACACGCCATACACCCACCTAAATCATGCACTAGTATGCCATACACCCACATACACCATGCATTAATATGCATACACCCACACCATGCACTAATATGCCATACACCTACACCATGCACTAACACGCCATACACCCACATAAATCATGCACTAGTATGCCATACACCCACATACACTATGCATTAATATGCCATACACCCACACCATGCACTAATATGCCATACACCTACACCATGCACTAACACGCCATACACCCACATAAATCATGCACTAGTATGCCATACACCCACATACACCATGCATTAATATGCCATACACCCACACCATGCACTAATATGCCATACACCTACACCATGCACTAATATGCCATACACCTACACCATGCACTAACACGCCATACACCCACATAAATCATGCACTAGTATGCCATACACCCACATACACCATGCATTAATATGCCATACACCCACACCATGCACTAATATGCCGTACACCTACACCATGCACTAACAGGCCATACACCCACATAAATCATGCACTAGTATGCCATACACCCACATACACCATGCATTAATATGCCATACACCCACACCATGCACTAATATGCCATACACCTACACCATGCACTAACACGCCATACACCCACATAAATCATGCACTAGTATGCCATACACCCACATACACCATGCATTAATATTCCATACACCCACACCATGCACTAATATGCCATACACCTACACCATGCACTAACACGCCATACACCCACCTAAATCATGCACTAGTATGCCATACACCCATATACACCATGCATTAATATGCCATACACCCACACCATGCACTAATATGCCATAAACCTACACCATACACTAACATGCCATACACCCACATAAATCATGCACTACTATGCCATACACCCACATACACCATGCATTAATATGCCATACACCCACACCATGCACTAATATGCCATACACCTACACCATGCACTAACACGCCATACACCCACCTAAATCATGCACTAGTATGCCATACACCCACATGCACCATGCATTAATATGCCATACACCCACACCATGCACTAATATGCCATACACCTACACCATGCACTAATATGCCATACACACAAATACACTATGCACTAATATGCCATACACCCACATAAATCATGCACTAGTATGCCATACACCCACATACACCATGCATTAATATGCCATACACCCACACCATGCACTAATATGCCATACACCTACACCATGCACTAATATGCCATACACACAAATACACTATGCACTAATATGCCATACACCCACATAAATCATGCACTAGTATGCCATACACCCACATACACCATGCATTAATATGCCATGCACCCACACCATGCACTAATATGCCATACACCTACACCATGCACTAACACGCCATACACCCACATAAATCATGCACTAGTATGCCATACACCCACATACACCATGCATTAATATGCCATACACCAACACAATGCACTAATATGCCATACACCTACACAATGCACTAATATGCCATACACCTACACCATGCACTAACACGCCATACACCCACATAAATCATGCACTAGTATGCCATACACCCATATACACCATGCATTAATATGCCATACACCCACACCATGCACTAATATGCCATACACCTACACCATGCACTAACACGCCATACACCCACATAAATCATGCACTAGTATGCCATACACCCACATACACCATGCATTAATATGCCATACACCCACACCATGCACTAATATGCCATACACCTACACCATGCACTAACACGCCATACACCCACATAATTCATGCACTAGTATGCCATACACCCACATACACCATGCATTAATATGCCATACACCCACACCATGCACTAATATGCCATACACCTACACCATGCACTAACACGCCATACACCCACATAAATCATGCACTAGTATGCCATACACCCACATACACCATGCATTAATATGCCATACACCCACACCATGCATTAATATGCCATACACCTACACCATGCACTAACACGCCTTACACCCACATAAATCATGCACTAGTATGCCATACACCCACATACACCATGCATTAATATGCCATACACCCACACCATGCACTAATATGCCATACACCTACACCATGTACTAACACGCCATACACCCACATAAATCATGCACTAGTATGCCATACACCCACATACACCATGCATTAATATGCCATACACCCACACCATGCACTAATATGCCATACACCTACACCATGCACTAACACGCCATACACCCACATAAATCATGCACTAGTATGCCATACACCCACATCAGCCATGCATTAATATGCCATACACCCACACCATGCACTAATATGCCATACACCTACACCATGCACTAATATGCCATACACACAAATACACTATGCACTAATATGCCATACACCCACATAAATCATGCACTAGTATGCCATACACCCACATACAACATGAATTAATATGCCATACACCCACACCATGCACTAATATGCCATACACCTACACCATGCACTAATATGCCATACACACAAATACACTATGCACTAATATGCCATACACCCACATAAATCATGCACTAGTATGCCATACACCCACATACACCATGCATTAATATGACATACACCCACACCATGCACTAATATGCCATACACCTACACCATGCACTAATATGCCATACACACAAATACACTATGCACTAATATGCCATACACCCACATACACCATGCACAAATATGCCATGCACCCACACACACCATGCACTAATACACCATGCACACACATACACCATGCACTAACACGCCATACACCCACACAAATCATGCACTAGTATGCCATACACCCACATACACCATGCATTAATATGCCATACACCTACACCATGCACTAATATGCCTTACACACAAATACACTATGCACTAATATGCCATACACCCACATACACCATGCACAAATATGTCATGCACCCACATACACCATGCACTAATACACCATGCACACACATACACCATGCACTAACATGCCATACACCCACACAAATCATGCACTAGTATGCCATACACCCACATAAATCATGCACTAGTATGCCATACACCCACATACACCATGCATTAATATGCCATACACCCACACCATGCACTAATATGCCATACACCTACACCATGCACTAACACGCCATACACCCACATAAATCATGCACTATTATGCCATACACCCACATACACCATGCATTAATATGCCATACACCCACACTATGCACTAATATGCCATAAACCTACACCATGCACTAACACGCCATACACCCACATAAATCATGCACTAGTATGCCATACACCCACATACACCATGCATTAATATGCCATACACCCACACCATGCACTAATATGCCATACACCTACACCATGCACTAACACGCCATACACCCACATAAATAATGCACTAGTATGCCATACACCCACATACACCATGCACCCACAGCATGCACTAATATGCCATACACCTACACCATGCACTAATATGCCATACACCTACACCATGCACTAACACGCCATACACCCACATAAATCATGCACTAGTATGCCATACACCAACATACACCATGCATTAATATGCCATACACCCACACCATGCACTAATATGCCATACACCTACACCATGCACTAACACGCCATACACCCACATAAATCATGCACTAGTATGCCATACACCCACATACACCATGCATTAATATGCCATACACCCACACCATGCACTAATATGCCATACACCCACACCATGCACTAACACGCCATACACCCACATAAATCATGCACTAGTATGCCATACACCCACATACACCATGCATTAATATGCCATACACCCACACCATGCACTAATATGCCATACACCTACACCATGCACTAACACGCCATACACCCACATAAATCATGCACTAGTATGCCATACACCCACATACACCATGCATTAATATGCCATACACCCACACCATGCACTAATATGCCATACACCTACACCATGCACTAACACGCCATACACCCACATAAATCATGCACTAGTATGCCATACACCCACATACACCATGCATTAATATGCCATACACCCACACCATGCACTAATATGCCATACACCTACACCATGCACTAACACGCCATACACCCACATAAATCATGCACTAGTATGCCATACTCCCACATACACCATGCATTAATATGCCATACACCCACACCATGCACTAATATGCCATACACCTACACCATGCACTAACATGCCATAGACCCACATAGATCATGCACTAGTATGCCATACACCCACATATACCATGCATTAATATGCCATACACCCACACCATGCACTAATATGCCATACACCTACACCATGCACTAACACGCCATACACCCACATAAATCATGCACTAGTATGCCATACACCCACATACACCATGCATTAATATGCCATACACCCACACCATGCACTAATATGCCATACACCTACACCATGCACTAACACGCCATACACCCACATAAATCATGCACTAGTATGCCATAACCCACATACACCATGCATTAATATGCCATACACCCACACCATGCACTAATATGCCATACACCTACACCATGCACTAACACGCCATACACCCACATAAATCATGTACTAGTATGCCATACACCCACATACACCATGCATTAATATGCCATACACCCACACCATGCACTAATATGCCATACACCTACACCATGCACTTATATGCCATACACCTACACCATGCACTAACACACCATACACCCACATAAATCATGCACTAGTATGCCATACACCCACATACACCATGCATTAATATGCCATACACCCACACCATGCACTAATATGCCATACACCTACACCATGCACTAACACGCCATACACCCACATAAATCATGCACTAGTATGCCATACACCCACATACACCATGCATTAATATGCCATACATCCACACCATGCACTAATATGCCATACACCTACACCATGCACTAATATGCCATACACCTACACCATGCACTAACACGCCATACACCCACATAAATCATGCACTAGTATGCCATACACCCACATACACCATGCATTAATATGCCATACACCCACACCATGCACTAATATGCCATAAACCTACACCATGCACTAATATGCCATACACCTACACCATGCACTAACACGCCATACACCCACATAAATCATGCACTAGTATGCCATATACCCACATACACCATGCATTAATATGCCATACACCCACACCATGCACTAATATGCCATACACCTACACCATGCACTAACAGGCCATACACCCACATAAATCATGCACTAGTATGCCATACACCCACATACACCATGCATTAATATGCCATACACCCACACCATGCACTAATATGCCATACACCTACACCATGCACTAACACGCCATACACCCACATAAATCATGCACTAGTATGCCATACACCCACATACACCATGCATTAATATTCCATACACCCACACCATGCACTAATATGCCATACACCTACACCATGCACTAACACGCCATACACCCACCTAAATCATGCACTAGTATGCCATACACCCACATACACCATGCATTAATATGCCATACACCCACACCATGCACTAATATGCCATACACCTACACCATGCACTAACACGCCATACACCCACATAAATCATGCACTAGTATGCCATACACCCACATACACCATGCATTAATATGCCATACACCCACACCATGCACTAATATGCCATACACCTACACCATGCACTAACACGCCATAACCCACATAAATCATGCACTAGTATGCCATACACCCACATACACTATGCATTAATATGCCATACACCCACACCATGCACTAATATGCCATACACCTACACCATGCACTAACACGCCATACACCCACATAAATCATGCACAAGTATGCCATACACCCACATACACCATGCATTAATATGCCATACACCCACACCATGCACTAATATGCCATAAACCTACACCATGCACTAATATGCCATACACCTACACCATGCACTAACACGCCATACACCCACATAAATCATGCACTAGTATGCCATATACCCACATACACCATGCATTAATATGCCATACACCCACACCATGCACTAATATGCCATACACCTACACCATGCACTAACAGGCCATACACCCACATAAATCATGCACTAGTATGCCATACACCCACATACACCATGCATTAATATGCCATACACCCACACCATGCACTAATATGCCATACACCTACACCATGCACTAACACGCCATACACCCACATAAATCATGCACTAGTATGCCATACACCCACATACACCATGCATTAATATTCCATACACCCACACCATGCACTAATATGCCATACACCTACACCATGCACTAACACGCCATACACCCACCTAAATCATGCACTAGTATGCCATACACCCACATACACCATGCATTAATATGCATACACCCACACCATGCACTAATATGCCATACACCTACACCATGCACTAACACGCCATACACCCACATAAATCATGCACTAGTATGCCATACACCCACATACACTATGCATTAATATGCCATACACCCACACCATGCACTAATATGCCATACACCTACACCATGCACTAACACGCCATACACCCACGTAAATCATGCACTAGTATGCCATACACCCACATACACCATGCATTAATATGCCATACACCCACACCATGCACTAATATGCCATACACCTACACCATGCACTAATATGCCATACACCTACACCATGCACTAACACGCCATACACCCACATAAATCATGCACTAGTATGCCATACACCCACATACACCATGCATTAATATGCCATACACCCACACAATGCACTAATATGCCGTACACCTACACCATGCACTAACAGGCCATACACCCACATAAATCATGCACTAGTATGCCATACACCCACATACACCATGCATTAATATGCCATACACCCACACCATGCACTAATATGCCATACACCTACACCATGCACTAACACGCCATACACCCACATAAATCATGCACTAGTATGCCATACACCCACATACACCATGCATTAATATTCCATACACCCACACCATGCACTAATATGCCATACACCTACACCATGCACTAACACGCCATACACCCACCTAAATCATGCACTAGTATGCCATACACCCATATACACCATGCATTAATATGCCATACACCCACACCATGCACTAATATGCCATAAACCTACACCATACACTAACATGCCATACACCCACATAAATCATGCACTACTATGCCATACACCCACATACACCATGCATTAATATGCCATACACCCACACCATGCACTAATATGCCATACACCTACACCATGCACTAACACGCCATACACCCACCTAAATCATGCACTAGTATGCCATACACCAACATGCACCATGCATTAATATGCCATACACCCACACCATGCACTAATATGCCATACACCTACACCATGCACTAATATGCCATACACACAAATACACTATGCACTAATATGCCATACACCCACATAAATCATGCACTAGTATGCCATACACCCACATACACCATGCATTAATATGCCATACACCCACACCATGCACTAATATGCCATACACCTACACCATGCACTAATATGCCATACACACAAATACACTATGCACTAATATGCCATACACCCACATAAATCATGCACTAGTATGCCATACACCCACATACTCCATGCATTAATATGCCATGCACCCACACCATGCACTAATATGCCATACACCTACACCATGCACTAACACGCCATACACCCACATAAATCATGCACTAGTATGCCATACACCCACATACACCATGCATTAATATGCCATACACCAACACAATGCACTAATATGTCATACACCTACACAATGCACTAATATGCCATACACCTACACCATGCACTAACACACCATACACCCACATAAATCATGCACTAGTATGCCATACACCCATATACACCATGCATTAATATGCCATACACCCACACCATGCACTAATATGCCATACACCTACACCATGCACTAACACGCCATACACCCACATAAATCATGCACTAGTATGCCATACACCCACATACAACATGAATTAATATGCCATACACCCACACCATGCACTAATATGCCATACACCTACACCATGCACTAATATGCCAAACACTTACACCATGCACTAACACGCCATACACCCACATAAATCATGCACTAGTATGCCATACACCCACATACACCATGCATTAATATGCCATACACCCACACCATGCACTAATATGCCATACACCTACACCATGCACTAACACGCCATACACCCACATAAATCATGCACTAGTATGCCATACACCCACATACACCATGCATTAATATGCCATACACCCACACCATGCATTAATATGCCATACACCTACACCATGCACTAACACGCCATACACCCACATAAATCATGCACTAGTATGCCATACACCCACATACACCATGCATTAATATGCCATACACCCACACCATGCACTAATATGCCATACACCTACACCATGTACTAACACGCCATACACCCACATAAATCATGCACTAGTATGCCATACACCCACATACACCATGCATTAATATGCCATACACCCACACCATGCACTAATATGCCATACACCTACACCATGCACTAACACGCCATACACCCACATAAATCATGCACTAGTATGCCATACACCCACATACACCATGCATTAATATGCCATACACCAACACAATGCACTAATATGTCATACACCTACACAATGCACTAATATGCCATACACCTACACCATGCACTAACACGCCATACACCCACATAAATCATGCACTAGTATGCCATACACCCATATACACCATGCATTAATATGCCATACACCCACACCATGCACTAATATGCCATACACCTACACCATGCACTAACACGCCATACACCCACATAAATCATGCACTAGTATGCCATACACCCACATACAACATGAATTAATATGCCATACACCCACACCATGCACTAATATGCCATACACCTACACCATGCACTAATATGCCAAACACTTACACCATGCACTAACACGCCATACACCCACATAAATCATGCACTAGTATGCCATACACCCACATACACCATGCATTAATATGCCATACACCCACACCATGCACTAATATGCCATACACCTACACCATGCACTAACACGCCATACACCCACATAAATCATGCACTAGTATGCCATACACCCACATACACCATGCATTAATATGCCATACACCCACACCATGCATTAATATGCCATACACCTACACCATGCACTAACACGCCATACACCCACATAAATCATGCACTAGTATGCCATACACCCACATACACCATGCATTAATATGCCATACACCCACACCATGCACTAATATGCCATACACCTACACCATGTACTAACACGCCATACACCCACATAAATCATGCACTAGTATGCCATACACCCACATACACCATGCATTAATATGCCATACACCCACACCATGGACTAATATGCCATACACCTACACCATGCACTAACACGCCATACACCCACATAAATCATGCACTAGTATGCCATACACCCACATCAGCCATGCATTAATATGCCATACATCCACACCATGCACTAATATGCCATACACCTACACCATGCACCAATATGCCATACACACAAATACACTATGCACTAATATGCCATACACCCACATAAATCATGCACTAGTATGCCATACACCCACATACAACATGAATTAATATGCCATACACCCACACCATGCACTAATATGCCATACACCTACACCATGCACTAATATGCCATACACACAAATACACTATGCACTAATATGCCATACACCCACATAAATCATGCACTAATATGCCATACACCCACATACACCATGCATTAATATGACATACACCCACACCATGCACTAATATGCCATACACCTACACCATGCACTAATATGCCATACACACAAATACACTATGCACTAATATGCCATACACCCACATACACCATGCACAAATATGCCATGCACCCACACACACCATGCACTAATACACCATGCACACACATACACCATGCACTAACACGCCATACACCCACACAAATCATGCACTAGTATGCCATACACCCACATACACCATGCATTAATATGCCATACACCTACACCATGCACTAATATGCCTTACACACAAATACACTATGCACTAATATGCCATACACCCACATACACCATGCACAAATATGTCATGCACCCACATACACCATGCACTAATACACCATGCACACACATACACCATGCACTAACATGCCATACACCCACACAAATCATGCACTAGTATGCCATACACCCACATAAATCATGCACTAGTATGCCATACACCCACATACACCATGCATTAATATGCCATACACCCACACCATGCACTAATATGCCATACACCTACACCATGCACTAACACGCCATACACCCACATAAATCATGCACTATTATGCCATACACCCACATACACCATGCATTAATATGCCATACACCCACACTATGCACTAATATGCCATAAACCTACACCATGCACTAACACGCCATACACCCACATAAATCATGCACTAGTATGCCATACACCCACATACACCATGCATTAATATGCCATACACCCACACCATGCACTAATATGCCATACACCTACACCATGCACTAACACGCCATACACCCACATAAATCATGCACTAGTATGCCATACACCCACATACACCATGCATTAATATGCCATACACCCACAGCATGCACTAATATGCCATACACCTACACCATGCACTAATATGCCATACACCTACACCATGCACTAACACGCCATACACCCACATAAATCATGCACTAGTATGCCATACACCAACATACACCATGCATTAATATGCCATACACCCACACCATGCACTAATATGCCATACACCTACACCATGCACTAACACGCCATACACCCACATAAATCATGCACTAGTATGCCATACACCCACATACACCATGCATTAATATGCCATACACCCACACCATGCACTAATATGCCATACACCCACACCATGCACTAACACGCCATACACCCACATAAATCATGCACTAGTATGCCATACACCCACATACACCATGCATTAATATGCCATACACCCACACCATGCACTAATATGCCATACACCTACACCATGCACTAACACGCCATACACCCACATAAATCATGCACTAGTATGCCATACACCCACATACACCATGCATTAATATGCCATACACCCACACCATGCACTAATATGCCATACACCTACACCATGCACTAACACGCCATACACCCACATAAATCATGCACTAGTATGCCATACACCCACATACACCATGCATTAATATGCCATACACCCACACCATGCACTAATATGCCATACACCTACACCATGCACTAACACGCCATACACCCACATAAATCATGCACTAGTATGCCATACTCCCACATACACCATGCATTAATATGCCATACACCCACACCATGCACTAATATGCCATACACCTACACCATGCACTAACATGCCATAGACCCACATAGATCATGCACTAGTATGCCATACACCCACATATACCATGCATTAATATGCCATACACCCACACCATGCACTAATATGCCATACACCTACACCATGCACTAACACGCCATACACCCACATAAATCATGCACTAGTATGCCATACACCCACATACACCATGCATTAATATGCCATACACCCACACCATGCACTAATATGCCATACACCCACACCATGCACTAACACGCCATACACCCACATAAATCATGCACTAGTATGCCATAACCCACATACACCATGCATTAATATGCCATACACCCACACCATGCACTAATATGCCATACACCTACACCATGCACTAACACGCCATACACCCACATAAATCATGTACTAGTATGCCATACACCCACATACACCATGCATTAATATGCCATACACCCACACCATGCACTAATATGCCATACACCTACACCATGCACTAACATGCCATAGACCCACATAGATCATGCACTAGTATGCCATACACCCACATACACCATGCATTAATATGCCATACACCCACACCATGCACTAATATGCCATACACCTACACCATGCACTAATATGCCATACACCTACACCATGCACTAATATGCCATACACCTACACTATGCACTAATATGCCATACACCCACATAAATCATGCACTAGTATGCCATACACCCACATACACCATGCATTAATATGCCATACACCCACACCATGCACTAATATGCCATACACCTACACCATGCACTAACACGCCATACACCCACATAAATCATGCACTAGTATGCCATACACCCACATACACCATGCATTAATATGCCATACACCCACACAATGCACTAATATGCCATACACCTACACCATGCACTAATATGCCATACACCTACACCATGCACTAATATGCCATACACCTACACTATGCACTAATATGCCATACACCCACATAAATCATGCACTAGTATGCCACACACCCACATACAACATGAATTAATATGCCATACACCCACACCATGCACTAATATGCCATGCACCTACACCATGCACTAATATGCCATACACACAAATACACTATGCACTAATATGCCATACACCCACATAAATCATGCACTAGTATGCCATACACCCACATACACCATGCATTAATATGCCATACACCCACACCATGCACTAATATGCCATACACCTACACCATGCACTAATATGCCATACACACAAATACACTATGCACTAATATGCCATACACCCACATAAATCATGCACTAGCATGCCATACACCCACATACACCATGCATTAATATGCCATACACCCACACCATGCACTAATATGCCATACACCTACACCATGCACTAATATGCCATACACACAAATACACTATGCACTAATATGCCATACACCCACATACACCATGCACAAATATGCATGCACCCACACACACCATGCACTAATACACCATGCACACACATACACCATGCACTAACACGCCATACACCCACACAAATCATGCACTAGTATGCCATACACCCACATACACCATGCATTAATATGCCATACACCTACACCATGCACTAATATGCCATACACACAAATACACTATGCACTAATATGCCATACACCCGCATACACCATGCACAAATATTTCATGCACCCACATACACCATGCACTAATACACCATGCACACACATACACCATGCACTAACACGCCATACACCCACACAAATCATGCACTAGTATGCCATACACCCACATAAATCATGCACTAGTATGCCATACACCCACATACACCATGCATTAATATGCCATACACCCACACCATGCACTAATATGCCATACACCTACACCATGCACTAACACGCCATACACCCACATAAATCATGCACTAGTATGCCATACACCCACATACACCATGCATTAATATGCCATACACCCACACCATGCACTAATATGCCATACACCTACACCATGCACTAATATGCCATACACACAAATACAATATGCACTAATATGCCATACACCCACATACACCATGCACAAATATGCCATGCACCCACATACACCATGCACTAATATGCCATACACACAAATACAATATGCACTAATATGCCATAGACCCACATACACCATGCACAAATATGCCATGCACCCACATACACCATGCATTAATATGCCATACACCTACACCATTCACTAACACGCCATACACCCACATAAATCATGCACTAGTATGCCATACACCCACATACACCATGCATTAATATGCCATACACCCACACCATGCACTAATATGCCATACACCTACACCATGCACTAATATGCCATACACACAAATACACTATGCACTAATATGCCATACACCCACACCATGCACTAATATGCCATACACCTACACCATGCACTAATATGCCATACACACAAACACACTATGCACTAATATGCCATACACCCACATACACCATGCACAAATATGCCATGCACCCACATACACCATGCACTAATACACCATGCACACACACACCATGCACTAATATACCATACACCCACATACACCATGCATTAGTATGCCATACACCCACATACATCATGCAATAATATGTCATACACCCACATTATGCACTAATACGCAATACACCCACATACACCTTGCACTAATACGCCATAAACCCACATACACCATGCACTATATTCCATGAACACACACATACACCATGCACTAATATGCATACACACACACATACACCATGCATTAATATGCCATGCACGCATGACATGAATAAATAAAAGGTATATTCAGATATATGTATTCATCTGCCGTACAGTTACGTTACAAATTCCATACACTCATATCCATACACAATTTAGTCATACAGCATTTGCTCACATGTTAAACACGCAGTTGACATACATGACATGTACACTCGATATGTACATACGGCATATTCTCAAGCGGTCATGCGCCGTACACTTTTATGGCATGTACTCAAATGAGATAGGCCATATTTCTCACAAAAAATACTGAAATGAAATTGGAAAAATTATTTTTTTTTAAAGAGTTAATGTTACTCCAACAAAAATGTAAGTTTTACGAACAGCAAAAATAACAACGTTAAGGTACAAACACCCAGTAACTGCCACTAAAAAGTCATGCGTAAATCCCAAAGCATAAAGATCCAAAAGTAACACTAGAAATCCAACCTCAACACTCCCTGCAGGTGTTAGGCAGTGACTGTTAAGGTTGGATGTGTAGTAGTATGGAGAGAGTGTTTTAACATTGTTATTTCTCCTCTTGGTAGACTTTCATTTTTGTTAGATAATCTTATCTTAAAAAAGTGTTTTTTTTTAATGTCATGTATATGTAAACATTGCATAGATTATGTTTTTAATTTGCCTTTATCTCGTGATAAATGGGTTAATAGGTTGTGTTTTCCTCCATCACACGTCGGAAGGTCCCTCAGCCCTATGTTTAGTGTGTTCGGTTATTTTGAATTCAATGTTATGTTTATGCTCCTTTTGTCGTATTAGAAATGGCCATATAGTGCCCCTCCTTTCAGGGGTCACGTGACTCTTTCAAGTGGCCCTGCATCACTTCTCTGCTATGTGTGCCACCCAGATGACTCTTGCTCTGCAGGGCCTGCATTTCTGAAACAATGCTCATTGACGTGCACAGCTTCAATGTGTCAGTGAAGCGCTCGTTTCATGCAAACCGCCCATGGAGTGGCTCTAGCGAGGGGTGCAAGCAAGCTCTCACCTGTGCAGTGGGAGCAGTCCCAGGCAGTGCAGCCAGTCGCAGTCGCCTGAGTGCAGCGGCACACACATGTCTCCACGGTGGTAGAAGCTGTGGTTGGTACTGTGGTAGAAGCTGTGGTCGGTACTGTGGTGGAAGCTGTGGTCGGTACTGTGGTGGAAGCTGTGGTCGGTACTGTGGTAGAAGCTGTGGTCGGTACAGTGGTTGCAGCGGTGGTCGGTACAGTGGTTGCAGCGGTGGTCGCAGGTCTGGTTGGAGCTGCTGGAAGTGCAAGACAGAGTTAAATATGTCACAGCTGCTGTGTGAGTGCACACACCTAGCAAGAGAGGACGTAGGTCTAAACAGATCTATGAGGTAGCCCTCACTTTACACTCACAGGACCCAGAGGGGAACATGCCCCAGACTACAGACATTGCTAATGTTAAACAGGACACTATTCCTTACAGTGCTGAGGACGTGGAACTTGAGTTCTCTTCGGAGGCACTTGCAGAGGTCCACGGAGGGCAGTCTGGAAAGTGAGCAGTTTACAGGCCATGTCCTTTGACCCCCTTGAATGGGCGGATTCTCCAGGTTCATCAGACACTCGCACGTGAAGGTATGGTAATGCACATTACACATTTTACACAACAGACACACACTCATTTGCGTTCTGCTGAAATCACGAGGTGCGTGCACCAGAAGCCCCCAGCTGCTAGAGCGACTAAAACTTAAAATACTTGTGCAGCCCCCGCCGGCTTCCTGTTCTGGTCACAGCCCCGCCTCGCAGCCCACCCCAGCGTCCTGATTGGGCCTCTCCCACACATTAGTCAACACTGCGGGCAGCTCCCTGCCCAGCAGCCCCCTGTATATCCAAACAGGTGCACCTTCACCTAACTCATCCACCGCACTACCCCCTCAATCCCGCAGTGACATATATAGCCAAACAGGCGCACTGCACACCTTCACCTAACTCATCCACCGCACGACCCCCTCATTCCCTCAGTGACATATATTCAAACAGGCGCACTGCGCACCTTCACCTAACTCATCCATCGCACTACCCCCTCAATCCCACAGTGACATATATGTCCAAACAGGCACACTGCGCACCTTCACCTAACTCATCCACCGCACTGCCCCCTCCATCCCTCAGTGACATATATATCCAAACAGGTGCATGTGCACCTTCACCTAACTCATCCACCGCACTACCCCCTCAATCCCTCAGTGACATATATCCAAACAAGCACACTACGCACCTTCACCTAACTCATCCGCCGCACTACCCCCTCCATCCCTCAGTGACATATATATCCAAACAGGCACACTGCGCACCGTCACCTAACTCAGCCACTGCACTACCCCCTCCATCCCTCAGTGACATATATATCCAAACAGGCGCACTGTGCACCTTCACCTAACTCATCCACTGCACTACCCCCTCCATCCCTCAGTGAAATATATATCCAAACAGGCGCACTGCGCACCTTCACCTAACTCATCCACCGCACTACCCCCTCCATCCCTCAGTGACATATATATCCAAACAGGCGCACTGCGCACCTTCACCTAACTCATCCACCGCACTACCCCCTCAATCCCTCAGTGACATATATATCCAAACAGGCGCACTGCGCCCCTAAACCTAACTCATCCACCGCACTACCCCCTCCATCCCTCAGTGACATGTATATCCAAACAGGCGCACTGCGCACCTTCATCTAACTCATCCACCGCACTACCCCCTCCATCCCTCAGTGACATATACATCCAAACAGGCGCACTGCGCACCTTCACCTAACTCATCCACCGCACTACCCCCTCAATCACTCAGTGACATATACATCCAAACAGGTGCACTGCGCACCTTCACCTAACTCATCCACCGCACTACTCCCTCCATCCCTCAGTGACATATATATCCAAACAGGCGCACTGTACACCTTCACCTAACTCATCCACCGCACTACCCCCTCCATCCCTCAGTGACATATACATCCAAACAGGCACACTGTGCACCTTTTCCTAACTCATCCATCGCACTACCCCCTCCATCCCTCAGTGACATATACATCCAAACAGGCGCACTGCGCACCTTCACCTAACTCATCCACCGCACTACCCTCTCAATCCCACATTGACATATATATCCAAACAGACGCACTGTGCACCTTCACCTAACTCATCCACCGCACTACCCCCTCCATGCCTCAGTGACATATATATCCAAACAGGCGCACTGCGCTCCTTCACCTAACTCATCCACTGCACTACCCCCTCAATCCCTCAGTGACATATATATCCAAATAGACGCACTGTGCACTGTCACCTAATTCATCCACCGCACTACCCCCTCCATCCCTCAGTGACATATATATCCAAACAGGCGTGCTCCAAACCTTCACCTAACTCATCCACCGCATTACCCCCTCAATCCCGCAGTGACATATATATCCAAACAGGCGCACTGCGCACCTTCCCCTAACTCATCCACCGCACTACCCCCTCAATCCCTCAGTGACATATATCCAAAGAGGCGCACTGCGCACCTTCACCTAACTCACCCACGGCACTACCCCCTCCATCCCTCAGTGACATACATATCCAAACAGGCGCACTGCACACCTTCCCCTAACTCATCCACCGCACTACCCCCTCAAGCCCTCAGTGACATGTATCCAAACAGGCGCACTGCGCACCTTCACCAAACTCATCCACCACACTACCCCCTCAATCCCTCAGTGACATATGTATCCAAACAAGCGCACTGCGGACATTCACCTAACTCATCCAGCACACTACCCCCTCAATCCCTCAGTGACATATATCCAAACAGGCGCATTGCGCACCTTCACCTAACTCATCCACCTCACTACCCCCTCAATCCCTCAGTGACAAATATATCCAAACAGGCGCACTGCGCACCTTCACCTAACTCATCCACCGCACTACCCCCTCCATCCCTCAGTGACATATATATCCAAACAGGCGCACTGTGCACTTTCACCTTACTCATCCACCGCACTACCCCCTCCATCACTCAGTGAAATATATATCCAAACAGGCGCACTGCACACCTTCACCTAACTCATCCACCGCACTACCCCCTCATTCCCTCAGTGACATATATTCAAACAGGCGCACTGCGCACCTTCACCTAACTCATCCACCGCACTACCCCCTCAATCACTCAGTGACATGTACATCCAAACAGGTGCACTGCGCACCTTCACCTAACACATCCACCGCACTACCCCCTCCATCCCTCAGTGACATATATATCCAAACAGGCGCACTGTACACCTTCACCTAACTCATCCACCGCACTACCCCCTCCATCCCTCAGTGACATATACATCCAAACAGGCACACTGTGCACCTTTTCCTAACTCATCCATCGTACTACCCCCTCCATCCCTCAGTGACATATACATCCAAACAGGCGCACTGCGCACCTTCACCTAACTCATCCACCGCACTACCCTCTCAATCCCACATTGACATATATATCCAAACAGACGCACTGTGCACCTTCACCTAACTCATCCACCGCACTACCCCCTCCATGCCTCAGTGACATATATATCCAAACAGGTGCACTGTGCACCTTCACCTAACTCATCCACTGCACTACCCCCTCAATCCCTCAGTGACATATATCCAAACAGGCGCACTGTGCACTTTCACCTAACTCATCCACCACACTACCCCCTCCATCCCTCATTGACATATATATCCAAACAGGCGCACTGTGCACCTTCACCTTACTCATCCACCGCACTACCCCCTCCATCACTCAGTGAAATATATATCCAAACAGGCGCACTGCACACCTTCACCTAACTCATCCACCGCACTACCCCCTCATTCCCTCAGTGACATATATTCAAACAGGCGCACTGCGCACCTTCACCTAACTCATCCACTGCACTACCCCCTCAATCACTCAGTGACATGTACATCCAAACAGGTGCACTGCGCACCTTCACCTAACTCATCCACCGCACCACGCCCTCCATCCCTCAGTGACATATATATCCAAACAGGCGCACTGTACACCTTCACCTAACTCATCCACCGCACTACCCCCTCCATCCCTCAGTGACATATACTTCCAAACAGGCACACTGTGCACCTTTTCCTAACTCATCCATCGTACTACCCCCTCCATCCCTCAGTGACATATACATCCAAACAGGCGCACTGCGCACCTTCACCTAACTCATCCACCGCACTACCCTCTCAATCCCACATTGACATATATATCCAAACAGACGCACTGTGCACCTTCACCTAACTCATCCACGGCACTACCCCCTCCATGCCTCAGTGACATATATATCCAAACAGGCGCACTGTGCACCTTCACCTAACTCATCCACTGCACTACCCCCTCAATCCCTCAGTGACATATATCCAAACAGGCGCACTGTGCACTTTCACCTAATTCATCCACCGCACTACCCCCTCCATCCCTCAGTGACATATATATCCAAACAGGCGCACTGCACACCTTCACCTAATTCATCCACCGCACTACCCCCTCAATCCCACCGTGACATATATATCCAAATAGACGCACTGTGCACTGTCACCTAACTCATCCACCGCACTACCCCCTCCATCGTTCAGTGACATATATATCCAAACAGGCGCGCTCCACACCTTCACCTAACTCATCCACCGCACTACCCCCTCAATCCCGCAGTGACATATATATCCAAACAGGCGCACTGCACACCTTCACCTAACTCATCCACCGCACTACCCCCTCAATCCCACCGTGACATATATATCCAAATAGATGCACTGTGCACTGTCACATAACTCATCCACTGCACTACCCCCTCCATCCCTCAGTGACATATATATCCAAACAGGCACGCTCCACACCTTCACCTAACTCATCCACCGCACTACCCCCTCAATCCCGCAGTGACATATATATCCAAACAGGCGCACTGCACACCTTCCCCTAACTCATCCACCGCACTACCCCCTCAAGCCCTCAGTGACATATATCCAAACAGGCGCACTGCGCACCTTCACCTAACTCATCCACCACACTAACCCCTCAATCCCTCAGTGACATATGTATCCAAACAGGCGCATTGTGGACATTCACCTAACTCATCCAGCGCACTACCCCCTCAATCCCTCAGTGACATATATCCAAACAGGCGCATTGCGCACCTTCACCTAACTCATCCACCGCACTACCCCCTCAATCCCTCAGTGACAAATATATCCAAACAGGCGCACTGCGCACCTTCGCCTAACTCATCCACCGCACTACCCCCTCCATCCCTCAGTGACATATATATCCAAACAGGCGCACTGTGAACCTTCACCTTACTCATCCATCGCACTACCCCCTCCATCACTCAGTGAAATATATATCCAAACAGGCGCACTGCACACCTTCACCTAACTCATCCACCGCACTACCCCCTCATTCCCTCAGTGACATATATTCAAACAGGCGCACTGCGCACCTTCACCTAACTCATCCATCGCACTACCCCCTCAATCCCACAGTGACATATATGTCCAAACAGGCGCACTGCACACCTTCCCCTAACTCATCCACTGCACTACCCCCTCAAACCCTCAGTGACATATATCCAAACAGGCACACTGCGCACCTTCACCTAACTCATCCACCGCACTGCCCCCTCCATCCCTCAGTGACATATATATCCAAACAGGTGCATGTGCACCTTCACCTAACTCATCCACCGCACTACCCCCTCCATCCCTCAGTGACATATATATCCAAACAGGCGCACTGCACACTTATACCTAACTCATCTACCGCACTACCCCCTCAATCCCTCAGTGACATATATATCCAAACAGGAGCACTGTGCACCTTCACCTAACTCATCCATCGCACTACCCCCTCAATCCCTCACTGACATATCTATCCAAACAGGCGCACTGCGCACCTTCACCTAACTCATCCACAGCACTACCCCCTCAATCCCTCAGTGACATATATATCCAAACAGGCACACTGCGCACCTTCACCTAACTCATCCACCGCACTACCCCCTCAATCCCTCAGTGACATATATCCAAACAGGTGAACTGCGCACCTTCACCTAACTCATCCATCGCACAAACCCCCTCCATCCCTCAGTGACATATATATCCAAACAGGCAAACTGCGCACCTTCACCTAACTCATCCACCGCACTACCCCCTCAATCCATCAGTGACATATATATCCAAACAGGCGCTCTGCGCACCTTTACCTAACTCATCCGTCGCACTAGCTCCTCAATCCCACAGTGACATATATATCCAAACTGATGCACTGCGCACCGTCACCTAACTCATCCACCGCACTACCCCCTCCATCCCTCAGTGACATATATATCCAAACAGGTGCGCTCCGCACCTTCACCTAACTCATCCACCGCACTACCCCCTCAATCCCTCAGTGACATATATATCCAAACAGGCGCACCGCGCACCTTCACCTAACTCATCCACCGCACTACCCCCTCCATGCCTCAGTGACATATATATCCAAACAGGCACACTGTGCACCTTCCCCTAACTCATCCACCACACTACCCCCTCAATCCCTCAGTAACATATATCCGAACAGGCGCACTGCGCACCTTCACCTAACTCATCCACCGCACTACCCCCTCAATCCCTCAGTGACATATATATCCAAACAGGCGCACTGCGCACCTTCACCTACCTCATCCACCGCACTACCCCTTCAATCACTCAGTGACATATATCCAAAAAGGCGCACTGCGCACCTTCACCTAACTCATCCACTGCACTACCCCCTCAATCCCTCAGTGACATATATCCAAACAGGCGCACTGTGCACTTTAACCTAACTCATCCACCGCACTACCCCCTCCATCCCTCAGTGACATATATATCCAAACAGGCGCACTGCACACCTTCACCTAACTCATCCACCGCACTACCCCTCCATCGTTCAGTGACATATATATTCAAACAGGCGCGCTCCACACCTTCACCTAACTCATCCACCGCACTACTACCCCCTCAATCCCGCAGTGCCATATATATCCAAACAGGCGCACTGCACACCTTCACCTAACTCATCCACCGCACTACCCCCTCAATCCCACCGTGACATATATATCCAAATAGACGCACTGTGCACTGTCACCTAACTCATCCACCGCACTACCCCCTCCATCCCTCAGTGACATATATATCCAAACAGGCGCGCTCCACACCTTCACCTAACTCATCCACCGCACTACCCCCTCAATCCCGCAGTGACATATATATCCAAACAGGCGCACTGCGCACCATCCCCTAACTCATCCACCGCACTACCCCCTCAATCCCTCAGTGACATATATCCAAACAGGCGCACTGCACACCTTCACCTAACTCATCCACCGCACTACCCCCTCATTCCCTCAGTGACATATATTCAAACAGGCGCACTGCGCACCTTCCCCTAACTCATCCACCGCACTACCCCCTCAAACCCTCAGTGACATATATCCAAACAGGCACACTGCGCACCTTCACCTAACTCATCCACCGCACTATCCCCTCCATCCCTCAGTGACATATATATCCAAACAGGCGCACTGTGTACCTTCACCTAACTCATCCATCGCACTACCCCCTCAATCCCTCACTGACATATCTATCCAAACAGGCGCACTGCGCACCTTCACCTAACTCATCCACAGCACTAAACCCTCCATCTCTCAGTGACATATATATCCAAACAGGCGCACTGCGCACCTTCACCTAACTCATCCACCGCACTACCCCCTCAATCTCTCAGTGACATATATCCAAACAGGTGCACTGTGCACCTTCACCTAACTCATCCATCGCATTACCCCCTCCATCCCTCAGTGACATATATATCCAAACAGGCAAACTGCGCACCTTCACCTAACTCATCCACCGCACTACCCCCTCAATCCCTCAGTGACATATATATCCAAACAGGCGCACTGCGCACCTTCACCTAACTCATCCGTCGCACTACCCCCTCAATCCCACAGTGACATATATATCCAAACAGACGCACTGCGCACCTGCACCTAACTCATCCATCGCACTACCCCCTCCATCCCACAGTGACATATATATCCAAAAAGGTGCACTTCGCACCTTCACCTAACTCATCCACCGCACTACCCCCTCCATCCCTCAGTGACATATATATCTAAACAGGTGCACTGCGCACCTTCACCTAACTCATCCACCGCACTACCCCCTCAATCCCTCAGTGACATATATCCAAACAGGCGCACTGCGCACCTTCACCTAACTCATCCATCGCACTACCCCCTCCATCCCTCAGTGACATATATGTCCAAACAGGCGCACTGCGCACCTTCACCTAACTCATTCACCGCACTACCCCCTCAATACCTCAGTGACATATGTCCAAACTGGCGCACTGCGCACCTGCACCTAACTCATCCATCGCACTACCCCCTCAATCCCACAGTGACATATATATCCAAACAGGCACACTGCGCACCTGCACCTAACTCATCCATCGCACTACCCCCTCAATCCCACAGTGACATATATATCCAAACAGGCGCACTGCGCACCTTCACCTAACTCATCCACCGCACTACCCCCTCAATCCCTCAGTGACATATATATCCAAACAGGCGCACTGCGCACCTGCACCTAACTCATCCATCGCACTACCCCCTCAATCCCACAGTGACATATATATCCAAACAGGCGCACTGCGCACCTTCACCTAACTCATCCACCGCACTACCCCCTCAATCCAACAGTGACATATATCCAAACAGGCGCATTGCGCACCTTCACCTAACTGATCCATCGCACTACCCCCTCCATCCCTCAGAGACATATATATCCAAACAGGCGCACTGCGCATCTTCACCTAACTCATCCACCGCACTACCCCCTCCATCCCTCAGTGACATATATCCAACCGGGCGCACTGCGCACCTTCACCTAACTCATCCACCGCACTACCCCCTCCATCCCTCAGTGACATATATATCCAAACAGGCGCACTGCACACCTTCACCTAACTCATCCAACGCACTACCCCCTCAATCCCACAGTGACATATATCCAAACAGGCGCACTGCGCCCCTTCACCTAACTCATCCACCGCACTACCCCCTCCATCCCTCAGTGACATATATATCCAAAGAGGCGCACTGCACACCTTCACCTAACTCATCCACCGCACTAGCCCCTCAATCCCTCAGTGACATATACCCCCTCAATCCCTCAGTGACATATATATCCAAACAAGTGCACTGCACACCTTCACCTAACTCATCCACCGCACTACCCCCTCAATCCCTCAGTGACATATCTATCCAAACAGGCGCACTGTGCACCTTCACCTAACTCATCCACCGCACTACACCCTCCATCCCTCAGTGACATATATCCAAACAGGCACACTGTGCACCTTCACCTAACTCATCCATCGCACTACCCCCTCCATCCCTCAGTGACATATATCCAAACAAGCGCACTACGCACCTTCACCTAACTCATCCGCCGCACTACCCCCTCCATCCCTCAGTAACATATATATCCAAACAGGCACACTGCGCACCGTCACCTAACTCATCCATCGCACTACCCCCTCCATCCCTCAGTGACATATATGTCCAAACAGGCGCACTGCGCACCTTCACCTAACTCATTCACCGCACTACCCCCTCAATACCTCAGTGACATATGTCCAAACAGGCGCACTGCGCACCTGCACCTAACTCATCCATCGCACTACCCCCTCAATCCCACAGTGACATATATATCCAAACAGGCGCACTGCGCACCTGCACCTAACTCATCCATCGCACTACCCCCTCAATCCCACAGTGACATATATATCCAAACAGGCGCACTGCGCACCTTCACCTAACTCATCCACCGCACTACCCCCTCAATCCCTCAGTGACATATATATCCAAACAGGCGCACTGCGCACCTGCACCTAACTCATCCATCGCACTACCCCCTCAATCCCACAGTGACATATATATCCAAACAGGCGCACTGCGCACCTTCACCTAACTCATCCACCGCACTACCCCCTCAATCCCACAGTGACATATATCCAAACAGGCGCATTGCGCACCTTTACCTAACTGATCCATCGCACTACCCCCTCCATCCCTCAGAGACATATATATCCAAACAGGCGCACTGCGCATCTTCACCTAACTCATCCACCGCACTACCCCCTCCATCCCTCAGAGACATATATATCCAACCGGGCGCACTGCGCACCTTCACCTAACTCATCCACCGCACTACCCCCTCCATCCCTCAGTGACATATATATCCAAACAGGCGCACTGCACACCTTCACCTAACTCATCCAACTCACTACCCCCTCAATCCCACAGTGACATATATCCAAACAGGCGCACTGCGCCCCTTCACCTAACTCATCCACCGCACTACCCCCTCCATCCCTCAGTGACATATATATCCAAAGAGGCGCACTGCACACCTTCACCTAACTCATCCACCGCACTAGCCCCTCAATCCCTCAGTGACATATACCCCCTCAATCCCTCAGTGACATATATATCCAAACAGGCACACTGTGCACCTTCACCTAACTCATCCATCGCACTACCCCCTCCATCCCTCAGTGACATATATCCAAACAAGCGCACTACGCACCTTCACCTAACTCATCTGCCGCACTACCCCCTCCATCCCTCAGTGACATATATATCCAAACAGGCACACTGCGCACCGTCACCTAACTCATCCACTGCACTACCCCCTCCATCCCTCAGTGACATATATATCCAAACAGGCGCACTGCGCACCTTCACCTAACTCATCCACTGCACTACCCCCTCCATCCCTCAGTGACATATATATCCAAACAGGCGCACTGCGCACCTTCACCTAACTCATCCACCGCACTACCCCCTCCATCCCTCAGTGACATATATATCCAAACAGGGGCACTGCACACCTTCACCTAACTCATCCACCGCACTACCCCCTCAATCCCTCAGTGACATATATATCCAAACAGGCGCACTGTGCCCCTAAACCTAACTCATCCACCGCACTACCCCCTCCATCCCTCAGTGACATGTATATCCAAACAGGCGCACTGCGCACCTTCATCTAACTCATCCACCGCACTACCCCCTCCATCCCTCAGTGACATATACATCCAAACAGGCGCACTGTGCACCTTCACCTAACTCATCCACCGCACTACCCCCTCAATCACTCAGTGACATATACATCCAAACAGGTGCACTGCGCACCTTCACCTAACTCATCCACCGCACTACTCCCTCCATCCCTCAGTGACATATATATCCAAACAGGTGCACTGTACACCTTCACCTAACTCATCCACCGCACTACCCCCTCCATCCCTCAGTGACATATACATCCAAACAGGCACACTGTGCACCTTTTCCTAACTCATCCATCGCACTACCCCCTCCATCCCTCAGTGATATATACATCCAAACAGGCGCACTGCGCACCTTCACCTAACTCATCCACCGCACTACCCTCTCAATCCCACATTGACATATATATCCAAACAGACGCACTGTGCACCTTCACCTAACTCATCCACCGCACTACCCCCTCCATGCCTCAGTGACATATATATCCAAACAGGCGCACTGCGCACCTTCACCTAACTCATCCACTGCACTACCCCCTCAATCCCTCAGTGACATATATCCAAACAGGTGCACTGTGCACTTACACCTAACTCACCCACCGCACTACCCCCTCCATCCCTCAGTGACATATATATCCAAACAGGTGCACTGCACACCTTCACCTAACTCATCCACCGCACTACCCCCTCAATCCCACAGTGACATATATATCCAAACAGACGCACTGTGCACCGTCACCTAACTCATCCACCGCACTACCCCCTCCATCGTTCAGTGACATATATATCCAAACAGGCGCGCTCCACACCTTCACCTAACTCATCCACCGCACTACCGCCTCAATCCCGCAGTGACATATATATCCAAACAGGCGCACTGCACACCTTCACCTAACTCATCCACCGCACTACCCCCTCAATCCCACCGTGACATATATATCCAAATAGACGCACTGTGCACTGTCACCTAACTCATCCACCGCACTACCCCCTCCATCCCTCAGTGACATATATATCCAAACAGGCGTGCTCCACACCTTCACCTAACTCATCCACCGCATTACCCCCTCAATCCCGCAGTGACATATATATCCAAACAGGCGCACTGCGCACCTTCCCCTAACTCATCCACCGCACTACCCCCTCAATCCCTCAGTGACATATATCCAAACAGGCCCACTGCGCACCTTCACCTAACTCATCCACGGCACTACCCCCTCCATCCCTCAGTGACATATATATCCAAACAGGCGCACTGCACACCTTCCCCTAACTCATCCACCTCACTACCCCCTCAAGCCCTCAGTGACATATATCCAAACAGGCGCACTGCGCACCTTCACCAAACTCATCCACCACACTACCCCCTCAATCCCTCAGTGACATATGTATCCAAACAGGCGCACTGCGGACATTCACCTAACTCATCCACCGCACTACCCCCTCAATCCCTCAGTGACATATATCCAAACAGGCACATTGCGCACTTTCACCTAACTCATCCACCGCACTACCCCCTCAATCCCTCAGTGACAAATATATCCAAACAGGCGCACTGCGCACCTTCACCTAACTAATCCACCGCACTAACCCCTCCATCCCTCAGTGACATAAATATCCAAACAGGCGCACTGTGCACCTTCACCTTACTCATCCACCGCACTACCCCCTCTATCACTCAGTGAAATATATATCCAAACAGGCGCACTGCACACCTTCACCTAACTCATCCACCGCACTACCCCCTCATTCCCTCAGTGACATATATTCAAACAGGCGCACTGCGCACCTTCACCTAACTCATCCACCGCACTACCCCCTCAATCACTCAGTGACATGTACATCCAAACAGGTGCACTGCGCGCCTTCACCTAACTCATCCACCGCACTACCCCCTCCATCCCTCAGTGACATATATATCCAAACAGGCGCACTGTACACCTTCACCTAACTCATCCACCGCACTACCCCCTCCATCCCTCAGTGACATATACATCCAAACAGGCACACTGTGCACCTTTTCCTAACTCATCCATCGTACTACCCCCTCCATCCCTCAGTGACATATACATCCAAACAGGCGCACTGCGCACCTTCACCTAACTCATCCACCGCACTACCCTCTCAATCCCACATTGACATATATATCCAAACAGATGCAGTGTGCACCTTCACCTAACTCATCCACCGCACTACCCCCTCCATGCCTCAGTGACATATATATCCAAACAGGCGCACTGTGCACCTTCACCTAACTCATCCACTGCACTACCCCCTCAATCCCTCAGTGACATATATCCAAACAGGCGCACTGTGCACTTTCACCTAACTCATCCACCGCACTACCCCCTCCATCCCTCAGTGACATATATATCCAAACAGGCGCACTGCACACCTTCACCTAACTCATCCACCGCACTACCCCCTCAATCCCACCGTGACATATATATCCAAATAGACGCACTGTGCACTGTCACCTAACTCATCCACCGCACTACCCCCTCCATCGTTCAGTGACATATATATCCAAACAGGCGCGCTCCACACCTTCACCTAACTCATCCACCGCACTACCCCCTCAATCCCGCAGTGACATATATATCCAAACAGGCGCACTTCACACCTTCACCTAACTCATCCACCGCGCTACCCCCTCAATCCCACCGTGACATATATATCCAAATAGACGCACTGTGCACTGTCACCTAACTCATCCACTGCACTACCCCCTCCATCCCTCAGTGACATATATATCCAAACAGGCACGCTCCACACCTTCACCTAACTCATCCACCGCACTACCCCCTCAATCCCGCAGTGACATATATATCCAAACAGGCGCACTGCGCACCTTCACCTAACTCATCCACGGCACTACCCCCTCCATCCCTCAGTGACATATATATCCAAACAGGCGCACTGCACACCTTCCCCTAACTCATCCACCGCACTACCCCCTCAAGCCCTCAGTGACATATATCCAAACAGGCGCACTGCGCACCTTCACCTAAGTCATCCACCACACTACCCCCTCAATCCCTCAGTGACATATGTATCCAAACAGGCGCATTGTGGACATTCACCTAACTCATCCAGCACACTACCCCCTCAATCCCTCAGTGACATATATCCAAACAGGCGCATTGCGCACCTTCACCTAACTCATCCACCGCACTACCCCCTCAATCCCTCAGTGACAAATATATCCAAACAGGCGCACTGCGCACCTTCGCCTAACTCATCCACCGCACTACCCCCTCCATCCCTCAGTGACATATATATCCAAACAGGCGCACTGTGCACCTTCACCTTACTCATCCACCGCACTACCCCCTCCATCACTCAGTGAAATATATATCCAAACAGACGCACTGCACACCTTCACCTAACTCATCCACCGCACTACCCCCTCATTCCCTCAGTGACATATATTCAAACAGGCGCACTGCGCACCTTCACCTAACTCATCCATCGCACTACCCCCTCAATCCCACAGTGACATATATGTCCAAACAGGCACACTGCGCACCTTCACCTAACTCATCCACCGCACTGCCCCCTCCATCCCTCAGTGACATATATATCCAAACAGGTGCATGTGCACCTTCACCTAACTCATCCACCGCACTACCCCCTCCATCCCTCAGTGACATATATATCCAAACAGGCGTACTGCACACCTTCACCTAACTTATCCACCGCACTACCCCCTCAATCCCACCGTGACATATATATCCAAATAGACGCACTGTGCACTGTCACCTAACTCATCCACCGCACTACCCCCTCAATCCCACCGTGACATATATATCCAAATAGACGCACTGTGCACTGTCACCTAACTCATCCACCGCACTATCCCCTCCATCGTTCAGTGACATATATATCCAAACAGGCGCGCTCCACACCTTCACCTAACTCATCCACCGCACTACCCCCTCAATCCCGCAGTGACATATATATCCAAACAGGCGCACTGCACACCTTCACCTAACTCATCCACCGCACTACCCTCTCAATCCCACATTGACATATATATCCAAACAGATGCACTGTGCACCTTCACCTAACTCATCCACCGCACTACCCCCTCCATGCCTCAGTGACATATATATCCAAACAGGCGCACTGTGCACCTTCACCTAACTCATCCACTGCACTACCCCCTCAATCCCTCAGTGACATATATCCAAACAGGTGCACTGTGCACTTTCACCTAACTCATCCACCACACTACCCCCTCCATCCCTCAGTGACATATATATCCAAACAGGCGCACTGCACACCTTCACCTAACTCATCCACCGCACTACCCCCTCAATCTCACCGTGACATATATATCCAAATAGACGCACTGTGTACTGTCACCTAACTCATCCACCGCACTACCCCCTCCATCGTTCAGTGACATATATATCCAAACAGGCACACTGTGTACCTTCACCTAACTCATCCATCGCACTACCCCCTCAATCCCTCACTGACATATCTATCCAAACAGGCGCACTGCGCACCTTCACCTAACTCATCCACAGCACTAAACCCTCCATCCCTCAGTGACATATATATCCAAACAGGCGCACTGCGCACCTTCACCTAACTCATCCACCGCACTACCCCCTCAATCTCTCAGTGACATATATCCAAACAGGTGCACTGCGCACCTTCACCTAACTCATCCATCGCATTACCCCCTCCATCCCTCAGTGACATATATATCCAAACAGGCAAACTGCGCACCTTCACCTAACTCATCCACCGCACTACCCCCTCAATCCCTCAGTGACATATATATCCAAACAGGCGCACTGCGCACCTTCACCTAACTCATCCGTCGCACTACCCCCTCAATCCCACAGTGACATATATATCCAAACAGACGCACTGCGCACCTGCACCTAACTCATCCATCGCACTACCCTCTCCATCCCACAGTGACATATATATCCAAAAAGGTGCACTTCGCACCTTCACCTAACTCATCCACCGCACTACCCCCTCCATCCCTCAGTGACATATATATCTAAACAGGTGCACTGCGCACCTTCACCTAACTCATCCACCGCACTACCCCCTCAATCCCTCAGTGACATATATCCAAACAGGCGCACTGCGCACCTTCACCTAACTCATCCATCGCACTACCCCCTCCATCCCTCAGTGACATATATGTCCAAACAGGCGCACTGCGCACCTTCACCTAACTCATTCACCGCACTACCCCCTCAATACCTCAGTGACATATGTCCAAACAGGCGCACTGCGCACCTGCACCTAACTCATCCATCGCACTACCCCCTCAATCCCACAGTGACATATATATCCAAACAGGCACACTGCGCACCTGCACCTAACTCATCCATCGCACTACCCCCTCAATCCCACAGTGACATATATATCCAAACAGGCGCACTGCGCACCTTCACCTAACTCATCCACCGCACTACCCCCTCAATCCCTCAGTGACATATATATCCAAACAGGCGCACTGCGCACCTGCACCTAACTCATCCATCGCACTACCCCCTCAATCCCACAGTGACATATATATCCAAACAGGCGCACTGCGCACCTTCACCTAACTCATCCACCGCACTACCCCCTCAATCCCACAGTGACATATATCCAAACAGGCGCATTGCGCACCTTCACCTAACTGATCCATCGCACTACCCCCTCCATCCCTCAGAGACATATATATCCAAACAGGCGCACTGCGCATCTTCACCTAACTCATCCACCGCACTACCCCCTCCATCCCTCAGTGACATATATCCAACCGGGCGCACTGCGCACCTTCACCTAACTCATCCACCGCACTACCCCCTCCATCCCTCAGTGACATATATATCCAAACAGGCGCACTGCACACCTTCACCTAACTCATCCAATGCACTACCCCCTCAATCCCACAGTGACATATATCCAAACAGGCGCACTGCGCCCCTTCACCTAACTCATCCACCGCACTACCCCCTCCATCCCTCAGTGACATATATATCCAAAGAGGCGCACTGCACACCTTCACCTAACTCATCCACCGCACTAGCCCCTCAATCCCTCAGTGACATATACCCCCTCAATCCCTCAGTGACATATATATCCAAACAAGTGCACTGCACACCTTCACCTAACTCATCCACCGCACTACCCCCTCAATCCCTCAGTGACATATATATCCAAACAGGCGCACTGTGCACCTTCACCTAACTCATCCACCGCACTACACCCTCCATCCCTCAGTGACATATATCCAAACAGGCACACTGTGCACCTTCACCTAACTCATCCATCGCACTACCCCCTCCATCCCTCAGTGATATATATCCAAACAAGCGCACTACGCACCTTCACCTAACTCATCCGCCGCACTACCCCCTCCATCCCTCAGTGACATATATATCCAAACAGGCACACTGCGCACCGTCACCTAACTCATCCATCGCACTACCCCCTCCATCCCTCAGTGACATATATGTCCAAACAGGCGCACTGCGCACCTTCACCTAACTCATTCACCGCACTACCCCCTCAATACCTCAGTGACATATGTCCAAACAGGCGCACTGCGCACCTGCACCTAACTCATCCATCGCACTACCCCCTCAATCCCACAGTGACATATATATCCAAACAGGCGCACTGCGCACCTGCACCTAACTCATCCATCGCACTACCCCCTCAATCCCACAGTGACATATATATCCAAACAGGCGCACTGCGCACCTTCACCTAACTCATCCACCGCACTACCCCCTCAATCCCTCAGTGACATATATATCCAAACAGGCGCACTGCGCACCTGCACCTAACTCATCCATCGCACTACCCCCTCAATCCCACAGTGACATATATATCCAAACAGGCACACTGCGCACCTTCACCTAACTCATCCACCGCACTACCCCCTCAATCCCACAGTGACATATATCCAAACAGGCGCATTGCGCACCTTTACCTAACTGATCCATCGCACTACCCCCTCCATCCCTCAGAGACATATATATCCAAACAGGCGCACTGCGCATCTTCACCTAACTCATCCACCGCACTACCCCCTCCATCCCTCAGAGACATATATATCCAACCGGGCGCACTGCGCACCTTCACCTAACTCATCCACCGCACTACCCCCTCCATCCCTCAGTGACATATATATCCAAACAGGCGCACTGCACACCTTCACCTAACTCATCCAACGCACTACCCCCTCAATCCCACAGTGACATATAGCCAAACAGGCGCACTGCGCCCCTTCACCTAACTCATCCACCGCACTACCCCCTCCATCCCTCAGTGACATATATATCCAAAGAGGCGCACTGCACACCTTCACCTAACTCATCCACCGCACTAGCCCCTCAATCCCTCAGTGACATATACCCCCTCAATCCCTCAGTGACATATATATCCAAACAAGTGCACTGCACACCTTCACCTAACTCATCCACCGCACTACCCCCTCAATCCCTCAGTGACATATATACTCAAACAGGCGCACTGTGCACCTTCACCTAACTCATCCACCGCACTACACCCTCCATCCCTCAGTGACATATATCCAAACAGGCACACTGTGCACCTTCACCTAACTCATCCATCGCACTACCCCCTCCATCCCTCAGTGACATATATCCAAACAAGCGCACTACGCACCTTCACCTAACTCATATGCCGCACTACCCCCTCCATCCCTCAGTGACATATATATCCAAACAGGCACACTGCGCACCGTCACCTAACTCATCCACTGCACTACCCCCTCCATCCCTCAGTGACATATATATCCAAACAGGCGCACTGCGCACCTTCACCTAACTCATCCACTGCACTACCCCCTCCATCCCTCAGTGACATATATATCCAAACAGGCGCACTGCGCACCTTCACCTAACTCATCCACCGCACTACCCCCTCCATCCCTCAGTGACATATATATCCAAACAGGCGCACTGCACACCTTCACCTAACTCATCCACCGCACTACCCCCTCAATCCCTCAGTGACATATATATCCAAACAGGCGTACTGCGCCCCTAAACCTAACTCATCCACCGCACTACCCCCTCCATCCCTCAGTAACATGTATATCCAAACAGGCGCACTACGCACCTTCATCTAACTCATCCACCGCACTACCCCCTCCATCCCTCAGTGACATATACATCCAAACAGGCGCACTGCGCACCTTCACCTAACTCATCCACCGCACTACCCCCTCAATCACTCAGTGACATATACATCCAAACAGGTGCACTGCGCACCTTCACCTAACTCATCCACCGCACTACTCCCTCCATCCCTCAGTGACATATATATCCAAACAGGCGCACTGTACACCTTCACCTAACTCATCCACCGCACTACCCCCTCCATCCCTCAGTGACATATACATCCAAACAGGCACACTGTGCACCTTTTCCTAACTCATCCATCGCACTACCCCCTCCATCCCTCAGTGATATATACATCCAAACAGGCGCACTGCGCACCTTCACCTAACTCATCCACCGCACTACCCTCTCAATCCCACATTGACATATATATCCAAACAGACGCACTGTGCACTTACACCTAACTCACCCACCGCACTACCCCCTCCATCCCTCAGTGACATATATATCCAAACAGGTGCACTGCACACCTTCACCTAACTCATCCACCGCACTACCCCCTCAATCCCACAGTGACATATATATCCAAACAGACGCACTGTGCACCGTCACCTAACTCATCCACCGCACTACCCCCTCCATCGTTCAGTGACATATATATCCAAACAGGCGCGCTCCACACCTTCACCTAACTCATCCACCGCACTACCGCCTCAATCCCGCAGTGACATATATATCCAAACAGGCGCACTGCACACCTTCACCTAACTCATCCACCGCACTACCCCCTCAATCCCACCGTGACATATATATCCAAATAGACGCACTGTGCACTGTCACCTAACTCATCCACCGCACTACCCCCTCCATCCCTCAGTGACATATATATCCAAACAGGCGTGCTCCACACCTTCACCTAACTCATCCACCGCATTACCCCCTCAATCCCGCAGTGACATATATATCCAAACAGGCGCACTGCGCACCTTCCCCTAACTCATCCACCGCACTACCCCCTCAATCCCTCAGTGACATATATCCAAAGAGGCGCACTGCGCACCTTCACCTAACTCATACACGGCACTACCCCCTCCATCCCTCAGTGACATATATATCCAAACAGGCGCACTGCACACCTTCCCCTAACTCATCCACCGCACTACCCCCTCAAGCCCTCAGTGACATATATCCAAACAGGCGCACTGCGCACCTTCACCAAACTCATCCACCACACTACCCCCTCAATCCCTCAGTGACATATGTATCCAAACAGACGCACTGCGGACATTCACCTAACTCATCCACCGCACTACCCCCTCAATCCCTCAGTGACATATATCCAAACAGGCGCATTGCGCACTTTCACCTAACTCATCCACCGCACTACCCCCTCAATCCCTCAGTGAAAAATATATCCAAACAGGCGCACTGCGCACCTTCACCTAACTAATCCACCGCACTAACCCCTCCATCCCTCAGTGACATAAATATCCAAACAGGCGCACTGTGCACCTTCACCTTACTCATCCACCGCACTACCCCCTCTATCACTCAGTGAAATATATATCCAAACAGGCGCACTGCACACCTTCACCTAACTCATCCACCGCACTACCCCCTCATTCCCTCAGTGACATATATTCAAACAGGTGCACTGCGCACCTTCACCTAACTCATCCACCGCACTACCCCCTCAATCACTCAGTGACATGTACATCCAAACAGGTGCACTGTGCACCTTCACCTAACTCATCCACTGCACTACCCCCTCCATGCCTCAGTGACATATATATCCAAACAGGCGCACTGTGCACCTTCACCTAACTCATCCACTGCACTACCCCCTCAATCCCTCAGTGACATATATCCAAACAGGCGCACTGTGCACTTTCACCTAACTCATCCACCGCACTACCCCCTCCATCCCTCAGTGACATATATATCCAAACAGGCGCACTGCACACCTTCACCTAACTCATCCACCGCACTACCCCCTCCATGCCTCAGTGACATATATATCCAAACAGGCGCACTGTGCACCTTCACCTAACTCATCCACTGCACTACCCCCTCAATCCCTCAGTGACATATATCCAAACAGACGCACTGTGCACTTTCACCTAACTCATCCACCGCACTACCCCCTCCATCCCTCAGTGACATATATATCCAAACAGGCGCACTGCACACCTTCACCTAACTCATCCACCGCACTACCCCCTCAATCCCACCGTGACATATATATCCAAATAGACGCACTGTGCACTGTCACCTAACTCATCCACCGCACTACCCCCTCCATCGTTCAGTGACATATATATCCAAACAGGCGCGCTCCACACCTTCACCTAACTCATCCACCGCACTACCCCCTCAATCCCGCAGTGACATATATATCCAAACAGGCGCACTTCACACCTTCACCTAACTCATCCACCGCACTACCCCCTCAATCCCACCGTGACATATATATCCAAATAGACGCACTGTGCACTGTCACCTAACTCATCCACTGCACTACCCCCTCCATCCCTCAGTGACATATATATCCAAACAGGCACGCTCCACACCTTCACCTAACTCATCCACCGCACTACCCCCTCAATCCCGCAGTGACATATATATCCAAACAGGCGCACTGCGCACCTTCACCTAACTCATCCACGGCACTACCCCCTCCATCCCTCAGTGACATGTATATCCAAACAGGCGCACTGCACACCTTCCCCTAACTCATCCACCGCACTACCCCCTCAAGCCCTCAGTGACATATATCCAAACAGGCGCACTGCGCACCTTCACCTAACTCATCCACCACACTACCCCCTCAATCCCTCAGTGACATATGTATCCAAACAGGCGCATTGTGGACATTCACCTAACTCATCCAGCACACTACCCCTCAATCCCTCAGTGACATATATCCAAACAGGCGCATTGCGCACCTTCACCTAACTCATCCACCGCACTACCCCCTCAATCCCTCAGTGACAAATATATCCAAACAGGCGCACTGCGCACCTTCGCCTAACTCATCCACCGCACTACCCCCTCCATCCCTCAGTGACATATATATCCAAACAGGCGCACTGTGCACCTTCACCTTACTCATCCACCGCACTACCCCCTCCATCACTCAGTGAAATATATATCCAAACAGGCGCACTGCACACCTTCACCTAACTCATCCACCGCACTACCCCCTCATTCCCTCAGTGACATATATTCAAACAGGCGCACTGCGCACCTTCACCTAACTCATCCATCGCACTACCCCCTCAATCCCACAGTGACATATATGTCCAAACAGGCACACTGCGCACCTTCACCTAACTCATCCACCGCACTGCCCCCTCCATCCCTCAGTGACATATATATCCAAACAGGTGCATGTTCACCTTCACCTAACTCATCCACCGCACTACCCCCTCCATCCCTCAGTGACATATATATCCAAACAGGCGCACTGCACACCTTCACCTAACTCATCCACCGCACTACCCCCTCAATCCCACCGTGACATATATATCCAAATAGACGCACTGTGCACTGTCACCTAACTCATCCACCGCACTACCCCCTCAATCCCACCGTGACATATATATCCAAATAGACGCACTGTGCACTGTCACCTAACTCATCCACCGCACTATCCCCTCCATCGTTCAGTGACATATATATCCAAACAGGCGCGCTCCACACCTTCACCTAACTCATCCACCACACTACCCCCTCAATCCCGCAGTGACATATATATCCAAACAGGCGCACTGCACACCTTCACCTAACTCATCCACCGCACTACCCTCTCAATCCCACATTGACATATATATCCAAACAGATGCACTGTGCACCTTCACCTAACTCATCCACCGCACTACCCCCTCCATGCCTCAGTGACATATATATCCAAACAGGCGCACTGTGCACTTTCACCTAACTCATCCACCACACTACCCCCTCCATCCCTCAGTGACATATATATCCAAACAGGCGCACTGCACACCTTCACCTAACTCATCCACCGCACTACCCCCTCAATCCCTCAGTGACATATATTCAAACAGGCGCACTGCGCACCTTCACCTAACTCATCCATCGCACTACCCCCTCAATCCCACAGTGACATATATGTCCAAACAGGCACACTGCGCACCTTCACCTAACTCATCCACCGCACTGCCCCCTCCATCCCTCAGTGACATATATATCCAAACAGGTGCATGTGCACCTTCACCTAACTCATCCACCGCACTACCCCCTCCATCCCTCAGTGACATATATATCCAAACAGGCGCACTGCACACCTTCACCTAACTCATCCACCGCACTACCCCCTCAATCCCACCGTGACATATATATCCAAATAGACGCACTGTGCACTGTCACCTAACTCATCCACCGCACTACCCCCTCAATCCCACCGTGACATATATATCCAAATAGACGCACTGTGCACTGTCACCTAACTCATCCACCGCACTATCCCCTCCATCGTTCAGTGACATATATATCCAAACAGGCGCGCTCCACACCTTCACCTAACTCATCCACCACACTACCCCCTCAATCCCGCAGTGACATATATATCCAAACAGGCGCACTGCACACCTTCACCTAACTCATCCACCGCACTACCCTCTCAATCCCACATTGACATATATATCCAAACAGATGCACTGTGCACCTTCACCTAACTCATCCACCGCACTACCCCCTCCATGCCTCAGTGACATATATATCCAAACAGGCGCACTGTGCACTTTCACCTAACTCATCCACCACACTACCCCCTCCATCCCTCAGTGACATATATATCCAAACAGGCGCACTGCACACCTTCACCTAACTCATCCACCGCACTACCCCCTAAATCCCACCGTGACATATATATCCAAATAGACGCACTCTGCACTGTCACCTAACTCATCCACCGCACTACCCCCTCCATCGTTCAGTGACATATATATCCAAACAGGCGCACTGTGTACCTTCACCTAACTCATCCATCGCACTACCCCCTCAATCCCTCACTGACATATCTATCCAAACAGGCGCACTGCGCACCTTCACCTAACTCATCCACAGCACTAAACCCTCCATCCCTCAGTGACATATATATCCAAACAGGCGCACTGCGCACCTTCACCTAACTCATCCACCGCACTACCCCCTCAATCTCTCAGTGACATATATCCAAACAGGTGCACTGCGCACCTTCACCTAACTCATCCATCGCATTACCCCCTCCATCCCTCAGTGACATATATATCCAAACAGGCGCACTGCGCACCTTCACCTAACTCATCCGTCGCACTACCCCCTCAATCCCACAGTGACATATATATCCAAACAGACGCACTGCGCACCTGCACCTAACTCATCCATCGCACTACCCCCTCCATCCCACAGTGACATATATATCCAAAAAGGTGCACTTCGCACCTTCACCTAACTCATCCACCGCACTACCCCCTCCATCCCTCAGTGACATATATATCTAAACAGGTGCACTGCGCACCTTCACCTAACTCATCCACCGCACTACCCCCTCAATCCCTCAGTGACATATATCCAAACAGGCGCACTGCGCACCTTCACCTAACTCATCCATCGCACTACCCCCTCCATCCCTCAGTGACATATATGTCCAAACAGGCGCACTGCGCACCTTCACCTAACTCATTCACCGCACTACCCCCTCAATACCTCAGTGACATATGTCCAAACAGGCGCACTGCGCACCTGCACCTAACTCATCCATCGCACTACCCCCTCAATCCCACAGTGACATATATATCCAAACAGGCACACTGCGCACCTGCACCTAACTCATCCATCACACTACCCCCTCAATCCCACAGTGACATATATATCCAAACAGGCGCACTGCGCACCTTCACCTAACTCATCCACCGCACTACCCCCTCAATCCCTCAGTGACATATATATCCAAACAGGCGCACTGCGCACCTGCACCTAACTCATCCATCGCACTACCCCCTCAATCCCACAGTGACATATATATCCAAACAGGCGCACTGCGCACCTTCACCTAACTCATCCACCGCACTACACCCTCAATCCCACAGTGACATATATCCAAACAGGCGCATTGCGCACCTTCACCTAACTGATCCATCGCACTACCCCCTCCATCCCTCAGAGACATATATATCCAAACAGGCGCACTGCGCATCTTCACCTAACTCATCCACCGCACTACCCCCTCCATCCCTCAGTGACATATATCCAACCGGGCGCACTGCGCACCTTCACCTAACTCATCCACTGCACTACCCCCTCCATCCCTCAGTGACATATATATCCAAACAGGCGCACTGCACACCTTCACCTAACTCATCCAACGCACTACCCCCTCAATCCCACAGTGACATATATCCAAACAGGCGCACTGCGCCCCTTCACCTAACTCATCCACCGCACTACCCCCTCCATCCCTCAGTGACATATATATCCAAAGAGGCGCACTGCACACCTTCACCTAACTCATCCACCGCACTAGCCCCTCAATCCCTCAGTGACATATACCCCCTCAATCCCTCAGTGACATATATATCCAAACAAGTGCACTGCACACCTTCACCTAACTCATCCACCGCACTACCCCCTCAATCCCTCAGTGACATATATATCCAAACAGGCGCACTGTGCACCTTCACCTAACTCATCCACCGCACTACACCCTCCATCCCTCAGTGACATATATCCAAACAGGCACACTGTGCACCTTCACCTAACTCATCCATCGCACTACCCCCTCCATCCCTCAGTGACATATATCCAAACAAGCGCACTACGCACCTTCACCTAACTCATCCGCCGCACTACCCCCTCCATCCCTCAGTGACATATATATCCAAACAGGCACACTGCGCACCGTCACCTAACTCATCCATCGCACTACCCCCTCCATCCCTCAGTGACATATATGTCCAAACAGGCGCACTGCGCACCTTCAACTAACTCATTCACCGCACTACCCCCTCAATACCTCAGTGACATATGTCCAAACAGGCGCACTGCGCACCTGCACCTAACTCATCCATCGCACTACCCCCTCAATCCCACAGTGACATATATATCCAAACAGGCGCACTGCGCACCTGCACCTAACTCATCCATCGCACTACCCCCTCAATCCCACAGTGACATATATATCCAAACAGGCGCACTGCGCACCTTCACCTAACTCATCCACCGCACTACCCCCTCAATCCCTCAGTGACATATATATCCAAACAGGCGCACTGCGCACCTGCACCTAACTCATCCATCACACTACCCCCTCAATCCCACAGTGACATATATATCCAAACAGGCGCACTGCGCACCTTCACCTAACTCATCCACCGCACTACCCCCTCAATCCCACAGTGACATATATCCAAACAGGCGCATTGCGCACCTTTACCTAACTGATCCATCGCACTACCCCCTCCATCCCTCAGAGACATATATATCCAAACAGGCGCACTGCGCATCTTCACCTAACTCATCCACCGCACTACCCCCTCCATCCCTCAGAGACATATATATCCAACCGGGCGCACTGCGCACCTTCACCTAACTGATCCACCGCACTACCCCCTCCATCCCTCAGTGACATATATATCCAAACAGGCGCACTGCACACCTTCACCTAACTCATCCAACGCACTACCCCCTCAATCCCACAGTGACATATATCCAAACAGGCGCACTGCGCCCCTTCACCTAACTCATCCACCGCACTACCCCCTCCATCCCTCAGTGACATATATATCCAAAGAGGCGCACTGCACACCTTCACCTAACTCATCCACCGCACTAGCCCCTCAATCCCTCAGTGACATATACCCCCTCAATCCCTCAGTGACATATATATCCAAACAAGTGCACTGCACACCTTCACCTAACTCATCCACTGCACTACCCCCTCAATCCCTCAGTGACATATATACCCAAACAGGCGCACTGTGCACCTTCACCTAACTCATCCACCGCACTACACCCTCCATCCCTCAGTGACATATATCCAAACAGGCACACTGTGCACCTTCACCTAACTCATCCATCGCACTACCCCCTCCATCCCTCAGTGACATATATCCAAACAAGCGCACTACGCACCTTCACCTAACTCATCTGCCGCACTACCCCCTCCATCCCTCAGTGACATATATATCCAAACAGGCACACTGCGCACCGTCACCTAACTCATCCACTGCACTACCCCCTCCATCCCTCAGTGACATATATATCCAAACAGGCGCACTGCGCACCTTCACCTAACTCATCCACTGCACTACCCCCTCCATCCCTCAGTGACATATATATCCAAACAGGCGCACTGCGCACCTTCACCTAACTCATCCACCGCACTACCCCCTCCATTCCTCAGTGACATATATATCCAAACAGGCGCACTGCACACCTTCACCTAACTCATCCACCGCACTACCCCCTCAATCCCTCAGTGACATATATATCCAAACAGGCGCCCTGCGCCCCTAAACCTAACTCATCCACCGCACTACCCCCTCCATCCCTCAGTGACATGTATATCCAAACAGGCGCACTGCGCACCTTCATCTAACTCATCCACCGCACTACCCCCTCCATCCCTCAGTGACATATACATCCAAACAGGCGCACTGCGCACCTTCACCTAACTCATCCACCGCACTACCCCCTCAATCACTCAGTGACATATACATCCAAACAGGTGCACTGCGCACCTTCACCTAACTCATCCACCGCACTACTCCCTCCATCCCTCAGTGACATATATATCCAAACAGGCGCACTGCGCACCTTCACCTAACTCATCCACCGCACTACCCCCTCAATCTCTCAGTGACATATATCCAAACAGGTGCACTGCGCACCTTCACCTAACTCATCCATCGCATTGCCCCCTCCATCCCTCAGTGACATATATATCCAAACAGGCGCACTGCGCACCTTCACCTAACTCATCCGTCGCACTACCCCCTCAATCCCACAGTGACATATATATCCAAACAGACGCACTGCGCACCTGCACCTAACTCATCCATCGCACTACCCCCTCCATCCCACAGTGACATATATATCCAAAAAGGTGCACTTCGCACCTTCACCTAACTCATCCACCGCACTACCCCCTCCATCCCTCAGTGACATATATATATAAACAGGTGCACTGCGCACCTTCACCTAACTCATCCACCGCACTACCCCCTCAATCCCTCAGTGACATATATCCAAACAGGCGCACTGCGCACCTTCACCTAACTCATCCATCGCACTACCCCCTCCATCCCTCAGTGACATATATGTCCAAACAGGCGCACTGCGCACCTTCACCTAACTCATTCACCGCACTACCCCCTCAATACCTCAGTGACATATGTCCAAACAGGCGCACTGCGCACCTGCACCTAACTCATCCATCGCACTACCCCCTCAATCCCACAGTGACATATATATCCAAACAGGCACACTGCGCACCTGCACCTAACTCATCCATCACACTACCCCCTCAATCCCACAGTGACATATATATCCAAACAGGCGTACTGCGCACCTTCACCTAACTCATCCACCGCACTACCCCCTCAATCCCTCAGTGACATATATATCCAAACAGGCGCACTGCGCACCTGCACCTAACTCATCCATCGCACTACCCCCTCAATCCCACAGTGACATATATATCCAAACAGGCGCACTGCGCACCTTCACCTAACTCATCCACCGCACTACCCCCTCAATCCCACAGTGACATATATCCAAACAGGCGCATTGCGCACCTTCACCTAACTGATCCATCGCACTACCCCCTCCATCCCTCAGAGACATATATATCCAAACAGGCGCACTGCGCATCTTCACCTAACTCATCCACCGCACTACCCCCTCCATCCCTCAGTGACATATATCCAACCGGGCGCACTGCGCACCTTCACCTAACTCATCCACCGCACTACCCCCTCCATCCCTCAGTGACATATATATCCAAACAGGCGCACTGCCCACCTTCACCTAACTCATCCAACGCACTACCCCCTCAATCCCACAGTGACATATATCCAAACAGGCGCACTGCGCCCCTTCACCTAACTCATCCACCGCACTACCCCCTCCATCCCTCAGTGACATATATATCCAAAGAGGCGCACTGCACACCTTCACCTAACTCATCCACCGCACTAGCCCCTCAATCCCTCAGTGACATATACCCCCTCAATCCCTCAGTGACATATATATCCAAACAAGTGCACTGCACACCTTCACCTAACTCATCCACCGCACTACCCCCTCAATCCCTCAGTGACATATATATCCAAACAGGCGCACTGTGCACCTTCACCTAACTCATCCACCGCACTACACCCTCCATCCCTCAGTGACATATATCCAAACAGGCACACTGTGCACCTTCACCTAACTCATCCATCGCACTACCCCCTCCATCCCTCAGTGACATATATCCAAACAAGCGCACTACGCACCTTCACCTAACTCATCCGCCGCACTACCCCCTCCATCCCTCAGTGACATATATATCCAAACAGGCACACTGCGCACCGTCACCTAACTCATCCATCGCACTACCCCCTCCATCCCTCAGTGACATATATGTCCAAACAGGCGCACTGCGCACCTTCAACTAACTCATTCACCGCACTACCCCCTCAATACCTCAGTGACATATGTCCAAACAGGCGCACTGCGCACCTGCACCTAACTCATCCATCGCACTACCCCCTCAATCCCACAGTGACATATATATCCAAACAGGCGCACTGCGCATCTGCACCTAACTCATCCATCGCACTACCCCCTCAATCCCACAGTGACATATATATCCAAACAGGCGCACTGCGCACCTTCACCTAACTCATCCACCGCACTACCCCCTCAATCCCTCAGTGACATATATATCCAAACAGGCGCACTGCGCACCTGCACCTAACTCATCCATCGCACTACCCCCTCAATCCCACAGTGACATATATATCCAAACAGGCGCACTGCGCACCTTCACCTAACTCATCCACCGCACTACCCCCTCAATCCCACAGTGACATATATCCAAACAGGCGCATTGCGCACCTTTACCTAACTGATCCATCGCACTACCCCCTCCATCCCTCAGAGACATATATATCCAAACAGGCGCACTGCGCATCTTCACCTAACTCATCCACCGCACTACCCCCTCCATCCCTCAGAGACATATATATCCAACCGGGCGCACTGCGCACCTTCACCTAACTGATCCACCGCACTACCCCCTCCATCCCTCAGTGACATATATATCCAAACAGGCGCACTGCACACCTTCACCTAACTCATCCAACGCACTACCCCCTCAATCCCACAGTGACATATATCCAAACAGGCGCACTGCGCCCCTTCACCTAACTCATCCACCGCACTACCCCCTCCATCCCTCAGTGACATATATATCCAAAGAGGCGCACTGCACACCTTCACCTAACTCATCCACCGCACTAGCCCCTCAATCCCTCAGTGACATATACCCCCTCAATCCCTCAGTGACATATATATCCAAACAAGTGCACTGCACACCTTCACCTAACTCATCCACCGCACTACCCCCTCAATCCCTCAGTGACATATATACCCAAACAGGCGCACTGTGCACCTTCACCTAACTCATCCACCGCACTACACCCTCCATCCCTCAGTGACATATATCCAAACAGGCACACTGTGCACCTTCACCTAACTCATCCATCGCACTACCCCCTCCATCCCTCAGTGACATATATCCAAACAAGCGCACTACGCACCTTCACCTAACTCATCTGCCGCACTACCCCCTCCATCCCTCAGTGACATATATATCCAAACAGGCACACTGCGCACCGTCACCTAACTCATCCACTGCACTACCCCCTCCATCCCTCAGTGACATATATATCCAAACAGGCGCACTGCGCACCTTCACCTAACTCATCCACTGCACTACCCCCTCCATCCCTCAGTGACATATATATCCAAACAGGCGCACTGCGCACCTTCACCTAACTCATCCACCGCACTACCCCCTCCATTCCTCAGTGACATATATATCCAAACAGGCGCACTGCACACCTTCACCTAACTCATCCACCGCACTACCCCCTCAATCCCTCAGTGACATATATATCCAAACAGGCGCACTGCGCCCCTAAACCTAACTCATCCACCGCACTACCCCCTCCATCCCTCAGTGACATGTATATCCAAACAGGCGCACTGCGCACCTTCATCTAACTCATCCACCGCACTACCCCCTCCATCCCTCAGTGACATATACATCCAAACAGGCGCACTGCGCACCTTCACCTAACTCATCCACCGCACTACCCCCTCAATCACTCAGTGACATATACATCCAAACAGGTGCACTGCGCACCTTCACCTAACTCATCCACCGCACTACTCCCTCCATCCCTCAGTGACATATATATCCAAACAGGCGCACTGCGCACCTTCACCTAACTCATCCACCGCACTACCCCCTCAATCTCTCAGTGACATATATCCAAACAGGCGCACTGCGCACCTTCACCTAACTCATCCATCGCACTACCCCCTCCATCCCTCAGTGACATATATGTCCAAACAGGCGCACTGCGCACCTTCACCTAACTCATTCACCGCACTACCCCCTCAATACCTCAGTGACATATGTCCAAACAGGCGCACTGCGCACCTGCACCTAACTCATCCATCGCACTACCCCCTCAATCCCACAGTGACATATATATCCAAACAGGCACACTGCGCACCTGCACCTAACTCATCCATCACACTACCCCCTCAATCCCACAGTGACATATATATCCAAACAGGCGTATTGCGCACCTTCACCTAACTCATCCACCGCACTACCCCCTCAATCCCTCAGTGACATATATATCCAAACAGGCGCACTGCGCACCTGCACCTAACTCATCCATCGCACTACCCCCTCAATCCCACAGTGACATATATATCCAAACAGGCGCACTGCGCACCTTCACCTAACTCATCCACCGCACTACCCCCTCAATCCCACAGTGACATATATCCAAACAGGCGCATTGCGCACCTTCACCTAACTGATCCATCGCACTACCCCCTCCATCCCTCAGAGACATATATATCCAAACAGGCGCACTGCGCATCTTCACCTAACTCATCCACCGCACTACCCCCTCCATCCCTCAGTGACATATATCCAACCGGGCGCACTGCGCACCTTCACCTAACTCATCCACCGCACTACCCCCTCCATCCCTCAGTGACATATATATCCAAACAGGCGCACTGCACACCTTCACCTAACTCATCCAACGCACTACCCCCTCAATCCCACAGTGACATATATCCAAACAGGCGCACTGCGCCCCTTCACCTAACTCATCCACCGCACTACCCCCTCCATCCCTCAGTGACATATATATCCAAAGAGGCGCACTGCACACCTTCACCTAACTCATCCACCGCACTAGCCCCTCAATCCCTCAGTGACATATACCCCCTCAATCCCTCAGTGACATATATATCCAAACAAGTGCACTGCACACCTTCACCTAACTCATCCACCGCACTACCCCCTCAATCCCTCAGTGACATATATATCCAAACAGGCGCACTGTGCACCTTCACCTAACTCATCCACCGCACTACACCCTCCATCCCTCAGTGACATATATCCAAACAGGCACACTGTGCACCTTCACCTAACTCATCCATCGCACTACCCCCTCCATCCCTCAGTGACATATATCCAAACAAGCGCACTACGCACCTTCACCTAACTCATCCGCCGCACTACCCCCTCCATCCCTCAGTGACATATATATCCAAACAGGCACACTGCGCACCGTCACCTAACTCATCCATCGCACTACCCCCTCCATCCCTCAGTGACATATATGTCCAAACAGGCGCACTGCGCACCTTCAACTAACTCATTCACCGCACTACCCCCTCAATACCTCAGTGACATATGTCCAAACAGGCGCACTGCGCACCTGCACCTAACTCATCCATCGCACTACCCCCTCAATCCCACAGTGACATATATATCCAAACAGGCGCACTGCGCACCTGCACCTAACTCATCCATCGCACTACCCCCTCAATCCCACAGTGACATATATATCCAAACAGGCGCACTGCGCACCTTCACCTAACTCATCCACCGCACTATCCCCTCAATCCCTCAGTGACATATATATCCAAACAGGCGCACTGCGCACCTGCACCTAACTCATCCATCGCACTACCCCCTCAATCCCACAGTGACATATATATCCAAACAGGCGCACTGCGCACCTTCACCTAACTCATCCACCGCACTACCCCCTCAATCCCACAGTGACATATATCCAAACAGGCGCATTGCGCACCTTTACCTAACTGATCCATCGCACTACCCCCTCCATCCCTCAGAGACATATATATCCAAACAGGCGCACTGCGCATCTTCACCTAACTCATCCACCGCACTACCCCCTCCATCCCTCAGAGACATATATATCCAACCGGGCGCACTGCACACCTTCACCTAACTCATCCAACGCACTACCCCCTCAATCCCACAGTGACATATATCCAAACAGGCGCACTGCGCCCCTTCACCTAACTCATCCACCGCACTACCCCCTCCATCCCTCAGTGACATATATATCCAAAGAGGCGCACTGCACACCTTCACCTAACTCATCCACCGCACTAGCCCCTCAATCCCTCAGTGACATATACCCCCTCAATCCCTCAGTGACATATATATCCAAACAAGTGCACTGCACACCTTCACCTAACTCATCCACCGCACTACCCCCTCAATCCCTCAGTGACATATTTACCCAAACAGGCACACTGTGCACCTTCACCTAACTCATCCACCGCACTACACCCTCCATCCCTCAGTGACATATATCCAAACAGGCACACTGTGCACCTTCACCTAACTCATCCATCGCACTACCCCCTCCATCCCTCAGTGACATATATCCAAACAAGCGCACTACGCACCTTCACCTAACTCATCTGCCGCACTACCCCCTCCATCCCTCAGTGACATATATATCCAAACAGGCACACTGCGCACCGTCACCTAACTCATCCACTGCACTACCCCCTCCATCCCTCAGTGACATATATATCCAAACAGGCGCACTGCGCACCTTCACCTAACTCATCCACTGCACTACCCCCTCCATCCCTCAGTGACATATATATCCAAACAGGCGCACTGCGCACCTTCACCTAACTCATCCACCGCACTACCCCCTCCATTCCTCAGTGACATATATATCCAAACAGGCGCACTGCACACCTTCACCTAACTCATCCACCGCACTACCCCCTCAATCCCTCAGTGACATATATATCCAAACAGGCGCACTGCGCCCCTAAACCTAACTCATCCACCGCACTACCCCCTCCATCCCTCAGTGACATGTATATCCAAACAGGCGCACTGCGCACCTTCATCTAACTCATCCACCGCACTACCCCCTCCATCCCTCAGTGACATATACATCCAAACAGGCGCACTGCGCACCTTCACCTAACTCATCCACCGCACTACCCCCTCAATCACTCAGTGACATATACATCCAAACAGGTGCACTGCGCACCTTCACCTAACTCATCCACCGCACTACTCCCTCCATCCCTCAGTGACATATATATCCAAACAGGCGCACTGTACACCTTCACCTAACTCATCCACCGCACTACCCCCTCCATCCCTCAGTGACATATACATCCAAACAGGCACACTGTGCACCTTTTCCTAACTCATCCATCGCACTACCCCCTCCATCCCTCAGTGATATATACATCCAAACAGGCGCACTGCGCACCTTCACCTAACTCATCCACCGCACTACCCTCTCAATCCCACATTGACATATATATCCAAACAGACGCACTGTGCACCTTCACCTAACTCATCCACCGCACTACCCCCTCCATGCCTCAGTGACATATATATCCAAACAGGCACACTGCGCACCTTCACCTAACTCATCCACTGCACTACCCCCTCAATCCCTCAGTGACATATATCCAAACAGGCGCACTGTGCACTTACACCTAACTCACCCACCGCACTACCCCCTCCATCCCTCAGTGACATATATATCCAAACAGGTGCACTGCACACCTTCACCTAACTCATCCACCGCACTACCCCCTCAATCCCACAGTGACATATATATCCAAACAGACGCACTGTGCACCGTCACCTAACTCATCCACCGCACTACCCCCTCCATCGTTCAGTGACATATATATCCAAACAGGCGCGCTCCACACCTTCACCTAACTCATCCACCGCACTACCGCCTCAATCCCGCAGTGACATATATATCCAAACAGGCGCACTGCACACCTTCACCTAACTCATCCACCGCACTACCCCCTCAATCCCACTGTGACATATATATCCAAATAGACGCACTGTGCACTGTCACCTAACTCATCCACCGCACTACCCCCTCCATCCCTCAGTGACATATATATCCAAACAGGCGTGCTCCACACCTTCACCCAACTCATCCACCGCATTACCCGCTCAATCCCGCAGTGACATATATATCCAAACAGGCGCACTGCGCACCTTCCCCTAACTCATCCACCGCACTACCCCCTCAATCCCTCAGTGACATATATCCAAACAGGCGCACTGCGCACCTTCACCTAACTCATCCACGGCACTACCCCCTCCATCCCTCAGTGACATATATATCCAAACAGGCGCACTGCACACCTTCCCCTAACTCATCCACCGCACTACCCCCTCAAGCCCTCAGTGACATATATCCAAACAGGCGCACTGCGCACCTTCACCAAACTCATCCACCACACTACCCCCTCAATCCCTCAGTGACATATGTATCCAAACAGGCGCACTGCGGACATTCACCTAACTCATCCACCGCACTACCCCCTCAATCCCTCAGTGACATATATCCAAACAGGCGCATTGCGCACTTTCACCTAACTCATCCACCGCACTACCCCCTCAATCCCTCAGTGACAAATATATATCCAAACAGGCGCACTGCGCACCTTCACCTAACTAATCCACCGCACTAACCCCTCCATCCCTCAGTGACATAAATATCCAAACAGGCGCACTGTGCACCTTCACCTTACTCATCCACCGCACTACCCCCTCTATCACTCAGTGAAATATATATCCAAACAGGCGCACTGCACACCTTCACCTAACTCATCCACCGCACTACCCCCTCATTCCCTCAGTGACATATATTCAAACAGGCGCACTGCGCACCTTCACCTAACTCATCCACCGCACTACCCCCTCAATCACTCAGTGACATGTACATCCAAACAGGTGCACTGCGCGCCTTCACCTAACTCATCCACCGCACTACCCCCTCCATCCCTCAGTGACATATATATCCAAACAGGCGCACTGTACACCTTCACCTAACTCATCCACCGCACTACCCCCTCCATCCCTCAGTGACATATACATCCAAACAGGCACACTGTGCACCTTCACCTAACTCATCCACCGCACTACCCTCTCAATCCCACATTGACATATATATCCAAACAGATGCAGTGTGCACCTTCACCTAACTCATCCACCGCACTACCCCCTCCATGCCTCAGTGACATATATATCCAAACAGGCGCACTGTGCACCTTCACCTAACTCATCCACTGCACTACCCCCTCAATCCCTCAGTGACATATATCCAAACAGGCGCACTGTGCACTTTCACCTAACTCATCCACCGCACTACCCCCTCCATCCCTCAGTGACATATATATCCAAACAGGCGCACTGCACACCTTCACCTAACTCATCCACCGCACTACCCCCTCAATCCCACCGTGACATATATATCCAAATAGACGCACTGTGCACTGTCACCTAACTCATCCACCGCACTACCCCCTCCATCGTTCAGTGACATATATATCCAAACAGGCGCGCTCCACACCTTCACCTAACTCATCCACCGCACTACCCCCTCAATCCCGCAGTGACATATATATCCAAACAGGCGCACTTCACACCTTCACCTAACTCATCCACCGCACTACCCCCTCAATCCCACCGTGACATATATATCCAAATAGATGCACTGTGCACTGTCACCTAACTCATCCACTGCACTACCCCCTCCATCCCTCAGTGACATATATATCCAAACAGGCACGCTCCACACCTTCACCTAACTCATCCACCGCACTACCCCCTCAATCCCGCAGTGACAAATATATATCCAAACAGGCGCACTGCGCACCTTCACCTAACTCATCCACGGCACTACCCCCTCCATCCCTCAGTGACATATATATCCAAACAGGCGCACTGCACACCTTCCCCTAACTCATCCACCGCACTACCCCCTCAAGCCCTCAGTGACATATATCCAAACAGGCGCACTGCGCACCTTCACCTAACTCATCCACCACACTACCCCCTCAATCCCTCAGTGACATATGTATCCAAACAGGCGCATTGTGGACATTCACCTAACTCATCCAGCACACTACCCCCTCAATCCCTCAGTGACATATATCCAAACAGGCGCATTGCGCACCTTCACCTAACTCATCCACCGCACTACCCCCTCAATCCCTCAGTGACAAATATATCAAAACAGGCGCACTGCGCACCTTCGCCTAACTCATCCACCGCACTACCCCCTCCATCCCTCAGTGACATATATATCCAAACAGGCGCACTGTGCACCTTCACCTTACTCATCCACCGCACTACCCCCTCCATCACTCAGTGAAATATATATCCAAACAGGCGCACTGCACACCTTCACCTAACTCATCCACCGCACGACCCCCTCATTCCCTCAGTGACATATATTCAAACAGGCGCACTGCGCACCTTCACCTAACTCATCCATCGCACTACCCCCTCAATCCCACAGTGACATATATGTCCAAACAGGCACACTGCGCACCTTCACCTAACTCATCCACCGCACTGCCCCCTCCATCCCTCAGTGACATATATATCCAAACAGGTGCATGTGCACCTTCACCTAACTCATCCACCGCACTACCCCCTCCATCCCTCAGTGACATATATATCCAAACAGGCGCACTGCGCACCTGCACCTAACTCATCCATCGCACTACCCCCTCAATCCCACAGTGACATATATATCCAAACAGGCGCACTGCGCACCTTCACCTAACTCATCCACCGCACTACCCCCTCAATCCCACAGTGACATATATCCAAACAGGCGCATTGCGCACCTTCACCTAACTGATCCATCGCACTACCCCCTCCATCCCTCAGAGACATATATATCCAAACAGGCGCACTGCGCATCTTCACCTAACTCATCCACCGCACTACCCCCTCCATCCCTCAGTGACATATATCCAACCGGGCGCACTGCGCACCTTCACCTAACTCATCCACCGCACTACCCCCTCCATCCCTCAGTGACATATATATCCAAACAGGCGCACTGCACACCTTCACCTAACTCATCCAACGCACTACCCCCTCAATCCCACAGTGACATATATCCAAACAGGCGCACTGCGCCCCTTCACCTAACTCATCCACCGCACTACCCCCTCCATCCCTCAGTGACATATATATCCAAAGAGGCGCACTGCACACCTTCACCTAACTCATCCACCGCACTAGCCCCTCAATCCCTCAGTGACATATACCCCCTCAATCCCTCAGTGACATATATATCCAAACAAGTGCACTGCACACCTTCACCTAACTCATCCACCGCACTACCCCCTCAATCCCTCAGTGACATATATATCCAAACAGGCGCACTGTGCACCTTCACCTAACTCATCCACCGCACTACACCCTCCATCCCTCAGTGACATATATCCAAACAGGCACACTGTGCACCTTCACCTAACTCATCCATCGCACTACCCCCTCCATCCCTCAGTGACATATATCCAAACAAGCGCACTACGCACCTTCACCTAACTCATCCGCCGCACTACCCCCTCCATCCCTCAGTGACATATATATCCAAACAGGCACACTGCGCACCGTCACCTAACTCATCCATCGCACTACCCCCTCCATCCCTCAGTGACATATATGTCCAAACAGGCGCACTGCGCACCTTCAACTAACTCATTCACCGCACTACCCCCTCAATACCTCAGTGACATATGTCCAAACAGGCGCACTGCGCACCTGCACCTAACTCATCCATCGCACTACCCCCTCAATCCCACAGTGACATATATATCCAAACAGGCGCACTGCGCACCTGCACCTAACTCATCCATCGCACTACCCCCTCAATCCCACAGTGACATATATATCCAAACAGGCGCACTGCGCACCTTCACCTAACTCATCCACCGCACTATCCCCTCAATCCCTCAGTGACATATATATCCAAACAGGCGCACTGCGCACCTGCACCTAACTCATCCATCGCACTACCCCCTCAATCCCACAGTGACATATATATCCAAACAGGCGCACTGCGCACCTTCACCTAACTCATCCACCGCACTACCCCCTCAATCCCACAGTGACATATATCCAAACAGGCGCATTGCGCACCTTTACCTAACTGATCCATCGCACTACCCCCTCCATCCCTCAGAGACATATATATCCAAACAGGCGCACTGCGCATCTTCACCTAACTCATCCACCGCACTACCCCCTCCATCCCTCAGAGACATATATATCCAACCGGGCGCACTGCACACCTTCACCTAACTCATCCAACGCACTACCCCCTCAATCCCACAGTGACATATATCCAAACAGGCGCACTGCGCCCCTTCACCTAACTCATCCACCGCACTACCCCCTCCATCCCTCAGTGACATATATATCCAAAGAGGCGCACTGCACACCTTCACCTAACTCATCCACCGCACTAGCCCCTCAATCCCTCAGTGACATATACCCCCTCAATCCCTCAGTGACATATATATCCAAACAAGTGCACTGCACACCTTCACCTAACTCATCCACCGCACTACCCCCTCAATCCCTCAGTGACATATATACCCAAACAGGCACACTGTGCACCTTCACCTAACTCATCCACCGCACTACACCCTCCATCCCTCAGTGACATATATCCAAACAGGCACACTGTGCACCTTCACCTAACTCATCCATCGCACTACCCCCTCCATCCCTCAGTGACATATATCCAAACAAGCGCACTACGCACCTTCACCTAACTCATCTGCCGCACTACCCCCTCCATCCCTCAGTGACATATATATCCAAACAGGCACACTGCGCACCGTCACCTAACTCATCCACTGCACTACCCCCTCCATCCCTCAGTGACATATATATCCAAACAGGCGCACTGCGCACCTTCACCTAACTCATCCACTGCACTACCCCCTCCATCCCTCAGTGACATATATATCCAAACAGGCGCACTGCGCACCTTCACCTAACTCATCCACCGCACTACCCCCTCCATTCCTCAGTGACATATATATCCAAACAGGCGCACTGCACACCTTCACCTAACTCATCCACCGCACTACCCCCTCAATCCCTCAGTGACATATATATCCAAACAGGCGCACTGCGCCCCTAAACCTAACTCATCCACCGCACTACCCCCTCCATCCCTCAGTGACATGTATATCCAAACAGGCGCACTGCGCACCTTCATCTAACTCATCCACCGCACTACCCCCTCCATCCCTCAGTGACATATACATCCAAACAGGCGCACTGCGCACCTTCACCTAACTCATCCACCGCACTACCCCCTCAATCACTCAGTGACATATACATCCAAACAGGTGCACTGCGCACCTTCACCTAACTCATCCACCGCACTACTCCCTCCATCACTCAGTGACATATATATCCAAACAGGCGCACTGTACACCTTCACCTAACTCATCCACCGCACTACCCCCTCCATCCCTCAGTGACATATACATCCAAACAGGCACACTGTGCACCTTTTCCTAACTCATCCATCGCACTACCCCCTCCATCCCTCAGTGATATATACATCCAAACAGGCGCACTGCGCACCTTCACCTAACTCATCCACCGCACTACCCTCTCAATCCCACATTGACATATATATCCAAACAGACGCACTGTGCACCTTCACCTAACTCATCCACCGCACTACCCCCTCCATGCCTCAGTGACATATATATCCAAACAGGCACACTGCGCACCTTCACCTAACTCATCCACTGCACTACCCCCTCAATCCCTCAGTGACATATATCCAAACAGGCGCACTGTGCACTTACACCTAACTCACCCACCGCACTACCCCCTCCATCCCTCAGTGACATATATATCCAAACAGGTGCACTGCACACCTTCACCTAACTCATCCACCGCACTACCCCCTCAATCCCACAGTGACATATATATCCAAACAGACGCACTGTGCACCGTCACCTAACTCATCCACCGCACTACCCCCTCCATCGTTCAGTGACATATATATCCAAACAGGCGCGCTCCACACCTTCACCTAACTCATCCACCGCACTACCGCCTCAATCCCGCAGTGACATATATATCCAAACAGGCGCACTGCACACCTTCACCTAACTCATCCACCGCACTACCCCCTCAATCCCACTGTGACATATATATCCAAATAGACGCACTGTGCACTGTCACCTAACTCATCCACCGCACTACCCCCTCCATCCCTCAGTGACATATATATCCAAACAGGCGTGCTCCACACCTTCACCCAACTCATCCACCGCATTACCCGCTCAATCCCGCAGTGACATATATATCCAAACAGGCGCACTGCGCACCTTCCCCTAACTCATCCACCGCACTACCCCCTCAATCCCTCAGTGACATATATCCAAACAGGCGCACTGCGCACCTTCACCTAACTCATCCACGGCACTACCCCCTCCATCCCTCAGTGACATATATATCCAAACAGGCGCACTGCACACCTTCCCCTAACTCATCCACCGCACTACCCCCTCAAGCCCTCAGTGACATATATCCAAACAGGCGCACTGCGCACCTTCACCAAACTCATCCACCACACTACCCCCTCAATCCCTCAGTGACATATGTATCCAAACAGGCGCACTGCGGACATTCACCTAACTCATCCACCGCACTACCCCCTCAATCCCTCAGTGACATATATCCAAACAGGCGCATTGCGCACTTTCACCTAACTCATCCACCGCACTACCCCCTCAATCCCTCAGTGACAAATATATATCCAAACAGGCGCACTGCGCACCTTCACCTAACTAATCCACCGCACTAACCCCTCCATCCCTCAGTGACATAAATATCCAAACAGGCGCACTGTGCACCTTCACCTTACTCATCCACCGCACTACCCCCTCTATCACTCAGTGAAATATATATCCAAACAGGCGCACTGCACACCTTCACCTAACTCATCCACCGCACTACCCCCTCATTCCCTCAGTGACATATATTCAAACAGGCGCACTGCGCACCTTCACCTAACTCATCCACCGCACTACCCCCTCAATCACTCAGTGACATGTACATCCAAACAGGTGCACTGCGCGCCTTCACCTAACTCATCCACCGCACTACCCCCTCCATCCCTCAGTGACATATATATCCAAACAGGCGCACTGTACACCTTCACCTAACTCATCCACCGCACTACCCCCTCCATCCCTCAGTGACATATACATCCAAACAGGCACACTGTGCACCTTCACCTAACTCATCCACCGCACTACCCTCTCAATCCCACATTGACATATATATCCAAACAGATGCAGTGTGCACCTTCACCTAACTCATCCACCGCACTACCCCCTCCATGCCTCAGTGACATATATATCCAAACAGGCGCACTGTGCACCTTCACCTAACTCATCCACTGCACTACCCCCTCAATCCCTCAGTGACATATATCCAAACAGGCGCACTGTGCACTTTCACCTAACTCATCCACCGCACTACCCCCTCCATCCCTCAGTGACATATATATCCAAACAGGCGCACTGCACACCTTCACCTAACTCATCCACCGCACTACCCCCTCAATCCCACCGTGACATATATATCCAAATAGACGCACTGTGCACTGTCACCTAACTCATCCACCGCACTACCCCCTCCATCGTTCAGTGACATATATATCCAAACAGGCGCGCTCCACACCTTCACCTAACTCATCCACCGCACTACCCCCTCAATCCCGCAGTGACATATATATCCAAACAGGCGCACTTCACACCTTCACCTAACTCATCCACCGCACTACCCCCTCAATCCCACCGTGACATATATATCCAAATAGATGCACTGTGCACTGTCACCTAACTCATCCACTGCACTACCCCCTCCATCCCTCAGTGACATATATATCCAAACAGGCACGCTCCACACCTTCACCTAACTCATCCACCGCACTACCCCCTCAATCCCGCAGTGACAAATATATATCCAAACAGGCGCACTGCGCACCTTCACCTAACTCATCCACGGCACTACCCCCTCCATCCCTCAGTGACATATATATCCAAACAGGCGCACTGCACACCTTCCCCTAACTCATCCACCGCACTACCCCCTCAAGCCCTCAGTGACATATATCCAAACAGGCGCACTGCGCACCTTCACCTAACTCATCCACCACACTACCCCCTCAATCCCTCAGTGACATATGTATCCAAACAGGCGCATTGTGGACATTCACCTAACTCATCCAGCACACTACCCCCTCAATCCCTCAGTGACATATATCCAAACAGGCGCATTGCGCACCTTCACCTAACTCATCCACCGCACTACCCCCTCAATCCCTCAGTGACAAATATATCAAAACAGGCGCACTGCGCACCTTCGCCTAACTCATCCACCGCACTACCCCCTCCATCCCTCAGTGACATATATATCCAAACAGGCGCACTGTGCACCTTCACCTTACTCATCCACCGCACTACCCCCTCCATCACTCAGTGAAATATATATCCAAACAGGCGCACTGCACACCTTCACCTAACTCATCCACCGCACGACCCCCTCATTCCCTCAGTGACATATATTCAAACAGGCGCACTGCGCACCTTCACCTAACTCATCCATCGCACTACCCCCTCAATCCCACAGTGACATATATGTCCAAACAGGCACACTGCGCACCTTCACCTAACTCATCCACCGCACTGCCCCCTCCATCCCTCAGTGACATATATATCCAAACAGGTGCATGTGCACCTTCACCTAACTCATCCACCGCACTACCCCCTCCATCCCTCAGTTACATATATATCCAAACAGGCGCACTGCACACCTTCACCTAACTCATCCACCGCACTACCCCCTCAATCCCACCGTGACATATATATCCAAATAGACGCACTGTGCACTGTCACCTAACTCATCCACCGCACTATCCCCTCCATCGTTCAGTGACATATATATCCAAACAGGCGCGCTCCACACCTTCACCTAACTCATCCACCGCACTACCCCCTCAATCCCGCAGTGACATATATATCCAAACAGGCGCACTGCACACCTTCACCTAACTCATCCACCGCACTACCCTCTCAATCCCACATTGACATATATATCCAAACAGATGCACTGAGCACCTTCACCTAACTCATCCACCGCACTACCCCCTCCATGCCTCAGTGACATATATATCCAAACAGGCGCACTGTGCACCTTCACCTAACTCATCCACTGCACTACCCCCTCAATCCCTCAGTGACATATATCCAAACAGGCGCACTGTGCACTTTCACCTAACTCATCCACCGCACTACCCCCTCCATCGTTCAGTGACATATATATCCAAACAGGCGCGCTCCACACCTTCACCTAACTCATCCACCGCACTACCCCCTCAATCCCGCAGTGACATATATATCCAAACAGGCGCACTTCACACCTTCACCTAACTCATCCACCGCACTACCCCCTCAATCCCACCGTGACATATATATCCAAATAGATGCACTGTGCACTGTCACCTAACTCATCCACTGCACTACCCCCTCCATCCCTCAGTGACATATATATCCAAACAGGCACGCTCCACACCTTCACCTAACTCATCCACCGCACTACCCCCTCAATCCCGCAGTGACAAATATATATCCAAACAGGCGCACTGCGCACCTTCACCTAACTCATCCACGGCACTACCCCCTCCATCCCTCAGTGACATATATATCCAAACAGGCGCACTGCACACCTTCCCCTAACTCATCCACCGCACTACCCCCTCAAGCCCTCAGTGACATATATCCAAACAGGTGCACTGCGCACCTTCACCTAACTCATCCACCACACTACCCCCTCAATCCCTCAGTGACATATGTATCCAAACAGGCGCATTGTGGACATTCACCTAACTCATCCAGCACACTACCCCCTCAATCCCTCAGTGACATATATCCAAACAGGCGCATTGCGCACCTTCACCTAACTCATCCACCGCACTACCCCCTCAATCCCTCAGTGACAAATATATCCAAACAGGCGCACTGCGCACCTTCGCCTAACTCATCCACCGCACTACCCCCTCCATCCCTCAGTGACATATATATCCAAACAGGCGCACTGTGCACCTTCACCTTACTCATCCACCGCACTACCCCCTCCATCACTCAGTGAAATATATATCCAAACAGGCGCACTGCACACCTTCACCTAACTCATCCACCGCACGACCCCCTCATTCCCTCAATGACATATATTCAAACAGGCGCACTGCGCACCTTCACCTAACTCATCCATCGCACTACCCCCTCAATCCCACAGTGACATATATGTCCAAACAGGCACACTGCGCACCTTCACCTAACTCATCCACCGCACTGCCCCCTCCATCCCTCAGTGACATATATATCCAAACAGGTGCATGTGCACCTTCACCTAACTCATCCACCGCACTACCCCCTCCATCCCTCAGTGACATATATATCCAAACAGGCGCACTGCACACCTTCACCTAACTCATCCACCGCACTACCCCCTCAATCCCACCGTGACATATATATCCAAATAGACGCACTGTGCACTGTCACCTAACTCATCCACCGCACTACCCCCTCAATCCCACCGTGACATATATATCCAAATAGACGCACTGTGCACTGTCACCTAACTCATCCACCGCACTATCCCCTCCATCGTTCAGTGACATATATATCCAAACAGGCGCGCTCCACACCTTCACCTAACTCATCCACCGCACTACCCCCTCAATCCCGCAGTGACATATATATCCAAACAGGCGCACTGCACACCTTCACCTAACTCATCCACCGCACTACCCTCTCAATCCCACATTGACATATATATCCAAACAGATGCACTGTGCACCTTCACCTAACTCATCCACCGCACTACCCCCTCCATGCCTCAGTGACATATATATCCAAACAGGCGCACTGTGCACCTTCACCTAACTCATCCACTGCACTACCCCCTCAATCCCTCAGTGACATATATCCAAACAGGCGCACTGTGCACTTTCACCTAACTCATCCACCACACTACCCCCTCCATCCCTCAGTGACATATATATCCAAACAGGCGCACTGCACACCTTCACCGAACTCATCCACCGCACTACCCCCTCAATCCCACCATGACATATATATCCAAATAGACGCACTGTGCACTGTCACCTAACTCATCCACCGCACTACCCCCTCCATCGTTCAGTGACATATATATCCAAACAGGCGCGCTCAACACCTTCACCTAACTCATCCACCGCACTACCCCCTCAATCCCGCAGTGACATATATATCCAAACAGGCGCACTGCACACCTTCACCTAACTCATCCACCGCACTACCCCCTCAATCCCACCTTGACATATATATCCAAATAGACGCACTGTGCACTGTCACCTAACTCATCCACTGCACTACCCCCTCCATCCCTCAGTGACATATATATCCAAACAGGCACGCTCCACACCTTCACCTAACTCATCCACCGCACTACCCCCTCAATCCTGCAGTGACATATATATCCAAACAGGCGCACTGCGCACCTTCCCCTAACTCATCCACTGCACTACCCGCTCAATCCCTCAGTGACATATATCCAAACAGGCGCACTGCGCACCTTCACCTAACTCATCCACGGCACTACCCCCTCCATCCCTCAGTGACATATATATCCAAACAGGCGCACTGCACACCTTCCCCTAACTCATCCACCGCACTACCCCCTCAAGCCCCCAGTGACATATATCCAAACAGGCGCACTGCGCACCTTCACCTAACTCATCCACCACACTACCCCCTCAATCCCTCAGTGACATATGTATCCAAACAGGCGTATTGTGGACATTCACCTAACTCATCCAGCGCACTACCCCCTCAATCCCTCAGTGACATATATCCAAACAGGCGCATTGCGCACCTTCACCTAACTCATCCACCGCACTACCCCCTCAATCCCTCAGTGACAAATATATCCAAACAGGCGCACTGCGCACCTTCGCCTAACTCATCCACCGCACTACCCCCTCCATCCCTCAGTGACATATATATCCAAACAGGCGCACTGTGCACCTTCACCTTACTCATCCACCGCACTACCCCCTCCATCACTCAGTGAAATATATATCCAAACAGGCGCACTGCACACCTTCACCTAACTCATCCACCGCACTACCCCCTCATTCCCTCAGTGACATATATTCAAACAGGCGCACTGCGCACCTTCACCTAACTCATCCATCGCACTACCCCCTCAATCCCACAGTGACATATATGTCCAAACAGGCGCACTGCACACCTTCCCCTAACTCATCCACTGCACTACCCCCTCAAACCCTCAGTGACATATATCCAAACAGGCACACTGCGCACCTTCACCTAACTCATCCACCGCACTGCCCCCTCCATCCCTCAGTGACATATATATCCAAACAGGTGCATGTGCACCTTCACCTAACTCATCCACCGCACTACCCCCTCCATCCCTCAGTGACATATATATCCAAACAGGCGCACTGCACACTTATACCTAACTCATCTACCGCACTACCCCCTCCATCCCTCAGTGACATATATATCCAAACAGGCGCACTGCGCACCTTCACCTAACTCATCCACAGCACTACCCCCTCAATCCCTCAGTGACATATATATCCAAACAGGCGCACTGCGCACCTTCACCTAACTCATCCACCGCACTACCCCCTCAATCCCTCAGTGACATATATCCAAACAGGTGCACTGCGCACCTTCACCTAATTCATCCATCGCACTACCCCCTCCATCCCTTAGTGACATAAATATCCAAACAGGCAAACTGCGCACCTTCACCTAACTCATCCACCGCACTACCCCCTCAATCCCCAGTGACATATATATCCAAACAGGCGCTCTGCGCACCTTTACCTAACTCATCCGTCGCACTACCTCCTCAATCCCACAGTGACATATATATCCAAACAGACGCACTGCACACCTTCACCTAACTCATCCACCACACTACCCCCTCAATCCCACAGTGACATATATACAAACAGGCACACTGTGCACCTTCACCTAACTCATCCACCGCACTACCCCCTCAATCCCTCAGTGACATATATCCAAACAGGCGCATTGTGCACCTTCACCTAAATCATCCACCGCACTACCCCCTCAATCCCTCAGTGACATATATCCAAACAGGCGCACTGTGCACTTTCACCTAACTCATCCACCGCACTACCCCCCTCAATCCCACAGTGACATATATATCCAAACAGGCGCACTGTAAAGCTTCACCTAACTCATCCACCACACTACCCCCTCAATCCCACAGTGACATATATATCCAAACAGGCGCACTGCACACCTTCACCTAACTCATCCAACGCACTACCCCCTCAATCCCACAGTGACATATATCCAAACAGGCGCACTGCGCACCTTAACCTAACTCATCCACCGCACTACCCCCTCAATCCCTCAGTGACATATATCCAAACAGGCCCACTGTGCACCTTCACCTAACTCATCCACCACACTACCCCCTCAATCCCTCAGTGACATATATCCAAACAGGCGCACTATGCACCTTCACCTAACTCACCCACTGCACTACCCCCCTCAATCCCACAGTGACATATATCCAAACAGGCGCACTGCACACCTTCACCAACTCATCCACCGCACTACCCCCTCAGTCCCTCATTGACATGTATATCCAAACAGGCGCACTGTGCACCTTCAACTAATCTAACTCATTTACTGCATAGTGTTCCAGGAAAAGACCCAGCAGTGCCCCCTTCTAAGTCCCTGTGTTCAGTCTCAAATACCAACCAATCCCTCGAACAACAGCCAACACTCCCCTGCTGCAATCGCAATCAATGAGGTGGTTGCAAAGGCATAATCGCACCTGCAAACCAGCTAGCAGCTGGCTGCAGTGCCCAGACGAGCCAAACGAGGAACAGATTGCCGTCAACCAGCATCAACAGATAAGGTAAGCACAATCTCACTGACACTAATTACCACTTTAGCATTCACCCCACCATACAACACACCACCACCCGGAAACAAGTACACCAACCACTCACATCCCTCACACTCACTAGGAAATCCATTCTGAACATAAACTGTTTTATAAACCTATCATATTGTGAAACCTAGGCCCTTCTCCCACTAAACAGGATTCTCAAATCTAGGTGTGATCCCAGTATCACTAACTGTATTGTGAAACCTAGGCCACTCTCCCACTATACAAGATTCTCAAATCTAGGTGTGTTCTCCCGTACCAAAATTGTATTGTTAAACCTAGGCCTTTCTCCCAGTACACAGGGTTCTCAAATTTAGGAGTGTTCCCTGTACTGCTAATTGTATTGTGAAACCTAGGCCTTTCTCCCACTACCCAGGGTTCTCAAATCTAGCTGTGATCCCAGTATCGCTAACTGTATTGTGAAACCTTGGCCACTCTCCCACTATACAAGATTCTCAAATCTAGGTATGTTCTCCCGTACCAAAATTGTATTGTTAAACCTAGGCCTTTCTCCCAGTACACAGGGTTCTCAAATTTAGGAGTGTTCCCTGTACTGCTAATTGTTTTGTGAAACCTAGGCCTTTCTCCCACTACCCAGGGTTCTCAAATCTAGGTGTGCTTGTGAGGAATTCGACCATCCGCACAGGGAGAGTGTGCTCACCTGGACTTTTTGATTTTTTATTAATTGAAAAGAATTCATGATGGGAGATTAACCTCTGTAAAATATGTGGGGGCATTCCCACACATATTTTCCACACTCACCGCACAGCAGAAAAATAGTCATGTACTCTTGGAGGATACAGCTTACCAGCGCTGCCCCACCGTGATATGTAGTTGACACCTGACAGCTGTGGGTACATCAAAAGCCTCTGGCCCTGGGCAGCATTATTAGCATTTCAAGGCCCCATGGATTAGCATCCCTATTGTTACACCTTGTTGGTGGCAGCACATGCTGAAGAATGTTAATTAGAAGGCCTCAGGGAAGGCATGGGTGCAGAAAGTGACAATGGAGACCAGTGTCATGCCCTTGCATTGGTGGCGAGTATGGGATAGATGGAAACGGGTCCACCATTGCTTGTCCCTTCACACTTCACATGCCTTTTCTCGCGTGGTCTAGTTGTTTGTCCAGTCCAGCTGCCGCCGGAACTATATCATCCAGGCAGTTTCTGGGGCGGGTGCGTTGCAACGTTCCTGGATTTCTCCTGTGTTGTTACGCTCCTCATAGTGTTCCCTTAGCGGTGCTCCGCTCGCTTTTCTACCCTCTGTGCTTACCTTTTCTCTGCATCTTTTTCACCTTATGTTTCTTCTCCCTCCCTGGCATGCTTCGGCACTCCTTCTGCTTGCTTCCAGCCCCGTCTACCTTTGTTTGCTCTGGCTTTTCGTAGCCCGCATGTCCTGCTCTTACCTTCTGTTTCCTCTCTCCTGTTTTTGCCTTCTTGGTCCTCGTCAGCCTTCATCTTGCCTAGCTGTTTGTTGCTTACCTGAACCCTGTGTCCAGCTCCCTCCTGGATTCTGCGTGTGGCCATCTGGCCTGGGTATTTTCCTCCTTGAGTTGTGCTTCTGCTCGAGCCCTCGTATCCTCAAGGGTCCGCCTACTTCTGTTTCCACTCTTCGCTTCGATCACCACATCCCTGCTGGTTTTTTTTATGTCAAGTGGCTTTTTCCCCATTCACAGGCAGTCTCAGGAGAGGAATCGCCGATCCACTTATTATAGTGATCACGGTGGCTTCCTTCCGTGACAGGCCATTCCTTTGTAAAAAAAGGAGCTACCACTGCGGAAAAGGACAAAGAAGCCGGTCACACGCGTGATATCCTCAGGTGAGGAGGAGGGGGTGGAAGGGAGGACCGATACCTCAGAAGTAAAGGAAGATAATTCCGACCCTGCTGATAACCAGAGACCAACACCTCTTTGTAATGCAATGTGTCAACTTGGTACTAACACCCCTCCTTGGTATGAAAGGGCAGTGAATGTCCTGTCTGGAACCACTCCTTTCAGAGCAGGGAAGTACATGAATTGTAGGAGACAAAAGTCTGCCTGCAACCCCTACTTTAAAGGAGGCCAATGATGTGACCAAGCGCTGCTTAGGACTCAATTAATTAGAGAGACACTTTGATGTACAGCAGAAAGGAAGAATGGTGGGACTTAGAAGTATATGTTGTCATGCTTCCCCTGTGTGTTGTCAAGTGCTCTGATTCTTACCTGAAGCATCACTGAAGATTGTTGGTGGGGACCCAGGATTGGTTCATTAAGGTGGGCTTAGACTTCACCAATCACTGGGGCCCATTCGGATTTAAAAGAGGGCTGAGCCCCTCACTGATCAGATCATCTGAAGACTTTGCAAGGAGTAGGAAGAAGGACTCATTTTGACCCGAACCTAAGATACAGTCTACCTTACATCTTCCACCAGTGAAAGAAGGCAAGGAGTTCCAAGAGGGAAGCAAGATCTCTCCCCTAAACATCTCCTCCCAGGGAACAGAGGGAGATACCAGACTTAGAAGACCCATCCAGCAGCTCCAGAACCGGTACCCAGACAGCACACAGTGTGCCCTGCTAGGTTTCTGCTAGGTTCTGACAGCAAACTTCCTAGGTGGGAAGTGCCGGAGAGTCTCTGGACAAAGGACAAGGCCGTTGCCTGCTAGCCCCTCCTGACCTTTGGGCCATCCACATTGAAAGGACACGAGCCCTGCGAAGAAGCTAAGAGGAGTGCCACACAAGCATCATCCAGAGTCCATCTTTTTAAGTAAAATTTAGAGACAGTTGCAGTCACCAGAGCAGTCCGAGATGCCTTGACCAGCATTCCAGATCTGCCAATCAGCACAAAGACAAACATTCTTGGCCCTGAGCTGCCGTGCCGGACAGCATGTAGACGTCCGTCCAGCCACACTTGCCAAACTTCCTGCCGCCTGGTGCCCACAGCTGTCTCCCACTATTAACTCTGTCTCACGGGCTGCAAAGGGCCCTGGAATTGCCTCGACACTATTGAGCACTATCGAGCACCAAGAACTTCTTCAGCACCAGGTACATTGTGGTTCTACCTTCCCGGTCCTTCTCTGACGGCCCCTAGAGGCAGTAATGACCCTTTGCCCCTTTGGTGTTTAAACCAAATAATCTTGAACTATAAGAATGATTACTTTACCATCTTCCCTCCTGTCAGTATCCAGAGTGCATCCCTTTTCTTTGTGAAACTGTCTGTCCTCTGTGTTCCTTTACAGTGTGTGTGGTAATTGTAGTGTGCTAGAACTGTCTGTTGTAGTAATAATAAAGTAGATTTTTTTATACAACCTTGACTGGACAGTCCCTTTTATCATTGGGTAATAATTGTATTTTCGTTGTGTTGCAACTAACCAACAATCCACGACCTTGCAGAGATAAGCCTGCCATTCCATCCACATTACCAAAATTGGACAAGGAGGTTTGTAATTTACTTGTGTTGCAATCTATTCAGAATCCTTGTAGTGTACTAGAAGTGTTGGGTTGATTGATGGTTTAGAAACTGATATTCATACCTGGACCGCTGGTGCCCCAGAAGGTGATCCGTCACAGTGCTCTCACATATCTGCCTATATATCGTGGAACCTAGTCCTTCGCCCATTAGACAGGAATACCAAGCTAGTTTTACCTCTGATATATGTCTATTATATTGTGAGACCTAGTAGGCGTCCCACTAGACAAGGTGTGCTGCCCAGCGGCTGCCATTTGCCCTACCCCAGAACCTCACCACCGACCAGGAACACCCAGCTACCCACATAAGGCATTTACTTAGAGCCATACTTTGCCCCAGTCAAACGCAAACCCACAGTCTAATTGATGGAGCTAGTTAGTCCAATGGCAAATGGACCCAATTAAATAACCCCTAGTAACCAGACGTTGCCCTGCTTCTAAACTCGGCCATTAGAAAATAGAACTCCAGAACAATAAATAAATCACTACCCGGGCAAACACCGTTGAAAACCCTACAGGCCGGCCACAGCTCCTGTAACCAAAGTCTGAGCTATCGCACCACCAAAAACGCTAAGATACCCCATCAAAGAGCAGGACGCCACCAAAGAGAAATGGAAAATAGACAAAACCAACCAGATACGCGCCCGACTCCAGCAGAAACCGTTACAAATACAGAACACGTGCCGGAAAATACCCCAGCCAATGAAACAAATATTACAAGAAGAGATAAATCCCTATATCTGACACAGTATCTCGCAACCACCTCACCGCCTCGACAATCTATCAGCGCTAATACATCCATGAACGCCAAGAACTGGGAGGAACCCCGCAGGAAGAGATGACCCAAGAAGGGGAAGGAATGAAACCGACACCCTCACCACTTACATCACAAAAACACAAGGGTACCACTAGCAACCACAGCAAAACATAGAAGATTAAGAAGCAGAAGAATGTATCATCAACCCGACAATCAACCTAACAGATAATTTCTGCAACGAGGCAGAATACATGGAGCACCAACCAAAAATAATTCTAACCACGTCAAAAAGATCCACTGCAACCTCATTAACGCCAGATCAATGGCCAAACATGCCACAGACGTTTTTGACCTTCTATGCAAAGTGGTATCGACATCCTAACCAAGACATGACCAGATGGCAACTACAAAACCACATTGCATAACTGCATCCCTGACAACTTGAAGTGTTCACAAGTAAACATGAAAAACAAAAGAGGCAGTGGACTGGCAGTAGCATCCATGGAACACCTCAAAATTAAAATGGATGAATCACTAAACAACAAAAACTGCGAATCCATGATCCTTCACCTAAAAGCAAACCTCAAAACAAACCTCAAATTCGTCCTGGTATACAGACCATCCAACATATGATGCAAGCTTTGCCGACGTATTCTCTGAAGCCATCACCACCATAGCCATTGAGCAGGAAAACCTGGTAATCCTCAGGGACTTTAACATCTGGTTTGATGAAGGATCCCCTAGCTCACAGACATCACAAGCCTAATAACTGAAGACAATGAAACTACATCAGCTGGTCAAAGGCGCAACCCACACTGGGGGGCATACGCCAGATGCAATCTTCGCCAACAAAAATCTCATTGCCACAACAACACCACTACAGATCCTCTGGAGCAACCACCTCATCATTCCATTCCTGATCACACGACAACGACAAAAAAAGAAGACAAACTCCCAACTATCATGAAAATAACTTGAGAGCCATCAGAGCTAGCAACCCAGAAGAACAATTAGAAATTAACAAACCACAGACAAATACCCTGAATGAAGCTGACATTGAATTTAAAAAAGAACTACTTCATAAATGGATTGCTGGAACATTCAACAGGATCTCAAAGGAAAAAACTTTCACACCATCATGCAAAAGAGTGACAGCAGAATGGTTCATCACGCTACTCTGCGCCATGAAAAGGAAAAACAGGAAACTTGAATTAGAATGGAGGAAAAAAAATGATCAGGTGAAGAAATTACAACTCCAGCGACAAATCCACTCATGCAAGAAGAAAATCCATAAGACCAAAAATAAATACTATGATAACAGGATCACCAAAAGCCACCAACACCTAAAAGGAATTGTTTAAAATCACAGACAAAAAAAGAAATCCTTCTGGCTGCAACGACTCTCTGATACCATCACTGAAGCTATGTAATGACCTCGCAGACCACTTCAAAGACAAAATCGCCACCATCCAACAAATCATACAAAGCAGACCAATCGACTACAACATGCGACACACCCAGCCATCCGAGGACCATCAGAACAAACTCCGAAGCTTCTGCAAATTATCAGCAGAGACATTCATCAAGCTGGTAAGCAACAGCAGCAAAGCAGGCTCCCCCATGGATCCCTGCCCTCCAGACGTACACAAACCAATCCTCACACAAGGAACATCCATGGAATGCTACATAAATCTTTTCAATCAATCACTTTCAATAGGGAAAGTACAACAAGGGAAAGTACAACAATCATTCAAAGCCGCTCCTCAAAGACACAGCAGGAAACGTGGAAGACCTCTCCAACTACAGACCCATATCCAACATCCGCTTCCCAGCTAAACTACTCGAGACATAGGTCTACAAAATAAAACAAGAATTCATAGAGGAACACCAACTGTTGGACCAAGCACAAGTCGGCTTCAGACCCATGAGGGGAACGGAAATGGCACTGCTCTCAATCTGGGACAATCTAAAGGCTAATGCAGACTCAGACAAAAGCACAGCTCTAATCCTCCTGCACCTCTCCACAGCATTTGACACAGTCAACCATGAGATCCTCATTGGGAGACCAGACGAAATGGGAATCACTCACACAGCCCTACTATGGATTACATCCTTCCTAACAAACAGGACAGAACCCGCCTGGAACAAACCTTTCAAATCTACTACAAGGGAATCCACCTCTGGAGTACCACAAAGATCCTCCTTCTCCCCATTGCTCTTCTTTATATACCTGATCCCACTAATCAAATTCATCAAAAAATATAGCCGCACATGCTACAACTACGCAGATGACACTTATGTCCTATATCCTATATACTACAAAATATAGGATACACAGGAAGAAAACACAATGCTGGAAGACTGACTGCAAGAAATCTACGGCTGGATGGACACTAACAGCCTCAAACAAGCCGGACAAAACAGAAATAATGATCATAGCTAAAAGTGGGGAAAACAACCACTACATCCCATGGCCGACAGAACAGGGTACAGCACCGACCCCATCAACGATAGTAGAAAACCTGGGGGTCTTGATGGACAACAAACTAACACTGGAGCCACAAGAAAAAACCCTAATCAAGAAGTGCTTCTTCCTGCTGCATGCGGTAAAAATGATCCTACCATTCCTCTCTTTCACCCACAACACACTCACCATCATCGCACTCATCATATCCAGAGTAGAAAATGTGAGCCACCTATACCTGGGAATCCCAGAACGACTGTTAAAAAAATGTCTGCGCATCCAGAATGCTGCGGCAAGACTCGTGCTCAGACTACCACGCAGAGAAAACATTACCCCTGTGCTAGTAATGCTACACTGGCTACCAATAAAAGAGAGAATAAAGTACAAAATGATGTGCATACCGCACAGAGGAGTCCACAGCCAGATGGCAGAGTTCCTAAAGTACAAAATAACCGTCTACCGCCCAACAAGATCACTCAGATCAAGCAATGATATTCACCTAGTACCAAAACCGTACAATAAAAGAAAACTTGGAGGATCATTGTTCACTCACCTGGCAACCTCAACCTGGAATAACCTACCAAAAAACAAACGCAACATAGGGGGTCATTTGGAGTTCTACTACTAAAAACTTGTCTCTTTGCTCCAGATTCAGGAGGAATCAACCAAGAAGAAAGGTCCACAACGAAACCGTGAATCGAAAACTATAAACCCTAAGCTACCCCCATTATAAAAGCAGGGTGGGCATGCACCACACACCTAGGCCACATCCCCCTAAAGGATAGGTGGATAGGTGGAGACAACCAATAGGATGGACAAGTCCTGTGACCAAAACTACACCTGCCACAGGGCAGAGGAAGAAGCGGAAATGAGCTACATACACAAACCACTGGCGCCACACACAAGAGAGCTCCAACTACAGAGCATGCCTGCCAACCAGGTGGTCAAAGAAGAGTACCAAACACAGAGGATAAACATAAAGGTTGAGCGCAGAAACGCAAAGACAAATTGGTAAATAATAGACAAATACTTGAAAACCATTATAACCGTACCTTAAAATTTCAACTTTCCGTATACTCAACATACAGAAACTCACACAACCACCTCTCTGCACAACAATCCGCACGCACCACATTACAACAGACTAACAAGACATAACCCGCCACAACAACACATGGGAATTCTTTCACCGATTGAAAACCACACTTAAGCTCAGCGAACAGTGCAAACCGAACTGAAGCGGCCAATAGGACATCACAACTCTCACTTTCCTAGTCCCACTAAAACCTAGTAACCCACCGCTCTCCGCACCCCCTCTTGACACCCTCCTTATCAGATCCGCCAGAGCGCCTGGGGACCACAGCAGGCTTGACGGTTTGCAGAACAAATACCTTTAACATTAACATAAGATATAAACCCATATGCCAAACACCAGACACTCATCCCCCACAAACTCTTATGCCAGATGCTCATATGCCAAACACCATACACTCATCCCCCACAACCTCTTATGCCAGATGCTCATATGCCAAACACCAGACACTCATCCCCCACAAAATCTTATGCCAGATGCTCATATGCCAAACACCAGACACTCATCCCTCACAAACTCATAAGCCAGATGCTCATATGACACACACCAGACACTCATCCCCCACAAACTCATAAGCCAGTTGCTGGTATGCCAAACACCAGACACTCATCCCCCACAAACTCATATGCCAGATGCTCATATGCCAAACACCAGACACTCATCCCCCACAAACTCTTATGCCAGATGCTCATATGCCAAACACCAGACACTCATCCCCCACAAACTCATATGCCGATGCTCATATGACAAACACCAGACACTCATCCCCCCCAAACTCTTATGCCAGATGCTCATATGCCAAACACTCATCCCCCACAAACTCATAAGCCAGATGCTCATATGCCAAACACCAGACACTCATCCCCCCCCAAACTCATAAGCCAGATGCTCATATGCCAAACACCAGACACTCATCCCCCCCAAACTCATAATCCAGATGCTCATATGCCAAACACCAGACACTCATCCCCCACAAACTCATATGCCAGATGTCCATATGCCAAACACCAGACACTCGTCCCCCACAAACTCATAAGCCAGATGCTCATATGCCAAACACCATACACTCATCCCCCAAACTCATAAGCCAGATGCTCATATGCCAAACACCAGACACTCATCCCCCACAAACTCTTATGCCAGATGCTCATATGCCAAACACCAAACACTCATCCCCCCAAACTCATATGCCAGATGCTCATATGCCAAACACCAGACACTCATCCCCCCAAACTCATAAGCCAGATGCTCATATGCCAAACACCAGACACTCATCCCCCACAAACTCATATGCCAGATGCTCATATGCCAAACACCAGACACTCATCCCCCCAAACTCATAAGCCAGATGCTCATATGCCAAACACCAGACACTCATCCCCCCCAAACTCATAAGCCAGATGCTCATATGCCAAACACCAGACACTCCTCCCCCCCAAACTCATAAGCCAGATGCTCATATGCCAAACACCAGACACTCATCCCCCCCAAACTCATAAGCCAGATGCTCATATGCCAAACACCAGACACTCATCCCCCCCAAACTCATAAGCCAGATGCTAATATGCCAAACACCAGACACTCATCCCCACAAACTCATAAGCCAGATGCTCATATGCCAAACACCAGACAATCATCCCCCCCAAACTCATAAGCCTGATGCTCATATGCCAAACACCAGACACTCATCACCCCCAAACTCATAAGCCAGATGCTCATATGCCAAACACCAGACACTCATCCCCCACAAACTCTTATGCCAGATGCTCATATGCCAAACACCAGACACTCATCCCCCCCAAACTCATAAGCCAGATGCTCATATGCCAAACACCAGACACTCATCCCCCACAAACTCTTATGCCAGATGCTCATATGACAAACACCAGACACTCATCCCCCCAAACTCATAAGCAGATGCTCATATGCCAAACACCAGACACTCATCCCCCACAAACTCATAAGCCAGATGCTCATATGCCAAACACCAGACACTCATCCCCCCCAAACTCATAAGCCAGATGCTCATACGCCAAACACCAGACACTCATCCCCCCAAACTCATAATCCAGATGCTCATACGACAAACACCAGACACTTATCCCCCACAAACTCATAAGCCAGATGCTCATATGCCAAACACCAGACACTCATCCCCCACAAACTCATTTGCCAGATGCTCATATGCCAAACACCAGACACTTATCCCCCACAAACTCATAAGCCAGATGCTCATATTCCAAACACCAGACAATCATCCCCTACAAACTCTTATGCCAGATGCTCATATGCCAAACACCAGACACTCATCCCCGACAAACTCTTATGCCAGATGCTCATATGCCAAACACCAGACACTCAACCCCCACAAACCCATAAGCCAGATGCTCATATGCCAAACACCAGACACTCATCCCCCACAAACTCATAAGCCAGATGCTCATATGCCAAACACCAGACACTCACCCCCACAAACTCTTATGCCAGATGCTCATATGCCAAACACCAGACACTCATCCCCCCCAAACTCATATGCCAGATGTTCATATGCCAAACACCATACACTCATCCCCCACAAACTCTTATGCCAGATGCTCATATGCCAAACACCAGACACTCATCCCCCCAAACTCATAAGCCAGATGCTCATATGCCAAACACCAGACACTCATCCCCCACAAACCTATAAACCAGATGCTCATATGCCAAACACCAGACACTCATCCACCCCAAACTCATAAGCCAGATGCTCATATGCCAAACACCAGACACTCATCCCCCCAACTCATAAGCCAGATGCTCATATGACAAACACCAGACACTCATCCCCCCCAAACTCATAAGCCAGATGCTCATACGCCAAACACCAGACACTCATCCCCCCCAAACTCATAAGCCATATGCTCATATGCCAAACACCAGACACTCATCCCTCCCAAACTCATAAGCCAGATGCTCATATGACAAACACCAGACACTCATCCCCCACAAACTCATTTGCCAGATGCTCATATGCCAACCACCAGACACTCATCCCCCACAAACTCATAAGCCAGATGCTCATATGCCAAACACCAGACACTCATCCCTCACAAACTCATAAGCCAGATGCTCATATGACAAACACCAGACACTCATCCCCCCAAACTCATATGCCAGATGCTCATATGCCAAACACCAGACACTCATCCCCCACAAACTGTTACGCCAGATGCTCATATGCCAAACACCATACACTCATCCCCCACAAACTGTTATGCCAGATGCTCATATGACAAACACCAGACACTCATCCCCCCAAACTCATAAGCCAGATGCTCATATGCCAAACACCAGACACTCATCCCCCATAAACTCTTATGCCAGATGCTTATATGCCAAACACCAGACACTCATCCCCCCCAAACTCATAAGCCAGATGCTCATATGCCAAACACCAGACACTCATCCCCCACAAACTCTCATGCCAGATGCTCATATGCCAAACACCATACACTCATCCACCATAAACTCTTATGCCAGATGCTCATATGACAAACACCAGACACTCATCCCCCCAAACTCATATGCTAGATGCTCATATGCTAAACACCATACACTCATCCCCCACAAACGCTTATGCCAGATGCTCATATGACAAACACCAGACACTCATCCCCCAAACTCATATGCCAGATGTTCATATGCCAAACACCACTCATCCCCCCCAAACTCAAAGCCAGATGCTCATATGCCAAACACCAGACACTCATCCCCCCAAACTCATAAGCCAGATGCTCATATGACAAACACCAGACACTCATCCCCCACAAACTCATAAGCCAGATGCTCATATGCCGAACACCAGACACTCATCCCCCCAAACTCATAAGCCAGATGCTCATATGCCAAACACCAGACACTCATCCCCCCCAAACTCATAAGCCAGATGCTCATATGCCAAACACCAGACACTCCTCCCCCCCAAACTCATAAGCCAGATGCTCATATGCCAAACACCAGACACTCATCCCCCCCAAACTCATAAGCCAGATGCTCATATGCCAAACACCAGACACTCATCCCCCCCAAACTCATAAGCCAGAGGCTAATATGCCAAACACCAGACACGCATCCCCACAAACTCATAAGCCAGATGCTCATATGCCAAACACCAGACACTCATCCCCCCAAACTCATAAGCCTGATGCTCATATGCCAAACACCAGACACTCATCCCCCCCAAACTCATAAGCCAGATGCTCATATGCCAAACACCAGACACTCTTCCCCCACGAATTCTTATGCCAGATGCTCATATGCCAAACACCAGACACTCATAACCCCAAACTCATAAGCCAGATGCTCATATGCCAAACACCAGACACTCATCCCCCACAAACTCTTATGCCAGATGCTCATATGACAAACACCAGACACTCATCCCCCCCAAACTCATAAGCCAGATGCTCATATGCCAAACACCAGACACTCATCCCCCACAAACTCATAAGCCAGATGCTCATATGCCAAACACCAGACACTCATCCCCCCAAACTCATAAGCCAGATGCTCATACGCCAAACACCAGACACTCATCCCCCCCAAACTCATAATCCAGATGCTCATATGACAAACACCAGACACTTATCCCCCACAAACTCATAAGCCAGATGCTCATATGCCAAACACCAGACACTCATCCCCCACAAACTCATTTGCCAGATGCTCATATGCCAAACACCAGACACTCATCCCCCACAAACTCATAAACCAGATGCTCATATGCCAAACACCAGACACTCATCCCCCACAAACTCATAAGCCAGATGCTCATATGCCAAACACCAGACACTCATCCCCCACAAACTCATAAGCCAGATGCTCATATGCCAAACACCAGACACTCATCCCCCACAAACTCTTATGCCAGATGCTCATATGCCAAACACCAGACACTCATCCCCCCAAACTCATATGCCAGATGCTCATATGCCAAACACCATACACTCATCCCCCACAAACTCTTATGCCAGATGCTCATATGCCAAACACCAGACACTCATCCCCCCCAAACTCATAAGCCAGATGCTCATATGCCAAACACCAGACACTCATCCCCCACAAACCCATAAGCCAGATGCTCATATGCCAAACACCAAACACTCATCCACCCCAAACTCTTATGCCAGATGCTCATATGCCAAACACCAGACACTCATCCCCCCAACTCATAAGCCAGATACTCATATGACAAACACCAGACACTCATCCCCCACAAACTCATAAGCCAGATGCTCATATGCCAAACACCAGACACTCATCCCCCCAAACTCATAAACCAGATGCTCATATGCCAAACACCAGGCACTCATCCCCCCAAAATCATAAGCCAGATGCTCATATGCCAAACACCAGACACTCATCCCCCAACTCATAAGCCAGATGCTCATATGACAAACACCAGACACTCATCCCCCACAAACTCATAAGCCAGATGCTCATATGCCAAACACCAGACACTCATCCCCCCAAACTCATAAAGCAGATGCTCATATGCCAAACACCAGACACTCATCCCCCCCAAAATCATAAGCCAGATGCTCATATGCCAAACACCAGACACTCATCCCTCCCAAACTCATAAGCCATATGCTCATATGCCAAACAACAGACACTCATCCCTCCCAAACTCATAAGCCAGATGCTCATATGACAAACACCAGACACTCATCCCCCACAAACTCATTTGCCAGATGCTCATATGCCAACCACCAGACACTCATCCCCCACAAACTCATAAGCCAGATGCTCATATGCCAACCACCAGACACTCATCCCCCCCAAACTCATAAACCAGATGCTCATATGCCAAACACCAGACACTCATCCCCCCCAAACTCATAAGCCAGATGCTCATATGCCAAACGCCAGACACTCATCCCCCCAAACTCATATGCCAGATGCTCACATGCCAAACACCATACACTCATCCCCCCAAAATCATAAACCAGATGCTCATATGCCAAACACCAGACACTCATCCCCCACAAACTCTTATGCCAGATGCTCATATGCCAAACACCATACACTCATCCCCCCAAACTCATATGCCAGATGCTCATATGCCAAACACCAGACACTCATCCCCACAAACTCATAAGCCAGATGCTCATATGCCAAACACCAGACACTCATCCCCCACAAACTCATATGCCAGATGCTCATATGCCAAACACCAGACACTCATCCCCCCCAAACTCATAAGCCAGATGCTCATATGCCAAACACCAGACACTCATCCCCCCCAAACTCATAAGCCAGATGCTCATATGCCAAACACCAGACACTCCTCCCCCCCAAACTCATAAGCCAGATGCTCATATGCCAAACACCAGACACTCATCCCCCCCAAACTCATAAGCCAGATGCTCATATGCCAAACACCAGACACTCATCCCCCCCAAACTCATAAGCCAGATGCTAATATGCCAAACACCAGACACTCATCCCCACAAACTCATAAGCCAGATGCTCATATGCCAAACACCAGACACTCATCCCCCCAAATTCATAAACCTGATGCTCATATGCCAAACACCAGACACTCATCCCCCCCAAACTCATAAGCCAGATGCTCATATGCCAAACACCAGACACTCATCCCCCACAAACTCTTATGCCAGATGCTCATATGCCAAACACCAGACACTCATCCCCCCCAAACTCATAAGCCAGATGCTCATATGCCAAACACCAGACACTCATCCCCCACCAACTCTTATGCCAGATGCTCATATGACAAACACCAGACACTCATCCCCCCCAAACTCATAAGCCAGATGCTCATATGCCAAACACCAAACACTCATCCCCCACAAACTCATAAGCCAGATGCTCATATGCCAAACACCAGACACTCACCCCCCCAAACTCATAAGCCAGATGCTCATACGCCAAACACCAGACACTCATCCCCCCCAAACTCATAATCCAGATGCTCATATGACAAACACCAGACACTTATCCCCCACAAACTGATAAACCAGATGCTCATATGCCAAACACCAGACACTCATCCCCGACAAACTCTTATGCCAGATGCTCATATGCCAAACACCAGACACTCATCCCCCACAAACTCATAAGCCAGATGCTCATATGCCAAACACCAGACACTCATCCCCGAAAAACTCATAAGCCAGATGCTCATATGCCAAACACCATACACTCATCCCCCACAAACTCTTATGCCAGATGCTCATATGCCAAACACCAGACACTCATCCCCCACAAACTCATAAGCCAGATGCTCATATGCCAAACACCAGACACTCATCCCCGAAAAACTCATAAGCCAGATGCTCATATGCCAAACACCATACACTCATCCCCCCCAAACTCATATGCCAGATGCTCATATGCCAAACACCATACACTCATCCCCCACAAACTCTTATGCCAGATGCTCATATGCCAAACACCAGACACTCATCCCCCGCAAACTCATAAGCCAGATGCTCATATGCCAAACACCAGACACTCCTCCCCCCCAAACTCATAAGCCAGATGCTCATATGCCAAACACCAGACACTCATCCCCCCCAAACTCATAAGCCAGATGCTCATATGCCACACACCAGACACTCATCCCCCACAAACTCATAAGCCAGATGTTCATATGCCAAACACCAGACACTCATCCCCCCCAAACTCATAAGCCAGATGCTCATATGCCAAACACCAGACACTCATCCCCCCCAAACTCATAATCCAGATGCTCATATGACAAACACCAGACACTTATCCCCCACAAACTCATAGGCCAGATGCTCATATGCCAAACACCAGACACTCATCCCCCACAAACTCATTTGCCAGATGCTCATATGCCAAACACCAGACACTCATCCCCCACAAACTCATAAGCCAGATGCTCATATGCCAAACACCAGACAATCATCCCCCACAAACTCGTATGCCAGATGCTCATATGCCAAACACCAGACACTCATCCCCGACAAACTCTTATGCCAGATGCTCATATGCCAAACACCAGACACTCATCCCCCACAAACTCATAAGCCAGATGCTCATATGCCAAAACACCAGACACTCATCCCCCCAAACTCATATGCCAGATGCTAATATGCCAAACACCAGACACTCATCCCCCACAAACTCTTATGCCAGATGCTCATATGCCAAACACCAGACACTCATCCCCCCAAACTCATATGCCAGATGTTCATATGCCAAACACCATACACTCATCCCCCACAAACTCTTATGCCAGATGCTCATATGCCAAACACCAGACACTCATCCCCCCCAAACTCATAAGCCAGATGCTCATATGCCAAACACCAGACACTCATCCCCCACAAACCCATAAGCCAGATGCTCATATGCCAAACACCAGACACTCATCCACCCCAAACTCATAAGCCAGATGCTCATATGCCAAACACCAGAACACTCATCCCCCAACTCATAAGCCAGATGCTCATATGACAAACACCAGACACTCACCCCCCCCCAAACTCATAAGCCAGATGCTCATACGCCAAACACCAGACACTCATCCCCCCAAACTCATAAGCCATATGCTCATATGCCAAACACCAGACGCTCATCCCTCCCAAACTCATAAGCCAGATGCTCATATGACAAACACCAGACACTCATTCCCCACAAACTCATTTGCCAGATGCTCATATGCCAACCACCAGACACTCATCCCCCACAAACTCATAAGCCAGATGCTCATATGCCAAACACCAGACACTCATCCCTCACAAACTCATAAGCCAGATGCTCATATGACAAACACCAGACACTCATCCCCCCAAACTCATATGCCAGATGCTCATATGCCAAACACCAGACACTCATCCCCCACAAACTCTTACACCAGATGCTCATATGCCAAACACCATACACTCATCCCCCACAAACTGTTATGCCAGATGCTCATATGACAAACACCAGACACTCATCCCCCCAAACTCATAACCCAGATGCTCATATGCCAAACACCAGACACTCATCCCCCACAAACTCTTATGCCAGATGCTCATATGCCAAACACCAGACACTCATCCCCCCCCAAACTCATAAGCCATATGCTCATATGCCAAACACCAGACACTCATCCCCCACAAACTCTTATGCCAGATGTTCATATGCCAAACACAATACACTCATCCACCATAAACTCTTATGCCAGATGCTCATATGACAAACACCAGACACTCATCCCCCCAAACTCATATGCTAGATGCTCATATGCCAAACACCATACACTCATCCCCCACAAACGCTTATGCCAGATGCTCATATGACAAACACCAGACACTCATCCCCCCCAAACTCATATGCCAGATGCTCATATGCCAAACACCACTCATCCCCCCCAAACTCATAAGCCAGATGCTCATATGCCAAACACCAGACACTCATCCCCCCAAACTCATAAGCCAGATGCTCATATTACAAACACCAGACACTCATCCCCCACAAACTCATAAGCCAGATGCTCATATGCCAAACACCAGACACTCATCCCCCCAAACTCATAAGCCAGATGCTCATATGCCAAACACCAGACACTCATCCCCCCAAATTCATAAGCCAGATGCTCATATGCCAAACACCAGACACTCATCCCCCACAAACTCATATGCCAGATGCTCATATGCCAAACACCAGACACTCATCCCCCCAAACTCATAAGCCAGATGCTCATATGCCAAACACCAGACACTCATCCCCCCAAACTCATAAGCCAGATGCTCATATGCCAAACACCAGACACTCCTCCCCCCCAAACTCATAAGACAGATGATCATATGCCAAACACCAGACACTCATCCCCCCAAACTCATAAGCCAGATGCTAATATGCCAAACACCAGACACTCATCCCCACAAACTCATAAGCCAGATGCTCATATGCCAAACACCAGACACTCATCCCCCCAAACTCATAAGCCTGATGCTCATATGCCAAACACCAGACACTCATCCCCCCAAACTCATAAGCCAGATGCTCATATGCCAAACACCAGACACTCATCCCCCACAAATTCTTATGCCAGATGCTCATATGCCAAACACCAGACACTCATCCCCCCAAACTCATAAGCCAGATGCTCATATGCCAAACACCAGACACTCATCCCCCACAAACTCTTATGCCAGATGCTCATATGACAAACACCAGATACTCATCCCCCCCAAACTCATAAGCCAGATGCTCATATGCCAAACACCAGACACTCATCCCCCACAAACTCATAAGCCAGATGCTCATATGCCAAACACCAGACACTCATCCCCCCAAACTCATAAGCCAGATGCTCATACGCCAAACACCAGACACTCATCCCCCCCAAACTCATAATCCAGATGCTCATATGACAAACACCAGACACTTATCCCCCACAAACTCATAAGCCAGATGCTCATACGCCAAACACCAGACACTCATCCCCCACAAACTCATTTGCCAGATGCTCATATGCCAAACACCAGACACTCATCCCCCACAAACTCATAAGCCAGATGCTCATATGCCAAACACCAGACAATCATCTCACACAAACTCTTATGCCAGATGCTCATATGCCAAACACCAGACACTCATCCCCGACAAACTCTTATGCCAGATGCTCATATGCCAAACACCAGACACTCATCCCCCACAAACTCATAAGCCAGATGCTCATATGCCAACCACCAGACACTCATCCCCCACAAACTCATAAGCCAGATGCTCATATGCCAAACACCAGACACTCATCCCCCACAAACTCATAAGCCAGATGCTCATATGCCAAACACCAGACAATCATCCCACACAAACTCTTATGCCAGATGCTCATATGCCAAACACCAGACACTCATCCCCGACAAACTCTTATGCCAGATGCTCATATGCCAAACACCAGACACTCATCCCCCACAAACTCATAAGCCAGATGCTCATATGCCAAACACCAGACACTCATCCCCCACAAACTCATAAGCCAGATGCTCATATGCCAAACACCAGACACTCATCCCCCACAAACTCTTATGCCAGATGCTCATATGCCAAACACCAGACACTCATCCCCCCAAACCCATATGCCAGATGCTCATATGCCAAACACCATACACTCATCCCCCACAAACTCTTATGCCAGATGCTCATATGCCAAACACCAGACACTCATCCCCCCCAAACTCATAAGCCAGATGCTCATATGCCAAACACCAGACACTCATCCCCCACAAACCCATAAGCCAGATGCTCATATGCCAAACACAAAACACTCATCCACCCCAAACTCTTATGCCAGATGCTCATATGCCAAACACCAGACACTCATCCCCCCCAAACTCATAAGCCAGATGCTCATATGCCAAACACCAGACACTCATCCCCCACAAACCCATAAGCCAGATGCTCATATGCCAAACACCAAACACTCATCCACCCCAAACTCTTATGCCAGATGCTCATATGCCAAACACCAGACACTCATCCCCCCAAACTCATAAGCCAGATGCTCATATGCCAAACACCAGACACTCATCCCCCCAAATTCATAAACCTGATGCTCATATGCCAAACACCAGACACTCATCCCCCACAAACTCATAAGCCAGATGCTCATATGCCAAACACCAGACACTCATCCCCCACAAACTCTTATGCCAGATGCTCATATGCCAAACACCAGACACTCATCCCCCCAAACTCATAAGCCAGATGCTCATATGCCAAACACCAGACACTCATCCCCCACCAACTCTTATGCCAGATGCTCATATGCCAAACACCAGACACTCATCCCCCACAAACTCATAAGCCAGATGCTCATATGCCAAACACCAGACAATCATCCCACACAAACTCTTATGCCAGATGCTCATATGCCAAACACCAGACACTCATCCCCGACAAACTCTTATGCCAGATGCTCATATGCCAAACACCAGACACTCATCCCCCACAAACTCATAAGCCAGATGCTCATATGCCAAACACCAGACACTCATCCCCCACAAACTCATAAGCCAGATGCTCATATGCCAAACACCAGACACTCATCCCCCACAAACTCTTATGCCAGATGCTCATATGCCAAACACCAGACACTCATCCCCCCAAACCCATATGCCAGATGCTCATATGCCAAACACCATACACTCATCCCCCACAAACTCTTATGCCAGATGCTCATATGCCAAACACCAGACACTCATCCCCCCCAAACTCATAAGCCAGATGCTCATATGCCAAACACCAGACACTCATCCCCCACAAACCCATAAGCCAGATGCTCATATGCCAAACACAAAACACTCATCCACCCCAAACTCTTATGCCAGATGCTCATATGCCAAACACCAGACACTCATCCCCCCCAAACTCATAAGCCAGATGCTCATATGCCAAACACCAGACACTCATCCCCCACAAACCCATAAGCCAGATGCTCATATGCCAAACACCAAACACTCATCCACCCCAAACTCTTATGCCAGATGCTCATATGCCAAACACCAGACACTCATCCCCCCCAAACTCATAAGCCAGATGCTCATATGCCAAACACCAGACACTCATCCCCCCAAATTCATAAACCTGATGCTCATATGCCAAACACCAGACACTCATCCCCCCCAAACTCATAAGCCAGATGCTCATATGCCAAACACCAGACACTCATCCCCCACAAACTCTTATGCCAGATGCTCATATGCCAAACACCAGACACTCATCCCCCCAAACTCATAAGCCAGATGCTCATATGCCAAACACCAGACACTCATCCCCCACCAACTCTTATGCCAGATGCTCATATGACAAACACCAGACACTCATCCCCCCCAAACTCATAAGCCAGATGCTCATATGCCAAACACCAAACACTCATCCCCCACAAACTCATAAGCCAGATGCTCATATGCCAAACACCAGACACTCACCCCCCCAAACTCATAAGCCAGATGCTCATACGCCAAACACCAGACACTCATCCCCCCCAAACTCATAATCCAGATGCTCATATGACAAACACCAGACACTTATCCCCCACAAACTGATAAGCCAGATGCTCATGTGCCAAACACCAGACACTCATCCCCGACAAACTCTTATGCCAGATGCTCATATGCCAAACACCAGACACTCATCCCCCACAAACTCATAAGCCAGATGCTCATATGCCAAACACCAGACACTCATCCCCGAAAAACTCATAAGCCAGATGCTCATATGCCAAACACCATACACTCATCCCCCACAAACTCTTATGCCAGATGCTCATATGCCAAACACCAGACACTCATCCCCCACAAACTCATAAGCCAGATGCTCATATGCCAAACACCAGACACTCATCCCCGAAAAACTCATAAGCCAGATGCTCATATGCCAAACACCATACACTCATCCCCCCCAAACTCATATGCCAGATGCTCATATGCCAAACACCATACACTCATCCCCCACAAACTCTTATGCCAGATGCTCATATGCCAAACACCAGACACTCATCCCCCGCAAACTCATAAGCCAGATGCTCATATGCCAAACACCAGACACTCCTCCCCCCCAAACTCATAAGCCAGATGCTCATATGCCAAACACCAGACACTCATCCCCCCCAAACTCATAAGCCAGATGCTCATATGCCACACACCAGACACTCATCCCCCACAAACTCATAAGCCAGATGTTCATATGCCAAACACCAGACACTCATCCCCCCCAAACTCATAAGACAGATGCTCATATGCCAAACACCAGACACTCATCCCCCCCAAACTCATAATCCAGATGCTCATATGACAAACACCAGACACTTATCCCCCACAAACTCATAGGCCAGATGCTCATATGCCAAACACCAGACACTCATCCCCCACAAACTCATTTGCCAGATGCTCATATGCCAAACACCAGACACTCATCCCCCACAAACTCATAAGCCAGATGCTCATATGCCAAACACCAGACAATCATCCCCCACAAACTCGTATGCCAGATGCTCATATGCCAAACACCAGACACTCATCCCCGACAAACTCTTATGCCAGATGCTCATATGCCAAACACCAGACACTCATCCCCCACAAACTCATAAGCCAGATGCTCATTTGCCAAAACACCAGACACTCATCCCCCCAAACTCATATGCCAGATGCTCATATGCCAAACACCAGACACTCATCCCCCCCAAACTCATAAGCCAGATGCTCATATGCCAAACACCAGACACTCATCCCCCCAAATTCATAAACCTGATGCTCATATGCCAAACACCAGACACTCATCCCCCCCAAACTCATAAGCCAGATGCTCATATGCCAAACACCAGACACTCATCCCCCACAAACTCTTATGCCAGATGCTCATATGCCAAACACCAGACACTCATCCCCCCAAACTCATAAGCCAGATGCTCATATGCCAAACACCAGACACTCATCCCCCACCAACTCTTATGCCAGATGCTCATATGACAAACACCAGACACTCATCCACCCCAAACTCATAAGCCAGATGCTCATATGCCAAACACCAAACACTCATCCCCCACAAACTCATAAGCCAGATGCTCATATGCCAAACACCAGACACTCACCCCCCCAAACTCATAAGCCAGATGCTCATACGCCAAACACCAGACACTCATCCCCCCCAAACTCATAATCCAGATGCTCATATGACAAACACCAGACACTTATCCCCCACAAACTGATAAGCCAGATGCTCATGTGCCAAACACCAGACACTCATCCCCGACAAACTCTTATGCCAGATGCTCATATGCCAAACACCAGACACTCATCCCCCACAAACTCATAAGCCAGATGCTCATATGCCAAACACCAGACACTCATCCCCGAAAAACTCATAAGCCAGATGCTCATATGCCAAACACCATACACTCATCCCCCACAAACTCTTATGCCAGATGCTCATATGCCAAACACCAGACACTCATCCCCCACAAACTCATAAGCCAGATGCTCATATGCCAAACACCAGACACTCATCCCCGAAAAACTCATAAGCCAGATGCTCATATGCCAAACACCATACACTCATCCCCCCCAAACTCATATGCCAGATGCTCATATGCCAAACACCATACACTCATCCCCCACAAACTCTTATGCCAGATGCTCATATGCCAAACACCAGACACTCATCCCCCGCAAACTCATAAGCCAGATGCTCATATGCCAAACACCAGACACTCCTCCCCCCCAAACTCATAAGCCAGATGCTCATATGCCAAACACCAGACACTCATCCCCCCCAAACTCATAAGCCAGATGCTCATATGCCACACACCAGACACTCATCCCCCACAAACTCATAAGCCAGATGTTCATATGCCAAACACCAGACACTCATCCCCCCCAAACTCATAAGACAGATGCTCATATGCCAAACACCAGACACTCATCCCCCCCAAACTCATAATCCAGATGCTCATATGACAAACACCAGACACTTATCCCCCACAAACTCATAGGCCAGATGCTCATATGCCAAACACCAGACACTCATCCCCCACAAACTCATTTGCCAGATGCTCATATGCCAAACACCAGACACTCATCCCCCACAAACTCATAAGCCAGATGCTCATATGCCAAACACCAGACAATCATCCCCCACAAACTCGTATGCCAGATGCTCATATGCCAAACACCAGACACTCATCCCCGACAAACTCTTATGCCAGATGCTCATATGCCAAACACCAGACACTCATCCCCCACAAACTCATAAGCCAGATGCTCATTTGCCAAAACACCAGACACTCATCCCCCCAAACTCATATGCCAGATGCTCATATGCCAAACACCAGACACTCATCCCCCACAAACTCTTATGCCAGATGCTCATATGCCAAACACCAGACACTCATCCCCCCAAACTCATATGCCAGATGTTCATATGCCAAACACCATACACTCATCCCCCACAAACTCTTATGCCAGATGCTCATATGCCAAACACCAGACACTCATCCCCCCCAAACTCATAAGCCAGATGCTCATATGCCAAACACCAGACACTCATCCCCCACAAACCCATAAGCCAGATGCTCATATGCCAAACACCAGACACTCATCCACCCCAAACTCATAAGCCAGATGCTCATATGCCAAACACCAGACACTCATCCCCCAACTCATAAGCCAGATGCTCATATGACAAACACCAGACACTCATCCCCCCCCAAACTCATAAGCCAGATGCTCATACGCCAAACACCAGACACTCATCCCCCCAAACTCATAAGCCATATGCTCATATGCCAAACACCAGACGCTCATCCCTCCCAAACTCATAAGCCAGATGCTCATATGACAAACACCAGACACTCATTCCCCACAAACTCATTTGCCAGATGCTCATATGCCAACCACCAGACACTCATCCCCCACAAACTCATAAGCCAGATGCTCATATGCCAAACACCAGACACTCATCCCTCACAAACTCATAAGCCAGATGCTCATATGACAAACACCAGACACTCATCCCCCCAAACTCATATGCCAGATGCTCATATGCCAAACACCAGACACTCATCCCCCACAAACTCTTACACCAGATGCTCATATGCCAAACACCATACACTCCTCCCCCACAAACTGTTATGCCAGATGCTCATATGACAAACACCAGACACTCATCCCCCCAAACTCATAACCCAGATGCTCATATGCCAAACACCAGACACTCATCCCCCACAAACTCTTATGCCAGATGCTTATATGCCAAACACCAGACACTCATCCCCCCCAAACTCATAAGCCGGATGCTCATATGCCAAACACCAGACACTCATCCCCCACAAACTCTTATGCCAGATGTTCATATGCCAAACACCATACACTCATCCACCATAAACTCTTATGCCAGATGCTCATATGACAAACACCAGACACTCATCCCCCCAAACTCATATGCTAGATGCTCATATGCCAAACACCATACACTCATCCCCCACAAACGCTTATGCCAGATGCTCATATGACAAACACCAGACACTCACCCCCCCCCAAACTCATATGCCAGATGCTCATATGCCAAACACCACTCATCCCCCCCAAACTCATAAGCCAGATGCTCATATGCCAAACACCAGACACTCATCCCCCCAAACTCATAAGCCAGATGCTCATATTACAAACACCAGACACTCATCCCCCACAAACTCATAAGCCAGATGCTCATATGCCAAACACCAGACACTCATCCCCCCAAACTCATAAGCCAGATGCTCATATGCCAAACACCAGACACTCATCCCCCCCAAATTCATAAGCCAGATGCTCATATGCCAAACACCAGACACTCATCCCCCACAAACTCATATGCCAGATGCTCATATGCCAAACACCAGACACTCATCCCCCCAAACTCATAAGCCAGATGCTCATATGCCAAACACCAGACACTCATCCCCCCAAACTCATAAGCCAGATGCTCATATGCCAAACACCAGACACTCCTCCCCCCCAAACTCATAAGACAGATGATCATTTGCCAAACACCAGACACTCATCCCCCCCAAACTCATAAGCCAGATGCTAATATGCCAAACACCAGACACTCATCCCCACAAACTCATAAGCCAGATGCTCATATGCCAAACACCAGACACTCATCCCCCCAAACTCATAAGCCTGATGCTCATATGCCAAACACCAGACACTCATCCCCCCAAACTCATAAGCCAGATGCTCATATGCCAAACACCAGACACTCATCCCCCACAAATTCTTATGCCAGATGCTCATATGCCAAACACCAGACACTCATCCCCCCAAACTCATAAGCCAGATGCTCATATGCCAAACACCAGACACTCATCCCCCACAAACTCTTATGCCAGATGCTCATATGACAAACACCAGACACTCATCCCCCCCAAACTCATAAGCCAGATGCTCATATGCCAAACACCAGACACTCATCCCCCACAAACTCATAAGCCAGATGCTCATATGCCAAACACCAGACACTCATCCCCCAAACTCATAAGCCAGATGCTCATACGCCAAACACCAGACACTCATCCCCCCCAAACTCATAATCCAGATGCTCATATGACAAACACCAGACACTTATCCCCCACAAACTCATAAGCCAGATGCTCAAACGCCAAACACCAGACACTCATCCCCCACAAACTCATTTGCCAGATGCTCATATGCCAAACACCAGACACTCATCCCCCACAAACTCATAAGCCAGATGCTCATATGCCAAACACCAGACAATCATCCCACACAAACTCTTATGCCAGATGCTCATATGCCAAACACCAGACACTCATCCCCGACAAACTCTTATGCCAGATGCTCATATGCCAAACACCAGACACTCATCCCCCACAAACTCATAAGCCAGATGCTCATATGCCAAACACCAGACACTCATCCCCCACAAACTCATAAGCCAGATGCTCATATGCCAAACACCAGACACTCATCCCCCACAAACTCTTATGCCAGATGCTCATATGCCAAACACCAGACACTCATCCCCCCAAACCCATATGCCAGATGCTCATATGCCAAACACCATACACTCATCCCCCACAAACTCTTATGCCAGATGCTCATATGCCAAACACCAGACACTCATCCCCCCCAAACTCATAAGCCAGATGCTCATATGCCAAACACCAGACACTCATCCCCCACAAACCCATAAGCCAGATGCTCATATGCCAAACACCAAACACTCATCCACCCCAAACTCTTATGCCAGATGCTCATATGCCAAACACCAGACACTCATCCACCATAAACTCTTATGCCAGATGCTCATATGACAAACACCAGACACTCATCCCCCCAAACTCATATGCTAGATGCTCATATGCCAAACACCATACACTCATCCCCCACAAACGCTTATGCCAGATGCTCATATGACAAACACCAGACACTCATCCCCCCCCAAACTCATAAGCCAGATGCTCATACGCCAAACACCAGACACTCATCCCCCCAAACTCATAAGCCATATGCTCATATGCCAAACACCAGACGCTCATCCCTCCCAAACTCATAAGCCAGATGCTCATATGACAAACACCAGACACTCATTCCCCACAAACTCATTTGCCAGATGCTCATATGCCAACCACCAGACACTCATCCCCCACAAACTCATAAGCCAGATGCTCATATGCCAAACACCAGACACTCATCCCTCACAAACTCATAAGCCAGATGCTCATATGACAAACACCAGACACTCATCCCCCCAAACTCATATGCCAGATGCTCATATGCCAAACACCAGACACTCATCCCCCACAAACTCTTACACCAGATGCTCATATGCCAAACACCATACACTCCTCCCCCACAAACTGTTATGCCAGATGCTCATATGACAAACACCAGACACTCATCCCCCCAAACTCATAACCCAGATGCTCATATGCCAAACACCAGACACTCATCCCCCACAAACTCTTATGCCAGATGCTTATATGCCAAACACCAGACACTCATCCCCCCCAAACTCATAAGCCAGATGCTCATATGCCAAACACCAGACACTCATCCCCCACAAACTCTTATGCCAGATGTTCATATGCCAAACACCATACACTCATCCACCATAAACTCTTATGCCAGATGCTCATATGACAAACACCAGACACTCATCCCCCCAAACTCATATGCTAGATGCTCATATGCCAAACACCATACACTCATCCCCCACAAACGCTTATGCCAGATGCTCATATGACAAACACCAGACACTCACCCCCCCCAAACTCATATGCCAGATGCTCATATGCCAAACACCACTCATCCCCCCCAAACTCATAAGCCAGATGCTCATATGCCAAACACCAGACACTCATCCCCCCAAACTCATAAGCCAGATGCTCATATTACAAACACCAGACACTCATCCCCCACAAACTCATAAGCCAGATGCTCATATGCCAAACACCAGACACTCATCCCCCCAAACTCATAAGCCAGATGCTCATATGCCAAACACCAGACACTCATCCCCCCCAAATTCATAAGCCAGATGCTCATATGCCAAACACCAGACACTCATCCCCCACAAACTCATATGCCAGATGCTCATATGCCAAACACCAGACACTCATCCCCCCAAACTCATAAGCCAGATGCTCATATGCCAAACACCAGACACTCATCCCCCCAAACTCATAAGCCAGATGCTCATATGCCAAACACCAGACACTCCTCCTCCCCAAACTCATAAGACAGATGATCATTTGCCAAACACCAGACACTCATCCCCCCCAAACTCATAAGCCAGATGCTAATATGCCAAACACCAGACACTCATCCCCACAAACTCATAAGCCAGATGCTCATATGCCAAACACCAGACACTCATCCCCCCAAACTCATAAGCCTGATGCTCATATGCCAAACACCAGACACTCATCCCCCCAAACTCATAAGCCAGATGCTCATATGCCAAACACCAGACACTCATCCCCCACAAATTCTTATGCCAGATGCTCATATGCCAAACACCAGACACTCATCCCCCCAAACTCATAAGCCAGATGCTCATATGCCAAACACCAGACACTCATCCCCCACAAACTCTTATGCCAGATGCTCATATGACAAACACCAGACACTCATCCCCCCCAAACTCATAAGCCAGATGCTCATATGCCAAACACCAGACACTCATCCCCCACAAACTCATAAGCCAGATGCTCATATGCCAAACACCAGACACTCATCCCCCAAACTCATAAGCCAGATGCTCATACGCCAAACACCAGACACTCATCCCCCCCAAACTCATAATCCAGATGCTCATATGACAAACACCAGACACTTATCCCCCACAAACTCATAAGCCAGATGCTCATACGCCAAACACCAGACACTCATCCCCCACAAACTCATTTGCCAGATGCTCATATGCCAAACACCAGACACTCATCCCCCACAAACTCATAAGCCAGATGCTCATATGCCAAACACCAGACAATCATCCCACACAAACTCTTATGCCAGATGCTCATATGCCAAACACCAGACACTCATCCCCGACAAACTCTTATGCCAGATGCTCATATGCCAAACACCAGACACTCATCCCCCACAAACTCATAAGCCAGATGCTCATATGCCAAACACCAGACACTCATCCCCCACAAACTCATAAGCCAGATGCTCATATGCCAAACACCAGACACTCATCCCCCCAAATTCATAAACCTGATGCTCATATGCCAAACACCAGACACTCATCCCCCCCAAACTCATAAGCCAGATGCTCATATGCCAAACACCAGACACTCATCCCCCACAAACTCTTATGCCAGATGCTCATATGCCAAACACCAGACACTCATCCCCCCAAACTCATAAGCCAGATGCTCATATGCCAAACACCAGACACTCATCCCCCACCAACTCTTATGCCAGATGCTCATATGACAAACACCAGACACTCATCCACCCCAAACTCATAAGCCAGATGCTCATATGCCAAACACCAAACACTCATCCCCCACAAACTCATAAGCCAGATGCTCATATGCCAAACACCAGACACTCACCCCCCCAAACTCATAAGCCAGATGCTCATACGCCAAACACCAGACACTCATCCCCCCCAAACTCATAATCCAGATGCTCATATGACAAACACCAGACACTTATCCCCCACAAACTGATAAGCCAGATGCTCATGTGCCAAACACCAGACACTCATCCCCGACAAACTCTTATGCCAGATGCTCATATGCCAAACACCAGACACTCATCCCCCACAAACTCATAAGCCAGATGCTCATATGCCAAACACCAGACACTCATCCCCGAAAAACTCATAAGCCAGATGCTCATATGCCAAACACCATACACTCATCCCCCACAAACTCTTATGCCAGATGCTCATATGCCAAACACCAGACACTCATCCCCCACAAACTCATAAGCCAGATGCTCATATGCCAAACACCAGACACTCATCCCCGAAAAACTCATAAGCCAGATGCTCATATGCCAAACACCATACACTCATCCCCCCCAAACTCATATGCCAGATGCTCATATGCCAAACACCATACACTCATCCCCCACAAACTCTTATGCCAGATGCTCATATGCCAAACACCAGACACTCATCCCCCGCAAACTCATAAGCCAGATGCTCATATGCCAAACACCAGACACTCCTCCCCCCCAAACTCATAAGCCAGATGCTCATATGCCAAACACCAGACACTCATCCCCCCCAAACTCATAAGCCAGATGCTCATATGCCACACACCAGACACTCATCCCCCACAAACTCATAAGCCAGATGTTCATATGCCAAACACCAGACACTCATCCCCCCCAAACTCATAAGACAGATGCTCATATGCCAAACACCAGACACTCATCCCCCCCAAACTCATAATCCAGATGCTCATATGACAAACACCAGACACTTATCCCCCACAAACTCATAGGCCAGATGCTCATATGCCAAACACCAGACACTCATCCCCCACAAACTCATTTGCCAGATGCTCATATGCCAAACACCAGACACTCATCCCCCACAAACTCATAAGCCAGATGCTCATATGCCAAACACCAGACAATCATCCCCCACAAACTCGTATGCCAGATGCTCATATGCCAAACACCAGACACTCATCCCCGACAAACTCTTATGCCAGATGCTCATATGCCAAACACCAGACACTCATCCCCCACAAACTCATAAGCCAGATGCTCATTTGCCAAAACACCAGACACTCATCCCCCCAAACTCATATGCCAGATGCTCATATGCCAAACACCAGACACTCATCCCCCACAAACTCTTATGCCAGATGCTCATATGCCAAACACCAGACACTCATCCCCCCAAACTCATATGCCAGATGTTCATATGCCAAACACCATACACTCATCCCCCACAAACTCTTATGCCAGATGCTCATATGCCAAACACCAGACACTCATCCCCCCCAAACTCATAAGCCAGATGCTCATATGCCAAACACCAGACACTCATCCCCCACAAACCCATAAGCCAGATGCTCATATGCCAAACACCAGACACTCATCCACCCCAAACTCATAAGCCAGATGCTCATATGCCAAACACCAGACACTCATCCCCCAACTCATAAGCCAGATGCTCATATGACAAACACCAGACACTCATCCCCCCCCAAACTCATAAGCCAGATGCTCATACGCCAAACACCAGACACTCATCCCCCCAAACTCATAAGCCATATGCTCATATGCCAAACACCAGACGCTCATCCCTCCCAAACTCATAAGCCAGATGCTCATATGACAAACACCAGACACTCATTCCCCACAAACTCATTTGCCAGATGCTCATATGCCAACCACCAGACACTCATCCCCCACAAACTCATAAGCCAGATGCTCATATGCCAAACACCAGACACTCATCCCTCACAAACTCATAAGCCAGATGCTCATATGACAAACACCAGACACTCATCCCCCCAAACTCATATGCCAGATGCTCATATGCCAAACACCAGACACTCATCCCCCACAAACTCTTACACCAGATGCTCATATGCCAAACACCATACACTCCTCCCCCACAAACTGTTATGCCAGATGCTCATATGACAAACACCAGACACTCATCCCCCCAAACTCATAACCCAGATGCTCATATGCCAAACACCAGACACTCATCCCCCACAAACTCTTATGCCAGATGCTTATATGCCAAACACCAGACACTCATCCCCCCCAAACTCATAAGCCGGATGCTCATATGCCAAACACCAGACACTCATCCCCCACAAACTCTTATGCCAGATGTTCATATGCCAAACACCATACACTCATCCACCATAAACTCTTATGCCAGATGCTCATATGACAAACACCAGACACTCATCCCCCCAAACTCATATGCTAGATGCTCATATGCCAAACACCATACACTCATCCCCCACAAACGCTTATGCCAGATGCTCATATGACAAACACCAGACACTCACCCCCCCCCAAACTCATATGCCAGATGCTCATATGCCAAACACCACTCATCCCCCCCAAACTCATAAGCCAGATGCTCATATGCCAAACACCAGACACTCATCCCCCCAAACTCATAAGCCAGATGCTCATATTACAAACACCAGACACTCATCCCCCACAAACTCATAAGCCAGATGCTCATATGCCAAACACCAGACACTCATCCCCCCAAACTCATAAGCCAGATGCTCATATGCCAAACACCAGACACTCATCCCCCCCAAATTCATAAGCCAGATGCTCATATGCCAAACACCAGACACTCATCCCCCACAAACTCATATGCCAGATGCTCATATGCCAAACACCAGACACTCATCCCCCCAAACTCATAAGCCAGATGCTCATATGCCAAACACCAGACACTCATCCCCCCAAACTCATAAGCCAGATGCTCATATGCCAAACACCAGACACTCCTCCCCCCCAAACTCATAAGACAGATGATCATTTGCCAAACACCAGACACTCATCCCCCCCAAACTCATAAGCCAGATGCTAATATGCCAAACACCAGACACTCATCCCCACAAACTCATAAGCCAGATGCTCATATGCCAAACACCAGACACTCATCCCCCCAAACTCATAAGCCTGATGCTCATATGCCAAACACCAGACACTCATCCCCCCAAACTCATAAGCCAGATGCTCATATGCCAAACACCAGACACTCATCCCCCACAAATTCTTATGCCAGATGCTCATATGCCAAACACCAGACACTCATCCCCCCAAACTCATAAGCCAGATGCTCATATGCCAAACACCAGACACTCATCCCCCACAAACTCTTATGCCAGATGCTCATATGACAAACACCAGACACTCATCCCCCCCAAACTCATAAGCCAGATGCTCATATGCCAAACACCAGACACTCATCCCCCACAAACTCATAAGCCAGATGCTCATATGCCAAACACCAGACACTCATCCCCCAAACTCATAAGCCAGATGCTCATACGCCAAACACCAGACACTCATCCCCCCCAAACTCATAATCCAGATGCTCATATGACAAACACCAGACACTTATCCCCCACAAACTCATAAGCCAGATGCTCAAACGCCAAACACCAGACACTCATCCCCCACAAACTCATTTGCCAGATGCTCATATGCCAAACACCAGACACTCATCCCCCACAAACTCATAAGCCAGATGCTCATATGCCAAACACCAGACAATCATCCCACACAAACTCTTATGCCAGATGCTCATATGCCAAACACCAGACACTCATCCCCGACAAACTCTTATGCCAGATGCTCATATGCCAAACACCAGACACTCATCCCCCACAAACTCATAAGCCAGATGCTCATATGCCAAACACCAGACACTCATCCCCCACAAACTCATAAGCCAGATGCTCATATGCCAAACACCAGACACTCATCCCCCACAAACTCTTATGCCAGATGCTCATATGCCAAACACCAGACACTCATCCCCCCAAACCCATATGCCAGATGCTCATATGCCAAACACCATACACTCATCCCCCACAAACTCTTATGCCAGATGCTCATATGCCAAACACCAGACACTCATCCCCCCCAAACTCATAAGCCAGATGCTCATATGCCAAACACCAGACACTCATCCCCCACAAACCCATAAGCCAGATGCTCATATGCCAAACACCAAACACTCATCCACCCCAAACTCTTATGCCAGATGCTCATATGCCAAACACCAGACACTCATCCACCATAAACTCTTATGCCAGATGCTCATATGACAAACACCAGACACTCATCCCCCCAAACTCATATGCTAGATGCTCATATGCCAAACACCATACACTCATCCCCCACAAACGCTTATGCCAGATGCTCATATGACAAACACCAGACACTCATCCCCCCCCAAACTCATAAGCCAGATGCTCATACGCCAAACACCAGACACTCATCCCCCCAAACTCATAAGCCATATGCTCATATGCCAAACACCAGACGCTCATCCCTCCCAAACTCATAAGCCAGATGCTCATATGACAAACACCAGACACTCATTCCCCACAAACTCATTTGCCAGATGCTCATATGCCAACCACCAGACACTCATCCCCCACAAACTCATAAGCCAGATGCTCATATGCCAAACACCAGACACTCATCCCTCACAAACTCATAAGCCAGATGCTCATATGACAAACACCAGACACTCATCCCCCCAAACTCATATGCCAGATGCTCATATGCCAAACACCAGACACTCATCCCCCACAAACTCTTACACCAGATGCTCATATGCCAAACACCATACACTCCTCCCCCACAAACTGTTATGCCAGATGCTCATATGACAAACACCAGACACTCATCCCCCCAAACTCATAACCCAGATGCTCATATGCCAAACACCAGACACTCATCCCCCACAAACTCTTATGCCAGATGCTTATATGCCAAACACCAGACACTCATCCCCCCCAAACTCATAAGCCAGATGCTCATATGCCAAACACCAGACACTCATCCCCCACAAACTCTTATGCCAGATGTTCATATGCCAAACACCATACACTCATCCACCATAAACTCTTATGCCAGATGCTCATATGACAAACACCAGACACTCATCCCCCCAAACTCATATGCTAGATGCTCATATGCCAAACACCATACACTCATCCCCCACAAACGCTTATGCCAGATGCTCATATGACAAACACCAGACACTCACCCCCCCCAAACTCATATGCCAGATGCTCATATGCCAAACACCACTCATCCCCCCCAAACTCATAAGCCAGATGCTCATATGCCAAACACCAGACACTCATCCCCCCAAACTCATAAGCCAGATGCTCATATTACAAACACCAGACACTCATCCCCCACAAACTCATAAGCCAGATGCTCATATGCCAAACACCAGACACTCATCCCCCCAAACTCATAAGCCAGATGCTCATATGCCAAACACCAGACACTCATCCCCCCCAAATTCATAAGCCAGATGCTCATATGCCAAACACCAGACACTCATCCCCCACAAACTCATATGCCAGATGCTCATATGCCAAACACCAGACACTCATCCCCCCAAACTCATAAGCCAGATGCTCATATGCCAAACACCAGACACTCATCCCCCCAAACTCATAAGCCAGATGCTCATATGCCAAACACCAGACACTCCTCCTCCCCAAACTCATAAGACAGATGATCATTTGCCAAACACCAGACACTCATCCCCCCCAAACTCATAAGCCAGATGCTAATATGCCAAACACCAGACACTCATCCCCACAAACTCATAAGCCAGATGCTCATATGCCAAACACCAGACACTCATCCCCCCAAACTCATAAGCCTGATGCTCATATGCCAAACACCAGACACTCATCCCCCCAAACTCATAAGCCAGATGCTCATATGCCAAACACCAGACACTCATCCCCCACAAATTCTTATGCCAGATGCTCATATGCCAAACACCAGACACTCATCCCCCCAAACTCATAAGCCAGATGCTCATATGCCAAACACCAGACACTCATCCCCCACAAACTCTTATGCCAGATGCTCATATGACAAACACCAGACACTCATCCCCCCCAAACTCATAAGCCAGATGCTCATATGCCAAACACCAGACACTCATCCCCCACAAACTCATAAGCCAGATGCTCATATGCCAAACACCAGACACTCATCCCCCAAACTCATAAGCCAGATGCTCATACGCCAAACACCAGACACTCATCCCCCCCAAACTCATAATCCAGATGCTCATATGACAAACACCAGACACTTATCCCCCACAAACTCATAAGCCAGATGCTCATACGCCAAACACCAGACACTCATCCCCCACAAACTCATTTGCCAGATGCTCATATGCCAAACACCAGACACTCATCCCCCACAAACTCATAAGCCAGATGCTCATATGCCAAACACCAGACAATCATCCCACACAAACTCTTATGCCAGATGCTCATATGCCAAACACCAGACACTCATCCCCGACAAACTCTTATGCCAGATGCTCATATGCCAAACACCAGACACTCATCCCCCACAAACTCATAAGCCAGATGCTCATATGCCAAACACCAGACACTCATCCCCCACAAACTCATAAGCCAGATGCTCATATGCCAAACACCAGACACTCATCCCCCACAAACTCTTATGCCAGATGCTCATATGCCAAACACCAGACACTCATCCCCCCAAACCCATATGCCAGATGCTCATATGCCAAACACCATACACTCATCCCCCACAAACTCTTATGCCAGATGCTCATATGCCAAACACCAGACACTCATCCCCCCCAAACTCATAAGCCAGATGCTCATATGCCAAACACCAGACACTCATCCCCCACAAACCCATAAGCCAGATGCTCATATGCCAAACACCAAACACTCATCCACCCCAAACTCTTATGCCAGATGCTCATATGCCAAACACCAGACACTCATCCCCCCCAAACTCATAAGCCAGATGCTCATATGCCAAACACCAGACACTCATCCCCCCAACTCATAAGCCAGATGCTCATATGACAAACACCAGACACTCATCCCCCACAAACTCATAAGCCAGATGCTCATATGCCAAACACCAGACACTCATCCCCCCAAACTCATAAACCAGATGCTCATATGCCAAACACCAGACACTCATCCCCCCAAAATCATAAGCCAGATGCTCATATGCCAAACACCAGACACTCATCCCTCCCAAACTCATAAGCCATATGCTCATATGCCAAACACCAGACACTCATCCCTCCCAAACTCATAAGCCAGATGCTCATATGACAAACACCAGACACTCATCCCCCACAAACTCATTTGCCAGATGCTCATATGCCAACCACCAGACACTCATCCCCCACAAACTCATAAGCCAGATGCTCATATGCCAAAAGCCAGATACTCATCCCTCACAAACTCATAAGCCAGATGCTCATATGCCAAACACCAGACACTCATCCCCCCCAAACTCATAAGCCAGATGCTCATATGCCAAACACCAGACACTCATCCCCCCCAAACTCATAAGCCAGATGCTCATATGCCAAACACCAGACACTCATCCCCCCAAACTCATAATCCAGATGCTCATATGCCAAACACCAGACACTCATCCCCCACAAACTCATATGCCAGATGCTCACATGCCAAACACCATACACTCATCCCCCACAAACTCATAAGCCAGATGTTCACATGCCAAACACCATACACTCATCCCCCCAAACTCATAAACCAGATGCTCATATGCCAAACACCAGACACTCATCCCCCACAAACTCATAAGCCAGATGCTCATATGCCAAACACCAGACACTCCTCCACCCAAACTCATAAGCCAGATGCTCATATGCCAAACACCAGACACTCATCCCCCCCAAACTCATAAGCCAGATGCTCATATGCCAAACACCAGACACTCATCCCCCCCAAACTCATAAGCCAGATGCTAATATGCCAAACACCAGACACTCATCCCCACAAACTCATAAGCCAGATGCTCATATGCCAAACACCAGACACTTATCCCCCCAAACTCATAAACCTGATACTCATATGCCAAACACCAGACACTCATCCCCCCCAAACTCATAAGCCAGATGCTCATGTGCCAAACACCAGACACTCATCCCCCACAAACTCTTATGCCAGATGCTCATATGCCAAACACCAGACACTCATCCCCCCCAAACTCATAAGCCAGATGCTCATATGCCAAACACCAGACACTCATCCCCCACAAACTCTTATGCCAGATGCTCATATGACAAACACCAGACACTCATCCCCCCCAAACTCATAAGCCAGATGCTCATATGCCAAACACCAAACACTCATCCCCCACAAACTCATAAGCCAGATGCTCATATGCCAAACACCAGACACTCATCCCCCCAAACTCATAAGCCAGATGCTCATACGCCAAACACCAGACACTCATCCCCCACAAACTCTTATGCCAGATGCTCATATGCCAAACACCAGACACTCATCCCCCCAAACCCATATGCCAGATGCTCATATGCCAAACACCATACACTCATCCCCCACAAACTCTTATGCCAGATGCTCATATGCCAAACACCAGACACTCATCCCCCCCAAACTCATAAGCCAGATGCTCATATGCCAAACACCAGACACTCATCCCCCACAAACCCATAAGCCAGATGCTCATATGCCAAACACCAAACACTCATCCACCCCAAACTCTTATGCCAGATGCTCATATGCCAAACACCAGACACTCATCCCCCCCAAACTCATAAGCCAGATGCTCATATGCCAAACACCAGACACTCATCCCCCCAACTCATAAGCCAGATGCTCATATGACAAACACCAGACACTCATCCCCCACAAACTCATAAGCCAGATGCTCATATGCCAAACACCAGACACTCATCCCCCCAAACTCATAAACTAGATGCTCATATGCCAAACACCAGACACTCATCCCCCCAAAATCATAAGCCAGATGCTCATATGCCAAACACCAGACACTCATCCCTCCCAAACTCATAAGCCATATGCTCATATGCCAAACACCAGACACTCATCCCTCCCAAACTCATAAGCCAGATGCTCATATGACAAACACCAGACACTCATCCCCCACAAACTCATTTGCCAGATGCTGATATGCCAACCACCAGACACTCATCCCCCACAAACTCATAAGCCAGATGCTCATATGCCAAACACCAGACACTCATCCCCCCAAACTCATAATCCAGATGCTCATATGCCAAACACCAGACACTCATCCCCCACAAACTCATATGCCAGATGCTCACATGCCAAACACCATACACTCATCCCCCACAAACTCATAAGCCAGATGCTCATATGCCAACCACCAGACACTCATCCCCCACAAACTCATAAGCCAGATGCTCATATGCCAAACACCAGACACTCATCCCCCCAAACTCATAATCCAGATGCTCATATGCCAAACACCAGACACTCATCCCCCACAAACTCATATGCCAGATGCTCACATGCCAAACACCATACACTCATCCCCCACAAACTCATAAGCCAGATGCTCATATGCCAAACACCATACACTCATCCCCCCAAACTCATAAACCAGATGCTCATATGCCAAACACCAGACACTCATCCCCCACAAACTCATAAGCCAGATGCTCATATGCCAAACACCAGACACTCATCCCCCACAAACTCTTATGCCAGATGCTCATATGCCAAACACCAGACACTCATCCCCCCAAACTCATAAGCCAGATGCTCATATGCCAAACACCAGACACTCATCCCCCACAAACTCTTATGCCAGATGCTCATATGACAAACACCAGACACTCATCCCCCCCAAACTCATAAGCCAGATGCTCATATGCCAAACACCAAACACTCATCCCCCACAAACTCATAAGCCAGATGCTCATATGCCAAACACCAGACACTCATCCCCCCAAACTCATAAGCCAGATGCTCATACGCCAAACACCAGACACTCATCCCCCCCAAACTCATAATCCAGATGCTCATATGACAAACACCAGACACTTATCCCCCACAAACTCATAAGCCAGATGCTCATATGCCAAACACCAGACACACATCCCCACAAACTCATAAGCCAGATGCTCATATGCCAAACACCAGACACTCATCCCCCCCAAACTCATAAGCCTGATGCTCATATGCCAAACACCAGACACTCATCCCCCCAAACTCATAAGCCAGATGCTCATATGCCAAACACCAGACACTCATCCCCCACAAATTCTTATGCCAGATGCTCATATGCCAAACACCAGACACTCATCCCCCCAAACTCATAAGCCAGATGCTCATATGCCAAACACCAGACACTCATCCCCCACAAACTCTTATGCCAGATGCTCATATGACAAACACCAGACACTCATCCCCCCCAAACTCATAAGCCAGATGCTCATATGCCAAACACCAGACACTCATCCCCCACAAACTCATAAGCCAGATGCTCATATGCCAAACACCAGACACTCATCCCCCCAAACTCATAAGCCAGATGCTCATACGCCAAACACCAGACACTCATCCCCCCCAAACTCATAATCCAGATGCTCATATGACAAACACCAGACACTTATCCCCCACAAACTCATAAGCCAGATGCTCATAAGCCAAACACCAGACACTCATCCCCCACAAACTCATTTGCCAGATGCTCATATGCCAAACACCAGACACTCATCCCCCACAAACTCATAAGCCAGATGCTCATATGCCAAACACCAGACAATCATCCCACACAAACTCTTATGCCAGATGCTCATATGCCAAACACCAGACACTCATCCCCGACAAACTCTTATGCCAGATGCTCATATGCCAAACACCAGACACTCATCCCCCACAAACTCATAAGCCAGATGCTCATATGCCAAACACCAGACACTCATCCCCCACAAATTCATAAGCCAGATGCTCATATGCCAAACACCAGACACTCATCCCCCACAAACTCTTATGCCAGATGCTCATATGCCAAACACCAGACACTCATCCCCCAAACCCATATGCCAGATGCTCATATGCCAAACACCATACACTCATCCCCCACAAACTCTTATGCCAGATGCTCATATGCCAAACACCAGACACTCATCCCCCCCAAACTCATAAGCCAGATGCTCATATGACAAACAACAGACACTCATCCCCCACAAACCCATAAGCCAGATGCTCATATGCCAAACACCAAACACTCATCCACCCCAAACTCTTATGCCAGATGCTCATATGCCAAACACCAGACACTCATCCCCCCCAAACTCATAAGCCAGATGCTCATATGCCAAACACCAGACACTCATCCCCCCAACTCATAAGCCAGATGCTCATATGACAAACACCAGACACTCATCCCCCACAAACTCATAAGCCAGATGCTCATATGCCAAACACCAGACACTCATCCCCCCAAACTCATAAACCAGATGCTCATATGCCAAACACCAGACACTCATCCCCCCAAAATCATAAGCCAGATGCTCATATGCCAAACACCAGACACTCATCCCTCCCAAACTCATAAGCCATATGCTCATATGCCAAACACCAGACACTCATCCCTCCCAAACTCATAAGCCAGATGCTCATATGACAAACACCAGACACTCATCCCCCACAAACTCATTTGTCAGATGCTCATATGCCAACCACCAGACACTCTTCCCCCACAAACCCATAAGCCAGATGCTCATATGCCAAACGCCAGACACTCATCCCTCACAAACTCATAAACCAGATGCTCATATGCCAAACACCAGACACTCATCCCCCCCAAACTCATAAGCCAGATGCTCATATGCCAAACACCAGACACTCATCCCCCCCAAATTCATAAGCCAGATGCTCATATGCCAAACACCAGACACTCATCCCCCCAAACTCATAATCCAGATGCTCATATGCCAAACACCAGACACTCATCCCCCACAAACTCATATGCCAGATGCTCACATGCCAAACACCATACACTCATCCCCCACAAACTCATAAGCCAGATGCTCATATGCCAAACACCATACACTCATCCCCCCAAACTCATAAACCAGATGCTCATATGCCAAACACCAGACACTCATCCCCCACAAACTCATAAGCCAGATGCTCATATGCCAAACACCAGACACTCCTCCCCCCCAAACTCATAAGCCAGATGCTCATATGCCAAACACCAGACACTCATCCCCCCAAACTCATAAGCCAGATGCTCATATGCCAAACACCAGACACTCATCCCCCCCAAACTCATAAGCCAGATGCTAATATGCCAAACACCAGACACTCATCCCCACAAACTCATAAGCCAGATGCTCATATGCCAAACACCAGACACTCATCCCCCCAAACTCATAAACCTGATACTCATATGCCAGACACCAGACACTCATCCCCCCCAAACTCATAAGCCAGATGCTCATATGCCAAACACCAGACACTCATCCCCCACAAACTCTTATGCCAGATGCTCATATGCCAAACACCAGACACTCATCCCCCCCAAACTCATAAGCCAGATGCTCATATGCCAAACACCAGACACTCATCCCCCACAAACTCTTATGCCAGATGCTCATATGACAAACACCAGACACTCATCCCCCCCAAACTCATAAGCCAGATGCTCATATGCCAAACACCAAACACTCATCCCCCACAAACTCATAAGCCAGATGCTCATATGCCAAACACCAGACACTCATCCCCCCAAACTCATAAGCCAGATGCTCATACGCCAAACACCAGACACTCATCCCCCCCAAACTCATAATCCAGATGCTCATATGACAAACACCAGACACTTATCCCCCACAAACTCATAAGCCAGATGCTCATATGCCAAACACCAGACACTCATCCCCCACAAACTCATTTGCCAGATGCTCATATGCCAAACACCAGACACTCATCCCCGACAAACTCTTATGCCAGATGCTCATATGCCAAACACCAGACACTCATCCCCGGCAAACTCTTATGCCAGATGCTCATATGCCAAACACCAGACACTCATCCTCCACAAACTCATAAGCCAGATGCTCATATGCCAAACACCAGACACTCATCCCCCAAAAACTCATAAGCCAGATGCTCATATGCCAAACACCAGACACTCATCCCCCACAAACTCTTATGCCAGATGCTCATATGCCAAACACCAGACACTCATCCCCGACAAACTCTTATGCCAGATGCTCATATGCCAAACACCAGACACTCATCCCCCACAAACTCATAAGCCAGATGCTCATATGCCAAACACCAGACACTCATCCCCCAAAAACTCATAAGCCAGATGCTCATATGCCAAACACCAGACACTCACACCCCACAAACTCTTATGCCAGATGCTCATATGCCAAACACCAGACACTCATCCCCCCAAACTCATATGCCAGATGCTCATATGCCAAACACCATACACTCATCCCCCACAAACTCTTATGCCAGATGCTCATATGCCAAACACCAGGCACTCATCCCCCCCAAACTCATAAGCCAGATGCTCATATGCCAAACACCAGATACTCATCCCCCCAAACTCATAAGCCAGATGCTCATATGCCAAACACCAGACACTCCTCCCCCCCAAACTCATAAGCCAGATGCTCATATGCCAAACACCAGACACTCATCCCCCCAAACTCATAAACCTGATACTCATATGCCAAACACCAGACACTCATCCCCCCCAAACTCATAAGCCAGATGCTCACATGCCAAACACCAGACACTCATCCCCCACAAACTCTTATGCCAGATGCTCATATGCCAAACACCAGACACTCATCCCCCCCAAACTCATAAGCCAGATGCTCATATGCCAAACACCAGACACTCATCCCCCACAAACTCTTATGCCAGATGCTCATATGACAAACACCAGACACTCACCCCCCCCAAACTCATAAGCCAGATGCTCATATGCCAAACACCAAACACTCATCCCCCACAAACTCATAAGCCAGATGCTCATATGCCAAACACCAGACACTCATCCCCCCAAACTCATAAGCCAGATGCTCATACGCCAAACACCAGACACTCATCCCCCCCAAACTCATAATCCAGATGCTCATATGACAAACACCAGACACTTATCCCCCACAAACTCATAAGCCAGATGCTCATATGCCAAACACCAGACACTCATCCCCCACAAACTCATTTGCCAGATGCTCATATGCCAAACACCAGACACTCATCCCCGACAAACTCTTATGCCAGATGCTCATATGCCAAACACCAGACACTCATCCCCGGCAAACTCTTATGCCAGATGCTCATATGCCAAACACCAGACACTCATCCTCCACAAACTCATAAGCCAGATGCTCATATGCCAAACACCAGACACTCATCCCCCAAAAACTCATAAGCCAGATGCTCATATGCCAAACACCAGACACTCATCCCCCACAAACTCTTATGCCAGATGCTCATATGCCAAACACCAGACACTCATCCCCGACAAACTCTTATGCCAGATGCTCATATGCCAAACACCAGACACTCATCCCCCACAAACTCATAAGCCAGATGCTCATATGCCAAACACCAGACACTCATCCCCCAAAAACTCATAAGCCAGATGCTCATATGCCAAACACCAGACACTCACCCCCCACAAACTCTTATGCCAGATGCTCATATGCCAAACACCAGACACTCATCCCCCAAACTCATATGCCAGATGCTCATATGCCAAACACCATACACTCATCCCCCACAAACTCTTATGCCAGATGCTCATATGCCAAACACCAGGCACTCATCCCCCCCAAACTCATAAGCCAGATGATCATATGCCAAACACCAGACACTCATCCCCCCAAACTCATAAGCCAGATGCTCATATGCCAAACACCAGACACTCCTCCCCCCCCAAACTCATAAGCCAGATGCTCATATGCCAAACACCAGACACTCATCCCCCCAAACTCATAAGCCAGATGCTAATATGCCAAACACCAGACACTCATCCCCCCAAACTCATAAGCCAGATGCTAATATGCCAAACACCAGACACTCATCCCCACAAACTCATAAGCCAGATGCTCATATGCCAAACACCAGACACTCATCCCCCCAAACTCATAAGCCTGATGCTCATATGCCAAACACCAGACACTCACCCCCCCCAAACTCATAAGCCAGATGCTCATATGCCAAACACCAGACACTCATCCCCCACAAACTCTTATGCCAGATGCTCATATGCCAAACACCAGACACTCATCCCCCCAAACTCATATGCCAGATGCTCATATGCCAAACACCATACACTCATCCCCCACAAACTCTTATGCCAGATGCTCATATGCCAAACACCAGGCACTCATCCCCCCCAAACTCATAAGCCAGATGCTCATATGCCAAACACCAGACACTCATCCCCCCAAACTCATAAGCCAGATGCTCATATGCCAAACACCAGACACTCCTCCCCCCCCAAACTCATAAGCCAGATGCTCATATGCCAAACACCAGACACTCATCCCCCCAAACTCATAAGCCAGATGCTAATATGCCAAACACCAGACACTCATCCCCCCAAACTCATAAGCCAGATGCTAATATGCCAAACACCAGACACTCATCCCCACAAACTCATAAGCCAGATGCTCATATGCCAAACACCAGACACTCATCCCCCCAAACTCATAAGCCTGATGCTCATATGCCAAACACCAGACACTCACCCCCCCCAAACTCATAAGCCAGATGCTCATATGCCAAACACCAGACACTCATCCCCCACAAACTCTTATGCCAGATGCTCATATGCCAAACACCAGACACTCATCCCCGACAAACTCTTATGCCAGATGCTCATATGCCAAACACCAGACACTCATCCCCCACAAACTCATAAGCCAGATGCTCATATGCCAAACACCAGACACTCATCCCCCAAAAACTCATAAGCCAGATGCTCATATGCCAAACACCAGACACTCACCCCCCACAAACTCTTATGCCAGATGCTCATATGCCAAACACCAGACACTCATCCCCCCAAACTCATATGCCAGATGCTCATATGCCAAACACCATACACTCATCCCCCACAAACTCTTATGCCAGATGCTCATATGCCAAACACCAGGCACTCATCCCCCCCAAACTCATAAGCCAGATGCTCATATGCCAAACACCAGACACTCATCCCCCCAAACTCATAAGCCAGATGCTCATATGCCAAACACCAGACACTCCTCCCCCCCAAACTCATAAGCCAGATGCTCATATGCCAAACACCAGACACTCATCCCCCCAAACTCATAAGCCAGATGCTAATATGCCAAACACCAGACACTCATCCCCCCAAACTCATAAGCCAGATGCTAATATGCCAAACACCAGACACTCATCCCCACAAACTCATAAGCCAGATGCTCATATGCCAAACACCAGACACTCATCCCCCCAAACTCATAAGCCTGATGCTCATATGCCAAACACCAGACACTCACCCCCCCCCCAAACTCATAAGCCAGATGCTCATATGCCAAACACCAGACACTCATCCCCCACAAACTCTTATGCCAGATGCTCATATGCCAAACACCAGACACTCATCCCCCCCAAACTCATAAGCCAGATGCTCATATGCCAAACACCAGACACTCATCCCCCACAAACTCTTATGCCAGATGCTCATATGACAAACACCAGACACTCATCCCCCCAAACTCATAAGCCAGATGCTCATATGCCAAACATCAAACACTCATCCCCAACAAACTCATAAACCAGATGCTCATATGCCAAACACTAGACACTCATCCCCCCAAACTCATAAGACAGATGCTCATACGCCAAACACCAGACACTCATCCCCCCAAACTCATAATCCAGATGCTCATATGACAATCACCAGACACTTATCCCCCACAAACTCATAAGCCAGATGCTCATATGCCAAACACCAGACACTCATCCCCCACAAACTCATTTGCCAGATGCTCATATGCCAAACACCAGACACTCATCCCCCACAAACTCATAAGCCAGATGCTCATATGCCAAACACCAGACAATCATCCCCCACAAACTCTTATGCCAGATGCTCATATGCCAAACACCAGAGACTCATCCCCAACAAACTCTTATGCCAGATGCTCATATGCCAAACACCAGACACTCATCCCCCACAAACTCATAAGCCAGATGCTCATATGCCAAACACCAAACACTCATCCCCCACAAACTCATAAGCCAGATGCTCATATGCCAAACACCAGACACTCATCCCCCCAAACTCATAAGCCAGATGCTCATACGCCAAACACCAGACACTCATCCCCCCCAAACTCATAATCCAGATGCTCATATGACAAACACCAGACACTTATCCCCCACAAACTCATAAGCCAGATGCTCATATGCCAAACACCAGACACTCATCCCCACAAACTCATAAGCCAGATGCTCATATGCCAAACACCAGACACTCATCCCCCCCAAACTCATAAGCCTGATGCTCATATGCCAAACACCAGACACTCATCCCCCCAAACTCATAAGCCAGATGCTCATATGCCAAACACCAGACACTCATCCCCCACAAATTCTTATGCCAGATGCTCATATGCCAAACACCAGACACTCATCCCCCCAAACTCATAAGCCAGATGCTCATATGCCAAACACCAGACACTCATCCTCCACAAACTCTTATGCCAGATGCTCATATGACAAACACCAGACACTCATCCCCCCCAAACTCATAAGCCAGATGCTCATATGCCAAACACCAGACACTCATCCCCCACAAACTCATAAGCCAGATGCTCATATGCCAAACACCAGACACTCATCCCCCCAAACTCATAAGCCAGATGCTCATACGCCAAACACCAGACACTCATCCCCCCCAAACTCATAATCCAGATGCTCATATGACAAACACCAGACACTTATCCCCCACAAACTCATAAGCCAGATGCTCATAAGCCAAACACCAGACACTCATCCCCCACAAACTCATTTGCCAGATGCTCATATGCCAAACACCAGACACTCATCCCCCACAAACTCATAAGCCAGATGCTCATATGCCAAACACCAGACAATCATCCCACACAAACTCTTATGCCAGATGCTCATATGCCAAACACCAGACACTCATCCCCGACAAACTCTTATGCCAGATGCTCATATGCCAAACACCAGACACTCATCCCCCACAAACTCATAAGCCAGATGCTCATATGCCAAACACCAGACACTCATCCCCCACAAACTCATAAGCCAGATGCTCATATGCCAAACACCAGACACTCATCCCCCCAAACTCATAAGCCTGATGCTCATATGCCAAACACCAGACACTCACCCCCCCCAAACTCATAAGCCAGATGCTCATATGCCAAACACCAGACACTCATCCCCCACAAACTCTTATGCCAGATGCTCATATGCCAAACACCAGACACTCATCCCCGACAAACTCTTATGCCAGATGCTCATATGCCAAACACCAGACACTCATCCCCCACAAACTCATAAGCCAGATGCTCATATGCCAAACACCAGACACTCATCCCCCAAAAACTCATAAGCCAGATGCTCATATGCCAAACACCAGACACTCACCCCCCACAAACTCTTATGCCAGATGCTCATATGCCAAACACCAGACACTCATCCCCCCAAACTCATATGCCAGATGCTCATATGCCAAACACCATACACTCATCCCCCACAAACTCTTATGCCAGATGCTCATATGCCAAACACCAGGCACTCATCCCCCCCAAACTCATAAGCCAGATGCTCATATGCCAAACACCAGACACTCATCCCCCCAAACTCATAAGCCAGATGCTCATATGCCAAACACCAGACACTCCTCCCCCCCCAAACTCATAAGCCAGATGCTCATATGCCAAACACCAGACACTCATCCCCCCAAACTCATAAGCCAGATGCTAATATGCCAAACACCAGACACTCATCCCCCCAAACTCATAAGCCAGATGCTAATATGCCAAACACCAGACACTCATCCCCACAAACTCATAAGCCAGATGCTCATATGCCAAACACCAGACACTCATCCCCCCAAACTCATAAGCCTGATGCTCATATGCCAAACACCAGACACTCACCCCCCCCCAAACTCATAAGCCAGATGCTCATATGCCAAACACCAGACACTCATCCCCCACAAACTCTTATGCCAGATGCTCATATGCCAAACACCAGACACTCATCCCCCCCAAACTCATAAGCCAGATGCTCATATGCCAAACACCAGACACTCATCCCCCACAAACTCTTATGCCAGATGCTCATATGACAAACACCAGACACTCATCCCCCCAAACTCATAAGCCAGATGCTCATATGCCAAACACCAAACACTCATCCCCAACAAACTCATAAGCCAGATGCTCATATGCCAAACACTAGACACTCATCCCCCCCAAACTCATAAGACAGATGCTCATACGCCAAACACCAGACACTCATCCCCCCAAACTCATAATCCAGATGCTCATATGACAATCACCAGACACTTATCCCCCACAAACTCATAAGCCAGATGCTCATATGCCAAACACCAGACACTCATCCCCCACAAACTCATTTGCCAGATGCTCATATGCCAAACACCAGACACTCATCCCCCACAAACTCATAAGCCAGATGCTCATATGCCAAACACCAGACAATCATCCCCCACAAACTCTTATGCCAGATGCTCATATGCCAAACACCAGAGACTCATCCCCAACAAACTCTTATGCCAGATGCTCATATGCCAAACACCAGACACTCATCCCCCACAAACTCATAAGCCAGATGCTCATATGCCAAACACCAAACACTCATCCCCCACAAACTCATAAGCCAGATGCTCATATGCCAAACACCAGACACTCATCCCCCCAAACTCATAAGCCAGATGCTCATACGCCAAACACCAGAAACTCATCCCCCCCAAACTCATAATCCAGATGCTCATATGACAAACACCAGACACTTATCCCCCACAAACTCATAAGCCAGATGCTCATATGCCAAACACCAGACACTCATCCCCACAAACTCATAAGCCAGATGCTCATATGCCAAACACCAGACACTCATCCCCCCCAAACTCATAAGCCTGATGCTCATATGCCAAACACCAGACACTCATCCCCCACAAACTCTTATGCCAGATGCTCATATGCCAAACACCAGACACTCATCCCCGACAAACTCTTATGCCAGATGCTCATATGCCAAACACCAGACACTCATCCCCCACAAACTCATAAGCCAGATGCTCATATGCCAAACACCAGACACTCATCCCCCAAAAACTCATAAGCCAGATGCTCATATGCCAAACACCAGACACTCACCCCCCACAAACTCTTATGCCAGATGCTCATATGCCAAACACCAGACACTCATCCCCCCAAACTCATATGCCAGATGCTCATATGCCAAACACCATACACTCATCCCCCACAAACTCTTATGCCAGATGCTCATATGCCAAACACCAGGCACTCATCCCCCCCAAACTCATAAGCCAGATGCTCATATGCCAAACACCAGACACTCATCCCCCCAAACTCATAAGCCAGATGCTCATATGCCAAACACCAGACACTCCTCCCCCCCCAAACTCATAAGCCAGATGCTCATATGCCAAACACCAGACACTCATCCCCCCAAACTCATAAGCCAGATGCTAATATGCCAAACACCAGACACTCATCCCCCCAAACTCATAAGCCAGATGCTAATATGCCAAACACCAGACACTCATCCCCACAAACTCATAAGCCAGATGCTCATATGCCAAACACCAGACACTCATCCCCCCAAACTCATAAGCCTGATGCTCATATGCCAAACACCAGACACTCACCCCCCCCAAACTCATAAGCCAGATGCTCATATGCCAAACACCAGACACTCATCCCCCACAAACTCTTATGCCAGATGCTCATATGCCAAACACCAGACACTCATCCCCCCCAAACTCATAAGCCAGATGCTCATATGCCAAACACCAGACACTCATCCCCCACAAACTCTTATGCCAGATGCTCATATGACAAACACCAGACACTCATCCCCCCCAAACTCATAATCCAGATGCTCATATGACAAACACCAGACACTTATCCCCCACAAACTCATAAGCCAGATGCTCATAAGCCAAACACCAGACACTCATCCCCCACAAACTCATTTGCCAGATGCTCATATGCCAAACACCAGACACTCATCCCCCACAAACCCATAAGCCAGATGCTCATATGCCAAACACCAGACAATCATCCCACACAAACTCTTATGCCAGATGCTCATATGCCAAACACCAGACACTCATCCCCGACAAACTCTTATGCCAGATGCTCATATGCCAAACACCAGACACTCATCCCCCTCAAACCCATAAGCCAGATGCTCATATGCCAAACACCAGACACTCATCCCCCACAAATTCATAAGCCAGATGCTCATATGCCAAACACCAGACACTCATCCCCCACAAACTCTTATGCCAGATGCTCATATGCCAAACACCAGACACTCATCCCCCAAACCCATATGCCAGATGCTCATATGCCAAACACCATACACTCATCCCCCACAAACTCTTATGCCAGATGCTCATATGCCAAACACCAGACACTCATCCCCCCCAAACTCATAAGCCAGATGCTCATATGCCAAACACCAGACACTCATCCCCCACAAACCCATAAGCCAGATGCTCATATGCCAAACACCAAACACTCATCCACCCCAAACTCTTATGCCAGATGCTCATATGCCAAACACCAGACACTCATCCCCCCCAAACTCATAAGCCAGATGCTCATATGCCAAACACCAGACACTCATCCCCCCAACTCATAAGCCAGATGCTCATATGACAAACACCAGACACTCATCCCCCACAAACTCATAAGCCAGATACTCATATGCCAAACACCAGACACTCATCCCCCCAAACTCATAAACCAGATGCTCATATGCCAAACACCAGACACTCATCCCCCCAAAATCATAAGCCAGATGCTCATATGCCAAACACCAGACACTCATCCCTCCCAAACTCATAAGCCATATGCTCATATGCCAAACACCAGACACTCATCCCTCCCTAACTCATAAGCCAGATGCTCATATGACAAACACCAGACACTCATCCCCCCAAACTCATAACCCAGATGCTCATATGCCAAACACCAGACACTCATCCCCCACAAACTCTTATGCCAGATGCTTATATGCCAAACACCAGACACTCATCCCCCCCAAACTCATAAGCCAGATGCTCATATGCCAAACACCAGACACTCATCCCCCACAAACTCTTATGCCAGATGTTCATATGCCAAACACCATACACTCATCCACCATAAACTCTTATGCCAGATGCTCATATGACAAACACCAGACACTCATCCCCCCAAACTCATATGCTAGATGCTCATATGCCAAACACCATACACTCATCCCCCACAAACGCTTATGCCAGATGCTCATATGACAAACACCAAACACTCATCCCCCCCAAACTCATATGCCAGATGCTCATATGCCAAACACCACCCATCCCCCCCAAACTCATAAGCCAGATGCTCATATGCCAAACACCAGACACTCATCCCCCCAAACTCATAAGCCAGATGCTCATATTACAAACACCAGACACTCATCCCCCACAAACTCATAAGCCAGATGCTCATATGCCAAACACCAGACACTCATACCCCCAAACTCATAAGCCAGATGCTCATATGCCAAACACCAGACACTCATCCCCCCCAAATTCATAAGCCAGATGCTCATATGCCAAACACCAGACACTCATCCCCCACAAACTCATATGCCAGATGCTCATATGCCAAACACCAGACACTCATCCCCCCAAACTCATAAGCCAGATGCTCATATGCCAAACACCAGACACTCATCCCCCCAAACTCATAAGCCAGATGCTCATATGCCAAACACCAGACACTCCTCCCCCCCAAACTCATAAGCCAGATGCTCATATGCCAAACACCAGACACTCATCCCCCCCAAACTCATAAGACAGATGCTCATATGCCAAACACCAGACACTCATCCCCCCCAAACTCATAAGCCAGATGCTAATATGCCAAACACCAGACACTCATCCCCACAAACTCATAAGCCAGATGCTCATATGCCAAACACCAGATACTCATCCCCCCCAAACTCATAAGCCTGATGCTCATATGCCAAACACCAGACACTCAACCCCCAAAACTCATAAGCCAGATGCTCATATGCCAAACACCAGACACTCATCCCCCACAAATTCTTATTCCAGATGCTCATATGCCAAACACCAGACACTCATCCCCCCAAACTCATAAGCCAGATGCTCATATGCCAAACACGAGACACTCATCTCCCACAAACTCTTATGCCAGATGCTCATATGACAAACACCAGACACTCATCCCCCCCAAACTCATAAGCCAGATGCTCATATGCCAAACACCAGACACTCACCCCCCACAAACCCATAAGCCAGATGCTCATATGCCAAACACCAGACACTCATCCCCCCAAACTCATAAGCCAGATGCTCATATGCCAAACACCAGACACTCATCCCCCCAAACTCATAATCCAGATGCTCATATGACAAACACCAGACACTTATCCCCCACAAACTCATAAGCCAGATGCTCATATGCCAAACACCAGACACTCATCCCCCACAAACTCATTTGCCAGATGCTCATATGCCAAACACCAGACACTCATCCCCCACAAACTCATAAGCCAGATGCTCATATGCCAAACACCAGACAATCATCCCACACAAACTCTTATTCCAGATGCTCATATGCCAAACACCAGACACTCATCCCCGACAAACTCTTATGCCAGATGCTCATATGCCAAACACCAGACACTCATCCCCCACAAACTCATAAGCCAGATGCTCATATGCCAAACACCAGACACTCATCCCCCACAAACTCATAAGCCAGATGCTCATATGCCAAACACCAGACACTCATCCCCCACAAACTCTTATGCCAGATGCTCCTATGCCAAACACCAGACACTCATCCCCCCAAACCCATATGCCAGATGCTCATATGCCAAACACCATACACTCATCCCCCACAAACTCTTATGCCAGATGCTCATATGCCAAACACCAGACACTCATCCCCCCCAAACTCATAAGCCAGATGCTCATATGCCAAACACCAGACACTCATCCCCCACAAACCCATATGCCAGATGCTCATATGCCAAACACCAGACAATCATCCCACACAAACTCGTATTCCAGATGCTCATATGCCAAACACCAGACACTCATCCCCGACAAACTCTTATGCCAGATGCTCATATGCCAAACACCAGACACTCATCCCCCACAAACTCATAAGCCAGATGCTCATATGCCAAACACCAGACACTCATCCCCCACAAACTCATAAGCCAGATGCTCATATGCCAAACACCAGACACTCATCCCCCACAAACTCTTATGCCAGATGCTCCTATGCAAAACACCAGACACTTATCCCCCACAAACTCATAAGCCAGATGCTCATATGCCAAACACCAGACACTCATCCCCCACAAACTCATTTGCCAGATGCTCATATGCCAAACACCAGACACTCATCCCCCACAAACTCATAAGCCAGATGCTCATATGCCAAACACCAGACAATCATCCCACACAAACTCTTATGCCAGATGCTCATATGCCAAACACCAGACACTCATCCCCGACAAACTCTTATGCCAGATGCTCATATGCCAAACACCAGACACTCATCCCCCACAAACTCATAAGCCAGATGCTCATATGCCAAACACCAGACACTCATCCCCCACAAATTCATAAGCCAGATGCTCATATGCCAAACACCAGACACTCATCCCCCACAAACTCTTATGCCAGATGCTCATATGCCAAACACCAGACACTCATCCCCCAAACCCATATGCCAGATGCTCATATGCCAAACACCATACACTCATCCCCCACAAACTCTTATGCCAGATGCTCATATGCCAAACACCAGACACTCATCCCCCCCAAACTCATAAGCCAGATGCTCATATGCCAAACACCAGACACTCATCCCCCACAAACCCATAAGCCAGATGCTCATATGCCAAACACCAAACACTCATCCACCCCAAACTCTTATGCCAGATGCTCATATGCCAAACACCAGACACTCATCCCCCCCAAACTCATAAGCCAGATGCTCATATGCCAAACACCAGACACTCATCCCCCCAACTCATAAGCCAGATGCTCATATGACAAACACCAGACACTCATCCCCCACAAACTCATAAGCCAGATACTCATATGCCAAACACCAGACACTCATCCCCCCAAACTCATAAACCAGATGCTCATATGCCAAACACCAGACACTCATCCCCCCAAAATCATAAGCCAGATGCTCATATGCCAAACACCAGACACTCATCCCTCCCAAACTCATAAGCCATATGCTCATATGCCAAACACCAGACACTCATCCCTCCCTAACTCATAAGCCAGATGCTCATATGACAAACACCAGACACTCATCCCCCCAAACTCATAACCCAGATGCTCATATGCCAAACACCAGACACTCATCCCCCACAAACTCTTATGCCAGATGCTTATATGCCAAACACCAGACACTCATCCCCCCCAAACTCATAAGCCAGATGCTCATATGCCAAACACCAGACACTCATCCCCCACAAACTCTTATGCCAGATGTTCATATGCCAAACACCATACACTCATCCACCATAAACTCTTATGCCAGATGCTCATATGACAAACACCAGACACTCATCCCCCCAAACTCATATGCTAGATGCTCATATGCCAAACACCATACACTCATCCCCCACAAACGCTTATGCCAGATGCTCATATGACAAACACCAAACACTCATCCCCCCCAAACTCATATGCCAGATGCTCATATGCCAAACACCACCCATCCCCCCCAAACTCATAAGCCAGATGCTCATATGCCAAACACCAGACACTCATCCCCCCAAACTCATAAGCCAGATGCTCATATTACAAACACCAGACACTCATCCCCCACAAACTCATAAGCCAGATGCTCATATGCCAAACACCAGACACTCATACCCCCAAACTCATAAGCCAGATGCTCATATGCCAAACACCAGACACTCATCCCCCCCAAATTCATAAGCCAGATGCTCATATGCCAAACACCAGACACTCATCCCCCACAAACTCATATGCCAGATGCTCATATGCCAAACACCAGACACTCATCCCCCCAAACTCATAAGCCAGATGCTCATATGCCAAACACCAGACACTCATCCCCCCAAACTCATAAGCCAGATGCTCATATGCCAAACACCAGACACTCCTCCCCCCCAAACTCATAAGCCAGATGCTCATATGCCAAACACCAGACACTCATCCCCCCCAAACTCATAAGACAGATGCTCATATGCCAAACACCAGACACTCATCCCCCCCAAACTCATAAGCCAGATGCTAATATGCCAAACACCAGACACTCATCCCCACAAACTCATAAGCCAGATGCTCATATGCCAAACACCAGATACTCATCCCCCCCAAACTCATAAGCCTGATGCTCATATGCCAAACACCAGACACTCAACCCCCAAAACTCATAAGCCAGATGCTCATATGCCAAACACCAGACACTCATCCCCCACAAATTCTTATTCCAGATGCTCATATGCCAAACACCAGACACTCATCCCCCCAAACTCATAAGCCAGATGCTCATATGCCAAACACGAGACACTCATCTCCCACAAACTCTTATGCCAGATGCTCATATGACAAACACCAGACACTCATCCCCCCCAAACTCATAAGCCAGATGCTCATATGCCAAACACCAGACACTCACCCCCCACAAACCCATAAGCCAGATGCTCATATGCCAAACACCAGACACTCATCCCCCCAAACTCATAAGCCAGATGCTCATATGCCAAACACCAGACACTCATCCCCCCAAACTCATAATCCAGATGCTCATATGACAAACACCAGACACTTATCCCCCACAAACTCATAAGCCAGATGCTCATATGCCAAACACCAGACACTCATCCCCCACAAACTCATTTGCCAGATGCTCATATGCCAAACACCAGACACTCATCCCCCACAAACTCATAAGCCAGATGCTCATATGCCAAACACCAGACAATCATCCCACACAAACTCTTATTCCAGATGCTCATATGCCAAACACCAGACACTCATCCCCGACAAACTCTTATGCCAGATGCTCATATGCCAAACACCAGACACTCATCCCCCACAAACTCATAAGCCAGATGCTCATATGCCAAACACCAGACACTCATCCCCCACAAACTCATAAGCCAGATGCTCATATGCCAAACACCAGACACTCATCCCCCACAAACTCTTATGCCAGATGCTCCTATGCCAAACACCAGACACTCATCCCCCCAAACCCATATGCCAGATGCTCATATGCCAAACACCATACACTCATCCCCCACAAACTCTTATGCCAGATGCTCATATGCCAAACACCAGACACTCATCCCCCCCAAACTCATAAGCCAGATGCTCATATGCCAAACACCAGACACTCATCCCCCACAAACCCATATGCCAGATGCTCATATGCCAAACACCAGACAATCATCCCACACAAACTCTTATTCCAGATGCTCATATGCCAAACACCAGACACTCATCCCCGACAAACTCTTATGCCAGATGCTCATATGCCAAACACCAGACACTCATCCCCCACAAACTCATAAGCCAGATGCTCATATGCCAAACACCAGACACTCATCCCCCACAAACTCATAAGCCAGATGCTCATATGCCAAACACCAGACACTCATCCCCCACAAACTCTTATGCCAGATGCTCCTATGCCAAACACCAGACACTTATCCCCCACAAACTCATAAGCCAGATGCTCATATGCCAAACACCAGACACTCATCCCCCACAAACTCATTTGCCAGATGCTCATATGCCAAACACCAGACACTCATCCCCCACAAACTCATAAGCCAGATGCTCATATGCCAAACACCAGACAATCATCCCACACAAACTCTTATGCCAGATGCTCATATGCCAAACACCAGACACTCATCCCCGACAAACTCTTATGCCAGATGCTCATATGCCAAACACCAGACACTCATCCCCCACAAACTCATAAGCCAGATGCTCATATGCCAAACACCAGACACTCATCCCCCACAAATTCATAAGCCAGATGCTCATATGCCAAACACCAGACACTCATCCCCCACAAACTCTTATGCCAGATGCTCATATGCCAAACACCAGACACTCATCCCCCAAACCCATATGCCAGATGCTCATATGCCAAACACCATACACTCATCCCCCACAAACTCTTATGCCAGATGCTCATATGCCAAACACCAGACACTCATCCCCCCCAAACTCATAAGCCAGATGCTCATATGCCAAACACCAGACACTCATCCCCCACAAACCCATAAGCCAGATGCTCATATGCCAAACACCAAACACTCATCCACCCCAAACTCTTATGCCAGATGCTCATATGCCAAACACCAGACACTCATCCCCCCCAAACTCATAAGCCAGATGCTCATATGCCAAACACCAGACACTCATCCCCCCAACTCATAAGCCAGATGCTCATATGACAAACACCAGACACTCATCCCCCACAAACTCATAAGCCAGATACTCATATGCCAAACACCAGACACTCATCCCCCCAAACTCATAAACCAGATGCTCATATGCCAAACACCAGACACTCATCCCCCCAAAATCATAAGCCAGATGCTCATATGCCAAACACCAGACACTCATCCCTCCCAAACTCATAAGCCATATGCTCATATGCCAAACACCAGACACTCATCCCTCCCTAACTCATAAGCCAGATGCTCTTATGACAAACACCAGACACTCATCCCCCCAAACTCATAACCCAGATGCTCATATGCCAAACACCAGACACTCATCCCCCACAAACTCTTATGCCAGATGCTTATATGCCAAACACCAGACACTCATCCCCCCCAAACTCATAAGCCAGATGCTCATATGCCAAACACCAGACACTCATCCCCCACAAACTCTTATGCCAGATGTTCATATGCCAAACACCATACACTGATCCACCATAAACTCTTATGCCAGATGCTCATATGACAAACACCAGACACTCATCCCCCCAAACTCATATGCTAGATGCTCATATGCCAAACACCATACACTCATCCCCCACAAACGCTTATGCCAGATGCTCATATGACAAACACCAAACACTCATCCCCCCCAAACTCATATGCCAGATGCTCATATGCCAAACACCACCCATCCCCCCCAAACTCATAAGCCAGATGCTCATATGCCAAACACCAGACACTCATCCCCCCAAACTCATAAGCCAGATGCTCATATTACAAACACCAGACACTCATCCCCCACAAACTCATAAGCCAGATGCTCATATGCCAAACACCAGACACTCATCCCCCCCAAATTCATAAGCCAGATGCTCATATGCCAAACACCAGACACTCATCCCCCACAAACTCATATGCCAGATGCTCATATGCCAAACACCAGACACTCATCCCCCCAAACTCATAAGCCAGATGCTCATATGCCAAACACCAGACACTCCTCCCCCCCAAACTCATAAGCCAGATGCTCATATGCCAAACACCAGACACTCATCCCCCCCAAACTCATAAGACAGATGCTCATATGCCAAACACCAGACACTCATCCCCCCCAAACTCATAAGCCAGATGCTAATATGCCAAACACCAGACACTCATCCCCACAAACTCATAAGCCAGATGCTCATATGCCAAACACCAGATACTCATCCCCCCCAAACTCATAAGCCTGATGCTCATATGCCAAACACCAGACACTCAACCCCCAAAACTCATAAGCCAGATGCTCATATGCCAAACACCAGACACTCATCCCCCACAAATTCTTATTCCAGATGCTCATATGCCAAACACCAGACACTCATCCCCCCAAACTCATAAGCCAGATGCTCATATGCCAAACACGAGACACTCATCTCCCACAAACTCTTATGCCAGATGCTCATATGACAAACACCAGACACTCATCCCCCCCAAACTCATAAGCCAGATGCTCATATGCCAAACACCAGACACTCACCCCCCACAAACCCATAAGCCAGATGCTCATATGCCAAACACCAGACACTCATCCCCCCAAACTCATAAGCCAGATGCTCATACGCCAAACACCAGACACTCATCCCCCCAAACTCATAATCCAGATGCTCATATGACAAACACCAGACACTTATCCCCCACAAACTCATAAGCCAGATGCTCATATGCCAAACACCAGACACTCATCCCCCACAAACTCATTTGCCAGATGCTCATATGCCAAACACCAGACACTCATCCCCCACAAACTCATAAGCCAGATGCTCATATGCCAAACACCAATCATCCCACACAAACTCTTATTCCAGATGCTCATATGCCAAACACCAGACACTCATCCCCGACAAACTCTTATGCCAGATGCTCATATGCCAAACACCAGACACTCATCCCCCACAAACTCATAAGCCAGATGCTCATATGCCAAACACCAGACACTCATCCCCCACAAACTCATAAGCCAGATGCTCATATGCCAAACACCAGACACTCATCCCCCACAAACTCTTATGCCAGATGCTCCTATGCCAAACACCAGACACTCATCCCCCCAAACCCATATGCCAGATGCTCATATGCCAAACACCATACACTCATCCCCCACAAACTCTTATGCCAGATGCTCATATACCAAACACCAGACACTCATCCCCCCCAAACTCATAAGCCAGATGCTCATATGCCAAACACCAGACACTCATCCCCCACAAACCCATAAGCCAGATGCTCATATGCCAAACACCAAACACTCATCCACCCCAAACTCTTATGCCAGATGCTCATATGCCAAACACCATACACTCATCCCCCCCAAACTCATAAGCCAGATGCTCATATGCCAAACACCAGAAACTCATCCCCCCAACTCATAAGCCAGATGCTCATATGACAAACACCAGACACTCATCCCCCACAAACTCATAAGCCAGATGCTCATATGCCAAACACCAGACACTCATACCCCCAAACTCATAAACCAGATGCTCATATGCCAAACACCAGACACTCATCCCCCCCAAAATCATAAGCCAGATGCTCATATGCCAAACACCAGACACTCATCCCTCCCAAACTCATAAGCCAGATGCTCATATGACAAACACCAGACACTCATCCCCCACAAACTCATTTGCCAGATGCTCATATGCCAACCACCAGACACTCATCCCCCACAAACTCATAAGCCAGATGCTCATATGCCAAACGCCAGACACTCATCCCTCACAAACTCATAAGCCAGATGCTCATATGACAAACACCAGACACTCATCCCCCCAAACTCATATGCCAGATGCTCATATGCCAAACACCAGACACTCATCCCCCCCAAACTCATAAGCCAGATGCTCATATGCCAAACACCAGACACTCATCCCCCCAAACTCATAAGCCAGATGCTCATATGCCAAACACCAGACACTCATCCCCCCAAACTCATAATCCAGATGCTCATATGCCAAACACCAGACACTCATCCCCCACAAACTCATATGCCAGATGCTCACATGCCAAACACCCTACACTCATCCCCCACAAACTCATAAGCCAGATGCTCATATGCCAAACACCATACACTCATCCCCCCAAACTCATAAACCAGATGCTCATATGCCAAACACCAGACACTCATCCTCCACAAACTCATAAGCCAGATGCTCATATGCCAAACACCAGACACTCCTCCCCCCAAACTCATAAGCCAGATGCTCATATGCCAAACACCAGACACTCATCCCTCACAAACTCATAAGCCAGATGCTCATATGACAAACACCAGACACTCATCCCCCCAAACTCATATGCCAGATGCTCATATGCCAAACACCAGACACTCATCCCCCACAAACTCTTACACCAGATGCTCATATGCCAAACACCATACACTCATCCCCCACAAACTGTTATGCCAGATGCTCATATGACAAACACCAGACACTCATCCCCCCAAACTCATAACCCAGATGCTCATATGCCAAACACCAGACACTCATCCCCCACAAACTCTTATGCCAGATGCTTATATGCCAAACACCAGACACTCATCCCCCCCAAACTCATAAGCCAAATGCTCATATGCCAAACACCAGACACTCATCCCCCACAAACTCTTATGCCAGATGTTCATATGCCAAACACCATACACTCATCCACCATAAACTCTTATGCCAGATGCTCATATGACAAACACCAGACACTCATCCCCCCAAACTCATATGCTAGATGCTCATATGCCAAACACCATACACTCATCCCCCACAAACGCTTATGCCAGATGCTCATATGACAAACACCAGACACTCATCCCCCCCAAACTCATATGCCAGATGCTCATATGCCAAACACCACTCATCCCCCCCAAACTCATAAGCCAGATGCTCATATGCCAAACACCAGACACTCATCCCCCCAAACTCATAAACCAGATGCTCATATTACAAACACCAGACACTCATCCCCCACAAACTCATAAGCCAGATGCTCATATGCCAAACACCAGACACTCATCCCCCCAAACTCATAAGCCAGATGCTCATATGCCAAACACCAGACACTCATCCCCCCAAATTCATAAGCCAGATGCTCATATGCCAAACACCAGACACTCATCCCCCACAAACTCATATGCCAGATGCTCATATGCCAAACACCAGACACTCATCCCCCCAAACTCATAAGCCAGATGCTCATATGCCAAACACCAGACACTCATCCCCCCAAACTCATAAGCCAGATGCTCATATGCCAAACACCAGACACTCCTCCCCCCCAAACTCATAAGCCAGATGCTCATATGCCAAACACCAGACACTCATCCCCCCCAAACTCATAAGACAGATGCTCATATGCCAAACACCAGACACTCATCCCCCACAAACCCATATGCCAGATGCTCATATGCCAAACACCAGACAATCATCCCACACAAACTCTTATTCCAGATGCTCATATGCCAAACACCAGACACTCATCCCCGACAAACTCTTATGCCAGATGCTCATATGCCAAACACCAGACACTCATCCCCCACAAACTCATAAGCCAGATGCTCATATGCCAAACACCAGACACTCATCCCCCACAAACTCATAAGCCAGATGCTCATATGCCAAACACCAGACACTCATCCCCCACAAACTCTTATGCCAGATGCTCCTATGCCAAACACCAGACACTTATCCCCCACAAACTCATAAGCCAGATGCTCATATGCCAAACACCAGACACTCATCCCCCACAAACTCATTTGCCAGATGCTCATATGCCAAACACCAGACACTCATCCCCCACAAACTCATAAGCCAGATGCTCATATGCCAAACACCAGACAATCATCCCACACAAACTCTTATGCCAGATGCTCATATGCCAAACACCAGACACTCATCCCCGACAAACTCTTATGCCAGATGCTCATATGCCAAACACCAGACACTCATCCCCCACAAACTCATAAGCCAGATGCTCATATGCCAAACACCAGACACTCATCCCCCACAAATTCATAAGCCAGATGCTCATATGCCAAACACCAGACACTCATCCCCCACAAACTCTTATGCCAGATGCTCATATGCCAAACACCAGACACTCATCCCCCAAACCCATATGCCAGATGCTCATATGCCAAACACCATACACTCATCCCCCACAAACTCTTATGCCAGATGCTCATATGCCAAACACCAGACACTCATCCCCCCCAAACTCATAAGCCAGATGCTCATATGCCAAACACCAGACACTCATCCCCCACAAACCCATAAGCCAGATGCTCATATGCCAAACACCAAACACTCATCCACCCCAAACTCTTATGCCAGATGCTCATATGCCAAACACCAGACACTCATCCCCCCCAAACTCATAAGCCAGATGCTCATATGCCAAACACCAGACACTCATCCCCCCAACTCATAAGCCAGATGCTCATATGACAAACACCAGACACTCATCCCCCACAAACTCATAAGCCAGATACTCATATGCCAAACACCAGACACTCATCCCCCCAAACTCATAAACCAGATGCTCATATGCCAAACACCAGACACTCATCCCCCCAAAATCATAAGCCAGATGCTCATATGCCAAACACCAGACACTCATCCCTCCCAAACTCATAAGCCATATGCTCATATGCCAAACACCAGACACTCATCCCTCCCTAACTCATAAGCCAGATGCTCTTATGACAAACACCAGACACTCATCCCCCCAAACTCATAACCCAGATGCTCATATGCCAAACACCAGACACTCATCCCCCACAAACTCTTATGCCAGATGCTTATATGCCAAACACCAGACACTCATCCCCCCCAAACTCATAAGCCAGATGCTCATATGCCAAACACCAGACACTCATCCCCCACAAACTCTTATGCCAGATGTTCATATGCCAAACACCATACACTGATCCACCATAAACTCTTATGCCAGATGCTCATATGACAAACACCAGACACTCATCCCCCCAAACTCATATGCTAGATGCTCATATGCCAAACACCATACACTCATCCCCCACAAACGCTTATGCCAGATGCTCATATGACAAACACCAAACACTCATCCCCCCCAAACTCATATGCCAGATGCTCATATGCCAAACACCACCCATCCCCCCCAAACTCATAAGCCAGATGCTCATATGCCAAACACCAGACACTCATCCCCCCAAACTCATAAGCCAGATGCTCATATTACAAACACCAGACACTCATCCCCCACAAACTCATAAGCCAGATGCTCATATGCCAAACACCAGACACTCATCCCCCCCAAATTCATAAGCCAGATGCTCATATGCCAAACACCAGACACTCATCCCCCACAAACTCATATGCCAGATGCTCATATGCCAAACACCAGACACTCATCCCCCCAAACTCATAAGCCAGATGCTCATATGCCAAACACCAGACACTCCTCCCCCCCAAACTCATAAGCCAGATGCTCATATGCCAAACACCAGACACTCATCCCCCCCAAACTCATAAGACAGATGCTCATATGCCAAACACCAGACACTCATCCCCCCCAAACTCATAAGCCAGATGCTAATATGCCAAACACCAGACACTCATCCCCACAAACTCATAAGCCAGATGCTCATATGCCAAACACCAGATACTCATCCCCCCCAAACTCATAAGCCTGATGCTCATATGCCAAACACCAGACACTCAACCCCCAAAACTCATAAGCCAGATGCTCATATGCCAAACACCAGACACTCATCCCCCACAAATTCTTATTCCAGATGCTCATATGCCAAACACCAGACACTCATCCCCCCAAACTCATAAGCCAGATGCTCATATGCCAAACACGAGACACTCATCTCCCACAAACTCTTATGCCAGATGCTCATATGACAAACACCAGACACTCATCCCCCCCAAACTCATAAGCCAGATGCTCATATGCCAAACACCAGACACTCACCCCCCACAAACCCATAAGCCAGATGCTCATATGCCAAACACCAGACACTCATCCCCCCAAACTCATAAGCCAGATGCTCATACGCCAAACACCAGACACTCATCCCCCCAAACTCATAATCCAGATGCTCATATGACAAACACCAGACACTTATCCCCCACAAACTCATAAGCCAGATGCTCATATGCCAAACACCAGACACTCATCCCCCACAAACTCATTTGCCAGATGCTCATATGCCAAACACCAGACACTCATCCCCCACAAACTCATAAGCCAGATGCTCATATGCCAAACACCAATCATCCCACACAAACTCTTATTCCAGATGCTCATATGCCAAACACCAGACACTCATCCCCGACAAACTCTTATGCCAGATGCTCATATGCCAAACACCAGACACTCATCCCCCACAAACTCATAAGCCAGATGCTCATATGCCAAACACCAGACACTCATCCCCCACAAACTCATAAGCCAGATGCTCATATGCCAAACACCAGACACTCATCCCCCACAAACTCTTATGCCAGATGCTCCTATGCCAAACACCAGACACTCATCCCCCCAAACCCATATGCCAGATGCTCATATGCCAAACACCATACACTCATCCCCCACAAACTCTTATGCCAGATGCTCATATACCAAACACCAGACACTCATCCCCCCCAAACTCATAAGCCAGATGCTCATATGCCAAACACCAGACACTCATCCCCCACAAACCCATAAGCCAGATGCTCATATGCCAAACACCAAACACTCATCCACCCCAAACTCTTATGCCAGATGCTCATATGCCAAACACCATACACTCATCCCCCCCAAACTCATAAGCCAGATGCTCATATGCCAAACACCAGAAACTCATCCCCCCAACTCATAAGCCAGATGCTCATATGACAAACACCAGACACTCATCCCCCACAAACTCATAAGCCAGATGCTCATATGCCAAACACCAGACACTCATACCCCCAAACTCATAAACCAGATGCTCATATGCCAAACACCAGACACTCATCCCCCCCAAAATCATAAGCCAGATGCTCATATGCCAAACACCAGACACTCATCCCTCCCAAACTCATAAGCCAGATGCTCATATGACAAACACCAGACACTCATCCCCCACAAACTCATTTGCCAGATGCTCATATGCCAACCACCAGACACTCATCCCCCACAAACTCATAAGCCAGATGCTCATATGCCAAACGCCAGACACTCATCCCTCACAAACTCATAAGCCAGATGCTCATATGACAAACACCAGACACTCATCCCCCCAAACTCATATGCCAGATGCTCATATGCCAAACACCAGACACTCATCCCCCCCAAACTCATAAGCCAGATGCTCATATGCCAAACACCAGACACTCATCCCCCCAAACTCATAAGCCAGATGCTCATATGCCAAACACCAGACACTCATCCCCCCAAACTCATAATCCAGATGCTCATATGCCAAACACCAGACACTCATCCCCCACAAACTCATATGCCAGATGCTCACATGCCAAACACCCTACACTCATCCCCCACAAACTCATAAGCCAGATGCTCATATGCCAAACACCATACACTCATCCCCCCAAACTCATAAACCAGATGCTCATATGCCAAACACCAGACACTCATCCCCCACAAACTCATAAGCCAGATGCTCATATGCCAAACACCAGACACTCCTCCCCCCAAACTCATAAGCCAGATGCTCATATGCCAAACACCAGACACTCATCCCTCACAAACTCATAAGCCAGATGCTCATATGACAAACACCAGACACTCATCCCCCCAAACTCATATGCCAGATGCTCATATGCCAAACACCAGACACTCATCCCCCACAAACTCTTACACCAGATGCTCATATGCCAAACACCATACACTCATCCCCCACAAACTGTTATGCCAGATGCTCATATGACAAACACCAGACACTCATCCCCCCAAACTCATAACCCAGATGCTCATATGCCAAACACCAGACACTCATCCCCCACAAACTCTTATGCCAGATGCTTATATGCCAAACACCAGACACTCATCCCCCCCAAACTCATAAGCCAAATGCTCATATGCCAAACACCAGACACTCATCCCCCACAAACTCTTATGCCAGATGTTCATATGCCAAACACCATACACTCATCCACCATAAACTCTTATGCCAGATGCTCATATGACAAACACCAGACACTCATCCCCCCAAACTCATATGCTAGATGCTCATATGCCAAACACCATACACTCATCCCCCACAAACGCTTATGCCAGATGCTCATATGACAAACACCAGACACTCATCCCCCCCAAACTCATATGCCAGATGCTCATATGCCAAACACCACTCATCCCCCCCAAACTCATAAGCCAGATGCTCATATGCCAAACACCAGACACTCATCCCCCCAAACTCATAAACCAGATGCTCATATTACAAACACCAGACACTCATCCCCCACAAACTCATAAGCCAGATGCTCATATGCCAAACACCAGACACTCATCCCCCCAAACTCATAAGCCAGATGCTCATATGCCAAACACCAGACACTCATCCCCCCAAATTCATAAGCCAGATGCTCATATGCCAAACACCAGACACTCATCCCCCACAAACTCATATGCCAGATGCTCATATGCCAAACACCAGACACTCATCCCCCCAAACTCATAAGCCAGATGCTCATATGCCAAACACCAGACACTCATCCCCCCAAACTCATAAGCCAGATGCTCATATGCCAAACACCAGACACTCCTCCCCCCCAAACTCATAAGCCAGATGCTCATATGCCAAACACCAGACACTCATCCCCCCCAAACTCATAAGACAGATGCTCATATGCCAAACACCAGACACTCATCCCCCCCAAACTCATAAGCCAGATGCTAATATGCCAAACACCAGACACTCACCCCCACAAACTCATAAGCCAGATGCTCATATGCCAAACACCAGACACTCATCCCCCCCAAACTCATAAGCCTGATGCTCATATGCCAAACACCAGACACTCAACCCCCCAAACTCATAAGCCAGATGCTCATATGCCAAACACCAGACACTCATCCCCCACAAATTCTTATGCCAGATGCTCATATGCCAAACACCAGACACTCATCCCCCCAAACTCATAAGCCAGATGCTCATATGCCAAACACCAAACACTCATCCCCCACAAACTCATAAGCCAGATGCTCATATGCCAAACACCAGACACTCATCCCCCCAAACTCATAAGCCAGATGCTCATACGCCAAACACCAGACACTCATCCCCCACAAACTCTTATGCCAGATGCTCATATGCCAAACACCAGACACTCATCCCCCCAAACCCATATGCCAGATGCTCATATGCCAAACACCATACACTCATCCCCCACAAACTCTTATGCCACATGCTCATATGCCAAACACCAGACACTCATCCCCCCAAACTCATAAGCCAGATGCTCATATGCCAAACACCAGACACTCATCCCCCACAAACCCATAAGCCAGATGCTCATATGCCAAACTCCAAACACTCATCCACCCCAAACTCTTATGCCAGATGCTCATATGCCAAACACCAGACACTCATCCCCCCAAACTCATAAGCCAGATGCTCATATGCCAAACACCAGACACTCATCCCCCAACTCATAAGCCAGATGCTCATATGACAAACAGCAGACACTCATCCCCCACAAACTCATAAGCCAGATGCTCATATGCCAAACACCAGACACTCATCCCCCCAAACTCATAAACCAGATGCTCATATGCCAAACACCAGACACTCATCCCCCCAAAATCATAAGCCAGATGCTCATATGCCAAACACCAGACACTCATCCCTCCCAAACTCATAAGCCATATGCTCATATGTAAAACACCAGACACTCATCCCTCCCAAACTCATAAGCCAGATGCTCATATGACAAACACCAGACACTCATCCCCCACAAACTCATTTGCCAGATGCTCATATGCCAACCACCAGACACTCATCCCCCACAAACTCATAAGCCAGATGCTCATATGCCAAACGCCAGACACTCATCCCTTACAAACTCATAAGCCAGATGCTCATATGCCAAACACCAGACACTCATCCCCCCCAAACTCATAAGCCAGATGCTCATATGCCAAACACCAGACACTCATCCCCCCCAAACTCATAAGCCAGATGCTCATATGCCAAACACCAGACACTCATCCCCCCAAACTCATAATCCAGATGCTCATATGCCAAACACCAGACACTCATCCCCCACAAACTCATATGCCAAGTGCTCACATGCCAAACACCATACACTCATCCCCCACAAACTCATAAGCCAGATGCTCATATGCCAAACACCATACACTCATCCCCCCAAACTCATAAACCAGATGCTCATATGCCAAACACCAGACACTCATCCCCCACAAACTCATAAGCCAGATGCTCATATGCCAAACACCAGACACTCCTCCCCCCCAAACTCATAAGCCAGATGCTCATATGCCAAACACCAGACACTCATCCCCCCAAACTCATAAGCCAGATGCTCATATGCCAAACAACAGACACTCATCCCCCCCAAACTCATAAGCCAGATGCTAATATGCCAAACACCAGACACTCATCCCCACAAACTCATAAGCCAGATGCTCATATGCCAAACACCAGACACTCATCCCCCCAAACTCATAAACCTGATACTCATATGCCAAACACCAGACACTCATCCCCCCCAAACTCATAAGCCAGATGCTCATATGCCAAACACCAGACACTCATCCCCCACAAACTCTTATGCCAGATGCTCATATGCCAAACACCAGACACTCATCCCCCCAAACTCATAAGCCAGATGCTCATATGCCAAACACCAGACACTCATCCCCCACAAACTCTTATGCCAGATGCTCATATGACAAACACCAGACACTCATCCCCCCCAAACTCATAAGCCAGATGCTCATATGCCAAACACCAAACACTCATCCCCCACAAACTCATAAGCCAGATGCTCATATGCCAAACACCAGACACAAATCCCCCCAAACTCATAAGCCAGATGCTCATACGCCAAACACCAGACACTCATCCCCCCCAAACTCATAATCCAGATGCTCATATGACAAACACCAGACACTTATCCCCCACAAACTCATAAGCCAGATGCTCATATGCCAAACACCAGACACTCATCCCCACAAACTCATAAGCCAGATGCTCATATGCCAAACACCAGACACTCATCCCCCCCAAACTCATAAGCCTGATGCTCATATGCCAAACACCAGACACTCATCCCCCCAAACTCATAAGCCAGATGCTCATATGCCAAACACCAGACACTCATCCCCCACAAATTCTTATGCCAGATGCTCATATGCCAAACACCAGACACTCATCCCCCCAAACTCATAAGCCAGATGCTCATATGCCAAACACCAGACACTCATCCCCCACAAACTCTTATGCCAGATGCTCATATGACAAACACCAGACACTCATCCCCCCCAAACTCATAAGCCAGATGCTCATATGCCAAACACCAGACACTCATCCCCCACAAACTCATAAGCCAGATGCTCATATGCCAAACACCAGACACTCATCCCCCCAAACTCATAAGCCAGATGCTCATACGCCAAACACCAGACACTCATCCCCCCAAACTCATAATCCAGATGCTCATATGACAAACACCAGACACTTATCCCCACAAACTCATAAGCCAGATGCTCATATGCCAAACACCAGACACTCATCCCCCACAAACTCATTTGCCAGATGCTCATATGCCAAACACCAGACACTCATCCCCCACAAACTCATAAGCCAGATGCTCATATGCCAAACACCAGACAATCATCCCACACAAACTCTTATGCCAGATGCTCATATGCCAAACACCAGACACTCATCCCCGACAAACTCTTATGCCAGATGCTCATATGCCAAACACCAGACACTCATCCCCCACAAACTCATAAGCCAGATGCTCATATGCCAAACACCAGACACTCATCCCCCACAAACTCATAAGCCAGATGCTCATATGCCAAACACCAGACACTCATCCCCCACAAACTCTTATGCCAGATGCTCATATGCCAAACACCAGACACTCATCCCCCAAACCCATATGCCAGATGCTCATATGCCAAACACCATACACTCATCCCCCCCAAACTCATAAGCCAGATGCTCATATGCCAAACACCAGACACTCATCCCCCCAACTCATAAGCCAGATGCTCATATGACAAACACCAGACACTCATCCCCCACAAACTCATAAGCCAGATGCTCATATGCCAAACACCAGACACTCATCCCCCCAAACTCATAAACCAGATGCTCATATGCCAAACACCAGACACTCATCCCCCCAAAATCATAAGCCAGATGCTCATATGCCAAACACCAGACACTCATCCCTCCCAAACTCATAAGCCATATGCTCATATGCCAAACACCAGACACTCATCCCTCCCAAACTCATAGGCCAGATGCTCATATGACAAACACCAGACACTCATCCCCCACAAACTCATTTGCCAGATGCTCATATGCCAACCACCAGACACTCTTCCCCCACAAACTCATAAGCCAGATGCTCATATGCCAAACGCCAGACACTCATCCCTCACAAACTCATAAGCCAGATGCTCATATGCCAAACACCAGACACTCATCCCCCCAAACTCATAAGCCAGATGCTCATATGCCAAACACCAGACACTCATCCCCCCCAAACTCATAAGCCAGATGCTCATATGCCAAACACCAGACACTCATCCCCCCAAACTCATAATCCAGATGCTCATATGCCAAACACCAGACACTCATCCCCCACAAACTCATATGCCAGATGCTCACATGCCAAACACCATACACTCATCCCCCACAAACTCATAAGCCAGATGCTCATATGCCAAACACCATACACTCATCCCCCCAAACTCATAAACCAGATGCTCATATGCCAAACACCAGACACTCATCCCCCACAAACTCATAAGCCAGATGCTCATATGCCAAACACCAGACACTCCTCCCCCCCAAACTCATAAGCCAGATGCTCATATGCCAAACACCAGACACTCATCACCCCCAAACTCATAAGCCAGATGCTCATATGCCAAACACCAGACACTCATCCCCCCCAAACTCATAAGTCAGATGCTAATATGCCAAACACCAGACACTCATCCCCACAAACTCATAAGCCAGATGCTCATATGCCAAACACCAGACACTCATCCCCCCAAACTCATAAACCTGATACTCATATGCCAAACACCAGACACTCATCCCCCCCAAACTCATAAGCCAGATGCTCATATGCCAAACACCAGACACTCATCCCCCACAAACTCTTATGCCAGATGCTCATATGCCAAACACCAGACACTCATCCCCCCCAAACTCATAAGCCAGATGCTCATATGCCAAACACCAGACACTCATCCCCCACAAACTCTTATGCCAGATGCTCATATGACAAACACCAGACACTCATCCCCCCAAACTCATAAGCCAGATGTTCATATGCCAAACACCAAACACTCATCCCCCACAAACTCATAAGCCAGATGCTCATATGCCAAACACCAGACACTCATCCCCCCAAACTCATAAGCCAGATGCTCATACGCCAAACACCAGACACTCATCCCCCCCAAACTCATAATCCAGATGCTCATATGACAAACACCAGACACTTATCCCCCACAAACTCATAAGCCAGATGCTCATATGCCAAACACCAGACACTCATCCCCCACAAACTCATTTGCCAGATGCTCATATGCCAAACACCAGACACTCATCCCCGACAAACTCTTATGCCAGATGCTCATATGCCAAACACCAGACACTCATCCCCGGCAAACTCTTATGCCAGATGCTCATATGCCAAACACCAGACACTCATCCTCCACAAACTCATAAGCCAGATGCTCATATGCCAAACACCAGACACTCATCCCCCAAAAACTCATAAGCCAGATGCTCATATGCCAAACACCAGACACTCATACCCCACAAACTCTTATGCCAGATGCTCATTAGCCAAACACCAGACACTCATCCCCGACAAACTCTTATGCCAGATGCTCATATGCCAAACACCAGACACTCATCCCCCACAAACTCATAAGCCAGATGCTCATATGCCAAACACCAGACACTTATCCCCCAAAAACTCATAAGCCAGATGCTCATATGCCAAACACCAGACACTCACCCCCCACAAACTCTTATGCCAGATGCTCATATGCCAAACACCAGACACTCATCCCCCCAAACTCATATGCCAGATGCTCATATGCCAAACACCATACACTCATCCCCCACAAACTCTTATGCCAGATGCTCATATGCCAAACACCAGGCACTCATCCCCCCCAAACTCATAAGCCAGATGCTCATATGCCAAACACCAGACACTCATCCCCCCCAAACTCATAAGCCAGATGCTCATATGCCAAACACCAGACACTCCTCCCCCCCAAACTCATAAGCCAGATGCTCATATGCCAAACACCAGACACGCATCCCCCCAAACTCATAAGCCAGATGCTAATATGCCAAACACCAGACACTCATCCCCCCAAACTCATAAGCCAGATGCTAATATGCCAAACACCAGACACTCATCCCCACAAACTCATAAGCCAGATGCTCATATGCCAAACACCAGACACTCATCCCCCCAAACTCATAAGCCTGATGCTCATATGCCAAACACCAGACACTCACCCCCCCCCCAAACTCATAAGCCAGATGCTCATATGCCAAACACCAGACACTCATCCCCCACAAACTCTTATGCCAGATGCTCATATGCCAAACACCAGACACTCATCCCCCCCAAACTCATAAGCCAGATGCTCATATGCCAAACACCAGACACTCATCCCCCACAAACTCTTATGCCAGATGCTCATATGACAAACACTAGACACTCATCCCCCCAAACTCATAAGCCAGATGCTCATATGCCAAACACCAAACACTCATCCCCCACAAACTCATAAGCCACATGCTCATATGCCAAACACTAGACACTCATCCCCCCCAAACTCATAAGACAGATGCTCATACGCCAAACACCAGACACTCATCCCCCCCAAACTCATAATCCAGATGCTCATATGACAATCACCAGACACTTATCCCCCACAAACTCATAAGCCAGATGCTCATATGCCAAACACCAGACACTCATCCCCCACAAACTCATTTGCCAGATGCTCATATGCCAAACACCAGACACTCATCCCCCACAAACTCATAAGCCAGATGCTCATATGCCAAACACCAGACACTCATCCCCCCCAAACTCATAATCCAGATGCTCATATGACAATCACCAGACACTTATCCCCCACAAACTCATAAGCCAGATGCTCATATGCCAAACACCAGACACTCATCCCCAACAAACTCATTTGCCAGATGCTCATATGCCAAACACCAGACACTCATCCCCCACAAACTCATAAGCCAGATGCTCATATGCCAAACACCAGACACTCATCCCCCACAAACTCATAAGCCAGATGCTCATATGCCAAATACCAGACACTCATCCCGCACAAACTCTTATGCCAGATGCTCATATGCCAAACACCAGACACTCATCCCCCCCAAACTCATATGCCAGATGCTCATATGCCAAACACCATACACTCATCCCCCACACACTCTTATGCCAGATGCTCATATGCCAAACACCAGACACTCATCCCCCCCAAACTCATAAGCCAGATGCTCATATGCCAAACACCAGACACTCATCCCCCACAAACCCATAAGCCAGATGCTCATATGCCAAACACCAGACACTCATCCACCCCAAACTCATAAGCCAGATGCTCATAGGCCAAACACCAGACACTCATCCCCCCAAATCATAAGCCAGATGCTCATATGACAAACACCCGACACTCATCCCCCACAAACTCATAAGCCAGATGCTCATATGCCAAACACCAGACACTCATCCCCCCAAACTCATAAACCAGATGCTCATATGCCAAACACCAGACACTCATCCCCCCCAAACTCATAGACCAGATGCTCATATGCCAAACACCAGACACTCATCCCCTCCAAACTCATAAGCCATATGCTCATATGCCAAACACCAGACACTCATCCCTCCCAAACTCATAAGCCAGATGCTCATATGACAAACACCTGACACTCATCCCCCACAAACTCATTTGCCAGATGCTCATATGCCAACCACCAGACACTCATCCCCCACAAAATCATAAGCCAGATGCTCATATGCCAAACACCAGACACTCATCCCTCACAAACTCATAAGCCAGATGCTCATATGACAAACACCAGACACTTATCCCCCCAAACTCATATGCCAGATGCTCATATGCCAAACACCAGACATTCATCCCCCACAAACTCTTACGCCAGATGCTCATATGCCAAACTCCATACACTCATCCCCCACAAACTGTTATGCCAGATGCTCATATGACAAACACCAGACACTCATCCCCCCAAACTCATATGCCAGATGTTCATATGCCAAACACCATACACTCATCCCCCACAAACTCTTATGCCAGATGCTCATATGCCAAACACCAGACACTCATCCCCCCCAAACTCATAAGCCAGATGCTCATATGCCAAACACCAGACACTCATACCCCACAAACCCATAAGCCAGATGCTCATATGCCAAACACCAGACACTCATCCACCCCAAACTCATAAGCCAGATGCTCATATGCCAAACACCAGACACTCATCCCCCAACTCATAAGCCAGATGCTCATATGACAAACACCAGACACTCATCCCCCCCAAACTCATAAGCCAGATGCTCATACGCCAAACACCAGACACTCATCCCCCCAAACTCATAAGCCATATGCTCATATGCCAAACACCAGACGCTCATCCCTCCCAAACTCATAAGCCAGATGCTCATATGACAAACACCAGACACTCATCCCCCACAAACTCATTTGCCAGATGCTCATATGCCAACCACCAGACACTCATCCCCCACAAACTCATAAGCCAGATGCTCATATGCCAAACACCAGACACTCATCCCTCACAAACTCATAAGCCAGATGCTCATATGACAAACACCAGACACTCATCCCCCCAAACTCATATGCCAGATGCTCATATGCCAAACACCAGACACTCATCCCCCACAAACTCTTACACCAGATGCTCATATGCCAAACACCATACACTCATACCCCACAAACTGTTATGCCAGATGCTCATATGACAAACACCAGACACTCATCCCCCCAAACTCATAACCCAGATGCTCATATGCCAAACACCAGACACTCATCCCCCACAAACTCTTATGCCAGATGCTTATATGCCAAACACCAGACACTCATCCCCCCCAAACTCATAAGCCAGATGCTCATATGCCAAACACCAGACACTCATCCCCCACAAACTCTTATGCCAGATGTTCATATGCCAAACACCATACACTCATCCACCATAAACTCTTATGCCAGATGCTCATATGACAAACACCAGACACTCATCCCCCCAAACTCATATGCTAGATGCTCATATGCCAAACACCATACACTCATCCCCCACAAACGCTTATGCCAGATGCTCATATGACAAACACCAGACACTCATCCCCCCAAAACTCATATGCCAGATGCTCATATGCCAAACACCACCCATCCCCCCCAAACTCATAAGCCAGATGCTCATATGCCAACCACCAGACACTCATCCCCCAAACTCATAAGCCAGATGCTCATATTACAAACACCAGACACTCATCCCCCACAAACTCATAAGCCAGATGCTCATATGCCAAACACCAGACACTCATACCCCCAAACTCATAAGCCAGATGCTCATATGCCAAACACCAGACACTCATCCCCCCCAAATTCATAAGCCAGATGCTCATATGCCAAACACCAGACACTCATCCCCCACAAACTCATATGCCAGATGCTCATATGCCAAACACCAGACACTCATCCCCCCAAACTCATAAGCCAGATGCTCATATGCCAAACACCAGACACTCATCCCCCCAAACTCATAAGCCAGATGCTCATATGCCAAACACCAGACACTCCTCCCCCCCAAACTCATAAGCCAGATGCTCATATGCCAAACACCAGACACTCATCCCCCCCAAACTCATAAGACAGATGCTCATATGCCAAACACCAGACACTCATCCCCCCCAAACTCATAAGCCAGATGCTAATATGCCAAACACCAGACACTCATCCCCACAAACTCATAAGCCAGATGCTCATATGCCAAACACCAGACACTCATCCCCCCCAAACTCATAAGCCTGATGCTCATATGCCAAACACCAGACACTCAACCCCCAAAACTCATAAGCCAGATGCTCATATGCCAAACACCAGACACTCATCCCCCACAAATTCTTATGCCAGATGCTCATATGCCAAACACCAGACACTCATCCCCCCAAACTCACAAGCCAGATGCTCATATGCCAAACACGAGACACTCATCCCCCACAAACTCTTATGCCAGATGCTCATATGACAAACACCAGACACTCATCCCCCCCGAACTCATAAGCCAGATGCTCATATGCCAAACACCAGACACTCATCCCCCACAAACTCATAAGCCAGATGCTCATATGCCAAACACCAGACACTCATCCCCCCAAACTCATAAGCCAGATGCTCATACGCCAAACACCAGACACTCATCCCCCCAAACTCATAATCCAGATGCTCATATGACAAACACCAGACACTTATCCCCCACAAACTCATAAGCCAGATGCTCATATGCCAAACACCAGACACTCATCCCCCACAAACTCATTTGCCAGATGCTCATATGCCAAACACCAGACACTCATCCCCCACAAACTCATAAGCCAGATGCTCATATGCCAAACACCAGACAATCATCCCACACAAACTCTTATTCCAGATGCTCATATGCCAAACACCAGACACTCATCCCCGACAAACTCTTATGCCAGATGCTCATATGCCAAACACCAGACACTCATCCCCCACAAACTCATAAGCCAGATGCTCATATGCCAAACATCAGACACTCATCCCCCACAAACTCATAAGCCAGATGCTCATATGCCAAACACCAGACACTCATCCCCCACAAACTCTTATGCCAGATGCTCATATGCCAAACACCAGACACTCATCCCCCCAAACCCATATGCCAGATGCTCATATGCCAAACACCATACACTCATCCCCCACAAACTCTTATGCCAGATGCTCATATGCCAAACACCAGACACTCATCCCCCCCAAACTCATAAGCCAGATGCTCATATGCCAAACACCAGACACTCATCCCCCACAAACCCATAAGCCAGATGCTCATATGCCAAACACTCATCCACCCCAAAATCTTATGCCAGATGCTCATATGCTAAACACCAGACACTCATCCCCCCCAAACTCATAAGCCAGATGCTCATATGCCAAACACCAGACACTCATCCCCCCAACTCATAAGCCAGATGCTCATATGACAAACACCAGACACTCATCCCCCACAAACTCATAAGCCAGATGCTCATATGCCAAACACCAGACACTCATCCCCCCAAACTCATAAACCAGATGCTCATATGCCAAACACCAGACACTCATCCCCCCCAAAATCATAAGCCAGATGCTCATATGCCAAACACCAGACACTCATCCCTCCCAAACTCATAAGCCATATGCTCATATGCCAAACACCAGACACTCATCCCTCCCAAACCCATAAGCCAGATGCTCATATGACAAACACCAGACACTCATCCCCCACAAACTCATTTGCCAGATGCTCATATGCCAACCACCAGACACTCATCCCCCACAAACTCATAAGCCAGATGCTCATATGCCAAACGCCAGACACTCATCCCTCACAAACTCATAAGCCAGATGCTCATATGACAAACACCAGACACTCATCCCCCCAAACTCATATGCCAGATGCTCATATGCCAAACACCAGACACTCATCCCCCCAAACTCATAAGCCAGATGCTCATATGCCAAACACCAGACACTCATCCCCCCCAAACTCATAAGCCAGATGCTCATATGCCAAACACCAGACACTCATCCCCCCAAACTCATAATCCAGATGCTCATATGCCAAACACCAGACACTCATCCCCCACAAACTCATATGCCAGATGCTCACATGCCAAACACCCTACACTCATCCCCCACAAACTCATAAGCCAGATGCTCATATGCCAAACACCATACACTCATCCCCCCAAACTCATAAACCAGATGCTCATATGCCAAACACCAGACACTCATCCCCCACAAACTCATAAGCCAGATGCTCATATGCCAAACACCAGACACTCCTCCCCCCAAACTCATAAGCCAGATGCTCATATGCCAAACACCAGACACTCATCCCTCACAAACTCATAAGCCAGATGCTCATATGACAAACACCAGACACTCATCCCCCCAAACTCATATGCCAGATGCTCATATGCCAAACACCAGACACTCATCCCCCACAAACTCTTACACCAGATGCTCATATGCCAAACACCATACACTCATCCCCCACAAACTGTTATGCCAGATTCTCATATGACAAACACCTGACACTCATCCCCCCAAACTCATAACCCAGATGCTCATATGCCAAACACCAGACACTCATCCCCCACAAACTCTTATGCCAGATGCTTATATGCCAAACACCAGACACTCATCCCCCCCAAACTCATAAGCCAGATGCTCATATGCCAAACACCAGACACTCATCCCCCACAAACTCTTATGCCAGATGTTCATATGCCAAACACCATACACTCATCCACCATAAACTCTTATGCCAGATGCTCATATGACAAACACCAGACACTCATCCCCCCAAACTCATATGCTAGATGCTCATATGCCAAACACCATACACTCATCCCCCACAAACGCTTATGCCAGATGCTCATATGACAAACACCAGACACTCATCCCCCCCAAACTCATATGCCAGATGCTCATATGCCAAACACCACTCATCCCCCCCAAACTCATAAGCCAGATGCTCATATGCCAAACACCAGACACTCATCCCCCCAAACTCATAAGCCAGATGCTCATATTACAAACACCAGACACTCATCCCCCACAAACTCATAAGCCAGATGCTCATATGCCAAACACCAGACACTCATCCCCCCAAACTCATAAGCCAGATGCTCATATGCCAAACACCAGACACTCATCCCCCCCAAATTCATAAGCCAGATGCTCATATGCCAAACACCAGACACTCATCCCCCACAAACTCATATGCCAGATGCTCATATGCCAAACACCAGACACTCATCCCCCCAAACTCATAAGCCAGATGCTCATATGCCAAACACCAGACACTCATCCCCCCAAACTCATAAGCCAGATGCTCATATGCCAAACACCAGACACTCCTCCCCCCCAAACTCATAAGCCAGATGCTCATATGCCAAACACCAGACACTCATCCCCCCCAAACTCATAAGACAGATGCTCATATGCCAAACACCAGACACTCATCCCCCCCAAACTCATAAGCCAGATGCTAATATGCCAAACACCAGACACTCACCCCCACAAACTCATAAGCCAGATGCTCATATGCCAAACACCAGACACTCATCCCCCCCAAACTCATAAGCCTGATGCTCATATGCCAAACACCAGACACTCAACCCCCCAAACTCATAAGCCAGATGCTCATATGCCAAACACCAGACACTCATCCCCCACAAATTCTTATGCCAGATGCTCATATGCCAAACACCAGACACTCATCCCCCCAAACTCATAAGCCAGATGCTCATATGCCAAACACCAGACACTCATCCCCCACAAACTCTTATGCCAGATGCTCATATGACAAACACCAGACACTCATCCCCCCAAACTCATAAGCCAGATGCTCATATGCCAAACACCAGACACTCATCCCCCACAAACTCATAAGCCAGATGCTCATATGCCAAACACCAGACACTCATCCCCGCAAACTCATAAGCCAGATGCTCATACGCCAAACACCAGACACTCATCCCCCCAAACTCATAATCCAGATGCTCATATGACAAACACCAGACACTTATCCCCCACAAACTCATAAGCCAGATGCTCATATGCCAAACACCAGACACTCATCCCCCACAAACTCATTTGCCAGATGCTCATATGCCAAACACCAGACACTCATCCCCCACAAACTCATAAGCCAGATGCTCATATGCCAAACACCAGACAATCATCCCACACAAACTCTTATGCCAGATGCTCATATGCCAAACACCAGACACTCATCCCCGACAAACTCTTATGCCAGATGCTCATATGCCAAACACCAGACACTCATCCCCCACAAACTCATAAGCCAGATGCTCATATGCCAAACACCAGACACTCATCCCCCACAAACTCATAAGCCAGATGCTCATATGCCAAACACCAGACACTCATCCCCCACAAACTCTTATGCCAGATGCTCATATGCCAAACACCAGACACTCATCCCCCCAAACCCATATGCCAGATGCTCATATGCCAAACACCATACACTCATCCCCCACAAACTCTTATGCCAGATGCTCATATGCCAAACACCAGACACTCATCCCCCCCAAACTCATAAGCCAGATGCTCATATGCCAAACACCAGACACTCATCCCCCACAAACCCATAAGCCAGATGCTCATATGCCAAACACCAAACACTCATCCACCCCAAACTCTTATGCCAGATGCTCATATGCCAAACACCAGACACTCATCCCCCCAAACTCATAAGCCAGATGCTCATATGCCAAACACCAGACACTCATCCCCCCAACTCATAAGCCAGATGCTCATATGACAAACACCAGACACTCATCCCCCACAAACTCATAAGCCAGATGCTCATATGCCAAACACCAGACACTCATCCCCCCAAACTCATAAACCAGATGCTCATATGCCAAACACCAGACACTCACCCCCCCAAAATCATAAGCCAGATGCTCATATGCCAAACACCAGACACTCATCCCCCAAAACTCATAAGCCATATGCTCATATGCCAAACACCAGACACTCATCCCTCCCAAACTCATAAGCCAGATGCTCATATGACAAACACCAGACACTCATCCCCCACAAACTCATTTGCCAGATGCTCATATGCCAACCACCAGACACTCATCCCCCACAAACTCATAAGCCAGATGCTCATATGCCAAAACGCCAGACACTCATCCCTCACAAACTCATAAGCCAGATGCTCATATGACAAACACCAGACACTCATCCCCCCAAACTCATATGCCAGATGCTCATATGCCAAACACCAGACACTCATCCCCCCCAAACTCATAAGCCAGATGCTCATATGCCAAACACCAGACACTCATCCCCCCCAAACTCATAAGCCAGATGCTCATATGCCAAACACCAGACACTCATCCCCCCAAACTCATAATCCAGATGCTCATATGCCAAACACCAGACACTCATCCCCCACACACTCATATGCCAGATGCTCACATGCCAAACACCATACACTCATCCCCCACAAACTCATAAGCCAGATGCTCATATGCCAAACACCATACACTCATCCCCCCAAACTCATAAACCAGATGCTCATATGCCAAACACCAGACACTCATCCCCCACAAACTCATAAGCCAGATGCTCATATGCCAAACACCAGACACTCCTCCCCCCCAAACTCATAAGCCAGATGCTCATATGCCAAACACCAGACACTCATCCCCCCCAAACTCATAAGCCAGATGCTCATATGCCAAACACCAGACACTCATCCCCCCCAAACTCATAAGCCAGATGCTAATATGCCAAACACCAGACACTCATCCCCCCAAACTCATAGGCCAGATGCTCATATGCCAAACACCAGACACTCATCCCCCCAAACTCATAAGCCAGATGCTCATATGCCAAACACCAGACACTCATCCCCCCAACTCATAAGCCAGATGCTCATATGACAAACACCAGACACTCATCCCCCACAAACTCATAAGCCAGATGCTCATATGCCAAACACCAGACACTCATCCCCCCAAACTCATAAACCAGATGCTCATATGCCAAACACCAGACACTCATCCCCCCCAAAATCATAAGCCAGATGCTCATATGCCAAACACCAGACACTCATCCCCCCAAACTCATAAGCCATATGCTCATATGCCAAACACCAGACACTCATCCCTCCCAAACTCATAAGCCAGATGCTCATATGACAAACACCAGACACTCATCCCCCACAAACTCATTTGCCAGATGCTCATATGCCAACCACCAGACACTCATCCCCCACAAACTCATAAGCCAGATGCTCATATGCCAAACGCCAGACACTCATCCCTCACAAACTCATAAGCCAGATGCTCATATGACAAACACCAGACACTCATCCCCCCAAACTCATATGCCAGATGCTCATATGCCAAACACCAGACACTCATCCCCCCCAAACTCATAAGCCAGATGCTCATATGCCAAACACCAGACACTCATCCCCCCCAAACTCATAAGCCAGATGCTCATATGCCAAACACCAGACACTCATCCCCCCAAACTCATAATCCAGATGCTCATATGCCAAACACCAGACACTCATCCCCCACACACTCATATGCCAGATGCTCACATGCCAAACACCATACACTCATCCCCCACAAACTCATAAGCCAGATGCTCATATGCCAAACACCATACACTCATCCCCCCAAACTCATAAACCAGATGCTCATATGCCAAACACCAGACACTCATCCCCCACAAACTCATAAGCCAGATGCTCATATGCCAAACACCAGACACTCCTCCCCCCAAACTCATAAGCCAGATGCTCATATGCCAAACACCAGACACTCATCCCCCCCAAACTCATAAGCCAGATGCTCATATGCCAAACACCAGACACTCATCCCCCCCAAACTCATAAGCCAGATGCTAATATGCCAAACACCAGACACTCATCCCCCCAAACTCATAGGCCAGATGCTCATATGCCAAACACCAGACACTCATACCCCCAAACTCATAAGCCAGATGCTCATATGCCAAACACCAGACACTCCTCCCCCCCAAACTCATAAGCCAGATGCTCATATGCCAAACACCAGACACTCATCCCCCCCAAACTCATAAGACAGATGCTCATATGCCAAACACCAGACACTCATCCCCCCCAAACTCATAAGCCAGATGCTAATATGCCAAACACCAGACACTCATCCCCACAAACTCATAAGCCAGATGCTCATATGCCAAACACCAGACACTCATCCCCCCCAAACTCATAAGCCTGATGCTCATATGCCAAACACCAGACACTCAACCCCCAAAACTCATAAGCCAGATGCTCATATGCCAAACACCAGACACTCATCCCCCACAAATTCTTATGCCAGATGCTCATATGCCAAACACCAGACACTCATCCCCCCAAACTCACAAGCCAGATGCTCATATGCCAAACACGAGACACTCATCCCCCACAAACTCTTATGCCAGATGCTCATATGACAAACACCAGACACTCATCCCCCCCGAACTCATAAGCCAGATGCTCATATGCCAAACACCAGACACTCATCCCCCACAAACTCATAAGCCAGATGCTCATATGCCAAACACCAGACACTCATCCCCCCAAACTCATAAGCCAGATGCTCATACGCCAAACACCAGACACTCATCCCCCCAAACTCATAATCCAGATGCTCATATGACAAACACCAGACACTTATCCCCCACAAACTCATAAGCCAGATGCTCATATGCCAAACACCAGACACTCATCCCCCACAAACTCATTTGCCAGATGCTCATATGCCAAACACCAGACACTCATCCCCCACAAACTCATAAGCCAGATGCTCATATGCCAAACACCAGACAATCATCCCACACAAACTCTTATTCCAGATGCTCATATGCCAAACACCAGACACTCATCCCCGACAAACTCTTATGCCAGATGCTCATATGCCAAACACCAGACACTCATCCCCCACAAACTCATAAGCCAGATGCTCATATGCCAAACATCAGACACTCATCCCCCACAAACTCATAAGCCAGATGCTCATATGCCAAACACCAGACACTCATCCCCCACAAACTCTTATGCCAGATGCTCATATGCCAAACACCAGACACTCATCCCCCCAAACCCATATGCCAGATGCTCATATGCCAAACACCATACACTCATCCCCCACAAACTCTTATGCCAGATGCTCATATGCCAAACACCAGACACTCATCCCCCCCAAACTCATAAGCCAGATGCTCATATGCCAAACACCAGACACTCATCCCCCACAAACCCATAAGCCAGATGCTCATATGCCAAACACTCATCCACCCCAAAATCTTATGCCAGATGCTCATATGCTAAACACCAGACACTCATCCCCCCCAAACTCATAAGCCAGATGCTCATATGCCAAACACCAGACACTCATCCCCCCAACTCATAAGCCAGATGCTCATATGACAAACACCAGACACTCATCCCCCACAAACTCATAAGCCAGATGCTCATATGCCAAACACCAGACACTCATCCCCCCAAACTCATAAACCAGATGCTCATATGCCAAACACCAGACACTCATCCCCCCCAAAATCATAAGCCAGATGCTCATATGCCAAACACCAGACACTCATCCCTCCCAAACTCATAAGCCATATGCTCATATGCCAAACACCAGACACTCATCCCTCCCAAACCCATAAGCCAGATGCTCATATGACAAACACCAGACACTCATCCCCCACAAACTCATTTGCCAGATGCTCATATGCCAACCACCAGACACTCATCCCCCACAAACTCATAAGCCAGATGCTCATATGCCAAACGCCAGACACTCATCCCTCACAAACTCATAAGCCAGATGCTCATATGACAAACACCAGACACTCATCCCCCCAAACTCATATGCCAGATGCTCATATGCCAAACACCAGACACTCATCCCCCCAAACTCATAAGCCAGATGCTCATATGCCAAACACCAGACACTCATCCCCCCCAAACTCATAAGCCAGATGCTCATATGCCAAACACCAGACACTCATCCCCCCAAACTCATAATCCAGATGCTCATATGCCAAACACCAGACACTCATCCCCCACAAACTCATATGCCAGATGCTCACATGCCAAACACCCTACACTCATCCCCCACAAACTCATAAGCCAGATGCTCATATGCCAAACACCATACACTCATCCCCCCAAACTCATAAACCAGATGCTCATATGCCAAACACCAGACACTCATCCCCCACAAACTCATAAGCCAGATGCTCATATGCCAAACACCAGACACTCCTCCCCCCAAACTCATAAGCCAGATGCTCATATGCCAAACACCAGACACTCATCCCTCACAAACTCATAAGCCAGATGCTCATATGACAAACACCAGACACTCATCCCCCCAAACTCATATGCCAGATGCTCATATGCCAAACACCAGACACTCATCCCCCACAAACTCTTACACCAGATGCTCATATGCCAAACACCATACACTCATCCCCCACAAACTGTTATGCCAGATTCTCATATGACAAACACCTGACACTCATCCCCCCAAACTCATAACCCAGATGCTCATATGCCAAACACCAGACACTCATCCCCCACAAACTCTTATGCCAGATGCTTATATGCCAAACACCAGACACTCATCCCCCCCAAACTCATAAGCCAGATGCTCATATGCCAAACACCAGACACTCATCCCCCACAAACTCTTATGCCAGATGTTCATATGCCAAACACCATACACTCATCCACCATAAACTCTTATGCCAGATGCTCATATGACAAACACCAGACACTCATCCCCCCAAACTCATATGCTAGATGCTCATATGCCAAACACCATACACTCATCCCCCACAAACGCTTATGCCAGATGCTCATATGACAAACACCAGACACTCATCCCCCCCAAACTCATATGCCAGATGCTCATATGCCAAACACCACTCATCCCCCCCAAACTCATAAGCCAGATGCTCATATGCCAAACACCAGACACTCATCCCCCCAAACTCATAAGCCAGATGCTCATATTACAAACACCAGACACTCATCCCCCACAAACTCATAAGCCAGATGCTCATATGCCAAACACCAGACACTCATCCCCCCAAACTCATAAGCCAGATGCTCATATGCCAAACACCAGACACTCATCCCCCCCAAATTCATAAGCCAGATGCTCATATGCCAAACACCAGACACTCATCCCCCACAAACTCATATGCCAGATGCTCATATGCCAAACACCAGACACTCATCCCCCCAAACTCATAAGCCAGATGCTCATATGCCAAACACCAGACACTCATCCCCCCAAACTCATAAGCCAGATGCTCATATGCCAAACACCAGACACTCCTCCCCCCCAAACTCATAAGCCAGATGCTCATATGCCAAACACCAGACACTCATCCCCCCCAAACTCATAAGACAGATGCTCATATGCCAAACACCAGACACTCATCCCCCCCAAACTCATAAGCCAGATGCTAATATGCCAAACACCAGACACTCACCCCCACAAACTCATAAGCCAGATGCTCATATGCCAAACACCAGACACTCATCCCCCCCAAACTCATAAGCCTGATGCTCATATGCCAAACACCAGACACTCAACCCCCCAAACTCATAAGCCAGATGCTCATATGCCAAACACCAGACACTCATCCCCCACAAATTCTTATGCCAGATGCTCATATGCCAAACACCAGACACTCATCCCCCCAAACTCATAAGCCAGATGCTCATATGCCAAACACCAGACACTCATCCCCCACAAACTCTTATGCCAGATGCTCATATGACAAACACCAGACACTCATCCCCCCAAACTCATAAGCCAGATGCTCATATGCCAAACACCAGACACTCATCCCCCACAAACTCATAAGCCAGATGCTCATATGCCAAACACCAGACACTCATCCCCGCAAACTCATAAGCCAGATGCTCATACGCCAAACACCAGACACTCATCCCCCCAAACTCATAATCCAGATGCTCATATGACAAACACCAGACACTTATCCCCCACAAACTCATAAGCCAGATGCTCATATGCCAAACACCAGACACTCATCCCCCACAAACTCATTTGCCAGATGCTCATATGCCAAACACCAGACACTCATCCCCCACAAACTCATAAGCCAGATGCTCATATGCCAAACACCAGACAATCATCCCACACAAACTCTTATGCCAGATGCTCATATGCCAAACACCAGACACTCATCCCCGACAAACTCTTATGCCAGATGCTCATATGCCAAACACCAGACACTCATCCCCCACAAACTCATAAGCCAGATGCTCATATGCCAAACACCAGACACTCATCCCCCACAAACTCATAAGCCAGATGCTCATATGCCAAACACCAGACACTCATCCCCCACAAACTCTTATGCCAGATGCTCATATGCCAAACACCAGACACTCATCCCCCCAAACCCATATGCCAGATGCTCATATGCCAAACACCATACACTCATCCCCCACAAACTCTTATGCCAGATGCTCATATGCCAAACACCAGACACTCATCCCCCCCAAACTCATAAGCCAGATGCTCATATGCCAAACACCAGACACTCATCCCCCACAAACCCATAAGCCAGATGCTCATATGCCAAACACCAAACACTCATCCACCCCAAACTCTTATGCCAGATGCTCATATGCCAAACACCAGACACTCATCCCCCCAAACTCATAAGCCAGATGCTCATATGCCAAACACCAGACACTCATCCCCCCAACTCATAAGCCAGATGCTCATATGACAAACACCAGACACTCATCCCCCACAAACTCATAAGCCAGATGCTCATATGCCAAACACCAGACACTCATCCCCCCAAACTCATAAACCAGATGCTCATATGCCAAACACCAGACACTCACCCCCCCCAAAATCATAAGCCAGATGCTCATATGCCAAACACCAGACACTCATCCCCCAAAACTCATAAGCCATATGCTCATATGCCAAACACCAGACACTCATCCCTCCCAAACTCATAAGCCAGATGCTCATATGACAAACACCAGACACTCATCCCCCACAAACTCATTTGCCAGATGCTCATATGCCAACCACCAGACACTCATCCCCCACAAACTCATAAGCCAGATGCTCATATGCCAAAACGCCAGACACTCATCCCTCACAAACTCATAAGCCAGATGCTCATATGACAAACACCAGACACTCATCCCCCCAAACTCATATGCCAGATGCTCATATGCCAAACACCAGACACTCATCCCCCCCAAACTCATAAGCCAGATGCTCATATGCCAAACACCAGACACTCATCCCCCCCAAACTCATAAGCCAGATGCTCATATGCCAAACACCAGACACTCATCCCCCCAAACTCATAATCCAGATGCTCATATGCCAAACACCAGACACTCATCCCCCACACACTCATATGCCAGATGCTCACATGCCAAACACCATACACTCATCCCCCACAAACTCATAAGCCAGATGCTCATATGCCAAACACCATACACTCATCCCCCCAAACTCATAAACCAGATGCTCATATGCCAAACACCAGACACTCATCCCCCACAAACTCATAAGCCAGATGCTCATATGCCAAACACCAGACACTCCTCCCCCCCAAACTCATAAGCCAGATGCTCATATGCCAAACACCAGACACTCATCCCCCCCAAACTCATAAGCCAGATGCTCATATGCCAAACACCAGACACTCATCCCCCCCAAACTCATAAGCCAGATGCTAATATGCCAAACACCAGACACTCATCCCCCCAAACTCATAGGCCAGATGCTCATATGCCAAACACCAGACACTCATCCCCCCAAACTCATAAGCCAGATGCTCATATGCCAAACACCAGACACTCATCCCCCCAACTCATAAGCCAGATGCTCATATGACAAACACCAGACACTCATCCCCCACAAACTCATAAGCCAGATGCTCATATGCCAAACACCAGACACTCATCCCCCCAAACTCATAAACCAGATGCTCATATGCCAAACACCAGACACTCATCCCCCCCAAAATCATAAGCCAGATGCTCATATGCCAAACACCAGACACTCATCCCCCCAAACTCATAAGCCATATGCTCATATGCCAAACACCAGACACTCATCCCTCCCAAACTCATAAGCCAGATGCTCATATGACAAACACCAGACACTCATCCCCCACAAACTCATTTGCCAGATGCTCATATGCCAACCACCAGACACTCATCCCCCACAAACTCATAAGCCAGATGCTCATATGCCAAACGCCAGACACTCATCCCTCACAAACTCATAAGCCAGATGCTCATATGACAAACACCAGACACTCATCCCCACAAACTCATATGCCAGATGCTCATATGCCAAACACCAGACACTCATCCCCCCCAAACTCATAAGCCAGATGCTCATATGCCAAACACCAGACACTCATCCCCCCCAAACTCATAAGCCAGATGCTCATATGCCAAACACCAGACACTCATCCCCCCAAACTCATAATCCAGATGCTCATATGCCAAACACCAGACACTCATCCCCCACACACTCATATGCCAGATGCTCACATGCCAAACACCATACACTCATCCCCCACAAACTCATAAGCCAGATGCTCATATGCCAAACACCATACACTCATCCCCCCAAACTCATAAACCAGATGCTCATATGCCAAACACCAGACACTCATCCCCCACAAACTCATAAGCCAGATGCTCATATGCCAAACACCAGACACTCCTCCCCCCAAACTCATAAGCCAGATGCTCATATGCCAAACACCAGACACTCATCCCCCCCAAACTCATAAGCCAGATGCTCATATGCCAAACACCAGACACTCATCCCCCCCAAACTCATAAGCCAGATGCTAATATGCCAAACACCAGACACTCATCCCCCCAAACTCATAGGCCAGATGCTCATATGCCAAACACCAGACACTCATCCCCCCAAACTCATAAACCTGATGCTCATATGCCAAACACCAGACACTCATCCCCCCAAACTCATAAGCCAGATGCTCATATGCCAAACACCAGACACTCATCCCCCACAAACTCTTATGCCAGATGCTCATATGCCAAACACCAGACACTCATCCCCCCCAAACTCATAAGCCAGATGCTCATATGCCAAACACCAGACACTCATCCCCCACAAACTCTTATGCCAGATGCTCATATGACAAACACCAGACACTCATCCCCCCCAAACTCATAAGCCAGATGCTCATATGCCAAACACCAAACACTCATCCCCCACAAACTCATAAGCCAGATGCTCATATGCCAAACACCAGACACTCATCCCCCCAAACTCATAAGCCAGATGCTCATACGCCAAACACCAGACACTCATCCCCCCCAAACTCATAATCCAGATGCTCATATGACAAACACCAGACACTTATCCCCCACAAACTCATAAGCCAGATGCTCATATGCCAAACACCAGACACTCATCCCCCACAAACTCATTTGCCAGATGCTCATATGCCAAACACCAGACACTCATCCCCCACAAACTCATAAGCCAGATGCTCATATGCCAAACACCAGACACTCATCCCCCAAAAACTCATAAGCCAGATGCTCATATGCCAAACACCAGACACTCACCCCCCACAAACTCTTATGCCAGATGCTCATATGCCAAACACCAGACACTCATCCCCCCAAACTCATATGCCAGATGCTCATATGCCAAACACCATACACTCATCCCCCACAAACACTTATGCCAGATGCTCATATGCCAAACACCAGGCACTCATCCCCCCAAACTCATAAGCCAGATGCTCATATGCTAAACACCAGACACTCATCCCCCCCAAACTCATAAGCCAGATGCTCATATGCCAAACACCAGACACTCCTCCCCCCCAAACTCATAAGCCAGATGCTCATATGCCAAACACCAGACACTCATCCCCCCCAAACTCATAAACCAGATGCTAATATGCCAAACACCAGACACTCATCCCCCCAAACTCATAAGCCAGATGCTAATATGCCAAACACCAGACACTCATCCCCACAAACTCATAAGCCAGATGCTCATATGCGAAACACCAGACACTCATCCCCCCAAACTCATAAGCCTGATGCTCATATGCCAAACACCAGACACTCACCCCCCCAAACTCATAAGCCAGATGCTCATATGCCAAACACCAGACACTCATCCCCCACAAACTCTTATGCCAGATGCTCATATGCCAAACACCAGACACTCATCCCCCCCAAACTCATAAGCCAGATGCTCATATGCCAAACACCAGACACTCATCCCCCACAAACTCTTATGCCAGATGCTCATATGACAAACACCAGACACTCATCCCCCCAAACTCATAAGCCAGATGCTCATATGCCAAACACCAAACACTCATCCCCCACAAACTCATAAACCAGATGCTCATATGCCAAACACTAGACACTCATCCCCCCCAAACTCATAAGCCAGATGCACATACGCCAAACACCAGACACTCATCCCCCCTAAACTCATAATCCAGATGTTCATATGACAATCACCAGACACTTATCCCCCACAAACTCATAAGCCAGATGCTCATATGCCAAACACCAGAGACTCATCCCCAACAAACTCTTATGCCAGATGCTCATATGCCAAACACCAGACACTCATCCCCCACAAACTCATAAGCCAGATGCTCATATGCCAAACACCAGACACTCATTCCCCACAAACTCATAAGCCAGATGCTCATATGCCAAACACCAGACACTCATCCTGCACAAACTCTTATGCCAGATGCTCATATGCCAAACACCAGACACTCATCCCCCCAAACTCATATGCCAGATGCTCATATGCCAAACACCATACACTCATCCCCCAAACACTCTTATGCCAGATGCTCATATGCCAAACACCAGACACTCATCCCCACCAAACTCATAAGCCAGATGCTCATATGCCAAACACCAGACACTCATCCCCCACAAACCCATAAGCAAGATGCTCATATGCCAAACACCAGACACTCATCCACCTCAAACTCATAAGCCAGATGCTCATATGCCAAACACCAGACACTCATCCCCCCAAATCATAAGCCAGATGCTCATATGACAAACACCCGACACTCATCCCCCACAAACTCATAAGCCAGATGCTCATATGCCAAACACCAGACACTCATCCCCCCAAACTCATAAACCAGATGCTCATATGCCAAACACCAGACACTCATCCCCCCCAAACTCATAGGCCAGATGCTCATATGCCAAACACCAGACACTCATCCCCCCCAAACTCATAAGCCATATGCTCATATGCCAAACACCAGACACTCATCCCTCCCAAACTCATAAGCCAGATGCTCATATGACAAACACCCGACACTCATCCCCCACAAATTAATTTGCCAGATGCTCATATGCCAACCACCAGACACTCATCCCCCACAAAATCATAAGCCAGATGCTCATATGCCAAACACCAGACACTCATCCCTCACAAACTCATAAGCCAGATGCTCATATGACAAACACCAGACACTCATCCCCCCAAACTCATATGCCAGATGCTCATATGCCAAACACCAGACATTCATCCCCCACAAACTCTTACGCCAGATGCTCATATGCCAAACACCATACACTCATCCCCCACAAACTGTTATGCCAGATGCTCATATGACAAACACCAGACACTCATCCCCGACAAACTCTTATGCCAGATGCTCATATGCCACACACCAGACACTCATCCCCCACAAACTCATAAGCCAGATGCTCATATGCCAAACACCAGACATTCATCCCCCACAAACTCTTACGCCAGATGCTCATATGCCAAACACCATACACTCATCCCCCACAAACTCTTATGCCAGATGCTCATATGCCAAACACCAGACACTCATCCCCCCAAACTCATATGCCAGATGCTCATATGCCAAACACCATACACTCATCCCCCACACACTCTTATGCCAGATGCTCATATGCCAAACACCAGGCACTCATCCCCCCCAAACTCATAAGCCAGATGCTCATATGCCAAACACCAGACACTCATCCCCCCCAAACTCATAAGCCAGATGCTAATATGCCAAACACCAGACACTCATCCCCCCAAACTCATAAGCCAGATGCTAATATGCCAAACACCAGACACTCATCCCCACAAACTCATAAGCCAGATGCTCATATGCCAAACACCAGACACTCATCCCCCCAAACTCATAAGCCTGATGCTCATATGCCAAACACCAGACACTCACCCCCCCCAAACTCATAAGCCAGATGCTCATATGCCAAACACCAGACACTCATCCCCCACAAACTCTTATGCCAGATGCTCATATGCCAAACACCAGACACTCATCCCCCCCAAACTCATAAGCCAGATGCTCATATGCCAAACACCAGACACTCATCCCCCACAAACTCTTATGCCAGATGCTCATATGACAAACACCAGACACTCATCCCCCCAAACTCATAAGCCAGATGCTCATATGCCAAACACCAAACACTCATCCCCCACAAACTCATAAGCCTGATGCTCATATGCCAAACACCAGACACTCACCCCCCCCAAACTCATAAGCCAGATGCTCATATGCCAAACACCAGACACTCATCCCCCACAAACTCTTATGCCAGATGCTCATATGCCAAACACCAGACACTCATCCCCCCCAAACTCATAAGCCAGATGCTCATATGCCAAACACCAGACACTCATCCCCCACAAACTCTTATGCCAGATGCTCATATGACAAACACCAGACACTCATCCCCCCAAACTCATAAGCCAGATGCTCATATGCCAAACACCAAACACTCATCCCCCACAAACTCATAAACCAGATGCTCATATGCCAAACACTAGACACTCATCCCCCCCAAACTCATAAGCCAGATGCTCATACGCCAAACACCAGACACTCATCCCCCCTAAACTCATAATCCAGATGCTCATATGACAATCACCAGACACTTATCCCCCACAAACTCATAAGCCAGATGCTCATATGCCAAACACCAGAGACTCATCCCCAACAAACTCTTATGCCAGATGCTCATATGCCAAACACCAGACACTCATCCCCCACAAACTCATAAGCCAGATGCTCATATGCCAAACACCAGACACTCATCCCCCACAAACTCATAAGCCAGATGCTCATATGCCAAACACCAGACACTCATCCCGCACAAACTCTTATGCCAGATGCTCATATGCCAAACACCAGACACTCATCCCCCCCAAACTCATATGCCAGATGCTCATATGCCAAACACCATACACTCATCCCCCGCACACTCTTATGCCAAATGCTCATATGCCAAACACCAGACACTCATCCCCACCAAACTCATAAGCCAGATGCTCATATGCCAAACACCAGACACTCATCCCCCACAAACCCATAAGCCAGATGCTCATATGCCAAACACCAGACACTCATCCACCCCAAACTCATAAGCCAGATGCTCATATGCCAAACACCAGACACTCATCCCCCCAAATCATAAGCCAGATGCTCATATGACAAACACCCGACACTCATCCCCCACAAACTCATAAGCCAGATGCTCATATGCCAAACACCAGACACTCATCCCCCCAAACTCATAAACCAGATGCTCATATGCCAAACACCAGACACTCATCCCCCCCAAACTCATAGGCCAGATGCTCATATGCCAAACACCAGACACTCATCCCCCCCAAACTCATAAGCCATATGCTCATATGCCAAACACCAGACACTCATCCCTCCCAAACTCATAAGCCAGATGCTCATATGACAAACACCCGACACTCATCCCCCACAAACTCATTTGCCAGATGCTCATATGCCAACCACCAGACACTCATCCCCCACAAAATCATAAGCCAGATGCTCATATGCCAAACACCAGACACTCATCCCTCACAAACTCATAAGCCAGATGCTCATATGACAAACACCAGACACTCATCCCCCCAAACTCATATGCCAGATGCTCATATGCCAAACACCAGACATTCATCCCCCACAAACTCTTACGCCAGATGCTCATATGCCAAACACCATACACTCATCCCCCACAAACTGTTATGCCAGATGCTCATATGACAAACACCAGACACTCATCCCCGACAAACTCTTATGCCAGATGCTCATATGCCAAACACCAGACACTCATCCCCCACAAACTCATAAGCCAGATGCTCATATGCCAAACACCAGACATTCATCCCCCACAAACTCTTACGCCAGATGCTCATATGCCAAACACCATACACTCATCCCCCACAAACTCTTATGCCAGATGCTCATATGCCAAACACCAGACACTCATCCCCGACAAACTCTTATGCCAGATGCTCATATGCCAAACACCAGACACTCATCCCCCACAAACTCATAAGCCAGATGCTCATATGCCAAACACCAGACACTCATCCCCCAAAAACTCATAAGCCAGATGCTCATATGCCAAACACCAGACACTCACCCCCCACAAACTCTTATGCCAGATGCTCATATGCCAAACACCAGACACTCATCCCCCCAAACTCATATGCCAGATGCTCATATGCCAAACACCATACACTCATCCCCCACAAACTCTTATGCCAGATGCTCATATGTCAAACACCAGGCACTCATCCCCCCCAAACTCATAAGCCAGATGCTCATATGCCAAACACCAGACACTCATCCCCCCCAAACTCATAAGCCAGATGCTCATATGCCAAACACCAGACACTCCTCCCCCCCAAACTCATAAGCCAGATGCTCATATGCCAAACACCAGACACTCATCCCCCCAAACTCATAAGCCAGATGCTAATATGCCAAACACCAGACACTCATCCCCCCAAACTCATAAGCCAGATGCTAATATGCCAAACACCAGACACTCATCCCCACAAACTCATAAGCCAGATGCTCATATGCCAAACACCAGACACTCATCCCCCCAAACTCATAAGCCTGATGCTCATATGCCAAACACCAGACACTCACCCCCCCAAACTCATAAGCCAGATGCTCATATGCCAAACACCAGACACTCATCCCCCACAAACTCATAAGCCAGATGCTCATATGCCAAACACCAGACACTCATACCCCCAAACTCATAAGCCAGATGCTCATATGCCAAACACCAGACACTCATCCCCCCCAAATTCATAAGCCAGATGCTCATATGCCAAACACCAGACACTCATCCCCCACAAACTCATATGCCAGATGCTCATATGCCAAACACCAGACACTCATCCCCCCAAACTCATAAGCCAGATGCTCATATGCCAAACACCAGACACTCATCCCCCCAAACTCATAAGCCAGATGCTCATATGCCAAACACCAGACACTCCTCCCCCCCAAACTCATAAGCCAGATGCTCATATGCCAAACACCAGACACTCATCCCCCCCAAACTCATAAGACAGATGCTCATATGCCATACACCAGACACTCATCCCCCCAAACTCATAAGCCAGATGCTAATATGCCAAACACCAGACACTCATCCCCACAAACTCATAAGCCAGATGCTCATATGCCAAACACCAGATACTCATCCCCCCAAACTCATAAGCCTGATGCTCATATGCCAAACACCAGACACTCAACCCCCAAAACTCATAAGCCAGATGCTCATATGCCAAACACCAGACACTCATCCCCCACAAATTCTTATGCCAGATGCTCATATGCCAAACACCAGACACTCATCCCCCCAAACTCATAAGCCAGATGCTCATATGCCAAACACGAGACACTCATCCCCCACAAACTCTTATGCCAGATGCTCATATGACAAACACCAGACACTCATCCCCCCCAAACTCATAAGCCAGATGCTCATATGCCAAACACCAGACACTCACCCCCCACAAACTCATAAGCCAGATGCTCATATGTCAAACACCAGAAACTCATCCCCCCAAACTCATAAGCCAGATGCTCATACGCCAAACACCAGACACTCATCCCCCCAAACTCATAATCCAGATGCTCATATGACAAACACCAGACACTTATCCCCCACAAACTCATAAGCCAGATGCTCATATGCCAAACACCAGACACTCATCCCCCACAAACTCATTTGCCAGATGCTCATATGCCAAACACCAGACACTCATCCCCCACAAACTCATAAGCCAGATGCTCATATGCCAAACACCAGACAATCATCCCACACAAACTCTTATTCCAGATGCTCATATGCCAAACACCAGACACTCATCCCCGACAAACTCTTATGCCAGATGCTCATATGCCAAACACCAGACACTCATCCCCCACAAACTCATAAGCCAGATGCTCATATGCCAAACACCAGACACTCATCCCCCACAAACTCATAAGCCAGATGCTCATATGCCAAACACCAGACACTCATCCCCCACAAACTCTTATGCCAGATGCTCATATGCCAAACACCAGACACTCATCCCCCCAAACCCATATGCCAGATGCTCATATGCCAAACACCATACACTCATCCCCCACAAACTCTTATGCCAGATGCTCATATGCCAAACACCAGACACTCATCCCCCCCAAACTCATAAGCCAGATGCTCATATGCCAAACACCAGACACTCATCCCCCACAAACCCATAAGCCAGATGCTCATATGCCAAACACCAAACACTCATCCACCCCAAACTCTTATGCCAGATGCTCATATGCCAAACACCAGACACTCATCCCCCCCAAACTCATAAGCCAGATGCTCATATGCCAAACACCAGACACTCATCCCCCCAACTCATAAGCCAGATGCTCATATGACAAACACCAGACACTCATCCCCCACAAACTCATAAGCCAGATGCTCATATGCCAAACACCAGACACTCATACCCCCAAACTCATAAACCAGATGCTCATATGCCAAACACCAGACACTCATCCCCCCCAAAATCATAAGCCAGATGCTCATATGCCAAACACCAGACACTCATCCCTCCCAAACTCATAAACCATATGCTCATATGCCAAACACCAGACACTCATCCCTCCCAAACTCATAAGCCAGATGCTCATATGACAAACACCAGACACTCATCCCCCACAAACTCATTTGCCAGATGCTCATATGCCAACCACCAGACACTCATCCCCCACAAACTCATAAGCCAGATGCTCATATGCCAAACGCCAGACACTCATCCCTCACAAACTCATAAGCCAGATGCTCATATGACAAACACCAGACACTCATCCCCCCAAACTCATATGCCAGATGCTCATATGCCAAACACCAGACACTCATCCCCCCCAAACTCATAAGCCAGATGCTCATATGCCAAACACCAGACACTCATCCCCCCCAAACTCATAAGCCAGATGCTCATATGCCAAACACCAGACACTCATCCCCCCAAACTCATAATCCAGATGCTCATATGCCAAACACCAGACACTCATCCCCCACAAACTCATAAGCCAGATGCTCACATGCCAAACACCCTACACTCATCCCCCACAAACTCATAAGCCAGATGCTCATATGCCAAACACCATACACTCATCCCCCCAAACTCATAAACCAGATGCTCATATGCCAAACACCAGACACTCATCCCCCACAAACTCATAAGCCAGATGCTCATATGCCAAACACCAGACACTCCTCCCCCCAAACTCATAAGCCAGATGCTCATATGCCAAACACCAGACACTCATCCCTCACAAACTCATAAGCCAGATGCTCATATGACAAACACCAGACACTCATCCCCCCAAACTCATATGCCAGATGCTCATATGCCAAACACCAGACACTCATCCCCCACAAACTCTTACACCAGATGCTCATATGCCAAACACCATACACTCATCCCCCACAAACTGTTATGCCAGATGCTCATATGACAAACACCAGACACTCATCCCCCCAAACTCATAACCCAGATGCTCATATGCCAAACACCAGACACTCATCCCCCACAAACTCTTATGCCAGATGCTTATATGCCAAACACCAGACACTCATCCCCCCCAAACTCATAAGCCAGATGCTCATATGCCAAACACCAGACACTCATCCCCCACACACTCTTATGCCAGATGTTCATATGCCAAACACCATACACTCATCCACCATAAACTCTTATGCCAGATGCTCATATGACAAACACCAGACACTCATCCCCCCAAACTCATAAACCTAATGCTCATATGCCAAACACCAGACACTCAACCCCCCAAACTCATAAGCCAGATGCTCATATGCCAAACACCAGACACTCATCCCCCACAAACTCTTATGCCAGATGCTCATATGCCAAACACCACTCATCCCCCCCAAACTCATAAGCCAGATGCTCATATGCCAAACACCATACACTCATCCCCCACAAACGCTTATGCCAGATGCTCATATGACAAACACCAGACACTCATCCCCCCCAAACTCATATGCCAGATGCTCATATGCCAAACACCACTCATCCCCCCCAAACTCATAAGCCAGATGCTCATATGCCAAACACCAGACACTCATCCCCCCAAACTCATAAGCCAGATGCTCATATTACAAACACCAGACACTCATCCCCCACAAACTCATAAGCCAGATGCTCATATGCCAAACACCAGACACTCATCCCCCCAAACTCATAAGCCAGATGCTCATATGCCAAACACCAGACACTCATCCCCCCCAAATTCATAAGCCAGATGCTCATATGCCAAACACCAGACACTTATCCCCCACAAACTCATATGCCAGATGCTCATATGCCAAACACCAGACACTCATCCCCCCAAACTCATAAGCCAGATGCTCATATGCCAAACACCAGACACTCATCCCCCCAAACTCATAAGCCAGATGCTCATATGCCAAACACCAGACACTCCTCCCCCCCAAACTCATAAGCCAGATGCTCATATGCCAAACACCAGACACTCATCCCCCCCAAACTCATAAGACAGATGCTCATATGCCAAACACCAGACACTCATCCCCCCAAACTCATAAGCCAGATGCTAATATGCCAAACACCAGACACTCACCCCCACAAACACATAAGCCAGATGCTCATATGCCAAACACCAGACACTCATCCCCCCAAACTCATGAACCTAATGCTCATATGCCAAACACCAGACACTCAACCCCCCAAACTCATAAGCCAGATGCTCATATGCCAAACACCAGACACTCATCCCCCACAAATTCTTATGCCAGATGCTCATATGCCAAACACCAGACACTCATCCCCCCAAACTCATAAGCCAGATGCTCATATGCCAAACACCAAACACTCATCCCCCACAAACTCATAAGCCAGATGCTCATATGCCAAACACCAGACACTCATCCCCCCAAACTCATAAGCCAGATGCTCATACGCCAAACACCAGACACTCATCCCCCACAAACTCTTATGCCAGATGCTCATATGCCAAACACCAGACACTCATCCCCCCAAACTCATAAGCCAGATGCTCATATGCCAAACACCAGACACTCATCCCCCACAAACCCATAAGCCAGATGCTCATATGCCAAACACCAAACACTCATCCACCCCAAACTCTTATGCCAGATGCTCATATGCCAAACACCAGACACTCATCCCCCCCAAACTCATAAGCCAGATGCTCATATGCCAAACACCAGACACTCATCCCCCAACTCATAAGCCAGATGCTCATATGACAAACACCAGACACTCATCCCCCACAAACTCATAAGCCAGATGCTCATATGCCAAACACCAGACACTCATCCCCCCAAACTCATAAACCAGATGCTCATATGCCAAACACCAGACACTCATCCCCCCAAAATCATAAGCCAGATGCTCATATGCCAAACACCAGACACTCATCCCTCCCAAACTCATAAGCCATATGCTCATATGCCAAACACCAGACACTCATCCCTCCCAAACTCATAAGCCAGATGCTCATATGACAAACACCAGACACTCATCCCCCACAAACTCATTTGCCAGATGCTCATATGCCAACCACCAGACACTCATCCCCCACAAACTCATAAGCCAGATGCTCATATGCCAAACGCCAGACACTCATCCCTCACAAACTCATAAGCCAGATGCTCATATGCCAAACACCAGACACTCATCCCCCCCAAACTCATAAGCCAGATGCTCATATGCCAAACACCAGACACTCATCCCCCCCAAACTCATAAGCCAGATGCTCATATGCCAAACACCAGACACTCATCCCCCCAAACACATAATCCAGATGCTCATATGCCAAACACCAGACACTCATCCCCCACAAACTCATATGCCAGATGCTCACATGCCAAACACCATACACTCATCCCCCACAAACTCATAAGCCAGATGCTCATATGCCAAACACCATACACTCATCCCCCCAAACTCATAAACCAGATGCTCATATGCCAAACACCAGACACTCATCCCCCACAAACTCATAAGCCAGATGCTCATATGCCAAACACCAGACACTCCTCCCCCCCAAACTCATAAGCCAGATGCTCATATGCCAAACACCAGACACTCATCCCCCCCAAACTCATAAGCCAGATGCTCATATGCCAAACACCAGACACTCATCCCCCCCAAACTCATAAGCCAGATGCTAATATGCCAAACACCAGACACTCATCCCCACAAACTCATAAGCCAGATGCTCATATGCCAAACACCAGACACTCATCCCCCCAAACTCATGAACCTGATACTCATATGCCAAACACCAGACACTCATCCCCCCCAAACTCATAAGCCAGATGCTCATATGCCAAACACCAGACACTCATCCCCCACAAACTCTTATGCCAGATGCTCATATGCCAAACACCAGACACTCATCCCCCCCAAACTCATAAGCCAGATGCTCATATGCCAAACACCAGACACTCATTCCCCACAAACTCTTATGCCAGATGCTCATATGACAAACACCAGACACTCATCCCCCCCAAACTCATAAGCCAGATGCTCATATGCCAAACACCAAACACTCATCCCCCACAAACTCATAAGCCAGATGCTCATATGCCAAACACCAGACACTCATCCCCCCAAACTCATAAGCCAGATGCTCATACGCCAAACACCAGACACTCATCCCCCCCAAACTCATAATCCAGATGCTCATATGACAAACACCAGACACTTATCCCCCACAAACTCATAAGCCAGATGCTCATATGCCAAACACCAGACACTCATCCCCCACAAACTCTTATGCCAGATGTTCATATGCCAAACACCATACACTCATCCACCATAAACTCTTATGCCAGATGCTCATATGACAAACACCAGACACTCATCCCCCCAAACTCATATGCTAGATGCTCATATGCCAAACACCATACACTCATCCCCCACAAACGCTTATGCCAGATGCTCATATGACAAACACCAGACACTCATCCCCCCCAAACTCATATGCCAGATGCTCATATGCCAAACACCACTCATCCCCCCCAAACTCATAAGCCAGATGCTCATATGCCAAACACCAGACACTCATCCCCCCAAACTCATAAGCCAGATGCTCATATTACAAACACCAGACACTCATCCCCCACAAACTCATAAGCCAGATGCTCATATGCCAAACACCAGACACTCATCCCCCCAAACTCATAAGCCAGATGCTCATATGCCAAACACCAGACACTCATCCCCCCCAAATTCATAAGCCAGATGCTCATATGCCAAACACCAGACACTCATCCCCCACAAACTCATATGCCAGATGCTCATATGCCAAACACCAGACACTCATCCCCCCAAACTCATAAGCCAGATGCTCATATGCCAAACACCAGACACTCATCCCCCCAAACTCATAAGCCAGATGCTCATATGCCAAACACCAGACACTCCTCCCCCCCAAACTCATAAGCCAGATGCTCATATGCCAAACACCAGACACTCATCCCCCCCAAACTCATAAGACAGATGCTCATATGCCAAACACCAGACACTCATCCCCCCCAAACTCATAAGCCAGATGCTAATATGCCAAACACCAGACACTCACCCCCACAAACTCATAAGCCAGATGCTCATATGCCAAACACCAGACACTCATCCCCCCCAAACTCATAAGCCTGATGCTCATATGCCAAACACCAGACACTCAACCCCCCAAACTCATAAGCCAGATGCTCATATGCCAAACACCAGACACTCATCCCCCACAAATTCTTATGCCAGATGCTCATATGCCAAACACCAGACACTCATCCCCCCAAACTCATAAGCCAGATGCTCATATGCCAAACACCAAACACTCATCCCCCACAAGCTCATAAGCCAGATGCTCATATGCCAAACACCAGACACTCATCCCCCCAAACTCATAAGCCAGATGCTCATACGCCAAACACCAGACACTCATCCCCCACAAATTCTTATGCCAGATGCTCATATGCCAAACACCAGACACTCATCCCCCCAAACTCATAAGCCAGATGCTAATATGCCAAACACCAGACACTCACCCCCACAAACTCATAAGCCAGATGCTCATATGCCAAACACCAGACACTCATCCCCCCAAACTCATAAGCCTAATGCTCATATGCCAAACACCAGACACTCAACCCCCCAAACTCATAAGCCAGATGCTCATATGCCAAACACCAGACACTCATCCCCCACAAATTCTTATGCCAGATGCTCATATGCCAAACACCAGACACTCATCCCCCCAAACTCATAAGCCAGATGCTCATATGCCAAACACCAAACACTCATCCCCCACAAACTCATAAGCCAGATGCTCATATGCCAAACACCAGACACTCATCCCCCCAAACTCATAAGCCAGATGCTCATACGCCAAACACCAGACACTCATCCCCCACAAACTCTTATGCCAGATGCTCATATGCCAAACACCAGACACTCATCCCCCCAAACTCATAAGCCAGATGCTCATATGCCAAACACCAGACACTCATCCCCCACAAACCCATAAGCCAGATGCTCATATGCCAAACACCAAACACTCATCCACCCCAAACTCTTATGCCAGATGCTCATATGCCAAACACCAGACACTCATCCCCCCCAAACTCATAAGCCAGATGCTCATATGCCAAACACCAGACACTCATCCCCCAACTCATAAGCCAGATGCTCATATGACAAACACCAGACACTCATCCCCCACAAACTCATAAGCCAGATGCTCATATGCCAAACACCAGACACTCATCCCCCCAAACTCATAAACCAGATGCTCATATGCCAAACACCAGACACTCATCCGCCCAAAATCATAAGCCAGATGCTCATATGCCAAACACCAGACACTCATCCCTCCCAAACTCATAAGCCATATGCTCATATGCCAAACACCAGACACTCATCCCTCCCAAACTCATAAGCCAGATGCTCATATGACAAACACCAGACACTCATCCCCCACAAACTCATTTGCCAGATGCTCATATGCCAACCACCAGACACTCCTCCCCCACAAACTCATAAGCCAGATGCTCATATGCCAAACGCCAGACACTCATCCCTCACAAACTCATAAGCCAGATGCTCATATGCCAAACACCAGACACTCATCCCCCCCAAACTCATAAGCCAGATGCTCATATGCCAAACACCAGACACTCATCCCCCCCAAACTCATAAGCCAGATGCTCATATGCCAAACACCAGACACTCATCCCCCCAAACTCATAATCCAGATGCTCATATGCCAAACACCAGACACTCATCCCCCACAAACTCATATGCCAGATGCTCACATGCCAAACACCATACACTCATCCCCCACAAACTCATAAGCCAGATGCTCATATGCCAAACACCATACACTCATCCCCCCAAACTCATAAACCAGATGCTCATATGCCAAACACCAGACACTCATCCCCCACAAACTCATAAGCCAGATGCTCATATGCCAAACACCAGACACTCCTCCCCCCCAAACTCATAAGCCAGATGCTCATATGCCAAACACCAGACACTCATCCCCCCAAACTCATAAGCCAGATGCTCATATGCCAAACACCAGACACTCACCCCCCCCAAACTCATAAGCCAGATGCTAATATGCCAAACACCATACACTCATCCCCACAAACTCATAAGCCAGATGCTCATATGCCAAACACCAGACACTCATCCCCCCAAACTCATAAACCTGATACTCATATGCCAAACACCAGACACTCATCCCCCCCAAACTCATAAGCCAGATGCTCATATGCCAAACACCAGACACTCATCCCCCACAAACTCTTATGCCAGATGCTCATATGCCAAACACCAGACACTCATCCCCCCAAACTCATAAACCAGATGCTCATATGCCAAACACCAGACACTCATCCCCCCAAAATCATAAGCCAGATGCTCATATGCAAAACACCAGACACTCATCCCTCCCAAACTCATAAGCCATATGCTCATATGCCAAACACCAGACACTCATCCCTCCCAAACTCATAAGCCAGATGCTCATATGACAAACACCAGACACTCATCCCCCACAAACTCATTTGCCAGATGCTCATATGCCAACCACCAGACACTCATCCCCCACAAACTCATAAGCCAGATGCTCATATGCCAAACGCCAGACACTCATCCCTCACAAACTCATAAGCCAGATGCTCATATGCCAAACACCAGACACTCATCCCCCCCAAACTCATAAGCCAGATGCTCATATGCCAAACACCAGACACTCATCCCCCCCAAACTCATAAGCCAGATGCTCATATGCCAAACACCAGACACTCATCCCCCCAAACTCATAATCCAGATGCTCATATGCCAAACACCAGACACTCATCCCCCACAAACTCATATGCCAGATGCTCACATGCCAAACACCATACACTCATCCCCCACAAACTCATAAGCCAGATGCTCATATGCCAAACACCATACACTCATCCCCCCAAACTCATAAACCAGATGCTCATATGCCAAACACCAGACACTCATCCCCCACAAACTCATAAGCCAGATGCTCATATGCCAAACACCAGACACTCATCCCCCCCAAACTCATAAGCCAGATGCTCATATGCCAAACACCAGACACTCATCCCCCCCAAACTCATAAGCCAGATGCTCATATGCCAAACACCAGACACTCATCCCCCCCAAACTCATAAGCCAGATGCTAATATGCCAAACACCAGACACTCATCCCCACAAACTCATAAGCCAGATGCTCATATGCCAAACACCAGACACTCATCCCCCCAAACTCATAAACCTGATACTCATATGCCAAACACCAGACACTCATCCCCCCCAAACTCATAAGCCAGATGCTCATATGCCAAACACCAGACACTCCTCCCCCACAAACTCTTATGCCAGATGCTCATATGCCAAACACCAGACACTCATCCCCCCCAAACTCATAAGCCAGATGCTCATATGCCAAACACCAGACACTCATCCCCCACAAACTCATAAGCCAGATGCTCATATGCCAAACACCAGACACTCATCCCCCACAAACTCTTATGCCAGATGCTCATATGACAAACACCAGACACTCATCCCCCCAAACTCATAAGCCAGATGCTCATATGCCAAACACCAAACACTCATCCCCCACAAACTCATAAGCCAGATGCTCATATGACAAACACCAGACACTCATCCCCCCAAACTCATAAGCCAGATGCTCATACGCCAAACACCAGACACTCATCCCCCCCAAACTCATAATCCAGATGCTCATATGACAAACACCAGACACTTATCCCCCACAAACTCATAAGCCAAATGCTCATATGCCAAACACCAGACACTCATCCCCCACAAACTCTTATGCCAGATGTTCATATGCCAAACACCATACACTCATCCACCATAAACTCTTATGCCAGATGCTCATATGACAAACACCAGACACTCATCCCCCCAAACTCATATGCTAGATGCTCATATGCCAAACACCATACACTCATCCCCCACAAACGCTTATGCCAGATGCTCATATGACAAACACCAGACACTCATCCCCCCCAAACTCATATGCCAGATGCTCATATGCCAAACACCACTCATCCCCCCCAAACTCATAAGCCAGATGCTCATATGCCAAACACCAGACACTCATCCCCCCAAACTCATAAGCCAGATGCTCATATTACAAACACCAGACACTCATCCCCCACAAACTCATAAGCCAGATGCTCATATGCCAAACACCAGACACTCATCCCCCCAAACTCATAAGCCAGATGCTCATATGCCAAACACCAGACACTCATCCCCCCCAAATTCATAAGCCAGATGCTCATATGCCAAACACCAGACACTCATCCCCCACAAACTCATATGCCAGATGCTCATATGCCAAACACCAGACACTCATCCCCCCAAACTCATAAGCCAGATGCTCATATGCCAAACACCAGACACTCATCCCCCCAAACTCATAAGCCAGATGCTCATATGCCAAACACCAGACACTCCTCCCCCCCAAACTCATAAGCCAGATGTTCATATGCCAAACACCAGACACTCATCCCACCCAAACTCATAAGACAGATGCTCATATGCCAAACACCAGACACTCATCCCCCCCAAACTCATAAGCCAGATGCTAATATGCCAAACACCAGACACTCACCCCCACAAACTCATAAGCCAGATGCTCATATGCCAAACACGAGACACTCATCCCCCCCAAACTCATAAGCCTGATGCTCATATGCCAAACACCAGACACTCAACCCCCCAAACTCATAAGCCAGATGCTCATATGCCAAACACCAGACACTCATCCCCCACAAATTCTTATGCCAGATGCTCATATGCCAAACACCAGACACTCATCCCCCCAAACTCATAAGCCAGATGCTCATATGCCAAACACCAAACACTCATCCCCCACAAACTCATAAGCCAGATGCTCATATGCCAAACACCAGACACTCATCCCCCCAAACTCATAAGCCAGATGCTCATACGCCAAACACCAGACACTCATCCCCCACAAACTCTTATGCCAGATGCTCATATGCCAAACACCAGACACTCATCCCCCCAAACCCATATGCCAGATGCTCATATGCCAAACACCATACACTCATCCCCCACAAACTCTTATGCCACATGCTCATATGCCAAACACCAGACACTCATCCCCCCCAAACTCATAAGCCTGATGCTCATATGCCAAACACCAGACACTCATCCCCCACAAACCCATAAGCCAGATGCTCATATGCCAAACACCAAACACTCATCCACCCCAAACTCTTATGCCAGATGCTCATATGCCAAACACCAGACACTCATCCCCCCCAAACTCATAAGCCAGATGCTCATATGCCAAACACCAGACACTCATCCCCCAACTCATAAGCCAGATGCTCATATGACAAACACCAGACACTCATCCCCCACAAACTCATAAGCCAGATGCTCATATGCCAAACACCAGACACTCATCCCCCCAAACTCATAAACCAGATGCTCATATGCCAAACACCAGACACTCATCCCCCCAAAATCATAAGCCAGATGCTCATATGCCAAACACCAGACACTCATCCCTCCCAAACTCATAAGCCATATGCTCATATGCCAAACACCAGACACTCATCCCTCCCAAACTCATAAGCCAGATGCTCATATGACAAACACCAGACACTCATCCCCCACAAACTCATTTGCCAGATGCTCATATGCCAACCACCAGACACTCATCCCCCACAAACTCATAAGCCAGATGCTCATATGCCAAACGCCAGACACTCATCCCTCACAAACTCATAAGCCAGATGCTCATATGCCAAACACCAGACACTCATCCCCCCCAAACTCATAAGCCAGATGCTCATATGCCAAACACCAGACACTCATCCCCCCCAAACTCATAAGCCAGATGCTCATATGCCAAACACCAGACACTCATCCCCCCAAACTCATAATCCAGATGCTCATATGCCAAACACCAGACACTCATCCCCCACAAACTCATATGCCAGATGCTCACATGCCAAACACCATACACTCATCCCCCACAAACTCATAAGCCAGATGCTCATATGCCAAACACCATACACTCATCCCCCCAAACTCATAAACCAGATGCTCATATGCCAAACACCAGACACTCATCCCCCACAAACTCATAAGCCAGATGCTCATATGCCAAACACCAGACACTCCTCCCCCCCAAACTCATAAGCCAGATGCTCATATGCCAAACACCAGACACTCATCCCCCCCAAACTCATAAGCCAGATGCTCATATGCCAAACACCAGACACTCATCCCCCCCAAACTCATAAGCCAGATGCTAATATGCCAAACACCAGACACTCATCCCCACAAACTCATAAGCCAGATGCTCATATGCCAAACACCAGACACTCATCCCCCCAAACTCATAAACCTGATACTCATATGCCAAACACCAGACACTCATCCCCCCCAAACTCATAAGCCAGATGCTCATATGCCAAACACCAGACACTCATCCCCCACAAACTCTTATGCCAGATGCTCATATGCCAAACACCAGACACTCATCCCCCCCAAACTCATAAGCCAGATGCTCATATGCCAAACACCAGACACTCATCCCCCACAAACTCTTATGCCAGATGCTCATATGACAAACACCAGACACTCATCCCCCCCAAACTCATAAGCCAGATGCTCATATGCCAAACACCAAACACTCATCCCCCACAAACTCATAAGCCAGATGCTCATATGCCAAACACCAGACACTCATCCCCCCAAACTCATAAGCCAGATGCTCATACGCCAAACACCAGACACTCATCCCCCCCAAACTCATAATCCAGATGCTCATATGACAAACACCAGACACTTATCCCCCACAAACTCATAAGCCAGATGCTCATATGCCAAACACCAGACACTCATCCCCACAAACTCATAAGCCAGATGCTCATATGCCAAACACCAGACACTCATCCCCCCCAAACTCATAAGCCTGATGCTCATATGCCAAACACCAGACACTCATCCCCCCAAACTCATAAGCCAGATGCTCATATGCCAAACACCAGACACTCATCCCCCACAAATTCTTATGCCAGATGCTCATATGCCAAACACCAGACACTCATCCCCCCAAACTCATAAGCCAGATGCTCATATGCCAAACACCAGACACTCATCCCCCACAAACTCTTATGCCAGATGCTCATATGACAAACACCAGACACTCATCCCCCCCAAACTCATAAGCCAGATGCTCATATGCCAAACACCAGACACTCATCCCCCACAAACTCATAAGCCAGATGCTCATATGCCAAACACCAGACACTCATCCCCCCAAACTCATAAGCCAGATGCTCATACGCCAAACACCAGACACTCATCCCCCCCAAACTCATAATCCAGATGCTCATATGACAAACACCAGACACTTATCCCCCACAAACTCATAAGCCAGATGCTCATATGCCAAACACCAGACACTCATCCCCCACAAACTCATTTGCCAGATGCTCATATGCCAAACACCAGACACTCATCCCCCACAAACTCATAAGCCAGATGCTCATATGCCAAACACCAGACAATCATCCCACACAAACTCTTATGCCAGATGCTCATATGCCAAACACCAGACACTCATCCCCGACAAACTCTTATGCCAGATGCTCATATGCCAAACACCAGACACTCATCCCCCACAAACTCATAAGCCAGATGCTCATATGCCAAACACCAGACACTCATCCCCCACAAACTCATAAGCCAGATGCTCATATGCCAAACACCAGACACTCATCCCCCACAAACTCTTATGCCAGATGCTCATATGCCAAACACCAGACACTCATCCCCCCAAACCCATATGCCAGATGCTCATATGCCAAACACCATACACTCATCCCCCCCAAACTCATAAGCCAGATGCTCATATGCCAAACACCAGACACTCATCCCCCCAACTCATAAGCCAGATGCTCATATGACAAACACCAGACACTCATCCCCCACAAACTCATAAGCCAGATGCTCATATGCCAAACACCAGACACTCATCCCCCCAAACTCATAAACCAGATGCTCATATGCCAAACACCAGACACTCATCCCCCCAAAATCATAAGCCAGATGCTCATATGCCAAACACCAGACACTCATCCCTCCCAAACTCATAAGCCATATGCTCATATGCCAAACACCAGACACTCATCCCTCCCAAACTCATAAGCCAGATGCTCATATGACAAACACCAGACACTCATCCCCCACAAACTCATTTGCCAGATGCTCATATGCCAACCACCAGACACTCTTCCCCCACAAACTCATAAGCCAGATGCTCATATGCCAAACGCCAGACACTCATCCCTCACAAACTCATAAGCCAGATGCTCATATGCCAAACACCAGACACTCATCCCCCCAAACTCATAAGCCAGATGCTCATATGCCAAACACCAGACACTCATCCCCCCCAAACTCATAAGCCAGATGCTCATATGCCAAACACCAGACACTCATCCCCCCAAACTCATAATCCAGATGCTCATATGCCAAACACCAGACACTCATCCCCCACAAACTCATATGCCAGATGCTCACATGCCAAACACCATACACTCATCCCCCACAAACTCATAAGCCAGATGCTCATATGCCAAACACCATACACTCATCCCCCCAAACTCATAAACCAGATGCTCATATGCCAAACACCAGACACTCATCCCCCACAAACTCATAAGCCAGATGCTCATATGCCAAACACCAGACACTCCTCCCCCCAAACTCATAAGCCAGATGCTCATATGCCAAACACCAGACACTCATCACCCCCAAACTCATAAGCCAGATGCTCATATGCCAAACACCAGACACTCATCCCCCCCAAACTCATAAGTCAGATGCTAATATGCCAAACACCAGACACTCATCCCCACAAACTCATAAGCCAGATGCTCATATGCCAAACACCAGACACTCATCCCCCCAAACTCATAAACCTGATACTCATATGCCAAACACCAGACACTCATCCCCCCCAAACTCATAAGCCAGATGCTCATATGCCAAACACCAGACACTCATCCCCCACAAACTCTTATGCCAGATGCTCATATGCCAAACACCAGACACTCATCCCCCCCAAACTCATAAGCCAGATGCTCATATGCCAAACACCAGACACTCATCCCCCACAAACTCTTATGCCAGATGCTCATATGACAAACACCAGACACTCATCCCCCCAAACTCATAAGCCAGATGCTCATATGCCAAACACCAAACACTCATCCCCCACAAACTCATAAGCCAGATGCTCATATGCCAAACACCAGACACTCATCCCCCCAAACTCATAAGCCAGATGCTCATACGCCAAACACCAGACACTCATCCCCCCCAAACTCATAATCCAGATGCTCATATGACAAACACCAGACACTTATCCCCCACAAACTCATAAGCCAGATGCTCATATGCCAAACACCAGACACTCATCCCCCACAAACTCATTTGCCAGATGCTCATATGCCAAACACCAGACACTCATCCCCGACAAACTCTTATGCCAGATGCTCATATGCCAAACACCAGACACTCATCCCCGGCAAACTCTTATGCCAGATGCTCATATGCCAAACACCAGACACTCATCCTCCACAAACTCATAAGCCAGATGCTCATATGCCAAACACCAGACACTCATTCCCCAAAAACTCATAAGCCAGATGCTCATATGCCAAACACCAGACACTCATCCCCCACAAACTCTTATGCCAGATGCTCATATGCCAAACACCAGACACTCATCCCCGACAAACTCTTATGCCAGATGCTCATATGCCAAACACCAGACACTCATCCCCCACACACTCATAAGCCAGATGCTCATATGCCAAACACCAGACACTCATCCCCCAAAAACTCATAAGCCAGATGCTCATATGCCAAACACCAGACACTCACCCCCCACAAAATCATAAGCCAGATGCTCATATGCCAAACACCAGACACTCATCCCTCCCAAACTCATAAGCCATATGCTCATATGCCAAACACCAGACACTCATCCCTCCCAAACTCATAAGCCAGATGCTCATATGACAAACACCAGACACTCATCCCCCACAAACTCATTTGCCAGATGCTCATATGCCAACCACCAGACACTCTTCCCCCACAAACTCATAAGCCAGATGCTCATATGCCAAACGCCAGACACTCATCCCTCACAAACTCATAAGCCAGATGCTCATATGCCAAACACCAGACACTCATCCCCCAAACTCATAAGCCAGATGCTCATATGCCAAACACCAGACACTCATCCCCCCCAAACTCATAAGCCAGATGCTCATATGCCAAACACCAGACACTCATCCCCCCAAACTCATAATCCAGATGCTCATATGCCAAACACCAGACACTCATCCCCCACAAACTCATATGCCAGATGCTCACATGCCAAACACCATACACTCATCCCCCACAAACTCATAAGCCAGATGCTCATATGCCAAACACCATACACTCATCCCCCCAAACTCATAAACCAGATGCTCATATGCCAAACACCAGACACTCATCCCCCACAAACTCATAAGCCAGATGCTCATATGCCAAACACCAGACACTCCTCCCCCCAAACTCATAAGCCAGATGCTCATATGCCAAACACCAGACACTCATCACCCCCAAACTCATAAGCCAGATGCTCATATGCCAAACACCAGACACTCATCCCCCCCAAACTCATAAGTCAGATGCTAATATGCCAAACACCAGACACTCATCCCCACAAACTCATAAGCCAGATGCTCATATGCCAAACACCAGACACTCATCCCCCCAAACTCATAAACCTGATACTCATATGCCAAACACCAGACACTCATCCCCCCCAAACTCAAAAGCCAGATGCTCATATGCCAAACACCAGACACTCATCCCCCACAAACTCTTATGCCAGATGCTCATATGCCAAACACCAGACACTCATCCCCCCCAAACTCATAAGCCAGATGCTCATATGCCAAACACCAGACACTCATCCCCCACAAACTCTTATGCCAGATGCTCATATGACAAACACCAGACACTCATCCCCCCAAACTCATAAGCCAGATGCTCATATGCCAAACACCAAACACTCATCCCCCACAAACTCATAAGCCAGATGCTCATATGCCAAACACCAGACACTCATCCCCCCAAACTCATAAGCCAGATGCTCATACGCCAAACACCAGACACTCATCCCCCCCAAACTCATAATCCAGATGCTCATATGACAAACACCAGACACTTATCCCCCACAAACTCATAAGCCAGATGCTCATATGCCAAACACCAGACACTCATCCCCCACAAACTCATTTGCCAGATGCTCATATGCCAAACACCAGACACTCATCCCCGACAAACTCTTATGCCAGATGCTCATATGCCAAACACCAGACACTCATCCCCGGCAAACTCTTATGCCAGATGCTCATATGCCAAACACCAGACACTCATCCTCCACAAACTCATAAGCCAGATGCTCATATGCCAAACACCAGACACTCATTCCCCAAAAACTCATAAGCCAGATGCTCATATGCCAAACACCAGACACTCATCCCCCACAAACTCTTATGCCAGATGCTCATATGCCAAACACCAGACACTCATCCCCGACAAACTCTTATGCCAGATGCTCATATGCCAAACACCAGACACTCATCCCCCACACACTCATAAGCCAGATGCTCATATGCCAAACACCAGACACTCATCCCCCAAAAACTCATAAGTCAGATGCTCATATGCCAAACACCAGACACTCACCCCCCACAAACTCTTATGCCAGATGCTCATATGCCAAACACCAGACACTCATCCCCCCAAACTCATATGCCAGATGCTCATATGCCAAACACCATACACTCATCCCCCACAAACTCTTATGCCAGATGCTCATATGCCAAACACCAGGCACTCATCCCCCCAAACTCATAAGCCAGATGCTCATATGCCAAACACCAGACACTCATCCCCCCCAAACTCATAAGCCAGATGCTCATATGCCAAACACCAGACACTCCTCCCCCCCAAACTCATAAGCCAGATGCTCATATGCCAAACACCAGACACTCATCCCCCCAAACTCATAAGCCAGATGCTAATATGCCAAACACCAGACACTCATCCCCCCAAACTCATAAGCCAGATGCTAATATGCCAAACACCAGACACTCATCCCCACAAACTCATAAGCCAGATGCTCATATGCCAAACACCAGACACTCATCCCCCCAAACTCATAAGCCTGATGCTCATATGCCAAACACCAGACACTCACCCCCCCCAAACTCATAAGCCAGATGCTCATATGCCAAACACCAGACACTCATCCCCCACAAACTCTTATGCCAGATGCTCATATGCCAAACACCAGACACTCATCCCCCCCAAACTCATAAGCCAGATGCTCATATGCCAAACACCAGACACTCATCCCCCACAAACTCTTATGCCAGATGCTCATATGACAAACACCAGACACTCATCCCCCCAAACTCATAAGCCAGATGCTCATATGCCAAACACCAAACACTCATCCCCCACAAACTCATAAGCCACATGCTCATATGCCAAACACTAGACACTCATCCCCCCCAAACTCATAAGACAGATGCTCATACGCCAAACACCAGACACTCATCCCCCCCAAACTCATAATCCAGATGCTCATATGACAATCACCAGACACTTATCCCCCACAAACTCATAAGCCAGATGCTCATATGCCAAACACCAGACACTCATCCCCCACAAACTCATTTGCCAGATGCTCATATGCCAAACACCAGACACTCATTCCCCACAAACTCATAAGCCAGATGCTCATATGCCAAACACCAGACACTCATCCCCCCCAAACTCATAATCCAGATGCTCATATGACAATCACCAGACACTTATCCCCCACAAACTCATAAGCCAGATGCTCATATGCCAAACACCAGACACTCATCCCCAACAAACTAATTTGCCAGATGCTCATATGCCAAACACCAGACACTCATCCCCCACAAACTCATAAGCCAGATGCTCATATGCCAAACACCAGACACTCATCCCCCACAAACTCATAAGCCAGATGCTCATATGCCAAATACCAGACACTCATCCCGCACAAACTCTTATGCCAGATGCTCATATGCCAAACACCAGACACTCATCCCCCCAAACTCATATGCCAGATGCTCATATGCCAAACACCATACACTCATCCCCCACACACTCTTATGCCAGATGCTCATATGCCAAACACCAGACACTCATCCCCCCCAAACTCATAAGCCAGATGCTCATATGCCAAACACCAGACACTCATCCCCCACAAACCCATAAGCCAGATGCTCATATGCCAAACACCAGACACTCATCCACCCCAAACTCATAAGCCAGATGCTCATATGCCAAACACCAGACACTCATCCCCCCAAATCATAAGCCAGATGCTCATATGACAAACACCCGACACTCATCCCCCACAAACTCATAAGACAGATGCTCATATGCCAAACACCAGACACTCATCCCCCCAAACTCATAAACCAGATGCTCATATGCCAAACACCAGACACTCATCCCCCCCAAACTCATAGACCAGATGCTCATATGCCAAACACCAGACACTCATCCCCCCCAAACTCATAAGCCATATGCTCATATGCCAAACACCAGACACTCATCCCTCCCAAACTCATAAGCCAGATGCTCATATGACAAACACCTGACACTCATCCCCCACAAACTCATTTGCCAGATGCTCATATGCCAACCACCAGACACTCATCCCCCACAAAATCATAAGCCAGATGCTCATATGCCAAACACCAGACACTCATCCCTCACAAACTCATAAGCCAGATGCTCATATGACAAACACCAGACACTTATCCCCCCAAACTCATATGCCAGATGCTCATATGCCAAACACCAGACATTCATCCCCCACAAACTCTTACGCCAGATGCTCATATGCCAAACACCATACACTCATCCCCCACAAACTGTTATGCCAGATGCTCATATGACAAACACCAGACACTCATCCCCCCCAAACTCATATGCCAGATGTTCATATGCCAAACACCATACACTCATCCCCCACAAACTCTTATGCCAGATGCTCATATGCCAAACACCAGACACTCATCCCCCCCAAACTCATAAGCCAGATGCTCATATGCCAAACACCAGACACTCATACCCCACAAACCTATAAGCCAGATGCTCATATGCCAAACACCAGACACTCATCCACCCCAAACTCATAAGCCAGATGCTCATATGCCAAACACCAGACGCTCATCCCCCAACTCATAAGCCAGATGCTCATATGACAAACACCAGACACTCATCCCCCCCCAAACTCATAAGCCAGATGCTCATACGCCAAACACCAGACACTCATCCCCCCAAACTCATAAGCCATATGCTCATATGCCAAACACCAGACGCTCATCCCTCCCAAACTCATAAGCCAGATGCTCATATGACAAACACCAGACACTCATCCCCCACAAACTCATTTGCCAGATGCTCATATGCCAACCACCAGACACTCATCCCCCACAAACTCATAAGCCAGATGCTCATATGCCAAACACCAGACACTCATCCCTCACAAACTCATAAGCCAGATGCTCATATGACAAACACCAGACACTCATCCCCCCAAACTCATATGCCAGATGCTCATATGCCAAACACCAGACACTCATCCCCCACAAACTCTTACACCAGATGCTCATATGCCAAACACCATACACTCATCCCCCACAAACTGTTATGCCAGATGCTCATATGACAAACACCAGACACTCATCCCCCCAAACTCATAACCCAGATGCTCATATGCCAAACACCAGACACTCATCCCCCACAAACTCTTATGCCAGATGCTTATATGCCAAACACCAGACACTCATCCCCCCCAAACTCATAAGCCAGATGCTCATATGCCAAACACCAGACACTCATCCCCCACAAACTCTTATGCCAGATGTTCATATGCCAAACACCATACACTCATCCACCATAAACTCTTATGCCAGATGCTCATATGACAAACACCAGACACTCATCCCCCCAAACTCATATGCTAGATGCTCATATGCCAAACACCATACACTCATCCCCCACAAACGCTTATGCCAGATGCTCATATGACAAACACCAGACACTCATCCCCCCCAAACTCATATGCCAGATGCTCATATGCCAAACACCACCCATCCCCCCCAAACTCATAAGCCAGATGCTCATATGCCAAACACCAGACACTCATCCCCCCAAACTCATAAGCCAGATGCTCATATTACAAACACCAGACACTCATCCCCCACAAACTCATAAGCCAGATGCTCATATGCCAAACACCAGACACTCATACCCCCAAACTCATAAGCCAGATGCTCATATGCCAAACACCAGACACTCATCCCCCCCAAATTCATAAGCCAGATGCTCATATGCCAAACACCAGACACTCATCCCCCACAAACTCATATGCCAGATGCTCATATGCCAAACACCAGACACTCATCCCCCCAAACTCATAAGCCAGATGCTCATATGCCAAACACCAGACACTCATCCCCCCAAACTCATAAGCCAGATGCTCATATGCCAAACACCAGACACTCCTCCCCCCCAAACTCATAAGCCAGATGCTCATATGCCAAACACCAGACACTCATCCCCCCCAAACTCATAAGACAGATGCTCATATGCCAAACACCAGACACTCATCCCCCCCAAACTCATAAGCCAGATGCTAATATGCCAAACACCAGACACTCATCCCCACAAACTCATAAGCCAGATGCTCATATGCCAAACACCAGACACTCATCCCCCCCAAACTCATAAGCCTGATGCTCATATGCCAAACACCAGACACTCAACCCCCAAAACTCATAAGCCAGATGCTCATATGCCAAACACCAGACACTCATCCCCCACAAATTCTTATGCCAGATGCTCATATGCCAAACACCAGACACTCATCCCCCCAAACCCATAAGCCAGATGCTCATATGCCAAACACGAGACACTCATCCCCCACAAACTCTTATGCCAGATGCTCATATGACAAACACCAGACACTCATCCCCCCCAAACTCATAAGCCAGATGCTCATATGCCAAACACCAGACACTCATCCCCCACAAACTCATAAGCCAGATGCTCATATGCCAAACACCAGACACTCATCCCCCCAAACTCATAAGCCAGATGCTCATACGCCAAACACCAGACACTCATCCCCCCAAACTCATAATCCAGATGCTCATATGACAAACACCAGACACTTATCCCCCACAAACTCATAAGCCAGATGCTCATATGCCAAACACCAGACACTCATCCCCCACAAACTCATTTGCCAGATGCTCATATGCCAAACACCAGACACTCATCCCCCACAAACTCATAAGCCAGATGCTCATATGCCAAACACCAGACAATCATCCCACACAAACTCTTATTCCAGATGCTCATATGCCAAACACCAGACACTCATCCCCGACAAACTCTTATGCCAGATGCTCATATGCCAAACACCAGACACTCATCCCCCACAAACTCATAAGCCAGATGCTCATATGCCAAACACCAGACACTCATCCCCCACAAACTCATAAGCCAGATGCTCATATGCCAAACACCAGACACTCATCCCCCACAAACTCTTATGCCAGATGCTCATATGCCAAACACCAGACACTCATCCCCCCAAACCCATATGCCAGATGCTCATATGCCAAACACCATACACTCATCCCCCACAAACTCTTATGCCAGATGCTCATATGCCAAACACCAGACACTCATCCCCCCCAAACTCATAAGCCAGATGCTCATATGCCAAACACCAGACACTCATCCCCCACAAACCCATAAGCCAGATGCTCATATGCCAAACACCAAACACTCATCCACCCCAAAATCTTATGCCAGATGCTCATATGCTAAACACCAGACACTCATCCCCCCCAAACTCATAAGCCAGATGCTCATATGCCAAACACCAGACACTCATCCCCCCAACTCATAAGCCAGATGCTCATATGACAAACACCAGACACTCATCCCCCACAAACTCATAAGCCAGATGCTCATATGCCAAACACCAGACACTCATCCCCCCAAACTCATAAACCAGATGCTCATATGCCAAACACCAGACACTCACCCCCCCAAAATCATAAGCCAGATGCTCATATGCCAAACACCAGACACTCATCCCTCCCAAACTCATAAGCCATATGCTCATATGCCAAACACCAGACACTCATCCCTCCCAAACTCATAAGCCAGATGCTCATATGACAAACACCAGACACTCATCCCCCACAAACTCATTTGCCAGATGCTCATATGCCAACCACCAGACACTCATCCCCCACAAACTCATAAGCCAGATGCTCATATGCCAAACGCCAGACACTCATCCCTCACAAACTCATAAGCCAGATGCTCATATGACAAACACCAGACACTCATCCCCCCAAACTCATATGCCAGATGCTCATATGCCAAACACCAGACACTCATCCCCCCCAAACTCATAAGCCAGATGCTCATATGCCAAACACCAGACACTCATCCCCCCCAAACTCATAAGCCAGATGCTCATATGCCAAACACCAGACACTCATCCCCCCAAACTCATAATCCAGATGCTCATATGCCAAACACCAGACACTCATCCCCCACAAACTCATATGCCAGATGCTCACATGCCAAACACCCTACACTCATCCCCCACAAACTCATAAGCCAGATGCTCATATGCCAAACACCAGACGCTCATCCCCCAACTCATAAGCCAGATGCTCATATGACAAACACCAGACACTCATCCCCCCCCAAACTCATAAGCCAGATGCTCATACGCCAAACACCAGACACTCATCCCCCCAAACTCATAAGCCATATGCTCATATGCCAAACACCAGACGCTCATCCCTCCCAAACTCATAAGCCAGATGCTCATATGACAAACACCAGACACTCATCCCCCACAAACTCATTTGCCAGATGCTCATATGCCAACCACCAGACACTCATCCCCCACAAACTCATAAGCCAGATGCTCATATGCCAAACACCAGACACTCATCCCTCACAAACTCATAAGCCAGATGCTCATATGACAAACACCAGACACTCATCCCCCCAAACTCATATGCCAGATGCTCATATGCCAAACACCAGACACTCATCCCCCACAAACTCTTACACCAGATGCTCATATGCCAAACACCATACACTCATCCCCCACAAACTGTTATGCCAGATGCTCATATGACAAACACCAGACACTCATCCCCCCAAACTCATAACCCAGATGCTCATATGCCAAACACCAGACACTCATCCCCCACAAACTCTTATGCCAGATGCTTATATGCCAAACACCAGACACTCATCCCCCCCAAACTCATAAGCCAGATGCTCATATGCCAAACACCAGACACTCATCCCCCACAAACTCTTATGCCAGATGTTCATATGCCAAACACCATACACTCATCCACCATAAACTCTTATGCCAGATGCTCATATGACAAACACCAGACACTCATCCCCCCAAACTCATATGCTAGATGCTCATATGCCAAACACCATACACTCATCCCCCACAAACGCTTATGCCAGATGCTCATATGACAAACACCAGACACTCATCCCCCCCAAACTCATATGCCAGATGCTCATATGCCAAACACCACCCATCCCCCCCAAACTCATAAGCCAGATGCTCATATGCCAAACACCAGACACTCATCCCCCCAAACTCATAAGCCAGATGCTCATATTACAAACACCAGACACTCATCCCCCACAAACTCATAAGCCAGATGCTCATATGCCAAACACCAGACACTCATACCCCCAAACTCATAAGCCAGATGCTCATATGCCAAACACCAGACACTCATCCCCCCCAAATTCATAAGCCAGATGCTCATATGCCAAACACCAGACACTCATCCCCCACAAACTCATATGCCAGATGCTCATATGCCAAACACCAGACACTCATCCCCCCAAACTCATAAGCCAGATGCTCATATGCCAAACACCAGACACTCATCCCCCCAAACTCATAAGCCAGATGCTCATATGCCAAACACCAGACACTCCTCCCCCCCAAACTCATAAGCCAGATGCTCATATGCCAAACACCAGACACTCATCCCCCCCAAACTCATAAGACAGATGCTCATATGCCAAACACCAGACACTCATCCCCCCCAAACTCATAAGCCAGATGCTAATATGCCAAACACCAGACACTCATCCCCACAAACTCATAAGCCAGATGCTCATATGCCAAACACCAGACACTCATCCCCCCCAAACTCATAAGCCTGATGCTCATATGCCAAACACCAGACACTCAACCCCCAAAACTCATAAGCCAGATGCTCATATGCCAAACACCAGACACTCATCCCCCACAAATTCTTATGCCAGATGCTCATATGCCAAACACCAGACACTCATCCCCCCAAACCCATAAGCCAGATGCTCATATGCCAAACACGAGACACTCATCCCCCACAAACTCTTATGCCAGATGCTCATATGACAAACACCAGACACTCATCCCCCCCAAACTCATAAGCCAGATGCTCATATGCCAAACACCAGACACTCATCCCCCACAAACTCATAAGCCAGATGCTCATATGCCAAACACCAGACACTCATCCCCCCAAACTCATAAGCCAGATGCTCATACGCCAAACACCAGACACTCATCCCCCCAAACTCATAATCCAGATGCTCATATGACAAACACCAGACACTTATCCCCCACAAACTCATAAGCCAGATGCTCATATGCCAAACACCAGACACTCATCCCCCACAAACTCATAAGCCAGATGCTCATATGCCAAACACCAGACAATCATCCCACACAAACTCTTATTCCAGATGCTCATATGCCAAACACCAGACACTCATCCCCGACAAACTCTTATGCCAGATGCTCATATGCCAAACACCAGACACTCATCCCCCACAAACTCATAAGCCAGATGCTCATATGCCAAACACCAGACACTCATCCCCCACAAACTCATAAGCCAGATGCTCATATGCCAAACACCAGACACTCATCCCCCACAAACTCTTATGCCAGATGCTCATATGCCAAACACCAGACACTCATCCCCCCAAACCCATATGCCAGATGCTCATATGCCAAACACCATACACTCATCCCCCACAAACTCTTATGCCAGATGCTCATATGCCAAACACCAGACACTCATCCCCCCCAAACTCATAAGCCAGATGCTCATATGCCAAACACCAGACACTCATCCCCCACAAACCCATAAGCCAGATGCTCATATGCCAAACACCAAACACTCATCCACCCCAAAATCTTATGCCAGATGCTCATATGCTAAACACCAGACACTCATCCCCCCCAAACTCATAAGCCAGATGCTCATATGCCAAACACCAGACACTCATCCCCCCAACTCATAAGCCAGATGCTCATATGACAAACACCAGACACTCATCCCCCACAAACTCATAAGCCAGATGCTCATATGCCAAACACCAGACACTCATCCCCCCAAACTCATAAACCAGATGCTCATATGCCAAACACCAGACACTCACCCCCCCAAAATCATAAGCCAGATGCTCATATGCCAAACACCAGACACTCATCCCTCCCAAACTCATAAGCCATATGCTCATATGCCAAACACCAGACACTCATCCCTCCCAAACTCATAAGCCAGATGCTCATATGACAAACACCAGACACTCATCCCCCACAAACTCATTTGCCAGATGCTCATATGCCAACCACCAGACACTCATCCCCCACAAACTCATAAGCCAGATGCTCATATGCCAAACGCCAGACACTCATCCCTCACAAACTCATAAGCCAGATGCTCATATGACAAACACCAGACACTCATCCCCCCAAACTCATATGCCAGATGCTCATATGCCAAACACCAGACACTCATCCCCCCCAAACTCATAAGCCAGATGCTCATATGCCAAACACCAGACACTCATCCCCCCCAAACTCATAAGCCAGATGCTCATATGCCAAACACCAGACACTCATCCCCCCAAACTCATAATCCAGATGCTCATATGCCAAACACCAGACACTCATCCCCCACAAACTCATATGCCAGATGCTCACATGCCAAACACCCTACACTCATCCCCCACAAACTCATAAGCCAGATGCTCATATGCCAAACACCATACACTCATCCCCCCAAACTCATAAACCAGATGCTCATATGCCAAACACCAGACACTCATCCCCCACAAACTCTTACACCAGATGCTCATATGCCAAACACCATACACTCATCCCCCACAAACTGTTATGCCAGATGCTCATATGACAAACACCAGACACTCATCCCCCCAAACTCATAACCCAGATGCTCATATGCCAAACACCAGACACTCATCCCCCACAAACTCTTATGCCAGATGCTTATATGCCAAACACCAGACACTCATCCCCCCAAACTCATAAGCCAGATGCTCATATGCCAAACACCAGACACTCATCCCCCACAAACTCTTATGCCAGATGTTCATATGCCAAACACCATACACTCATCCACCATAAACTCTTATGCCAGATGCTCATATGACAAACACCAGACACTCATCCCCCCAAACTCATATGCTAGATGCTCATATGCCAAACACCATACACTCATCCCCCACAAACGCTTATGCCAGATGCTCATATGACAAACACCAGACACTCATCCCCCCCAAACTCATATGCCAGATGCTCATATGCCAAACACCACTCATCCCCCCCAAACTCATAAGCCAGATGCTCATATGCCAAACACCAGACACTCATCCCCCCAAACTCATAAGCCAGATGCTCATATTACAAACACCAGACACTCATCCCCCACAAACTCATAAGCCAGATGCTCATATGCCAAACACCAGACACTCATCCCCCCAAACTCATAAGCCAGATGCTCATATGCCAAACACCAGACACTCCTCCCCCCCAAATTCATAAGCCAGATGCTCATATGCCAAACACCAGACACTCATCCCCCACAAACTCATATGCCAGATGCTCATATGCCAAACACCAGACACTCATCCCCCCAAACTCATAATCCAGATGCTCATATGCCAAACACCAGACACTCATCCCCCCAAACTCATAAGCCAGATGCTCATATGCCAAACACCAGACACTCCTCCCCCCCAAACTCATAAGCCAGATGCTCATATGCCAAACACCAGACACTCATCCCCCCCAAACTCATAAGACAGATGCTCATATGCCAAACACCAGACACTCATCCCCCCCAAACTCATAAGCCAGATGCTAATATGCCAAACACCAGACACTCACCCCCACAAACTCATAAGCCAGATGCTCATATGCCAAACACCAGACACTCATCCCCCCCAAACTCATAAGCCTGATGCTCATATGCCAAACACCAGACACTCAACCCCCCAAACTCATAAGCCAGATGCTCATATGCCAAACACCAGACACTCATCCCCGCAAACTCATAAGCCAGATGCTCATACGCCAAACACCAGACACTCATCCCCCCCAAACTCATAATCCAGATGCTCATATGACAAACACCAGACACTCATCCCCGCAAACTCATAAGCCAGATGCTCATACGCCAAACACCAGACACTCATCCCCCCCAAACTCATAATCCAGATGCTCATATGACAAACACCAGACACTTATCCCCCACAAACTCATAAGCCAGATGCTCATATGCCAAACACCAGACACTCATCCCCCACAAACTCATTTGCCAGATGCTCATATGCCAAACACCAGACACTCATCCCCCACAAACTCATAAGCCAGATGCTCATATGCCAAACACCAGACAATCATCCCACACAAACTCTTATGCCAGATGCTCATATGCCAAACACCAGACACTCATCCCCGACAAACTCTTATGCCAGATGCTCATATGCCAAACACCAGACACTCATCCCCCACAAACTCATAAGCCAGATGCTCATATGCCAAACACCAGACACTCATCCCCCAAAAACTCATAAGCCAGATGCTCATATGCCAAACACCAGACACTCATCCCCCACAAACTCTTATGCCAGATGCTCATATGCCAAACACCAGACACTCATCCCCCCAAACCCATATGCCAGATGCTCATATGCCAAACACCATACACTCATCCCCCACAAACTCTTATGCCAGATGCTCATATGCCAAACACCAGACACCCATCCCCCCCAAACTCATAAGCCAGATGCTCATATGCCAAACACCAGACACTCATCCCCCACAAACCCATAAGCCAGATGCTCATATGCCAAACACCAAACACTCATCCACCCCAAACTCTTATGCCAGATGCTCATATGCCAAACACCAGACACTCATCCCCCCAAACTCATAAGCCAGATGCTCATATGCCAAACACCAGACACTCATCCCCCCAACTCATAAGCCAGATGCTCATATGACAAACACCAGACACTCATCCCCCACAAACTCATAAGCCAGATGCTCATATGCCAAACACCAGACACTCATCCCCCCAAACTCATAAACCAGATGCTCATATGCCAAACACCAGACACTCATCCCCCCCCAAAATCATAAGCCAGATGCTCATATGCCAAACACCAGACACTCATCCCCCCAAACTCATAAGCCATATGCTCATATGCCAAACACCAGACACTCATCCCTCCCAAACTCATAAGCCAGATGCTCATATGACAAACACCAGACACTCATCCCCCACAAACTCATTTGCCAGATGCTCATATGCCAACCACCAGACACTCATCCCCCACAAACTCATAAGCCAGATGCTCATATGCCAAACGCCAGACACTCATCCCTCACAAACTCATAAGCCAGATGCTCATATGACAAACACCAGACACTCATCCCCCCAAACTCATATGCCAGATGCTCATATGCCAAACACCAGACACTCATCCCCCCCAAACTCATAAGCCAGATGCTCATATGCCAAACACCAGACACTCATCCCCCCCAAACTCTTAAGCCAGATGCTCATATGCCAAACACCAGACACTCATCCCCCCAAACTCATAATCCAGATGCTCATATGCCAAACACCAGACACTCATCCCCCACACACTCATATGCCAGATGCTCACATGCCAAACACCATACACTCATCCCCCACAAACTCATAAGCCAGATGCTCATATGCCAAACACCATACACTCATCCCCCCAAACTCATAAACCAGATGCTCATATGCCAAACACCAGACACTCATCCCCCACAAACTCATAAGCCAGATGCTCATATGCCAAACACCAGACACTCCTCCCCCCCAAACTCATAAGCCAGATGCTCATATGCCAAACACCAGACACTCATCCCCCCCAAACTCATAAGCCAGATGCTCATATGCCAAACACCAGACACTCATCCCCCCCAAACTCATAAGCCAGATGCTAATATGCCAAACACCAGACACTCATCCCCCCAAACTCATAGGCCAGATGCTCATATGCCAAACACCAGACACTCATCCCCCCAAACTCATAAGCCAGATGCTCATATGCCAAACACCAGACACTCATCCCCCCAACTCATAAGCCAGATGCTCATATGACAAACACCAGACACTCATCCCCCACAAACTCATAAGCCAGATGCTCATATGCCAAACACCAGACACTCATCCCCCCAAACTCATAAACCAGATGCTCATATGCCAAACACCAGACACTCATCCCCCCCAAAATCATAAGCCAGATGCTCATATGCCAAACACCAGACACTCATCCCCCCAAACTCATAAGCCATATGCTCATATGCCAAACACCAGACACTCATCCCTCCCAAACTCATAAGCCAGATGCTCATATGACAAACACCAGACACTCATCCCCCACAAACTCATTTGCCAGATGCTCATATGCCAACCACCAGACACTCATCCCCCACAAACTCATAAGCCAGATGCTCATATGCCAAACGCCAGACACTCATCCCTCACAAACTCATAAGCCAGATGCTCATATGACAAACACCAGACACTCATCCCCCCAAACTCATAAGCCAGATGCTCATATGCCAAACACCAGACACTCATCCCCCCAAACTCATAAGCCAGATGCTCATATGCCAAACACCAGACACTCATCCCCCCCAAACTCATAAGCCAGATGCTCATATGCCAAACACCAGACACTCATCCCCCCAAACTCATAATCCAGATGCTCATATGCCAAACACCAGACACTCATCCCCCACACACTCATATGCCAGATGCTCACATGCCAAACACCATACACTCATCCCCGACAAACTCATAAGCCAGATGCTCATATGCCAAACACCATACACTCATCCCCCCAAACTCATAAACCAGATGCTCATATGCCAAACACCAGACACTCATCCCCCCCAAACTCATAAGCCAGATGCTCATATGCCAAACACCAGACACTCATCCCCCCAAACTCATAAGCCAGATGCTAATATGCCAAACACCAGACACTCATCCCCCCAAACTCATAGGCCAGATGCTCATATGCCAAACACCAGACACTCATCCCCCCAAACTCATAAACCTGATGCTCATATGCCAAACACCAGACACTCATCCCCCCAAACTCATAAACCAGATGCTCATATGCCAAACACCAGACACTCATCCCCCCAAACCCTTATGCCAGATGCTCATATGCCAAACACCAGACACTCATCCCCCCCAAACTCATAAGCCAGATGCTCATATGCCAAACACCAGACACTCATCCCCCACAAACTCTTATGCCAGATGCTCATATGACAAACACCAGACACTCATCCCCCCCAAACTCATAAGCCAGATGCTCATATGCCAAACACCAGACACTCATCCCCCCAAACTCATAAGCCAGATGCTCATACGCCAAACACCAGACACTCATCCCCCCCAACTCATAATCCAGATGCTCATATGACAAACACCAGACACTTATCCCCCACAAACTCATAAGCCAGATGCTCATATGCCAAACACCAGACACTCATCCCCCACAAACTCATTTGCCAGATGCTCATATGCCAAACACCAGACACTCATCCCCCACAAACTCATTTGCCAGATGCTCATATGCCAACCACCAGACACTCATCCCCCACAAACTCATAAGCCAGATGCTCATATGCCAAACGCCAGACACTCATCCCTCACAAACTCATAAGCCAGATGCTCATATGACAAACACCAGACACTCATCCCCCCAAACTCATATGCCAGATGCTCATATGCCAAACACCAGACACTCATCCCCCCCAAACTCATAAGCCAGATGCTCATATGCCAAACACCAGACACTCATCCCCCCCAAACTCTTAAGCCAGATGCTCATATGCCAAACACCAGACACTCATCCCCCCAAACTCATAATCCAGATGCTCATATGCCAAACACCAGACACTCATCCCCCACACACTCATATGCCAGATGCTCACATGCCAAACACCATACACTCATCCTTCACAAACTCATAAGCCAGATGCTCATATGCCAAACACCATACACTCATCCCCCCAAACTCATAAACCAGATGCTCATATGCCAAACACCAGACACTCATCCTACACAAACTCATAAGCCAGATGCTCATATACAAAAAACCAGACACTCCTCCCCCCCAAACTCATAAGCCAGATGCTCATATGCCAAACACCAGACACTCATCCCCCCCAAACTCATAAGCCAGATGCTCATATGCCAAACACCAGACACTCATCCCCCCCAAACTCATAAGCCAGATGCTAATATGCCAAACACCAGACACTCATCCCCCCAAACTCATAGGCCAGATGCTCATATGCCAAACACCAGACACTCATCCCCCCAAACTCATAAGCCAGATGCTCATATGCCAAACACCAGACACTCATCCCCCCAACTCATAAGCCAGATGCTCATATGACAAACACCAGACACTCATCCCCCACAAACTCATAAGCCAGATGCTCATATGCCAAACACCAGACACTCATCCCCCCAAACTCATAAACCAGATGCTCATATGCCAAACACCAGACACTCATCCCCCCCAAACTCATAAGCCAGATGCTCATATGCCAAACACCAGACACTCATCCCCCACAAACTCTTATGCCAGATGCTCATATGACAAACACCAGACACTCATCCCCCCCAAACTCATAAGCCAGATGCTCATATGCCAAACACCAGACACTCATCCCCCCAAACTCATAAGCCAGATGCTCATACGCCAAACACCAGACACTCATCCCCCCCAACTCATAATCCAGATGCTCATATGACAAACACCAGACACTTATCCCCCACAAACTCATAAGCCAGATGCTCATATGCCAAACACCAGACACTCATCCCCCACAAACTCATTTGCCAGATGCTCATATGCCAAACACCAGACACTCATCCCCCACAAACTCATTTGCCAGATGCTCATATGCCAACCACCAGACACTCATCCCCCACAAACTCATAAGCCAGATGCTCATATGCCAAACGCCAGACACTCATCCCTCACAAACTCATAAGCCAGATGCTCATATGACAAACACCAGACACTCATCCCCCCAAACTCATATGCCAGATGCTCATATGCCAAACACCAGACACTCATCCCCCCCAAACTCATAAGCCAGATGCTCATATGCCAAACACCAGACACTCATCCCCCCCAAACTCTTAAGCCAGATGCTCATATGCCAAACACCAGACACTCATCCCCCCAAACTCATAATCCAGATGCTCATATGCCAAACACCAGACACTCATCCCCCACACACTCATATGCCAGATGCTCACATGCCAAACACCATACACTCATCCTTCACAAACTCATAAGCCAGATGCTCATATGCCAAACACCATACACTCATCCCCCCAAACTCATAAACCAGATGCTCATATGCCAAACACCAGACACTCATCCTACACAAACTCATAAGCCAGATGCTCATATACAAAAAACCAGACACTCCTCCCCCCCAAACTCATAAGCCAGATGCTCATATGCCAAACACCAGACACTCATCCCCCCCAAACTCATAAGCCAGATGCTCATATGCCAAACACCAGACACTCATCCCCCCCAAACTCATAAGCCAGATGCTAATATGCCAAACACCAGACACTCATCCCCCCAAACTCATAGGCCAGATGCTCATATGCCAAACACCAGACACTCATCCCCCCAAACTCATAAGCCAGATGCTCATATGCCAAACACCAGACACTCATCCCCCCAACTCATAAGCCAGATGCTCATATGACAAACACCAGACACTCATCCCCCACAAACTCATAAGCCAGATGCTCATATGCCAAACACCAGACACTCATCCCCCCAAACTCATAAACCAGATGCTCATATGCCAAACACCAGACACTCATCCCCCCCAAAATCATAAGCCAGATGCTCATATGCCAAACACCAGACACTCATCCCCCCAAACTCATAAGCCATATGCTCATATGCCAAACACCAGACACTCATCCCTCCCAAACTCATAAGCCAGATGCTCATATGACAAACACCAGACACTCATCCCCCACAAACTCATTTTCCAGATGCTTATATGCCAACCACCAGACACTCATCCCCCACAAACTCATAAGCCAGATGCTCATATGCCAAACGCCAGACACTCATCCCTCACAAACTCATAAGCCAGATGCTCATATGACAAACACCAGACACTCATCCCCCCAAACTCATAAGCCAGATGCTCATATGCCAAACACCAGACACTCATCCCCCCAAACTCATAAGCCAGATGCTCATATGCCAAACACCAGACACTCATCCCCCCCAAACTCATAAGCCAGATGCTCATATGCCAAACACCAGACACTCATCCCCCCAAACTCATAATCCAGATGCTCATATGCCAAACACCAGACACTCATCCCCCACACACTCATATGCCAGATGCTCACATGCCAAACACCATACACTCATCCCCCACAAACTCATAAGCCAGATGCTCATATGCCAAACACCATACACTCATCCCCCCAAACTCATAAACCAGATGCTCATATGCCAAACACCAGACACTCATCCCCCCCAAACTCATAAGCCAGATGCTCATATGCCAAACACCAGACACTCATCCCCCCCAAACTCATAAGCCAGATGCTAATATGCCAAACACCAGACACTCATCCCCCCAAACTCATAGGCCAGATGCTCATATGCCAAACACCAGACACTCATCCCCCCAAACTCATAAACCTGATGCTCATATGCCAAACACCAGACACTCATCCCCCCAAACTCATAAGCCAGATGCTCATATGCCAAACACCAGACACTCATCCCCCCAAACTCTTATGCCAGATGCTCATATGCCAAACACCAGACACTCATCCCCCCCAAACTCATAAGCCAGATGCTCATATGCCAAACACCAGACACTCATCCCCCACAAACTCTTATGCCAGATGCTCATATGACAAACACCAGACACTCATCCCCCCCAAACTCATAAGCCAGATGTTCATATGCCAAACACCAAACACTCATCCCCCACAAACTCATAAGCCAGATGCTCATATGCCAAACACCAGACACTCATCCCCCCAAACTCATAAGCCAGATGCTCATACGCCAAACACCAGACACTCATCCCCCCCAAACTCATAATCCAGATGCTCATATGACAAACACCAGACACTTATCCCCCACAAACTCATAAGCCAGATGCTCATATGCCAAACACCAGACACTCATCCCCCACAAACTCATTTGCCAGATGCTCATATGCCAAACACCAGACACTCATCCCCCACAAACTCATAAGCCAGATGCTCATATGCCAAACACCAGACACTCATCCCCGACAAACTCTTATGCCAGATGCTCATATGCCAAACACCAGACACTCATCCCCGGCAAACTCTTATGCCAGATGCTCATATGCCAAACACCAGACACTCATCCTCCACAAACTCATAAGCCAGATGCTCATATGCCAAACACCAGACACTCATCCCCCAAAAACTCATAAGCCAGATGCTCATATGTCAAACACCAGACACTCATCCCCCACAAACTCTTATGCCAGATGCTCATATGCCAAACACCAGACACTCATCCCCGACAAACTCTTATGCCAGATGCTCATATGCCAAACACGAGACACTCATCCCCCACAAACTCATAAGCCAGATGCTCATATGCCAAACACCAGACACTCATCCCCCAAAAACTCATAAGCCAGATGCTCATATGCCAAACACCAGACACTCACCCCCCACAAACTCTTATGCCAGATGCTCATATGCCAAACACCAGACACTCATCCCCCCAAACTCATATGCCAGATGCTCATATGCCAAACACCATACACTCATCCCCCACAAACTCTTATGCCAGATGCTCATATGCCAAACACCAGGCACTCATCCCCCCCAAACTCATAAGCCAGATGCTCATATGCTAAACACCAGACACTCATCCCCCCCAAACTCATAAGCCAGATGCTCATATGCCAAACACCAGACACTCCTCCCCCCCAAACTCATAAGCCAGATGCTCATATGCCAAACACCAGACACTCATCCCCCCCAAACTCATAAGCCAGATGCTAATATGCCAAACACCAGACACTCATCCCCCCAAACTCAAAAGCCAGATGCTAATATGCCAAACACCAGACACTCATCCCCACAAACTCATAAGCCAGATGCTCATATGCGAAACACCAGACACTCATCCCCCCAAACTCATAAGCCTGATGCTCATATGCCAAACACCAGACACTCACCCCCCCCAAACTCATAAGCCAGATGCTCATATGCCAAACACCAGACACTCATCCCCCACAAACTCTTATGCCAGATGCTCATATGCCAAACACCAGACACTCATCTCCCCCAAACTCATAAGCCAGATGCTCATATGCCAAACACCAGACACTCATCCCCCAGAAACTCTTATGCCAGATGCTCATATGACAAACACCAGACACTCATCCCCCCAAACTCATAAGCCAGATGCTCATATGCCAAACACCAAACACTCATCCCCCACAAACTCATAAACCAGATGCTCATATGCCAAACACTAGACACTCATCCCCCCCAAACTCATAAGCCAGATGCACATACGCCAAACACCAGACACTCATCCCCCCTAAACTCATAATCCAGATGTTCATATGACAATCACCAGACACTTATCCCCCACAAACTCATAAGCCAGATGCTCATATGCCAAACACCAGAGACTCATCCCCAACAAACTCTTATGCCAGATGCTCATATGCCAAACACCAGACACTCATCCCCCACAAACTCATAAGCCAGATGCTCATATGCCAAACACCAGACACTCATCCCCCACAAACTCATAAGCCAGATGCTCATATGCCAAACACCAGACACTCATCCTGCACAAACTCTTATGCCAGATGCTCATATGCCAAACACCAGACACTCATCCCCCCCAAACTCATATGCCAGATGCTCATATGCCAAACACCATACACTCATCCCCCAAACACTCTTATGCCAGATGCTCATATGCCAAACACCAGACACTCATCCCCACCAAACTCATAAGCCAGATGCTCATATGCCAAACACCAGACACTCATCCCCCACAAACCCATAAGCCAGATGCTCATATGCCAAACACCAGACACTCATCCACCCCAAACTCATAAGCCAGATGCTCATATGCCAAACACCAGACACTCATCCCCCCAAATCATAAGCCAGATGCTCATATGACAAACACCCGACACTCATCCCCCACAAACTCATAAGCCAGATGCTCATATGCCAAACACCAGACACTCATCCCCCCAAACTCATAAACCAGATGCTCATATGCCAAACAACAGACACTCATCCCCCCCAAACTCATAGGCCAGATGCTCATATGCCAAACACCAGACACTCATCCCCCCCAAACTCATAAGCCATATGCTCATATGCCAAACACCAGACACTCATCCCTCCCAAACTCATAAGCCAGATGCTCATATGACAAACACCCGACACTCATCCCCCACAAACTAATTTGCCAGATGCTCATATGCCAACCACCAGACACTCATCCCCCACAAAATCATAAGCCAGATGCTCATATGCCAAACACCAGACACTCATCCCTCACAAACTCATAAGCCAGATGCTCATATGACAAACACCAGACACTCATCCCCCCAAACTCATATGCCAGATGCTCATATGCCAAACACCAGACATTCATCCCCCACAAACTCTTACGCCAGATGCTCATATGCCAAACACCATACACTCATCCCCCACAAACTGTTATGCCAGATGCTCATATGACAAACACCAGACACTCATCCCCGACAAACTCTTATGCCAGATGCTCATATGGCAAACACCAGACACTCATCCCCCACAAACTCATAAGCCAGATGCTCATATGCCAAACACCAGACATTCATCCCCCACAAACTCTTACGCCAGATGCTCATATGCCAAACACCATACACTCATCCCCCACAAACTCTTATGCCAGATGCTCATATGCCAAACACCAGACACTCATCCCCGACAAACTCTTATGCCAGATGCTCACATGCCAAACACCAGACACTCATCCCCCACAAACTCATAAGCCAGATGCTCATATGCCAAACACCAGACACTCATCCCCCAAAAACTCATAAGCCAGATGCTCATATGCCAAACACCAGACACTCACCCCCACAAACTCTTATGCCAGATGCTCATATGCCAAACACCAGACACTCATCCCCCCAAACTCATATGCCAGATGCTCATATGCCAAACACCATACACTCATCCCCCACAAACTCTTATGCCAGATGCTCATATGCCAAACACCAGGCACTCATCCCCCCCAAACTCATAAGCCAGATGCTCATATGCCAAACACCAGACACTCATCCCCCCCAAACTCATAAGCCAGATGCTAATATGCCAAACACCAGACACTCATCCCCCCAAACTCATAAGCCAGATGCTAATATGCCAAACACCAGACACTCATCCCCACAAACTCATAAGCCAGATGCTCATATGCCAAACACCAGACACTCATCCCCCCAAACTCATAAGCCTGATGCTCATATGCCAAACACCAGACACTCACCCCCCCCAAACTCATAAGCCAGATGCTCATATGCCAAACACCAGACACTCATCCCCCACAAACTCTTATGCCAGATGCTCATATGCCAAACACCAGACACTCATCCCCCCCAAACTCATAAGCCAGATGCTCATATGCCAAACACCAGACACTCATCCCCCACAAACTCTTATGCCAGATGCTCATATGACAAACACCAGACACTCATCCCCCCAAACTCATAAGCCAGATGCTCATATGCCAAACACCAAACACTCATCCCCCACAAACTCATAAGCCTGATGCTCATATGCCAAACACCAGACACTCACCCCCCCAAACTCATAAGCCAGATGCTCATATGCCAAACACCAGACACTCATCCCCCACAAACTCTTATGCCAGATGCTCATATGCCAAACACCAGACACTCATCCCCCCCAAACTCATAAGCCAGATGCTCATATGCCAAACACCAGACACTCATCCCCCACAAACTCTTATGCCAGATGCTCATATGACAAACACCAGACACTCATCCCCCCAAACTCATAAGCCAGATGCTCATATGCCAAACACCAAACACTCATCCCCCACAAACTCATAAACCAGATGCTCATATGCCAAACACTAGACACTCATCCCCCCCAAACTCATAAGCCAGATGCTCATACGCCAAACACCAGACACTCATCCCCCCTAAACTCATAATCCAGATGCTCATATGACAATCACCAGACACTTATCCCCCACAAACTCATAAGCCAGATGCTCATATGCCAAACACCAGAGACTCATCCCCAACAAACTCTTATGCCAGATACTCATATGCCAACCACCAGACACTCATCCCCCACAAAATCATAAGCCAGATGCTCATATGCCAAACACCAGACACTCATCCGTCACAAACTCATAAGCCAGATGCTCATATGACAAACACCAGACACTCATCCCCCAAACTCATATGCCAGATGCTCATATGCCAAACACCAGACATTCATCCCCCACAAACTCTTACGCCAGATGCTCATATGCCAAACACCATACACTCATCCCCCACAAACTGTTATGCCAGATGCTCATATGACAAACACCAGACACTCATGCCCGACAAACTCTTATGCCAGATGCTCATATGCCAAACACCAGACACTCATCCCCCACAAACTCATAAGCCAGATGCTCATATGCCAAACACCAGACATTCATCCCCCACAAACTCTTACGCCAGATGCTCATATGCCAAACACCATACACTCATCCCCCACAAACTCTTATGCCATATGCTCATATGCCAAACACCAGACACTCATCCCCGACAAACTCTTATGCCAGATGCTCATATGCCAAACACCAGACACTCATCCCCCACAAACTCATAAGCCAGATGCTCATATGCCAAACACCAGACACTCATCCCCCAAAAACTCATAAGCCAGATGCTCATATGCCAAACACCAGACACTCACCCCCCACAAACTCTTATGCCAGATGCTCATATGCCAAACACCAGACACTCATCCCCCCAAACTCATATGCCAGATGCTCATATGCCAAACACCATACACTCATCCCCCACAAACTCTTATGCCAGATGCTCATATGCCAAACACCAGGCACTCATCCCCCCAAACTCATAAGCCAGATGCTCATATGCCAAACACCAGACACTCATCCCCCCAAACTCATAAGCCAGATGCTCATATGCCAAACACCAGACACTCCTCCCCCCCAAACTCATAAGCCAGATGCTCATATGCCAAACACCAGACACTCATCCCCCCAAACTCATAAGCCAGATGCTAATATGCCAAACACCAGACACTCATCCCCCCAAACTCATAAGCCAGATGCTAATATGCCAAACACCAGACACTCATCCCCACAAACTCATAAGCCAGATGCTAATATGCCAAACACCAGACACTCATCCCCCCAAACTCATAAGCCAGATGCTAATATGCCAAACACCAGACACTCATCCCCACAAACTCATAAGCCAGATGCTCATATGCCAAACACCAGACACTCATCCCCCCAAACTCATAAGCCTGATGCTCATATGCCAAACACCAGACACTCACCCCCCCCCAAACTCATAAGCCAGATGCTCATATGCCAAACACCAGACACTCATCCCCCACAAACTCTTATGCCAGATGCTCATATGCCAAACACCAGACACTCATCCCCCCCAAACTCATAAGCCAGATGCTCATATGCCAAACACCAGACACTCATCCCCCACAAACTCTTATGCCAGATGCTCATATGACAAACACCAGACACTCATCCCCCCAAACTCATAAGCCAGATGCTCATATGCCAAACACCAAACACTCATCCCCCACAAACTCATAAACCAGATGCTCATATGCCAAACACTAGACACTCATCCCCCCCAAACTCATAAGCCAGATGCTCATACGCCAAACACCAGACACTCATCCCCCCTAAACTCATAATCCAGATGCTCATATGACAATCACCAGACACTTATCCCCCACAAACTCATAAGCCAGATGCTCATATGCCAAACACCAGAGACTCATCCCCAACAAACTCATAGGCCAGATGCTCATATGCCAAACACCAGACACTCATCCCCACCAAACTCATAAGCCAGATGCTCATATGCCAAACACCAGACACTCATCCCCCACAAACCCATAAGCCAGATGCTCATATGCCAAACAACAGACACTCATCCACCCCAAACTCATAAGCCAGATGCTCATATGCCAAACACCAGACACTCATCCCCCCAAATCATAAGCCAGATGCTCATATGACAAACACCCGACACTCATCCCCCACAAACTCATAAGCCAGATGCTCATATGCCAAACACCAGACACTCATCCCCCCAAACTCATAAACCAGATGCTCATATGCCAAACACCAGACACTCATCCCCCCCAAACTCATAGGCCAGATGCTCATATGCCAAACACCAGACACTCATCCCCCCCAAACTCATAAGCCATATGCTCATATGCCAAACACCAGACACTCATCCCTCCCAAACTCATAAGCCAGATGCTCATATGACAAACACCCGACACTCATCCCCCACAAACTCATTTGCCAGATGCTCATATGCCAACCACCAGACACTCATCCCCCACAAAATCATAAGCCAGATGCTCATATGCCAAACACCAGACACTCATCCCTCACAAACTCATAAGCCAGATGCTCATATGACAAACACCAGACACTCATCCCCCCAAACTCATATGCCAGATGCTCATATGCCAAACACCAGACATTCATCCCCCACAAACTCTTACGCCAGATGCTCATATGCCAAACACCATACACTCATCCCCCACAAACTGTTATGCCAGATGCTCATATGACAAACACCAGACACTCATCCCCCCCAAACTCATAAGCCAGATGCTCATATGCCAAACACCAGACACTCATCCCCCACAAACTCTTATGCCAGATGCTTATATGCCAAACACCAGACACTCATCCCCCCAAACTCATAAGCCAGATGCTCATATGCCAAACACCAGACACTCATCCCCCACAAACTCTTATGCAAGATGCTCATATGCCAAACACCAGACACTCATCCCCCCAAACCCATATGCTACATGCTCATATGCCAAACACCATACACTCATCCCCCACAAACGCTTATGCCAGATGCTCATATGACAAACACCAGACACTCATCCCCTCCAAACTCATATGCCAGATGCTCATATGCCAAACACCACTCATCCCCCCCACACTCATAAGCCAGATGCTCATATGCCAAACACCAGACACTCATCCCCCCAAACTCATAAGCCAGATGCTCATATGACAAACACCAGACACTCATGCCCCACAAACTCATAAGCCAGATGCTCATATGCCAAACACCAGACACTCATCCCCCCAAACTCATAAGCCAGATGCTCATATGCCAAACACCAGACACTCATCCCCCCAAACTCATAAGCCCGATGCTCATATGCCAAACACCAGACACTCATCCCATACAAACTCATATGCCAGATGCTCATATGCCAAAAACCAGACACTCATCCCCCCCAAACTCATAAGCCAGATGCTCATATGCCAAACACCAGACACTCATCCCCCAAACGCATAAGCCAGATGCTCATATGCCAAACACCAGACACTCCTCCCCCCCAAACTCATAAGCCAAATGCTCATATGCCAAACACCAGACACTCATCCCCCCAAACTCATAAGCCAGATGCTCATATGCCAGACACCAGACACTCATCCCCCCAAACTCATAAGCCAGATGCTAATATGCCAAACACCAGACACTCATCCCCACAAACTCATAAGCCAGATGCTCATATGCCAAACACCTGACACTCATCCCCCCAAACTCATAAGCCTGATGCTCATATGCCAAACACCAGACACTCATCCCCCCAAACTCATAAGCCAGATGCTCATATGCCAAACACCAGACACTCATCCCCCACAAACTCTTATGCCAGATGCTCATATGCCAAACACCAGACACTCATCCCCCCAAACTCATAAGCCAGATGCTCATATGCCAAACACCAGACACTCATCCCCCACAAACTCTTATGCCAGATGCTCATATGACAAACACCAGACACTCACCCCCCCAAACTCATAAGCCAGATGCTCATATGCCAAACACCAGACACTCATCCCCCACAAACTCATAAGCCAAATGCTCATATGCCAAACACCAGACACTCATCCCCCCAAACTCATAAGCCAGATGCTCATACGCCAAACACCAGACACTCATCCCCCCCAAACTCATAATCCAGATGCTCATATGACAAACACCAGACACTTATCCCCCACAAACTCATAAGCCAGATGCTCATATGCCAAACACCAGACACTCATCCCCCACAAACTCATTTGCCAGATGCTCATATGCCAAACACCAGACACTCATCCCCCACAAACTCATAAACCAGATGCTCATATGCCAAACACCAGACAATCATCCCCCACAAACTCTTATGCCAGATGCTCATATGCCAAACACCAGACACTCATCCCCGACAAACTCTTATGCCAGATGCTCATATGCCAAACACCAGACACTCATCCCCCACAAACTCATAAGCCAGATGCTCATATGCCAAACACCAGACACTCATCCCCCACAAACTCTTATGCCAGATGCTCATATGCCAAACACCAGACACTCATCCCCCCAAACTCATATGCCAGATGCTCATATGCCAAACACCATATACTCATCCCCCACAAACTCTTATGCCAGATGCTCATATGCCAAACACCAGACACTCATCCCCCCCAAACTCATAAGCCAGATGCTCATATGCCAAACACCAGACACTCATCCCCCACAAACCCATAAGCCAGATGCTCATATGCCAAACACCAAACACTCATCCACCCCAAACTCATAAGCCAGATGCTCATATGCCAAACACCAGACACTCATCCCCCCAACTCATAAGCCAGATACTCATATGACAAACACCAGACACTCATCCCCCACAAACTCATAAGCCAGATGCTCATATGCCAAACACCAGACACTCATCCCCCAAACTCATAAACCAGATGCTCATATGCCAAACACCAGACACTCATCCCCCCCAAACTCATAAGCCAGATGCTCATATGCCAAACACCAGACACTCATCCCCCCAAACTCATAAGCCATATGCTCATATGCCAAACACCAGACACTCATCCCTCCCAAACTCATAAGCCAGATGCTCATATGAAAAACACCAGACACTCATCCCCCACAAACTCATTTGCCAGATGCTCATATGCCAACCACCAGACACTCATCCCCCACACACTCATAAGCCAGATGCTCATATGCCAAACACCAGACACTCATCCCCCCCAAACTCATAAGCCAGATGCTCATATGCCAAACACCAGACACTCATCCCCCACAAACTCTTATGCCATATGCTCATATGCCAAACACCAGACACTCATCCCCCCAAACTCATAAGCCAGATGCTCATATGCCAAACACCAGACACTCATCCCCCACAAACTCTTATGCCAGATGCTCATATGACAAACACCAGACACTCACCCCCCCCAAACTCATAAGCCAGATGCTCATATGCCAAACACCAGACACTCATCCCCCACAAACTCATAAGCCAAATGCTCATATGCCAAACACCAGACACTCATCCCCCCAAACTCATAAGCCAGATGCTCATACGCCAAACACCAGACACTCATCCCCCCCAAACTCATAATCCAGATGCTCATATGACAAACACCAGACACTCATCCCTCACAAACTCATAAGCCAGATGCTCATATGACAAACACCAGACACTCATCCCCCCAAACTCATATGCCAGATGCTCATATGCCAAACACCAGACATTCATCCCCCACAAACTCTTACGCCAGATGCTCATATGCCAAACACCATACACTCATCCCCCACAAACTGTTATGCCAGATGCTCATATGACAAACACCAGACACTCATCCCCGACAAACTCTTATGCCAGATGCTCATATGCCAAACACCAGACACTCATCCCCCACAAACTCATAAGCCAGATGCTCATATGCCAAACACCAGACATTCATCCCCCACAAACTCTTACGCCAGATGCTCATATGCCAAACACCATACACTCATCCCCCACAAACTCTTATGCCAGATGCTCATATGCCAAACACCAGACACTCATCCCCGACAAACTCTTATGCCAGATGCTCATATGCCAAACACCAGACACTCATCCCCCACAAACTCTTATGCCAGATGCTTATATGCCAAACACCAGACACTCATCCCCCCCAAACTCATAAGCCAGATGCTCATATGCCAAACACCAGACACTCATCCCCCACAAACTCTTATGCAAGATGCTCATATGCCAAACACCAGACACTCATCCCCCCAAACTCATATGCTACATGCTCATATGCCAAACACCATACACTCATCCCCCACAAACGCTTATGCCAGATGCTCATATGACAAACACCAGACACTCATCCCCTCCAAACTCATATGCCAGATGCTCATATGCCAAACACCACTCATCCCCCCCACACTCATAAGCCAGATGCTCATATGCCAAACACCAGACACTCATCCCCCCAAACTCATAAGCCAGATGCTCATATGACAAACACCAGACACTCATGCCCCACAAACTCATAAGCCAGATGCTCATATGCCAAACACCAGACACTCATCCCCCCAAACTCATAAGCCAGATGCTCATATGCCAAACACCAGACACTCATCCCCCCAAACTCATAAGCCCGATGCTCATATGCCAAACACCAGACACTCATCCCATACAAACTCATATGCCAGATGCTCATATGCCAAAAACCAGACACTCATCCCCCCAAACTCATAAGCCAGATGCTCATATGCCAAACACCAGACACTCATCCCCCAAACGCATAAGCCAGATGCTCATATGCCAAACACCAGACACTCCTCCCCCCCAAACTCATAAGCCAAATGCTCATATGCCAAACACCAGACACTCATCCCCCCAAACTCATAAGCCAGATGCTCATATGCCAGACACCAGACACTCATCCCCCCAAACTCATAAGCCAGATGCTAATATGCCAAACACCAGACACTCATCCCCACAAACTCATAAGCCAGATGCTCATATGCCAAACACCTGACACTCATCCCCCCGAACTCATAAGCCTGATGCTCATATGCCAAACACCAGACACTCATCCCCCCAAACTCATAAGCCAGATGCTCATATGCCAAACACCAGACACTCATCCCCCACAAACTCTTATGCCAGATGCTCATATGCCAAACACCAGACACTCATCCCCCCAAACTCATAAGCCAGATGCTCATATGCCAAACACCAGACACTCATCCCCCACAAACTCTTATGCCAGATGCTCATATGACAAACACCAGACACTCACCCCCCCAAACTCATAAGCCAGATGCTCATATGCCAAACACCAGACACTCATCCCCCACAAACTCATAAGCCAAATGCTCATATGCCAAACACCAGACACTCATCCCCCCAAACTCATAAGCCAGATGCTCATACGCCAAACACCAGACACTCATCCCCCCCAAACTCATAATCCAGATGCTCATATGACAAACACCAGACACTTATCCCCCACAAACTCATAAGCCAGATGCTCATATGCCAAACACCAGACACTCATCCCCCACAAACTCATTTGCCAGATGCTCATATGCCAAACACCAGACACTCATCCCCCACAAACTCATAAACCAGATGCTCATATGCCAAACACCAGACAATCATCCCCCACAAACTCTTATGCCAGATGCTCATATGCCAAACACCAGACACTCATCCCCGACAAACTCTTATGCCAGATGCTCATATGCCAAACACCAGACACTCATCCCCCACAAACTCATAAGCCAGATGCTCATATGCCAAACACCAGACACTCATCCCCCACAAACTCTTATGCCAGATGCTCATATGCCAAACACCAGACACTCATCCCCCCAAACTCATATGCCAGATGCTCATATGCCAAACACCATACACTCATCCCCCACAAACTCTTATGCCAGATGCTCATATGCCAAACACCAGACACTCATCCCCCCCAAACTCATAAGCCAGATGCTCATATGCCAAACACCAGACACTCATCCCCCACAAACCCATAAGCCAGATGCTCATATGCCAAACACCAAACACTCATCCACCCCAAACTCATAAGCCAGATGCTCATATGCCAAACACCAGACACTCATCCCCCCAACTCATAAGCCAGATACTCATATGACAAACACCAGACACTCATCCCCCACAAACTCATAAGCCAGATGCTCATATGCCAAACACCAGACACTCATCCCCCAAACTCATAAACCAGATGCTCATATGCCAAACACCAGACACTCATCCCCCCCAAACTCATAAGCCAGATGCTCATATGCCAAACACCAGACACTCATCCCCCCAAACTCATAAGCCATATGCTCATATGCCAAACACCAGACACTCATCCCTCCCAAACTCATAAGCCAGATGCTCATATGAAAAACACCAGACACTCATCCCCCACAAACTCATTTGCCAGATGCTCATATGCCAACCACCAGACACTCATCCCCCACACACTCATAAGCCAGATGCTCATATGCCAAACACCAGACACTCATCCCCCCCAAACTCATAAGCCAGATGCTCATATGCCAAACACCAGACACTCATCCCCCACAAACTCTTATGCCAGATGCTCATATGCCAAACACCAGACACTCATCCCCCCAAACTCATAAGCCAGATGCTCATATGCCAAACACCAGACACTCATCCCCCACAAACTCTTATGCCAGATGCTCATATGACAAACACCAGACACTCACCCCCCCCAAACTCATAAGCCAGATGCTCATATGCCAAACACCAGACACTCATCCCCCACAAACTCATAAGCCAAATGCTCATATGCCAAACACCAGACACTCATCCCCCCAAACTCATAAGCCAGATGCTCATACGCCAAACACCAGACACTCATCCCCCCCAAACTCATAATCCAGATGCTCATATGACAAACACCAGACACTCATCCCTCACAAACTCATAAGCCAGATGCTCATATGACAAACACCAGACACTCATCCCCCCAAACTCATATGCCAGATGCTCATATGCCAAACACCAGACATTCATCCCCCACAAACTCTTACGCCAGATGCTCATATGCCAAACACCATACACTCATCCCCCACAAACTGTTATGCCAGATGCTCATATGACAAACACCAGACACTCATCCCCGACAAACTCTTATGCCAGATGCTCATATGCCAAACACCAGACACTCATCCCCCACAAACTCATAAGCCAGATGCTCATATGCCAAACACCAGACATTCATCCCCCACAAACTCTTACGCCAGATGCTCATATGCCAAACACCATACACTCATCCCCCACAAACTCTTATGCCAGATGCTCATATGCCAAACACCAGACACTCATCCCCGACAAACTCTTATGCCAGATGCTCATATGCCAAACACCAGACACTCATCCCCCACAAACTCATAAGCCAGATGCTCATATGCCAAACACCAGACACTCATCCCCCAAAAACTCATAAGCCAGATGCTCATATGCCAAACACCAGACACTCACCCCCCACAAACTCTTATGCCAGATGCTCATATGCCAAACACCAGACACTCATCCCCCCAAACTCATATGCCAGATGCTCATATGCCAAACACCATACACTCATCCCCCACAAACTCTTATGCCAGATGCTCATATGCCAAACACCAGGCACTCATCCCCCCCAAACTCATAAGCCAGATGCTCATATGCCAAACACCAGACACTCATCCCCCCCAAACTCATAAGCCAGATGCTCATATGCCAAACACCAGACACTCCTCCCCCCCAAACTCATAAGCCAGATGCTCATATGCCAAACACCAGACACTCATCCCCCCAAACTCATAAGCCAGATGCTAATATGCCAAACACCAGACACTCATCCCCCCAAACTCATAAGCCAGATGCTAATATGCCAAACACCAGACACTCATCCCCACAAACTCATAAGCCAGATGCTCATATGCCAAACACCAGACACTCATCCCCCCAAACTCATAAGCCTGATGCTCATATGCCAAACACCAGACACTCACCCCCCCCAAACTCATAAGCCAGATGCTCATATGCCAAACACCAGACACTCATCCCCCACAAACTCTTATGCCAGATGCTCATATGCCAAACACCAGACACTCATCCCCCCCAAACTCATAAGCCAGATGCTCATATGCCAAACACCAGACACTCATCCCCCACAAACTCTTATGCCAGATGCTCATATGACAAACACCAGACACTCATCCCCCCAAACTCATAAGCCAGATTCTCATATGCCAAACACCAAACACTCATCCCCCACAAACTCATAAACCAGATGCTCATATGCCAAACACTAGACACTCATCCCCCCCAAACTCATAAGCCAGATGCTCATACGCCAAACACCAGACACTCATCCCCCCTAAACTCATAATCCAGATGCTCATATGACAATCACCAGACACTTATCCCCCACAAACTCATAAGCCAGATGCTCATATGCCAAACACCAGAGACTCATCCCCAACAAACTCATATGCCAGATGCTCATATGCCAAACACCAGACACTCATCCCCACCAAACTCATAAGCCAGATGCTCATATGCCAAACACCAGACACTCATCCCCCACAAACCCATAAGCCAGATGCTCATATGCCAAACACCAGACACTCATCCACCCCAAACTCATAAGCCAGATGCTCATATGCCAAACACCAGACACTCATCCCCCCAAATCATAAGCCAGATGCTCATATGACAAACACCCGACACTCATCCCCCACAAACTCATAAGCCAGATGCTCATATGCCAAACACCAGACACTCATCCCCCCAAACTCATAAACCAGATGCTCATATGCCAAACACCAGACACTCATCCCCCCCAAACTCATAGGCCAGATGCTCATATGCCAAACACCAGACACTCATCCCCCCCAAACTCATAAGCCATATGCTCATATGCCAAACACCAGACACTCATCCCTCCCAAACTCATAAGCCAGATGCTCATATGACAAACACCCGACACTCATCCCCCACAAACTCATTTGCCAGATGCTCATATGCCAACCACCAGACACTCATCCCCCACAAAATCATAAGCCAGATGCTCATATGCCAAACACCAGACACTCATCCCTCACAAACTCATAAGCCAGATGCTCATATGACAAACACCAGACACTCATCCCCCCAAACTCATTTGCCAGATGCTCATATGCCAAACACCAGACATTCATCCCCCACAAACTCTTACGCCAGATGCTCATATGCCAAACACCATACACTCATCCCCCACAAACTGTTATGCCAGATGCTCATATGACAAACACCAGACACTCATCCCCCCCAAACTCATAAGCCAGATGCTCATATGCCAAACACCAGACACTCATCCCCCACAAACTCTTATGCCAGATGCTTATATGCCAAACACCAGACACTCATCCCCCCCAAACTCATAAGCCAGATGCTCATATGCCAAACACCAGACACTCATCCCCCACAAACTCTTATGCAAGATGCTCATATGCCAAACACCAGACACTCATCCCCCCCAAACTCATATGCTACATGCTCATATGCCAAACACCATACACTCATCCCCCACAAACGCTTATGCCAGATGCTCATATGACAAACACCAGACACTCATCCCCTCCAAACTCATATGCCAGATGCTCATATGCCAAACACCACTCATCCCCCCCACACTCATAAGCCAGATGCTCATATGCCAAACACCAGACACTCATCCCCCCAAACTCATAAGCCAGATGCTCATATGACAAACACCAGACACTCATGCCCCACAAACTCATAAGCCAGATGCTCATATGCCAAACACCAGACACTCATCCCCCCAAACTCATAAGCCAGATGCTCATATGCCAAACACCAGACACTCATCCCCCCAAACTCATAAGCCCGATGCTCATATGCCAAACACCAGACACTCATCCCATACAAACTCATATGCCAGATGCTCATATGCCAAAAACCAGACACTCATCCCCCCCAAACTCATAAGCCAGATGCTCATATGCCAAACACCAGACACTCATCCCCCAAACGCATAAGCCAGATGCTCATATGCCAAACACCAGACACTCCTCCCCCCCAAACTCATAAGCCAAATGCTCATATGCCAAACACCAGACACTCATCCCCCCAAACTCATAAGCCAGATGCTCATATGCCAGACACCAGACACTCATCCCCCCAAACTCATAAGCCAGATGCTAATATGCCAAACACCAGACACTCATCCCCACAAACTCATAAGCCAGATGCTCATATGCCAAACACCTGACACTCATCCCCCCAAACTCATAAGCCTGATGCTCATATGCCAAACACCAGACACTCATCCCCCCCAAACTCATAAGCCAGATGCTCATATGCCAAACACCAGACACTCATCCCCCACAAACTCTTATGCCAGATGCTCATATGCCAAACACCAGACACTCATCCCCCCAAACTCATAAGCCAGATGCTCATATGCCAAACACCAGACACTCATCCCCCACAAACTCGTATGCCAGATGCTCATATGACAAACACCAGACACTCACCCCCCCAAACTCATAAGCCAGATGCTCATATGCCAAACACCAGACACTCATCCCCCACAAACTCATAAGCCAAATGCTCATATGCCAAACACCAGACACTCATCCCCCCAAACTCATAAGCCAGATGCTCATACGCCAAACACCAGACACTCATCCCCCCCAAACTCATAATCCAGATGCTCATATGACAAACACCAGACACTTATCCCCCACAAACTCATAAGCCAGATGCTCATATGCCAAACACCAGACACTCATCCCCCACAAACTCATTTGCCAGATGCTCATATGCCAAACACCAGACACTCATCCCCCACAAACTCATAAACCAGATGCTCATATGCCAAACACCAGACAATCATCCCCCACAAACTCTTATGCCAGATGCTCATATGCCAAACACCAGACACTCATCCCCGACAAACTCTTATGCCAGATGCTCATATGCCAAACACCAGACACTCATCCCCCACAAACTCATAAGCCAGATGCTCATATGCCAAACACCAGACACTCATCCCCCACAAACTCTTATGCCAGATGCTCATATGCCAAACACCAGACACTCATCCCCCCAAACTCATATGCCAGATGCTCATATGCCAAACACCATACACTCATCCCCCACAAACTCTTATGCCAGATGCTCATATGCCAAACACCAGACACTCATCCCCCCCAAACTCATAAGCCAGATGCTCATATGCCAAACACCAGACACTCATCCCCCACAAACTCATTTGCCAGATGCTCATATGCCAAACACCAGACACTCATCCCCCACAAACTCATAAACCAGATGCTCATATGCCAAACACCAGACACTCATCCCCCACAAACTCATAAGCCAGATGCTCATATGCCAAACACCAGACACTCATCCCCCACAAACTCTTATGCCAGATGCTCATATGCCAAACACCAGACACTCATCCCCCCAAACTCATAAGCCAGATGCTCATACGCCAAACACCAGACACTCATCCCCCCCAAACTCATAATCCAGATGCTCATATGACAAACACCAGACACTTATCCCCCACAAACTCATAAGCCAGATGCTCATATGCCAAACACCAGACACTCATCCCCCACAAACTCATTTGCCAGATGCTCATATGCCAAACACCAGACACTCATCCCCCACAAACTCATAAACCAGATGCTCATATGCCAAACACCAGACAATCATCCCCCACAAACTCTTATGCCAGATGCTCATATGCCAAACACCAGACACTCATCCCCGACAAACTCTTATGCCAGATGCTCATATGCCAAACACCAGACACTCATCCCCCACAAACTCATAAGCCAGATGCACATATGCCAAACACCAGACACTCATCCCCCACAAACTCTTATGCCAGATGCTCATATGCCAAACACCAGACACTCATCCCCCCAAACTCATATGCCAGATGCTCATATGCCAAACACCATACACTCATCCCCCACAAACTCTTATGCCAGATGCTCATATGCCAAACACCAGACACTCATCCCCCCCAAACTCATAAGCCAGATGCTCATATGCCAAACACCAGACACTCATCCCCCACAAACCCATAAGCCAGATGCTCATATGCCAAACACCAAACACTCATCCACCCCAAACTCATAAGCCAGATGCTCATATGCCAAACACCAGACACGCATCCCCCCGACTCATAAGCCAGATACTCATATGACAAACACCAGACACTCATCCCCCACAAACTCATAAGCCAGATGCTCATATGCCAAACACCAGACACTCATCCCCCAAACTCATAAACCAGATGCTCATATGCCAAACACCAGACACTCATCCCCCCCAAACTCATAAGCCAGATGCTCATATGCCAAACACCAGACACTCATCCCCCCAAACTCATAAGCCATATGCTCATATGCCAAACACCAGACACTCATCCCTCCCAAACTCATAAGCCAGATGCTCATATGAAAAACACCAGACACTCATCCCCCACAAACTCATTTGCCAGATGCTCATATGCCAACCACCAGACACTCATCCCCCACACACTCATAAGCCAGATGCTCATATGCCAAACACCAGACACTCATCCCCCCCAAACTCATAAGCCAGATGCTCATATGCCAAACACCAGACACTCATCCCCCACAAACTCTTATGCCAGATGCTCATATGCCAAACACCAGACACTCATCCCCCCAAACTCATAAGCCAGATGCTCATATGCCAAACACCAGACACTCATCCCCCACAAACTCTTATGCCAGATGCTCATATGACAAACACCAGACACTCACCCCCCCCCAAACTCATAAGCCAGATGCTCATATGCCAAACACCAGACACTCATCCCCCACAAACTCATAAGCCAAATGCTCATATGCCAAACACCAGACACTCATCCCCCCAAACTCATAAGCCAGATGCTCATACGCCAAACACCAGACACTCATCCCCCCCAAACTCATAATCCAGATGCTCATATGACAAACACCAGACACTCATCCCTCACAAACTCATAAGCCAGATGCTCATATGACAAACACCAGACATTCATCCCCCACAAACTCTTACGCCAGATGCTCATATGCCAAACACCATACACTCATCCCCCACAAACTGTTATGCCAGATGCTCATATGACAAACACCAGACACTCATCCCCGACAAACTCTTATGCCAGATGCTCATATGCCAAACACCAGACACTCATCCCCCACAAACTCATAAGCCAGATGCTCATATGCCAAACACCAGACATTCATCCCCCACAAACTCTTACGCCAGATGCTCATATGCCAAACACCATACACTCATCCCCCACAAACTCTTATGCCAGATGCTCATATGCCAAACACCAGACACTCATCCCCGACAAACTCTTATGCCAGATGCTCATATGCCAAACACCAGACACTCATCCCCCACAAACTCATAAGCCAGATGCTCATATGCCAAACACCAGACACTCATCCCCCAAAAACTCATAAGCCAGATGCTCATATGCCAAACACCAGACACTCACCCCCCACAAACTCTTATGCCAGATGCTCATATGCCAAACACCAGACACTCATCCCCCAAAACTCATATGCCAGATGCTCATATGCCAAACACCATACACTCATCCCCCACAAACTCTTATGCCAGATGCTCATATGCCAAACACCAGGCACTCATCCCCCCCAAACTCATAAGCCAGATGCTCATATGCCAAACACCAGACACTCATCCCCCCCAAACTCATAAGCCAGATGCTCATATGCCAAACACCAGACACTCCTCCCCCCCAAACTCATAAGCCAGATGCTCATATGCCAAACACCAGACACTCATCCCCCCAAACTCATAAGCCAGATGCTAATATGCCAAACACCAGACACTCATCCCCCCAAACTCATAAGCCAGATGCTAATATGCCAAACACCAGACACTCATCCCCACAAACTCATAAGCCAGATGCTCATATGCCAAACACCAGACACTCATCCCCCCAAACTCATAAGCCTGATGCTCATATGCCAAACACCAGACACTCACCCCCCCCAAACTCATAAGCCAGATGCTCATATGCCAAACACCAGACACTCATCCCCCACAAACTCTTATGCCAGATGCTCATATGCCAAACACCAGACACTCATCCCCCCCAAACTCATAAGCCAGATGCTCATATGCCAAACACCAGACACTCATCCCCCACAAACTCTTATGCCAGATGCTCATATGACAAACACCAGACACTCACCCCCCCAAACTCATAAGCCAGATGCTCATATGCCAAACACCAAACACTCATCCCCCACAAACTCATAAACCAGATGCTCATATGCCAAACACTAGACACTCATCCCCCCCAAACTCATAAGCCAGATGCTCATACGCCAAACACCAGACACTCATCCCCCCTAAACTCATAATCCAGATGCTCATATGACAATCACCAGACACTTATCCCCCACAAACTCATAAGCCAGATGCTCATATGCCAAACACCAGAGACTCATCCCCAACAAACTCATATGCCAGATGCTCATATGCCAAACACCAGACACTCATCCCCACCAAACTCATAAGCCAGATGCTCATATGCCAAACACCAGACACTCATCCCCCACAAACCCATAAGCCAGATGCTCATATGCCAAACACCAGACACTCATCCACCCCAAACTCATAAGCCAGATGCTCATATGCCAAACACCAGACACTCATCCCCCCAAATCATAAGCCAGATGCTCATATGACAAACACCCGACACTCATCCCCCACAAACTCATAAGCCAGATGCTCATATGCCAAACACCAGACACTCATCCCCCCAAACTCATAAACCAGATGCTCATATGCCAAACACCAGACACTCATCCCCCCCAAACTCATAGGCCAGATGCTCATATGCCAAACACCAGACACTCATCCCCCCCAAACTCATAAGCCATATGCTCATATGCCAAACACCAGATACTCATCCCTCCCAAACTCATAAGCCAGATGCTCATATGACAAACACCCGACACTCATCCCCCACAAACTCATTTGCCAGATGCTCATATGCCAACCACCAGACACTCATCCCCCACAAAATCATAAGCCAGATGCTCATATGCCAAACACCAGACACTCATCCCTCACAAACTCATAAGCCAGATGCTCATATGACAAACACCAGACACTCATCCCCCCAAACTCATATGCCAGATGCACATATGCCAAACACCAGACATTCATCCCCCACAAACTCTTACGCCAGATGCTCATATGCCAAACACCATACACTCATCCCCCACAAACTGTTATGCCAGATGCTCATATGACAAACACCAGACACTCATCCCCCCCAAACTCATAAGCCAGATGCTCATATGCCAAACACCAGACACTCATCCCCCACAAACTCTTATGCCAGATTCTTATATGCCAAACACCAGACACTCATCCCCCCCAAACTCATAAGCCAGATGCTCATATGCCAAACACCAGACACTCATCCCCCACAAACTCTTATGCAAGATGCTCATATGCCAAACACCAGACACTCATCCCCCCCAAACTCATATGCTACATGCTCATATGCCAAACACCATACACTCATCCCCCACAAACGCTTATGCCAGATGCTCATATGACAAACACCAGACACTCATCCCCTCCAAACTCATATGCCAGATGCTCATATGCCAAACACCACTCATCCCCCCCACACTCATAAGCCAGATGCTCATATGCCAAACACCAGACACTCATCCCCCCAAACTCATAAGCCAGATGCTCATATGACAAACACCAGACACTCATGCCCCACAAACTCATAAGCCAGATGCTCATATGCCAAACACCAGACACTCATCCCCCCAAACTCATAAGCCAGATGCTCATATGCCAAACACCAGACACTCATCCCCCCAAACTCATAAGCCCGATGCTCATATGACAAACACCAGACACTCATCCCCCCAAACTCATATGCCAGATGCACATATGCCAAACACCAGACATTCATCCCCCACAAACTCTTACGCCAGATGCTCATATGCCAAACACCATACACTCATCCCCCACAAACTGTTATGCCAGATGCTCATATGACAAACACCAGACACTCATCCCCCCCAAACTCATAAGCCAGATGCTCATATGCCAAACACCAGACACTCATCCCCCACAAACTCTTATGCCAGATTCTTATATGCCAAACACCAGACACTCATCCCCCCCAAACTCATAAGCCAGATGCTCATATGCCAAACACCAGACACTCATCCCCCACAAACTCTTATGCAAGATGCTCATATGCCAAACACCAGACACTCATCCCCCCCAAACTCATATGCTACATGCTCATATGCCAAACACCATACACTCATCCCCCACAAACGCTTATGCCAGATGCTCATATGACAAACACCAGACACTCATCCCCTCCAAACTCATATGCCAGATGCTCATATGCCAAACACCACTCATCCCCCCCACACTCATAAGCCAGATGCTCATATGCCAAACACCAGACACTCATCCCCCCAAACTCATAAGCCAGATGCTCATATGACAAACACCAGACACTCATGCCCCACAAACTCATAAGCCAGATGCTCATATGCCAAACACCAGACACTCATCCCCCCAAACTCATAAGCCAGATGCTCATATGCCAAACACCAGACACTCATCCCCCCAAACTCATAAGCCCGATGCTCATATGCCAAACACCAGACACTCATCCCATACAAACTCATATGCCAGATGCTCATATGCCAAAAACCAGACACTCATCCCCCCCAAACTCATAAGCCAGATGCTCATATGCCAAACACCAGACACTCATCCCCCAAACGCATAAGCCAGATGCTCATATGCCAAACACCAGACACTCCTCCCCCCCAAACTCATAAGCCAAATGCTCATATGCCAAACACCAGACACTCATCCCCCCAAACTCATAAGCCAGATGCTCATATGCCAGACACCAGACACTCATCCCCCCAAACTCATAAGCCAGATGCTAATATGCCAAACACCAGACACTCATCCCCACAAACTCATAAGCCAGATGCTCATATGCCAAACACCTGACACTCATCCCCCAAACTCATAAGCCTGATGCTCATATGCCAAACACCAGACACTCATCCCCCCCAAACTCATAAGCCAGATGCTCATATGCCAAACACCAGACACTCATCCCCCACAAACTCTTATGCCAGATGCTCATATGCCAAACACCAGACACTCATCCCCCCAAACTCATAAGCCAGATGCTCATATGCCAAACACCAGACACTCATCCCCCACAAACTCTTATGCCAGATGCTCATATGACAAACACCAGACACTCACCCCCCCAAACTCATAAGCCAGATGCTCATATGCCAAACACCAGACACTCATCCCCCACAAACTCATAAGCCAAATGCTCATATGCCAAACACCAGACACTCATCCCCCCAAACTCATAAGCCAGATGCTCATACGCCAAACACCAGACACTCATCCCCCCCAAACTCATAATCCAGATGCTCATATGACAAACACCAGACACTTATCCCCCACAAACTCATAAGCCAGATGCTCATATGCCAAACACCAGACACTCATCCCCCACAAACTCATTTGCCAGATGCTCATATGCCAAACACCAGACACTCATCCCCCACAAACTCATAAACCAGATGCTCATATGCCAAACACCAGACAATCATCCCCCACAAACTCTTATGCCAGATGCTCATATGCCAAACACCAGACACTCATCCCCGACAAACTCTTATGCCAGATGCTCATATGCCAAACACCAGACACTCATCCCCCACAAACTCATAAGCCAGATGCTCATATGCCAAACACCAGACACTCATCCCCCACAAACTCTTATGCCAGATGCTCATATGCCAAACACCAGACACTCATCCCCCCAAACCCATATGCCAGATGCTCATATGCCAAACACCATACACTCATCCCCCACAAACTCTTATGCCAGATGCTCATATGCCAAACACCAGACACTCATCCCCCCCAAACTCATAAGCCAGATGCTCATATGCCAAACACCAGACACTCATCCCCCACAAACCCATAAGCCAGATGCTCATATGCCAAACACCAAACACTCATCCACCCCAAACTCATAAGCCAGATGCTCATATGCCAAACACCAGACACTCATCCCCCCAACTCATAAGCCAGATACTCATATGACAAACACCAGACACTCATCCCCCACAAACTCATAAGCCAGATGCTCATATGCCAAACACCAGACACTCATCCCCCCAAACTCATAAACCAGATGCTCATATGCCAAACACCAGACACTCATCCCCCCCAAACTCATAAGCCAGATGCTCATATGCCAAACACCAGACACTCATCCCCCCAAACTCATAAGCCATATGCTCATATGCCAAACACCAGACACTCATCCCTCCCAAACTCATAAGCCAGATGCTCATATGAAAAACACCAGACACTCATCCCCCACAAACTCATTTGCCAGATGCTCATATGCCAACCACCAGACACTCATCCCCCACACACTCATAAGCCAGATGCTCATATGCCAAACACCAGACACTCATCCCCCCCAAACTCATAAGCCAGATGCTCATATGCCAAACACCAGACACTCATCCCCCACAAACTCTTATGCCAGATGCTCATATGCCAAACACCAGACACTCATCCCCCCAAACTCATAAGCCAGATGCTCATATGCCAAACACCAGACACTCATCCCCCACAAACTCTTATGCCAGATGCTCATATGACAAACACCAGACACTCACCCCCCCCAAACTCATAAGCCAGATGCTCATATGCCAAACACCAGACACTCATCCCCCACAAACTCTTATGCCAGATGCTCATATGCCAAACACCATACACTCATCCCCCACAAACTCTTATGGCAGATGCTCATATGACAAACACCAGACACTCATCCCCACCAAACTCATAAGCCAGATGCTCATATGCCAAACACCAGACACTCATCCCCCCAAACTCATAAGCCAGATGCTCATACGCCAAACACCAGACACTCATCCCCCCCAAACTCATAATCCAGATGCTCATATGACAAACACCAGACACTTATCCCCCACAAACTCATAAGCCAGATGCTCATATGCCAAACACCAGACACTCATCCCCCACAAACTCATTTGCCAGATGCTCATATGCCAAACACCAGACACTCATCCCCCACAAACTCATAAACCAGATGCTCATATGCCAAACACCAGACAATCATCCCCCACAAACTCTTATGCCAGATGCTCATATGCCAAACACCAGACACTCATCCCCGACAAACTCTTATGCCAGATGCTCATATGCCAAACACCAGACACTCATCCCCCACAAACTCATAAGCCAGATGCACATATGCCAAACACCAGACACTCATCCCCCACAAACTCTTATGCCAGATGCTCATATGCCAAACACCAGACACTCATCCCCCCAAACTCATATGCCAGATGCTCATATGCCAAACACCATACACTCATCCCCCACAAACTCTTATGCCAGATGCTCATATGCCAAACACCAGACACTCATCCCCCCCAAACTCATAAGCCAGATGCTCATATGCCAAACACCAGACACTCATCCCCCACAAACCCATAAGCCAGATGCTCATATGCCAAACACCAAACACTCATCCACCCCAAACTCATAAGCCAGATGCTCATATGCCAAACACCAGACACGCATCCCCCCGACTCATAAGCCAGATACTCATATGACAAACACCAGACACTCATCCCCCACAAACTCATAAGCCAGATGCTCATATGCCAAACACCAGACACTCATCCCCCAAACTCATAAACCAGATGCTCATATGCCAAACACCAGACACTCATCCCCCCCAAACTCATAAGCCAGATGCTCATATGCCAAACACCAGACACTCATCCCCCCAAACTCATAAGCCATATGCTCATATGCCAAACACCAGACACTCATCCCTCCCAAACTCATAAGCCAGATGCTCATATGAAAAACACCAGACACTCATCCCCCACAAACTCATTTGCCAGATGCTCATATGCCAACCACCAGACACTCATCCCCCACACACTCATAAGCCAGATGCTCATATGCCAAACACCAGACACTCATCCCCCCCAAACTCATAAGCCAGATGCTCATATGCCAAACACCAGACACTCATCCCCCACAAACTCTTATGCCAGATGCTCATATGCCAAACACCAGACACTCATCCCCCCAAACTCATAAGCCAGATGCTCATATGCCAAACACCAGACACTCATCCCCCACAAACTCTTATGCCAGATGCTCATATGACAAACACCAGACACTCACCCCCCCCCAAACTCATAAGCCAGATGCTCATATGCCAAACACCAGACACTCATCCCCCACAAACTCATAAGCCAAATGCTCATATGCCAAACACCAGACACTCATCCCCCCAAACTCATAAGCCAGATGCTCATACGCCAAACACCAGACACTCATCCCCCCCAAACTCATAATCCAGATGCTCATATGACAAACACCAGACACTCATCCCTCACAAACTCATAAGCCAGATGCTCATATGACAAACACCAGACATTCATCCCCCACAAACTCTTACGCCAGATGCTCATATGCCAAACACCATACACTCATCCCCCACAAACTGTTATGCCAGATGCTCATATGACAAACACCAGACACTCATCCCCGACAAACTCTTATGCCAGATGCTCATATGCCAAACACCAGACACTCATCCCCCACAAACTCATAAGCCAGATGCTCATATGCCAAACACCAGACATTCATCCCCCACAAACTCTTACGCCAGATGCTCATATGCCAAACACCATACACTCATCCCCCACAAACTCTTATGCCAGATGCTCATATGCCAAACACCAGACACTCATCCCCGACAAACTCTTATGCCAGATGCTCATATGCCAAACACCAGACACTCATCCCCCACAAACTCATAAGCCAGATGCTCATATGCCAAACACCAGACACTCATCCCCCAAAAACTCATAAGCCAGATGCTCATATGCCAAACACCAGACACTCACCCCCCACAAACTCTTATGCCAGATGCTCATATGCCAAACACCAGACACTCATCCCCCAAAACTCATATGCCAGATGCTCATATGCCAAACACCATACACTCATCCCCCACAAACTCTTATGCCAGATGCTCATATGCCAAACACCAGGCACTCATCCCCCCCAAACTCATAAGCCAGATGCTCATATGCCAAACACCAGACACTCATCCCCCCCAAACTCATAAGCCAGATGCTCATATGCCAAACACCAGACACTCCTCCCCCCCAAACTCATAAGCCAGATGCTCATATGCCAAACACCAGACACTCATCCCCCCAAACTCATAAGCCAGATGCTAATATGCCAAACACCAGACACTCATCCCCCCAAACTCATAAGCCAGATGCTAATATGCCAAACACCAGACACTCATCCCCACAAACTCATAAGCCAGATGCTCATATGCCAAACACCAGACACTCATCCCCCCAAACTCATAAGCCTGATGCTCATATGCCAAACACCAGACACTCACCCCCCCCAAACTCATAAGCCAGATGCTCATATGCCAAACACCAGACACTCATCCCCCACAAACTCTTATGCCAGATGCTCATATGCCAAACACCAGACACTCATCCCCCCCAAACTCATAAGCCAGATGCTCATATGCCAAACACCAGACACTCATCCCCCACAAACTCTTATGCCAGATGCTCATATGACAAACACCAGACACTCACCCCCCCAAACTCATAAGCCAGATGCTCATATGCCAAACACCAAACACTCATCCCCCACAAACTCATAAACCAGATGCTCATATGCCAAACACTAGACACTCATCCCCCCCAAACTCATAAGCCAGATGCTCATACGCCAAACACCAGACACTCATCCCCCCTAAACTCATAATCCAGATGCTCATATGACAATCACCAGACACTTATCCCCCACAAACTCATAAGCCAGATGCTCATATGCCAAACACCAGAGACTCATCCCCAACAAACTCATATGCCAGATGCTCATATGCCAAACACCAGACACTCATCCCCACCAAACTCATAAGCCAGATGCTCATATGCCAAACACCAGACACTCATCCCCCACAAACCCATAAGCCAGATGCTCATATGCCAAACACCAGACACTCATCCACCCCAAACTCATAAGCCAGATGCTCATATGCCAAACACCAGACACTCATCCCCCCAAATCATAAGCCAGATGCTCATATGACAAACACCCGACACTCATCCCCCACAAACTCATAAGCCAGATGCTCATATGCCAAACACCAGACACTCATCCCCCCAAACTCATAAACCAGATGCTCATATGCCAAACACCAGACACTCATCCCCCCCAAACTCATAGGCCAGATGCTCATATGCCAAACACCAGACACTCATCCCCCCCAAACTCATAAGCCATATGCTCATATGCCAAACACCAGATACTCATCCCTCCCAAACTCATAAGCCAGATGCTCATATGACAAACACCCGACACTCATCCCCCACAAACTCATTTGCCAGATGCTCATATGCCAACCACCAGACACTCATCCCCCACAAAATCATAAGCCAGATGCTCATATGCCAAACACCAGACACTCATCCCTCACAAACTCATAAGCCAGATGCTCATATGACAAACACCAGACACTCATCCCCCCAAACTCATATGCCAGATGCACATATGCCAAACACCAGACATTCATCCCCCACAAACTCTTACGCCAGATGCTCATATGCCAAACACCATACACTCATCCCCCACAAACTGTTATGCCAGATGCTCATATGACAAACACCAGACACTCATCCCCCCCAAACTCATAAGCCAGATGCTCATATGCCAAACACCAGACACTCATCCCCCACAAACTCTTATGCCAGATTCTTATATGCCAAACACCAGACACTCATCCCCCCCAAACTCATAAGCCAGATGCTCATATGCCAAACACCAGACACTCATCCCCCACAAACTCTTATGCAAGATGCTCATATGCCAAACACCAGACACTCATCCCCCCCAAACTCATATGCTACATGCTCATATGCCAAACACCATACACTCATCCCCCACAAACGCTTATGCCAGATGCTCATATGACAAACACCAGACACTCATCCCCTCCAAACTCATATGCCAGATGCTCATATGCCAAACACCACTCATCCCCCCCACACTCATAAGCCAGATGCTCATATGCCAAACACCAGACACTCATCCCCCCAAACTCATAAGCCAGATGCTCATATGACAAACACCAGACACTCATGCCCCACAAACTCATAAGCCAGATGCTCATATGCCAAACACCAGACACTCATCCCCCCAAACTCATAAGCCAGATGCTCATATGCCAAACACCAGACACTCATCCCCCCAAACTCATAAGCCCGATGCTCATATGACAAACACCAGACACTCATCCCCCCAAACTCATATGCCAGATGCACATATGCCAAACACCAGACATTCATCCCCCACAAACTCTTACGCCAGATGCTCATATGCCAAACACCATACACTCATCCCCCACAAACTGTTATGCCAGATGCTCATATGACAAACACCAGACACTCATCCCCCCCAAACTCATAAGCCAGATGCTCATATGCCAAACACCAGACACTCATCCCCCACAAACTCTTATGCCAGATTCTTATATGCCAAACACCAGACACTCATCCCCCCCAAACTCATAAGCCAGATGCTCATATGCCAAACACCAGACACTCATCCCCCACAAACTCTTATGCAAGATGCTCATATGCCAAACACCAGACACTCATCCCCCCCAAACTCATATGCTACATGCTCATATGCCAAACACCATACACTCATCCCCCACAAACGCTTATGCCAGATGCTCATATGACAAACACCAGACACTCATCCCCTCCAAACTCATATGCCAGATGCTCATATGCCAAACACCACTCATCCCCCCCACACTCATAAGCCAGATGCTCATATGCCAAACACCAGACACTCATCCCCCCAAACTCATAAGCCAGATGCTCATATGACAAACACCAGACACTCATGCCCCACAAACTCATAAGCCAGATGCTCATATGCCAAACACCAGACACTCATCCCCCCAAACTCATAAGCCAGATGCTCATATGCCAAACACCAGACACTCATCCCCCCAAACTCATAAGCCCGATGCTCATATGCCAAACACCAGACACTCATCCCATACAAACTCATATGCCAGATGCTCATATGCCAAAAACCAGACACTCATCCCCCCCAAACTCATAAGCCAGATGCTCATATGCCAAACACCAGACACTCATCCCCCAAACGCATAAGCCAGATGCTCATATGCCAAACACCAGACACTCCTCCCCCCCAAACTCATAAGCCAAATGCTCATATGCCAAACACCAGACACTCATCCCCCCAAACTCATAAGCCAGATGCTCATATGCCAGACACCAGACACTCATCCCCCCAAACTCATAAGCCAGATGCTAATATGCCAAACACCAGACACTCATCCCCACAAACTCATAAGCCAGATGCTCATATGCCAAACACCTGACACTCATCCCCCAAACTCATAAGCCTGATGCTCATATGCCAAACACCAGACACTCATCCCCCCCAAACTCATAAGCCAGATGCTCATATGCCAAACACCAGACACTCATCCCCCACAAACTCTTATGCCAGATGCTCATATGCCAAACACCAGACACTCATCCCCCCAAACTCATAAGCCAGATGCTCATATGCCAAACACCAGACACTCATCCCCCACAAACTCTTATGCCAGATGCTCATATGACAAACACCAGACACTCACCCCCCCAAACTCATAAGCCAGATGCTCATATGCCAAACACCAGACACTCATCCCCCACAAACTCATAAGCCAAATGCTCATATGCCAAACACCAGACACTCATCCCCCCAAACTCATAAGCCAGATGCTCATACGCCAAACACCAGACACTCATCCCCCCCAAACTCATAATCCAGATGCTCATATGACAAACACCAGACACTTATCCCCCACAAACTCATAAGCCAGATGCTCATATGCCAAACACCAGACACTCATCCCCCACAAACTCATTTGCCAGATGCTCATATGCCAAACACCAGACACTCATCCCCCACAAACTCATAAACCAGATGCTCATATGCCAAACACCAGACAATCATCCCCCACAAACTCTTATGCCAGATGCTCATATGCCAAACACCAGACACTCATCCCCGACAAACTCTTATGCCAGATGCTCATATGCCAAACACCAGACACTCATCCCCCACAAACTCATAAGCCAGATGCTCATATGCCAAACACCAGACACTCATCCCCCACAAACTCTTATGCCAGATGCTCATATGCCAAACACCAGACACTCATCCCCCCAAACCCATATGCCAGATGCTCATATGCCAAACACCATACACTCATCCCCCACAAACTCTTATGCCAGATGCTCATATGCCAAACACCAGACACTCATCCCCCCCAAACTCATAAGCCAGATGCTCATATGCCAAACACCAGACACTCATCCCCCACAAACCCATAAGCCAGATGCTCATATGCCAAACACCAAACACTCATCCACCCCAAACTCATAAGCCAGATGCTCATATGCCAAACACCAGACACTCATCCCCCCAACTCATAAGCCAGATACTCATATGACAAACACCAGACACTCATCCCCCACAAACTCATAAGCCAGATGCTCATATGCCAAACACCAGACACTCATCCCCCCAAACTCATAAACCAGATGCTCATATGCCAAACACCAGACACTCATCCCCCCCAAACTCATAAGCCAGATGCTCATATGCCAAACACCAGACACTCATCCCCCCAAACTCATAAGCCATATGCTCATATGCCAAACACCAGACACTCATCCCTCCCAAACTCATAAGCCAGATGCTCATATGAAAAACACCAGACACTCATCCCCCACAAACTCATTTGCCAGATGCTCATATGCCAACCACCAGACACTCATCCCCCACACACTCATAAGCCAGATGCTCATATGCCAAACACCAGACACTCATCCCCCCCAAACTCATAAGCCAGATGCTCATATGCCAAACACCAGACACTCATCCCCCACAAACTCTTATGCCAGATGCTCATATGCCAAACACCAGACACTCATCCCCCCAAACTCATAAGCCAGATGCTCATATGCCAAACACCAGACACTCATCCCCCACAAACTCTTATGCCAGATGCTCATATGACAAACACCAGACACTCACCCCCCCCAAACTCATAAGCCAGATGCTCATATGCCAAACACCAGACACTCATCCCCCACAAACTCTTATGCCAGATGCTCATATGCCAAACACCATACACTCATCCCCCACAAACTCTTATGGCAGATGCTCATATGACAAACACCAGACACTCATCCCCACCAAACTCATAAGCCAGATGCTCATATGCCAAACACCAGACACTCATCCCCCACAAACTCTTATGCCAGATGCTCATATGCCAAACACCAGACACTCATCCCCACCAAACTCATAAGCCAGATGCTCATATGCCAAACACCAGCCACTCATCCCCCCCCAAACTCATAAGCAAGATGCTCATATGCCAAACACCAGACACTCATCCCCCACAAACTCTTATGCCAGATGCTCATATGCCAAACACCAGACACTCATCCCCCCAAACTCATAAGCCAGATGCTCATATGCCAAACACCAGACACGCATCCCCCCCAAACTCATAAGCCAGATGCTCATATGACAAACACCAGACACTCATCCCCCCAAACTCATAAGCCAGATGCTCATATGACAAACACCAGACACTCATCCCCCACAAACTCATAAGCCAGATGTTCATATGCCAAACACCAGACACTCATCCCCCACAAACTCATAAGCCAGATGCTCATATGCCAAACACCAGACACTCATCCCCCACAAACTCTTATGCCAGATGCTCATATGCCAAACACCAGACACTCATCCCCACCAAACTCATAAGCCAGATGCTTATATGCCAAACACCAGCCACTCATCCCCCCCAAACTCATAAGCAAGATGCTCATATGCCAAACACCAGACACTCATCCCCCACAAACTCTTATGCCAGATGCTCATATGCCAAACACCAGACACTCATCCCCCCAAACTCATAAGCCAGATGCTCATATGCCAAACACCAGACACGCATCCCCCCCAAACTCATAAGCCAGATGCTCATATGACAAACACCAGACACTCATCCCCCCAAACTCATAAGCCAGATGCTCATATGACAAACACCAGACACTCATCCCCCACAAACTCATAAGCCAGATGCTCATATGACAAACACCAGACACTCATCCCCCGCAAACTCATTTGCCAGATGCTCATATGCCAAACACCAGACACTCATCCCCCACAAACTCATAAGCCAGAAGCTCATATGCCAAACACCAGACACTCATCCCCCACAAACTCATAAGCCAGATGCTCATATGCCAAACACCAGACACTCATCCCCCACAAACTCTTATGCCAGATGCTCATATGCCAAACACCATACACTCATCCCCCACAAACTCTTATGGCAGATGCTCATATGACAAACACCAAACACTCATCCCCACCAAACTCATAAGCCAGATGCTCATATGCCAAACACCAGACACTCATCCCCCACAAACTCTTATGCCAGATGCTCATATGCCAAACACCAGACACTCATCCCCACCAAACTCATAAGCCAGATGCTCATATGCCAAACACCAGCCACTCATCCCCCCCCAAACTCATAAGCAAGATGCTCATATGCCAAACACCAGACACTCATCCCCCACAAACTCTTAGACCAGATGCTCATATGCCAAACACCAGACACTCATCCCCCCAAACTCATAAGCCAGATGCTCATATGCCAAACACCAGACACGCATCCCCCCCAAACTCATAAGCCAGATGCTCATATGACAAACACCAGACACTCATCCCCCCAAACTCATAAACCAGATGCTCATATGACAAACACCAGACACTCATCCCCCACAAACTCATAAGCCAGATGCTCATATGACAAACACCAGACACTCATCCCCCGCAAACTCATTTGCCAGATGCTCATATGCCAAACACCAGACACTCATCCCTCACAAACTCATAAGCCAGAAGCTCATATGCCAAACACCAGACACTCATCCCCCACAAACTCATAAGCCAGATGCTCATATGCCAAACACCAGACACTCATCCCCCACAAACTCTTATGCCAGATGCTCATATGCCAAACAACAGACACTCATCCCCCCCAAACTCATAAGCCAGATGCTCATATGCCAAACACCAGACACTCATCCCCCACAAACTCATAAACCAGATGCTCATATGCCAAACACCAGACACTCATCCCCCACAAACTCTTATGCCAGATGCTCATATGCCAAACACCAGACACTCATCCCCCCAAACTCATAAGCCAGATGCTCATATGCCAAACACCAGACACTCATCCCCCCAAACTCATATGCCAGATGCTCATATGCCAAACACCAGACACTCATCCCCCCCAAACTCTTATGCCAGATGCTCATATGCCAAACACCAGACACTCATCCCCCCAAACTCATAAGCCAGATGCTCATATGCCAAACACCAGACACTCATCCCCCCAAACTCATAAGCCAGATGCTCATATGCCAAACACCAGACACTCATCCCCCCAAACTCATAAGCCAGATGCTCATATGCCAAACGCCAGACACTCATCCCCCCCAAACTCATAAGCCAGATGCTCATATGTCAAACACCAGACACTCATCCCCCTCAAACTCTTATGCCAGATGCTCATATGCCAAACACCATACACTCATCCCCCCTAAACTCATAAGCCAGATGCTCATATGCCAAACACCAGACACTCATCCCACCGAAACTCATATGCCAGATGCTCATATGCCAAACACCAGACACTCATCCCCCCCAAACTCATAAGCCAGATGCTCATATGCCAAACACCAGACACTCATCCCCCCAAACTCATAAGCCAGATGCTCATATGCCAAACGCCAGACACTCATCCCCCCCAAACTCATAAGCCAGATGCTCATATGTCAAACACCAGACACTCATCCCCCACAAACTCTTATGCCAGATGCTCATATGCCAAACACCATACACTCATCCCCCCAAACTCATAAGCCAGATGCTCATATGCCAAACACCAGACACTCATCCCCCCAAACTCTTATGCCAGATGCTCATATGCCAAACACCAGACACTCATCCCCCCAAACTCATAAGCCAGATGCTCATATGCCAAACACCAGACACTCATCCCCCCAAACTCATAAGCCAGATGCTCATATGCCAAACACCAGACACTCATCCCCCCAAACTCATAAGCCAGATGCTCATATGCCAAACGCCAGACACTCATCCCCCCCAAACTCATAAGCCAGATGCTCATATGTCAAACACCAGACACTCATCCCCCTCAAACTCTTATGCCAGATGCTCATATGCCAAACACCATACACTCATCCCCCCTAAACTCATAAGCCAGATGCTCATATGCCAAACACCAGACACTCATCCCCCCGAAACTCATATGCCAGATGCTCATATGCCAAACACCAGACACTCATCCCCCCCAAACTCATAAGCCAGATGCTCATATGCCAAACACCAGACACTCATCCCCCCAAACTCATAAGCCAGATGCTCATATGCCAAACGCCAGACACTCATCCCCCCCAAACTCATAAGCCAGATGCTCATATGTCAAACACCAGACACTCATCCCCCACAAACTCTTATGCCAGATGCTCATATGCCAAACACCATACACTCATCCCCCCCAAACTCATAAGCCAGATGCTCATATGCCAAACACCATACACTCATCCCCCACAAACTCTTGATTTTTAGGTTTTTAAGGTCACACTTGCATAGCAGGAAAATGCAAATAGGCTAGACCAGAATAACAAGACTAGTTAGTCCAATTTAGCTTTATTTTATGAGAAAGCAAATATTAAGGATCTGCTGTGGCTTGTGCCTTATTCAATCTTTTTAAATTGGTGGGATTTGTCTTTGTGCGCTGATAAAATTCTCTGAGCGGCACCCAGAAGGAAGCTGGGCAAACGCACATGCGCACAGCTTAGAGGGAACATTGGTTGTGAGTCAATGAGTAATGTCAATGGCTATCAGAAATTGGGAAAATGAATTATGAGAATTGTTTTAAACATATAGGGCCTCATTACGAGGCTCGCGCTCCCGTAATGAAGGGTGCCGGTACGGGACCGGCACCGTTCATTACGGGATGCGCAATTACGAGGTTCCCTTGCAAGACCCGGAACGGAAGTTTGGTAAACTTATGGGGGTTCAAATGGGAATGGGGATCGGTTCCTTCAAGGAGGAATTATCTGGTCCTCCAATGTTAGAATGACCTAGATATTCATCATTGAAGGAACCCAATGCTGGAACCCAGTATGGAAGCAGCCATGCCCTTATTAAGGGCATAGCTGCCTCCATAGACGTAATGAGGCCCATAGAGATTTTTGTATTGTATTGAATAAAAAGTATTTTTTAGAATGAAGTAAAATAGTTTTCTTGTCATCCTGTACACTCGGGTTCTGTTCAGAGACATTCAGGCAAGTCCACGAAGGGTAGTGGGGTACATGAGCACTTCATTCTGCATCCCTTTTGATCAGCTCTGCCCTGGACATGGCATTGGCTGTATGCCACCCACAGTGAAATGGTGACCATTGCCTTTGAACGTCTTCCCATGGCAGCAGTGAATGTGAAGTCTATCACACACTCACACATGAATGTATGATATGATATGGCATTTGTAATGCGCCTATACACAAGTGTTTCAAGGCGCGACGAGGCAGGGAGGGGGGAACAAAAGGAAGACAGACAACGATCCTACTAGGCCATCTGTCATTCAGATCGCGCAAGTGCATGGATAGAGGGGAAAGGAAAAGTGCTAGTGGAAAGGGAGAGGGGAAAGTGCAGTACAGTGGTAGTAGAATAACAAGATAAATAGTAAGGGCCAGCTGGTTGCAAGTGCAAGGTAAGTGCAGACAAGTGCTGGGAAGGAGGCTGTGGGGATTGAGAGACAGTCCCGCAGTGCAGGGGTTGCCAGGGAGGCAGTGCAAGGGGAGAGTGGCTGGGCCAAGGACCGAGATCAGTGAGAGTGGCCCAGTTGCAGATTCAGTGCAAATGATAGTGGACATTTAGCATGCCATAGTAATAAGGGAAAGACCAGCCTTCTAAAAGTTTAAGATACAGCAAAGACTATTTCAGAACTTCAGAAGCTTTCCCAGCTACACACTTCCAGGAACACCTCTGGGAAGATTCTTCTGACTCCCAGGAACACCTCTGGGAAGATTCTCCTGACTCCCAGGAACACCTCTGGGAAGATTCGCCTCACTCTCAGGAACACCTCTGGGAAGATTCCTCTCACTTTCAGGAACACCTCTGGAAAGATTCTCCCGACTCCCAGGAACACCTCTGGGAAGATTCCTCTCACTTTCAGGAACACCTCTGGAAAGATTCTCCTGACTCCCAGGAACACCTCTGGGAAGATTCTCCTGACTCCCAGGAACAGCTCTGGGAAGATTCTCCTGACTCCCAGGAACACCGCTGGGAAGATTCTCCTCCTTCAAACAGTAAGATCCATCAGAGACCTAATCATGGGAGTTTTTATTGAACTTTGTGTCACAATTTGTGCAGCCCAGTAAACGCTATTCTTCTTCGGCTGACGAAAGTGAATCTCATCCATTACATCTGCAACTTTTCATGGACCAGTCCATGCAGAAATAGAATGAATCCCAAATACTCTTCAGAGATTTTCCCCAAATCACATGTTTTAAGACTTGCAAATAATTCACTAGAAGCTAATCTACTAATAAATCTTCCTAAACATGGTCCTAGGCTAAGACATTGATGCAGAATTGGGTAAATCTGTGCGTCATCCTCACACTCAAATACAGACTGGCTCAAAAAAGGTCTGAAAATGGTGTAAATAAGACTTGGGAATAGACACAGCCACCTCCAGAATTTGCACTGGCGTGAAAATCCATGCCGGCACAGATGCTGGAGCACTTGTGTGGCAGAGAAGAAGAGAGGCATCAGAAACGGAAGTTGCGCTCTGCCCCTCCTCTCCACCATACAAATACTTGAAAATGAGACGTGGTGCGGTACGGCTCTCATGCACATACGCCCCGATGTGTTTCCTGGCAGTGCACTAATCACATATCATTTCCCTATTTCTTTTTGCCTTTCATTATTAATTATGCCATTGCGATAGCGCATACCATAGTTACGGTTAAAACACATTGGGCTTTATTACGCATATGGAACAGGTACCGGGTCCGGGTTCCTGGAATGGGGAAATAGCAGGCCATTCCGAACTTGGAGGGCCCGGTATTTCCCCGTTCAAGGAACCCGGACCCGGTACATCCCCATTCCCATTTGAGCCGCCATAGGGTTCAATGGGAACAGGGATGATGAATGGGCCAAATAATGACGGGCCCGTTGTTAGCATCCTGGTCTGCTCATGGGTGCCGCTAAGGACGCCTGGTTTTACCAGACGTCCTTAGCGGGTCCGGCGAGCAGACCCCGTAATGAGGTGGTAGGGGGTTAGCGGGGCCGGCAGCTCTACCAGCACCGTTAACCCTCTACCATCAGGGTCGTAATGAGGCGCAATGTCAGTGGGATTTCAGGAAATAACATTTGCAAATAACTTTTGAACATTGCATGGAAAGGTTTAAACATTGACACGGTGCATTGTGGAGGGACCCCCACAGGCACATGGAGAATGTCCCATGTTTTCATGCACGACTTCACATTCTCACAATCAATGTTCTTCTCATTGCATTTTGAACACCATTTAATGTGGGGCTTTATCGTAGGGGAATAAAACCTTTATTTTTGCAGAATGAATATACATCTTCTATACCAGCTGTGTGTGTACGAGATGCACAATCACAACACCTGCACAACTATACGTGTGAAAACTCACATCAAAGTCAGAGCTGAATTGGGTTTGAGTTTTCATATCTGTATGTGACATAATGGGGACAGAAATGTCATACATCTAGAAAAGGTAACACACCTGTATGCCTCCTCTACTCATCTACTTTCTCGCTTTGATGTAAGTGTTCATGCATGTAGGAGGCGTGTAAAACAGGCGCAGAATGCATGTATGTGTTTGGTACTAACTGGAAATGTGCGTGTGTGGAAACAGTACATTTTGGGCATGGATTCCATGATGAGGCCGATTCCCCCCAAAAAATTGGCGCTGGTGAGGAGATTATATTTTATTTATTTACATTTGTATAGCGTGCAAGCAGCCCCCGGGGATCGTGGCGCTGTTACTTGAGGGGAGCTGAGTTACAGGGAGGTACAGGTGGGTTATACATTTTAACATGTTTTACAGTAATACATCATAGCTGAAGCTACAAGTACATTGCGCTAGCACATCTCCTCAGGTGTGCCCAAAAACGTGGCCTCCCAATTCACAAAGTGCCTGTAAATTGGTGCATCTTAGATGCACTCGTTCAGATGAACATTTTACCGCTATGCTCATTTGTTCAACTAAGGGGCCGCTTCTAGGATTATTAAAACGCCTCCGAATTCTCAAACGGGAACTGCTATGAAATGCCCGGTAACAGGGTCTTCCCCATGTGCCCTTCCGGAACAGGGGCAGGGGTGTCACACATCATGGCAGGGTGGTTTCTGACCCTGACAGGATTTGTTTTTGAAGTGTGACACTAGCATTTGCTTCTACCAAAGAGAGAGGAAAATGCTTTTTTTTGTAATTTCAGCGAGACAGGACCTTTCACGACCCATGCTGGTGAAATGCGCTCCCAGCAAACAGGTGCTTGCTGGGAGCCTGTCATCCATCAGTGCCAGGAGCCAGGCAAAGGGGCTGGACATTGCATCTTTGCGCCACTCTCTAGCCCCTTCTGCAATGCACAGGTCACCTTGGAGAATAAGCTTACATGCGCATTTCTAAAAATAGAGCGAATGAAACGAGCGCATTCTCTGCACTTCTTCATTTGTGCTATTTTTTGTGAATCTGACCCTACATGTCTGAAAAGTCACATCAAGTCAAGACTAACGTGTCAGAAACATATAAGATGTGCAGTGCACACTTTACAATATGAAAAACTCACACACGTCTCACAGAAGTACTAACAATCAATTCAAAGTCAGATTTCACTTTAATGTAAGCACAGGTGGCTTATAGGACATGTGCATTTAATATGACTTTACACCAAACAATCATACGCTACTTAGATGCCAAACACTTACACACTAAAGCATTATGCCACAAACTCTTATGTCACACACTTACACAACACACTATTATCCTACACACTCTGACAGAACAACCGACAAGTACACATGCCATACACTGATACTCCAAACACCCATATGCCAAACACTCAGCAATCATATGCCAAACACTCAGCAATCATATGCCAAACACTCAGCAATCATATGCCAAACACTCAGCAATCAAATGCCAAAAACGTATATGGTAGATGCTGCTTCCCAAACAGCCCCACAGCACTCATATTGCAAAACCTCATATGCAACGCACCATGGCCCATAGTGATAAGCCATAAACGCACACACCCATATGAGAAACACCCATACACAAATATTTCCTCATTTGCCATGAACTCATATGCCATGAACTCATAGAGATAAACACATATGTCATATACTCAGACACCATACACTCAAAGGCCACACACACACAGGGCTTGAAATTAAGATGACATAAGCAGCAGTTAAAAGCAGCTCCTAGGTGTCCAGCATTAACCAGGGACCAGGAGCTAAAAGCAGCCCCTGGGTATAACACATTAACCAGTGACGAGGGGCTGCCACTGGGAACTAGGAGCTAAAAGCAGCCCCTGGGTATCCAGCATTAACCAGGGACCAGGGGCTAAAAGCAGCCCCTGGGTATCCAGCATTAACCAGGGACCAGGAGCTTAAAGCAGCCCCTGGGTATCCAGCATTAACCAGTGGCCAGGAGCTTAAAGCAGCCCCTGGGTATCCAGCATTAACCAGTGACCAGGAGCTTAAAGCCGCTGCTGGTTTTTAGCATTAAAAAGTGAGCAGGAGCTAAAAGCAGCCCCTGGGTATCCAGCATTTACCAGGGACCAGGAGCTAAAAGCAGCCCCTGGGTATCCCGCATTACCCAGGGACCAGGAGCTAAAAGCAGCCCCTGGGTATCCAGCATTAACCCGTGACCAGGACCTAAAAGCAGCCCCTGGGTATCCAGCATTAACCTGTGACCAGGAGCTTAAAGCAGCCCCTGGATATCCAGCATTAACCAGTGACCAGGAGCTTAAAGCAGCCCCTGGGTATCCAGCATTAACCAGTGACCAGGAGCTTAAAGCCGCTGCTGGTTTCCAGCATTAACCAGTGAGCAGGAGCTAAAAGCAGCCCCTGGGTATCCAGCATTAACCAGAGAACAAGAGCTTAAAGCAGCCCCTGGTTATCCAGCACTAACCAGTGACCAGGAGCTTAAAGCAGCCCCTGGTTATCCAGCATTAACCAGTGACCAGGAGCCACCACTGGGGAACTATGAGCTAAAGGCAGCCCCTGGGTATCCAGCATTAACCAGTGGCCAGGAGCTGCCACTGGGGAACTAGGAGCTAAAGGCAGCCCCTGGGTATCCAGCATTAACCAGTGGCCGGGAACAACCACTGGGGAACTAGGCGCTAAAGGCAGCCCCTGGGTATCCAGCATTAACCAGTGACCAGGAGCTGCCGCTGGGGAACTAGGAGCTAAAGGCAGCCCCTGGGTATCCAGCATTAACCAGTGACCAGGAGCTGCCGCTGGGGAACTAGGAGCTAAAGGCAGCCCCTGGGTATCCAGCATTAACCAGTGACCAGGAGCTGCCACTGGGGAACTAGGAGCTAAAGACAGCTCGTAGGTATCCAGCATTTACCAGTAACCAGGAACTACCACTGGGGAACTAGGAGCTAAAGGCAGCCCCTGGGTATCCAGCATTAACCAGTGACCAGGAGCTAAAGGCACCCCCTGGGTATACAGCATTAACCAGTGAGCAGGAGCTACAAGCATCCCCTGGGTATCCAGCATTAACCAGTGGCCCTCAGCTGCCACTGGGGAACTAGGAGTTAAAGGCAGCTTCTGGGTATCCAGCATTAACCAGTGACCAGGAGCTTAAAGCCGCTGCTGGTTTCCAGCATTAACCAGTGAGCAGGAGCTAAAAGCAGCCCCTGGGTATCCAGCGTTAACCAGAGAACAAGAGCTTAAAGCAGCCCCTGGTTATCCAGCATTAACCAGTGACCAGGAGCTTAAAGCAGCCCCTGGGTATCCCGCATTAACCAGTGACCAGGAGCCACCACTGGGGAACTATGAGCTAAAGGCAGCCCTTGGGTATCCAGCATTAACCAGTGGCCAGGAACAACCACTGGGGAACTAGGCGCTAAAGGCAGGCCCTGGGTATCCAGCATTAACCAGTGGCCGGGAACAACCACTGGGGAACTAGGCGCTAAAGGCAGCCCCTGGGTATCCAGCATTAACCAGTGACCAGGAGCTGCCGCTGGGGAACTAGGAGCTAAAGGCAGCCCCTGGGTATCCAGCATTAACCAGTGACCAGGAGCTGCCGCTGGGGAACTAGGAGCTAAAGGCAGCCCCTGGGTATCCAGTATTAACCAGTGACCAGGAACTACCACTGGGGAACTATGAGCTAAAGGCAGCCCTTGGGTATCCAGCATTAACCAGTGGCCAGGAGCTGCCACTGGGGAACTAGGAGCTAAAGGCAGGCCCTGGGTATCCAGCATTAACCAGTGGCCGGGAACAACCACTGGGGAACTAGGCGCTAAAGGCAGCCCCTGGGTATCCAGCATTAACCAGTGACCAGGAGCTGCCGCTGGGGAACTAGGAGCTAAAGGCAGCCCCTGGGTATCCAGTATTAACCAGTGACCAGGAGCTGCCACTGGGGAACTAGGAGCTAAAGACAGCTCCTGGGTATCCAGCATTTACCAGTAACCAGGAACTACCACTGGGGAACTAGGAGCTAAAGGCAGCCCCTGGGTATCCAGTATTAACCAGTGACCAGGAGCTGCCACTGGGGAACTAGGAGCTAAAGACAGCTCCTGGGTATCCAGCATTTACCAGTAACCAGGAACTACCACTGGGGAACTAGGAGCTAAAGGCAGCCCCTGGGTGTCCAGCATTAACCAGTGACCGGGAGCTACCACTGGGGAACTAGGAGCTAAAGGCAGCCCCTGGGTATCCAGCATTAACCAGTGACCGGGAGCTACCACTGGGGAACTAGGAGCTAAAGGCACCCCCTGGGTATACAGCATTAACCAGTGAGCAGGAGCTACAAGCATCCCCTGGGTATCCAGCATTAACCAGTGGCCCTCAGCTGCCACTGGGGAACTAGGAGTTAAAGGCAGCTCCTGGGTATCCAGCATTAACCAGTGACCAGGAGCTAGCACTGGCAAACAATGAGCGTGTATATAGGTTCAGCAAATAGAACATCCACATAAGAAGCAAACATATCATCTCATCCATCAATTATGGCCCCTTATGCTTTAAATGTTGTATAGATCATGCCTTATGTTTATTTATAGATTGTCCCAAATGCACAGTGCTACAGTCACATTTGTGGGTTTGTTCTGCATCGGGTGGCCTCGGGAGCCAAAAGTGACTCCTGGTAGCTGTTGGTGTTAAGCTAATCAGACTCCTCTGGGCTACACCAGGAGCTAAATAACTCACAGCTCCCTTCAATTTCCAACCCTGCACACAGGACATACATAAACCTGCTACACACTCATACGCCATACACTCCAATACCATACACCCACAGACCAGACAATCATAATCCCCCACATATACCAGACACTTGCACACCATTCCAACACTATTTAATCATATGTAAAAGCCATATGCCATAGCATTATAGACTATACAGTCATACATCACACATGCATATGCCATACACACCAAACATGCACACAAGCAACATATGCTCACATGCCCTATCTAATTCAGTCATACGCCACATACTCACAAGCCAACGACATGCACTTACTCAGCAAACACTCATATGATATATGACTTACTCTTCACAAAAACACTGACATAAAGTAGATTTTCTTTTTTTTTTTTTAAACCGTTAATGATACTCTATCAAAACCTCAAGTCTGCAAACAGGAGAAAAAAGCCTTAAGCCAAATAACTTTACTACATGCCACTGAAAACTCACCAATGCTACAGAAAGTCTAAAAACTAGCTCCAAACCACTAACTGGCCACCCTTATCTCTACTTCAGATATTGGGAAGGTTCTTCAACAGCATATGTACGCTTTGTGTAAAGGTTAGATTTGTAGAGTTATGGAGCGAGTGTTTATACTTCAACGGTTATGGTTGAATTTATAGTGCTATAGAGCGAGAATTTGTACCATACCCTTATTATGCCACTTATTGGTAGAGTTTACTTTCTGTTAGATTACCCATAACTTAAAAAAAAGACCTGTTATGTTGTATATGTCAAACACTCTGTAGTTGATGTTATTAATTGTTCATGACCTCATCATATACTTAGGATAATAGGTTGCATTTTCCTTCACCAAATGTTGCCATCTCACAAAGTACGTTTTGGAGGTATCGCCTCAATATTGAGCGTGTTGTTATTTTGTGTATACGTTATGTTTGTTTTCTGTCTTATGTTTCTGTCCCTTATTCTGCATGAGACATGTTCCTATTGTTTTTCTACTTACTTGGGTCATATTCGTCTTTATTTACCCTCCCACATTTCTGAAACAATGGTCGTTTAGGTCTATCTCCAATGTGCCAGTGAAATGCTGGTGTCATAGCATGTCCAACCAGCCTGTGGGATGGTTTCATGCAAGCTCTCACCTGTGCAGTGGGAGCAGTCCCATGCGTAGCAGCCAACCGTGGTCCTGATAGTGCAGCGGCACGCACATGTCTCCACAGTGGTTGCAGCTGTGGTCAATAATGTGGTAGAAGCTGTGGTCAGTACTGTGGTGGAAGCTGTGGTCGGTACTGTGGTAGAAGCTGTGGTCGGTACTGTGATGGAAGCTGTGGTCGGTACTGTGGTAGAAGCTGTGGTAGGGGCTGTTGTAGAAGCTGTAGTTGGTACTGTGGTAGAAGCTGTGGTAGGGGCTGTTGTAGAAGCTGTAGTCGGTACTGTGGTAGAAACTGTGGCAGGGGTTGTTGTAGCAGGTGTGGTTGGTGCTGCTGGAAGTCAAAGACAGAGTTACAAATTAGCAGACATGTCACAGTTGCTGCTTGCACACATTTAGAAGCAGGTGAATCAGTTATAAACAGCCCTTTCATGTGGGCACCCCTTTACACCCACATACCCAATGCATAACAAAAAAGCCACCTGTAGGCCTTGTTAATACCACATTTTCAGAAACGGACTCATGGATTAGGCTCTATTTCATCTATTTTTATTTCATTGATGAGGTAATGGGTGTTGGGTTCTGTACAGAGACATCCACAGAAGTCCAAAGATAAAAGCGGTGCAAATGTCCACTTTACTCTGCATGTCTTTTTACCACCTCTGAACTGGAAGTGGCATTGTCTTTATGCCAGCCAGAGTTCAGGGGTGAGCATTTTCCTTTGAGGGTTTTCCCAGTGAAAAAGTGAATGTAAAAACTGTCTAGGTTTACCACACACTCAGACATGAATATATGGAAATGTTTATACACATACAATTGTGCAATCATAAGGCAGTAAGGACAAAGATTGCGGGCCATTACCGCATAAGGTAATGCCCCCACGGCCCACACCCTGCGTTTCGCAGCCAGTAAACATTTTTTTTTAAAATGTGCCTCCTCGGACAGGAACATGTAGTCTGTTTTCTCTTTCTGTGGCAGCCATAGTAAACAAACAAAATGGGCACCATAGAACAGGAGAAAGGACTACACGTAGTCTCTTCTCTCTTTCCATGTCAGCCATTATAAATAATGGAGAAAAAGGTAAATTAAAAAAATGCCTGCCATGAAACAGGGAGATGGGACTACGTGTAGTTCCTCCTACCTTTCAATGGCAGACCAAGCGCATTTTTTGGGGAGTCGAAAGAATGAAGGGGACCAGCGTGAGTTCACCTCTGCGATGTGAGCGGCAATACTATACAGTAAGATCAGAAAAGGACCAATCAGTGAATAGAACACATATGGCCTAATTCACAGAAGTGTTTTATAATGGCAAAATCCCATTGGAAAACGCTCTGTGAATTATGCAGACTGTAGTTACAGGGTGCCGGGTACCAATAGGCAAAAGTGCAGCCTTCTAAAATGTTCAAAATACAACATAGTCCAAAGGGCCATTTCAGAACTTCAAAAGCTTTCTCCGCTCCACACTCCCAGGAATACCCCTGGAAGGATTCTGCATCTTCAAACAGTAAAGTCGTTTAGAGCCCTCATCAGAGGAGTTTTACCCGAAGTAAACACTGTTCTTCCTCAGCTGATGAAAGTTCAGGTCATTCCATCACATCTGCACTCTTCCAGGGGCAGGAGAAGCCAGAAATACTACAAATCTCGATTGCTCCACCGAGGTTTTCTTCAAATCACATTTTTTAGGCCTGCAAATAACTCACTCGGAGTAATCTACTCAAAAGTCCCATATCATGCTTCAACGCTTTGACTTTGATGCTGAGTACTAGACATCTGGGTGTCATCCTCACCATCAATAACGAACTGGTCCAAATGTTAGAAAAGATTGTGTAAATGGGGCAATCAATTGGCAACCAGAAGGCCAGCATATGATTTCAGAGTGCCCGGGGAATATTCCTCAACCAGCCCCTGCTCGCCATGTCTTATCCTGACAAGTGGCGAGCACAATGCAGGTTTTATGAAGTTATGTCCTCGTGGGGGAAGAGTTAACTAGATAACTAGTGAATGTCTGAGTTTTTGAGTGTTTCACTGTAACTAGACCTTCGCTATACAGTTAAGGTGAAACCTCGTTTCCACTGATTTAATGAAATGTATTTTGCTTAACCAAATATTACTCATTTAATGTATCTAGAAAAATGGCCAACAATTGTTTCTGGCCTGGGCCCAAAATGGGAAGATTTGGTGCAAACTCATCCAAGATTTCAAAGTTTTAAAGCATTGTAGTAAGAGTTGTTTTGCACATTTTGCAATGTTTTTCCCCATAGGTGAAAATCTGTATTGACATATAATTCAGCAACTTTTTAACTTAGATAGTAACATATTGAATTGTTGCAAAAGCTTTTTGATGTAGGATTTGTTTATATTCTGACCCCCTTCTGCTATGCCCTCATAACACATCAAGGCCATATTTACTTTTTCATTTTATTGTTAATAATACCATTGCGCTCGCACACAGCATATAGTTTATGGGGTCTCGCAAAATAGCATTTCTAGTAACGTTTGATCCCCTCCAAGGAAACGCTTGAAAAATTGACAGAGCGAACTTGGGAGGCACTCACCAATGGATGCTACATTTCAGAACCTTTCATGGGCTGCGGCATAGATTTTTTTTAAACATGTTCTTTCGATTGATTTTTTAACCCCTTACCATGGCTTCCTTGCAGCTATTTTTGCCTTTGTGTTTTCACTGCGCCGTTTTTGTCGAGTTCAAAAAAATAAAAAAATAAACGTATTGTGTGTTTGGGATGGGGGGGGTTAAAGGGGTGGCTGGCAGGGTGAGGTGGGGGGGGTGGTATAGAGGGGCTTCGCGGGAAACCCCCCACACAAAGAAATGCTACAAAAATAGCTGGGGTGAAAACACCACAGCACAAATGCCAATGGCAAAAATGTAGTTGCGAGGAAAACACGGGAACCCATTTTGAACACATTTTAATGTGGGTGTTTGCTTTAGGGGAAACAAATGTTTTTGGCCAAATATCTCAAAATTCTTTTTTTTTGGATTTTGGTGTATTTTGCGGTGCACCTACATCTTATCGGATCTTGTGTCCTAAAAAAAATGTTTTAATAATCGAACTGGTCATTTTTGAGATACTTGCATTTTATGATTTGACTATATGTCATGCCTGTGTAGAATGAAGGCGCACCTTCTATACAAGCTGTACATGTACGTGAAGATGTACATTTTCAAAATGTCGACTTCCATATGTGTGAAAACTTACACCAAAGTCTGCACTGGTGCAGAATGCAGCAAAGAGTCCATCTCCCTCCACCCCCTCCACCCCCTTTAACACTGGAATGCCCAAGACCTCGTCAAATAAAACCAACCCCCAGTTTTCCAATGGCACTTTTCACTACTCACGGGAATGTCCACTTTAATAGTGAATGATACAGTGCTCCTTTACCGAACTACCTTTGTTGCCAGAAATTGTAACTGGCACATTTGTATGTGTTCTGTTGCACCAGTTAACTTGCACCCAGAACTTATACTTTTGTATTCCTAATTGATATAATCCACGTTGTGACTTTCAAATATCACCTCCAATTTTTCTCCTGTTCTCCTTGTTCTTAAAAATGCTTCCTTATAACGTTTCCTTAAAATGGATTAAAAAAAATAAAAGTGCAGTAAACATCATGTAACGTCTCTTTTGTGTTCCAAAAGTGCTGTCATTTATCACATGCCAAATACACATTACTTTTAATGGCAACTTATTGTTCTTCCTGCAAATGCTTTTACTCATGTTTTCTGCACATGTAACAAAATACATGAAATGTTCATTACAACACTTCAGGTATTGTCAAACACGTGCAGATTGCATGAGTGAGAACACGTTTCCCATTTATTAGCACAGAGCAACTAGGCTTAAAATGGTGCCATGTTGCTCTGTGCCAATGAAGCAGTATGCACGCTCTAGTGTTCCTAGAACCCACGCGCACTGCGACAAAACAAATGCAGGGGCTGCAAACTCGGGAAAACCAATATTACGAGCCTGCATACCTCGGAATACTAATGGCACTAACCGCCTCACTGGCGGGCCATTACCGCCTTACGGTAATGCCCACGGGGCCACCGTTAAGGCAGGTCCTGGGGCATTAACATAGGTGGTAATGGCCCGCCAGCAAGTTGAGTTATTTAGAGAAGATGCGCCCCCTTTGCCAAGATGGCAAGCTACAGAAATGTGGAGGGGTCGTGGGAGAGGACGTGGGCATGGGCGACCTTTGCCAGCAGGAAGAAAGACCCAAAGTGAACGACGTGGCAAGACTTTCTTCTCAAACCAGACTAACTCACTATGGACATCGAGCAAAGAAATAAGGCCCTCGCCTAAAGTTCAAGTCGTCCATCTTTGATGCACAAACGAGAGGAGGCATTTGTGCGCTCAACTATGGGGTGAAGCAATGGCAGTGCGATTTCTGAAACTAGTAGAGTGCCCCTAAGATTGACAGGTAAATTAGCAACCTTGAGGGGGTAGCCTTGGTTTTGCAAAGTCTCTATTGATGGGGAGCTGATGAGGGTTTGATGGTCCCCACAGGACTGAGTACAGTGTCTGGTAGGACATGGAAGCAGGCTCACCGGAGTAACCATAGTGACGGGTAACTATGAAGAGGTGGTCCTTCTGTTAGGTGTCATGTGCTAGCACTCTATGGATTGCGGTTCTTATGGTAGAGGCTAACTAGCGGATGTTGTGCTTGGTTTTCAAGTGGGTGTGGTGTCAGTGGACACCCGGTGTAGGTTGTGGAAGTTTAACTATGTTGAGTTGAGAATTGTTTTTTAAGGGTCAGTAAGGAGGAACACACATGTGAAATTCCAATTGTGATGACTGTGTATTGATTACATAATTGTGTCCTTTTCCTTGTACCTTTTCTGGACCGGCTGTTGGTTCGTATTTGTATTGTCATTTGATTTGGTGATATATATGTATGTTAATCTTACCAATGAAACTGCGATCTATCTTTTTCATGCGTGGCACCATTATGAATGTTATTGTAGCCCTGAAGAGGACCTCGGGAGGAGGTTGAAACACGTGTTGGCAGCAAACCATTAACAAATAATTATATGAACAACATTCGAGTTAACTTCCATGTAGCTTCAGAAGCTTTTTTAGGGTGTGGCACATCTGGACTGTTGCATTTTTGGTGGTGTAATTTGAATAGTGACATTGGGGTAGGGGCCACTTTACAGACCGGTGCTTGCCTCCTTACACCTGTGGAGGCTGCTTTGTTGGTTCTAGTTGGGTAGGAGGTGGCTCAGTGGAGGGCGTGCCCATACTTTGCATACAGTGGAATATGTACTGTGTATTAAATCAATCATGTTTGCCATGCAGTCCATCTCAGGGGGCGCAGGCTGTGTGCTTTCTGCAACATGTGCTTAGCATTTGGGTATCGATGAAGTGTTCGCAGCGCTAGCATCAAGGCCAAGCTGCGTTAGCCAGGACCACTCCACATCTTGGGATTGGTTACTTTCCAGATCCACAAGGATGTGGCCACGTGACAATACATTACCAGGCCACGCGGTGAGACAATATGCGCAAGCCTACGCAGCGGCTATAACTCACGGCTCACTCCATGCTAAGAATTCATGCATTGAACACTGAATGAGGTCATGCCTATAGAACTCGTGTACAATGCTGCACACTGTCCGCTGCTACGTACACCACACTTTATGTGGCAATCTGCCCTGTCATCAACCTCAAGCTCTCTGAAATAAGTATTGTGCACTTTATATTCTGTGACTCGTCCATCTACCTGATATGTTAGTATAACACTGTGTAGTGCAGCATTAGAGCTTTGCCTTGCCACCCCTAGATTCAATCTAAAAAGAGCTGACGGAGCGAGCTTCCCTGGTCTAGCCGCCAAACAGTGGCATGCCCTCCCTCTCAGCATCAGAACGGAACCCTCATTCTGGACCTTTAGAGCCAAAGTAAAGAGCTGGCTCTTCGATAAGAAACACTAACGGCCACTAACGGCCGGCTAACACGCCCTCAAACGTTTGTGTGTGCTCAATCTCTCTATATATCTCTCTGTAATACTGGCAGCCTGGTACTGTCGCCTAAACTGTAACCTCCGGCGATTAGTCCTCTGACATACTGGCTTTCTTTCCTGTATTGTTTCAACCGTTGACTTGCCTGTAACCATTAGTCGACCTGCACTTATTGTTTGTGGTTGTTGTAAATTCCTCTATATGCCTGTAACATTCGCTCAAGTTCTGGCACCCAGTAACCTCAGGGTTCGGTACGCATTGCATACAAATAAATAAACTAAACTAAACTAAACCAGCTGTCATGCACTTTGCACTTTAATGGAATGGGTGACCCTTATTTTCGGCAGGCTCGCACCTTGTAAAACTCCCAGCAAGCGTTGGCAACCATGTATTCCATTGTTCCCTGAGATGCTTAGTGCCTACATGATTATGATGCTGTAAACTGTAGAGACCGTTAAGCACTTTGCACTTTATTAGGTTACCAGCTGCTATGCACTTTGCACTTTAGTGGATTGGAGGACCCCTCTATATTTTTGGAAGGCATACCTTGTGCTCTCATTATGTCACATACTTTCCATCGTTCCATGTTATGCTACGCAGAGTGTGTTTGCAACCATGTGGTTGGTAGGGAGACCAGCTGTTTGCAGTTTGCACCTTTAGATGATCAGCTGCTATGCACTTTGCACTTTAGTAGGGTCAACCATGCGGTTAGCAGGTATACCAGCTGTTAGCCTTATGCAGCTGAAATGACTAGCTGCTATGCACTTTGCAGTTTAGTAGGTTTGGGCGACCCTTGCATGTTATTGGGAGCTTTGCATCTTTAGTTAGATTGGGGCGTGTCGTGCATTACTTGCAACACTGTCTTATGTCAAGTTGAATCTGACTGCCTCTCAGTGTCTGCCGAAGAGTCTATCGCTGTGCTCAGAAGTTAGGCTCTGTGTAAGCATTTGCATTGTGTTCATTTCACGCCCAGCTGTACAAACAATAAGGACATTCTGTAAAGCATTGTGTTGCTGTTTTGCTTTCTCTTCCAGGGGTGCTCAGAGATTGACAGGGTATAGTTTAGTTTAACTCCTCACCCTATTGTGGCAACCCCAGAATTATGACATCCCACGCCCCCCCCATTTACTCCCCTCTCTCATTACCCCCCCCACCTGCACCCCACATTTGACCAATAATAGGACTACTCGGGCAGCTCACTGGTGCGCCACTCTCCAGAACCCCATCAATATACACCTGCCCCCCAGCACATATGACAACTCAACCCGCCCACCCAAACTCACCAAGGGGTGTTGCTAGGTCTGGAAAAGATCTGGAGATACACTAATGCCGGGACTCCTGGGACTCGGGGCTAGCTAGTCTTTTGGTCGTAGATCCGGAGCGTCTGTTTGGGGCTACAACCAAAAGACCCGGGGCTATAGCGCCTCTCAGCCCCCCCAGCAACCCCTCCCTCTACCCCTCCTGCCCACTCCCACACCTCAACAGGAAAAAGGCAGCTCCGGGAGCTCGCTGCCGCACCTCCCTTCCGAGCCCTGTCATTGCCTACATCTAGCACCATAACGCACCCCACGGCGAACCCACCCTTTGCCCTTCTCACGGCTTTGTTGCACCTCCACTCTGATTCCACCTCTCTGCCCTCTGCCCTCTGCCCTACCTGCTAAGACACTAAACTCACGCTTTCCCTCCCTCATCACAGTACGAGCTACCCTGGCCAACATAGCACTGTCAACGAACCCTCCTACTCTCTCCCACACTCCTTTGCCCGGCAAGGGACCCACAACTTGCAACGTCTGGGCTAGGGAGGATAACTCAGCAGCAACGTGCTCGCCTTGGAAGCAAGACGGCACAGGGAAACACAGGTTCGATTCCGGGGTCCACGCTTAAAAGCTTCTGGCTAATAAGCGTGTTATAAATAACCTATCATATCATTTTTAGACTATCTCAATACACTCCTCTCCCCACCTCCTCCCTAGAGTCCCCCGGAACCCTCTCCCTATTCTTCCCAGCCTCACCCCAACTGCCAACCCTGTCCTTGCCTTTTTCACCTCCCCTCCCAAACCCCATCCCTGTCCAACATCCCTCTCAACCTCCTACCTCTGAACATCCCACATTTTGCCTCCCAAATCCTCGCTTCCTCACCCCAACCAAACCCCTCCACCTCTGCCTAATCCCACCATTCACCAGTATTGACTCAGCTATCCTGCTTACTAATTAACACTGGATCAATGTCCTAAAATAAACACACCATCTTTGACCTAACATCCACTGAAAACCCAGGCATCCAATTCATCATTGAAACCTGGTCCACCAATGACTTCAATCCCATCACAATGAGGCCTTCCCACCCAGCTACTCCCTGCTTGTACATAACAAGCCCAGCAGAGTGGGGGGCCTAGCCATCCTCCACAAGCAACACCTTTCAGTAATGTCCACTGAGATCCTGCCTTGCGGCACTGAATGCAAACCTCTTCTCCCAAAGTTCCCCTCCTTCACCCACAGCTTCCGTTTTAGGCCACCCATCTGCAACCAGAATTTCGCGGACTCACTCTCAACCACACTGATCCAGCACCCTTGGCTCACGTTGCTTGGAAATTTTAACATCTGGTTTGGTGTTCCTGCTGACCCAATGACCCGCTCCGTCACCAGCAATCTGGAAGCTCTCTGCCTGATTTCCCACCCTATACACATTGCAGGGGGCACGCTCGAGGCACTATGCTGCACATCAGACCTAATCTTGCCGCTCCCGCCTCACCTCTCATCTGGACTGATCACCACGCTATACTCTTCTTGCTTCGGCACCCCTCCCCCACCATACACGTTCCAGCAAACATCTCCTCAATTACCCCCACCACCCTCCCTCTCTGGAATAAAACCATACTATTTTATTTATTTATTAATTATTCATTTGTTAGGCGCTTTTGCAACAAGTAAATAGTGTTTCAAAGCGCCCATATGGCAACAGGGAGGGAACATGGGATTGAAAACGAAATATACACTGGAGGATGGAGACAAACATACTAGGCCTTGTTAGTATTCAGAACGTGCAGGTGCAGAGAGAGAAGAGGGGAAGAGGGCGTGGGGTGTAAGTGCTGGAGTGTCTGTGCTTGTGGGTGAGCAGCAGATGTAAGTGCCAAGTATAATAAGTTGTAGGGAGCAATGAGCTGCAACAGTGTGTAAGTGCAGGCTTACAGTGGCGTAGGCCAGTGGGTGCAGAGGCAAGTGCTGTGTGTAGGCAGTAGCTGGGGCAATTGGGTGTGGGAGGCCAGGGCCCTGAAGACACTTAAGGGCCCTGGTCACCAATCACAGTGACTTTGAAGTTAGCAGAGGATGGAGGAAGGGAAGGAGGAAGTGAAAAGAAAAGTATTGATGAGCTTCTGGAACTTGAGGTGGTCCGGCTCAAGACGAAGTGGGAGGCAGTTCCACAAGAGCGGGCCAGCTGAGGAAAGAGATCAGCCTCCATCCCTCTGTTTAGCAAAATGCTTCACACACACAGAGTTGGTACCAGAGGAACGCAGAGGTCTAGAGGGAGAATATTCAGTGAAAGTAAGTTACAGATACCGTGGTCCCTGGCCCGAGACAGCCTTGAGGATGATGCAGAGGGATTTGAATTTGATCCTTGCAGCAATCGGGAGCCAGTGGAGACTTTGTAGGGCAGGAGAGATGCGGTCCCTGGGCTTGAGGCCAAGGATAAGTCTTGCTGCCCTATTCTGGATTAGCTGGAGGGGGCAGAGAGAGGAAGAGGATAGATTGAACAGTAGGATATTGCAGTAGTACAGCCTAGAGAGAACCAGGGCTTGGGGGGTAACATTGAGTTCTGGGGGAAGTGAGAAAAGGAGAATTCCTTTGAGAAGGAAGAGTTGAAAGTTGGACTTCTTGGTAACGTGCTGGATGTGAGTGAGGAAGGAGAGAGAAGACTTAAAGATAATTCCAAGGTTTCTGGCTTCGGATGAAGGAGAAGGAGGAAAGCCCATAGAGGATGACCAGAGGGAGGAGAAGAAAGAGAGAGCAGGAATCCCAATAGGAAGGATCTCAGTCTTGCTGGCATTGAGGCTGAGATCATTGGAAGTGCACCAGGCCTGGATGGCAGAGAGGCAGTGCCGGATGATGAACTCACTCTTCCTGATTTTTCTTGAAAGGAAGGGCACCCCTCCATTGACCACCTCGACCATTGGCTCGCCAAAGCTCTGACACCCCTCACACTGACTCATTACCCCTCCCAACGATTGGGCCCACTCCCCAAGTGGTGCAATCCTTCCCTCAAAGCTGTCAAAACCCTCAAGCATCATTTTGAGTGAACTTTGCGGACCAACAGCACTCCACAAAACAAAATGGACTATTCAAGACTGAACAGGGTATTCCTGTCCGGAATCAAGAAAGCCAAAAAAACACTATGCAAGGAACTTCACAAAACGGTAGGTGAATTCAAGTCCCCTAGCTGTCTTGTTAGAACTGATATAATATTGTTTCGTCCTCATTGTATATGTTGGCCTATGCCCAGTCGCTTTGCGAGGAAATCCGTATTGCAAGGTCGTGACCTTAAGTGAATCGAGCCTCCATTTTAGGTTAGAACCGCCATTTTAGTTTATTGTACAAAGTCACCCTGTAGTCTAAAATGGCCACCTCGTGTGCTCTTGTTCTTGCTTTAACCTCTTCAACCTCTGTAGGAGAGTTAATGTCCAAACTGCCTGCAGGCTACATGTTAGGGTCATGTAGACCTTGTCCTTTGTTGACCTCGGGATCAGGGGATTACTTGAATCGGGATGTTAACCTACAAGTATACAAGAACAGTAATGCTATCCAAATATGATATGCGAAACATTTGTTTGATCTGTATTAAAACGATACGTAAAGAGTGTAATGTTAAATTAAAGAATAATAGAGTGTGTTAGTAAATGTATTCAAAAGTAAACCACATACACGAGATATGTAAATTAGGAAAGTGAACCTGGCGCGACCCTAGCCCAATGTATTATTAACTTGTAAGAGGCTGAACATCATTATAACAAACTGTATAAACACGCTGATGTCCAGCTAGCAAATTCTGCTCACTGCTCACATTGAACCCTGCTGGTGGTCTCTGTGATGCATTGACAGCCAAATAGCTATTTGTGCACTTTGTTGAATACTGTTCAGTTTTGCAATAAAGATTCTGGGAATCTTTACAAGCCCGTGTCGGTGTATTTTCCTTTGCTTGGTGTAAAAGCCTTAATATTGTATTTTTTCTGATTCCACAGTCTAACCCCCCCTTACCATAAAACACAAGCATTCGGCGCCGAACTATCCAAGCACTTCCATAACCGTGTTCTTGAAAGACAGTGTACCATCAATACAAAATGAGTTATGATCTCTCCCTCTACCCCCTGCCCTTTATCAAACCCATCCCTTTCCCCACCCACCCTACCAGCCCTCTCTTCGTTTACACCTATTTCCCAGGTGGTTTTCTGCCACGTACTAGCACTTAGCTGACCTTCAGGCTCCCTAGGAGACCCTTGCCCACCCTGTTTCCTAAAAATGATCTTTACCACCACCTGTGCAGGTAGCTTCGCCCACTGCATAATCGATAACTCTCTCTTATCTGGAATCTTCCCAGAGGCCTTTAAAATTTCTCATATCAAACCGCTAATCAAAAAATCCATCCTGGACACCCTCTCACCATCAAGCTACCACCCAATCTCCAACACTTGTTTTTTTGCTAAACTAATCGGCCACTCTGCATACAAGCAACCTGGCCTCTTTACAGATGCCGATAGGCTCCTCGACCCATCCCCATAGGGGTTCCACCCCTCTGTGGAACAGAATCCTCCCCTGTCTCTATCTGGGCCCTGACACACCTGGCCCACAATCAATAATGCAATGTACTATATGCAATGACAAAGACCTCTCTCAGTTTATCCATAAAGTTCAGGAGATGTGGAGAGCGGAGACGGGTGGTTCATGGGAACAGTCAATCCCCTTCTTCTACTTTATTGTTAAAAAAGGGCCTGCCAATGAGGTACAAAAAACCTTAGACAAAATTGTGGGTATCGAGGCGAAGGGGTGGGTTGAAATACAGAGCACAATAGTATACCACTGTAAGAGGATAAAAGAGCATGACAAGGAAACGGCCCAGAGGCAGCAAGCAGACGAGTTGAAACTTGTACAAAATAAATCAGCTACCATTGCCTTGGAGGTGTCAGTGTCCACACCAGTGGAGACAGAGGTAGCAGGGAACAGCCAAGAATTTGCAAGCACCAGAATAGCTGTGGTTTGGTGAGAAGGAGGGCAAGGACAGTGTGGCGGGGGTCCACAGTACCCTGGCCCACAGTGGTAACAAGGAAGACAGCAGCGAGGAAGAGGTGTGTTCTGAGGAGCAAGGGGAGGAGGTTTTGGAGGAATGGGGCCCAGAGAGGGAGGAATGAGGCCTTCACAATGTTGGAACTGCGGGAAGTGGGGTCACTTCTCAAGAGAATGCAGGAGCAGACAAGGGTGTGGGATAGAACTACGGGCCATCACCTCTGGGTCATACCCTATGAGATACACGAGGCCTACACCCAGCTACCCCTGCAGATACCTGTAACACCAGCACAACTGGAACAAACAGTTCAACAGCACGCACCCCAGCACACCTACCAGCAGGGAGGTGGCACCACCCTGTTCAGTGGAGCCCCAAATGGTATGGTCGCCCCCTTTCGGGGGGAGCAGCTATGGTGGGGGATACTTCTTTTCATTTCCAGGGACAAATACATATCTTGAGTAGGACAGCCCACAGAGAACTCTTGCGTGTCCAGTCCTATCAATGACCCTCAACCGTGAAGAGTAACCCTTGGTGGGGGCAGAGATAAGAAACAAACAATTCATTTTTATGGTTGTTAGGAAAGATTTCTTAATACTGGGTAATTTTCCTTCCATGTGGCAATCCCTAAAGTTTTTGCTGTTGTTTTCACCATGATCTAGACTTTGCCAGAGAAGTGCAGCCTTCTGCCGCACTCCTCTGGGCTTTTGCTCCATTCTTATAGGGAAACTGACATGCCCTTAAGACAGTTAGTACCGGGAAACGTTGTTTTCCGTAGTTTCTTTATCATGTTGCAGCTTTCGCGCAACATGGCACAAGAGGGCAGTGTAAGCTAAGTTACTGCTCTCTTGGGTCTCTAGTCTTCTACAGGCCCTAGATACTCTCTTTGGATTGTAAATGAACGGTGCAAGTGAATCACAGACGGGATTGGTGGCAGCGATTGCTTCTTGTGTTTTTGAGCTCCTTTTGGCGTTTTAAGCGCGTTTCTCGCGCTTAGCCCAAAATGGTGGCCTGGCTCCCAAAATGGCCAGACCACGAGGCTCTTTGTCCTGTCCGCTGACCGTTTTGCGCCCTTCACCTCCCCCAGGTCGAGCCGACCCGGGGCCTTCCTTATTTGGGCATGTACTTTCCCACGAAACACAGATGCTTTCGCGGGCTTCTACAGGCCTTGTGTGTGCCTCCAGGATGTGGGCTGGGATGTCTGGTCCCAATACGCATTCTGGGTGCCAGAGAGTCTAGTGTGGTATGACTGCCTGGGACCACCGTGGTCCGTGATAGGTCCACGTATGGTGTGAGTATTTTATGAGCGGATCTCCCATTGGGTCCCCTCCGTTTTGGCGCGAAGGGAACCGTGGATAAGAAGGGGCTGGAAACACCACTACCATGTCCATCTCCTGAGTTCTCACGAACAAAGGAATACAGGAGCCAAGTATCCTGCAACCACGAGGCTGAACCGAGGAATCGCTGGTGACCCGCTGAAGGACTGCTCCTCTGCACTGCTGTCGCTTTGTGAAACCCTTTCTACCTCTGATCGAACGAGAAGGCCTGTACTGGTACTTCGACCCCTTGGAATAGTGGGAACAACTATTCTCGGCATCTTCACCATCTCCTGCACGTAAGCCTTTGGAAGTGTCTCTGGGCCATCCAGCAGACTGACCAGCCTACCCAGGAGTCTTGCTCTGTAACCGCCATCAGGTTGTGTTGTATTACGAGTGCTTGTCACTCTCACACGATTCGTACACTTGGCATTCCCAGGTCTGAAGTGAGTAGTGTACATTTGGCTGAAATACACACGGCCGCTCCGTTGCCCTGCTGTGGTAACAAACTGTGCGGGTTCACTGCGTTTGGGACATCCTCAACTCAACTTCTGCTGCTGCGGAATCTACACGACACTGAGACGTCCCCTGCTCGTATCTGCACCTGCCAGCACTGAAACTGACGTGGAGAAGCCTGGGTCTGCCTGCATCGGGGACCGGTGAGTAGCATCGCTAGGAACTGGTCGCCCTCCTGCAGTAGCCCATCGCTTTTCCCCGCTGTGTCTAACAGCACGCCTTTCCATACTCGCGCTCTGCTTCTGCCCCCAGTGGAGGCTGCGCTTGAGTCGCGGAGCTCTGCTAATCTTCATTTGTCCATCAAACTAAACTGCCTGATTCCCTCGAAGAGACTCACCTTTTTGCCCGTTGGCACCAGCGTGTGCAGGTACTTTTGAGCACAAGGCTTCACTCTTCGTAGGGCTTGGACTTCCTTTTAGTTAGGTGCCTCTGAAGGCGGACTGGGTCTAATTATTATTCGCACTGCCTGTTTTCCTCCCCATCTAGGTGGTCTACACATTTCGTGCGTCTAACTCGTTAGACTCGTTTGTATTTGTATATATATTGTATTGGTTTTGTATGTGTTGGTTTACTTGAGTTTTATTGTGATTTCTCGCTACGGTCAATGTTACAAAGTCCTTGTAATAAATGTGTATATATTTTTAAAATAACACCTGCTTGGAGTAATTTGTAAGTGTCCTTGCTTTGTGTGCTCATTGCGAGCTTTCAGTCACCCTCACCCCTCCTGAGACCTAGTCTTGACCGCCGCGATCGCTACCCTGATTGGTCTGGCTTGTCCAGAGGTTACCCTGTTCCAAGAAACTAGCCTCCCGGACAGAGTTCAGAAATCCGTCTTAACAAATTGGTGTACAGCGATGGGATACGACTGAAGGTATCCAGTGTTGCGCACGAGCGAACGCATTTCAAGCTATTCCTACCAGGACACGTAGTGAATTGTCATAGTATAACTTTTAAAAGGCCATAGTCCTATCTAACAGTATGGAAACAAATACCTTGTTAACTTTAAATGCTTTTAAATCCGAAACATTGAAAAAGATGTGTGCAGAGAGAGGTGTCTCCTCTCAAGGCACCAAAATGGATATGATCCAAAGAATCGTGGCGTGGCAAGAAGCGCAGCTTGACGCTATAACTTCTGAGGACAGTGTGGAAGGAGGTGGGGCTGCTCTCACTGGTAGAACCGACGGTTCTGCCGCTGCTCTGGCCCACCGCGACCACGAGGAAAGGGAGGAGGAGATGTCTAATGTTTCCTCTGCCAGTGTCGATGGGGAGGCCATGCTTGAATTCAAGAAGCAAGAGCTGCTGTTTAGGCAGAAGGAGCTTGAGTTCAAAATAACCAAATTAAGAATCGAACAGGCCGAAAAACAGAAAGACAGGGATCACCAGTTGGAACTGGCCAAGCTTCAGGTTGCAAATGGATCCAAGGGTCCTGGACATGGGTCTGGGGCTTCCTCTCATCCAAGGTTTCCTAAGGATCAGCTCAGTGTGTATGAGGAAAAGAATGACATTATGGACTGGCTGAATACGTTTGAGTATGCATGTGAAGTTCAACAAGTTGACAATGCTGATAAGATTGCCTGGTTACTCAGCAGACTGCCCCATTCTGGCTGCAGTGCCAATATGGAAATGTCGAAGGCTGAGCGAGCGGATTTCGCAATGTTAAAGCAAACTCTCATTTTAAAGTTTGGAAAGACTCCTGCCCAATATTTAAAATGATTCCGAGAGTATAAGAAAAAAGAAGGTGGTACTTGGGTATCTTATGTAACTGAATCCTTAAAAAACTTGACTGGCTGGGTCGAAGGTTATAAGGTTTCTTCCTTTGAAGGCATGTTAAGTCTTGTCATGCTGGAACATATTTTTGCATCTTCTTCCCTGGAGCTTAAGCAGCATTTGGCCGATTCGAAGGAGATAGATCCTAAGAAGCTTGCCATTGCCGCAGATTTATGGGTGTCACATCGAGTGTCCCATAAAGACAAGACTCATCCTGGTAAGCAGGAGGAAGGGAAAAAGTCCAAAGATAAGGAGGGTGGAGAATCTGCTAAATCTTCTTCTCAAAAGGGCCACAAAAAGAAAAATAAGGGTAAGACACAAGAGAACTCACAGGGTAGTGGAGGTCAGCCTCCGAAACAGAACTCTGGTTACAGTAAGCCTCCCTATGCAAACAGACCCAATGGATCTTGTTTTGCTTGTGGAGCAACTGACCACGTGAAGGGGGATCCCCGGTGTAAGGTTAAACCTTTGGGGGTCCACTCCGCTAATCTGGCTTTCTCCTCCTACGAGGAAGAAGAGATTACAGGAGCATCCTTCTCCTCAGACTCCTTCCCCAGTGGGATAGAAGCTGAGGTAGTTTTAGTTTCCCTGCGTTCCTGGGAGCCTAAAGTCGCAGAGGCTTATGCTAGAATTCCAGATAATACCAATCACTACTTTAAAGACAGTGTGCTGATCAATGGAGTGGATACTCCAGCTCTTAGGTATAGTGGGTGCAGTCGAACTGTAGTGGATTCTACCTTGGTAGACTCAGAGGAAGTTGCCAGAGCTACTCTGATGCCCACTAAGTTGGCTGACGGCCCACTCCGTATGTTCCCAGTAATACCTGTAAGTCTTACTTTAAATGGTACAGCAGACAGGATTCCAGTGAGCATTCAGAGAAACGTCCCAGGAAAGGTCTTGTTAGGTAATGATCTCAGAGCTCTAGGGCTCGTAGGAGACACTGCCGAAAGACCCTACACACGGTCTCAAGCACGGGCAGCATTGGCCAAGACCAGTACGCCACCCTAGCCGAAGGGGAAACTCATTGTTTTTCATGGTTTCAAAAATCATCATGTTTTTCAGCTCAGCTGAGACATTTTTTGCTTCACTCTTGTTACCCAGTGTGGAAGCAGTGGCCAATGCAAAATGGTTGCATATTGAATGCTGTGAGCTGGTCCATTTGGCAAATGACACCGAGCATGGGGTCAACACCATAAATGTTGAGCTGCATGCCCTAAGACTGAGGACAATGCAGAACCATTACATCCTCGATATGTTGGCAGTGATGGAAGGAGGTGTGTGCTGAAAAATTAAGTATTCCTGCTGCACATTCATGCCTACTGAAGACGTGGAGAACGGGTCATTATCTCACATAATTGCGGCTGTATATGGTCCAGGAGTTTGAATGAAGAAAGAAGGAGGAATACAAGGAAATTACTGGTTTGATGTCACATTCGATTGGGCCCCATCATGTTTCGGTGCCATTGTGAGGATGCTGGTACCCATCATTGTGTTTGTCTGGGTCATCGTCTGCACCTGTCAAATGGGCCTCCGGTGTTGTGCCAAAACAGCGCCTAATAGTGCAATGATGATGGCGTTAATTGGGGTTTCAAAGGTACCTCAAAATACCACAGATACTGAAATACAAACTGACCACCCCATCCCTCACATGATCCCCATCCCCTATGGAGACTAAGTAGACATTGTATCACACCATTATTGTTCCACCCCCTGATCCAGAAAATTATAAAGGAGTATGGGTGGATCTTGCAAGGGATGGTGGATGTATTTGTATAACATACACACTTCAGAAATATACACGATCAGGGGAGATTCTATGGTCCCTGTGTAGGGCCTGGATACCAAAAAAGGGAACCCTACCATATGACAAGGCTGTGAAATGGGAGAATGAGCGCATGCATGGGGGGAGTTTGTTAATATAGAAGTAATGAAAGGCTGAATGTTGGGAAGAGAGTAAGCCCATTCCACCCCCTAAACGCTTTAAGGTGTGGCAAGCCCAATTGAAAGAACTGTAATATACCAGGGGGCATCCTAAAAGTCCCCATATGATCATAACATTATATGCAAATTAGACATTTAGACATAGGGCACGCATATAAGCAAACGCCATTTTTGTCGATACTAGTAGACATAATTAAAAGCAGAGAGCCTGCACGGCCATGCAGTATTTAGCATATTCAACACAGGCCACGAGCCTGAAGGGGAAATATGAAAAGGCCCAGGTGCTTATGAGAGAGGCCCAAGCCACCAACATAAATCTTTCTTTGTTTTAAGATTGTTGACAATATGTTTGTTCCAAAATGAAAGTGCCCCGCAAGGCCATGAGACAGAGCTGGGCGCCTTGGTGTATGTGTTATCACAGATAGATCAAATCAGGCCTCCGACCCCCACCCAGCAAACCATGGGTTATAGCCTCTACAATTATCCTCGTGCCAAGACCCCTGAATTCCAAGATACCAGTTGACCCCAGACCAATGACCATAGACCAATCAGCCATAAAGATCTGAGAGCATGGCCACCCAACCTTTATCTCATATTGACATGGTTCGTGGTGCGAGGATCAGGGAGGGATCAATTATAGCTTAAAAGTGAGGGTGGCAGGCTTGGGTGCGGATGACGTGATTGGGAGTGAGTGAAGGATGTTTGGGTCTGTTTGACCTCAAGACTCCCCCTGCACCAGTCCCAGAGCCTGCCAGGTGCTCTGCATAATGATAGAGTAGAGTACCCTCAAGACTCCCTCTGTGCCAGTCTGTTAGGGAGAATTTTCCAAATGTGCTAATTCACCTTACCTTTTGAGACCCCCAGCAACTTTGCTGGATTTCTAGGATTTGATTTTTTACCTGGGAAGAGTGTGAGCCTTTTTCTTACCACTCTTCCATGCATTTTGTGTGTGTTTTACTTTTGTGTTCTTTGGTAATGGAGTGTTTAAAGCAAACTCCATTGCATCATCTTTTTCTGTGTGTCACACAGCACCTTCAGTGCAGTGGAACAGGGGTGTCTTTCAGACTCCCCAAGGTTTAAATACCTTCTCTGGGATGGATTACTGTCGCTCAGGGCATGTAAAATTAAATTGGCTTTACTAGTCTCTTTAAATTTACTGACCCAGCACACCCTATCTTCCTATAGAGTGCTGGAGGGGTTGCCTAACTTCCCCTGAGTCAAAACAGTCATGTAACAGTCAAATTGTACCTTTTCCTATTTTAAATTGCTGGTGGCAGTGGTTTAGATCAACTACCGTGATTTTTCGTGACCGCTAACAACGGTAGCTCAAAATCAGGAGTAGCCATGTTTTTCAACATGGCGCCCCAGACCTATCTGTAAAAACAGACTCCGGTCATCTTTTTTCGCCATTTCTTTTAGGAAACGTCCTTTTTGTGTTTGTCTCTGAGCGCCAAACCAGGTTTGGTCCCTTTGTTCGTGCCCTTTGACGGGCTTCTGTACTGAAGCCCTCCTCTGGTGCCAGAGTTCTGGGGTTGACAGGATGTGTGGGAGGTGCCCGAAACTCCCTGTGGTTAGTCTCCTAGGAGACCTGAATGCACTCTGGTGTGATTGGCTGACTGGCTGTCCGGCATGGACAGCCACCCTGCTGTGTGAGTGACAGCCAGACTGGGATGAATGGGGGAAAACCGTTTAAAAGCAGGTCCCTGGGACTTGGAAAGCAGAGTCGACCACTGGAACGAAAGAACCCAAGAGGAGAGGAAGGAAGAGGACTGCTGCAATACCTCGACGACCAGTGAAGCCCTGCTGCAGGTCCAAATTGCCTGAAACTCCAATGACAGAGAAGCCCTTCTAGGTTTACTTCTTCCCTTGAGTTTGGTGGGACCAACCAACTCATAAGCCACCTGGACACCATCCTATTCATGTCGAATTTTCATCAGAGTGCCGTTGAAAACTGGATAGCCAGAGGGAAGGAAACCAAGGTGACTTTAAGGCACTCACACCTTAAACCGACATCTTGCTACAGCTTTTGGCCTCATCCCTGAGCAGTGCAGGAACCTCCCAACGTCCTCCTTCTTGTCCCCATGACTGAAGCTCAGGAACAATGAAATCTGCTCAAACTGCCAGGAACAACTGCCTCAGCTTTCGTCATAGATGGAATTGTGAATATTATCATGTCCCCACTTAGTTAGAACTGTGAAAGTTAGCATGTCCACTCTTAGATGGAATTGTGAAAGTTAGCATGTCCACTCTTAGATGGAATTGTGAAAGTTAGCATGTCCACCCTTAGATGGAATTGTGAATATTATCATGTCCCCACTTAGTTAGAACTGTGAAAGTTAGCATGTCCACTCTTAGATGGAATTGTGAAAGTTAGCATGTCCACTCTTAGATGGAATTGTGAAAGTTAGCATGTCCACCCTTAGATGGAATTGTGAAAGTTAGCATGTCCAATAGCCTCTCTGTGATTCTAGAAATGTGCCCAACAGCCCCCCTGAATTTAGAAGTGTGCCCTGTAGCCTCTCTGTGAATTTAGAAGTACGCCCAATAGCCTCCCGTGGAAAGTTGAATATAGAAGTGTACCCAATAACCTCTCTGTGAATTTAGAAGTCTCTGAAAGGGCATGTAACCCATCATATCTCACCAACACGCTTACTCTCTCCTTACATCACCACTCAAATAGAACACAGAGATACTATGACACCATTCGGTATAGCTGTTCTCATATCAACATTTGCTGCTCACCCCACATCACTCTAAGTAATCACTGCTGGTTACGCACCCCCCAGCGAGGCGTTCTCCTCAGGCCTAACGCAGCCACATCCGATCTGGATGAATCCTGCCAGAACGAACACATACTCCTGACCTCTCAACCACCACACCTACCGCTAGAAAGCAGCTATTACACCGATACCGCACGAGCTGTACACATACCCGGTGCTCACACGCACCTTTTTGACTCTCTCTACTCTCTCTACTGATATGAACTTCGGTTCCCAAGGGCGTTCAACCTACCAGCGCCTTCAGACCATACCAATGGTATATAAGGCGCTATATAAGTGCAAAATAACAATAACAATTTAAAAGGTACTGTGCAAACACGGTCTGGAAATCTTTTTGGCCATCGAGAAAGTGTGTGAAACTTTCCTCAACTACGAAGGCTTGTCCTTCCCTAAAAATTCTTCAACATTTTCACCTAGCTAAATTCTTTAAAAATCTGTGGCAAAGACTTAATCGTTACATACCAGAACTGTGCTATCCTATACAAGAGACTCTGAACCATTGACATTGGCACAGGCCTATTGAGAAGAATTGCTGGTTGTATTTAACTGAAACCCTTTACCCTGCCTATGAATGTATTTGGGCTGTCTATTCTTATAACCTTGACTTTTCCCTTCCTACTTAAATATCTGAGGTGCCATTTTTCTCACACTTCATGTATTATTGTGTGATATTGAGCTGCTTGTGCTAGTGTAATGTTTAATACATGATTGAGTAAAAAAATGTATATTCTTTTACTAAGAAACCTTGAGTAAGTGTCTACTTGAATCACTGTATTGGTGGGTCCTTTGTGTAACTTGTTCTACTGCTCACTTAAACTCTTGAGATGAGTCTGGCTGCTCAGCCATTGCTACTACTTTACTGTGCAGTACATGCTTGTACCAAAGGTGAAATTGTGCTTATACTTGTAGTCCTAATTACCTGTAGTGTTCCCAAAGCGTACTGCAGGTGATTCTGCCTAACACAGTCGCTAAGCCTGCCAGGTGCTTGCATAATGATAGAGTAGAGTGCCCTCGAGACTCCCCCTGTGCCAGTCCCTGAGCCTACCAGGTGCTCTGCATAATGATAGAGTAGAGTGCCCTCAAGACTCCCCCTGTGCCAGTCCCTAAACCTGCCAGGTGCTTTGCGTAACGACAGAGTATAGTGCCCTCAAGACTCCCCCTGTGCCAGTCCCTAAGCCTGCCAGGTGCTTTGTATAATGATAGAGTAGAGTGCCCTCAAGACTCCCCCTGTGCCAGTCCTTGAGCCTGCCAGGTGCTCTGCATAACGATAGAGTAGAGTGCCCTCACGATTCCCTCTGTGCCAGTCCCTAAGCCTGCCAGGTGCTCTGTATATTGATAGAGTAGAGTGCCCTTGAGACTCCCCCTGTGCCAGTCCCGAGCCTGCCAGGTGCTCTGCATAATGATAGAGTAGAGTGCCCTCGAGATTTCCCCTGTGCCAGTCCCGGAGCCTGCCAGGTGCTCTGCATAATGATAGAATAGTATTAATCACCAAAGTTGCTGATTGCTCCTTAGGCCTTGTTTTCCAGGAGACGATGAGCCCAGCAGAACCCACGTGATGGAAGACGGACGGACGGACTGGACTGGGTCCTATGGCCTAGGATCCCCTAAGGAGCAGGCCGACATGTATAGGGTCACACCAACCAGCCACGCAGGTTTCTACTGTATATGATGATGTCATCTATGACACTGTGTCTCCTTATAAGATTCTACTTGTACCCTTTTTGGCAGAATATTCCATGGCAGCAGAGTTCTTTGTTGATGCACCAATTTTTGTAGAAATAAAAACTTGTTATCGTTGCTAGGCTTTCTTTAATTTTTTCCCTAGTGGGTTGTAGTTTTCAGGTGACAGCATAGGGACATGCTTCAGTACCAAACCAATTTACCATGCTTTGCATAGCCAAAGTAACAAGCCACATTAGCATGCTTTGAATAGCCATAGGCAAAGTACCAAATGATGTTACCCTGCTTTGTCTAACCAAAGTACCAAACCAAGTTACCATTCCTTGCATAGCCAATGTAGCAAACCATGTTACACTGCATTGCCTAGCCAAAGAAACAAACATTACCCTGCTTTGCAAAGCTAAATTACCAAACCACGTTACCATGCTTTGTCTAGCCAAAGAAAGAAACCAAGTTGCAATGCCTTGCCTAGGCAAATAACCTATCCAAGTTACCCTGCGTTGCCATGCCAAAGTACTAAACCATTGTGCACTGCTTTGCATAGGCTAAAATGCCAACCCGTGTTACCCTGCTTTGCCTAACCAAAGCATCAAACATATGATCTTGTTTTTGTGAGCCAAAGTAGCAAATCATGTTACCCTGAATTGCCTATCCAAAGTATCAAACCAAGATGGCCTGCTTTGCCAAAGAAAAGTGCCAAACCATGTTACCCTGCTTTGCCCAGCCAAAGCACCAAACCATGTAACCCTTCTTTCCCTAGCCAAAGTACCAAACCAAGTTACGCAGCTTTTCCAAACTAAAGTACCAAACCAACCAACCTTGCTTTGCTGAGCCAAAGTAACAAACCATGTTACACTGCTGTGCTTAGCCAAAATACTAAACCCTATTATCCTGCTTTGCCCAACCAAAATAGCAAGACATGTTACCCTGCTTTGCCTAGTCAAAGTACCAAACCAACTTACCATGTTTCACTTAGTCAAGTACCAAATCAAGATACCCTGCTTTTCCTAACCAAAGCACCAAACCATATTACCCTGCTATGCATAGTCAAACTACTAAACCAACCTACCCTGCTTTGCCTACCCAAAGTACCAAACCAAGTTACCCAGCTTTGCCAAGCCAAAGTACCAAACCAACCTACCCTGCTTTGCTGAGTCAAAGTAACAAGCCCTGTTACCCTGCTTTGCCCAACCAAAGTTTGTTTTGTTTGTTTTAATATTTATAATGCGCGTCAGACCCGAGGCTATCAGGGCGCAACAGGCATCAAGAGGGTTTTTCAGTTTAGGTTATATTGCTGTACAAGATCATACATTTTATAAAATAAGTTGTAGACAGGCAGTATGTACAGAATACAGGGATAAGACAGGCAGGTTGCACAGTACAGCAAAAACACAGTAGACAGTATATACAGTATGTACAGGCGGAACAGGAATTACATTGTATATGTAGTGAGAGGTCAGAGGTCATTTTCCTTGATCCAATGGATGAGGTTGGACCTAAAGCATAGGTAGGGTACGTCCTCCCTCAGTGGCGGAGGGAGGGAGTTCCAGTATTGGGCAGCTTTGACCGGGAAGCTGCTTCCACCAGTCTTCGTATGTTTAAATATGTGCACCGTTAGGAGGTTAGCGTTAGCAGTTCTCGTGGGACCGTTGGAGGGTTGTCTTGTGAATCTGGCTATAAGGTATTGTTGGGCGGCATAGTGGAGACATTTGTGTGTCAGGGAAGCTGTTTTGAGGAGGATTTTGTCTTTCGTGGAAAGTCAGTTATTGGATCTTCTGAAGTCAGAGATGTGGGCTTTCTTAGGAATAATTAGGGCTGCTCTCAAGGCATTGTTTTGTAGAATCTGAATCTTGTTGGTGATGTATTTGTTACTCCCTACATATAAGGCATTACAATAATCCCGTTTGGATAAGACAATGCGCCTCATTACGAGTATTGAGGTTGCCATGCTGCTAAAAGCAGCATGGCTACCTCCATACCGTTGTTCCAGGTCCGGGTCCCGCAAAGGGGGACTTACCGGGCCATTCCGACCTTGGAGGGCTCAGTAAATCCCTTTCACGGGACCCAGACCCGGTACATCCCCATTCCCGTTTGAGCCCCCATAGGGCTCAATGGGCATGGGGCGGATGCTAACAACGGGCCCGTTAATGACGGGCCCGTTGTTAGCATCCTGGACTGCTAGCGGGACCCACTATGGGCGCCTGGTCTGACCAGGTGTTCCTTAGCGGGTCCTGCAGCAGTACTCGTAATAGGGCAGCCCGTAATGAACGGTGCCGGTTCCGTACCGGCACTGTTCATTACGTGGCCGCCTGCCTCCTAATGAGGCCAATGGCTCTTGCTAGGGTGATGCAGTTGTTGGACGAGAGGAACGGCTTGGCTGCTCTGATTAGCTTACAGGTGTAAGCAGTTGATGAGACCATGGAGTTGACTTGTTTTTTAAAGGTTAACATGGAGTCTCGGTAGAATCCAACGGTTTTGACCTCCTTGGCTACTGTAATGTTATTGTCGTCTATTTTGAAATTGGAGTAGTTGTGGCCTAGTTTGTTAAGGTTCGCAGGGGTGCCAAGAAAGAGAAGCTCCGTTTTGTCATCATTCAGGCATAGACCGAGAGAGGCCATCCATGCCTGGATGATGAGGTACACTCTATTCAAAAAGGCCAAATCCTTGTTGTAATCGCCCGTCAACGGGATGAGGATTTGGGTATCATCAGCATAATCAGGTGCTCCTTACCCTCACAGGGATCTATCACCAGACGCTGCAACCTTTCAGCAAATCTACTCTACTATCCAAGCCTGTGTCATTCCAGTTCTCTCCTCTGTCAAAACGCTTGTTGTCCACATAGATGTTACACTATCCATGGACAAGCAAGTGAGCGCCATTGTCTCGGCCTCTGCACTGAGTACTAAACTCATCAATGCTATAAAGCCTTTTGTAACTAAGGACAACTGTCTCTCTATTGCCAGAGCCACCATAGGAGCCAAATTGGACTACTGCAATGCCCTCCTAGCCGGCATCTCCAAGAAAAACATAGCTAGACTCCAAACCACCCAAAACAATGCTCTTAGAGCAGCTCTTAGTATACCCACAAGAGAACACATTACACAAGCAAGTAAAACGTCTCACTGGCTCCAGTCAAAGACCGTATCACTTTCAAAATACTCTCTACCACTCACAAATGCATCAATCTCTCTGCACCTTCATAGCTATCAGATACACTATCCAGAACACATTCAACTAGGCCCAGCAGACTAGGATACACCAACCAACTCACAGTGCCTTGAATTAACAGGGCCAAGGCAGGAGGAACAGGCTTCCCTCATCTTGTCCCCAAGCTATGGAATGCCCTCCCTACCGCCTTCAGAGCCGAAACGTCTCTCATCGCCTTCCAAAAAAATCTAAAAACAACCCTCTTCAACTAGCATCCACCACAGCACACCCACCACAGGTGCCACCCTCCATTACACGTGTTCAAGTCTTGGAGTGCTTGGAGTGCTCGCCTGTGCGCTAACTTGTATTATGTCCTTGTATGCTCCTAGGCCATTTTTTCCATTGTTTTTTTCCACTGTAACTAGCGCATAATGTCCATTGCACTTTTCTGTATGTCTTTCTGTAACTAAGCTGAGTAACCACTGTAACCAGCGCCACGATGCTTACGGGCTCCTGTGCGCTTAACAAATTTGAATAAATAAATAAATAAAAAAATGATAAATAAATGATTAGTGTAGGTGATACCCAGGCCATCTAGATCATCAAAAAGGGGCTTTGTGAAGATGTTGTGAAGATGTTGTGAAGATGTTGTACAGGGTAGGAGACACACAGGAGCCCTGGGGCACACCACAGATGATGGCTATGGGGGCAGCGGCTGCTAAAGGTGAGAAGATGCACATTGTTCTATTGTCAAGGAAGGATTGGATCCATCCTATCGGTTCTTGTGAAAAATGAATGGCAGAGTCCAAGTGGTTCCATAGGTAATTATGGTCCAGTAGGTCGAACATCGCTGAGAGATCAAGCAGCAGCAATAGTGCTGCCTTACCATCGTCTCTCAACGCGTCTATTTGTGGTTGTTTTTGCTAGTGTCAGAGGGATCTTGTCTCCAAATTTGTTCACGTTTGCGTTTTTCTAATCTAATTGCTTTCAAGTGGGGAGAGAACCAGGTATTTACATGTTTTTTGGGTTTGCTCTTTCTAATTTTCAGTGGCGCTATGATGTCTAAGGAAGATAACATTATTTGGTTGTACTCCTATCTGTGTGGTCAGGAAGTGAATTCAAAGTGGGAAGAATCAGGGGAGACAGTTTTTCAGCTGTGATATTTCTTTTCTTTCTGGTGGAGATGGCAGGAGCTATGCTATTGGCAGGTAGGGGAGGTGTAGCCTCAAGGAGAAGGAGATCAGGTGGTGGTCGGACCAGAGCTGCGTGTTATGGAGATAATGGATGTCTGGCAGTTATGCTCTGCTATCCAATCGAGGGTCCTACCTTTAGTGTGGGTCGCACCTGTCACTTTTTGGGTGAACTCCAATCCCTCGAGGGAGTCGTTGATATGCGTGCCGTTGTGATCTAAAGGGTCGTTGAAACATAGGTTGAGATCTCCTAGGAGAAGGCATTGTGAGGAATTCTTAAGGTTGTCAGATAAGGTATTAGTTAAGTCTTCTTCAAAGGAGCCTAAGGGGCCAGGAGGTCTGTAAATGAGGTGGTTAGCCAGGGTCTGGGTGTCGGAGATGGTCATCTTGGCAGTGAGGGATTCACATGAGTCTATTTTTTGTGGCGTGGTGAGTCTCAAATCTAGACTGGTTTTGACAATTATGGCGAGGCCTCCACCTCGGGATTTGGTGGTACCTGGGTGTTATGTGGTGCTTCGGGTGGGTGTTGATGTCTCGAGTGAGCCGGCTGTTAAGCTGCAGTGGGTGCTGTGTATTGGTGACTTTGTGGGTGGAGGTTTTGGTATTAGGCTGTGGGCCACTCAAGGTTCTGGTGGTGCTATTTATGAGACGGTGTGAGGTTTTTGATAGAGGTTCATAGATTTTAGGGAGTCTGGCACAGAGTTTTAGGTTTCTCTGATGGAGACTGCATGGTCTGGTGTCTGAATTATTCTGACTGTGGGTTTGTTTAAAGGGTCGCAGGAGCTGCTAAAGGTGAAGTGTGTGTCATGGTAGGGTCTAGTATGCTGATTAGGTTTAGGATGGTCCTCAATAGGACAGTGTAGATCATTGGCAGCTACATCATTTGCACGTGTGGTAGCTAGATGGTGGCAAATGTGGCACTAGGGTCGGATGAAGGGTGTCTATGCAAGGGTGCAGAGATGGGATAGCAGTCGGTGAAACATAGTGAGGCAGATTAATTACGCAGTTCAGATACAAAGAGGGAGTGCGGGTTCGGAGTAAGCTGGCTCAGATGAGGCACTATCACAAACACTGGTGCAAATCGGCCGAACCTGCTGTAATGTGAGTAGTTGAGAACGAGCTATCTAAGGAAGAAGGACAAGAGGGCAGTTGCAGATATGCAAAATCGGGTAACTGGGGCAATAAGGCAGTGGGCAAAATCAAATAGTTAGGGCAGCAGGCAGTAGGCAAAGAAAACTAGCTGAGGCAACAGGCGGTAGGCAGAGTCAATACCCAAGGCAATAAGGCAGTGGGCAAAATCAAATAGGTAGGGCAGCAGGCAAAGACAACTAGCTGAGGCAACAGGCAGTGGGCAAGATCAGATACAGCTGGGCAAGCCAGTAGCAAGCCATGTCACCCTGCTTTGCCTAGTCAAAGCACCAAACCATATTACCCTGCTATGCCTAGCCAAAGTACCAAACCAATGTAACCCTTTGATTGCCATTGTCGTGTTGTCGAGGTGCCATTAAAGCACCCTTGAAGCAGTATTGCATTATCATTGAAGCACTTGCATGCATGGACTCACCTGTGCAGTGGGAGCAGTCCCATTCATTGCAGCCAGCTGCTGTCACCTCACTGCAGCGGCACACACAGGTTTTCACTGTGGAGCTAGAAGTTGTGGTAGGCTCTGTGGTAGTCACTGTGGTAGACTCTGTGGTAGATGATGTGGTTGGCTCTGTGGTAGATGCTGTGGTTGGCTCTGTGGTAGGCTTTGTGGTAGACACTGTGGTAGATGATGTGGTCGGCTCTGTGGTAGATGCTGTGGTAAACTCTGTGGTAGGTTTTGTGGTAGACTCTGTGGTAGATGCTGTAATAGGGTCTCTGATGGGTTTTGTGGTAGGCTTTGTGGTAGACACTGTGGTAGGCTTTGTGGTGGTTGCTGTGGTAGACTCTTTGGTAGATGCTCGGGTAGATGATGTGGTAGGCTCTGTGGTAGGTTTTGTGGTAGGCTTTGTGGTAGACGCTGTGGTAGACGCTGTGGTAGATGCTGTGGTAGGCTTTGTGGTAGATGCTGTGGTAGACACTGTGGTAGGAGCTGCTGGAAATTGAAGACAGAGTTACACGTTATCAGACATGCAACAGCTCAGAAACTTTGGGGGCTCATAATGCAGCACGACCTGTTCTAGGGGTGCAAGGCCCTTCTTGGAGGCCATCACTGCTTACTCATAGAAAGTGACAGTGAAAACATTTCAGAAGCGGACACTGTGATTAGACACTGGCGAGTGACGAGCGGGAACAGCGATCATTCATGTAGTCCACAAAGGATGGTGAGTAACATGGACACCTTCCAGTAAGTGGGCCTCATTGCGGGTCCAGTGGTAATCGTGCCAGTGATTTACCAATTCCTGACTTCCTGGTAAGATCGGGGGATTAAAACCCTGGTGGTCTGGGAAGACAGGCGCTGGCAAATTGTAAGTCCCCATTCCCATGCAGTCCTATGGGACTCTATCGGAATGGGGACCACAGAAGCACCGGCACGATTAACAATGGTGCCGGTGCTTCAGTGAACACACTGCAGGCGGGTGCACTCTCGCACAGTTGTAATATGCCGGTCCAGAAACAACTGTGCCGATGAGTTTACCAGCACCATTGTTTCCGTACTGGCATATTTGTAATGAGGCCCAGTGTCTTTACTCTCCTTTGCACTATAAGTGCCATCCACTGTTTCCAGAATGTTCCCAATCGGTAGTGCTGGGGTGAACATTGCCTTTGAGAGGTTCCCCAGTGCAATGGAGACTGTGAAGACTCTCCAAGCCAGATGACGTCAACCTGGGATCTACACATCTCTTGGACTATGACTCCCATGGTCCATCACTATTGACCATGCTGGCTATGTCTGCTCGGAATAGTAGTACAACACATCTGAGGGCCTTAGGTTTCAGACCCCTGGTCTATGCAACCAAACGAATGTAGGGTGATGCTATTGCCCAGTTAAAATTTGATAACTGTGAGGGGGGGGGGGCTACTGGGTTCTTAACTTGCTAAATATTTAGCACCCACATAATGCCCTAACCCATGCTAGGTCATAGCAGAATTCCTAATGCAGCCATTTCCCGCGCCCTGGAATCCTTTTGCCGGATGGGATGGGGAGCCAGTCCTGTGCCCATTCAATCTTTGGCCCCATCTGGTTATTTAAACTTGAATATTTAATTTTGGGCACGTGCAGAAGATACTGATAATGAAATGCAAGTGCAGAGTCACCAGGACGTTACAGAATGGTGATCCAAGATGTGTTCATGTATTGCAGATAGTTTCAGACTCTGCATTTATTATTCACCATAATGTGCATGTCCAATGACATATGCTCACATGAAATACAACATATCAGTATTTTATTGTTTTATACTGTTACTATGATGCAGGACTGTGATCCTGGGCCCATTTTCCTCAGGTGCCAAGAGGCTCCTTCTGACTTGATGTAAATTCTCTTCTCTTTCTCTCTTTGTGGGTGACAGTGGTTCTAACTAACATGTCTGAGCACATGTGCAATGGTGATTGGTCGTTGTGGGGAACATACCAAGGGTGTTCTGGTTCTGAATCTTGGGCAAAGGCAGTAGGGGTGTGAGAAAGTTAAATTCTGCCATCATAACATGGGATTGTCACAAATCAACTTCCGGAGCATCAGTGGTCCAGGGATGAATATCGGTTTTTAAACCATCAATCAACCCAACATTTCTAGTACACCAGAAGGAATCTGAATAGATTGGAGTACAAGTGAATTATAACACCACCTTGTCCAATTTTTGGTAACGTGGACAGAACGGCAGGCTTATCTCCGCAAGATCGTAGATCGTTGGTTAGTTGCAGCACAGTGAAAATAGAATTATTACCTGAAGATGAAAAGTACTGTCCAGACAAGGTTGTATAAAAATATCTACTCTATTATTACTAATCTATTAGTACTACAACAGAAAGTTGTAGCACACTGCACAATACAACCCATCCTATAAAGGAACACAGAGGACAGACACCTTGGAAAGGGATACACTCAGGATACTGACAGGAGGGTAGTTGGTAAAGTATGTAGTCCTACAGTTCAAGGTTATTTGGTTTCAGCACCAAGGGGGCAAAGGGTTGTGACTGTCTCTAGGGGCCTTCAGAGAAAGACCAAGGGAGCAGAACACTATACCTAGTGCTTAAGACCTTCTTGGTGCTCGGCAGCATTGATGCGGTTCCAGAAGGCTTCGAAGCCCTTGAGACAGAGTTAGTGGCGGGAGTCAGCTGCCCATACCAGGCAGCAGGCAGTTCGGCAAGTGAGGCTGGACAGACGTCTGCATGCTGTCTGGTGCGGCGGCTCTGGGCCAAGAAGCATTGTCTCTGTGCTGTTTGGCAGATCTGGAATGCTCGTTGCAGCATATCGGATGGCTCTAGTCACTGCTGCGTGACAACAGTCAGAGGTGCAGCTGGATGGAGTTTGAGGACTCGACTGTCTCGAAAATGTTCTCAAAAGAAGGATGCTGGATCATCCTTGTGTGGCACTCCTCCCAGCTTCTTCACAGGGCTCGTGTTTTTTCAAGTCAGATGGCCCAAAACTCAGGAGAGTGTTTGCAGACAGCAGCCTTTTCCTTAGTTCAAATAACCTCCTGCACTTCCCACCTAGGAAGCTTGCTGGCAGAACCTAGCAGGGCACACTGTGTGCTGACTGGGTACTGTGTCTGGAGCTGCTGGCGGGTCCTCTGAGTCCGGAATCTCCCTCTGTTCCCTGGGAGATGTTTAGGGGAGGGATATTGCTTCCCTCTGGGAACTCCTGCCCTTCTTTAACTGGTGATAGATGTAAAGTAGAATGTACCTTCTGCTTGGGTCCGAATGAGTCCTTCATCTTAATCCATTCAAAGTCTTCAGATGATCTTCCAAGTGGGTTCAGCCCTCTTTAAAAGCCAAATGGGCCCCAGTGATTGGTGCAAGATAATCCTACCTTAATTAATCAATCCTGTGTCCCCACCAACAATCTTCTGTTATGAATGAGGTCAGGACCAGAGTGCTCTTCAATAGGACAGACAAGGGGGTGACAACATATACATAAGTCCGACCCATCTCCCTGTATGTTATAGATCAGAATTTCTCTCTGGTTAACTGAGCCTTCTGTGACTCTTGATTAAAGTGCAGGTTTCCCTTGAAGTTTGTGAGGATTTCTGTAAACCCCTAAAAACTCTGAACACCAGTGGTAGAAGTGTACGAAAAGAAGTAGTGGAACTATGTTCCCTGCTGGCCTGCCCCCGCGCCCCACAAACCCCATCACCACACCCCTCTGACACACAATCCAAACCCCCCAACAAACACACCTGCTCTTTATGAGAATGTTCTGTGCAGTGCCCTGAAGTGCAAGCTTCAACCATTCCATTCCAGAACGGTTTCTTTTTAAAATAAAAAGTATAGGAGCAGTGCTCCCAACTGCTCCCGCCCACTTCGACCTCTGCTGAACACTGAACATCATAATACCCCTTGAGGCAATCTAACCGGGTACTTACAGGGTCCAGGCAGCTCCCAGACTCCCAAGCCCATATAATAATGTAGGAATTAGTGTCTGCCTGTGCCTTTATAAAAAGGTGACAAAGAAAAGCCACTATACATGTCATCAAAACATAGAAGGGACCCATCAATAACAGCGCCTTTTCTTCATTCCTAGCAGAGCTGTCTGCAACACACATATGGTCAAGGAAAAGGTAACAAAAAGAGAAAAGGGACCGGTCAAAAGTACCAAACCAAGTTACTGTGCTTTGCATAGCCAAAGTAACAAACCATGTTACCCAGCATTTCCTAGCCAAAGTACCAAAACAAGTCACCCTACATTTGCTAGCCAAAGTACCAAACCAAGATACCCAGCATTTCCTAGCCAAAGTACCACACCAAGTTACCCTGTATTTCCTAGCCAAAGTACCAAACCAATTTACCCAGCATTTCCTAGCCAAAGTACCAAAACAAGTTACCCTACATTTCCTAGCCAAAGTAACAAACCATGTTAGCATGCTTTGCATAGCCAAAGTACCAAACCAAGTTACCCTGTATTTCCTAGCCAATGTACCACACCAAGTTACCCTGCGTTTGCTAGCCAAAGTACCAAACCAATATACCCTGCATTTCCTAGTCAAAGTACCAAATCAAGATACCCTGCATTTCCTAGCCAAAGTACCACACCAAGTTACCCTGTATTTCCTAGCCAAAGTACCAAACCAAGATACCCTGCATTTCCTAGCCAAAGTACCAAACCAAGTTACTATGCTTTGCATAGCAAAGTAACAAACCAACTCACCTGCATTTCATAGCCAAAGTACCACGTTATCCAGCATTTCCTAGCAAAAGTACCAAAGCAAGTTACCCTGCTTTGCATCGCCAACATACCAAACCAATGTTCCATGCTTTGCTAGCCAAGTACCAAAACCAAGTTACTCTGATTGTCCTAGCCAAAGTATAAAAACCAAGTTACCCTGCTTTGCCTAGCTGAAGTATCAAAACCAAGTTACCCTGACTTGCCTAGCCAAAGTACCAAGGCAAGTTACCCTGCTTTGCTTAGCCAAAGTATCAAAACCAAGTTACCCTGCTTTACCTAGCTAAAGTACCAATCAATGTTACCCTGCGTTGCTTAGCTATAGTACCAAACCATATTATCCTAGCCTAACCAAAGTATCAAAAGCAAGTTAGTCTGCTTTGTCTAGCCAAGCCAAAGTACCAAACAAAGCTACCCTGCTGTGCCTAGACAAGCTACCAAACCATGTTACCCAGCATTGCCTAGTAAATGTTCTAAAACAGGTTACCCTGCTTTGTTGAGCCAGAGTACTAAACTATGTTAACCTGCTTTGCCTAGCCAAAGTGCCAAGTAATGTTACCTTGCTTTGCCTATCCAAAGTACCATACCATGTGACCCTGCTTGGCTAGATAAAGTACCTATCCAAGTTTCCATGGTTTGCCTAGCCAAAGTACCAAACAATAATACCCTGCATTGCCTAGAAAAAGTACTAAACTGAGTTACCCTCCTTTGCAGAGCTAATGTACCAAACTATGTTAACCTGCTTTGCCTAGCCAACGTACCAAGCAATGTTACCCTGATTTACCTAGCCAAAGTATCAAACGCAATTTAACCTGCTTTGCCTAGCCAAAGTGCCAACCCAGGTTACCCTGCTTAGCCTAGCCAAAGTACCAAGCAATGTTATGTTATGTTATGTTACCTCAATTTGTAAAGCGCACGGTCGCCAAAAGGCATCATGGTGCTAGTAAGGAAGCTACAGGCTAGAAAGGAACAGTAAGGAATCAGTGAGCTAGAACAGAGTGGTTTTCAAAGCTTTCCTAAAAGCCAAATGGTTGGGGGAAGATTTGAGTGGTAATGGGAGAGTGTTCCAAAACTTGGCTGCGGCAATAGAAAAAGCTCTGCCACCAAGTCTTTCCCGGTTAAACCTAGGGACCGTAAGTAAATTGGTTGAAGTGGAGCGGAGGTTGTGTTCCGGAATGTAACGTGAAAATTTGGATTGAAGGAATTCTGCTCCCAAGCCATGGATTGCCCGATGGACAATACATAATGACTTAAACTTGACCCGTTGTGCCACAGGAAGCCAATGAAGTTGACGAAGCACCAGTGAAATATGGGCACGAAAGAGGGAGCCAGTGGCCATTCTGACTGCCAGATTTTGCATACGTTGAAGGCGTTGGAGAAAGCCAGTTGGTTGAGATATATACAGGGAATTACTGTAGTCCAACCGTGAAAGGACCAGCGCCGCCACCACAGAGGGGCGCATGGCTTCCGAAATCATAGGCAGGACCCTCTTTAAAACCCTGATCTGGTGATGGGCAGACTGGCAGACAGCCGCAACCTGATTGGACATGGAGAGGGAGGCAGAAAGAATGACCCCAAGTTCTTTACTTTATTAACTGGACAGGGCAGTGGACCCAGCGATGTAGGCCAAAAAGGAGGGGTCCATAGTGAGGGGTTGGGAGGACAGCCCACCAATATCACTTCCGGTTTATCGCTGTTGAGCAATGTTCCCCTGCTTTGCCTATCCCAAGTATCAAACCAAGTTAACATGCTTTGCCTAGCCAACATAGCAAACCATGTTACCATGGTTTGCCTAGCCAAAGTATCAAAACAAGTTACCCTGTTTGCCTAACCAAAGTGCCAAACCAATGTACCTTCTTTACCAAACCAAACTACCAAACATGTTACACCGCTTTGCCTAGTCAAGATACCAAACCCTGTTACCCTGTTTTGACTAACGAAAGTAGCAAACCATGTTACCTCATTTTATCTAGCCAAAGTACCAAGCTATGTTACCCTGCTTTGTAAAAAGTACCAAACCAACGTTACCTGCTTCCCTAGCCATGGAACCAAACAATGTCACCATGCTTTGCCTAGCCAAAGTACCAAACCAAGTAATCCTGCTTTGCCGAGGACAAGTACCAAACCAAGTTACTCTGCTTTGCTTAGACAAAGTACCAAACCAAGTTAGCCTGCTTTGCCTAACCACAGTACCAAACCAAGTTACCCGTATTTCCCTAGCAAAAACAACAAACCATGTTACCATGCTTTGCCCTGCCAGAGTACCAAACCAAAATGCCCTGCTTTGCCAAGCCAATGTACCATACCAAACTACCCTGCTTTGGGGATCCTAAGTAACAAACCATGGTGCACTGCTTTGCCTAGCCAAAATACCAGACTGTGTTACACGGCTTTGCCTAACAAAAGTAGCAAACAATGTTACCCAGCTTTGTCTAGCCAAAGTACCAAACCAAGTAACCTTGATTCCCTGGCCAAGTACCAAACCAAGATACCCTAAATTGCTTAGCCAAAGTACCAAACCAAGTTACCTGATTTACCTAGCCGAAGCACCAAATCATATTACCCTGCTTTGCCTAGCCAAGGTATCAAAGGAACGTACCCAGGTTTGCCTATCTAAAATATCAAGCCATGTCACACCACTTTGCCTAGCCAAAGTACCAAACCATGTTACCCTGCTTTGCCAACAAAGAATAACAAACCAAGTTTTCATGCTTTCCCTAGCCAAAGTAACAACCCAAAATACCCTGTTTGACCAAGCTAAAGTACCAAACCAACTTTCCTTGCTTTGCAAAGTCAACGTTTCAAACCATGTTACACTGCTTTGCCTAGCCAAAATGCCAAACCCTGTTACCCTGCTTTGCCTAAGCATTCATAACATCAAACCATGATATCTCCTTTTTGCTGGCCAAAGTACCAAACCATGTTACCCTGTTTTGCCAAGCCAAAATGCCAAAGCAACATACCCTGCTTTGCAGAGAAAAAGTACTAAAAAAAACAAACAAAAAAATATCATATCATAATCATGTTTCCTAGTTTTACCTAGCCATAGAACCAAACCATGTTACCGTGCTTTGCCTAGCCAAAGTATCAAACCAAGATACCCTGCTTTCCCTATCCAAAGTGCCTAACCATGTTACCCTGTGTTGCCAAGCTGAAATGCCAACCCAACCTAATACCTTTCTGCATCTGACTATTGTATCATTGATGTATCTACTCGATCCGTGCCAACTGCTTACTATTATGCATGTATGTACACTCTCCCCAGCCAAACTGTTTTCCATGATCATGTAACTGTGTTTCAATGTGCCCAGATACCCCTGGGTCAGGCGTGCTATATAAATAAAACAAACAAACAAACATACCCTTCTTTGCTGAGAAAAGGTAGCGAACCATGTTACCCAGCTTTTCCTAGCCAAAGTACCAAATCCTGTTAATCTGTTTAACCTAGCCATAGGACCAACACATCTTACTGTGTTTTGCTGAGCCAAAGTACCAAACCAACATACCCTGCTTTGCAGAGACAAAGTACTAAATAATATTTCCCTGCTTTGCCTAGCCAAAGTACCAAACCAAGGTACCCTGTTTTGTTGAGCCCATGTACCAAACCAACATACCCTGTTTTGTCGAGACATAGAACCAAACCATGTTACCCTTCTTTGCCTAGCCAAATTAACAAACCAAGTTACCCTGCTTTGCCTAGCCAAGCCAAAGTATCAAACCGAGTTAACCTGCTGTGTCTAGCCAAAGTGCTAAACCATGTGATAAAGTACCTATCCATGTTTCTGTGGTTTGCCTAGCCAATCTACCAAACCATGTTACCCAGCATTGCCTAGTAAAAGTACTAAAACAAGTTACCCTGCTTTTTTGAGCCAGAGTACTAAACTATGTAAACCTGCTTTGCCTAGCCAAAGTACCAAGCAATGTTACCCTGCTTTGCCAAGCCAAAATACCAAACCATGTGACCCTGCTTTGGCTAGATAAAGCACCTATCCAAGTTTCTGTGGCTTGCCTAGCCAAACTACCAAACCATGTTACCCAACATTGCCTAGAAAAAGTACTAAACCAAGTTGCCCTTCTTTCAGAGCTAAAAAACCAAACTATGTTAACCTGCTTTGCCTAGCCAAAGTACCAAGCAATGTTACCCTGCTTTGCCTAGCCAAAGTATCAAATGCAAGTTAACTTGCTTTGCCTAGCCAAAGTATCAAATGCAAGTTAACTTGCTTTGCCTATCCAAAGTGCCAACCCAGGTTACCCTGCTTAGCCTAGCTAAAGTACCAAGCAAGGTTACCCTGTTTTGCCTAGCCAAAGTATCAAACGCAAGTTAACCTACTTAGCCTAGCCAAAGTGCCAACACACGTTACCCTGCTTAGCCTAGCCAAAGTATCAAAACAAGTTACCCTGCTTTGCCTAGCCAAACTATCAAACCAAGTTAACCCTGTTTGCCTGGCCAAAGTGCCAAACCAATGTACCCTTCTTTCCCAAACCAAAGTAACAAACATATTACACCACTTTGCCTAGTCAAAATACCAAACACTGTTACCCTGCTTTGACTAACGAAAGTAGCAAACCATGTTACCTTGTTTTATCTAGCCAAAATACCAAGCCATGTTACCCTGCTTTGCCAGGAAAAGGTACCAAACCAGTGTTATCTGCTTCCCTAGCCATGTAACCAAAATATGTCACCCTGCTATGCCTAGCCAAAGTACCAAACCAAGATACCCTGCTTTGCCGAGGAAAAGTACCAAACCAAGTTACTCTGCTTTGCTTAGACAAAGTACCAAACTAAGTTAGCCTACTTTGCCTAACCAAAGTATCAAACAAAATGACCCTGCTTTCCCTAGCGAAAGCACCAAACCATGTTACCATGCTTTGCCCTGCCAGAGTACCAAACCAAAATGCCCTGCTTTGCCATGCCAAAATACCATACCAAACTAACATGCTTTGGGGATCCAAAGTAACAAACCATGGTGCACTGCTTTGCCTAGACAAAATACCGGACCCTGTTACCCGGCTTTGCCTAACAAAAGTAGCAAACAATGTTACCTAGCTTTGTCTAGCCAAAGTACCAAACCAAGTAACCTTGCTTCCCTGGCCAAGTACCAAACCAAGATACCCTAATTTGCCTTAGCCAAAGTACTAAACCAAGTTACCTGATTTACCTAGCTGAAGCACCAAATCATATTACCCTGCTTTGCCTAGCCAAGGTATCAAAGGAACGTACCCAGGTTTGCCTATCTAAAATATCAAGCCATGTCAGACCACTTTGCCTAGCCAAAGTACCAAACCATGTTACCCTGCTTTGCCGACACAAAATATCAAACAAAGTTTTCCTGCTTTCCCTAGTCAAAGTAACAACCTAAGATACCCTGTTTGACCAAGCTAAAGTACCAAACCAATTTACCTTGCTTTGCAGAGTCAACGTTTCAAACAATGTTACACTGCTTTGCCTAGCCAAAATGCCAAACCCTGTTACCCTGCTTTGCCTAAGCATGCATAACATCAAACCATGATATCTCCTTTTTCCTGGCCAAAGTACCAAACCATGTTAACCTGTTTTGACAAGCCGAATTGCTAAACCAACATACCCTGCTTTGCAGAGAAAAAGTGCTAAATAAAATAGAATATCATATCATAATCGTGTTTCCTTGCTTTACCTAGCCATAGAACCAAACCATGTTACCGTGCTTTGCCTAGCCAAAGTATCAAACCAAGATACCCTGCTTTCCATATCCAAAGTGCCTAACCATGTTACCCTGTGTTGCCAAGCTGAAATGCCAACCCAACCTAATACCTTTCTGCATCTGACTATTGTATCATTGATGTATCTACTCGATCCGTGCCAACTGCTTACTATTATGAATGTATGTACGCTCTCCCCAGACAAACTGGTTTCCATGATCATGTAACTGTATTTTCAAAGCGCCCAGATACCCCTGGGTCAGGCGCGCTATATAAATAAAATAAACAAACAAAAAAACAAACATACCCTGCTTTGCTCAGAAAAGGTAGCAAACCATGTTACCCAGCTTTGCCTGGCCAAAGTACCAAATCCTGTTAATCTGTTTTACCTAGCCATAGAACCAACACATGTTGCTGTGTTTTGCTGAGCCAAAATACCAAACCAAAATACCCTGCTTTCGCTATCGAAAGTACCAAACCAAGGTACCCTGCTTTGCAAAAGAAAAATGCCAACTCACGTTACCCTAATTTACCCAGCCAAAGCACGAAATCAAGTTGCCCTTCTTTGCCAAGCCAAAGTACCAAACCAACCTGACCTGCTTTGCTGAGCCAAAGTAACACACCATGTTACACTGCTGTGCCTAACCAACATACCAAACCCTGTTACCACAATTTGCCTAACCAGAGTATCAAACCATGTTACCCTGATTTGTCTAGCCAAAGTAACAAACCAAGTACCCTGCTTTGCCTAACTAAAGCACCAAAACAAATGAGCCTGCTTCACCTAGCCAAGTACCAAATCAGGATACCCTATTTTTCGTAGCCAAAGTACCATACCAAGTGGCCCTGATTTGCCTCACCAAGGCACCAAACCATAAAACCCTGATATGCTTAGCCAAACTACCAAACCAATTTACCCTGCTTTGCCGAGTCAAAGTTTACCAACCATGTTACATTGCTTTGTCTAGCCAAAATACCAAACCCTGTTACCCTGCTGTGCCTTGGCAAACCAAAATATCTCGTTTTTCCTCACCAAAGTACCAAACCATGTTACCCTGTTTTGCTGAGCCCAAGTACCAAACCAACATATCCTGCTCTGTTGAGACATAGAACCAAACCATATTACCCTTCTTTGCCTAGCCAAAGTAACAAACCAAGTTACCCTGCTTAACCTAGCCATAGAACCAAGCCATGTTACCCTGCTTTGCTGAGCCAAAGTACCAAAGCATGTTATCCTGCTTTGCCTAGCCAAAGTACCAAATCATGTTACCCTGCCTTACCAAGCCATATAACCAAACCATATTACCCTGTTTTGCCAAACCAAAGTACCAAACCAACGTACCCATTTAATTTCCATTGTCGTGTTGTCGAGGTGCCATTACAGCCGCTTTGGAGCAGCATTACATTATCGTTGAAGCACTTGAATGCATTGACTCACCTGTGCAGTGGGAGCAGTCCCATTCATTGCAGCCATCTGCTGTCACCTCACTGCAGCGGCACACACATGTTTTCACAGTGGAGGTAGAAGTTGTGGTAGGCTCTGTTGTAGTCACTGTTGTAGGCTCTGTGGTAGATGATGTGGTCGGCTCTGTGGTAGTCGCTGTGGTAGATGCTGTGGTAGATACTGGGGTAGATGCTGTGGCAGATGCTGGGGTATGCTTTGTGGTAGATGCTGTGGTAGGCTTTGTGGTAGATGCTGTGGTAGATGCTGGGGTAGATGCTGTGGTAGATGCTGGGGTAGGCTTTGTGGTAGATGCTGTTGAAGACACTGTGGTAGGAGCCGCTGGAAATTGAAGACAGGGTTACACGTTATCAGACATGCAACAGCTCAGCTGCTTTGGGGGCTCATAATGGAGCATGACCTGTTCTGGGGGTGCTAGGCCCTTCTTGGTGGCCATCACTGTTTACTTGAAGAACATGACAGTGATAGCGTTTCAGAAGCAGACACCGTGGTTAGACACTGGCGAGTGACGAGTGGGAAGAACGATCATTCATGGAGTCCACAATGGATGGTGAGTAACATGAACACCTTACTGTAAGTGGGCCTCAGTACGGGTCCAGTGGTAACCGTGCCGGTGATTTACCAATGCCTGACTTCCTGGTAACATCGGGGGATTACAACCCCAGTGGTCCAGGAAGTCAGGCGCTGGCCAATTGTAAGTCCCCATTCCCATAGAGGCCCGTGGGACTCTATGGGAATGGGGACCATGGAAGCATCATTTTTTCCGAACCGGCATAGTTGTGATGAGGCCCACTCCTTTGCACTATAAGTGCCATCCACTGTATCCAGAACTTTCCCAATCTGCAGAGCAAGGGAGAACATTGCCTTTTGAGAGGTTTGCCAGTGCAATGGAGACTATGAAGACCCTCCAGGCCAGGGGATGTCAACCTGTGACTCTACACATCTCTTGGACTATGACTCCCATGTTCCATCACCGTTGACTATGCTGGCTATGTCTGCTGGGAATTGAAGTACAAAACATCTGGAGGGCCATAGGTTGCACACCCCTAGTCTATGCAACCGCATGGATCTAGGGTGATGCTATTACCGAGTTAAAATGCGATAACTGTGTGTGTGTGGGGGGTGGGGCTAATGGTTTCTTAACTTGTTAATTATGTACCACCCACATAATGTCCTAACCCATGCTAGGTCATAGCAAGATTCCTGAAGCAGCCATTTCCCGCGCCCTGGATTTTTTTTGCCGGATGTGATGGGGGAACAGTCCTGTGCCCATTCAATCTTTGGCCCCATCTGTTTATTTATGTCCCAAATGATTTCAAGAAAAACTTGAATATTTAATTTTGGGCACGTGGGGAAGATTCTAAAGATGAAATGTAAGTGCGGAGTCACCAGGACGTTACAGAATGGTGATCAAAGATGTGTTCATGTATTGCAGATAGTTTCAGAATATGCATTTTTTATTCACCATAATGTGCATGTCCAATGACGTATGTTGCAATGAAATATACAAATATCAGTATTTTATTGTTTTATACTGTTACTATGATGCAGGTCTGTTAAACATATGAACATACGTGCTCTGTGTTCCTGGGCCCATTTTCCGCTGGTGCCAAGAGGCTCCTTCTGACTTAATGTAAATTCTCTTCTCTTTCTCTCTTTGTGGGTTACTGTGGTCCTAACTAACATGTCTGAACACATGTGCGATGGTGATTGGTCGTTGTGGGGAAGATACCCAGGGTGTTCTGGTTCTACATATTGGGGAACGGGAATAGGGGTGTGAGAAAGTTACATTCTGCCATTATAACATTATGAGATTGTGACGAATCAACTTTCGGGGCACCTGTGGTCCAGGGATGAATATCGGTTTCTAAACCATCAATCAACCCAACACTTCTAGTACACCAGAAGGAATCTGGACAGGTTGGATACAAGTGAATTATAACACCTCCTTGTCCAATTCTAGATACCTTGGACAGAATGGCAGGCTTATCTCTGCAAGATAAAGCATTGCTGGTTAGTTGCAACAATGTGAAAATAAAATTATTACCCAAAGATCAAAGGTACTGTCCAGACAAGGTTGCATACAAATATCTACTCTATTATTACAACTCTATTATTACTACAACAGAAAGTTCTAGAACACTACAAAATACAAGCCATCCCATAAAGGAACACAGAGGACAGACAGTTTCACAAAGGAAAGGGATACACTCAGGATACTGACAGGAGGTTATTTGGTAAAGTATGCAGTCCTACAGTTCAAGGTTATTTGGTTTCAGCACCAAGGTGGCAAAGGGTTGTGACTGTCTCTAGGGGCCTTTAGAGAAATAACAGGGGGGCAGAACACTATACCTGGTGCTTAAGACATTCATGGTGCTCGACAGCATTGAGGCTGTTCCAGGGGGCTTTGAAACCCTTGAGACAGAGCTAGAGGCAGGAGACAGCTGCCCGTACTAGGCAGCAGGCAGTTCGGCAAGCGAGGCTGGACGTACGTCTGCAGGCTTTCTGGTGCGGCGGCTCTGGTCCAAGAATCATTGTCTCTGTGCTGGTTGGCAAATCTGGAATGCTGGTTGAGGTGTCTCGGGTGGCTCTGGTGACTGATGCGTGACAACAGTCAGAGGTGCAGCTGGATGCAGTTTGAGGATTCGACTGTCTCGAAAATGTCCTTAAAAGATGGACGCTGGATCATCCTTGTGTGGCACTCCTCCTAGCTTCTTCACTGGGCTTGTGTCCTTTCAAGTCAGATGGCCCAAAGCTCAGGAGAGTGTTTGCAGGCAGCGGCCTTGTCCTTAGTTCAGATAATCTCCGGCACTTCCCACCTAGGAAGCTTGCTGGCAGAGCCTAGCAGGGCATGCTGTGTGCTGTCTGCGTGCCAGGTCTGGAGCTGCTGGACGGGTCCTCTGAATCCAGTATCGCCCTCTGTTCCCTGTGAGATGTTTAGGGGAGGGATCTTGCTTCCCTCTGGGAACTCCTGCCCTTCTTTCACTGGTGAAAGATGTAAGGTAGACTGTATCTTCAGCTTGGGTCCAAATGAGTCCTTCATTTTACTCCTTTCAAAGTCTTCAGATGCTCTTCGAAGTGAGGGGTTGTTAGGGAGAATTCTCTCTTTAGGCTGTATTTCCTAACCTAGTGAGTCCCCCAGCAGCTTTGCTGGATTTCTGGAGTTTGTTTTTTTCTCCTGCCAAGAATGAGACTCTTTTTCTCCCACTCTTGGACATGATTTATGGTGTTCCTTTGACTGTTAATGTGTTTTATGGGCTATGGGGTCCTTTACTCCATAGGGTATCATGTGTTTTCACTATGTGTGTGACACCCCACCATAGACTCCATACTCTGGGACTGACTACTGTCTCCCAGGGCATGTAAAGTCACCATTGGCTGTACTAGTCCCAAATTATTAACAGAAACCGGTACAAACCATCATATTGTGGACGTACTGGTCGGGGCAATTTGATTGCCCCGGGGTCTGTTAGTCGAGGGGGCACGTCTCCATCCCCCCTGATCGAGTTTTGGCTGGTGGCAGTGGATACTACTTTTTATATTCGACCGCGAATATATCCCTATGGGATTTTCCCATTGTTCGAGGCTACCAACTTTAATTATTTAATTCTCATAGCCTCGAACATATCGCCGGTTTATTTATTTTATATCAGTTCGCCGGTTGGTGTTTTTTGCCAGGACTCGATTCTAAAATGGCGTTTGTGTTCTCTTCTGTGACTCCAACCCAAGTCGAGCCCTTTGTTCCACTTTTTGGCAGGCTTCTCCACAGAAGCCTCCAAAAGTGGTGCCATTCTGTCTGGGTACCACAAGGGGTGTGGGAGGGGGTTTAGGCACCCTGGACTGAGTTACCTTGGTAACTCAAGTCGCACTCTTGTGTGATTGGCCCGAGTGGTGAGCCGGCCGGCTCACCACTTAGCATGTTTGATTGACAGCTAGGCTGAGTGAATGGGGGTGTGCTGCATAAAAGCAGGGCTTTGGGGACTGGAACTTCAGAAGTCGCCACAGGACCTGAGAATCCGACGAGGGAGAAGCTGAGCCGACCTACCACGACGACACCACTGGTGGAGCCCTGCGGAACCGACTCACCACTTCCCGACGACAGAGAAGATCTCCCGGCTGGAGAGGCTTCTTCCCCTGACTGGTGGGCACAACCAGTTTAGCTTCTTTTCTTCGCATCCCAGGACGTCTTGTGGTCGAATTGCCCGTGCCAAGCACCCCGGCAACCGGATAGCCACTTACCACTGGACCGCAAATCAAAGGACCGCTCCTTTTACCTGAGAACTCCGCGGCTGGTTTCTTCCCTGGCAGTGCAACGGACTCCTGTCTTCCTCCTCGACGAGATCCTCTTTTCCCCCGGACGAAGCACTGACTTGCATCCGCTGCCAGGAACAACTGCCCCCACTGGAGTATTCTCACCACTTTAAGGTACCGTGTCCGCCAGGCCTCCCTTTCTAAAGATTGGTACAAGGTAATAATAATCCCTTAACCTTCTGGACTGGGCTGGCCGCCGTGACCTTCTAACTGGTCCCTTTCTTTGGTCCAACTCTTTTTGAACCTTTTCAAGACTTTTGTGCACTGCAGCCGTGTGACCTTGGACACATTTTGTTCTGATCCCCTTAAAGTGGATCCGGCCTACTGAACTCTAACTTCACGGTTTTACTTTGCCTTCCTCTCTTGTTGTGTTCTTATGAAAGTTTTGGGATCTGTTTCAATTTATACTGTGCTTTTCTCTCCCTTTTAAAACAAATTATTAGAGTGCCATCTACGTTAAGCGCTCACCGCTGTCTGAAAATAAGTGGGGCTTTACTAAAGAATTGTCTAATATTCTTTTAAGGGAGTGTATATCTTTTAGTGACTGTGTTTTTGAATTGCTTACTATTAGTGCCTGTGTGTTTTTCTAGATGTGGTTTTAAATAAATAATTATATCTCTTTTACACCAAGCTCTGGTCAGTGTTTACTTTCTCTACTGTGTTCTTCTGACCTATTGTGAATAGACTGTATACTGCCTAACTCTTCTTTAGGGAAGTCTGACTGCTCGGCCACAGCTACCAAGTGAAACTGTGTGGTGCAGACTGCTACCAAGTGGGTTTACTGCCAAACACCTGTAGTCTTAAATCTTTTGCAGTGGTCCCAGAGGGAACTGCACAGGTTTCTGCCTAACAGGGGTTCAGCCCTCTTTTAAAGCCAAATGGGCCCCAGTGATTGGTGCACTCTAAGCCTACCTTAATGAACCAATCCTGGGTCCCCACCAACAATCTTCATTTATGAATGAGGTCAGGACCAGACTGCTCTGCAACAGGAGAGACAAGGGAGTGACACCATATACCTAAATCCCACCCATCTCCCTGTTTGTTTCTCTCTGGTTATCTGAGCCCTCTGTGACTCTTGATTAAAGTGCAGGGTTCCTTTGAAGTTTGTGCTGGGAGCAGATTTCCTGTCTCCCTAAATCCACATACTTCTCCCCTCTGAAAGAGGTCAGGTCTGCAGGGGTTTTCCTATGGTAAATAGTGGACCCAGACATTCATTTCACTGCCTTTCATACAAAGGGGTGGGAACTAGCTTCAAGTTGACACATTGTATACCAAAGGAGTGTTAGCCGCCGCTTTCCGGTTGTCTACTCCGGCAACCAAGCCCCTTCAGGCTTGCTTCAATTATCTCCTCATTAGTGTGCACTGCGACCAGCCGGAGGACAAAGGAAAGCAGATCCATGGAGCATTTGATATTTAAATTAGGCAACCAATGCTGTAGGAAGGTGTGCATTCCCCCTCCTTGAGATGCTTTGATGTACCCGGGGTTGTCACGTTCCAGCTGAATATGACAGGTGGAACATGGCACCTGTAATCTGTGTCTTCCCAGAGTACATGTGACTATGCGTTTTGTGCAGGAAGCAGATGGATTGTGTGTGGAATGGCCTCACACAGTCCTCGGAGGTTGGTCTCCCATCATTCATTTTCATTTATGAAAAAATTAAAAATAAACCAGGCGAGCGCACTCTTCCCGTGTGGGTGGTCGAATTCCTCACAGGGATGAAACTCATTCCTTTTTATTTCATGACATATTTTTCATGGATACCTTTTGCCAAACTGCTGAAACCAAATCCGACACAAAATGAGTTTGTGGAATCTTTCATTAGCAAAACAACTGGAAAACATTGTTTAGCCATGCAGACATTGCTCTGCCCCTGGCATCCCTGGGCAATGCCCCACAGAGGCCAGGCCACAGGTACCACCATTCTACCTAAAGTGGCCACAGGGTCTGGCTTTTAATGGCCACTTTACTCCCATTGTGGCGGAAGTACCTTTTGGCCCTGACCTGCCCTCATGGTTATTGGATCACCAGCATCCAGTGGGTGTAAATGGATAATGGTCCTGGCCACAGGATACCCCACTGGCTACTTAGTTGGGTGTGAGGGTCTGGGACATGGCCAAATGCCGTGGGTAAGGTGGCCCATAGACCCATTGTGGGGGCTTGGGGACTCATCGACATAACCGTACGGTAACCCTGCATGGGGAGGAGGGTGCACCTCCTGGCCCTATCTCCCAGGGAAGCAATGCCTTACTGCAGTCTATCTATTTTCTGGCTAGAGTTAATCTGGCAATTGCTATTAATATAAAGCCGGATGTGCCACTAGTCTGGGGCAGCCTTTCTTGATCCACAGACACTGAGGGGCAAATATTCACCTGCACGGTTAGTCCTATACACGTGGGCACCTGGATGCAGAATTCTTGACGTGTATCGCAGTCGCCCTACATATGGACGGTGCCTGCTATTTCCTTTGTATAGCAGGACCATTTGGGATCAGGGTCTCTGCACAATTGACAAGTTCTCTGCATACCCAGAGACCCCGCCTGTCACCAGGAAAGCAAGCGAGCAAACATTCCCTTCACGTGCTCCCATGAGGAAAGAACATGGGGTACTTTGGAGCAGCCAAGATCGAGGGAAAGAGCTTCACTTGTTCTCAGAGTTTCACCCTACAGAACCATCTAACAAATGAACCTTCTATTTAACCTCCTTCAACATCACATTATCTGGCAATGTCCAACCTGCTCTCAAGCCAGGAGCCTGGAATGCAACAAAGAAATCAATCCAAGCTCCTCCCCAAGTGAGGATCTATGTAACCCCAAAAATACCCTGAACACTGAACACCATAATACCCCTTGAGGCAATCTAAGCAGGTACTTGCAGGGTCCAGGCAGCTCCCAAGCCCATATAATAATGTAGGAATTAGTGTCTGCCTGTGCCTTTATAAAAGGTGACAAAGAAAAGCCACTATACATGTCATCAAAACATAGAAGGGACCCGACAATAACAGCGACTTTTCTTCATTCCTAGCAGAGCTGTCTGCAACACACATATGGTCAAGGAAAAGGTAACAAAAAAAGAAAAGGGACCGGTCAAAAGTACCAAACCAAGTTACCATGCTTTGCATAGCCAAAGTAAAAAACCATGTAAGCATGCTTTGCATAGCCAAAGTACCAAACCAAGTTACCCTGCATTTGCTAGCCAAAGTACCAAACCAAGATACCCTGCATTTCCTAGCCAAAGTATCAAACCAGGTTACCATGCTTTGTGTAGCCAAAGTAACAGACCAGATTACCTGCATTTCCTAGCAAAAATACTAAACCATGTTACCCTGCTTTGCCTAGCCAATGTACCAAACCAAGTTACCCCACTTTGCCTAGCCAAAGTACCAAACCAAGCTACCCCACTTTGCCTAGCCAAATTACCAAACCAAGTTACCCCACTTTGACTCTACAAAGTATCAACACCAAATTCCCTTGCTTTGCCTAGCCCAAGTATCACAACCAAGTTGCCCAGATTGTCCTAGCCAAAGTATAAAAAACAAATTACACTGCTTTTCCTAGCTGAAGTATCAAAACCAAGTTACTCTGATTTGCCTAGCCAAAGTACCAAGGCAAGTTATCCTGCTTTGCTTAGCCAAAGTATCAAAACCAAGTTACCCTGCTTTGCCTATCCAAAGTACCAATCAATGTTACCCTAACCTAGTCAAAGTATTAGATGCAAGTTACCCTGATTTGCCTAGCCAAAGTACCAAACCATGTTACCCTAGCCTAGTCAAAGCATCAAAAGCAAGTTACCCTGCTTTACCTAGCCAAAGTACCAATCAATGTTACCCTGTGTTGCCTAGCTATAGTACCAAACCATGTTACCCTAGCCAAGCCAAAGTACCAAACCAAGTTACCCTGCTGTGCTTAGCCAAAGTGCCAAACCATGTGATAAAGTACCTACCCAAGTTTCTGTGATTTGCCTAGCCAAACTACCAAACCATATTTATGTTTATGTTAATTGGGTTTATATAGCGCTTTACACCAAAGCGCTTTAAAACAGTAACAAGGATACAATTAAACAGTAGAAGCAATCACACAATATGAATCAAACCAGTAAAAACCGTAAGTAGAACAATTTGCCTATGAAGATAAATGAGAGAGGAGGGGGTGCAGAGGGGGAAGGAAGTGGGAAACAGGAAGAGGAAAAGGCTGGGGATGAGAGAGGTGGAGAGGGGACTTGAGAATAATGGAGCAGGAAGAGAAGGTAGGAAGAGGAGGTTATAAGGGAGGAGAGAGGAAGGTGAAGCAGGGAATTGGAGTGTCAGGGTAGAGAGTGGAGAAGAAGAGATTTCAAGCAACACGAAAGGAGGAATAGGTGGGGATGGAATGGATATAGAGAGGTAGGGGGTTCCAGTGTAGGTGGGCAAGGAGCTGAAAGGAACGGAAACGAGAGAAGGCACAAGGGGAGGGTTGAACAGAGAGAAGGAAGAGATTCGCAGAATGAACAGAGTGAGAGGGAGTGTAGAATTAAATGGGCGAGGAGAGATATGGAGGAGCAAGATCGTGAAGAGATTTAAAGACAAAACAGAGGAAGTGGAATTTAAGTTGGGAGTGAAAGGAAATCCGGCCAAGATGAGAAAGCGAGGAGGAGATGGAGTCATGAGGAGAGAGAAGACAGAGGATACGAATGACAGAGTGGTAGAGGGATTTGAGGGAGGCAAGGTGGGAAGCAGGGATTCCAAAGAGGGGGGAAGAGCAGTAGAAAAGATGAGAGAAGATAAGGGAGGAGATTAAAAGTTTAGTGTCATGGAAGGTGAGAGAGGAGCAGACTTTACGAATATTGAAAAGGTGGTAGCAACATGCGCGAGAAATAAGAGAAATATGGTGGGTGAAGGAGAGGGAGGAGTCAAAGTAAATGCCTAGATTACAAGCGTGGGCAGAGAGAGGAAGATTAGAGGGGGGAACATTAATAAAAGAGGGGGAGAAGGAGGAGGAAGAGTGTTGGAGGGGAAGAATAAGACTTCAGTCTTGTATGTATTGAGAGAGAGAAAGTGGGATGAAATCCGGTTTTTAATGGCAGTAAGACAAGAAGAGAGATGAAGATGGAGGTCAGGAGTGAAGGAAGAAAATGAGAGGAAACGCTGGGTGTCATCGGTGTAGAAGTGGTGAGAAATACCGAAGGAAGAGATGATGGGGGCGAGAAGGGAGGTGTAAAGAGAGAATAGAAAAGGGCCAAGGACAGAGCCTTGGGGTACACTGTAGTCCAAGGGAAGAGTAGAGGAGGTACGACCAGCCCAGGAGATGGTAAAGGAACGGTGGGAAAGGTAGGAGGAGAGCCAGTTCAGGACAGAACCTTTGAAATCAAAAGAGGAAAGAGTGTTGAGAAGTAAGGGTGATCAACGATGCCAAAGGCAGCAGAGAGGTCAAGGATGATGAGGACTGAGAATTGCTTAGAGTAGCGAGCATTGAGGAGGGAGTTGAGGACATGAGTGAAAGCGGTCTCAGAGGATTGTTTAGGTCGAAAGCCAAATTGAAAGGGGGGAAGGAGAGAAAGATTGGCGAAAAAAGTAGAGAGCTGAGAGTAGACTAAGCATTCAAGTATTTTAGAAAGGAAAGGAAGAAGAGAGATTGGATGGAAGTTGGATGCAAGATGGGGATTAGCAGAAGACTTCTTCAGAATAGGGATGATAGTAGCATGTTTGAAGGCAGAGAGGCAGGTAACAGAGGAGAGTTAGTTAAGGAATGAGAAGAGGGTAGATTTTAGGAATAAAAAAGGTAGGGAGTGGATCAGAAGGGGGCAGCAGTAGGATGAGATTTGGACAGGAGAAGGGAAACATCAGAAGGAGTAACAGGAGAGAAGTCAGTCATACAAGCTGAGGGGGAGTGGGGATAAAAGGGGGAGTGTAGCAAGAAGAGGAGCAGTTTATGTTTTGGTGAAGAGAGAGAATCTTGGAGGAGAAGAAGTCAGCGAAATCAGAAGGGGAGAGGGGAGATATAGCTGAGGGGTCAGGAGTAGGTGGAGAAAGAATACGAGAAAGGGTTTGAAAGATAAAATGAGGATGAGAGGTTTGGGGGGGGAGAAGGTTAGAATAGTAGGAACGTTTGGCCAAGCTAAGGCAGGAGTCATATAGAGAGTGGTAAGAGAAGTAGGATGCCTGGTTAGAAAGAGAGGGGAATTTGAGTCAACAATGTTCTAGGCGGTGTAGGAGATGACGCATGGACAAGAGGTGAGGGGAAAGCCAAGGATCAGAAGGTTTACGAGTAGGACGGAAGGAAGAGAGAGGATAAAGTTGGTCGAGACTGAAAGAGATTGAGGATGACAGACAGGATAGGGCTTCATCAGCTGAGAGAGAGGAGAAGTCAGAGAGAGGGGGTAGAGAGGAGGAGCAAGAGTCGAGAAAGAGAGAAGGGCTGAAGTTACAGAGATATCTTCAAGAAAAGGATGTGGAGGAGGGCAAGGGAATGGGAGGAGGGAGAGGAGGAGTAAGGGAGAAGGATAGTAAAGCATGGTCAGAGAGATAGATGGTAAAGTAGAGACGGGGAGAAGGAGTAGGTAGAGTTGAAGATGAGAACAAGAGTGGAACCAGAAGAGTGAGTAGGAGGAGAAGGGAGAGGAGAGAGGCGGTAGGAGTCAAGGATGGAGAGAAGAGGGGAAGGATGAGGTGGAGTGGGGAGTTGAAGGTTGAAATCACCAAGTACAGTGAGGGGAGAGGAGGAGGGGGAGATAAGAGAGAGGAGGTTGTCAAGGTTGTCATAAAAGGAGGAAAGGGGCCAGGGGGTCTGCAGATAATTAGAAAAGAGATTGGGTGGCGGGAAGTGAAGGATGTGTGGAGGTATTTAAAGGAAGGGATGGTGGGGAGAGGCACAGAGGAGGTGGAAGAAAAGAGGTGGAAGAGGAGTCCAATGCCACCGCCATGACAGGAACAGTCGAGTTGCGAAGGGGGATCCAGGTTTCAGTTATACAGTGGAAGTGAAGATTAAGTCAGAAGAACATGTCCAAGACCGCTGTGGTTTTATTGCAGATGGATCTAACATTCCAGAGAGCAATGTTGATGAGCCATGAGGGTTGGATAATAGGAGGGTACATGATGTTGAGACGATGAAGAAGGGTAGGAAGGGGATGGGGTGAACGGGGGGGTTGAGCAAGGGGATGGACATGATGATAAGGGGAAGGGAAAAGAGAAGAGGGAGGGGAGGGAAGGAAGGAGGGGGGAAGAGGACGAGGAGTGAGGAGTACGAGGAGAGGGAAGACTGGTGATGTGCATGACAGAGAAGCTGGCAGTGCGTAGATCAGAAGGGTCATCAGGTGTTGGCCAGCCTTCCACTGATAGGGCTCAGAAGGTAGCAGGGATCACAAGTCAATAAAGCCAAGATGGTAGAGGGGGCCAGCAGACAGGAAGGCCCAGGAGGAAGCTGACAATTCGAAGATCCGTAGGGTCCAGATGGAGGCTGTCAGCGCGTGGGGACATAGAGACCAGGTGGTGGTGAAGGTACGACAGACAGGAACAGCCCAGGAGGCGACAGACGGTTAGCAGAAGAGGAGGGCTGAAATGGTAGCAGTCGGTCTGACTGGCAATGTTACGCAGCATTGCCTAGTAAAAGTACTAAAACAAGTTACCCTGCTTTGTTGAGCCAGAGTACTAAACTATGTTAACCTGCTTTGCCTAGCCAAAGCACCAAACCATGTGACCCTGCTTTGGCTAGATAAAGTACAAATCCAAGTTTCCGTAGTTTGCCTAGCGAAACTAACAAACCATGTTACCCTGCATTTCCTAGAAAAAGTACTAAACCGAGTTACCCTTCTTTGCAGAGCTAAAGTACCAAACTATGTTAACCTGCTTTGCCTAACCAAAGTACCAAGCAATGCTACACTGCTTTGCCTAGCCAAAGTATCAAATGCAAGTTAACCTGCTTTGCCTAGCCAAAGTGCCAACCCAGGTTACCCTGCTCAGCCTAGCCAAAGTACCAAGATATGTTACCCTGCTTTGCCTAGCCAAAGTTTCAAATGCAAGTTAAAATGCTTTGACTAGCCAAAGCGCCAACCCAGGTTACCCTGCTTAGCCTAGCCAAAGTATAAAACCAAGTTACCCTGCTTTGTCTAGCCTACATAGCAAACCATGTTACCTTGCTTGGCCCAGCCAAAGTATCAAACCACGTTACCCTGTTTGCCTAGCCAAAATGCCAAACCAACCTACCCTTCTTTGCCAAACCAAAGTACCAAACATGTTACACCTCTTTGCCTAGTCAAAATTCCAAACCCTGTTACCCTGCTTTGACTAAGGAAAGTAGCAAACCATGTTACCTCTATTTATCTAGCCAAAGTACCAAGCCATGTTACCCTGCTTTGCCAGGAAAACGTACCAAACCAACATAACCTGCTTCCCTAGCCATAGAACCAAGCAATGTCACCCTGCTTTGCCTAGCCAAAGTACCAAACCACGATAACCTGCTTTGCTGAGGAAAACTACCAAACCAAGTTACTCTGCTTTGCTTAGACAAAGTACTAAACCAAGTTAGCCTGCTTTGCCTAACCACAGTACCAAACCAAGTTACCCTCCTTTCCCTAGCGAAAGCACCAAACCATGTTACCATGCTTTGCCCACCAGAGCACCAAACCAAAATGCCCTGCTTTACCAAGCCAATGCACCATTACAAACTACCATGCTTTGGGGATCCAAAGTAACAAACCATGGCACACTGCTTTCCCTAGCCAAATTAACAGACCCTGTTACCCAGCTTTGCCTAACAAATGTAGCAAACAATGTTACCCAGCGTTGTCTAGCAGAAGTAGAAAGCCAATTTAGCATGCTATGCCGTGCAAAAGTGCCAAACCATTTTACTCCGCTTTGCTTAGCCAAAGCACCAACCCAAGTAACCTTGCTTCCCTGGCCAAGTACCAAACCAAGATACCCTACTTTGCTTAGCCAATGTACCAAACCAAGTTCCCCTGATTTACCTAGCCATAGTACCAAACTATGTTACCCTGCTTTACCGACACAAAATACCAAACCAAGTTTCCCTGCTTTCCCCAGCCAAATTAGCAACCCAAGATACCCTGTTTGACCAAGCTAAAGTACCAAACCAACTTACCTTGCTTTGCAGAGTCAACATTTCAAACCACGTTAAACTGCTTTGCCTAGCCAAAATGATAAATCCTGTTACCCTGCTTTGCCTAAGCATGCATAACATAAAACCATGATATATCTTTTTTTCTGGCCAAAGTACCAAACCATGTTAACCTGTTTTGCCAAGCCGAAATGCCAAACCAACATACCCTGCTTTGCCGTGAAAAAGTACTAAATCATGTTTCCCTGCTTTGCCTAGCCAAAGTACCAAACCATGTTACCCTGTTTTGCCTAGCCAAAGTATCAAACCAAGATACCCTGTTTTCCCTTTTCCTATCCAAAGTACCAAACCATGTTACGCTGTTTTGCCAAGCCAGAATGCCAAACCAACATACCCTGCTTTCCTGAGAAAAAGTACCAAACCATGTTACCCTGCTTTGCTTAGCCAAAGTACCAAACCAAGTTACCATGCTTTGCCTAGCCAAAGTACCAAATCCTGTTAATCTGTTTTACCTAGCCATAGAACCAACACATGTTGCTGTGTTTTGCTGAGGCAAAGTATAACACCAATGTACCCTGCTTTGCAGAGACAAAGTACTAAATAATGTTTCCCTGCTTTGCCTAGCCAAAATACCAAACCAAGATACCCTGCTTTTGCTATCCAAAGTACCAAACCAAGGTACCCTGCTTTGCCAAAGAAAAATGCCAAACCATGTTACCCTGATTTGCCCAGCCAAGCACCAAATCATGTTACCCTGATTTGCCTAGCCAAAGCACGAAATCAAGTTACCCTGCTTCGCCAAGCCAAAGGACCAAACCAACCTACCATGCCTTGCTGAGCCAAAGTAACAAGCCATGTTACACTGCTGTGCCTACCCAACATACCAAAACCTGTTACCACAATTTGCCTAACCAGAGTAGCAACCCATGTTGCCCTGATTTGTCTAGCCAAAGTACCAAAACATTTTAGCTTGCTGTGCCAAGCATATGTACCAAACCTTTGTCTAGCCAAAGTACAAAACCAAGTACCCTGTTTTGCCTAACTAAAGCACCAAACCAAAAGACCCTGCTTCACCTAGTAAAGTACCAAATCAGGATTCCCTATTTTTCTTAGCCAAACTACCAAACCAACTTAACCTACTTTACTGAGTCAAAGTTTCGAACCATGTTACACTGCTTTGCCTAGCCAAAATATCAAACCCTGTGACCCTGCTTTGCCTTAGCAAAACAGCAAACCAAGATATCTCGTTTTTCCTGACCAAAGTACCAAACCATGTACCCTGTTTTGCCGAGCCAAAGTACCAAACCAACATACCCTCCTTTGTCAAGACATAGTAACAGACCATGTTAGCCTTCTTTGCCTTGCCAAAGTAACAAACCAAGTTACCATGCTTCGCCTAGCCATAGAACCAAGCCATGTTACCCTGCTTTGCCTAGCCAAAGTACCAAATTATGTTACCCTGCTTTACCTAGCCATAGAACCAAGCCATGTTTCCCTGCTTTGCTGAGTCATAGAACCAAACCATATTAACCTGCTTTGGCTAGTCAAAGTACCAAACCAACGTACGCATTTAATTGCCATTGTCGTGTTGTTGAGGTGCCATTAAAGCACCCTTGAAGCAACATTGCATTATCATTGAAGAATTTGCATGCATGGACTCACCTGTGCAGTGGGAGCAGTCCCATTCATTGCAGCCAGCTGCTGTCACCTCACTGCAACGGCACACACATGTTTTCACAGTGGAGGTAGAAGTTGTGGTAGGCTCTGTGGTAGTCACTGTTGTAGACTCTGTGATAGATGATGTGGTCGGCTCTGTGGTAGATGCTGTGGTAGATGCTGTGGTAGGCTTTGTGGTAGGTTTTGCGGTAGGCTTTGTGGTAGATGCTGTGGTCGGCTCTGTAGTAGATGATGTGGTAGATGCTGTGGTAGGCTTTGTGGTAGGATTTGTGGTAGGCTTTGTGGTAGATGCTGTGGTCGGCTCTGTGGTAGTCACTGTCGCAGACTCTGTGGTAGATGATGTGGTCGGCTCTGTGGTAGATGATGTGGTAGATGCTGTGGTAGGCTTTGTGGTAGGCTTTGTGATAGGCACTGTGGTAGACGCTGTGGTAGGCTTTGTGGTAGATGCTGTGGTAGACACTGTGGTAGGAGCCGCTGGAAATTAAAGACAGAGTTAAACATTATCAGACCTTGTCAGGTGTATTGACCCACATTTTGGGCACACCAAAATGGTTGCCGACCTGCCACCCACCAGTGCAAGCGTGATGGGCCAGAAGCGCCATGAGTGAAACGTGGTGCCAAAGGAAAAACAGCAGTGCCAGTTAGCTCAAAAAGCGCTTTGAAATCACCTTTGTTTCTCTGAATGCAAGCTCAAAATGCTTATTTCAAACATCGCAAGATAGTTAATACAGGAGACCACTGCCAGACCCTATCCTTTGGCTGCACACAGAGCGAAATCAGTGCAAAGGAATATGGTGCTGTTCAAAATCTGTTTTAATTGATGTCAAATATTGCTAAAATCATAGGCACAAAACCACCAAACAAAAATCCAACTTCTGGTTGGGTGTTTTACAGTACTCTACTGCAGAATCTACATCAATACAATGTTAGCAAGGATCATATGCCATCAAGTAAAATCCCCTTTTTGAAATGCATTAATTCAAGACAGCTGCCAAAAAAATGGGTGCAGTACCGGCACTTGACACTAACCGTCGCTAGCGATCTAAACTCTCACAGGAGACCGGTATTTCAGGAGCTGAAAAGGAACCTAAACCAGCTGGGACTTCAAAGCCTTGCTGGTTAGTGAGAATACTTAACACTGACTGTTCCCGGGCCCTATACTAGAAGGCAGTCTGATTTAATTAAAAGTTCAATAGGCCTCTGTCTATGGGAAGCTGTCACACCTCAGAACTCCACACAAGAAGGCAGGAAATCGCAGGTTTCTGTTAACCAAATGCAGAGTGGCACCCTGGACTGATGCCCTGCTAGCAGGGAAAACCAGACAAAGGATGCCTTCAGCTAAATGGGATATGCTAATTTGAGGTGTAATTGTCAACAGTTGCTCTAGGGAAGGCAAGACACATGATCTCTGAGTCAAGCCAAATTCCCGGGGGCGGGGGCAAACAAATGGGTGTACTGAATTGTGAGCAAATGTATGTTTTATTAAATTGCTTATAAAATATTGTGTTAAGCTGACAGAAATGTACAATTTGGGGATTCTTAATAGGAAAACTGTACCCACAATTTGAGACTAAGCTCAACTCTGTGAGATGTTCTGAGACCGAACCCCGGGATTTATGAATATTGCAGACACAGGGTTTATGCTAGAAAAATGAAAACTTACTGTAATATGCGTAGAGAGGGGGTGTACCTCCGTGGAAGATTTGATGAAAACCCAACAAGGCAAAACCCACTAAAAGTGCAAAATGTTGTCGCTTCTGAACCCAAGCCCACAGGAACATGGGGCTTGAACAGAGAACTGTCTTAAATTCATCTGTGATGTGTATATGTATTATGAACCACGTGTGTATCTGGGAAACCTGTTTGTTATGAAAAATTCATTTTCTAAGTAAAAGCAAAGGGGCGTTTCTTCAATAGAGTGTAAAATGGTAGCATCACCCTGACTCACAACTCAGTTATCCAGTTAAAGGACAGAAAATCCTCTAGCCTATCAGGATCCTTAGTGGGTTGGGCATAGAATGTTAGCCTTCCCACCCATTTTCAAAAGACATAAAAAGAGCCACTAAGTCCTAGGTAGGGACGGCTCTTTCCACTTTCTTGTGAAGCACTTTGACGGACGACTTCAAATTCAGGCAATATCCAGAGACCAGAATTTAGAAAACCAGACTCCAGATTCCAGAACTTTGAAACAGAAGGCCTACTGCATGCTAAAAGTATTCTCAGCTGGCCTTACACTTTTGCAAATTGATTTACCACAGACTTCCAAGGGGCACATCAGAATAAAACAGCCGGGCTGTGCAGTTTGATTCTAGCCAAGAACTTTTGCCAGAACCAGACCCAGAGAGCAGTGCTGTATCCAGGACCGCAGACCAGACCAGACCGCTGTGCAGTGCCAAGAACTTTTGCCAGAACCAGAGATCCAGACCAGCAGAGCAGAGCTGACCCAGATAGCTGTGACTTCAGAACCACCCGCTAGAAGTCCAGTCTAAACCTGTTGACCAGATCTTGACAGCCTATTTCAAATTTATAGTGTGAGTATCCCGCCAGAACTGTGCAGAACCAATCTCTTAGTCTAAAATAATCTCATCCCATCCATTTCAACCTATTTAGAACTGCATAGAAATTGTGTGTCCATTCTGTGATTCAAACCTGTGAAAGTGTCATTTGTCATTTGAATCTTACTTTATTTCTGAGAATCTACCTCCACTAAATCGTCCATATATTTTGAACCGCGTGTCCTAGGAGCAAGATTTAACTTTCATTTTAAAGCTAAGAACCTAAGCTTTCCAACAAGCCCGACTTTCTACTCCTTATAGTTTTTCCGTAATCGCGATCGACGCACTCGGAAAAAGTGCCGCGAATTGCAATTTGACTCAATCTCTCCACTTGTCAAAAATAGCTGTCCTTTTGCTTGCCACTGCTGAACTCACTCCATTTTCGACCTGATAATCATTCATGAATCACTGATAGTGTTGACCTGAACCAATCTTAAGTAGCTATCACCTACCCTGAATCTCCTATAGGGAATTAAAATCATTTTTAGCATATTTTTCACTTCATTGCAAATCACATTTAAAAGTATTTCTGCCTGTTTTAAAGCATGCCGGTTGCTCTAAGCTTGCTAGGGGGGAACTGGAATTTGTATTGCATTTGATTGTATTCCTAAAAACTGTGTGCTCTCCTTCAATCTCCTTATATTGCATAGGGGGGGGGGTGAATTGTCAAAAGGAAAAGTGATCATATTATCTCTTGTTGAAACCATATCAGTTTATTTCTGTGCTGCATTCTTTTTATTATTGCTTTTCCTTGAAACCATAAAAGTATTGTCTGCTACCTTATCCTTTCTATACTAACTCCTCACTGATTGAAAAGAGTGTGCAATTGTAACATTACCCATTGTTGATCGACATTATATTCATAAGTGTGCTATCAAATATTAATTTATTCATAAAAGTGTGATATATATATTGTTTAATTTTTCAAATAAATCTTTTAATTTGCAAAACAAACCTACTTCTTGGCTCAGTGAGGTCAGGGGGATTCAAAGAGAGGGGCGTTATACAAGGGTTTATCATCTAGATCTGTGAAATTGTCATAAAAATGTATAAATAAGGGCTTCCCTTGGGCATCCCAGACTAGGCATTGACTTAGTTGGAGTGCTGAATTGAAGTCGCTTAACAACATGGAACAGCTCAGCTGCTTTGGGGGCTCATAATGTAGCACAACCTGTTCTAGGGGTGTAAGGCCCTTCTTGATGGCCATCACTGCTTACTTGAAGAACGTGACAGTGATAATATTTCAGAGCTGACACTGTGGTTACAAACTGGCAAGTGACGAGCGGGAACAGCGATCATTCATGTAGTCCAAAAAGGATGGTGAGTAACTGTCATGATGCCTACCCCCAGGCATACGGATCGAGTCCATCAGCCCCGGGAGCAGGCATCCAGATACTTATTAAAACCCCAACAGCCCTGGCTGGGGGCTGTTTGGATTCAGTCCTGGCGCCTTAGGTGCCTGGCTCATCATAGAAATCAGTCCTGGTGCCATAGGCGCCAGGCTCATAGACTTTACTTACCTTATGCAGACCATGCTGCAAATGAGTCCAAGTCAACATGAGGCCTGGATGGGACTATTTTATTACAGGGACTATTTTTCACTCGGTGTGGTTCTGAGGAACTTCTTACCTGGGACTACTTTGCAGGCTATTTAAACCACGCCCGAATAGCAGCCCATGCTTCGTGTTATTCTGCATCCAGAAGCGTAACGCTAACTGTGTCTGCAAGTCAGCATCCAGTCTTCTGCCACGCCCGCCTCGAATCCGGAGCTCGTAGACAAAAGGAAAAGAAAGGAGAAGAGTTTAGAACACGGACATTATTTGATTACTTACCTGATTCCAGACCCAACACAGCTCCAAGCCTGGAAAGGACATTATTTCAGCACGCGTTGCTTCACCAGCAGCAACGCCACGTTATACTCACCAGTCCACCGCATCTTTCGACTCGGCGCTGCCTCCATCATTTTCTTCGTCGAAACCCAGCACCTCGGGGGAAAACAAAAAGAATAACAAGGTGAGCCGAGAAAACCGACAAAGACAATCTCTTGCCACCATAGGCTTACCTGCTTTACCACCGGAGGTATTATCCTTTAATTCGCCGGATCTTCCTCTGCCGCACCTATAAAGGGAGAGAAAACAGCAAGTTAAACTCATACAACCTTTACCGGACAGTGTTTGGTAATACAGACTCTTACCTGAACGCCATCAGCTGCCTCCAGGCAATATTCTTTTGGATCCAGCTGCAACCTAACGAGAAAATAGAACAAGAGTGAACATTGGACATATTGCCCTGCTTTACCTAGCCATAGAACCAAGCCATGTTACCCTGCTATGCTGAGCCAAAGTACCAAACCATGTTATCCTGCTTTGCCTAGCCAAAGTATCAAATCATGTTACCCTGCTTTACCAAGCCATATAACCAAACCATATTACCCTGTTTTGCCAATCCTAAGTACCAAACCAACGTACCCATTTAATTTCCATTGTTGTGTTGTCGAGGTGCCATTAAAGCCGCCTTGGAGCAGCATTACATTATCATTGAAGCACTTGCATGCATGGACTCACCTGTGCAGTGGGAGCAGTCCCATCCATTGCAGCCATCTGCTGTCACCCCAGTGTAGCGGCACACACATGTTTTCACTGTGGAGCTAGACGTTGTGGTAGGCTCTGTTGTAGACACTGTGGTAGGCTCTGTGGTAGATGCTGTGGTGGAGTCTGTGGTAGGTTTTGTGGTAGGCTTTGTAGTAGACACTGTGGAAGGCTCTGTGGTAGATGCTGTGGTAGGACCTGTTGGAAATTCAAGACAGAGTTACACATTATCGGACATGCCACATCTCAGCTGTTGTGGGGGCTCATAAGGTAGCAAGGCCCTTCTTAGTGGCCATCACTGATTACTCAAAGAACATGACAGTGCTAACGTTTCAGGAGTGGACACTGTGGTTACACACTGGCGAATGACGAGGAGGGTGGGGGAAGGTGGGCAGTGAACAGAGATCTTTCATGAAGTCCACAAAGGATGTTGGGTAACATGAGCACTTTGTAGTCAGTGTATGTGTTCTCTTCAGCACTAGAAGTCTCCTGACTGGGGCTCCTACCAAACAGGTACATCGACTACAAAAAGCTCAGAATGCAGCAGTCAAACTGGCCTTTGGGCTAAAAAGATCTGCAACAATATCGGGCCTGCACCGGTTCTTCCCCTGGTTTGCAGTGGAGGACCGGATCAAGTTCAAAATTGGCTGCATGATATTGAAGTGTCTGAACATTGTAGCACCTAGATAACTATTGGACAAATTAAACCGGCACCAATCCATCTGGTCTTTAAGATCAGAGGACCAGCACCTGCTGTCTATTCCTCCGACATGATGTGTATTCAGAGGAGACTGTAGATTCTCTGTATTTAGCCCAATACTCTGGAATAGTCTACCTTTGGAGTTGATAAAAGTGGATTCCCTGGCGGTATTTAAAAAGAAATGTAAAACATACTTGTTCAAATAAGGTATTTAAATTCTATTAAGATGCACGAGTAAACCCGATGCCGCACGATTGTGACGGAATGACCTTCATTATACTTCCATCTACGCCTGGATATGATTTGGTTCATCCTGCCGCGCTGTAAATATTTCAATCAATCGGCTGTATCCAGACCTTTCCCAATCGGCAGCGCTGGGGTGAACATTGCCTTTTGAGAGGTTCACCAGTGCAATGGAGACTGTGAAGACCCTCCAGGCCAGGGGACGTCAACCTGTGACTCTACACATATCGTGGACTATGACTCCCATGATCCATCACCACTGACTATGCTGGCTATGTCTGCTGGGAGTTGTAGTGCAACATATCTGGAGGCCCTTAGGTCAGAGAACCAAGTTCTGGGCTTACATATTATTGCCCATTTAAACTGTCATAACTGTAAGGGGGATACTGGTTTCTAAACGTGCACATTATTTAGCCCCCACATAATGTACTAACCCATGTTAGGTCATAACAGCATTCTTGATGCAGCCATTTCCCGCGCCCTGGAATTATTTTACCGGATGTGATGGGCAGCCAGTCCCATGACCATTCAATCTTTGGCCCCATCTCGTTATGTATGACCCAAATAATGTCAGGAACAATGTGAATATTTAATTTTGGGCACGTGGAAGATTCTGAAGAAGAAATGCAAGTGCAGAGTCACCAGGACGTTACAGAATGGTGATCCAAGATGTGTTCATGTATTGCAGATAGTTTCAGACTCTGCATTTATTATTCACCATAATGTGTATGTCCAATGACGTATGTTGCAATTAAATATACAAATATCAGTATTTTATTGTTTTATACTGTTACTATGATGCAGGTCTGTTAAACATATGAACATACGTGCTCTGTGTTCCTGGGCCCATTTTCCTCAGGTGCCAAGAGGCTCCTTCTGACTTGATGTAAATTCTCTTCTCTTTCTCTCTTTGTGGGTGACAGTGGTGATAACTAACATGTCTGAGCACATGTGCGATGGCGATTGGTCGTTGTGGGGAACATACCAAGGGTGTTCTGGTTCTGAATCTTGGGCACTCACAGGGAGACCACGATAGCGGTACCACCTCCATCCTCGTGTGGGCCCAAGTTAACATTTAAGATATGATATGCACAGTAACCATGGGTTACTTTTCGACCCTTCCGGCGCACTGTGACCCACCTGTAGAACACAGACGCACCACCATTTCCGCCGCACTTCTCAACATAGACACCACTTTTGCGCTATTTTTATTTTATTTTTATTTTACTTGAATGGGTCGATAATACCCTCCACACCCTAGATCACTTAAGACAATAGTTGACACCATATTGCCGACACGCCCTGGAGCGTTCATGCATGTATGGTATCCATCGCATCCTTTAGTGTCCACCGAACCAGAGACGCCCTCACCCTAGTCCTAGACGCTGGTACTGACGCTTCATAGTCACGTCCATCTTTGATTTTTTTCAGAGGAGTGACCGTCTTAGGCCGTCCTCTGCCCGATTGGATCCTGACCAAATCATTACCTCAGGAACCCACGGCTCCCCCAGTGCATTCCGTGCACTTACCATTCAGCATTTTCCCCTGGATGATTTTGTACAGCATCACCACTGCTAACACATCAGCAGGTAAGCTGTCCTTCGATATGACAACACTAGGCCACAGTTATAAAACACTAAATAACACAATTAGACCCCGATATCCTTACAAATCCTTCTATATTCACAGACAAAACGGACTACACCACATTTGGTGCTCATCCTGAAGAAGGCCAATACCATCCAGGCAACAATTCTGCCTTCCTGACCGAAACTCACCCGTGTCGATCCTCAGTGACACAACTGCAAATACCCTTTTTCGTGTATGTCTTGTAGATTATGTTGTGTACACCCCATGTTTATGGTACCCTGGACCACCCTATGTCCCGGGAGCACTATTGTATAAGTACATGTTCCTCTAATTGTTGTATACCACTGTGCCTTTAGGTGGAACTCTGTACCTCAACACAAAAGAGATAAATACGCAATCTGTATTTCCACCAAAGTCAATCACTATTGTCCGTTCCTTTTGAGCCTTTCGTGCTTATCGAAAGCTATGTAAACTAATTGAACTATAACACTTGTGGTTTTCTGAAATACACTCTTCTATTCAGAACCATAGCCTGCCGATTTATAGGATCTCACATCCTGATTTTTTTTATTATTATATATGTTATCCCAAGACATACATCACAGGATACCTCAATACTACATTCATACTTCTTTGTAGACATGTTTTGTTATTATCCCTAATCACAATATCTACCGCCACCGTGAAATAAGGCACACGGTAACTGCCTAATTTCTGGGATGCATTCCTTGCTTGAATGGGGATAATAATCATATCTGTGATTTACAAGTCAAAAAGCAGCAAAGACAACTCACATCCCTGCCTTGGCCCACTCTGAAAATCAATGGAGTCAGACAATTAACTGTTCCCCCTAACAGTGGTGTGCCTGTCGGGCAGAATCGGGAGCAAGCCTCGCTCTATCCCCAATCAGCAAGCGTCTTCCAAACTCTGTGGAGGGCAGTCTTATAATCATTAAAGGCCCCATTGTGTCCCGCCGCCCCGTAACAAAGCCCGCAGGCCTAAGAGATGGAGACAGGCCCCACTAAGACCAGTAGCTAACACAGGACGAAAACCCATTTAAAGGGAATAAGGACCTTCTATTGTATGACCCATTTATTTAACGCTGTAATTAGGATGGTAGAAAAACATTTGCAAGATAAATCTGTCAAGGCAATGAGTTGATAATTACAGGGTTACTCCCTTCGTCTTTTTTGTGCATTGGCACCAATATGGACTAAGTACGTACTAGGCAAACTTTCAGGATGACAGATGGCTTCATATGCATTATATCTGGTCCTGCCGAATTATCAGTCAATCTTCAACTGATCCATTTACTGGATCTGGTCCCCAAAAGGCATTTTAATAAATTGCAGCCAGCCCCCCCCCCACAAATGGGATTGAGATTGGCACCCTCCCATGTAAAGTGCTTCTTATTCATTAAAGATCAGAAAGCTTTAATTTGCTTTCTATTCAAGATCATGACCTCCTCTGCCATTAGTCATGGCTCATACTCGGTTTAGATCTTTTAAGGCAGTTTTGAAATGATTCTCCAAAGGATTCCCATGCGACACTAGGTGGAGCCGCCAGGTGTGGCTTCTCGTTTCACGTTCATGGGCCATGATGATCAGGCCATTGTGATTTGCAAAGAAATCACTTTTGGATGTGACTTTTTTGGCCTAGAGCCACAGATGAATTTCCTAAAACCTCTTTAAGCCAGGCTAAGCAAACCTTGAGGTTAATTGGAATCACGAATGTTCATAAAAGTGCATGCCACTGATTGATGTTCCCATCTGCCCACTTGATGCGATGCCCTTGGCGTTAGTCTCCGTGCCACCTATTCCTTTTCCTTTCTGTGCCCGGACCTCTCCAAAACTCCATGAGGCTATGTTAATACTGTGGCCTCTTACTTCATAGGGATCAAAGATGTTACCTTATGACATTGAGAATCTGAAAGAAACACATTATCCAGCATCTGCCCTTTATAAACCTGGATTCCAGTCAATTGCCCTGGGATATAACCCAGAGATCGACCAGTTAACAGGAGCACGCCCAAATGCAAATCACTTTGCTCCAAATTCTCTCCTAGATGTACTGGTACGTTGCTGTAATAGACCAGTGTTGGGGATATCTCCCTCATCCCTCAAGACTAACGCAACTGAGGAAGAGTCTTGCACATAGCACTCCACATTCAAGTCTCGAGCTGCGTAAATGGGTTAAGTCTCTCAAGATACACCAACACTCTAACATCTGTGCTAGCTCTCAAGTTACACCAACACTCTAACATCTGTGCTAGCTCTCAAGTTACTCCAACACTCTAACATCTGTTCTAGCTCTAAAGTTACACCAACACTGTTACACCTGTGCTAGCTCTCAAGTTACTCCAACACTCTAACATCTGTGCTACCTCTCGAGTTACACCAACACTGTTACATCTGTGCTAGCTCTCAAGTGACACCAACACTCTAACATCTGTGCTACCTCTCGAGTTACACCACCACTCTAACATCTGTGCTACCTCTCAAGTTACACCAACACTGTTACATCTGTGCTAGCTCTCAAGTGACACCAACACTCTAACATCTGTGCTACCTCTCGAGTTACACCAACACTGTTACATCTGTGCTAGCTCTCAAGTGACACCAACACTCTAACATCTGTGCTACCTCTCGAGTTACACCACCACTCTAACATCTGTGCTACCTCTCAAGTTACACCAACACTGTTACATCTGTGCTAGCTCTCAAGTGACACCAACACTCTAACATCTGTGCTACCTCTCGAGTTACACCAACACTGTTACATCTGTGCTAGCTCTCAAGTGACACCAACACTCTAACATCTGTGCTACCTCTCGAGTTACACCAACACTGTTACGTCTGTGCTAGCTCTCAAGTTACTCCCACACTCTAACATCTGTTCTAGCTCTAAAGTTACACCAACACTGTTACACCTGTGCTAGCTCACAAGTTAATCCAACACTCTAACATCTGTGCTAGCTCTCAAGTTACACCAACACTGTAACGTCTGTGCTAGCTCTCAAGTTACACCAACACTGTTACATCTGTGCTAGCTCTCAAGTGACACCAACACTCTAACATCTGTGCTACCTCTCGAGTTACACCACCACTCTAACATCTGTGCTACCTCTCAAGTTACACCAACACTGTTACATCTGTGCTAGCTCTCAAGTGACACCAACACTCTAACATCTGTGCTACCTCTCGAGTTACACCAACACTGTTACATCTGTGCTAGCTCTCAAGTTACACCAACACTGTTACATCTGTGCTAGCTCTCAAGTTATACCAACACTGTTACATCTGTGCTAGCTCTCAAGTTACTCCAACACTGTTACATCTGTGCTAGCTCTCAAGTTACACCAACACTCTAACATCTGTGCTAGCTCTCAAGTTACACCAACACTGTTACATCTGTGCTAGCTCTCAAGTTACTCCAACACTCTAACATCTGTGCTAGCTCTCAAGTTACACCAACACTCTAACATCTGTGCTAGCTCTCAAGTTACACCAACACTGTTACATCTGTGCTAGCTCTCAAGTTACTCCAACACTCTAACATCTGTTCTAGCTCTAAAGTTACACCAACATTGTTACATCTGTGCTAGCTCTCAAGTTACACCAACACTCTAACATCTGTGCTAGCTCTCAAGTTACACCAACACTGTTACATCTGTGCTAGCTCTCAAGTTACACCAACACTGTTACATCTGTGCTAGCTCTCAAGTTACACCAACACTCTAACATATGTGCTAGCTCTCAAGTTACACCAACACTTTTACATCTGTGCTAGCTCTCAAGTTACACCAACACTGTTACATCTGTGCTAGCTCTCAAGTTACACCAACACTCTAACATCTGTGCTAGCTCTCAAGTTACACCAACACTGTTACATCTGTGCTAGCTCTCAAGTTACTCCAACACTCTAACATCTGTTCTAGCTCTAAAGTTACACCAACACTGTTACACCTGTGCTAGCTCACAAGTTAATCCAACACTCTAACATCTGTGCTAGCTCTCAAGTTACACCAACACTGTTACACCTGTGCTAGCTCACAAGTTAATCCAACACTCTAACATCTGTGCGAGCTCTCAAGTTACACCAACACTGTTACATCTGTGCTAGCTCTCAAGTTACACCAACACTGTTACATCTGTGCTAGCTCTCAAGTTACACCAACACTGTTACATCTGTGCTAGCTCTCAAGTTACACCAACACTCTAACATCTAACATCTGTGCTAGCTCTCAAGTTACACCAACACTGTTACATCTGTGCTAGCTCTCAAGTTACTCCAACACTCTAACATCTGTGCTAGCTCTCAAGTTACTCCAACACTCTAACATCTGTTCTAGCTCTAAAGTTACACCAACACTGTTACACCTGTGCTAGCTCACAAGTTAATCCAACACTCTAACATCTGTGCTAGCTCTCAAGTTACACCAACACTGTTACATCTGTGCTAGCTCTCAAGTTACACCAACACTGTTACATCTGTGCTAGCTTTCAAGTTACACCAACACTCTAACATCTGTGCTAGCTCTCAAGTTACACCAACACTGATACATCTGTGCTAGCTCTCAAGTTACACCAACACTGTTACATCTGTGCTAGCTCTCAAGTTACACCAACACTGTTACATCTGTGCTAGCTCTCAAGTTACACCAACACTCTAACATCTGTGCTAGCTCTCAAGTTCCACCAACACTTTTACATCTGTGCTAGCTCTCAAGTTACACCAACACTGTTACATCTGTGCTAGCTCTCAAGTTACACCAACACTCTAACATCTGTGCTAGCTCTCAAGTTACACCAACACTGTTACATCTGTGCTAGCTCTCAAGTTACTCCAACACTCTAACATCTGTTCTAGCTCTCAAGTTACACCAACACTGTTACATCTCTGCTAGCTCTCAAGTTACTCCAACACTCTTACATCTGTGCTAGCTCTCAAGTTACTCCAACACTCTAACAACTGTTCTAGCTCTAAAGTTACACCAACACTGTTACACCTGTGCTAGCTCAAAAGTTAATCCAACACTCTAACATCTGTGCTAGCTCTCAAGTTACACCAACACTGTTACATCTGTGCTAGCTCTCAAGTTACACCAACACTGTTACATCTGTGCTAGCTCTCAAGTTACACCAACACTGTTACATCTGTGCTAGCTCTCAAAATACTCCAACACTCTAACATCTGTGCTACCTCTCGAGTTACACCAACACTGTTACATCTGTGCTAGCTCTCAAGTGACACCAACACTCTAACATCTGTGCTACCTCTCGAGTTACACCACCACTCTAACATCTGTGCTACCTCTCAAGTTACACCAACACTGTTACATCTGTGCTAGCTCTCAAGTGACACCAACACTCTAACATCTGTGCTACCTCTCGAGTTACACCAACACTGTTACATCTGTGCTAGCTCTCAAGTGACACCAACACTCTAACATCTGTGCTACCTCTCGAGTTACACCAACACTGTTACATCTGTGCTAGCTCTCAAGTTACTCCAACACTCTAACATCTGTGCTACCTCTCGAGTTACACCAACACTGTTACATCTGTGCTAGCTCTCAAGTTACACCAACACTGTTACATCTGTGCTAGCTCTCAAGTTACACCAACACTCTAACATATGTGCTAGCTCTCAAGTTACACCAACACTTTTACATCTGTGCTAGCTCTCAAGTTACACCAACACTGTTACATCTGTGCTAGCTCTCAAGTTACACCAACACTCTAACATCTGTGCTAGCTCTCAAGTTACACCAACACTGTTACATCTGTGCTAGCTCTCAAGTTACTCCAACACTCTAACATCTGTTCTAGCTCTAAAGTTACACCAACACTGTTACACCTGTGCTAGCTCACAAGTTAATCCAACACTCTAACATCTGTGCTAGCTCTCAAGTTACACCAACACTGTTACACCTGTGCTAGCTCACAAGTTAATCCAACACTCTAACATCTGTGCGAGCTCTCAAGTTACACCAACACTGTTACATCTGTGCTAGCTCTCAAGTTACACCAACACTGTTACATCTGTGCTAGCTCTCAAGTTACACCAACACTGTTACATCTGTGCTAGCTCTCAAGTTACACCAACACTCTAACATCTAACATCTGTGCTAGCTCTCAAGTTACACCAACACTGTTACATCTGTGCTAGCTCTCAAGTTACTCCAACACTCTAACATCTGTGCTAGCTCTCAAGTTACTCCAACACTCTAACATCTGTTCTAGCTCTAAAGTTACACCAACACTGTTACACCTGTGCTAGCTCACAAGTTAATCCAACACTCTAACATCTGTGCTAGCTCTCAAGTTACACCAACACTGTTACATCTGTGCTAGCTCTCAAGTTACACCAACACTGTTACATCTGTGCTAGCTTTCAAGTTACACCAACACTCTAACATCTGTGCTAGCTCTCAAGTTACACCAACACTGATACATCTGTGCTAGCTCTCAAGTTACACCAACACTGTTACATCTGTGCTAGCTCTCAAGTTACACCAACACTGTTACATCTGTGCTAGCTCTCAAGTTACACCAACACTCTAACATCTGTGCTAGCTCTCAAGTTACACCAACACTGTTACATCTGTGCTAGCTCTCAAGTTACTCCAACACTCTAACATCTGTTCTAGCTCTCAAGTTACACCAACACTGTTACATCTCTGCTAGCTCTCAAGTTACTCCAACACTCTTACATCTGTGCTAGCTCTCAAGTTACTCCAACACTCTAACAACTGTTCTAGCTCTAAAGTTACACCAACACTGTTACACCTGTGCTAGCTCAAAAGTTAATCCAACACTCTAACATCTGTGCTAGCTCTCAAGTTACACCAACACTGTTACATCTGTGCTAGCTCTCAAGTTACACCAACACTGTTACATCTGTGCTAGCTCTCAAGTTACACCAACACTGTTACATCTGTGCTAGCTCTCAAAATACTCCAACACTCTAACATCTGTGCTACCTCTCGAGTTACACCAACACTGTTACATCTGTGCTAGCTCTCAAGTGACACCAACACTCTAACATCTGTGCTACCTCTCGAGTTACACCACCACTCTAACATCTGTGCTACCTCTCAAGTTACACCAACACTGTTACATCTGTGCTAGCTCTCAAGTGACACCAACACTCTAACATCTGTGCTACCTCTCGAGTTACACCAACACTGTTACATCTGTGCTAGCTCTCAAGTGACACCAACACTCTAACATCTGTGCTACCTCTCGAGTTACACCAACACTGTTACATCTGTGCTAGCTCTCAAGTTACTCCAACACTCTAACATCTGTGCTACCTCTCGAGTTACACCAACACTGTTACATCTGTGCTAGCTCTCAAGTGACACCAACACTCTAACATCTGTGCTACCTCTCGATTTACACCACCACTCTAACATCTGTCCTACCTCTCAAGTTACACCAACACTGTTACATCTGTGCTAGCTCTCAAGTGACACCAACACTCTAACATCTGTGCTACCTCTCGAGTTACACTGTTACATCTGTGCTAGCTCTCAAGTGACACCAACACTCTAACATCTGTGCTACCTCTCGAGTTACACCAACACTGTTACATCTGTGCTAGCTCTCAAGTGACACCAACACTCTAACATCTGTGCTAGCTCTAAAGTTACACCAACACTGTAACGTCTGTGCTAGCTCTCTAGTTACACCCACACTCTAACATCTGTGCTAGCTCTCAAGTTACACCAACACTCTAACATCTGTGCTAGCTCTCAAGTTACACCAACACTCTAACATCTGTGCTAGCTCTCAAGTTCACCAACACTGTTACATCTGTGCTAGCTCTCAAGTTACTCCAACACTGTTACACCTGTGCTATCTCTCAAGTGACACCAACACTCTAACATCTGTGCTACCTCTCGAGTTACACCAACACTGTTACATCTGTGCTAGCTCTCAAGTGACACCAACACTCTAACATCTGTGCTACCTCTCGAGTTACACCAACACTCTAACATCTGTGCTACCTCTCAAGTTACACCAACACTGTTACATCTGTGCTAGCTCTCAAGTGACACCAACACTCTAACATCTGTGCTAGCTCTCAAGTTACACCAACACTCTAACATCTGTGCTACCTCTCGAGTTACACCAACACTGTTACATCTGTGCTAGCTCTCAAGTGACACCAACACTCTAACATCTGTGCTAGCTCTAAAGTTACACCAACACTGTAACTCTGTGCTAGCTCTCTAGTTACACCCACACTCTAACATCTGTGCTAGCTCTCAAGTTACACCAACACTCTAACATCTGTGCTAGCTCTCAAGTTACACCAACACTCTAACATCTGTGCTAGCTCTCAAGTTCACCAACACTGTTACATCTGTGCTAGCTCTCAAGTTACTCCAACACTGTTACACCTGTGCTATCTCTCAAGTGACACCAACACTCTAACATCTGTGCTACCTCTCGAGTTACACCAACACTGTTACATCTGTGCTAGCTCTCAAGTGACACCAACACTCTAACATCTGTGCTACCTCTCGAGTTACACCAACACTCTAACATCTGGCTACCTCTCAAGTTACACCAACACTGTTACATCTGTGCTAGCTCTCAAGTGACACCAACACTCTAACATCTGTGCTAGCTCTCAAGTTACACCAACACTCTAACATCTGTGCTACCTCTCAAGTTACACCAACACTGTTACATCTGTGCTAGCTCTCAAGTGACACCAACACTCTAACATCTGTGCTACCTCTCGAGTTACACCAACACTCTAACATCTGTGCTACCTCTCAAGTTACACCAACACTGTTACATCTGTGCTAGCTCTCAAGTGACACCAACACTCTAACATCTGTGCTAGCTCTCAAGTTACACCAACACTGTTACATCTGTGCTAGCTCTCAAGTGACACCAACACTCTAACATCTGTGCTACCTCTCGAGTTACACCAACACTGTTACATCTGTGCTAGCTCTCAAGTGACACCAACACTCTAACATCTGTGCTACCTCTCGAGTTACACCAACACTGTTACATCTGTGCTAGCTCTCAAGTTACACCAACACTGTTACATCTGTGCTAGCTCTCAAGTGACACCAACACTCTAACATCTGTGCTACCTCTCGAGTTACACCAACACTGTTACATCTGTGCTAGCTCTCAAGTGACACCAACACTCTAACATCTGTGCTAGCTCTAAAGTTACACCAACAATGTAACGTCTGTGCTAGCTCTCTAGTTACACCCACACTCTAACATCTGTGCTAGCTCTCAAGTTACACCAACACTCTAACATCTGTGCTAGCTCTCAAGTTACACCAACACTCTAACATCTGTGCTAGCTCTCAAGTTACACCAACACTGTTACATCTGTGCTAGCTCTCAAGTTACTCCAACACTGTTACACCTGTGCTATCTCTCAAGTGACACCAACACTCTAACATCTGTGCTACCTCTCAAGTTACACCAACACTGTTACATCTGTGCTAGCTCTCAAGTGACACCAACACTCTAACATCTGTGCTACCTCTCGAGTTACACCAACACTCTAACATCTGTGCTACCTCTCAAGTTACACCAACACTGTTACATCTGTGCTAGCTCTCAAGTGACACCAACACTCTAACATCTGTGCTACCTCTCGAGTTACACCAACACTGTAACGTCTGTGCTAGCGCTCTAGTTACACCCACACTCTAACATCTGTGCTAGCTCTCAAGTTACACCAACACTCTAACATCTGTGCTAGCTCTCAAGTTACACCAACACTCTAACATCTGTGCTAGCTCTCAAGTTACACCAACACTGTTACATCTGTGCTAGCTCTCAAGTTACTCCAACACTGTTACACCTGTGCTATCTCTCAAGTGACACCAACACTCTAACATCTGTGCTACCTCTCAAGTTACACCAACACTGTTACATCTGTGCTAGCTCTCAAGTGACACCAACACTCTAACATCTGTGCTACCTCTCGAGTTACACCAACACTCTAACATCTGTGCTACCTCTCAAGTTACACCAACACTGTTACATCTGTGCTAGCTCTCAAGTGACACCAACACTCTAACATCTGTGCTACCTCTCGAGTTACACCAACACTCTAACATCTGTGCTACCTCTCAAGTTACACCAACACTGTTACATCTGTGCTAGCTCTCAAGTGACACCAACACTCTAACATCTGTGCTACCTCTCGAGTTAACTCGCTGATTCTGAACATCCCAGGGGGGGGGGGTCAAAAAGATGTTTTTGCACCCCGAGAAGGGCACTCAACCAATTGGGTGTCTGGACATGAGGGAGAGAACTGGCAGTGTACACCAGCAACCTGCAACCCTTCCCCGGGTACCACAATCTTTTTTTCAGTGTTGGACCCTGGCCCCTTCCTTTTCACTCCATGCGCCGGGACTCCGCTGCCCCCAGACTCCACACCATTGCGCACAAAACCTGTCCCCCTGCCCCTATCCATACACTCACCTTCTGGCCTGATGCTTCCTGCTGCCAATGCCACTCCATCACCATCCATCCGCAGCCAGCCAAAGACATAGAAAAGGGAGATAATCCCTTTTCTGTTTGCTATGGTGTGGACCATTTTTTTTACTGGGTTTTGGGCTCACGTAATACACATGGAAACAACCCCCCTGAAGGAAAACATTAAAACTACAGTGACATGTCTAACCACTAATTTGCCCACACAAACTGCGTATCCTAAATCTATTTATCTAAAATGAAGGATTACCTTAATCCTAACTGGTGGGTCAAGGGCCATGTGGCCACCTGGAGCTTCTTCTTGCTGTCCATTGTAGTGATTTATTAGGTATAAGGGGGATAGGTGGGGGGGGTCATTTTTTAAATTCTTTTATGTGGAATGTCTATTATATATTTTCCAATCTGGTTTTGAAAACCAATAAACAGGTTTATATAAACATCCCGGACGGTGTCCTGGTGTGCAAATAGGTATCCACCCTTGTCAGGGGTGTGCAGAGCCAGTCATGACTCTGAGCCTTTGCTGATGCCCTTATTTTAGTTGGGCCTACATAGGTTTAGGCTGGCAGGCACCCCCAAACATGGGGGTAATAGCTTAATTAAAAGAACCTCCCTCCTATCCGGTGTGTATGAGAACAAGTAAAGCCTGTTAACTGAGTTAGTGTGAAAACATTGTCTACACTATTAATTAATCTAGGATGACCTTTGTGACCAATAAAATCACAATACCATCAGAACAGGGGGGGGGGGGTCACTGAGACAAACTTCTTGCAAGCGAAAAGAGGCAGTCATAATTCAATATCAAAATTCATGTTAGATCTTGGCTCAAAACTTTTCTTAAAAATCCCTTAGTACTGTATAATAGTGATGTTATTGTTTCCAAATAATTACTGCAGATGCTTTAGCACAGGGCTGTCCAACTCCAGCTTTGAGGGCTGGAATCCTGACTGGGTTTCAGGATATCCCTCATTAATATTCATAACAATAAATCATTGTGTGTAAATATATCTCATGAATATTAATACGGGTTATGCTGAAATCCATCAGGATTCTTTCCCTCGAGGCCTGGAGTTGGACAGCCCTGCTTTAGCGTCACCCGTTGTAAAACTTGTGCTGACCATCGCGAGTTTCCAATTTGCTGATTGTCTCAGGTTCATCAACCATCTGCAAAACTGTTCTTCTCTATTCTGTGACCCCGTTACTGCTGATGGTTAAATTACCCTTTTTTTAACAAGAAGGCAAGAAGGGAGGTTTGTGAAAGATCTTCTGCTACAATTTGGCCAAACACTTTCAGCAGGAATGTTCGCACCAGATCAAGAGCCCTTAAGGATGATGAGGCAAGTGTGGATATTTTCTCTTCAATGACGACTAATGCACACATTTGCTCGAGACAAAGTGAGTTTCGAAAAAAAGAAGCTGTGACAATTCCATGTTGTTAATGTCATCTTCTGAAGGATGACTCGCCTACTTCTCTTGTCGAGGGACTAAACAGACAGGTTACATATTCACTTCTCTCCGAATGTGGTACGTCCTAGTGTTGCTTTTGTTTCATGAATCAAACTCCAAAAAGTTTGTAGGAAAGAATTATCCACTTCCTCATTTGGCAAACCATCCTCTAATGGTTCTTTCCTCTAATCTTGCCAAAATAGCACATAAGGAGGGAGACCCTCCTCAAGCATATTTATTTACAGATATTAGATTTTAAATGTATTTTCTTTGTGAAAATAGTTTGTTATTTTACTCCATTATTTTTCAGTAGTAGTCAATTTCTTTTCTTTGCCAGAACTATGCATAGACGACATTATTTCAATCATCTGTTCTTAGCCACTGGAGTCAGTCCACATATGCTAAAGAGAATTATTAACTTAAATATCTTCTCTAAATAAACAGAGTGTATGTTTATTCTTACTTGGAAAATTGAAATGCATATTTGTGGTCCCTAGTTTAGACAGCAGGTAAAATGACAGTAAATGCTGAACTGCCCTCTGCTATTTCTGCCACCAATAAGGAGTTAAAAATCAAGAATCTCATACTTGCATATTGCTACAGGTTGCTGACACTGGGGAGTTTAACTCTTCAGCCGGGAAACTCTGTAAATTGACAACAGAGTCAAAATTCTCCAATGGGCACAATGTCCCTAAAATGTATTCTCACTCCTACCGTCCACCAGGATGGTGGAGACTGCTTCTGCGAAGCTGCCAAATGCTGACACTGCATTTTGTAATCCAGCTCCAAGTAGAAAACAGATGCTACCTTGGTCGTACGCCATAACCCCCACAATGAGGCTGACTTTCCAAATAGTAAAGATCAAGCACCGGCTAACAGCACAGTACCTTCAAACTAGCTACGGTAACATTGCTATATTCTTTCCTTGAAGGTTCGTGCTAATTTATGAAGGGTAACTTCATTGGTCCAGTTTCTAGCGTTGGCACCCATCATCCTCCTTCAGGTTTTATTTATAAACTATACAATGTGGAAATGCTGATGCTGCAAAATCACATAAGTCTATTTAATAAGTTATATTACAGCTAAACCATTTTAGTAAAGATTTTCTTGTGGAGGTGATCACGAATTGACAAGTATTAAGTTGTTCAAGGGCAAATTACAATTTCTCTGGAATTCCATAAATGACTGAAAGTTATTTCCCCATGTAGGATCACCTAGTTCTTTCATTCCCTCCACATTTCACGTCTTACATATGGTGTCCTAGTAAATTTGAGGCCATATGATGTTATCCTTGAGGGGGGAATATTTGGGCATGAAGGTTATTTGTGAATCAATTTATCCCAGATTTAAAACCGAGTGCATAGAGTTTTATACTTTCAGTCTTTAAAAAAAATGCCAGATTCCCAGCATGTAAGAAACATTCAGCACTTTGACTTTGCTTCCAGTGGGATCATAAACATAGGAGATTTTCCCAGAGGGATATGAGATTTGGTTGAGCAGGAGATTCCCCAGGGCTGTTCAATACTGATTTACACAACTTTTATTTTAATGTTTGTATTCATTTATTGCGTGCTACAGATTTAAAAACAAACTTTTCCCACGCTTAAGAAGAAAGAAAAGGAGAAAAAAAACTTAGCATGAATCCACTTCCACACAACAATAAAAAAAACCTCTAAAACCATCTCAAATACAATTTTCAATAAGACAACATTTTAAAATTCATCACAACGATTCTACCCCGAAAACAAAAGAAAAAAAGAGAAGAAAGAAAAAAGAATTTCCCAAAAGATGAAAACCAGAAACATTCATATTAATATTCCATAAGGCATTCAGAAGAAAATATTAGATTCAGAAAGCGTTGCCATTATACAAAATACTTGCTTAAAATGCAAAATGTGCATTCCCATATCTAAACAAAAAAGGTGTTTCAATTTTAAATCCATTCTACATTAGGAGTCCACCCCAAACATCAACTTCAAAACCTCTTTGCAGCTATTAGTAAAGCAGGGGTCACAAAGCAGCATGTGCCAGAGTTTCACCTCGCCAGATATCTCTAGAGAAAGGGCAAATTTACCAATTAGTGTTATCCCATCATTGCTAAAAGAGGAACATATCATTAATACATGGTACAATGTTTCTATTTCCATCAAACAGAAACAGCAAATTTGTTTAGCTCTTGGATGTTCTCTCTTGCCCCCAAAATTTCAAGTGTAGGAAATAAATTCATTTTTATATGCAGCCAGACTCGCCTGCACTCCTTTGGATGGGTATTTCTGCAGGATAGCTTGTAGGGAGTTGCAGGATTTAATATCATACATAAAGTGATTAGAGATCCTGTAAATGAGCAACCTCATAATATTATCTATCCAGTCAGTTTCATGTAAGATTTCTTTCACCTCGTCTGGTCTGGTCAGCAGAGTTTTGGCTGGTATCTCTAGATGGGCCAAGATCTTAACGCATTTGTTTATCCATACAGAGAGCGGTTTACAGTTCCAAAGAAGCCTCACTGTTTGTAATTTTGGCAACAGTGACCAGCAGGAGGTTCTAAAAAGCTTTTGTAAAGCTGCAGATATCTCCAGTCAATTATAGCTTGCAGCAATGAAAGGCCCAGCACATGCCTTATTGCAGTTAAAGGGACTCTCTTGGGAAATGAAAGGGCCTTCCGCCACAGACTACCCTCAAATTGGGCTAGCACCCATCCTCTTCCAGTACCACAGCGTAATGGATTACTTTGGGAACCATTTTATGATGATAAAATCAAAGTATTGAGCCCAAGAAAAACATCCACATTTTCTGTCCAATTGTCTAAGTTAAGCTACGGAACATAGAATCGTGGTCCTGCTCCACGTCAGTTGTTTATAAAACAATGGGCCTGATTCACAGTTTTCCTACGGGATTGTACCATTATAAAATGCTTCTGTGAATCAGGCCCTCAGAGTTAGTACAGATCATTGTCCCAAGATGCTTAACATATTATACCTGTTCAAGGTTATTACCATTAATAGTCCACTTAAATGTTGTAATTGTTTTTTTCCTTGAGGCATATAAAAAACTATATTTTTCATTTACCCACGTTGAGCTCTAGACCCAGGTTCCAAAAGTAGCCATTCACTGCTCTCAGCACAGTTTGTAGCCCAATTGTGTATGATCAAATAGCACAGAATCATCAGCATATATTAAATATGGAAAATGAGCATTCTCCAGCTTTGGTGGATTTCTATTAGTATGTTCAGAACAACCCCTATAGATATGGAAAAGGAACTATCAATGTCTAAAATCTGGAGGCCTTGATTGGAAGTCCAAGTTAACACTTTAATGGCTGATTGCCTGGTGGATGAATATTTTTGATTTGATTATAAATAACCTATCATATATCATATGAAAATAGGGTGGTCTTAACACTGGGGGTTTTGCCCCTTTTGTCCAAGATACCTTGACGGGGTTGTTCAAAATGAAACAATTGGAGGTCAACTTAAATCTCGCTTCTATACACCTAACTCTGATGTGGGTAGCTAGTAAAATGAGGAATAAGTATCACTACATAAATATAGTTCTGGGCGGCTAAATGTAGTCTAAGGTAGACACGGGTGATTTGCCTACCGTGGTATATTTTGGTGGCGCATCTCCTTCGGTATTTCCATTTAGGAGTTTCAAATCTCATACCACCATAGCTTCTATAATCATTAGCCCTCTTCTATTTTCACCGGTTGAACAAGCCTTTCAGACATTATACCACTCCTGGTCCAAACATTCACTGTTCCAATCCCCCATGAACAGGCAACCAAAGCCCTCTCTCATATTAGTGTCTACATTATCTGTTAGCCGGGTCATGACATTTAACAAATCACCACCATAGGAATTAAAGTACACATTCAAAATCACGCAAGAGTCTGATGCTGATTTCGTTCCTCTATTGGTGCAATTTCACCTTATCTTAACTGACAAAATATCGCTAACCCCCACTAGTAGAATTTACATTAAGAAATCAGTGCCAATCAGAACTGCACATAGCAAACCCCCAAAAGGTCTGCCTTTAGAACCATCACAGTGTGCATACTAGAGTCATTAACCAGTACAGTGTGTGTATCACAATCACCAAACATCACAGTGTGCATTACAGTTATTAAACATCACAGTGGGCATACTACAGACATTGAACATCACAGTGTGCATGCTACAGTCATTAAACAGTACAGTGTGTGTATCACAGTCACCAAACATCACAATGTGCATTACTGTCATTAAACATCACAGTGTGCATACTACAGTCATTAAACAGTACAGTGTGTGTATCACAGTCACCAAACATCACAGTGTGCATTATAGTTATTAAACATCATAGTGTGCATACTAGTCATTGAACATTCCAGTGTGTGCATTACAATCATCGAACATCACAGTGTGCATACTACAATCATTAAATATCACAGTATACATTACAGTTATTAAACATCACAGTGTGCATATTACTGTCATCCAACAGTACAGTGTGTGTATCACAGTGACCAAACATCACAGTGTGCATTATAGTAATTAAACATCACAGTGTGCATACTAGTCATTGAACATTACAGTGTGTGCATTACAGTCATTAAACATCACAGTGTGTGTATCACAGTCACCAAACATCACAGTGTGCATTACAGTTATTAAGCATCACAGTGTGCATACTACAGTCATCCAACAGTACAGTGTGTGTATCACAGTCACCAAACATCACAGTGTGCATTACAGTCATCAAACATCAAAGTGTGTCTGTCAAACTCACCAAATATCACTCTGTGCATTACAGTCATTAAACATCACAGTGTGTGTTTCACAGTCACCAAACATCACAGTGTGCATTACAGTTATTAACAATCACAGTGTGCATACTAGTCATTGAACATTACAGTCTGTGCATTACAATCATCGAACATCACAGTGTGCATACTAGAATCATTGAACATCACAGTGTGTGCATTACAGTTATTAAACTTCACAGTGTGCATACTAGTCATTGAACATTACAGTGTGTGCATTACAATCATCAAACATCACAGTGTGCATACTACAATCATTAAACTTCACAGTGTGTGTATCACAGTCACCAAACATCACAGTGTGCATTACAGTTATTAAATATAACAGTGTGCATACTAATCATTGAAAATTACAGTGTGTGCATTACAATCACCGAACATCACAGTGTCCATACTAGAATCATTGAACATCACAGTGTGTGCATTACAGTCATTAAGCATCACAGTGTGCATACTACAGTCATCCAACAGTACAGTGTGTGTATCACAGTCACCAAACATCACAGTGTGCATTACAGTCATCAAACATCAAAGTGTGTGTGTCACAGTCACCAAACATCACACTGTGCATTACAGTCATTAAACATCACAGTGTGTGTTTCACAGTCACCAAACATCACAGTGTGCATTACAGTTATTAAAAATCACAGTGTGCATACTAGTCATTGAACATTACAGTCTGTGCATTACAATCATCGAACATCACAGTGTGCATACTAGAATCATTGAACATCACAGTGTGTGCATTACAGTAATTAAACATCACAGTGTGCATACTACAGTCATCCAACAGTACAGTGTGTGTATCACAATCACCAAACATCACAGTGTGCATTACAGTCATCAGACATCACAGTGTGTGTATCACAGTCACCAAACATCACAGTGTGCATTACAGTCATTAAACATCACAGTGTGTGTATCACAGTCACCAAACATCACAGAATGCATTACAGTTATTAAACATCACTGTGTGCAACCTAATCATTGAACATTACAGTCTGTGCATTACAATCATCGAACATCACAGTGTACATACTACAATCATTGAACATCACAGTGTGTGCATTACAGTAATTAAACATCACAGTGTGCATACTACAGTCATCCAACAGTACAGTGTGTGTATCACAGTCACCAGACATCACCGTGTGCATTACAGTTATTAAACATCACAGTGTGCATACTAGTCATTGAACATTACAGTCTGCGCATTACAATCATCGAACATCACAGTGTGCATACTACAATCATTAAACATCATTGTGTGTGCATTACAGTCATTAAACATCATAGTGTGCATACTACAGTCATTAAACAGTACAGTGTGCATACTACAGCCATTAAACAGTACAGTGTGTGTATCACAGTCACCAAACATCCATCACAGTGTGCATTACAGTTATTAAATACCACAGTGTGCATACTACAGTCATTAAACAGTACAGTGTGTATCACAGTCACCAAATATCACAGTGTGCATTACAGTTATTAAACATCACAGTGTGCCTACTAGTCATTGAACATTACAGTGTGTGTATTACAATTATCGAACATCACAGTGTGCATAATACAATCATTAAACATCACAGTGTGCAGTACCGTTATTAAACATCACAGTGTGCATACTACAGTCATTAAACAGTACAGTGAGTGTTACACAGTCACCAAACATCACAGTGTGCATTACAGTTATTAAATATCACAGTGTGCATACTACAGTCATTAAACAGTACAGTGTGTGTATCACAGTCACCAAATATCATAGTGTGCATTACAGTTATTAAACATCACAGTGTGCATTATAGTAATTAAACATCACAGTGTGCATACTAGTCATTGAACATTACAGTGTGTGCATTACAGTCATTAAACATCACAGTGTGTGTATCACAGTCACCAAACATCACAGTGTGCATTACAGTTATTAAGCATCACAGTGTGCATACTACAGTCATCCAACAGTACAGTGTGTGTATCACAGTCACCAAACATCACAGTGTGCATTACAGTCATCAAACATCAAAGTGTGTCTGTCAAACTCACCAAATATCACTCTGTGCATTACAGTCATTAAACATCACAGTGTGTGTTTCACAGTCACCAAACATCACAGTGTGCATTACAGTTATTAACAATCACAGTGTGCATACTAGTCATTGAACATTACAGTCTGTGCATTACAATCATCGAACATCACAGTGTGCATACTAGAATCATTGAACATCACAGTGTGTGCATTACAGTTATTAAACTTCACAGTGTGCATACTAGTCATTGAACATTACAGTGTGTGCATTACAATCATCAAACATCACAGTGTGCATACTACAATCATTAAACATCACAGTGTGTGTATCACAGTCACCAAACATCACAGTGTGCATTACAGTTATTAAATATAACAGTGTGCATACTAATCATTGAAAATTACAGTGTGTGCATTACAATCACCGAACATCACAGTGTCCATACTAGAATCATTGAACATCACAGTGTGTGCATTACAGTCATTAAGCATCACAGTGTGCATACTACAGTCATCCAACAGTACAGTGTGTGTATCACAGTCACCAAACATCACAGTGTGCATTACAGTCATCAAACATCAAAGTGTGTGTGTCACAGTCACCAAACATCACACTGTGCATTACAGTCATTAAACATCACAGTGTGTGTTTCACAGTCACCAAACATCACAGTGTGCATTACAGTTATTAAAAATCACAGTGTGCATACTAGTCATTGAACATTACAGTCTGTGCATTACAATCATCGAACATCACAGTGTGCATACTAGAATCATTGAACATCACAGTGTGTGCATTACAGTAATTAAACATCACAGTGTGCATACTACAGTCATCCAACAGTACAGTGTGTGTATCACAATCACCAAACATCACAGTGTGCATTACAGTCATCAGACATCACAGTGTGTGTATCACAGTCACCAAACATCACAGTGTGCATTACAGTCATTAAACATCACAGTGTGTGTATCACAGTCACCAAACATCACAGAATGCATTACAGTTATTAAACATCACTGTGTGCATACTAATCATTGAACATTACAGTCTGTGCATTACAATCATCGAACATCACAGTGTACATACTACAATCATTGAACATCACAGTGTGTGCATTACAGTAATTAAACATCACAGTGTGCATACTACAGTCATCCAACAGTACAGTGTGTGTATCACAGTCACTAAACATCACCATGTGCATTACAGTTATTAAACATCACAGTGTGCATACTAGTCATTGAACATTACAGTCTGTGCATTACAATCATCGAACATCACAGTGTGCATACTACAATCATTAAACATCATTGTGTGTGCATTACAGTCATTAAACATCATAGTGTGCATACTACAGTCATTAAACAGTACAGTGTGCATACTACAGCCATTAAACAGTACAGTGTGTGTATCACAGTCACCAAACATCCATCACAGTGTGCATTACAGTTATTAAATACCACAGTGTGCATACTACAGTCATTAAACAGTACAGTGTGTATCACAGTCACCAAATATCACAGTGTGCATTACAGTTATTAAACATCACAGTGTGCCTACTAGTCATTGAACATTACAGTGTGTGTATTACAATTATCGAACATCACAGTGTGCATAATACAATCATTAAACATCACAGTGTGCAGTACCGTTATTAAACATCACAGTGTGCATACTACAGTCATTAAACAGTACAGTGAGTGTTACACAGTCACCAAACATCACAGTGTGCATTACAGTTATTAAATATCACAGTGTGCATACTACAGTCATTAAACAGTACAGTGTGTGTATCACAGTCACCAAATATCATAGTGTGCATTACAGTTATTAAACATCACAGTGTGCCTACTAGTCATTGAACATTACAGTGTGTGGATTACAATCATCGAACATCACAGTGCACATAATACAATCATTAAACGGCACAGTGTGCAGTACCATTATTAAACATCACAGTGTGCATACTACAGTCATTAAACAGTACAGTGAGTGTATCACAGTCACCAAACATCACAGTGTGCATTACAGTATTTAAACATCACAATGTGTATACTAGTCATTGAACATTACAGTGTGAGCATTACAATCATCGGACATCACAGTGTGCATACTACAATCATTAAACATCACAGTGTGTGCATTACAATCACCAAACATCACAGTGCGCATACTACAATCATTAAACATCACAGTGTGCATTACAGTTATTAAACATCACAGTGTGCATATTACAGTCATTAAACAGTAGAGCGTGTGTATCACAGTCATCAAACATCACAGTGTGCATTACAGTTGTTAAACATCACATTGTGCATACTACAGTCATTGAACATCACAGTGTGTGCATTACAATCATCGAACATCACAGTGTGCATACTAAAGTCATTGAACATCACAGTATGCACACTACAGTCCTTAAACAGTACAGTGTGTGTATAACAGTCACCAAACATCACAGTATGCATTACAGTATTTAAACATCACAGTGTGTATCCTAGTCATTGAACATTACAGTTTGTGCATTACAATCATCGAACATCACAGTGTGCATACTACAATCATTAAACATCACAGTGTGTGCATTACAGTCATTAAACATCACAGTGTGCATACTACAGTCATCCAACAGTACAGTGTGTGTATCACGGTCACCAAACATCACAGTGTGCATTACAGTCACCAAACATCACAGTGTGCATGCTAGTCATTGAACATTACAGTGTGTGCATTACAATCATCAAGCATCACAGTGTGCATACTACAATCATTAAACATCACAGTGTGTGCATTACAGTCATTAAACATCACAGTGTGCATACTACAGTCATTAAACATCATAATGTGTGCATTACAGTCATTAGACATCACAGTGTGCATTATAGTTATTAAACATCACAGTGTGCAACTAGTCATTAAACATCACAGTGTGTGTATCACAGTCACCAAACATCACATTGTGCATTACAGTTATTAAACATCACAGTGTGCATACTACAGTCATTAAACTGTACAGTGTGTGTATCACAGTCACCAAAAATCACAGTGTGCATTACAGTATTTAAACATCACAGTGTGCATACTAGTCATTGAACATTACAGTGTGTGCATTACAATCATCGAACATCACAGTGTGCATAGTACAATCATTAAACATCACAGTGTGTGCATTACAGTCATTAAACATCAAAGTGTGCATACTACAGTCATTAAACGGTACAGTGTGTGTATCACAGTCACCAAACATCACAGTGTGCATTACAGTTATTAAACATCACAGTGTGCATACTAGTCATTGAACATTACCGTGTGTGCATTACAATCAACGAATATCACAGTGTGCATACTACAATCATTAAACATCACAGTGTGCATTACAGTTATTAAACACCACAGTGTGCATACTACAGTCATTAAACAGTACAGTGTGTGTATCACAGTCACCAAACATCACAGTGTGCATTACAGTTATTAAACATCACAGTGTGCCTACTAGTCATTGAACATTACAGTGTGTGGATTACAATCATCGAACATCACAGTGTGCATAACACAATCATTAAACATCACAGTGTGCAGTAAAGTTATTAAACATCACAGTGTGCATACTACAGTCATTAAACAGTACAGTGTGTGTATCACAGTCACCAAACATCACAGTGTGCATTACAGTTATTAAACATCACAGTGTGCATACTACAGTCATTGAACATCACAGTGTGTGCATTACAATCATCGAACATCACAGTGTGCATACTACAGTCATTGAACATCACAGTGTGCATACTACAGTCCTTAAACAGTAGAGTGTGTGTTTCAAAGTCACCAAACATCACAGTATGCATTACAGTATTTAAACATCACAGTGTGTATACTAGTCTTTGAACATTACAGTGTGTGCATTACAATCATCGAACATTGCAGTGTGCATACTACAATCATTAAACATCACAGTGTGTGCATTACAGCCACCAAACATCACAGTGTGCATTACAGTTATTAAAAATCACAGTGTGCAAACTAGTCATTGAACATTACAGTGTGTGCATTACAATCACCAAACATCACAGTGCGCATACTACAATCATTAAACATCACAGTGTGCATTACAGTTATTAAACATCACAGTGTGCATATTACAGTCATTAAACAGTACAGTGTGTGTATCACAGTCACCAAACATCACAGTGTGCATTACAGTTATTAAACATCGCATTGTGCATACTACAGTCATTGAACATCAAAGTGTGTGCATTGCAATCATCGAACATCACAGTGTGCATACTACAGTCATTGAACATCACAGTGTGCATACTATAGTCATTAAACAGTACAGTGTGTGTATCGCAGTCGCCAAATATCACAGTGTGCATTACAGTTATTAAACATCACAGTGTGCATACTACAGTCATTGAACATCACAGTGTGTGCATTACAATCATCAAACATCACAGTGTGCATAGTACAATCATTAAACATCACAGTGTGTGCATTACAGTCATTAAACATCAAAGTGTGCATACTACAGTCATTGAACATCACAGTGTGTGCATTGCAATCATCGAACATCACAATGTGCATACTACAGTCATTGAACATCACAGTGTGCATACTACAGTCATTAAACGGTACAGTGTGTGTATCACAGTCACCAAACATCACAGTGTGCATTACAGTTATTAAACATCACAGTGTGCATACTAGTCATTGAACATTACCGTGTGTGCATTACAATCAACGAATATCACAGTGTGCATAACACAATCATTAAACATCACAGTGTGCAGTAAAGTTATTAAACATCACAGTGTGCATACTACAGTCATTAAACAGTACAGTGTGTGTATCACAGTCACCAAACATCACAGTGTGCATTACAGTTATTAAACATCACAGTGTGCATACTACAGTCATTGAACATCACAGTGTGTGCATTAGAATCATTGAACATCACAGTGTGCATACTACAGTCCTTAAACAGTAGAGTGTGTGTATCAAAGTTACCAAACATCACAGTATGCATTACAGTATTTAAACATCACAGTGTGTATACTAGTCATTGAACATTACAGTGTGTGCATTACAATCATCGAACATCGCAGTGTGCATACTACAATCATTAAACATCACAGTGTGTGCATTACAGCCACCAAACATCACAGTGTGCATTACAGTTATTAAAAATCACAGTGTGCATACTAGTCATTGAACATTACAGTGTGTGCATTACAATCACCAAACATCACAGTGCTCATACTACAATCATTAAACATCACAGTGTGCATTACAGTTATTAAACATCACAGTGTGCATATTACAGTCATTAAACAGTACAGTGTGTGTATCACAGTCACCAAACATCACAGTGTGCATTACAGTTATTAAACATCACATTGTGCATACTACAGTCATTGAACATCACAGTGTGTGCATTGCAATCATCGAACATCACAGTGTGTGTATCGCAGTCGCCAAATATCACAGTGTGCATTACAGTTATTAAACATCACAGTGTGCATACTACAGTCATTGAACATCACAGTGTGTGCATTACAATCATCAAACATCACAGTGTGCATACGACAGTCATTGAACATCACAGTGTGCATACTACAGTCCTTAAACAGTACAGTGTGTGTATCACAGTCACCAATCATCACAATATGCATTACAGTATTTAAACATCACAGTGTGTATACTAGTCATTGAACATTACAGTGTGTGCATTACAATCATCGGACATCACAGTGTGCATACTACAATCATTAAACATCACAGTGTGTGCATTACAGCCACCAAACATCACAGTGTGCATTACAGTCATTAAACATCATAGTTTTTGTATCACATTCACCAAACATCACAGTGTACATTACAGTTATTAAAAATCACAGTGTGCATACTAGTCATTGAACATTACAGTGTGTGCATTACAATCATCGAACATCAAAGTGTGCATACTACAATCATTGAACATCACAGTGTGTTCATTACAGTCATTAAACATCACAGTGTGCATACTGCAGTCATCCAACAGTACAGTGTGTGTATCACAGTCACCAAACATCACAATGTGTATTACAGTCACCAAATATCACAGTGTGCATACTAGTCATTGAACATTACAGTGTGTACATTACAATCATCAAGCATCACAGTGTGCATACTACAATCATTAAACATCACAGTGTGTGCATTACAGTCATTAAACATCACAGTGTGCATACTACAGTCATTAAACAGTACAGTGTGCATACTACATTCATTAAACAGTACAGTGTGTGTATCACAGTCACCAAACATCACAGTGTACATTACAGTTATTAAACATCACAGTGTGCATACTACAGTCATTGAACATCACAGTTCGTGCATTACAATCATCGAACATCACAGTGTGCATACTACAGTCATTGAACATCATAATGTGTGCATTACAGTCATTAGACATCACAGTGTGCATGCTACAGTCATTAAACAGTACAGTGTGTGTATCACAGTCACCAAAAATCACAGTGTGCATTACAGTTATTAAACATCACAGTGCGCATACTACAGTCATTAAACAGTACAGTGTGTGTATCACAGTCACCAAACATCACAGTGTGCATTACAGTTATTAAACATCACAGTGTGCATACTACTCATTGAACATTACAGTGTGTGCATTACAGTCATTGAACATCACAGTGTGCATACTACAACCATTAAACAGTACAGTGTGTTTATCACAGTCACCAAACATCACAGTGTGCATTATAGTTATTAAACATCACAGTGTGCATACTACAGTCATTAAACAGTACAGTGTGTGTATCACAGTCACCAAACATCACAGTGTGCATTACAGTTATTAAACATCACAGTGTGCATACTACTCATTGAAGAATTCAGTGTGTGCATTACAGTCATTGAACATCACAGTGTGCATACTACAACCATTAAACAGTACAGTGTGTTTATCACAGTCATTGAACATCACAGTTCGTGCATTACAATCATCGAACATCACAGTGTGCATACTACAGTCATTGAACATCATAATGTGTGCATTACAGTCATTAGACATCACAGTGTGCATGCTACAGTCATTAAACAGTACAGTGTGTGTATCACAGTCACCAAAAATCACAGTGTGCATTACAGTTATTAAACATCACAGTGTGCATACTACAGTCATTAAACAGTACAGTGTGTGTATCACAGTCACCAAACATCACAGTGTGCATTACAGTTATTAAACATCACAGTGTGCATACTACTCATTGAACATTACAGTGTGTGCATTACAGTCATTGAACATCACAGTGTGCATTATAGTTATTAAACATCACAGTGTGCATACTAGTCATTGAACATATCAGTGTGTGCATTACAATCATCGAACATCTTGTCGGAATTGAAACAATATTATGCCTCCTATCGCAGAAATTGTATGTATATTGGCCTACGCCAAGTTTTCTAAACGTCATATGCAAACAAACTCCGCGGCAAGGTTTTTGACCTTAGAGAAAGTAATGTAAGTCGCCATCTTGGATTAAGTCGCCATTTTAGGTTATCTTGTAATGTGGAAGTCACCCTGAACATCAAAATGGAGGCCGAATGACATTCGGAGTAAGATTCTGGCCGTTGTGACCTCCGTACACATGAATAATTAATATGCCTGCAGGCCACTTGACGTGGTCGCGAACTGAGACCTTGTCCTATTGTTGACCTATGTGTAATTGTACAACTATATCAGTGAAACTAATCAAAATGCATATATTATAGGATTGACCTGGCTAGGAACCCATAGGCCCGACTCCTATAATGGTTAACCCACGAGAGGATTGGCCAAGGGCTGGACAAATCATATAAAAGACCCAAGAATTCCAATGTACGGTCTCTCTTACTAATGCATCGAACCTTCGTTGAAGTTTGTTACGTTACTCTGAGAGCCGAATAGCTATCCGTTTGTCAATTGACTTTGGTAACTGTTGTAGCTTTTAAATAAAGCATGTGTATGTTCTTTGTAACCTGTGTTGGTGTGTTTCTTTTTGGGCTTCCCGGCCTCATATTATTTTTCATGTTTTCACAGTTGGCGCCCGAATAGGGACCCTCAAGATTGATGCCGGATCATTGAAGGTTGACGCAGACTATCGAACCGGGATCGGACGGTGTGATACTGCGGGCCCGACCGAACGAGACGCGAAACCTCGGCAGCGCTGCACGGTCCGATCCTTGGACGATAGTCGTGTGGTCTGACACGGCATCTTGACGAGGGTCTATTTTTTTGAGGCGGGCAGATTTGTCGAAACCACCAAACACAAGGTAAAATTCGTTAGGTAAGTTCTTTGGTAAACCGTACGGTTCTCCTTAGGTTTGGTCAGGTGCAGTCATGGCCCGGCTCTTAATTTAACCCTGACAATTTGAATTTGGCGTATTGTATCTGCAGACACAATTACTGACCAGGTAACACCAATTTTTTGTGAAATGCCTGGGAAATTGTCTAGCTGCTTTAGGGCTCTGTTCCGCAGCTATCGACAATCTTTGGAATTTAGCCGCCCGGCACCACAGGAGGGGTCGCCGGCATGTACTATGTACTGTAAGTATGGCATTGGAAGTATAGTATTTAATGATATTTGGCACAGACAAACCAGACATGCCTCCGAATTTCAGTGGCCAATCAATGGTAGTTTCGAGATCCCCTGTATTGAATACCTAGAATCGGTCTTGCTAAAAAAGAAGGCCAGACCTGCAGCATTTGATGTTTTGCAGACTTGGAAAAAAGAAGCGTTGCAGCAGCTTAAATGTAGGGATAAACATGCACGCCGTCATAAAACAAATGCCGAAAAGGCGTTGTTATATGATAAGGAAAAACATTCGGAGTCAGTCAAAAATATGGAAAGGGCTTTCTCACTAGGTATCCAGAAAATGTATCCCTCTAAAGATTTCCATGTTTCTGAAGAATTTATTGAAAAATTGTTAAACGAACGCAGGCCTGCTGCCTCTGCGCCACCTCCGTATGATCCTCTCCCGGGTGCCCTGCCCATTCCTGCTGTTGTTCCTGCTGTTATTCCTGTTCCCCCTGTACAACCTATTGTTCCTATTCCTTTAGTTGTTGTCCCTCCACCTATTCCGCCACCCCTTCCTCTTGCGCCGATAGTTGCACCCCCATTGAATTTGGCCGCACCTCTGCTCCCAAGTGGTTCTGTATTAACTGAAGTTGATCAGGGTGCGGGGTCAAAGATTGTCACTCGTAATACTGTTTCCGCAGACAAGAAACGGGAATTATTTGCATGGGCTAAGCACTGTATGGAGAAAGGTGATCAAGTTAACGTTTTTTCCACATTATCAAATTTGAACAATTTTCCCGAGAAAAATGTTTTTATCGAAGGTTTGGGGACTCATTTATGTGTGATGTGGGGTAGATTACAAAATTCGAATCTCCCAGAAGGGGTGAGGGATCTAAATGCTTTAGCACTTTCGAAGGACACAGAGGAGAAAGTACATGGTCATGTTGAAAGATTGTTTGAGTATAGGAGGGACTTTGAGAAATCACAAGATGAGGATGATGAAGACGACAGTATGTATGAGCAGAAACGGTTCCTTCCGTGTCATAGATCGGCACCTGAGGAAGAACGAATTTGTACCAAAGATGCGATTCGATGGATCTCGGATTCATCGTAACCGCCAGATGAAGTATATGACACGTATAGTCAGTATACAGTAGAAATGCAGAGGAAGGTGATTCAGGTAATGGTACAGTACCTGCAGGAAGAATATGTAATGAAGAAGGTTAGTTGTCCTATGGAGTTATTGAGAATTTGTAAAAGGGCTTTTTCGCCCGACACTTCTTCGACTGCCTTAGCGCTCAACCTAGCTCTGTTGCTTAGTAAGCGGTCGGAGTTACCTATATCTCAGTTGCCTATGAGAGAGGTTCCTCTGACATTTGTCCCAAAAGTTGAGATTCCCGCTAACGCTGGGACTGGTGCACCAGCTCTGGATATCCCTGCACATTATGTATCACAATTTGTTCACGTCCCGTTCTCACGACAGGAAGTGAACACTATTAGACAATCAATTCCCGATATCAGGAAAAACCCGACAGGGTTTTACAAAGAGATAGAGTCCGTTTTGCAGTCCTCTGTGTTGACCTTAAGTGACATTGACCTGCTATTCCCTGGACTCCTACCTGTAGATTTATGGAAGCAGGTTCGGACAATAGACGATGTGCGAGGGTTGGGAGATACGTGGGCTAACATGACTAGGTTTGATAGGGAAAGACCAGCTGGTGAGAAACCACCTCAGGTAATACTTACTTTGCCTGATAGAATTGTCGCAAAATTGAAAACTATAATTCCAGAGAAAAGAATTATTTGGGACAAGCTTACGGCCTGTGTTCAAGGAAAAACTGAAGGTGCCACCAAATTCTTTAATAGATTCGAACAGGTATTCTCTGACTTCAGTGGACAGGACTTGGGCACAGAGTCTGGAAAAAGGTTGTTTGTGGACAAATTTGTACGTGGATTGTTGCCCGACATCCAGTCACAGATTATGACCTCTGAGAGCGCTTGGCAGGCGAAGTCCCAATCTGAGGTTTTGCACATGGCTCAGTATTATGAGAACCGTGTGAATAATGAAAAAGAGAAAATAGAGAAGAGGAAAGGAGACTTGAAGACTAAAGTATTGTTAAAACAAATTGTTAGAAATCCCAGAGTAGGTACGTCACAGACCAGAGGTCAGTATGTCCCAAAAGGAAACGCTCCTTTGGGTCCTGTAAATGTTAATCAATGTGCCTATTGCCGCCAGGAAGGTCATTGGCGAGCACAGTGCCCCGTCCTTCGACAAAGGTCAAACAATGCATTTGGGAGTATGGGTAGACGACCTAGAGGCCCCCCTGGAGCAGGGGCTATGATAGAGGTCAGTTTTCACAAGATCCTCAGCAACCTTTTTCATGGGAAAATCAGACTTCCAGTGTGGACGCAAGAAACATATTTGATCACCCTTCTGCTGCCTACCTTTCTGAAGAGTTTCCTTCCGATAACATTTTGTTTCGTTAGGACTGCCCGAAGCAGGGTTTGGAACCCTCACCTATTCCCGTTAATCAGAAAGGTCCCTACGTTGAATTGTTAGTGGGGAATAGGAAACATCAGTTTTTGATAGACACTGGAGCACAGAAGTGCTCCATTGATCATTCCCGGGTTCCAAACATTCCACCGTCAGGGCAAACAAATGTTTCTGAGGGTTTTCTGGTATGCCAATTGTCTGTCCGGTTTCTTCGCCGGTGTCTGTTTCCTTGGGTCCCTCTACGGACCATTGCCCTTTCCTTCTGACTTCGAACTGTGGAGAGAATTTGCTGGGGTTAAATTTGTTAAAGAAACTGAATGCGGTAATTCATTGTTCCTCTGATGGACTACGACTGACGGTTTCACCACAGCAACTTCCCAGTTCCCAGTTTCTGACCCGACCATTGCCTCCTGAGTTTAGTGTTGTCCCGGAATGTTTATGGGCGGTTGACGACAATGATGTCGGGGTACTACAAATTGAACCTGTTAAAATAGTTTTGAAACATGGAGTTAAACTACCATGCATTCCGCAATATAAAATATCAGTTGAGGGCGAGCGTGCTTTGCAGTGCATTGTCTCCGATTTTGTGCACTGAGGGGTGATCGAGGAGATTGCAGGTAGTTTATGTAACAACACGATTTTGGCTGTATACAAGAAAGGCGACAATGCAATCCCATACCAGTTCATAATTGATCTTCGTGCTATTAACAAGGTTGTCGCCCCACAATTTCCAATTGTGCCTGATGTAACAACGATACTAACAATGATCCCTGCTACAGCTACGCACTTTAGTGTTGTGGATTTAAAGAATGCTTTCTTTAGCATTCCTATACACAAGGAGAGTATATATTTGTTCGCGTTCACCTTGGGAGGACGTTCATTTACATTTACTCGGGCACCTCAAGGGTATACTGAAAGTCCAAGCATTTATAGTAGAGCTTTGAAAGAGCAGCTTGACACCCTTGAATTGCCACCTACTTGTACACTACTTCAGTATGTCGATGATTTGCTTTTGGCTGCAGATTCTGAAAGTGCTTGTAAAGAAGGCACTGTATTGTTACTTAGTCATCTGGCCGAAAATGGTCATAAAGCTTCGCTCAAGAAATTTCAATATTGTTGTCAGGAGGTCGCCTATTTAGGCTACCTCCTGTCAAAGGAGGGGAGAAGATTGACACCTGAAAGAATAAAACTCATTTCTGGCATGTCTGTTCCAAATACACAGAAGGAAGTCAGGGCCTTAATAGGTATGGCTTCTTACTGTAGGTTGTGGATCCCGAACTTTTCACTAGTGATAAAACCGATGTTGGCTTTGATGAAGAAGGGCATTTCTCTGCCACTGCCATGGAAATCGGACATCAACGATCATTTGAGCTTCTCAAAACCGCGTTATGCTCTGCACCAGTTCTGGGTACTCCAAATTATGACAAGGCCTTTGTGTTGTTTGTGCATGAATGTAATGGATGTGCTTTGGCTGTGTTAACACAGGAACACGGAGGGAAGAATAGGCCGTGCGGCTACTACTCCTCCGCCCTTGATCCTGTCGCATGCGCTTTGCCGAGATGTTTGCGAGCTGTCGCTGCTGCTGCCGTGTCCGTAAAACAGAGTGAGGGAATGGGCCTAGGCCATGATTTAATTTTGATGGTACCTCACTCTGTAGATGTCCTATTGAATAAGACTCAAACGCAACACCTCACCTCTGCACCGCTGACAAGGTATGAATTAATTCTGTTTGCCCCTCACATTCAAATTAAGAGGTGTTGTGTTATTAATCCGGCTGAACTTCTACCTTTCCCGCAAAATACTGTTTGCGGTGACGAAGAATTACATGACTGCCTGTATACCACTGAACAGGAAACGAAGGGCAGGATAGACCTTATAGATACTCCTTTGGACAAAGCAGAAGGGGAGCTGTTTTGTGATGGCTCCTGCTTCAAACTTCCAGATGGTACATCTACAGCTGCTTACGCAGTTACTACGTTGAGTACGGTTGTTGAAACTAAGAGAATTCCGCATAACTCCGCGCAGGCCGCAGAGATTATAGCGTTGACCCGAGCTTGTGAACTCTCTGAAGGGCGTATAGTAAATGTATATACTGATAGCCAGTACGCCTTTGGGGTGGCTCACAACTTCGGGAGGCTCTGGTCAGAAAGAGGGTTCCTAACCTCACATGGGACCAAGATTCAGCACGGTCCCCTGATAGTGCACTTGCTCTCGGCACTCTCACTCCCTAGGCAGTTAGCAATCATGAAATGTGCAGCACATCGTAAGGTCATAGATGATGTGGGAAAAGGGAACGCTTTTGCTGACCAGATAGCCAGGCAAACGGCCACAGACTTTAGCGCAGACATGTATGCTCTAAGGGAAACAAAGATGCCTATGTAATGGATGAGGGTATTGGGTCTGTGCGAGATATTCAAACTGATGCCACAATAGAAGAATCTAAAAGGTGGGCCGAAGGGATGGGGAAACTGGATGATGATGGGTGTTGGGTGGATACATCTGAAGGAAAATGGTTGCTCCCTGATTCATATGTGCTGGCAATGGTTACGATGGCACACGGTCCTACGCATGTGTGTGCTCAACAGATCACGAAAATGTTAGAACAAGTCTGGGTGAATGATAAAATTTCAAAGATTGTACAGTGCCATGTTCAGAATTGTATGATTTGCTTACAGCACAATGTGGGGAAAGGCACAGTAACTCTAAGGGGAAGCTTTGGGCCCCCTTCTGTCCCCTTCGAGGTTATCCACTTTGATTTTATTGAGATGGAACGGTGTAACAATCTAAATTATGTTCTTGTGATTATTTGTGCTTTTAGTAAATGGGTCGAGGCTTTCCCCGTTAAAGATGCTACTGCCATGACCACTGCAAAGACTATGGTAAAAGAATTCTTTCCACGATTTGGGCTTCCGAGGGTAATTTGGTCGGACAATGGTCCCCATTTTGTTGCAGCAGTAATTTTGCAGATATGCATAGCGTTACACATTGAAAAGCGATTTCACTCGGCTAGACACCCTCAAAGTGCTGGGTTGGTAGAGAGACATAACGGTATCTTAAAGAATAAGCTTGCAAAAACATGTGCCGACACCAAATTGAAATGGCCAGATGCCTTACCTATTGTTTTGTTAGCTATGCGTACCACACCTCAAACTAAGACTGGGCTTTCTCCATTTGAGGTAGTGATGGGGAGACCTGCTAATATTTGGGGTCTTCCGAAGCCTAAAGCATTTAGGGAGGTAGAAAATGTATTTCTTGTAGACTACTGTAACCAGTTGACTAAAAATCTGTATCTCATTTATCATCAGGTCCAATCAGCTTTACCTGTACGCTTTACGGGCCCAGGACACGATATTCAGCCTGGAAGTTGGGTCCTAGTGTAGGCCTACGAAAGGTCTTCCTGTCTCGCTCCTCGCTGGAGGGGACCCTACCAGGTGCTGTTGGTCACCCAGACAGCAGTGCGGGTGGCTGGGAAAAAACATTGGATCCACGCGACGCATGTCAAGAAACTTCCTCACCCGACGCCACATGTTACAGAAGAAGCAGAAACCCTAGCTGATGCTACAATCTCTGATCCTGGAGTGGCAAACAGCACTGTGAGTGTGTCGGAGAATTCCTCTGAGCCGTGAAGCTTGGGGAACAGTCAATTTCGTCTCCGCACTGTTTGAAAAAGTCATTTCCGGAAAACATTGTTTCAAGTTCTGCGACTTCCGTCGCCTCTGATACATCGCTTCCCTCAGGAAGTGACGTCGCCTTGTTTCCGGATCAAACAGTTCTGGGTACCACCAGGTACAACCTTCGACGAAGAAAATAGAACTACGGCACGGGTCTTTTCCGTGCAATGGGAAAGAAGAAGTGATTGAAAGTTTTCTCTTGTAAAAGAAAGTTCCTTTCGAACAAAAGGGAAAAAAAAGGGGGATTCTGCTGGCTAGGGCTGGGAAGGACTAAGAAGTCGCGCGACCGTAGCGTCGCCAGCAACGAACATTGGGGTCGTCGATTGAGAAACTACAATGCCTGCCACCTCCACCGCTGCTCCCCGCACTGGACTTGTAAATAAGGGGGTGACCAACTCAGACAACGAACAATGTGCCTGGGCCCCGAAAACGTATTGCTGTGTTGTGTTAATAATAATTGGAATTTGTATAGTTACTGCTGTGGGACTTTGGTACTTCGAAGAAATTTACCCTCTAAAACCTCTACTGCCAATTGAAATTGTACCTACTGCTTTGACTCCCTCTGTACACCTTCATACTCTGTCACCTAGAGACTCCCAGCATAGACGAAAGTACCATAATAACACCTTAATGATAATAATGAATTCAACGCATGCCATCTTTAATAAGAGTAATTGCTGGATTTGTACTCATTTACCGCAACATGGGAACAAGGGGCTAGGATGGTATATTCACCCTTTACCTTTAACGACTGCTTGCTATACCTCTCTTAGAGCACTATTCTTTGGCCGTTGGAATGATAGCATCTCAGGGAACTTTGATGGAACTAATTTAAATGACTTTGAGAAACGTGAATTGACTCCCCTGGGATGCTTGCTTTTTGCAAATAGAAGTAAACCTAATGTTGCTTCTATTAGGCCATCTGAAAAACTATCTCTTCCTTTTCAAACTCTGATTTCCTTTAAAATGGCTCCGATAGGCAATAAGGACGCTGTGCCTCCTTCCTACTCTATCAATCATAGCCCCGATTCAGTCCCCTTTTGTGTACAAAGAAATGGCACTTGTCCAATGGGATATTTTGAAGGTTGTGTAAACATTGTAAATTTGACTGGGGAGAACAGGCCTCTGTATGTAGGGGGGCCTGTTTATTTCGTTTGTGGTAGTTCAGCATTTCCCTGGTTGCCCAAGGATTGGCAGGGAACCTGTTATTTAGGAATCCTGTTCCCTGGGGTATTTATAGCTAGTACATTGGAAGTTTCTAAGGCTCGCCCACGGCGGGACGAGGATGGAGATACCCCTGGGCAAGTATTGGGAGATATAGCGAAATCAGTTGTGCCATTTTGGGGACAGATAGCAAATTCTGAAAATATTAGGGGACTAGCAAAAGTACTGGAGAGAACCATCAACCGGACCACAGATATACTCTACAATATGACACTAGAACAAAAGGCAATAAGATTGGTAGCACTCCAAAATCGGATGGCATTAGATGTCATTCTGGCAGAACGTGGTGGAGTATGCAAATAAGTGGGGTCCGCTTGCTGTGTTTTCGTACCAGATTCCTCACTGACAATTTTCAAAGCAATACAGAACTTGCACATCCTTAGTTCTGAGGTGCATGTTCCTGTGGGAGATTGGAATATTAGCGCCTGGTTCTGGGATTCTCTACGATCCTGGGGTTGGAAGGTGCTTTCTGTTATCTTGGTTATTTTGGGAATCCTGCTATTCCTTTGTTGCTGTTTGCAATGTCTACCTAGTATATGTGCAATGCTACGGGGGTGTTGTGCTCAAGCGGTGAGCACAGTAGGGCACAAAATGTATGCCCCAGATACAGCATCTAAAGAGTTTGTGTTACAAGAGGTTCTGATGAACGATCTAATGGCTATAGACATTACAGATAATGATTCAGGATGTACAGACGACAATGCATGGAGTTATTTACAAAAATATTAGAAATGATATTAGCACTTGGCATAGGCCAAAAGGAGGTTTTGTCGGAATTGAAACAATATTATGCCTCCTATCGCAGCAATTGTATGTATATTGGCCTATGCCAAGTTGTCTAAACGTCATATGCGAACAAACTCCGCGGCAAGGTTTTTGACCTTAGAGAAAGTAATGTAAGTCGCCATCTTGGATTAATCCGCCATTTTAGGTTATCTTGTAATGCGGAAGTCACCCTGAACATCAAAATGGAGGCCGAATGACATTCTGAGTAAGATTCTGGCCGTTGTGACCTCCGTACACATGAATAATTAATATGCCTGCAGGCCACTTGGCGGGGTCGCGAACTGAGACCTTGTCCTATTGTTGACCTATGTGTAAATGTACAACTATATCAGTGAAACTAATCAAAATGCATATATTATAGGATTGACCTGGCTAGGAACCCATAGGTCCGACTCCTATAATGGTTAACCTGTGAGAGGGTTGGCCAAGGGCTTGACAAATCATATAAAAGACCCAAGAATTCCAATGTATGGTCTCTCTTACTAATGCATCGAACCTTCGTTGAAGTTTGTTACGTTACTCTGAGAGCTGAATAGCTATCCGTTTGTCAATTGACTTTGGTAACTGTTGTAGCTTTTAAATAAAGCACTTGTATGTTCTTTGTAACCTGTGGCGGTGTGTTTCTTTCTGGGCTTCCCGGCCTCATAATATTTTTCATGTTTTCACAATCTCAGTGTGCATACTACAGTCATTAAATATCACAGAGTGCATTACAGTTATTACACCTCACAGTGTGCATACTACAGTCATCCAACAGTACAGTGTGTGTATCACAGTCACCAAACATCACAGTGTGCATACTAGTCATTGAACATTACAGTGTGTGCATTACAGTCATTAAACATCACAGTGTGTGTGTCACAGTCACCAAACATCACATTGTGCATTACAGTTATTAAACATCACAGTGTGCATACTACAGTCATTAAACTGTACAGTGTGTGTATCACAGTCACCAAAAATCACAGTGTGCATTACAGTATTTAAACATCACAATGTGCATACTAGTCATTGAACATTACAGCGTGTGCATTACAATCAGCGAACATCACAGTGTGCATTGTATAATCATTAAACATCACAGTGTGTGCATTACAGTCATTAAATATTACAGTGTGCATTCTACAGTCATTAAACAGTACAGTGTGCATACTAGTCATTGAACATTACAGTGTGTGCATTACAGTCATTAAACATCACAGTGTGTGTATCACAGTCACCAAACATCACATTGTGCATTACAGTTATTAAACATCCCAGTGTGCATACTGCAGTCATTAAACTGTACAGTGTGTGTATCACAGTCACCAAAAATCACAGTGTGCATTACAGTATTTAAACATCACAATGTGCATACTAGTCATTGAACATTACAGTGTGTGCATTACAATCAGCGAACATCACAGTGTGCATAGTATAATCATTAAACAACACAGTGTGTGCATTACAGTCGTTAAACATTACAGTGTGCATTCTACAGTCATTAAACAGTACAGTGTGCATACTAGTCATTGAACATTACCGTGTGTGCATTACAATCAACGAATATCACAGTGTGCATTACAGTTATTAAACATCACAGTGTGCATACTAGTCATTGAACATTACCGTGTGTGCATTACAATCAACGAATATCACAGTGTGCATACTACAATCATTAAACATCACAGTGTGCATTACAGTTATTAAACATCACAGTGTGCATACTAAAGTCATTAAACAGTATAGTGTGTGTATCACAGTCACCAAATATCACAGTGTGCATTACAGTTATTAAACATCACAGTGTGCCTACTAGTCATTGAACATTACAGTGTGTGGATTACAATCATCGAACATCACAGTGTGCATAATACAATCATTAAACATCACAGTGTGCAGTAAAGTTATTAAACATCACAGTGTGCATACTACAGTCATTAAACAGTACAGTGTGTGTATCACAGTCACCAAACATCACAGTGTGCACACTACAATCATTAAACATCATTGTGTGTGCATTACAGTCATTAAACATCGTAGTGTGCATACTACAGTCATTAAACAGTACAGTGTGCATACTACAGTTATTAAACAGTACAGTGTGTGTATCACAGTTACCAAACATCACAGTGTGCATTACAGTTATTAAACACCACAGTGTGCATACTACAGTCATTAAACAGTGCAGTGTGTATATCACAGTCACCAAACATCACAGTGTGCATTACAGTTATTGAACATCACAGTGTGCCTACTAGTCATTGAACATTACAGTGTGTGGATTACAATCATCGAACATCACAGTGCACATAATACAATCATTAAACATCACAGTGTGTGCATTACAGTTATTAAACTTCACAGTGTGCATACTAGTCATTGAACATTACAGTGTGTGCATTACAATCATCAAACATCACAGTGTGCATACTACAATCATTAAACATCACATTGTGTGTATCACAGTCACCAAACATCACAGTGTGCATTACAGTTATTAAATATAACAGTGTGCATACTAATCATTGAAAATTACAGTGTGTGCATTACAATCACCGAACATCACAGTGTCCATACTAGAATTATTGAACATCACAGTGTGTGCATTACAGTCATTAAGCATCACAGTGTGCATACTACAGTCATCCAACAGTACAGTGTGTGTATCACAGTCACCAAACATCACAGTGTGCATTACAGTCATCAAACATCAAAGTGTGTCTGTCAAACTCACCAAATATCACTCTGTGCATTACAGTCATTAAACATCACAGTGTGTGTGTCACAGTCACCAAACATCACATTGTGCATTACAGTTATTAAACATCACAGTGTGCATACTACAGTCATTAAACTGTACAGTGTGTGTATCACAGTCACCAAAAATCACAGTGTGCATTACAGTATTTAAACATCACAATGTGCATACTAGTCATTGAACATTACAGCGTGTGCATTACAATCAGCGAACATCACAGTGTGCATTGTATAATCATTAAACATCACAGTGTGTGCATTACAGTCATTAAACATTACAGTGTGCATTCTACAGTCATTAAACAGTACAGTGTGCATACTAGTCATTGAACATTACAGTGTGTGCATTACAGTCATTAAACATCACAGTGTGTGTATCACAGTCACCAAACATCACATTGTGCATTACAGTTATTAAACATCCCAGTGTGCATACTGCAGTCATTAAACTGTACAGTGTGTGTATCACAGTCACCAAAAATCACAGTGTGCATTACAGTATTTAAACATCACAATGTGCATACTAGTCATTGAACATTACAGTGTGTGCATTACAATCAGCGAACATCACAGTGTGCATAGTATAATCATTAAACAACACAGTGTGTGCATTACAGTCATTAAACATTACAGTGTGCATTCTACAGTCATTAAACAGTACAGTGTGCATACTAGTCATTGAACATTACCGTGTGTGCATTACAATCAACGAATATCACAGTGTGCATTACAGTTATTAAACATCACAGTGTGCATACTAGTCATTGAACATTACCGTGTGTGCATTACAATCAACGAATATCACAGTGTGCATACTACAATCATTAAACATCACAGTGTGCATTACAGTTATTAAACATCACAGTGTGCATACTAAAGTCATTAAACAGTATAGTGTGTGTATCACAGTCACCAAATATCACAGTGTGCATTACAGTTATTAAACATCACAGTGTGCCTACTAGTCATTGAACATTACAGTGTGTGGATTACAATCATCGAACATCACAGTGTGCATAATACAATCATTAAACATCACAGTGTGCAGTAAAGTTATTAAACATCACAGTGTGCATACTACAGTCATTAAACAGTACAGTGTGTGTATCACAGTCACCAAACATCACAGTGTGCACACTACAATCATTAAACATCATTGTGTGTGCATTACAGTCATTAAACATCGTAGTGTGCATACTACAGTCATTAAACAGTACAGTGTGCATACTACAGTTATTAAACAGTACAGTGTGTGTATCACAGTTACCAAACATCACAGTGTGCATTACAGTTATTAAACACCACAGTGTGCATACTACAGTCATTAAACAGTGCAGTGTGTATATCACAGTCACCAAACATCACAGTGTGCATTACAGTTATTGAACATCACAGTGTGCCTACTAGTCATTGAACATTACAGTGTGTGGATTACAATCATCGAACATCACAGTGCACATAATACAATCATTAAACATCACAGTGTGTGCATTACAGTTATTAAACTTCACAGTGTGCATACTAGTCATTGAACATTACAGTGTGTGCATTACAATCATCAAACATCACAGTGTGCATACTACAATCATTAAACATCACATTGTGTGTATCACAGTCACCAAACATCACAGTGTGCATTACAGTTATTAAATATAACAGTGTGCATACTAATCATTGAAAATTACAGTGTGTGCATTACAATCACCGAACATCACAGTGTCCATACTAGAATTATTGAACATCACAGTGTGTGCATTACAGTCATTAAGCATCACAGTGTGCATTCTACAGTCATCCAACAGTACAGTGTGTGTATCACAGTCACCAAACATCACAGTGTGCATTACAGTCATCAAACATCAAAGTGTGTCTGTCAAACTCACCAAATATCACTCTGTGCATTACAGTCATTAAACATCACAGTGTGTGTTTCACAGTCACCAAACATCACAGTGTGCATTACAGTTATTAACAATCACAGTGTGCATACTAGTCATTGAACATTACAGTCTGTGCATTACAATCATCGAACATCACAGTGTGCATACTAGAATCATTGAACATCACAGTGTGTGCATTACAGTTATTAAACTTCACAGTGTGCATACTAGTCATTGAACATTACAGTGTGTGCATTACAATCATCAAACATCACAGTGTGCATACTACAATCATTAAACATCACAGTGTGTGTATCACAGTCACCAAACATCACAGTGTGCATTACAGTTATTAAATATAACAGTGTGCATACTAATCATTGAAAATTACAGTGTGTGCATTACAATCACCGAACATCACAGTGTCCATACTAGAATCATTGAACATCACAGTGTGTGCATTACAGTCATTAAGCATCACAGTGTGCATACTACAGTCATCCAACAGTACAGTGTGTGTATCACAGTCACCAAACATCACAGTGTGCATTACAGTCATCAAACATCAAAGTGTGTGTGTCACAGTCACCAAACATCACACTGTGCATTACAGTCATTAAACATCACAGTGTGTGTTTCACAGTCACCAAACATCACAGTGTGCATTACAGTTATTAAAAATCACAGTGTGCATACTAGTCATTGAACATTACAGTCTGTGCATTACAATCATCGAACATCACAGTGTGCATACTAGAATCATTGAACATCACAGTGTGTGCATTACAGTAATTAAACATCACAGTGTGCATACTACAGTCATCCAACAGTACAGTGTGTGTATCACAATCACCAAACATCACAGTGTGCATTACAGTCATCAGACATCACAGTGTGTGTATCACAGTCACCAAACATCACAGTGTGCATTACAGTCATTAAACATCACAGTGTGTGTATCACAGTCACCAAACATCACAGAATGCATTACAGTTATTAAACATCACTGTGTGCATACTAATCATTGAACATTACAGTCTGTGCACTACAATCATCGAACATCACAGTGTACATACTACAATCATTGAACATCACAGTGTGTGCATTACAGTAATTAAACATCACAGTGTGCATACTACAGTCATCCAAAAGTACAGTGTGTGTATCACAGTCACCAAACATCACCGTGTGCATTACAGTTATTAAACATCACAGTGTGCATACTAGTCATTGAACATTACAGTCTGTGCATTACAATCATCGAACATCACAGTGTGCATACTACAATCATTAAACATCATTGTGTGTGCATTACAGTCATTAAACATCATAGTGTGCATACTACAGTCATTAAACAGTACAGTGTGCATACTACAGCCATTAAACAGTACAGTGTGTGTATCACAGTCACCAAACATCCATCACAGTGTGCATTACAGTTATTAAATACCACAGTGTGCATACTACAGTCATTAAACAGTACAGTGTGTATCACAGTCACCAAATATCATAGTGTGCATTACAGTTATTAAACATCACAGTGTGCCTACTAGTCATTGAACATTACAGTGTGTGTATTACAATTATCGAACATCACAGTGTGCATAATACAATCATTAAACATCACAGTGTGCAGTACCGTTATTAAACATCACAGTGTGCATACTACAGTCATTAAACAGTACAGTGAGTGTTACACAGTCACCAAACATCACAGTGTGCATTACAGTTATTACATATCACAGTGTGCATACTACAGTCATTAAACAGTACAGTGTGTGTATCACAGTCACCAAATATCATAGTGTGCATTACAGTTATTAAACATCACAGTGTGCCTACTAGTCATTGAACATTACAGTGTGTGGATTACAATCATCGAACATCACAGTGCACATAATACAATCATTAAACGGCACAGTGTGCAGTACCATTATTAAACATCACAGTGTGCATACTACAGTCATTAAACAGTACAGTGAGTGTATCACAGTCACCAAACATCACAGTGTGCATTACAGTATTTAAACATCACAATGTGTATACTAGTCATTGAACATTACAGTGTGAGCATTACAATCATCGGACATCACAGTGTGCATACTACAATCATTAAACATCACAGTGTGTGCATTACAATCACCAAACATCACAGTGCGCATACTACAATCATTAAACATCACAGTGTGCATTACAGTTATTAAACATCACAGTGTGCATATTACAGTCATTAAACAGTAGAGCGTGTGTATCACAGTCATCAAACATCACAGTGTGCATTACAGTTGTTAAACATCACATTGTGCATACTACAGTCATTGAACATCACAGTGTGTGCATTACAATCACCGAACATCACAGTGTGCATACTAAAGTCATTGAACATCACAGTATGCACACTACACTCCTTAAACAGTACAGTGTGTGTATCACAGTCACCAAACATCACAGTATGCATTACAATATTTAAACATCACAGTGTGTATCCTAGTCATTGAACATTACAGTTTGTGCATTACAATCATCGAACATCACAGTGTGCATACTACAATCATTAAACATCAAAGTGTGTGCATTACAGTCATTAAACATCACAGTGTGCATACTACAGTCATCCAACAGTACAGTGTGTGTATCACGGTCACCAAACATCACAGTGTGCATTACAGTCACCAAACATCACAGTGTGCATGCTAGTCATTGAACATTACAGTGTGTGCATTACAATCATCAAGCATCACAGTGTGCATACTACAATCATTAAACATCACAGTGTGTGCATCACAGTCATTAAACATCACAGTGTGCATACTACATTCATTAAACATCATAATGTGTGCATTACAGTCATTAGACATCACAGTGTGCATTATAGTTATTAAACATCACAGTGTGCAACTAGTCATTAAACATCACAGTGTGTGTATCACAGTCACCAAACATCACATTGTGCATTACAGTTATTAAACATCACAGTGTGCATACTACAGTCATTAAACTGTACAGTGTGTGTATCACAGTCACCAAAAATCACAGTGTGCATTACAGTATTTAAACATCACAGTGTGCATACTAGTCATTGAACATTACAGTGTGTGCATTACAATCATCGAACTTCACAGTGTGCATAGTACAATCATTAAACATCACAGTGTGTGCATTACAGTCATTAAACATCAAAGTGTGCATACTACAGTCATTAAACGGTACAGTGTGTGTATCACAGTCACCAAACATCACAGTGTGCATTACAGTTATTAAACATCACAGTGTGCATACTAGTCATTGAACATTACCGTGTGTGCATTACAATCAACGAATATCACAGTGTGCATACTACAATCATTAAACATCACAGTGTGCATTACAGTTATTAAACACCACAGTGTGCATACTACAGTCATTAAACAGTACAGTGTGTGTATCACAGTCACCAAACATCACAGTGTGCATTACAGTTATTAAACATCACAGTGTGCCTACTAGTCATTGAACATTACAGTGTGTGGATTACAATCATCGAACATCACAGTGTGCATAACACAATCATTAAACATCACAGTGTGCAGTAAAGTTATTAAACATCACAGTGTGCATACTACAGTCATTAAACAGTACAGTGTGTGTATCACAGTCACCAAACATCACAGTGTGCATTACAGTTATTAAACATCACAGTGTGCATACTACAGTCATTGAACATCACAGTGTGTGCATTACAATCATCGAACATCACAGTGTGCATACTACAGTCATTGAACATCACAGTGTGCATACTACAGTCCTTAAACAGTAGAGTGTGTGTTTCAAAGTCACCAAACATCACAGTATGCATTACAGTATTTAAACATCACAGTGTGTATACTAGTCTTTGAACATTACAGTGTGTGCATTACAATCATCGAACATTGCAGTGTGCATACTACAATCATTAAACATCACAGTGTGTGCATTACAGCCACCAAACATCACAGTGTGCATTACAGTTATTAAAAATCACAGTGTGCAAACTAGTCATTGAACATTAAAGTGTGTGCATTACAATCACCAAACATCACAGTGCGCATACTACAATCATTAAACATCACAGTGTGCATTACAGTTATTAAACATCACAGTGTGCATATTACAGTCATTAAACAGTACAGTGTGTGTATCACAGTCACCAAACATCACAGTGTGCATTACAGTTATTAAACATCACATTGTGCATACTACAGTCATTGAACATCACAGTGTGTGCATTGCAATCATCGAACATCACAGTGTGCATACTACAGTCATTGAACATCACAGTGTGCATACTATAGGCATTAAACAGTACAGTGTGTGTATCGCAGTCGCCAAATATCACATTGTGCATTACAGTTATTAAACATCACAGTGTGCATACTACAGTCATTAAACTGTACAGTGTGTGTATCACAGTCACCAAAAATCACAGTGTGCATTACAGTATTTAAACATCACAGTGTGCATACTAGTCATTGAACATTACAGTGTGTGCATTACAATCATCGAACTTCACAGTGTGCATAGTACAATCATTAAACATCACAGTGTGTGCATTACAGTCATTAAACATCAAAGTGTGCATACTACAGTCATTAAACGGTACAGTGTGTGTATCACAGTCACCAAACATCACAGTGTGCATTACAGTTATTAAACATCACAGTGTGCATACTAGTCATTGAACATTACCGTGTGTGCATTACAATCAACGAATATCACAGTGTGCATACTACAATCATTAAACATCACAGTGTGCATTACAGTTATTAAACACCACAGTGTGCATACTACAGTCATTAAACAGTACAGTGTGTGTATCACAGTCACCAAACATCACAGTGTGCATTACAGTTATTAAACATCACAGTGTGCCTACTAGTCATTGAACATTACAGTGTGTGGATTACAATCATCGAACATCACAGTGTGCATAACACAATCATTAAACATCACAGTGTGCAGTAAAGTTATTAAACATCACAGTGTGCATACTACAGTCATTAAACAGTACAGTGTGTGTATCACAGTCACCAAACATCACAGTGTGCATTACAGTTATTAAACATCACAGTGTGCATACTACAGTCATTGAACATCACAGTGTGTGCATTACAATCATCGAACATCACAGTGTGCATACTACAGTCATTGAACATCACAGTGTGCATACTACAGTCCTTAAACAGTAGAGTGTGTGTTTCAAAGTCACCAAACATCACAGTATGCATTACAGTATTTAAACATCACAGTGTGTATACTAGTCTTTGAACATTACAGTGTGTGCATTACAATCATCGAACATTGCAGTGTGCATACTACAATCATTAAACATCACAGTGTGTGCATTACAGCCACCAAACATCACAGTGTGCATTACAGTTATTAAAAATCACAGTGTGCAAACTAGTCATTGAACATTAAAGTGTGTGCATTACAATCACCAAACATCACAGTGCGCATACTACAATCATTAAACATCACAGTGTGCATTACAGTTATTAAACATCACAGTGTGCATATTACAGTCATTAAACAGTACAGTGTGTGTATCACAGTCACCAAACATCACAGTGTGCATTACAGTTATTAAACATCACATTGTGCATACTACAGTCATTGAACATCACAGTGTGTGCATTGCAATCAACGAACATCACAGTGTGCATACTACAGTCATTGAACATCACAGTGTGCATACTATAGGCATTAAACAGTACAGTGTGTGTATCGCAGTCGCCAAATATCACAGTGTGCATTACAGTTATTAAACATCACAGTGTGCATACTACAGTCATTGAACATCACAGTGTGTGCATTACAATCATCAAACATCACAGTGTGCATAGTACAATCATTAAACATCACAGTGTGTGCATTACAGTCATTAAACATCAAAGTGTGCATACTACAGTCATTGAACATCACAGTGTGTGCATTGCAATCATCGAACATCACAATGTGCATACTACAGTCATTGAACATCACAGTGTGCATACTACAGTCATTAAACGGTACAGTGTGTGTATCACAGTCACCAAACATCACAGTGTGCATTACAGTTATTAAACATCACAGTGTGCATACTAGTCATTGAACATTACCGTGTGTGCATTACAATCAACGAATATCACAGTGTGCATACTACAATCATTAAACATCACAGTGTGCATTACAGTTATTAAACACCACAGTGTGCATACTACAGTCATTAAACAGTGCAGTGTGTATATCACAGTCACCAAACATCACAGTGTGCATTACAGTTATTAAACATCACAGTGTGCCTACTAGTCATTGAACATTACAGTGTGTGGATTACAATCATCGAACATCACAGTGTGCATAACACAATCATTAAACATCACAGTGTGCAGTAAAGTTATTAAACATCACAGTGTGCATACTACAGTCATTAAACAGTACAGTGTGTGTATCACAGTCACCAAACATCACAGTGTGCATTACAGTTATTAAACATCACAGTGTGCATACTACAGTCATTGAACATCACAGTGTGTGCATTAGAATCATTGAACATCACAGTGTGCATACTACAGTCCTTAAACAGTAGAGTGTGTGTATCAAAGTTACCAAACATCACAGTATGCATTACAGTATTTAAACATCACAGTGTGTATACTAGTCATTGAACATTACAGTGTGTGCATTACAATCATCGAACATCGCAGTGTGCATACTACAATCATTAAACATCACAGTGTGTGCATTACAGCCACCAAACATCACAGTGTGCATTACAGTTATTAAAAATCACAGTGTGCATACTAGTCATTGAACATTACAGTGTGTGCATTACAATCACCAAACATCACAGTGCTCATACTACAATCATTAAACATCACAGTGTGCATTACAGTTATTAAACATCACAGTGTGCATATTACAGTCATTAAACAGTACAGTGTGTGTATCACAGTCACCAAACATCACAGTGTGCATTACAGTTATTAAACATCACATTGTGCATACTACAGTCATTGAACATCACAGTGTGTGCATTGCAATCATCAAACATCACAGTGTGCATACGACAGTCATTGAACATCACAGTGTGCATACTACAGTCCTTAAACAGTACAGTGTGTGTATCACAGTCACCAATCATCACAATATGCATTACAGTATTTAAACATCACAGTGTGTATACTAGTCATTGAACATCACAGTGTGTGCATTGCAATCATCAAACATCACAGTGTGCATACGACAGTCATTGAACATCACAGTGTGCATACTACAGTCATTCAACAGTACAGTGTGTGTATCGCAGTCGCCAAATATCACAGTGTGCATTACAGTTATTAAACATCACAGTGTGCATACTACAGTCATTGAACATCACAGTGTGTGCATTACAATCATCAAACATCACAGTGTGCATACGACAGTCATTGAACATCACAGTGTGCATACTACAGTCCTTAAACAGTACAGTGTGTGTATCACAGTCACCAATCATCACAATATGCATTACAGTATTTAAACATCACAGTGTGTATACTAGTCATTGAACATTACAGTGTGTGCATTACAATCATCGGACATCACAGTGTGCATACTACAATCATTAAACATCACAGTGTGTGCATTACAGCCACCAAACATCACAGTGTGCATTACAGTCATTAAACATCATAGTTTTTGTATCACATTCACCAAACATCACAGTGTACATTACAGTTATTAAAAATCACAGTGTGCATACTAGTCATTGAACATTACAGTGTGTGCATTACAATCATCGAACATCAAAGTGTGCATACTACAATCATTGAACATCACAGTGTGTTCATTACAGTCATTAAACATCACAGTGTGCATACTGCAGTCATCCAACAGTACAGTGTGTGTATCACAGTCACCAAACATCACAGTGTGTATTACAGTCACCAAATATCACAGTGTGCATACTAGTCATTGAACATTACAGTGTGTACATTACAATCATCAAGCATCACAGTGTGCATACTACAATCATTAAACATCACAGTGTGTGCATTACAGTCATTAAACATCACAGTGTGCATACTACATTCATTAAACAGTACAGTGTGTGTATCACAGTCACCAAACATCACAGTGTACATTACAGTTATTAAACATCACAGTGTGCATACTACAGTCATTGAACATCACAGTTCGTGCATTACAATCATCGAACATCACAGTGTGCATACTACAGTCATTGAACATCATAATGTGTGCATTACAGTCATTAGACATCACAGTGTGCATGCTACAGTCATTAAACAGTACAGTGTGTGTATCACAGTCACCAAAAATCACAGTGTGCATTACAGTTATTAAACATCACAGTGTGCATACTACAGTCATTAAACAGTACAGTGTGTGTATCACAGTCACCAAACATCACAGTGTGCATTACAGTTATTAAACATCACAGTGTGCATACTACTCATTGAACATTACAGTGTGTGCATTACAGTCATTGAACATCACAGTGTGCATACTACAACCATTAAACAGTACAGTGTGTTTATCACAGTCACCAAACATCACAGTGTGCATTATAGTTATTAAACATCACAGTGTGCATACTACAGTCATTAAACAGTACAGTGTGTGTATCACAGTCACCAAACATCACAGTGTGCATTACAGTTATTAAACATCACAGTGTGCATACTACTCATTGAAGAATTCAGTGTGTGCATTACAGTCATTGAACATCACAGTGTGCATACTACAACCATTAAACAGTACAGTGTGTTTATCACAGTCATTGAACATCACAGTTTGTGCATTACAATCATCGAACATCACAGTGTGCATACTACAGTCATTGAACATCATAATGTGTGCATTACAGTCATTAGACATCACAGTGTGCATGCTACAGTCATTAAACAGTACAGTGTGTGTATCACAGTCACCAAAAATCACAGTGTGCATTACAGTTATTAAACATCACAGTGTGCATACTACAGTCATTAAACAGTACAGTGTGTGTATCACAGTCACCAAACATCACAGTGTGCATTACAGTTATTAAACATCACAGTGTGCATACTACTCATTGAACATTACAGTGTGTGCATTACAGTCATTGAACATCACAGTGTGCATACTACAACCATTAAACAGTACAGTGTGTTTATCACAGTCACCAAACATCACAGTGTGCATTATAGTTATTAAACATCACAGTGTGCATACTAGTCATTGAACATATCAGTGTGTGCATTACAATCATCGAACATCTTGTCGGAATTGAAACAATATTATGCCTCCTATCGCAGCAATTGTATGTATATTGGCCTACGCTAAGTTTTCTAAACGTCATATGCAAAAAAACTCCGCTGCAAGGTTTTTGACCTTAGAGAAAGTAATGTAAGTCGCCATTTTAGGTTATCTTGTAATGTGGAAGTCACCCTGAACATCAAAATGGAGGCCGAATGACATTCGGAGTAAGATTCTGGCCGTTGTGACCTCCGTACACATGAATAATTAATATGCCTGCAGGCCACTTGACGTGGTCGCGAACTGAGACCTTGTCCTATTGTTGACCTATGTGTAATTGTACAACTATATCAGTGAAACTAATCAAAATGCATATATTATAGGATTGGCCTGGCTAGGAACCCTTAGGCCCGACTCCTATAATGGTTAACCCACGAGAGGATTGGCCAAGGGCTGGACAAATCATATAAAAGACCCAAGAATTCCAATGTACGGTCTCTCTTACTAATGCATCGAACCTTCGTTGAAGTTTGTTACGTTACTCTGAGAGCCGAATAGCTATCCGTTTGTCAATTGACTTTGGTAACTGTTGTAGCTTTTAAATAAAGCATGTGTATGTTCTTTGTAACCTGTGTTGGTGTGTTTCTTTTTGGGCTTCCCGGCCTCATATTATTTTTCATGTTTTCACAGTTGGCGCCCGAATAGGGACCCTCAAGATTGATGCCGGATCATTGAAGGTTGACGCAGACTATCGAACCGGGATCGGACGGTGTGATACTGCGGGCCCGACCGAACGAGACGCGAAACCTCGGCAGCGCTGCACGGTCCGATCCTTGGACGATAGTCGTGTGGTCTGACACGGCATCTTGACGAGGGTCTATTTTTTTGAGGCGGGCAGATTTGTCGAAACCACCAAACACAAGGTAAAATTCGTTAGGTAAGTTCTTTGGTAAACCGTACGGTTCTCCTTAGGTTTGGTCAGGTGCAGTCATGGCCCGGCTCTTAATTTAACCCTGACAATTTGAATTTGGCGTATTGTATCTGCAGACACAATTACTGACCAGGTAACACCAATTTTTTGTGAAATGCCTGGGAAATTGTCTAGCTGCTTTAGGGCTCTGTTCCGCAGCTATTGACAATCTTTGGAATTTAGCCGCCCGGCACCACAGGAGGGGTCGCCGGCATGTACTATGTACTGTAAGTATGGCATTGGAAGTATAGTATTTAATGATATTTGGCACAGACAAACCAGACATGCCTCCGAATTTCAGTGGCCAATCAATGGTAGTTTCGAGATCCCCTGTATTGAATACCTAGAATCGGTCTTGCTAAAAAAGAAGGCCAGACCTGCAGCATTTGATGTTTTGCAGACTTGGAAAAAAGAAGCGTTGCAGCAGCTTAAATGTAGGGATAAACATGCACGCCGTCATAAAACAAATGCCGAAAAGGCGTTGTTATATGATAAGGAAAAACATTCGGAGTCAGTCAAAAATATGGAAAGGGCTTTCTCACTAGGTATCCAGAAAATGTATCCCTCTAAAGATTTCCATGTTTCTGAAGAATTTATTGAAAAATTGTTAAACGAACGCAGGCCTGCTGCCTCTGCGCCACCTCCGTATGATCCTCTCCCGGGTGCCCTGCCCATTCCTGCTGTTGTTCCTGCTGTTATTCCTGTTCCCCCTGTACAACCTATTGTTCCTATTCCTTTAGTTGTTGTCCCTCCACCTATTCCGCCACCCCTTCCTCTTGCGCCGATAGTTGCACCCCCATTGAATTTGGCCGCACCTCTGCTCCCAAGTGGTTCTGTATTAACTGAAGTTGATCAGGATGCGGGGTCAAAGATTGTCACTCGTAATACTGTTTCCGCAGACAAGAAACGGGAATTATTTGCATGGGCTAAGCACTGTATGGAGAAAGGTGATCAAGTTAACGTTTTTACCACATTATCAAATTTGAACAATTTTCCCGAGAAAAATGTTTTTATCGAAGGTTTGGGGACTCATTTATGTGTGATGTGGGGTGGATTACAAAATTCGAATCTCCCAGAAGGGGTGAGGGATCTAAATGCTTTAGCACTTTCGAAGGACACAGAGGAGAAAGTACATGGTCATGTTGAAAGATTGTTTGAGTATAGGAGGGACTTTGAGAAATCACAAGATGAGGATGATGAAGACGACAATATGTATGAGCAGAAACGGTTCCTTCCGTGTCATAGATCGGCACCTGAGGAAGAAAGAATTTGTACCAAAGATGCGATTCGATGGATCTCGGATTCATCGTAACCGCCAGATGAAGTATATGACACGTATAGTCAGTATACAGTAGAAATGCAGAGGAAGGTGATTCAAGTAATGGTACAGTACCTGCAGGAAGAATATGTAATGAAGAAGGTTAGTTGTCCTATGGAGTTATTGAGAATTTGTAAAAGGGCTTTTTCGCCCGACACTTCTTCGACTGCCTTAGCGCTCAACCTAGCTCTGTTGCTTAGTAAGCGGTCGGAGTTACCTATATCTCAGTTGCCTATGAGAGAGGTTCCTCTGACATTTGTCCCAAAAGTTGAGATTCCCGCTAACGCTGGGACTGGTGCACCAGCTCTGGATATCCCTGCACATTATGTATCACAATTTGTTCACGTCCCGTTCTCACGACAGGAAGTGAACACTATTAGACAATCAATTCCCGATATCAGGAAAAACCCGACAGGGTTTTACAAAGAGATAGAGTCCGTTTTGCAGTCCTCTGTGTTCACCTTAAGTGACATTGACCTGCTATTCCCTGGACTCCTACCTGTAGATTTATGGAAGCAGGTTCGGACAATAGACGATGTGCGAGGGTTGGGAGATACGTGGGCTAACATGACTAGGTTTGATAGGGATAGACCAGCTGGTGAGAAACCACCTCAGGTAATACTTACTTTGCCTGATAGAATTGTCGCAAAATTGAAAACTATAATTCCAGAGAAAAGAATTATTTGGGACAAGCTTACGGCCTGTGTTCAAGGAAAAACTGAAGGTGCCACCAAATTCTTTAATAGATTCGAACAGGTATTCTCTGACTTCAGTGGACAGGACTTGGGCACAGAGTCTGGAAAAAGGTTGTTTGTGGACAAATTTGTACGTGGATTGTTGCCCGACATCCAGTCACAGATTATGTCCTCTGAGAGCGCTTGGCAGGCGAAGTCCCAATCTGAGGTTTTGCACATGGCTCAGTATTATGAGAACCGTGTGAATAATGAAAAAGAGAAAATAGAGAAGAGGAAAGGAGACTTGAAGACTAAAGTATTGTTAAAACAAATTGTTAGAAATCCCAGAGTAGGTACGTCACAGACCAGAGGTCAGTATGTCCCAAAAGGAAACGCTCCTTTGGGTCCTGTAAATGTTAATCAATGTGCCTATTGCCGCCAGGAAGGTCATTGGCGAGCACAGTGCCCCGTCCTTCGACAAAGGTCAAACAATGCATTTGGGAGTATGGGTAGACGACCTAGAGGCCCCCCTGGAGCAGGGGCTATGATAGAGGTCAGTTTTCACAAGATCCTCAGCAACCTTTTTCATGGGAAAATCAGACTTCCAGTGTGGACGCAAGAAACATATTTGATCACCCTTCTGCTGCCTACCTTTCTGAAGAGTTTCCTTCCGATAACATTTTGTTTCGTTAGGACTGCCCGAAGCAGGGTTTGGAACCCTCACCTATTCCCGTTAATCAGAAAGGTCCCTACGTTGAATTGTTAGTGGGGAATAGGAAACATCAGTTTTTGATAGACACTGGAGCACAGAAGTGCTCCATTGATCATTCCCGGGTTCCAAACATTCCACCGTCAGGGCAAACAAATGTTTCTGAGGGTTTTCTGGTATGCCAATTGTCTGTCCGGTTTCTTCGCCGGTGTCTGTTTCCTTGGGTCCCTTTACGGACCATTGCCCTTTCCTTCTGACTTCGAACTGTGGAGAGAATTTGCTGGGGTTAAATTTGTTAAAGAAACTGAATGCGGTAATTCATTGTTCCTCTGATGGACTACGACTGACGGTTTCACCACAGCAACTTCCCAGTTCCCAGTTTCTGACCCGACCATTGCCTCCTGAGTTTAGTGTTGTCCCGGAATGTTTATGGGCGGTTGACGACAATGATGTCGGGGTACTACAGATTGAACCTGTTAAAATAGTTTTGAAACATGGAGTTAAACTACCATGCATTCCGCAATATAAAATATCAGTTGAGGGCGAGCGTGCTTTGCAGTGCATTGTCTCCGATTTTGTGCACTGAGGGGTGATCGAGGAGATTGCAGGTAGTTTATGTAACAACACGATTTTGGCTGTATACAAGAAAGGCGACAATGCAATCCCATACCAGTTCATAATTGATCTTCGTGCTATTAACAAGGTTGTCGCCCCACAATTTCCAATTGTGCCTGATGTAACAACGATACTAACAATGATCCCTGCTACAGCTACGCACTTTAGTGTTGTGGATTTAAAGAATGCTTTCTTTAGCATTCCTATACACAAGGAGAGTATATATTTGTTCGCGTTCACCTTGGGAGGACGTTCATTTACATTTACTCGGGCACCTCAAGGGTATACTGAAAGTCCAAGCATTTATAGTAGAGCTTTGAAAGAGCAGCTTGACACCCTTGAATTGCCACCTACTTGTACACTACTTCAGTATGTCGATGATTTGCTTTTGGCTGCAGATTCTGAAAGTGCTTGTAAAGAAGGCACTGTATTGTTACTTAGTCATCTGGCCGAAAACGGTCATAAAGCTTCGCTCAAGAAATTTCAATATTGTTGTCAGGAGGTCGCCTATTTAGGCTACCTCCTGTCAAAGGAGGGGAGAAGATTGACACCTGAAAGAATAAAACTCATTTCTGGCATGTCTGTTCCAAATACACAGAAGGAAGTCAGGGCCTTAATAGGTATGGCTTCTTACTGTAGGTTGTGGATCCCGAACTTTTCACTAGTGATAAAACCGATGTTGGCTTTGATGAAGAAGGGCATTTCTCTGCCACTGCCATGGAAATCGGACATCAACGATCATTTGAGCTTCTCAAAACCGCGTTATGCTCTGCACCAGTTCTGGGTACTCCAAATTATGACAAGGCCTTTGTGGTGTTTGTGCATGAATGTAATGGATGTGCTTTGGCTGTGTTAACACAGGAACACGGAGGGAAGAATAGGCCGTGCGGCTACTACTCCTCCGCCCTTGATCCTGTCGCATGCGCTTTGCCGAGATGTTTGCGAGCTGTCGCTGCTGCTGCCGTGTCCGTAAAACAGAGTGAGGGAATGGGCCTAGGCCATGATTTAATTTTGATGGTACCTCACTCTGTAGATGTCCTATTGAATAAGACTCAAACGCAACACCTCACCTCTGCACCGCTGACAAGGTATGAATTAATTCTGTTTGCCCCTCACATTCAAATTAAGAGGTGTTGTGTTATTAATCCGGCTGAACTTCTACCTTTCCCGCAAAATACTGTTTGCGGTGACGAAGAATTACATGACTGCCTGTATACCACTGAACAGGAAACGAAGGGCAGGATAGACCTTATAGATACTCCTTTGGACAAAGCAGAAGGGGAGCTGTTTTGTGATGGCTCCTGCTTCAAACTTCCAGATGGTACATCTACAGCTGCTTACGCAGTTACTACGTTGAGTACGGTTGTTGAAACTAAGAGAATTCCGCATAACTCCGCGCAGGCCGCAGAGATTATAGCGTTGACCCGAGCTTGTGAACTCTCTGAAGGGCGTATAGTAAACGTATATACTGATAGCCAGTACGCCTTTGGGGTGGCTCACAACTTCGGGAGGCTCTGGTCAGAAAGAGGGTTCCTAACCTCACATGGGACCAAGATTCAGCACGGTCCCCTGATAGTGCAATTGCTCTCGGCACTCTCACTCCCTAGGCAGTTAGCAATCATGAAATGTGCAGCACATCGTAAGGTCATAGATGATGTGGGAAAAGGGAACGCTTTTGCTGACCAGATAGCCAGGCAAACGGCCACAGACTTTAGCGCAGACATGTATGCTCTAAGGGAAACAAAGATGCCTATGTAATGGATGAGGGTATTGGGTCTGTGCGAGATATTCAAACTGATGCCACAATAGAAGAATCTAAAAGGTGGGCCGAAGGGATGGGGAAACTGGATGATGATGGGTGTTGGGTGGATACATCTGAAGGAAAATGGTTGCTCCCTGATTCATATGTGCTGGCAATGGTTACGATGGCACACGGTCCTACGCATGTGTGTGCTCAACAGATCACGAAAATGTTAGAACAAGTCTGGGTGAATGATAAAATTTCAAAGATTGTACAGTGCCATGTTCAGAATTGTATGATTTGCTTACAGCACAATGTGGGGAAAGGCACAGTAACTCTAAGGGGAAGCTTTGGGCCCCCTTCTGTCCCCTTCGAGGTTATCCACTTTGATTTTATTGAGATGGAACGGTGTAACAATCTAAATTATGTTCTTGTGATTATTTGTGCTTTTAGTAAATGGGTCGAGGCTTTCCGTTAAAGATGCTACTGCCATGACCACTGCAAAGACTATGGTAAAAGAATTCTTTCCACGATTTGGGCTTCCGAGGGTAATTTGGTCGGACAATGGTCCCCATTTTGTTGCAGCAGTAATTTTGCAGATATGCATAGCGTTACACATTGAAAAGCGATTTCACTCGGCTAGACACCCTCAAAGTGCTGGGTTGGTAGAGAGACATAACGGTATCTTAAAGAATAAGCTTGCAAAAACATGTGCCGACACCAAATTGAAATGGCCAGATGCCTTACCTATTGTTTTGTTAGCTATGCGTACCACACCTCAAACTAAGACTGGGCTTTCTCCATTTGAGGTAGTGATGGGGAGACCTGCTAATATTTGGGGTCTTCCGAAGCCTAAAGCATTTAGGGAGGTAGAAAATGTATTTCTTGTAGACTACTGTAACCAGTTGACTAAAAATCTGTATCTCATTTATCATCAGGTCCAATCAGCTTTACCTGTACGCTTTACGGGCCCAGGACACGATATTCAGCCTGGAAGTTGGGTCCTAGTGAAGGCCTACGAAAGGTCTTCCTGTCTCGCTCCTCGCTGGAGGGGACCCTACCAGGTGCTGTTGGTCACCCAGACAGCAGTGCGGGTGGCTGGGAAAAAACATTGGATCCACGCGACGCATGTCAAGAAACTTCCTCACCCGACGCCACATGTTACAGAAGAAGCAGAAACCCTCGCTGATGCTACAATCTCTGATCCTGGAGTGGCAAACAGCACTGTGAGTGTGTCGGAGAATTCCCCTGAGCCGTGAAGCTTGGGGAACAGTCAATTTCGTCTCCGCACTGTTTGAAAAAGTCATTTCCGGAAAACATTGTTTCAAGTTCTGCGACTTCCGTCGCCTCTGATACATCGCTTCCCTCAGGAAGTGACGTCGCCTTGTTTCCGGATCAAACAGTTCTGGGTACCACCAGGTACAACCTTCGACGAAGAAAATAGAACTACGGCACGGGTCTTTTCCGTGCAATGGGAAAGAAGAAGTGATTGAAAGTTTTCTCTTGTAAAAGAAAGTTCCTTTCGAACAAAAGGGAAAAAAAAGGGGGATTCTGCTGGCTAGGGCTGGGAAGGACTAAGAAGTCGCGCGACCGTAGCGTCGCCAGCAACGAACATTGGGGTCGTCGATTGAGAAACTACAATGCCTGCCACCTCCACCGCTGCTCCCCGCACTGGACTTGTAAATAAGGGGGTGACCAACTCAGACAACGAACAATGTGCCTGGGCCCCGAAAACGTATTGCTGTGTTGTGTTAATAATAATTGGAATTTGTATAGTTACTGCTGTGGGACTTTGGTACTTCGAAGAAATTTACCCTCTAAAACCTCTACTGCCAATTGAAATTGTACCTACTGCTTTGACTCCCTCTGTACACCTTCATACTCTGTCACCTAGAGACTCCCAGCATAGACGAAAGTACCATAATAACACCTTAATGATAATAATGAATTCAACGCATGCCATCTTTAATAAGAGTAATTGCTGGATTTGTACTCATTTACCGCAACATGGGAACAAGGGGCTAGGATGGTATATTCACCCTTTACCTTTAACGACTGCTTGCTATACCTCTCTTAGAGCACTATTCTTTGGCCGTTGGAATGATAGCATCTCAGGGAACTTTGATGGAACTAATTTAAATGACTTTGAGAAACGTGAATTGACTCCCCTGGGATGCTTGCTTTTTGCAAATAGAAGTAAACCTAATGTTGCTTCTATTAGGCCATCTGAAAAACTATCTCTTCCTTTTCAAACTCTGATTTCCTTTAAAATGGCTCCGATAGGCAATAAGGACGCTGTGCCTCCTTCCTACTCTATCAATCATAGCCCCGATTCAGTCCCCTTTTGTGTACAAAGAAATGGCACTTGGCCAATGGGATATTTTGAAGGTTGTGTAAACATTGTAAATTTGACTGGGGAGAACAGGCCTCTGTATGTAGGGGGGCCTGTTTATTTCGTTTGTGGTAGTTCAGCATTTCCCTGGTTGCCCAAGGATTGGCAGGGAACCTGTTATTTAGGAATCCTGTTCCCTGGGGTATTTATAGCTAGTACATTGGAAGTTTCTAAGGCTCGCCCACGGCGGGACGAGGATGGAGATACCCCTGGGCAAGTATTGGGAGATATAGCGAAATCAGTTGTGCCATTTTGGGGACAGATAGCAAATTCTGAAAATATTAGGGGACTAGCAAAAGTACTGGAGAGAACCATCAACCGGACCACAGATATACTCTACAATATGACACTAGAACAAAAGGCAATAAGATTGGTAGCACTCCAAAATCGGATGGCATTAGATGTCATTCTGGCAGAACGTGGTGGAGTATGCAAATAAGTGGGGTCCGCTTGCTGTGTTTTCGTACCAGATTCCTCACTGACAATTTTCAAAGCAATACAGAACTTGCACATCCTTAGTTCTGAGGTGCATGTTCCTGTGGGAGATTGGAATATTAGCGCCTGGTTCTGGGATTCTCTACGATCCTGGGGTTGGAAGGTGCTTTCTGTTATCTTGGTTATTTTGGGAATCCTGCTAGTCCTTTGTTGCTGTTTGCAATGTCTACCTAGTATATGTGCAATGCTAGGGGGGTGTTGTGCTCAAGCGGTGAGCACAGTAGGGCACAAAATGTATGCCCCAGATACAGCATCTAAAGAGTTTGTGTTACAAGAGGTTCTGATGAACGATCTAATGGCTATAGACATTACAGATAATGATTCAGGATGTACAGACGACAATGCATGGAGTTATTTACAAAAATATTAGAAATGATATTAGCACTTGGCATAGGCCAAAAGGAGGTTTTGTCGGAATTGAAACAATATTATGCCTCCTATCGCAGCAATTGTATGTATATTGGCCTACGCCAAGTTGTCTAAACGTCATATGCGAACAAACTCCGCGGCAAGGTTTTTGACCTTAGAGAAAGTAATGTAAGTCGCCATCTTGGATTAATCCGCCATTTTAGGTTATCTTGTAATGCGGAAGTCACCCTGAACATCAAAATGGAGGCCGAATGACATTCTGAGTAAGATTCTGGCCGTTGTGACCTCCGTACACATGAATAATTAATATGCCTGCAGGCCACTTGGCGGGGTCGCGAACTGAGACCTTGTCCTATTGTTGACCTATGTGTAAATGTACAACTATATCAGTGAAACTAATCAAAATGCATATATTATAGGATTGACCTGGCTAGGAACCCATAGGTCCGACTCCTATAATGGTTAACCTGTGAGAGGGTTGGCCAAGGGCTTGACAAATCATATAAAAGACCCAAGAATTCCAATGTATGGTCTCTCTTACTAATGCATCGAACCTTCGTTGAAGTTCGTTACGTTACTCTGAGAGCTGAATAGCTATCCGTTTGTCAATTGACTTTGGTAACTGTTGTAGCTTTTAAATAAAGCACTTGTATGTTCTTTGTAACCTGTGGCGGTGTGTTTCTTTCTGGGCTTCCCGGCCTCATAATATTTTTCATGTTTTCACAATCTCAGTGTGCATACTACAGTCATTAAATATCACAGAGTGCATTACAGTTATTACACCTCACAGTGTGCATACTACAGTCATCCAACAGTACAGTGTGTGTATCACAGTCACCAAACATCACAGTGTGCATACTAGTCATTGAACATTACAGTGTGTGCATTACAGTCATTAAACATCACAGTGTGTGTGTCACAGTCACCAAACATCACATTGTGCATTACAGTTATTAAACATCACAGTGTGCATACTACAGTCATTAAACTGTACAGTGTGTGTATCACAGTCACCAAAAATCACAGTGTGCATTACAGTATTTAAACATCACAATGTGCATACTAGTCATTGAACATTACAGCGTGTGCATTACAATCAGCGAACATCACAGTGTGCATTGTATAATCATTAAACATCACAGTGTGTGCATTACAGTCATTAAACATTACAGTGTGCATTCTACAGTCATTAAACAGTACAGTGTGCATACTAGTCATTGAACATTACAGTGTGTGCATTACAGTCATTAAACATCACAGTGTGTGTATCACAGTCACCAAACATCACATTGTGCATTACAGTTATTAAACATCCCAGTGTGCATACTGCAGTCATTAAACTGTACAGTGTGTGTATCACAGTCACCAAAAATCACAGTGTGCATTACAGTATTTAAACATCACAATGTGCATACTAGTCATTGAACATTACAGTGTGTGCATTACAATCAGCGAACATCACAGTGTGCATAGTATAATCATTAAACAACACAGTGTGTGCATTACAGTCATTAAACATTACAGTGTGCATTCTACAGTCATTAAACAGTACAGTGTGCATACTAGTCATTGAACATTACCGTGTGTGCATTACAATCAACGAATATCACAGTGTGCATTACAGTTATTAAACATCACAGTGTGCATACTAGTCATTGAACATTACCGTGTGTGCATTACAATCAACGAATATCACAGTGTGCATACTACAATCATTAAACATCACAGTGTGCATTACAGTTATTAAACATCACAGTGTGCATACTAAAGTCATTAAACAGTATAGTGTGTGTATCACAGTCACCAAATATCACAGTGTGCATTACAGTTATTAAACATCACAGTGTGCCTACTAGTCATTGAACATTACAGTGTGTGGATTACAATCATCGAACATCACAGTGTGCATAATACAATCATTAAACATCACAGTGTGCAGTAAAGTTATTAAACATCACAGTGTGCATACTACAGTCATTAAACAGTACAGTGTGTGTATCACAGTCACCAAACATCACAGTGTGCACACTACAATCATTAAACATCATTGTGTGTGCATTACAGTCATTAAACATCGTAGTATGCATACTACAGTCATTAAACAGTACAGTGTGCATACTACAGTTATTAAACAGTACAGTGTGTGTATCACAGTTACCAAACATCACAGTGTGCATTACAGTTATTAAACACCACAGTGTGCATACTACAGTCATTAAACAGTGCAGTGTGTATATCACAGTCACCAAACATCACAGTGTGCATTACAGTTATTAAACATCACAGTGTGCCTACTAGTCATTGAACATTACAGTGTGTGGATTACAATCATCGAACATCACAGTGCACATAATACAATCATTAAACATCACAGTGTGTGCATTACAGTTATTAAACTTCACAGTGTGCATACTAGTCATTGAACATTACAGTGTGTGCATTACAATCATCAAACATCACAGTGTGCATACTACAATCATTAAACATCACATTGTGTGTATCACAGTCACCAAACATCACAGTGTGCATTACAGTTATTAAATATAACAGTGTGCATACTAATCATTGAAAATTACAGTGTGTGCATTACAATCACCGAACATCACAGTGTCCATACTAGAATTATTGAACATCACAGTGTGTGCATTACAGTCATTAAGCATCACAGTGTGCATACTACAGTCATCCAACAGTACAGTGTGTGTATCACAGTCACCAAACATCACAGTGTGCATTACAGTCATCAAACATCAAAGTGTGTGTGTCACAATCACCAAACATCACACTGTGCATTACAGTCATTAAACATCACAGTGTGCGTTTCACAGTCACCAAACATCACAGTGTGCATTACAGTTATTAAAAATCACAGTGTGCATACTAGTCATTGAACATTACAGTCTGTGCATTACAATCATCGAACATCACAGTGTGCATACTAGAATCATTGAACATCACAGTGTGTGCATTACAGTAATTAAACATCACAGTGTGCATACTACAGTCATCCAACAGTACAGTGTGTGTATCACAATCACCAAACATCACAGTGTGCATTACAGTCATCAGACATCACAGTGTGTGTATCACAGTCACCAAACATCACAGTGTGCATTACAGTCATTAAACATCACAGTGTGTGTATCACAGTCACCAAACATCACAGAATGCATTACAGTTATTAAACATCACTGTGTGCATACTAATCATTGAACATTACAGTCTGTGCATTACAATCATCGAACATCACAGTGTACATACTACAATCATTGAACATCACAGTGTGTGCATTACAGTAATTAAACATCACAGTGTGCATACTACAGTCATCCAACAGTACAGTGTGTGTATCACAGTCACCAAACATCACCGTGTGCATTACAGTTATTAAACATCACAGTGTGCATACTAGTCATTGAACATTACAGTCTGTGCATTACAATCATCGAACATCACAGTGTGCATACTACAATCATTAAACATCATTGTGTGTGCATTACAGTCATTAAACATCATAGTGTGCATACTACAGTCATTAAACAGTACAGTGTGCATACTACAGCCATTAAACAGTACAGTGTGTGTATCACAGTCACCAAACATCCATCACAGTGTGCATTACAGTTATTAAATACCACAGTGTGCATACTACAGTCATTAAACAGTACAGTGTGTATCACAGTCACCAAATATCACAGTGTGCATTACAGTTATTAAACATCACAGTGTGCCTACTAGTCATTGAACATTACAGTGTGTGTATTACAATTATCGAACATCACAGTGTGCATAATACAATCATTAAACATCACAGTGTGCAGTACCGTTATTAAACATCACAGTGTGCATACTACAGTCATTAAACAGTACAGTGAGTGTTACACAGTCACCAAACATCACAGTGTGCATTACAGTTATTACATATCACAGTGTGCATACTACAGTCATTAAACAGTACAGTGTGTGTATCACAGTCACCAAATATCATAGTGTGCATTACAGTTATTAAACATCACAGTGTGCCTACTAGTCATTGAACATTACAGTGTGTGGATTACAATCATCGAACATCACAGTGCACATAATACAATCATTAAACGGCACAGTGTGCAGTACCATTATTAAACATCACAGTGTGCATACTACAGTCATTAAACAGTACAGTGAGTGTATCACAGTCACCAAACATCACAGTATGCATTACAGTATTTAAACATCACAATGTGTATACTAGTCATTGAACATTACAGTGTGAGCATTACAATCATCGGACATCACAGTGTGCATACTACAATCATTAAACATCACAGTGTGTGCATTACAATCACCAAACATCACAGTGCGCATACTACAATCATTAAACATCACAGTGTGCATTACAGTTATTAAACATCACAGTGTGCATATTACAGTCATTAAACAGTAGAGCGTGTGTATCACAGTCATCAAACATCACAGTGTGCATTACAGTTGTTAAACATCACATTGTGCATACTACAGTCATTGAACATCACAGTGTGTGCATTACAATCACCGAACATCACAGTGTGCATACTAAAGTCATTGAACATCACAGTATGCACACTACAGTCCTTAAACAGTACAGTGTGTGTATCACAGTCACCAAACATCACAGTATGCATTACAATATTTAAACATCACAGTGTGTATCCTAGTCATTGAACATTACAGTTTGTGCATTACAATCATCGAACATCACAGTGTGCATACTACAATCATTAAACATCACAGTGTGTGCATTACAGTCATTAAACATCACAGTGTGCATACTACAGTCATCCAACAGTACAGTGTGTGTATCACGGTCACCAAACATCACAGTGTGCATTACAGTCACCAAACATCACAGTGTGCATGCTAGTCATTGAACATTACAGTGTGTGCATTACAATCATCAAGCATCACAGTGTGCATACTACAATCATTAAACATCACAGTGTGTGCATCACAGTCATTAAACATCACAGTGTGCATACTACATTCATTAAACATCATAATGTGTGCATTACAGTCATTAGACATCACAGTGTGCATTATAGTTATTAAACATCACAGTGTGCAACTAGTCATTAAACATCACAGCGTGTGTATCACAGTCACCAAACATCACATTGTGCATTACAGTTATTAAACATCACAGTGTGCATACTACAGTCATTAAACTGTACAGTGTGTGTATCACAGTCACCAAAAATCACAGTGTGCATTACAGTATTTAAACATCACAGTGTGCATACTAGTCATTGAACATTACAGTGTGTGCATTACAATCATCGAACTTCACAGTGTGCATAGTACAATCATTAAACATCACAGTGTGTGCATTACAATCATTAAACATCAAAGTGTGCATACTACAGTCATTAAACGGTACAGTGTGTGTATCACAGTCACCAAACATCACAGTGTGCATTACAGTTATTAAACATCACAGTGTGCATACTAGTCATTGAACATTACCGTGTGTGCATTACAATCAACGAATATCACAGTGTGCATACTACAATCATTAAACATCACAGTGTGCATTACAGTTATTAAACACCACAGTGTGCATACTACAGTCATTAAACAGTACAGTGTGTGTATCACAGTCACCAAACATCACAGTGTGCATTACAGTTATTAAACATCACAGTGTGCCTACTAGTCATTGAACATTACAGTGTGTGGATTACAATCATCAAACATCACAGTGTGCATAACACAATCATTAAACATCACAGTGTGCAGTAAAGTTATTAAACATCACAGTGTGCATACTACAGTCATTAAACAGTACAGTGTGTGTATCACAGTCACCAAACATCACAGTGTGCATTACAGTTATTAAACATCACAGTGTGCATACTACAGTCATTGAACATCACAGTGTGTGCATTACAATCATCGAACATCACAGCGTGCATACTACAGTCATTGAACATCACAGTGTGCATACTACAGTCCTTAAACAGTAGAGTGTGTGTTTCAAAGTCACCAAACATCACAGTATGCATTACAGTATTTAAACATCACAGTGTGTATACTAGTCTTTGAACATTACAGTGTGTGCATTACAATCATCGAACATTGCAGTGTGCATACTACAATCATTAAACATCACAGTGTGTGCATTACAGCCACCAAACATCACAGTGTGCATTACAGTTATTAAAAATCACAGTGTGCAAACTAGTCATTGAACATTACAGTGTGTGCATTACAATCACCAAACATCACAGTGCGCATACTACAATCATTAAACATCACAGTGTGCATTACAGTTATTAAACATCACAGTGTGCATATTACAGTCATTAAACAGTACAGTGTGTGTATCACAGTCACCAAACATCACAGTGTGCATTACAGTTATTAAACATCACATTGTGCATACTACAGTCATTGAACATCACAGTGTGTGCATTGCAATCATCGAACATCACAGTGTGCATACTACAGTCATTGAACATCACAGTGTGCATACTATAGGCATTAAACAGTACAGTGTGTGTATCGCAGTCACCAAATATCACAGTGTGCATTACAGTTATTAAACATCACAGTGTGCATACTACTCATTGAAGAATTCAGTGTGTGCATTACAGTCATTGAACATCACAGTGTGCATACTACAACCATTAAACAGTACAGTGTGTTTATCACAGTCATTGAACATCACAGTTCGTGCATTACAATCATCGAACATCACAGTGTGCATACTACAGTCATTGAACATCATAATGTGTGCATTACAGTCATTAGACATCACAGTGTGCATGCTACAGTCATTAAACAGTACAGTGTGTGTATCACAGTCACCAAAAATCACAGTGTGCATTACAGTTATTAAACATCACAGTGTGCATACTACAGTCATTAAACAGTACAGTGTGTGTATCACAGTCACCAAACATCACAGTGTGCATTACAGTTATTAAACATCACAGTGTGCATACTACTCATTGAACATTACAGTGTGTGCATTACAGTCATTGAACATCACAGTGTGCATACTACAACCATTAAACAGTACAGTGTGTTTATCACAGTCACCAAACATCACAGTGTGCATTATAGTTATTAAACATCACAGTGTGCATACTAGTCATTGAACATATCAGTGTGTGCATTACAATCATCGAACATCTTGTCGGAATTGAAACAATATTATGCCTCCTATCGCAGCAATTGTATGTATATTGGCCTACGCCAAGTTTTCTAAACGTCATATGCAAACAAACTCCGCGGCAAGGTTTTTGACCTTAGAGAAAGTAATGTAAGTCGCCATCTTGGATTAAGTCGCCATTTTAGGTTATCTTGTAATGTGGAAGTCACCCTGAACATCAAAATGGAGGCCGAATGACATTCGGAGTAAGATTCTGGCCGTTGTGACCTCCGTACACATGAATAATTAATATGCCTGCAGGCCACTTGACGTGGTCGCGAACTGAGACCTTGTCCTATTGTTGACCTATGTGTAATTGTACAACTATATCAGTGAAACTAATCAAAATGCATATATTATAGGATTGACCTGGCTAGGAACCCATAGGCCCGACTCCTATAATGGTTAACCCACGAGAGGATTGGCCAAGGGCTGGACAAATCATATAAAAGACCCAAGAATTCCAATGTACGGTCTCTCTTCCTAATGCATCGAACCTTCGTTGAAGTTTGTTACGTTACTCTGAGAGCCGAATAGCTATCCGTTTGTCAATTGACTTTGGTAACTGTTGTAGCTTTTAAATAAAGCATGTGTATGTTCTTTGTAACCTGTGTTGGTGTGTTTCTTTTTGGGCTTCCCGGCCTCGTATTATTTTTCATGTTTTCACAGTTGGCGCCCGAATAGGGACCCTCAAGATTGATGCCGGATCATTGAAGGTTGACGCAGACTATCGAACCGGGATCGGACGGTGTGATACTGCGGGCCCGACCGAACGAGACGCGAAACCTCGGCAGCGCTGCACGGTCCGATCCTTGGACGATAGTCGTGTGGTCTGACACGGCATCTTGACGAGGGTCTATTTTTTTGAGGCGGGCAGATTTGTCGAAACCACCAAACACAAGGTAAAATTCGTTAGGTAAGTTCTTTGGTAAACCGTACGGTTCTCCTTAGGTTTGGTCAGGTGCAGTCATGGCCCGGCTCTTAATTTAACCCTGACAATTTGAATTTGGCGTATTGTATCTGCAGACACAATTACTGACCAGGTAACACCAATTTTTTGTGAAATGCCTGGGAAATTGTCTAGCTGCTTTAGGGCTCTGTTCCGCAGCTATCGACAATCTTTGGAATTTAGCCGCCCGGCACCACAGGAGGGGTCGCCGGCATGTACTATGTACTGTAAGTATGGCATTGGAAGTATAGTATTTAATGATATTTGGCACAGACAAACCAGACATGCCTCCGAATTTCAGTGGCCAATCAATGGTAGTTTCAAGATCCCCTGTATTGAATACCTAGAATCGGTCTTGCTAAAAAAGAAGGCCAGACCTGCAGCATTTGATGTTTTGCAGACTTGGAAAAAAGAAGCGTTGCAGCAGCTTAAATGTAGGGATAAACATGCACGCCGTCATAAAACAAATGCCGAAAAGGCGTTGTTATATGATAAGGAAAAACATTCGGAGTCAGTCAAAAATATGGAAAGGGCTTTCTCACTAGGTATCCAGAAAATGTATCCCTCTAAAGATTTCCATGTTTCTGAAGAATTTATTGAAAAATTGTTAAACGAACGCAGGCCTGCTGCCTCTGCGCCACCTCCGTATGATCCTCTCCCGGGTGCCCTGCCCATTCCTGCTGTTGTTCCTGCTGTTATTCCTGTTCCCCCTGTACAACCTATTGTTCCTATTCCTTTAGTTGTTGTCCCTCCACCTATTCCGCCACCCCTTCCTCTTGCGCCGATAGTTGCACCCCCATTGAATTTGGCCGCACCTCTGCTCCCAAGTGGTTCTGTATTAACTGAAGTTGATCAGGGTGCGGGGTCAAAGATTGTCACTCGTAATACTGTTTCCGCAGACAAGAAACGGGAATTATTTGCATGGGCTAAGCACTGTATGGAGAAAGGTGATCAAGTTAACGTTTTTTCCACATTATCAAATTTGAACAATTTTCCCGAGAAAAATGTTTTTATCGAAGGTTTGGGGACTCATTTATGTGTGATGTGGGGTAGATTACAAAATTCGAATCTCCCAGAAGGGGTGAGGGATCTAAATGCTTTAGCACTTTCGAAGGACACAGAGGAGAAAGTACATGGTCATGTTGAAAGATTGTTTGAGTATAGGAGGGACTTTGAGAAATCACAAGATGAGGATGATGAAGACGACAGTATGTATGAGCAGAAACGGTTCCTTCCGTGTCATAGATCGGCACCTGAGGAAGAACGAATTTGTACCAAAGATGCGATTCGATGGATCTCGGATTCATCGTAACCGCCAGATGAAGTATATGACACGTATAGTCAGTATACAGTAGAAATGCAGAGGAAGGTGATTCAGGTAATGGTACAGTACCTGCAGGAAGAATATGTAATGAAGAAGGTTAGTTGTCCTATGGAGTTATTGAGAATTTGTAAAAGGGCTTTTTCGCCCGACACTTCTTCGACTGCCTTAGCGCTCAACCTAGCTCTGTTGCTTAGTAAGCGGTCGGAGTTACCTATATCTCAGTTGCCTATGAGAGAGGTTCCTCTGACATTTGTCCCAAAAGTTGAGATTCCCGCTAACGCTGGGACTGGTGCACCAGCTCTGGATATCCCTGCACATTATGTATCACAATTTGTTCACGTCCCGTTCTCACGACAGGAAGTGAACACTATTAGACAATCAATTCCCGATATCAGGAAAAACCCGACAGGGTTTTACAAAGAGATAGAGTCCGTTTTGCAGTCCTCTGTGTTCACCTTAAGTGACATTGACCTGCTATTCCCTGGACTCCTACCTGTAGATTTATGGAAGCAGGTTCGGACAATAGACGATGTGCGAGGGTTGGGAGATACGTGGGCTAACATGACTAGGTTTGATAGGGAAAGACCAGCTGGTGAGAAACCACCTCAGGTAATACTTACTTTGCCTGATAGAATTGTCGCAAAATTGAAAACTATAATTCCAGAGAAAAGAATTATTTGGGACAAGCTTACGGCCTGTGTTCAAGGAAAAACTGAAGGTGCCACCAAATTCTTTAATAGATTCGAACAGGTATTCTCTGACTTCAGTGGACAGGACTTGGGCACAGAGTCTGGAAAAAGGTTGTTTGTGGACAAATTTGTACGTGGATTGTTGCCCGACATCCAGTCACAGATTATGTCCTCTGAGAGCGCTTGGCAGGCGAAGTCCCAATCTGAGGTTTTGCACATGGCTCAGTATTATGAGAACCGTGTGAATAATGAAAAAGAGAAAATAGAGAAGAGGAAAGGAGACTTGAAGACTAAAGTATTGTTAAAACAAATTGTTAGAAATCCCAGAGTAGGTACGTCACAGACCAGAGGTCAGTATGTCCCAAAAGGAAACGCTCCTTTGGGTCCTGTAAATGTTAATCAATGTGCCTATTGCCGCCAGGAAGGTCATTGGCGAGCACAGTGCCCCGTCCTTCGACAAAGGTCAAACAATGCATTTGGGAGTATGGGTAGACGACCTAGAGGCCCCCCTGGAGCAGGGGCTATGATAGAGGTCAGTTTTCACAAGATCCTCAGCAACCTTTTTCATGGGAAAATCAGACTTCCAGTGTGGACGCAAGAAACATATTTGATCACCCTTCTGCTGCCTACCTTTCTGAAGAGTTTCCTTCCGATAACATTTTGTTTCGTTAGGACTGCCCGAAGCAGGGTTTGGAACCCTCACCTATTCCCGTTAATCAGAAAGGTCCCTACGTTGAATTGTTAGTGGGGAATAGGAAACATCAGTTTTTGATAGACACTGGAGCACAGAAGTGCTCCATTGATCATTCCCGGGTTCCAAACATTCCACCGTCAGGGCAAACAAATGTTTCTGAGGGTTTTCTGGTATGCCAATTGTCTGTCCGGTTTCTTCGCCGGTGTCTGTTTCCTTGGGTCCCTTTACGGACCATTGCCCTTTCCTTCTGACTTCGAACTGTGGAGAGAATTTGCTGGGGTTAAATTTGTTAAAGAAACTGAATGCGGTAATTCATTGTTCCTCTGATGGACTACGACTGACGGTTTCACCACAGCAACTTCCCAGTTCCCAGTTTCTGACCCGACCATTGCCTCCTGAGTTTAGTGTTGTCCCGGAATGTTTATGGGCGGTTGACGACAATGATGTCGGGGTACTACAGATTGAACCTGTTAAAATAGTTTTGAAACATGGAGTTAAACTACCATGCATTCCGCAATATAAAATATCAGTTGAGGGCGAGCGTGCTTTGCAGTGCATTGTCTCTGATTTTGTGCACTGAGGGGTGATCGAGGAGATTGCAGGTAGTTTATGTAACAACACGATTTTGGCTGTATACAAGAAAGGCGACAATGCAATCCCATACCAGTTCATAATTGATCTTCGTGCTATTAACAAGGTTGTCGCCCCACAATTTCCAATTGTGCCTGATGTAACAACGATACTAACAATGATCCCTGCTACAGCTACGCACTTTAGTGTTGTGGATTTAAAGAATGCTTTCTTTAGCATTCCTATACACAAGGAGAGTATATATTTGTTCGCGTTCACCTTGGGAGGACGTTCATTTACATTTACTCGGGCACCTCAAGGGTATACTGAAAGTCCAAGCATTTATAGTAGAGCTTTGAAAGAGCAGCTTGACACCCTTGAATTGCCACCTACTTGTACACTACTTCAGTATGTCGATGATTTGATTTTGGTTGCAGATTCTGAAAGTGCTTGTAAAGAAGGCACTGTATTGTTACTTAGTCATCTGGCCGAAAACGGTCATAAAGCTTCGCTCAAGAAATTTCAATATTGTTGTCAGGAGGTCGCCTATTTAGGCTACCTCCTGTCAAAGGAGGGGAGAAGATTGACACCTGAAAGAATAAAACTCATTTCTGGCATGTCTGTTCCAAATACACAGAAGGAAGTCAGGGCCTTAATAGGTATGGCTTCTTACTGTAGGTTGTGGATCCCGAACTTTTCACTAGTGATAAAACCGATGTTGGCTTTGATGAAGAAGGGCATTTCTCTGCCACTGCCATGGAAATCGGACATCAACGATCATTTGAGCTTCTCAAAACCGCGTTATGCTCTGCACCAGTTCTGGGTACTCCAAATTATGACAAGGCCTTTGTGTTGTTTGTGCATGAATGTAATGGATGTGCTTTGGCTGTGTTAACACAGGAACACGGAGGGAAGAATAGGCCGTGCGGCTACTACTCCTCCGCCCTTGATCCTGTCGCATGCGCTTTGCCGAGATGTTTGCGAGCTGTCGCTGCTGCTGCCGTGTCCGTAAAACAGAGTGAGGGAATGGGCCTAGGCCATGATTTAATTTTGATGGTACCTCACTCTGTAGATGTCCTATTGAATAAGACTCAAACGCAACACCTCACCTCTGCACCGCTGACAAGGTATGAATTAATTCTGTTTGCCCCTCACATTCAAATTAAGAGGTGTTGTGTTATTAATCCGGCTGAACTTCTACCTTTCCCGCAAAATACTGTTTGCGGTGACGAAGAATTACATGACTGCCTGTATACCACTGAACAGGAAACGAAGGGCAGGATAGACCTTATAGATACTCCTTTGGACAAAGCAGAAGGGGAGCTGTTTTGTGATGGCTCCTGCTTCAAACTTCCAGATGGTACATCTACAGCTGCTTACGCAGTTACTACGTTGAGTACGGTTGTTGAAACTAAGAGAATTCCGCATAACTCCGCGCAGGCCGCAGAGATTATAGCGTTGACCCGAGCTTGTGAACTCTCTGAAGGGCGTATAGTAAACGTATATACTGATAGCCAGTACGCCTTTGGGGTGGCTCACAACTTCGGGAGGCTCTGGTCAGAAAGAGGGTTCCTAACCTCACATGGGACCAAGATTCAGCACGGTCCCCTGATAGTGCAATTGCTCTCGGCACTCTCACTCCCTAGGCAGTTAGCAATCATGAAATGTGCAGCACATCGTAAGGTCATAGATGATGTGGGAAAAGGGAACGCTTTTGCTGACCAGATAGCCAGGCAAACGGCCACAGACTTTAGCGCAGACATGTATGCTCTAAGGGAAACAAAGATGCCTATGTAATGGATGAGGGTATTGGGTCTGTGCGAGATATTCAAACTGATGCCACAATAGAAGAATCTAAAAGGTGGGCCGAAGGGATGGGGAAACTGGATGATGATGGGTGTTGGGTGGATACATCTGAAGGAAAATGGTTGCTCCCTGATTCATATGTGCTGGCAATGGTTACGATGGCACACGGTCCTACGCATGTGTGTGCTCAACAGATCACGAAAATGTTAGAACAAGTCTGGGTGAATGATAAAATTTCAAAGATTGTACAGTGCCATGTTCAGAATTGTATGATTTGCTTACAGCACAATGTGGGGAAAGGCACAGTAACTCTAAGGGGAAGCTTTGGGCCCCCTTCTGTCCCCTTCGAGGTTATCCACTTTGATTTTATTGAGATGGAACGGTGTAACAATCTAAATTATGTTCTTGTGATTATTTGTGCTTTTAGTAAATGGGTCGAGGCTTTCCCCGTTAAAGATGCTACTGCCATGACCACTGCAAAGACTATGGTAAAAGAATTCTTTCCACGATTTGGGCTTCCGAGGGTAATTTGGTCGGACAATGGTCCCCATTTTGTTGCAGCAGTAATTTTGCAGATATGCATAGCGTTACACATTGAAAAGCGATTTCACTCGGCTAGACACCCTCAAAGTGCTGGGTTGGTAGAGAGACATACGGTATCTTAAAGAATAAGCTTGCAAAAACATGAGCCGACACCAAATTGAAATGGCCAGATGCCTTACCTATTGTTTTGTTAGCTATGCGTACCACACCTCAAACTAAGACTGGGCTTTCTCCATTTGAGGTAGTGATGGGGAGACCTGCTAATATTTGGGGTCTTCCGAAGCCTAAAGCATTTAGGGAGGTAGAAAATGTATTTCTTGTAGACTACTGTAACCAGTTGACTAAAAATCTGTATCTCATTTATCATCAGGTCCAATCAGCTTTACCTGTACGCTTTACGGGCCCAGGACACGATATTCAGCCTGGAAGTTGGGTCCTAGTGAAGGCCTACGAAAGGTCTTCCTGTCTCGCTCCTCGCTGGAGGGGACCCTACCAGGTGCTGTTGGTCACCCAGACAGCAGTGCGGGTGGCTGGGAAAAAACATTGGATCCACGCGACGCATGTCAAGAAACTTCCTCACCCGACGCCACATGTTACAGAAGAAGCAGAAACCCTCGCTGATGCTACAATCTCTGATCCTGGAGTGGCAAACAGCACTGTGAGTGTGTCGGAGAATTCCTCTGAGCCGTGAAGCTTGGGGAACAGTCAATTTCGTCTCCGCACTGTTTGAAAAAGTCATTTCCGGAAAACATTGTTTCAAGTTCTGCGACTTCCGTCGCCTCTGATACATCGCTTCCCTCAGGAAGTGACGTCGCCTTGTTTCCGGATCAAACAGTTCTGGGTACCACCAGGTACAACCTTCGACGAAGAAAATAGAACTACGGCACGGGTCTTTTCCGTGCAATGGGAAAGAAGAAGTGATTGAAAGTTTTCTCTTGTAAAAGAAAGTTCCTTTCGAACAAAAGGGAAAAAAAAGGGGGATTCTGCTGGCTAGGGCTGGGAAGGACTAAGAAGTCGCGCGACCGTAGCGTCGCCAGCAACAAACATTGGGGTCGTCGATTGAGAAACTACAATGCCTGCCACCTCCACCGCTGCTCCCTGCACTGGACTTGTAAATAAGGGGGTGACCAACTCAGACAACGAACAATGTGCCTGGGCCCCGAAAACGTATTGCTGTGTTGTGTTAATAATAATTGGAATTTGTATAGTTACTGCTGTGGGACTTTGGTACTTCGAAGAAATTTACCCTCTAAAACCTCTACTGCCAATTGAAATTGTACCTACTGCTTTGACTCCCTCTGTACACCTTCATACTCTGTCACCTAGAGACTCCCAGCATAGACAAAAGTACCATAATAACACCTTAATGATAATAATGAATTCAACGCATGCCATCTTTAATAAGAGTAATTGCTGGATTTGTACTCATTTACCGCAACATGGGAACAAGGGGCTAGGATGGTATATTAACCCTTTACCTTTAACGACTGCTTGCTATACCGCTCTCTTAGAGCACTATTCTTTGGCCGTTGGAATGATAGCATCTCAGGGAACTTTGATGGAACTAATTTAAATGACTTTGAGAAACGTGAATTGACTCCCCTGGGATGCTTGCTTTTTGCAAATAGAAGTAAACCTAATGTTGCTTCTATTAGGCCATCTGAAAAACTATCTCTTCCTTTTCAAACTCTGATTTCCTTTAAAATGGCTCCGATAGGCAATAAGGACGCTGTGCCTCCTTCCTACTCTATCAATCATAGCCCCGATTCAGTCCCCTTTTGTGTACAAAGAAATGGCACTCGGCCAATGGGATATTTTGAAGGTTGTGTAAACATTGTAAATTTGACTGGGGAGAATAGGCCTCTGTATGTAGGGGGGCCTGTTTATTTCGTTTGTGGTAGTTCAGCATTTCCCTGGTTGCCCAAGGATTGGCAGGGAACCTGTTATTTAGGAATCCTGTTCCCTGGGGTATTTATAGCTAGTACATTGGAAGTTTCTAAGGCTCGCCCACGGCGGGACGAGGATGGAGATACCCCTGGGCAAGTATTGGGAGATATAGCGAAATCAGTTGTGCCATTTTGGGGACAGATAGCAAATTCTGAAAATATTAGGGGACTAGCAAAAGTACTGGAGAGAACCATCAACCGGACCACAGATATACTCTACAATATGACACTAGAACAAAAGGCAATAAGATTGGTAGCACTCCAAAATCGGATGGCATTAGATGTCATTCTGGCAGAACGTGGTGGAGTATGCAAATAAGTGGGGTCCGCTTGCTGTGTTTTCGTACCAGATTCCTCACTGACAATTTTCAAAGCAATACAGAACTTGCACATCCTTAGTTCTGAGGTGCATGTTCCTGTGGGAGATTGGAATATTAGCGCCTGGTTCTGGGATTCTCTACGATCCTGGGGTTGGAAGGTGCTTTCTGTTATCTTGGTTATTTTGGGAATCCTGCTATTCCTTTGTTGCTGTTTGCAATGTCTACCTAGTATATGTGCAATGCTAGGGGGGTGTTGTGCTCAAGCGGTGAGCACAGTAGGGCACAAAATGTATGCCCCAGATACAGCATCTAAAGAGTTTGTGTTACAAGAGGTTCTGATGAACGATCTAATGGCTATAGACATTACAGATAATGATTCAGGATGTACAGACGACAATGCATGGAGTTATTTACAAAAATATTAGAAATGATATTAGCACTTGGCATAGGCCAAAAGGAGGTTTTGTCGGAATTGAAACAATATTATGCCTCCTATCGCAGCAATTGTATGTATATTGGCCTACGCCAAGTTGTCTAAACGTCATATGCGAACAAACTCCGCGGCAAGGTTTTTGACCTTAGAGAAAGTAATGTAATTAATCCGCCATTTTAGGTTATCTTGTAATGCGGAAGTCACCCTGAACATCAAAATGGAGGCCGAATGACATTCTGAGTAAGATTCTGGCCGTTGTGACCTCCGTACACATGAATAATTAATATGCCTGCAGGCCACTTGGCGGGGTCGCGAACTGAGACCTTGTCCTATTGTTGACCTATGTGTAAATGTACAACTATATCAGTGAAACTAATCAAAATGCATATATTATAGGATTGACCTGGCTAGGAACCCATAGGTCCGACTCCTATAATGGTTAACCTGTGAGAGGGTTGGCCAAGGGCTGGACAAATCATATAAAAGACCCAAGAATTCCAATGTATGGTCTCTCTTACTAATGCATCGAACCTTCGTTGAAGTTCGTTACGTTACTCTGAGAGCTGAATAGCTATCCGTTTGTCAATTGACTTTGGTAACTGTTGTAGCTTTTAAATAAAGCACTTGTATGTTCTTTGTAACCTGTGGCGGTGTGTTTCTTTCTGGGCTTCCCGGCCTCATATTATTTTTCATGTTTTCACAATCTCAGTGTGCATACTACAGTCATTAAATATCACAGACTGCATTACAGTTATTACACCTCACAGTGTGCATACTACAGTCATCCAACAGTACAGTGTGTGTATCACAGTCACCAAACATCACAGTGTGCATACTAGTCATTGAACATTACAGTGTGTGCATTACAGTCATTAAACATCACAGTGTGTGTATCACAGTCACCAAACATCACATTGTGCATTACAGTTATTAAACATCACAGTGTGCATACTACAGTCATTAAACTGTACAGTGTGTGTATCATAGTCACCAAAAATCACAGTGTGCATTACAGTATTTAAACATCACAATGTGCATACTAGTCATTGAACATTACAGCGTGTGCATTACAATCAGCGAACATCACAGTGTGCATTGTATAATCATTAAACATCACAGTGTGTGCATTACAGTCATTAAACATTACAGTGTGCATTCTACAGTCATTAAACAGTACAGTGTGCATACTAGTCATTGAACATTACAGTGTGTGCATTACAGTCATTAAACATCACAGTGTGTGTATCACAGTCACCAAACATCACATTGTGCATTACAGTTATTAAACATCCCAGTGTGCATACTGCAGTCATTAAACTGTACAGTGTGTGTATCACAGTCACCAAAAATCACAGTGTGCATTACAGTATTTAAACATCACAATGTGCATACTAGTCATTGAACATTACAGTGTGTGCATTACAATCAGCGAACATCACAGTGTGCATAGTATAATCATTAAACAACACAGTGTGTGCATTACAGTCATTAAACATTACAGTGTGCATTCTACAGTCATTAAACAGTACAGTGTGCATACTAGTCATTGAACATTACCGTGTGTGCATTACAATCAACGAATATCACAATGTGCATTACTGTTATTAAACATCACAGTGTGCATACTAGTCATTGAACATTACCGTGTGTGCATTACAATCAACGAATATCACAGTGTGCATACTACAATCATTAAACATCACAGTGTGCATTACAGTTATTAAACATCACAGTGTGCATACTACAGTCATTAAACAGTATAGTGTGTGTATCACAGTCACCAAATATCACAGTGTGCATTACAGTTATTAAACATCACAGTGTGCCTACTAGTCATTGAACATTACAGTGTGTGGATTACAATCATCGAACATCACAGTGTGCATAATACAATCATTAAACATCACAGTGTGCAGTAAAGTTATTAAACATCACAGTGTGCATACTACAGTCATTAAACAGTACAGTGTGTGTATCACAGTCACCAAACATCACAGTGTGCACACTACAATCATTAAACATCATTGTGTGTGCATTACAGTCATTAAACATCGTAGTGTGCATACTACAGTCATTAAACAGTACAGTGTGCATACTACAGTTATTAAACAGTACAGTGTGTGTATCACAGTTACCAAACATCACAGTGTGCATTACAGTTATTAAACATGACAGTGTGCATACTACAGTCATTAAACAGTACAGTGTGTGTATCACAGTCGCCAAATATCACAGTGTGCATTACAGTTATTAAACATCACAGTGTGCATACTAGTCATTGAACATTACAGTGTGTGCATTACAATCATCGAACATCACAGTGTGCATACTACAGTCGTTAAACAGTACAGTGTGTGTATCACAGTCACCAAACATCACAGTGTGCATTGCAGTCATTAAACATCACAGTGTGCATACTACAGTCATCCAACAGTACAGTGTGTGTATCACAGTCACCAAACATCACAGTGTGCATTACAGTCATTAAACATCACACTGTGTGTATCACAGTCACCAAACATCACAGTGTCCATCACAGTCACCAAACATCACAGTGTGCATACTAGTCAATGAACATTACAGTGTGTGCATTACAATCATCGAACATCACAGTGTGCATACTACAATCATTAAACATCACAGTGTGTGCATACTACAGTCATTAAACAGTACAGTGTGTGTATCAAAGTTACCAAACATCACAGTGTGCATTACAGTTATTAAACATCACAGTGTGCATACTACAGTCATTAAACAGTACAGTGTGTGTATCACAGTCACCAAACATCACAGTGTGCATTACAGTTATTAAACATCACAGTGTGCATACTACTCATTGAACATTACAGTGTGTGCATTACAGTCATTGAACATCACAGTGTGCATACTACAATCATTAAACATCACAGTGTGTGCATTACAGTCATTAAACATCACAGTGTGCATACTACAGTCATTAAACAGTATGGTGTGTGTGTATCACAGTCACCGAACATCACAGTGTGCATTACAGTGATTAAACATCACAGTGTGCATACTAGTCATTGAAAATTACAGTTTGTGCATTACAATCATCGAACATCACAGTGTGCATACTGCAATCATTAAACGTCACAGTGTGCAATACAGTTATTAAACATCACAGTGTGCATACTACAGTCATCCAACAGTACAGTGTGTGTATCACAGTCACCAAACATCACAGTGTGCATTATAGTTATGTAAGAGGATTCAATTCAACACTACAGCTAAGTCAACGCCTAGTCTAGAATACTGAATGAAACCCTTATTGATATATCTTCATGCCCAGTTCATAAGTTCTGGATGACTACCCCTGTATAACACCCCTCTCTTAGAATCCCCCTGACCCCACTGAGTCAAGAAGTAGGTTTGTTTTGCAAATTTAAAAGATTTATTTGAGAAATTAACAATTTATAGATATATCACACTTTGATAATACATTAATAATTGATAGCACACTTAGGCATATGAGCAGTAATCAGCAATAAGCAATCCTACAATAGCACAGTTCTGGTGACTTATGACTAGGAACAGGGGAATAAAGTATCAGAGAATGCTTTATGGTTTCAATGAATTGCATAGATGAAAAAGAATGCAGCACAGAAACCGACTTGATAGGACTTCACTAAAAGACAATGTAATCACTTTTCTTTGAAAATTCACTCCCCCCTTTATGCAATATAAGGAGATGGAAAGGAGAGCACACAGTTCTCAGGAATGCAATCAATAAAATACGAAATTCAGTTCCCCCCCAGCAAGCTTAGAGGAAAACAGGTCGGAGTTTTAAACACAGGCCCAAAATGCTTTGAATGTGGTTTGCAAGGAAGTGAAACATATGCTAAATGCTTTTAATTCCCTCTAGAGGTTCAGGGTGAGTGATAGATACTTTGAATGAGTTCAGGATCACTTTAGCAATGCTCTATGAATGGTTGTCAGGTTGCAAACTAATTTTTGCAATGGAAGGCAAGTAGCTGCAGATTTTTACATGTGAGCTAACCTTTCAATTCGCGGCAAAATGTCAAATCGCGGCAGATTTTTCTGAGTGCTCCGGGCGCGATTACAGAGGACCTGCAAGGAGTAGCACTATCGTTTTGGGGTCCTAGGACAGCCTAGGATCTCAGCTTCCAGATGAAAGTTAAATTTCGTTCCTAACCCAAACGGTTCCGGAGTTATGAACGATTTAGTAAAGGTAGATTTTCGGATTTAAAACAACTCAAAATGACAAGTGACAGCGTGCAACTTTGGATTTACATATGACAGCTCGCAGCTTAAGAATGACAGGTGACAGGATCTCTAGGAGACAGTTCTACTCAAGTTAAAATAGTTTGCATTAGATTATTTTAACTAAGAGATTGGGTTCTGCACAGTTTTGGCGGATACTCACTCCTAATTTTTAGAAGGACTGGGCCTCGTCACGATCTGGTCAGCGGGTTTTCTTCACTCGCCACGGACGGCACACAGCGTCTGGGTCAGCTCTACTCTGCTGGTCTGGTCTGGGTCTCTGGTTCTGATCAGGTCTGTGGGTCCGGATACAGCAGTCTTCGGTTCAGCTGGTCTCTCTCTGGATACAACGCTGCTTTCTGGCAAATGGCAAGAGTTCTTGCAAAGAATTCAAACAGCTTGCCTGGCTGTGAATAGTTGCAATGATTTGAGGCCTGCTAAAGAGGGATTTAGCTTGTAGTTGACCTCTCTGCTACAAATTCTGAAGTAAAGTCTTGGTCTCTGAAGGTGGATAGATTGAAGTCTCTGTGTTGGCTCTCTGGAGGTTGATGGAGGTTAAGTATGGATTTTCCCGGCAGAGCGTCCCGCAGCAGATGGAATAGAATGTCTCTATCTGTCCTGACTGTCTGCTTTTATGTGTTTTGAAAGTGGGTGGAGAGGCTAGCTTTCTAGGCCCTACCCCTCTCCACTTGTCATTGGCCACTTCCTCTTCTTCCCCTTGATTGGGGGAATGAAATGAAGTGTCATCATGATGAGGTCTGTTTATGATACAGAGAACCAACCCCTGTCAACTTTACACACAATCTATATCTGATCCAAATACATACTTCCCCGATAGACAGTTGTTTGGCATTGCATACACACATCATGCATTTACTGATGGTAGCCCCTGTTCCAATTCTGTCGTTTCTAGGAGCTTGGGTTAAAAAATGGCAAAATATTTCACTTTTGGGTCGGGTTTCCAATATTGGATTTGTCCCCGCATTTACACAAATGTTCGCAAAGCATGTGGGCATTAGGTGGTGGAGTGTCAGATTTTTAACATACATACATTTAGAGTAATATCCTCTTTTCCGCTAAAACCCCCCCCTGAACATACCACCGGGTCCTAACACGTCTTCAAATGTGCACAGAAAAATCACAAGAATAATGATATCACTTATAAAATGTTCACAAATCCGCTCTATGAATGATCCATCTTTTTATATTTATGTTCTGGCCCCAAAGGGGTGTGGTTTCCCCCCAGCACAAGTTTGAATTTCTGGTTTTTCCAGTTCTGCCAAGCCAGCTTGCTCTCACAGGCAGTGCTCCTCCCCTTTCCTTCCAGGAGGAAGCCACTTTTACGACCCCCCCAATAAAACATTTGCCTGAGTCAGGACAGGGCTTTGAATTACCTGGGCTCTGCAGGAAAATGAACAATCAGAGAAGTGTCAGATCCCTTTTGGTGGGAACAGCAAACGGCAGCTAGGCCTGGGAACACAGCTGTTGTGCAAGTCTCAACTCCTGTCGGGGGTAGCTGGTGGGCAAAATTCCCTCTCTTTTTAAGCCAGGCCTCAGCTAAATGTCTCTTTGGCTGCCAGTTTTCCTGTCCAAATCATCAAACTTCCAATTTTTACACATGCAGCTAGAATGCTGATTCTAAGTTCAAAACTATGACATCTCAACAGTGACAAACTATGTGACACTCAAAAGTAGGTCACTCAGTTAATTTAAACATTTTCGATTTTTGGTAGTTTTAAATCCAGTTTCAGTTAGACTGCTGCAGACCTGCAGAGCTCAGCCAGTCTTGTTATGAACATTCAAGTCACTTCAGAATATAACTTTACATTGTATCCACCTCTCAGTAAGTCTTTCTTTGGCCTGCTTTGGGTTCATTTATTCAGTTTTACACAAAAGTCTGGTGGTTTTAAAACGCCGGCTTTCTGATAGTGGTGAGTACTGGTAATGCAACCATTTTTGGGATTTAAGAAAATGAATTCCCCACAGTTGTAGGTTGCTTTTGGCAATCAGCATTGCCATTCCCAATGGTTTCAGGCTACTGTGTGGGTAGTCCAATGGTGGTTTTAGGCCGTGCCCTTCTGTGCCCATAACATCGGCAAAAATGGGTGGCAGCCTATTCTTCATGCATTTCCCTGGGCATTTTCTGGGAAGCTCTGGCCATCATGATGTTTTCAATGCCAGTACTGCACAGTTTTTGAGGTAGGGCTCGGATGCATGGGTAAAAACATCCCACAGTTATTAAACATCACAGTGTGCAAACTAGTCATTGATCATTACAGTGTTTGCATTACAATCATTGAACATCACAGTGTGCATACTACAATCATTAAACATCACAGTGTGTGCATTACAGTTATTAAACATCACAGTGTGCATACTACAGTCATTAAACAGTACAGTGTGTGTATCACAGTCACCAAACATCACAGTGTGCATTACAGTCATTGAACATTACAGTGTGTGCATCACAATCATTGAATGTCACAGTGTGCATACTACAGTCATTGAACATCAGTGTGTGCATTACAATCATCGAACAGCACAGTGTGCGTACCACAGTCATCCAACATCACTTTGTGCATACCACAGTCATCGAACAACACAGTCTTCATACTACAGTCATCACACTGTGCACACTACGGTCATTGAACACCAAAGTGTGCGTTCTGCAGTCACCAAACATCGCAGCTTGCGCACATCAGTTCTCAAACTTCACAGTGTGTGCACTACAGTCATTAAACATTACCTTACAGTGTGCAGACGACAGTCACCAAACATCACATTGTGAGCACTACAGTCAACAAACACTGCAGTGTGAGCACTAGAGTCATCAAACATCACAACCATTTTCTAGTTTATTTTTAATGTGTTTATACGCAGATAAATCCATGCTGTTTTTAGTGAGGCTGTTTTCTCATACTGCAAGTAGCTCACAGAGCGACTACTCCTTGACTGCATGATACAACACAATTCATAAAGTGCTTAATGCACCTTATTTGATATGTCCTAAAGTACATGAAAGTATTTCTTCTGTTTCCATGTGTTTGCACTGTGTCCCCTTTTTATAAAATGCAAGTAAAGAGAGTCTTGCCACTCACAGTTTCTAGGATGCAAAACGTTCTGGCCACAGAGTTCCAGAGTGTTGGGTCACGATCATTTTAAACATCACTTGTATGTGTTTTCAATCTCGTGTACCCTCTCCATTGCTGTGTTAGATATGCGTTCATGTTGTCTCCATTCAAGCATCATATCAACCTTCCATACCTTAATCATCGCTTTTATGCTCTGTGCACCTAGAATCTGTGCATCACTGTGCATGCCTTGCTGTACTGAAATAATGTGCATTTATGGAAGGTATGCATGTAAGTTATTGCCGCACCCCCCCCACCCCACCAACCCCCCCACCCACACCCGTGGCGAGGGTGTAAAAGCTTGATGATAACATGATAACGTGGGTAATCCATCTCTACTAACCAAATCCCCCATTTATTAAAGTCTATGACAACAGCATACTGTAGCCCGGTGCATCCTGATCTGCAGGTCCTGCTTTCCAGTGGCACACAGCAGGGTCAGAGGTCATGCAAGGACTCACCTGTGCAGTGGGAGCAGTCCCATCCATAGCAGTCATCTGTGGTCCACTTGCTGCAGCGGCACACACACCTCCTCACAGTGGTGGTAGCTGATGTGGAAGACGCTGTGGTCGATGCTGTGGTAGGCTTTGTGGTAGACACTGTGGTAGGAGCCGCTGGAAATTGAAGACAGAGTTACACGTTATCAGACATGCCACAGCTCAGCTGCTTTGGGGGGGGTCATAATGTAGCACGACCTGTTCTAGGGGTGCAAGGCCCTTCTTGGTGGCCACCATTGCTTGCTCATTGCACGTGACAGTGATAAGATTTCAGGAGTGGACACTGTGGTCACACACTGGTGAGTCACGAGGAGGGTAGGGGAAGGTGGGCGGTGAACAGAGACCTCTGCAGAAGTCCACACAGGATGGCGAGTAACATCAGCTCTTTGTAGTGTTTCCTTTGCCCGCCTTAGCCCCCGAAGTGCGTGTGCGCGCGCATGCCCAGTGCTCATTGCACAGACAGCTTTGCAGATGATATGTACAGGCAGGGCTTTAAGTGGGGTAAAGATTCTAGGTGAGCCCTTTTTTGGGGGCGTGGCTTCCAGGATGGGCATGGCATGATATATGATATGATATGGCATTTATAACGCGCCTATACACAAGTGTTTCAAGGCGCAATGAGGGGCCAGGTGTCATTCATATCGTGCAAGTGCGTGGGAAGGGGGGCAGGGACAGTGCAGTACATGGGAAAGATGATAACTATAGGTAAATAAATAACGTCCAGCATGTGGCAAGTGCATGGGTAAGTGCCAGGGTAAGTGCGGGCATCAGGTGTCAAGGGCTGCTAGGGGGACTGTAGGGATACAGAAACAGTCCCCAAGTGCAAGGGTTTCCAGGTGGGCAGTGCAGGTGTGTGACGCTGGCGGGGGAGGGACCTGGGCCTGAGGTCAGAGAGTGTCTAGGTAGCCAGTGTAGTTCCGGCTACAGCCAGGAGGTCAGCAGAGGAGAGGAGGAGAAAAGGCAGAAGCAAAGAGAAAGGTTTTGAGGTGCTTCTGGAACTGGAGATGGTTCTCCTCAAGTTTAAGAGAGGCAGGGAGGCTGTTCCAGAGGGAAGGACCAGCCGAAGAGAGAGATCTGCCACCAACTCATTGCTTGGAGAAGCGACTGACCCTGAGGGAGTTCGAGGTGGATGAGCAAAGAGCTTGATAAGGAAGATATTTAGGAAGAGAGAGTTGAAGGTAATGAGGCCCCAGGCCCCAGAAGGCCTTGTGAACGATGCAGAGGGTTTTGAACTTAATCCTCACGCCACTGGGAGCCAGTGCAGAGATTTCAGTCCTGGAGAGATACGATCCCTGGGCTTGAGGCCAAGGACAAGTCTCCCAGTCCTGTTATGGATAAGTTGCAAAGAGCGGCGAGTCGAAGCAGGCAGATTTAGAAAGAGTCTGTTACAATAGTCCAGCCTAGAGAGAACCAGAGCTCTGGAGACAGTGACCTTCTGGGGGAAGGAGAGGAAAGGAAGAATACCTCTGAGGAGGTGGTAGTGTGACTTCTTAGAGGCATCAGAGATGTTAGGACAGAAAGAGAGTGTGGAGTCGAAGATGACCCTGAGGTTTTTAGCCAGACAGGTGGGAGCAGCAAGAGGGCCAAGAGAGGCCGGCCAGAGAGCTACAGGGAAGGAGGGAGGGGGTGTGCCGATGAGGAGAATCTCAGTCGTACCTGCATTAAGGCAGAGGTCATTGGCAGCACACCACTCCTGGATAGCAGACAGACAGTCAGAGATAAGGGAAAGAGAGGAGGAGGCCGAGGGCAGCCTGAAAATGAGCTGGGTGTCATCCGCATAGCACTGAAAGTTGGGGCATAGAGCGGCGATGCAGTGGGCAAGGAGTGACAGGTATTGGTTGAAAAGCCAGGGAGAGAGGTTAGACCCCTGGGGGACACCACAGGTAGAGTAAAAGATAGCAGGGAGGAAGGACCCAGGTAGGACCTGAAAGGGTCAGTCGGAGAGGAAAGAAGTCAGCCATGCCAGTGCCTGACCAGTGATACCTATGTTATCACGTTGATGGTTGAGCAGGATGGCATGGTTGACAATGTCAAAGGCCGAGCAAGATGAGGATGCAAAGGGTGTTAGAGTCAAGGTTGGAGAGCAGGTCTTCACGGATGTTCAGGAGAGCAGTTTCTGTGCTTTTGGCTGGCAGCTCTGAAGCCAGACTGATGGTCGTGAAGACAACCAACAGATTCATTGTGGAGATTAAGCTGGGAAATGGCCAGTTTCTCCAGGAGCTTGCCCAGGAAGTGAGTGAAGGTGATGGGGTGATAGTTGGCCGGGTAAGAGGGGTCGGAAGAGGATTTCTTAAGAAGAGCGTGCACAAGGGAGTGCTTCAGGGGGTTGGGGAGATTCCAGTGTTGAAGGAATGATTGCAGAAATCAGCCAGGGCAGGAGCCAGGGAGTCGATGTGGTCCTTGATACTTTTGGAGGAACATGGAGGAACCTGTTTCGAAGAGACTTTCATAGATCGGACTTGACTAGAAACCTCAACAGCAGAGAACAAGGAAAAGGCAGAGAAGGAGGGAGGAGAGGTATACCGGAATACCTACTGAAGAAGCTACAAAGGATCCAAAACACAGCAGCCAGACTACTCCTCAAACTATCCAGAAGAGACCACATCACCCCGGCCCTAAAAACACTACACTGGCTCCCAGTAAAACAGCGCATCATCTTCAAAACAATGTGCATAACGCACAGGGCAATCAGCGGACAAGGAGCAGAATTCCTACAAAAGAAAATAACAATCTACAAGCCAACGAGACCGCTCAGGTCAACCAATGAAATCCGACTGGAACAAAAACCTTACATCAAGAAGAAACTTGGAGGAACCGCTTTCTACCACCTAGCCGCGAAAACCTGGAACAGCATCCCAAAAATAATAAGGAACACCAAAGATCACCTCAAATTCAGAAAATTACTAAAAACCTGGCTCTTCAAAACCAGAGACTAAAACCGAAACAACAATAAGACAAATGACTCAACAAAAAGGACCTTGACACAGGGGTCCACCTGCGAGACCCAGGGAGACGGAGGCAATGACTCCAGCCAACCCTCACCATCCCCCATCACCCGTACAGCCACAACTAGGTACCACGAGCTGTGGAACGGACAAGACACAACTAATCACCACACAAACGGAAGTATGGACACTAGCAGCTGCGCTAGTCATGTGGGGAGGTGAGGAGCATGCAAAGTTATTAAGGGAGCGGGCGGAGGGGACAGCTAAATCCTCAAACGGCCTCGAATGGAGAAAAAAAAAAAAACGAGCACGTACCTCCTGAGACACAGGGTGTACAAGCATCCCGTCGTGTAAGATTACACGAGCCCAACCGGCTCAATCCAGGATAGAGATGCCAACTAACCAATACCACTAACAACTTCCTTCTCTGCATACACCTCTCAAACTCCAAACCAAACACAACCACAAACCTCCAGCACAGCAAACCGCACGAACTTCACTACACTGCAACAACAAAACAAAAACACACATAGACTCGCACATCAGCACACGACGACTACCGGCCGCATACACCCCAGGCCCAGCCGATGGAACCACCGGGCTGAGGCTGCCAACAGCACATCACTGCAGTCTTGCACTTTTCCAGCCTCCACCCACTAACCCACCCCTCCCTCCCTCTTTCAGAGCCGCCAGAGCGCCAGGGGACCACTCCGGTGGTGATAGTGCGCGGTACAAATGACCTTCAACATTAACATTAACATTAACAGAGGTGGCTGCAGAAGAGCCAAAGGAAGAGCAAGGAGTAGGGGGAGGGAGGGGATAGGAGGAGAGTGAGGACTGGATGTCCTGAGTTTTAGAGATGAATTCAGAAGCCAGTGTCGTGTAGAGAGCCTGGGAAGGGGCAGGACAGGTAGAGACTGTGGCAGGATTGGCCAGTTCCTTGCAGATTTTAAAGAGTTCATCCGAGTTGTTAGATGCCGCAGAGACGCGGGCTTGGATATGCGCTCTCTTCTTAGTTAGGACAGAGAGCCGGTATTGCCTCTGGAGCAGACAGCAGGCCAGTTTGTCAGAGGATGTACATGAAGCACGCCATTTCCTCTCAGCCACCCTGCACTTGCGTTTTAGAGTGACAAGGTCTGAGTCATACCAAGAGTTTCACTTGACTTTGGGCTTCAGGCGGATTCTCATGACAGGGGCAAGGATATCAAGATTATCAGATGTAGCAGAGTGGAACATGGAGAGGGCTGTGTCAGGGTGAGAGTCAGCCGAAGGGTGAGGTGGGGGTGATAAGGTGGTGGCAAAAGCCTCAGCTGACACGCGCTTCATGAGTCGGATGACCGAGAAGGTGGGTCGCAGTGATGGAAGTGGCTTGGCCTGAGAGGTAGGGAGGGTGAGGTGGGAGGAGAGGAGACAGTGATAACTACAGGAGAGAAGAACAGAGAGGGGAAGGTCTGAGGAGATCAGAACATCCAGAGTGTGCCCTACAGAGTGAGTCGGGCCAGAGGGGAGAATAGTGAGTGAGAGAGAGTCACAGAGGTCGCACAAGAATAAAGAGGGAGGACAGGAGGCATCCAGGTGGATGTTGCAGTCCCCAAGAAGAAGGAGTTGAGTGGTAGAGGCTAGGAGTGAGGAGGAGAGGTCCGCCCACTCAGAGAGGAAGGAGGAGATCTGACCAGGTGGGTGATAGATAGTAGCCACAGTAAGGGAATGGCTAGGGGAGAGAGAGAGCCTGCAGATAAGGCATTCAAAAGAAGAGTAGGCCTGCATAGGAGTGACAGAGGCAGAATCCACTCGGGGAAGATCAGGGCTACACCCTCACCAGGGCGGTTGGACCTGGGTGCGGAGAGGATTTTGTAGCCATCAGGTTGGAGCGTGTCAAAGCTAGTGATACAATGTAAGTTCGGTCCATGCAACAAACAACCCAAGCGGGAAGGGGGGTGGGGTTGCGTGACGGGAAGAGGAGGATTGTGGATTTTTGGCGCAGGTAGAGACCGAGGTGGATAGTGTTTGACGAACATTCATGTATATAGTAATTGCTACTTTATTGGCATAGGGCCAGTTGTTTGGCACACCTGGGATGCATAAAAAAGTACACAAAAAATAGCAAGGTACGCAAAGAAATATATAAATGCATGTAGGCATTTACATATTTTTATGCATACCTTACTATGGTTTGTGTACTATGCAAGTCATCTTTTATAAATACAGAAATATGTTGCATATTTCCATGTTTATAAAAGATGGCTTGAAAAGTACACAATTCAAGCCACCTGACCGCGCTCTGCCACTAATCTCTCTCTCTCCATATGTCCCTAAAGGGGACCCTCCACTCAGCGACCTATCCGGAGTGGAAGAGGGTTTCGGGAAGAAGGGGTCAGACTGTGATGTCACAAAGTATATAAACCTGGCCTGTGAGCCAGACCCCGAGGGCTGTGCCTGAACTTTGCTGGTATCTGAACCCTGTGTGTTTGCCTGAATAACCCACAGTAGACTTTGCTCCTTGTGTGGACCTCGACTTCTTGAGACCCGGGAGAGAGTCAGGGACCTCCATGAGCTTGGAGGCCATGGACCCTTGGCACGGTTCTGCCGGCCCCCGAAAACTCCTTGACAAGTTGGAGGCCCCAGCCAGATCGTTTGTGACGTCGCTCGGCCAGACACTGCCTCTTCTGCCGCCAGACCCCGCCTCCTCTGCTGCCAGACCCCAGAAGGGCTGCAGAACCCCTCCAGGAACTGCAAGAGTACCGGCCAGCGCAACAGGCAGAAGGGGCCCTCGGGAGCTGACTTGTAATTATCCTGCCCGCGGTTGGTGAGTTGTCCATGCAAATCCAGAGGGGGGCGGGCCACCCGAAGGAGGGGAGTCAGCGGCCAAGCGACCCTGGCAGGTGTGTCACAATGTAAGTTTGGTCCACGCAACAAGCAACCCAAGCGGGAAGGGGGGTGGGGTTGCGTGACGGCAAGAGGAGGGTTGTGGATTTTTGGTGCAGGTAGAGGCCGAGGTGGATAGTGTTCGACAAACATTCATGTATATAGTCATTGTTACTTTATCGGCATAGGGCCGGTTGTTTGGCGCGCCTGGGACACAAAGTAGTTATAGCGGATACCTATGAGTTGGATGTTATATTTCAGCGAGTGGATGATGGTTTTCCCGTGAGATTAACTGAGGCAATCGGATACGGAAGGTGGCCGGCTGGTTAAGTCTCCCAGTTGAGAGGCGGATCATTCGCTAGGCGACGCAGCGGGTGCAGTCTTGGTCACAAGGGATAATTTGGTTGGAAACGGATACTCCACTCCTGTAGAAGTGGGAACACAGCTGTGAAGGGGTGTTTTGGGGGTATTAGGAAGGGATAGGGACATTACTCTATAGTGGACCAAAACATCATAAGAACCATAGTTGGTGAGGTCACCCCTTGCTACTGCATAGGACCCTAATTGTGAATGTGCAGAGAATGAGCTAGTTGACATTTTTCGTGTTGTCAGATAGGTGGAAATGCGGCAGAGCGCGGGCGGCACTTGTGCGTAACTGCTGGTGTCTGTCGGAGTTTCGCGGCTTTGGTATAAATAGATTGATGGAAGGGTTTGCCGAATAAGGTGTAGGGCCTTGGAGGCTCGTAGAAGGGTAAAGGAATTTTTCATACACACATAAATGCTGTATTGTATAACCAACAAATTCTTTCTTCCTTAATGTGACAGCAGAGAGTCGAAATCATCAACTAAGAAGTTAGGTAAAAGCAACGAGTTCTCCATATACGTAAGTGCTGTGTTGGAACGCCCTGTGCTAGTATATAACCAGTGAGTGTTTCCCTCCTTTGGTGTGACAGCGGAGGGTCAAAATCCTGGGCTAAGAGGTCAGGTAAAAACGACAGGTTCACCATACACTTGAATATTGCATTGTACGGCTATATTGCATTGGATAACGCACAAACGTTTCTCTCCCTTAACGTAACAGCGAAGTACCAAAACCCTCAATTAGAGGTCAGGTAAAGGCTGTGGTTGAGTTGATAGGAGGGAGGGTGGCGGCAGGATGTATGCAGGACAGGAGGTAGCGCAAACCCCCATTCAGCACATGTGCCAAACACTACCCCTTTATGGGGATACGATTATTAAATACAGTGTCGAATGGTCCAAGGGTACGGAAGGGAGGACGCTAAGACCCTGGCCCCTTAACAGCAGCTTTTCCCCAGATGTGTTGCAATCACTCCTCGGCCATGTACAGAGTACAGAATACATACAGGGGGAAGAAACTAGCTGAGTTTATGGAGATATATGACCTGTGTCGTATATATCAGGCGCAGCGCCCATGGATGCTACCATTACGGGGAGCCGAGGAGGGGGTTACGGGATAGGGTGCACCCCCCCGCCGGCCAGCACCGCCCAGTGTTGCCTCTGATGGTGGAGGAAGAAGGAGGATTATATCCCCTATGGGAATTAGAGGGGCCTAAAGAATTGTGAGAATCAAGGGCCGCACAGGGGTACTCAAACCCTACATACAAGCCACCCCCCCATGCACCAAGGTGCCGGAGACGAGTACCGCACAAAGTGGGAGGAGTGAGAAGGCCGATAGCGTGACCGATGAGGAAGAGAAGTTACAGCGAGCGAGGGCTGAGTTTGCTGGGATAGGACAGGACGAGTGGGGGGCGGCGCAGGTTCTGTTGAAGCTTCAGGGATCACGACAGGAGAGGCGGAAGGTGCATTGAAGGCAATTGAGGAGTTAGGATTGGGACAGGAATGTAAGGAGACCACAGCGCACATGGTAAGCACAGAACTACTGTGCGGCAAAGGGTATGAACCGGAGAAGGGGGTGGCGAGAGAGTTGGCAAGGGTGGTGAACCAAGGCTTGGAGATAAAAGAGAATGTAGGTAAAGACCGGGATTCAGAGTGTGAAAAGGGACACAAGGAAGATGAAGGCAGAGAAGAGGAAATAGTGAAAGAGGGTGAGAGATGGGAGAGAGCGAGAAGGGAAGAAGAGATGGAAAGGGAAGAGGATGCAGAGAGGGAGATGGCGTATTGGAGGAGAAGGGTAGTGATGCAGCAGTCACGTAAATACGAAGAAGACAGGCTGAAGGAGTAAAGATTGACAAGGATGATTAGAGAAAGGAGTGAATGTGAGGAAGAAGAGCGGGCACTTAAGAAAGTGACCGAAGCAATACGGATAGAATTAGCCAGGAAGAAACACGATAACCAGAAAAGGGAGCAGTGGAGCAACAAGCAGATAAGCAGTAGAGGGATGGATGTAGGGGAGGTAACCCCCACCCAAGGCCACGGGGATGGTGAAGGAGTACCCTTAGGGGTGTGGATGAAGAGAACATATCATATCATGCAGATGCCGACCTCGATACAGTCAAAATACGTCACCCTCAGGCACACCGGTTGACATTCTCAGATGGGGTCGCAGGAAGAATGGGAGGGACCCCACAAGATGTATATATCACAAACAGCTACAGGTATGTCATGGGAGTGTAAGACGCTGGAGGAGAGGAAAGGAGAGAGTGACATCAGTAGTACAACTAAAGACACCACCCAGGGGGCAGCGGCGCAGACGCCATACGTAAGTAAACTCCGGGACCTCCTGGGGTGCCGCAGAAGGGAGGCTGTAACGGCACCTACCATGGGTAGTACATTGTCACGGCGGGGGGCTAGCAGGAGCATGAAGTACCTTGCAAAGGCGGTGCGTGATACAGGAAATGAGAGAGGAGACTGCGGGAGGGGAGGGGAAAGAAGAAAGGGCACAACTGCACCGGGACGCAAAAGAGGAGAGCACTGTGCACTCAGAAATGCCATTGTTGGAGAGGGGCGGGGCAAGACCTCAGCATATACCATGGAAGCAAGCTGACAAAGAGAATATCATAGTGAGGCTGCCTTTGTTGAGCGAGGGGGGCAGTAAATGGATATACGAGATGGAGAAACTAATGGCGGGACATAGATTGGCAGTGGGGGATGTCATGGGGCTCCTGATATCGATCTTCTGAGACACAGCGGATGACATCTGGAAGAGGGCGGGGTTCCCGGCAGTAACAATTCATAACACAGCCCACAACGGGGCGCCGTTTGCGAATTGTAGGCATGCAATATAGCAGGCATTACGAACGCAATACCCAGACACATCAGACATTGGGGCAATCACGTCACACAAGATGCGTGAAGATGAACACCCTGTTAGTTACATTCAGGAGATCCAGGAGTTTTGGTGCCTCGAAACACGAGATCCTTGGGACAAAACTATAGCTATCTTTTATCACATCTTGGTACAGTGACTACTAGAGCCAGTCCAGAGACAGTTAAAAAAGAAGGCAGAGGATAGGAAAGCAGATGAGGCGAAGAGGGTCCAGAAGTTGTCAAAATTAGCCATAGAGGGTGCACTGATAACTAGCCTGGCCCCACAGCAACAAACAGCAGTATCACAGCCGCTACCTCAACAGCAACAAGCAGTGCCCACACAACAGTTGAACACTACACAGCAGGTCATGCAACCGGCGGGAGGAGTATACGCAGGAATGGGTGGTTATTAATACCAGGGGATGGGAGGGTATCAAGTGAGTTACAGGGGCAGGGGCGGGAGCCAAAGAGGGCGCCCTGGGGAAATACTCAGGAGCCTCACAGTGTGCAGACGACAGTCACCAAACATCACATTGTGAGCACTACAGTCAACAAACACTGCAGTGTGAGCACTAGAGTCATCAAACATCACAACCATTTTCTAGTTTATTTTTAATGTGTTTATACGCAGATAAATCCATGCTGTTTTTAGTGAGGCTGTTTTCTCATACTGCAAGTAGCTCACAGAGCGACTACTCCTTGACTGCATGATACAACACAATTCATAAAGTGCTTAATGCACCTTATTTGATATGTCCTAAAGTACATGAAAGTATTTCTTCTGTTTCCATGTGTTTGCACTGTGTCCCCTTTTTATAAAATGCAAGTAAAGAGAGTCTTGCCACTCACAGTTTCTAGGATGCAAAACGTTCTGGCCACAGAGTTCCAGAGTGTTGGGTCACGATCATTTTAAACATCACTTGTATGTGTTTTCAATCTCGTGTACCCTCTCCATTGCTGTGTTAGATATGCGTTCATGTTGTCTCCATTCAAGCATCATATCAACCTTCCATACCTTAATCATCGCTTTTATGCTCTGTGCACCTAGAATCTGTGCATCACTGTGCATGCCTTGCTGTACTGAAATAATGTGCATTTATGGAAGGTATGCATGTAAGTTATTGCCGCACCCCCCCCACCCCACCAACCCCCCCACCCACACCCGTGGCGAGGGTGTAAAAGCTTGATGATAACATGATAACGTGGGTAATCCATCTCTACTAACCAAATCCCCCATTTATTAAAGTCTATGACAACAGCATACTGTAGCCCGGTGCATCCTGATCTGCAGGTCCTGCTTTCCAGTGGCACACAGCAGGGTCAGAGGTCATGCAAGGACTCACCTGTGCAGTGGGAGCAGTCCCATCCATAGCAGTCATCTGTGGTCCACTTGCTGCAGCGGCACACACACCTCCTCACAGTGGTGGTAGCTGATGTGGAAGACGCTGTGGTCGATGCTGTGGTAGGCTTTGTGGTAGACACTGTGGTAGGAGCCGCTGGAAATTGAAGACAGAGTTACACGTTATCAGACATGCCACAGCTCAGCTGCTTTGGGGGGGGTCATAATGTAGCACGACCTGTTCTAGGGGTGCAAGGCCCTTCTTGGTGGCCACCATTGCTTGCTCATTGCACGTGACAGTGATAAGATTTCTGGAGTGGACACTGTGGTCACACACTGGTGAGTCACGAGGAGGGTAGGGGAAGGTGGGCGGTGAACAGAGACCTCTGCAGAAGTCCACACAGGATGGCGAGTAACATCAGCTCTTTGTAGTGTTTCCTTTGCCCGCCTTAGCCCCCGAAGTGCGTGTGCGCGCGCATGCCCAGTGCTCATTGCACAGACAGCTTTGCAGATGATATGTACAGGCAGGGCTTTAAGTGGGGTAAAGATTCTAGGTGAGCCCTTTTTTGGGGGCGTGGCTTCCAGGATGGGCATGGCATGATATATGATATGATATGGCATTTATAACGCGCCTATACACAAGTGTTTCAAGGCGCAATGAGGGGCCAGGTGTCATTCATATCGTGCAAGTGCGTGGGAAGGGGGGCAGGGACAGTGCAGTACATGGGAAAGATGATAACTATAGGTAAATAAATAACGTCCAGCATGTGGCAAGTGCATGGGTAAGTGCCAGGGTAAGTGCGGGCATCAGGTGTCAAGGGCTGCTAGGGGGACTGTAGGGATACAGAAACAGTCCCCAAGTGCAAGGGTTTCCAGGTGGGCAGTGCAGGTGTGTGACGCTGGCAGGGGAGGGACCTGGGCCTGAGGTCAGAGAGTGTCTAGGTAGCCAGTGTAGTTCCGGCTACAGCCAGGAGGTCAGCAGAGGAGAGGAGGAGAAAAGGCAGAAGCAAAGAGAAAGGTTTTGAGGTGCTTCTGGAACTGGAGATGGTTCTCCTCAAGTTTAAGAGAGGCAGGGAGGCTGTTCCAGAGGGAAGGACCAGCCGAAGAGAGAGATCTGCCACCAACTCATTGCTTGGAGAAGCGACTGACCCTGAGGGAGTTCGAGGTGGATGAGCAAAGAGCTTGATAAGGAAGATATTTAGGAAGAGAGAGTTGAAGGTAATGAGGCCCCAGGCCCCAGAAGGCCTTGTGAACGATGCAGAGGGTTTTGAACTTAATCCTCACGCCACTGGGAGCCAGTGCAGAGATTTCAGTCCTGGAGAGATACGATCCCTGGGCTTGAGGCCAAGGACAAGTCTCCCAGTCCTGTTATGGATAAGTTGCAAAGAGCGGCGAGTCGAAGCAGGCAGATTTAGAAAGAGTCTGTTACAATAGTCCAGCCTAGAGAGAACCAGAGCTCTGGAGACAGTGACCTTCTGGGGGAAGGAGAGGAAAGGAAGAATACCTCTGAGGAGGTGGTAGTGTGACTTCTTAGAGGCATCAGAGATGTTAGGACAGAAAGAGAGTGTGGAGTCGAAGATGACCCTGAGGTTTTTAGCCAGACAGGTGGGAGCAGCAAGAGGGCCAAGAGAGGCCGGCCAGAGAGCTACAGGGAAGGAGGGAGGGGGTGTGCCGATGAGGAGAATCTCAGTCGTACCTGCATTAAGGCAGAGGTCATTGGCAGCACACCACTCCTGGATAGCAGACAGACAGTCAGAGATAAGGGAAAGAGAGGAGGAGGCCGAGGGCAGCCTGAAAATGAGCTGGGTGTCATCCGCATAGCACTGAAAGTTGGGGCATAGAGCGGCGATGCAGTGGGCAAGGAGTGACAGGTATTGGTTGAAAAGCCAGGGAGAGAGGTTAGACCCCTGGGGGACACCACAGGTAGAGAAAAAGATAGCAGGGAGGAAGGACCCAGGTAGGACCTGAAAGGGTCAGTCGGAGAGGAAAGAAGTCAGCCATGCCAGTGCCTGACCAGTGATACCTATGTTATCACGTTGATGGTTGAGCAGGATGGCATGGTTGACAATGTCAAAGGCCGAGCAAGATGAGGATGCAAAGGGTGTTAGAGTCAAGGTTGGAGAGCAGGTCTTCACGGATGTTCAGGAGAGCAGTTTCTGTGCTTTTGGCTGGCAGCTCTGAAGCCAGACTGATGGTCGTGAAGACAACCAACAGATTCATTGTGGAGATTAAGCTGGGAAATGGCCAGTTTCTCCAGGAGCTTGCCCAGGAAGTGAGTGAAGGTGATGGGGTGATAGTTGGCCGGGTAAGAGGGGTCGGAAGAGGATTTCTTAAGAAGAGCGTGCACAAGGGAGTGCTTCAGGGGGTTGGGGAGATTCCAGTGTTGAAGGAATGATTGCAGAAATCAGCCAGGGCAGGAGCCAGGGAGTCGATGTGGTCCTTGATACTTTTGGAGGAACATGGAGGAACCTGTTTCGAAGAGACTTTCATAGATCGGACTTGACTAGAAACCTCAACAGCAGAGAACAAGGAAAAGGCAGAGAAGGAGGGAGGAGAGGTATACCGGAATACCTACTGAAGAAGCTACAAAGGATCCAAAACACAGCAGCCAGACTACTCCTCAAACTATCCAGAAGAGACCACATCACCCCGGCCCTAAAAACACTACACTGGCTCCCAGTAAAACAGCGCATCATCTTCAAAACAATGTGCATAACGCACAGGGCAATCAGCGGACAAGGAGCAGAATTCCTACAAAAGAAAATAACAATCTACAAGCCAACGAGACCGCTCAGGTCAACCAATGAAATCCGACTGGAACAAAAACCTTACATCAAGAAGAAACTCGGAGGAACCGCTTTCTACCACCTAGCCGCGAAAACCTGGAACAGCATCCCAAAAATAATAAGGAACACCAAAGATCACCTCAAATTCAGAAAATTACTAAAAACCTGGCTCTTCAAAACCAGAGACTAAAACCGAAACAACAATAAGACAAATGACTGAACAAAAAGGACCTTGACACAGGGGTCCACCTGCGAGACCCAGGGAGACGGAGGCAACGACTCCAGCCAACCCTCACCATCCCCCATCACCCGTACAGCCACAACTAGGTACCACGAGCTGTGGAACGGACAAGACACAACTAATCACCACACAAACGGAAGTATGGACACTAGCAGCTGCGCTAGTCATGTGGGGAGGTGAGGAGCATGCAAAGTTATTAAGGGAGCGGGCGGAGGGGACAGCTAAATCCTCAAACGGCCTCGAATGGAGAAAAAAAAAAAAACAAGCACGTACCTCCTGAGGCACAGGGTGTACAAGCATCCCGTCGTGTAAGATTACACGAGCCCAACCGGCTCAATCCAGGATAGAGATGCCAACTAACCAATACCACTAACAACTTCCTTCTCTGCATACACCTCTCAAACTCCAAACCAAACACAACCACAAACCTCCAGCACAGCAAACCGCACGAACTTCACTACACTGCAACAACAAAACAAAAACACACATAGACTCGCACATCAGCACACGACGACTACCGGCCGCATACACCCCAGGCCCAGCCGACGGAACCACCGGGCTGAGGCTGCCAACAGCACATCACTGCAATCTTGCACTTTTCCAGCCTCCACCCACTAACCCACCCCTCCCTCCCTCTTTCAGAGCCGCCAGAGCGCCAGGGGACCACTCCGGTGGTGATAGTGCGCGGTACAAATGACCTTCAACATTAACATTAACATTAACAGAGGTGGCTGCAGAAGAGCCAAAGGAAGAGCAAGGAGTAGGGGGAGGGAGGGGATAGGAGGAGAGTGAGGACTGGATGTCCTGAGTTTTAGAGATGAATTCAGAAGCCAGTGTCGTGTAGAGGGCCTGGGAAGGGGCAGGACAGGTAGAGACTGTGGCAGGATTGGCCAGTTCCTCGCAGATTTTAAAGAGTTCATCCGAGTTGTTAGATGCCGCAGAGACGCGGGCTTGGATATGCGCTCTCTTCTTAGTTAGGACAGAGAGCCGGTATTGCCTCTGGAGCAGACAGCAGGCCAGTTTGTCAGAGGATGTACATGAAGCACGCCATTTCCTCTCAGCCACCCTGCACTTGCGTTTTAGAGTGACAAGGTCTGAGTCATACCAAGAGTTTCACTTGACTTTGGGCTTCAGGCGGATTCTCATGACAGGGGCAAGGATATCAAGATTATCAGATGTAGCAGAGTGGAACATGGAGAGGGCTGTGTCAGGGTGAGAGTCAGCCGAAGGGTGAGGTGGGGGTGATAAGGTGGTGGCAAAAGCCTCAGCTGACACGCGCTTCATGGGTCGGATGACCGAGAAGGTGGGTCGCAGTGATGGAAGTGGCTTGGCCTGAAAGGTAGGGAGGGTGAGGTGGGAGGAGAGGAGACAGTGATAACTACAGGAGAGAAGAACAGAGAGGGGAAGGTCTGAGGAGATCAGAACATCCAGAGTGTGCCCTACAGAGTGAGTCGGGCCAGAGGGGAGAATAGTGAGTGAGAGAGAGTCACAGAGGTCGCACAAGAATAAAGAGGGAGGACAGGAGGCATCCAGGTGGATGTTGCAGTCCCCAAGAAGGAGTTGAGTGGTAGAGGCTAGGAGTGAGGAGGAGAGGTCCGCCCACTCAGAGAGGAAGGAGGAGATCTGACCAGGTGGGTGATAGATAGTAGCCACAGTAAGGGAATGGCTAGGGGAGAGAGAGAGCCTGCAGATAAGGCATTCAAAAGAAGAGTAGGCCTGCATAGGAGTGACAGAGGCAGAATCCACTCGGGGAAGATCAGGGCTACACCCTCACCAGGGCGGTTGGACCTGGGTGCGGAGAGGATTTTGTAGCCATCAGGTTGGAGCGTGTCAAAGCTAGTGATACAATGTAAGTTCGGTCCATGCAACAAACAACCCAAGCGGGAAGGGGGGTGGGGTTGCATGACGGGAAGAGGAGGATTGTGGATTTTTGGCGCAGGTAGAGACCGAGGTGGATAGTGTTTGACGAACATTCATGTATATAGTAATTGCTACTTTATTGGCATAGGGCCAGTTGTTTGGCACACCTGGGATGCATAAAAAAGTACACAAAAAATAGCAAGGTACGCAAAGAAATATATAAATGCATGTAGGCATTTACATATTTTTATGCATACCTTACTATGGTTTGTGTACTATGCAAGTCATCTTTTATAAATACAGAAATATGTTGCATATTTCCATGTTTATAAAAGATGGCTTGAAAAGTACACAATTCAAGCCACCTGACCGCGCTCTGCCACTAATCTCTCTCTCTCCATATGTCCCTAAAGGGGACCCTCCACTCAGCGACCTATCCGGAGTGGAAGAGGGTTTCGGGAAGAAGGGGTCAGACTGTGATGTCACAAAGTATATAAACCTGGCCTGTGAGCCAGACCCCGAGGGCTGTGCCTGAACTTTGCTGGTATCTGAACCCTGTGTGTTTGCCTGAATAACCCACAGTAGACTTTGCTCCTTGTGTGGACCTCGACTTCTTGGGACCCGGGAGAGAGTCAGGGACCTCCATGAGCTTGGAGGCCATGGACCCTTGGCACGGTTCTGCCGGCCCCCGAAAACTCCTTGACAAGTTGGAGGCCCCAGCCAGATCGTTTGTGACGTCGCTCGGCCAGACACTGCCTCTTCTGCCGCCAGACCCCGCCTCCTCTGCTGCCAGACCCCAGAAGGGCTGCAGAACCCCTCCAGGAACTGCAAGAGTACCGGCCAGCGCAACAGGCAGAAGGGGCCCTCGGGAGCTGACTTATAATTATCCTGCCCGCGGTTGGTGAGTTGTCCATGCAAATCCAGAGGGGGGCGGGCCACCCGAAGGAGGGGAGTCAGCGGCCAAGCGACCCTGGCAGGTGTGTCACAATGTAAGTTTGGTCCACGCAACAAGCAACCCAAGCGGGAAGGGGGGTGGGGTTGCGTGACGGCAAGAGGAGGGTTGTGGATTTTTGGTGCAGGTAGAGGCCGAGGTGGATAGTGTTCGACAAACATTCATGTATATAGTCATTGTTACTTTATCGGCATAGGGCCGGTTGTTTGGCGCGCCTGGGACACAAAGTAGTTATAGCGGATACCTATGAGTTGGATGTTATATTTCAGCGAGTGGATGATGGTTTTCCCGTGAGATTAACTGAGGCAATCGGATACGGAAGGTGGCCTGCTGGTTAAGTCTCCCAGTTGAGAGGCGGATCATTCGCTAGGCGACGCAGCGGGTGCAGTCTTGGTCACAAGGGATAATTTGGTTGGAAACGGATACTCCACTCCTGTAGAAGTGGGAACACAGCTGTGAAGGGGTGTTTTGGGGGTATTAGGAAGGGATAGGGACATTACTCTATAGTGGACCAAAACATCATAAGAACCATAGTTGGTGAGGTCACCCCTTGCTACTGCATAGGACCCTAATTGTGAATGTGCAGAGAATGAGCTAGTTGACATTTTTCGTGTTGTCAGATAGGTGGAAATGCGGCAGAGCGCGGGCGGCACTTGTGCGTAACTGCTGGTGTCTGTCGGAGTTTCGCGGCTTTGGTATAAATAGATTGATGGAAGGGTTTGCCGAATAAGGTGTAGGGCCTTGGAGGCTCGTAGAAGGGTAAAGGAATTTTTCATACACACATAAATGCTGTATTGTATAACCAACAAATTCTTTCTTCCTTAATGTGACAGCAGAGAGTCGAAATCATCAACTAAGAAGTTAGGTAAAAGCAACGAGTTCTCCATATACGTAAGTGCTGTGTTGGAACGCCCTGTGCTAGTATATAACCAGTGAGTGTTTCCCTCCTTTGGTGTGACAGCGGAGGGTCAAAATCCTGGGCTAAGAGGTCAGGTAAAAACGACAGGTTCACCATACACTTGAATATTGCATTGTACGGCTATATTGCATTGGATAACGCACAAACGTTTCTCTCCCTTAACGTAACAGCGAAGTACCAAAACCCTCAATTAGAGGTCAGGTAAAGGCTGTGGTTGAGTTGATAGGAGGGAGGGTGGCGGCAGGATGTATGCAGGACAGGAGGTAGCGCAAACCCCCATTCAGCACATGTGCCAAACACTACCCCTTTATGGGGATACGATTATTAAATACAGTGTCGAATGGTCCAAGGGTACGGAAGGGAGGACGCTAAGACCCTGGCCCCTTAACAGCAGCTTTTCCCCAGATGTGTTGCAATCACTCCTCGGCCATGTACAGAGTACAGAATACATACAGGGGGAAGAAACTAGCTGAGTTTATGGAGATATATGACCTGTGTCGGATGTATCAGGCGCAGCGCCCATGGATGCTACCATTACGGGGAGCCGAGGAGGGGTTTACGGGATAGGGTGCACCCCCCCCCTGCCGGCCAGCACCACCCAGTGTTGCCTCTGATGGTGGAGGAAGAAGGAGGATTGTATCCCCTATGGGAATTAGAGGGGCCTAAAGAATTGTGAGAATCAAGGGCCGCACAGGGGTACTCAAACCCTACATACAAGCCACCCCCCCATGCACCAAGGTGCCGGAGACGAGTACCGCACAAAGTGGGAGGAGTGAGAAGGCCGATAGCGTGACCGATGAGGAAGAGAAGTTACAGCGAGCGAGGGCTGAGTTTGCTGGGATAGGACAGGACGAGTGGGGGGCGGCGCAGGTTCTGTTGAAGCTTCAGGGATCACGACAGGAGAGGCGGAAGGTGCTTTGAAGGCAATTGAGGAGTTAGGATTGGGACAGGAATGTAAGGAGACCACAGCGCACATGGTAAGCACAGAACTACTGTGCTGCAAAGGGTATGAACCGGAGAAGGGGGTGGCGAGAGAGTTGGCAAGGGTGGTGAACCAAGGCTTGGAGATAAAAGAGAATGTAGGTAAAGACCGGGATTCAGAGAGTGAAAAGGGACACAAGGAAGATGAAGGCAGAGAAGAGGAAATAGTGAAAGAGGGTGAGAGATGGGAGAGACTGAGAAGGGAAGAAGAGAAGGAAAGGGAAGAGGATGCAGAGAGGGAGATGGCGTATTGGAGGAGAAGGGTAGTGATGCAGCAGTCACGTAAATACGAAGAAGACAGGCTGAAGGAGTAAAGATTGACAAGGATGATTAGAGAAAGGAGTGAATGTGAGGAAGAAGAGCGGGCACTTAAGAAAGTGACCGAAGCAATACGGATAGAATTAGCCAGGAAGAAACACGATAACCAGAAAAAGGAGCAGTGGAGCAACGAGCAGATAAGCAGTAGAGGGATGGATGTAGGGGAGGTAACCCCTACCCAAGGCCACGGGGGTGGTGAAGGAGTACCCTTAGGGGTGTGGATGAAGAGAACATATCATATCATGCAGATGCCGACCTCGATACAGTCAAAATACGTCACCCTCAGGCACACCGGTTGACATTCTCAGATGGGGTCGCAGGAAGAATGGGAGGGACCCCACAAGATGTATATATCACAAACAGCTACAGGTATGTCATGGGAGTGTAAGACGCTGGAGGAGAGGAAAGGAGAGAGTGACATCAGTAGTACAACTAAAGACACCACCCAGGGGGCAGCGGCGCAGACGCCATACGTAAGTAAACTCCGGGACCTCCTGGGGTGCAGCAGAAGGGAGGCTGTAACGGCACCTACCATGGGTAGTACATTGTCACGGGGGGGCTAGCAGGAGCATGAAGTACCTTGCAAAGGCGGTGCGTGATACAGGAAATGAGAGAGGAGACTGCGGGAGGGCAGGGGAAAGAAGAAAGGGCACAACTGCACCGGGACGCAAAAGAGGAGAGCACTGTGCACTCAGAAATGCCATTGTTGGAGACGGGCGGGGCAAGACTTCAGCATATACCATGGAAGCAAGCTGACAAAGAGAATATCATAGTGAGGCTGCCTTTGTTGAGTGAGGGGGGGCAGTAAATGGATATACGAGATGGAGAAACTAATGGCGGGACATAGATTGGCAGTGGGGGATGTCATGGGGCTCCTGATATCGATCTTCTGAGACACAGCGGATGACATCTGGAAGAGGGCGGCGTTCCCGGCAGTAACAATTCATAACACAGCCCACAACGGGGCGCCGTTTGCGAATTGTAGGCATGCGATATAGCAGGCATTACGAACGCAATACCCAGACACATTAGACATTGGGGCAATCACGTCACGCAAGATGCGTGATGATGAACACCCTGTTAGTTACATTCAGGAGATCCAGGAGTTTTGGCGCCTCGAAACACGAGAGCCTTGGGACAAAACTATAGCTATCTTTTATCACATCTTGCTACAGTGACTACTAGAGCCGGTCCAGAGACAGTTAAAAAAGTTAGTGGGGATGGAAGGTAAGACGTGGTCGCAAATACAACTCACGATAGTGCATCACTGCAGGCTTTGGCAGGAGAAAATGAGACAGAAGGCAGAGGATAGGAAAGCAGAGGAGGCGAAGAGGGTCCAGAAGTTGTCAAAATTAGCCATAGAGGGTGCACTGATAACTAGCCTGGCCCCACAGCAACAAACAGCAGTATCACAGCCGCTACCTCAACAGCAACAAGCAGTGCCCACACAACAGTTGAACACTACACAGCAGGTCATGCAACCGGCGGGAGGAGTATACGCAGGAATGGGTGGTTATTAATAGCAGGGGATGAGAGGGTATCAAGTGAGTTACAGGGGCAGGGGCGGGAGCCAAAGAGGGCGCCCTGGGGAAATACTCAGGAGCCTCCTCCAGGGGCAAGGTGAGGGGGGCGTAGGGTTCCCATGGCAAATGCGAGAGCCCCAACAGTGCCGGCTGTGCAGTCAATTTGGGCACATATCACAAACGTGTAGGTTAAGAGGAACACTACGAGGTTGGGGGGAACAAGGGTACTTGAACCTTCAAGAAGGGCAGACTGGGTACTATGTGTCAGAGCAGAGGCAAATGGGGCTGCCACTAGCTGACCAGTCACAGAGCGCAGAGCAGCTCAAGGTACACCAACAGCCAACGGAGGATGTAACTGCAAAGGGTACGGATGCCATCCCTCCAACAACCGCAACAGCAAAACACAGTAATACAGCATACCCAGCAGGCACGGCAACTCATGCAGATCCAGGAGCACTCCCCATAGGCTTTGGAGACCCGTGACCAGGATGGGAGGAGTGACAATAATGGGGCAAAACCCTTATACAGGAAATGGACAGTCGTTATACCCCCAATAGGACAGCCCACAGATGAGCTTGTTGTGTCCCATCCTATCAGTCACACCTAACCCTGCGGAGGAACCACACATACGGATGGCTATAGGTCACAAGACAGGGGCAACCAGGTCATGCATACGGGAAGGGAGGTACAAGATCTCTGGCGAGGCCATGAACACACAAGGATCCTTTGGGCCTGAGAAGTGGTTCCAATTACTGATAACATCTCCTTATCAATTAGGGATCATGACTTATCACTACTGTTACTGTACTTTAAACAAGCACCTGTGAATATCCTGGGGCTTGACATAATGAGTAGATTAAACATGATTATCTCTTTCTCAGGCAAAGGCATAATATGCTCCACTCCAGGCATTAATATGCCTAGAGCCAGACAGATACTCCATGTGTATTGCGGTCAGTGTGTACAGAGTGGGGAGCCTGTTGACCCAGAGGTGTTCCAGTATGGGACAGACATGGCCTTCGCATGGCTACCTGGGATTGAAGGGAAAGTGTGGAGAAGGCCAGGGGAATACCTGTTCAGACCAGAAATACCAGTGGAGGGGAAAGAGGGGGAATTTGTGTCCCTAGAAATCGAAGGGATAGTGTCAATGGAAGACTGGGTGGCAGTGTGCACGGCAGATGAGCAGGGGAATCCATGGAGATGTATAATAGCATTGGCCGAGGGGTGCAGGGTAATGCAGGTACAAGATGCAGAAAAAAAATTCTGAAGAAAAAGAACAAAATGAAATGATATTTGAAATGAGTGTGTAAGTCTGGGTGCGCCTAACCTACAGGGAGGTAGCACAAAGGATGGCCCTGGCCATAGGAGCCCCGCCCACCTGCCCGAGACACTATGGACTACCAGCCCATATGGCTTTGGGTCCATAAAAAGCATATGGGAAGTACGAATATAGCTGAAACAAGGTGTAATACTACCTAGAGAATGACAGTACCCACTATCGAAGGAGGTAGATTAGGGTATCTATGAGACAATAAGTGCCCTTATAGAAAGGGGTATCCTAGCACCATCAGAATCCCTGTGTAACACAGCTCTGTACCCCGTGCGCAAGGCAAATGGGGGTCATGGCGTTTCATACAAGATTTGCATCCACTTAACAGCATTGTAGAGGCATAGTACCCAGTAGCCGCAAACCCGGCGACGATTTTGTGTGGTATTCCAGTGGAAGAAAGGTGCTTCACGGTCATTGACCTCAAGAATAACTTCTTATAAATACCTCTACATCCAGACTCGCAAGACTTCACGAGTTTCATGCACAGGAACCAAAAGTGGAAACATACACAGTTACCGCAAGGGTACTGTGAGTCACCATCCATATTCCACAGAATCCTACAAATGGGCTTGGCCAACGTGCAAACAACCAGCATGGTACTGCAGTATGTTGACGACATCCTTATTGCAGTATGAACGAGGACGAGCGCAGAAGGGACTCAGTACACATGCGTACTGTCCTAGCAGTGAAAGGATACAAGTTTGACAAAGAGAATCTGCAGTATTGCCAGAAGGAGGTGCTCTACCTTGGTCAGGTAATATCCCAATATGGCAAAGAAATAGCCCCTATCCGAGCTCGAACAATACTTGATACACCCCGGCCGGAGACAGTGAGGGAGTTGCAATGGTTTCTCGGCCTGTGCAATTATTGAAGGGCATGGGTCTTTGATTACAGCTCATACACAAGCCCAATTCTCGCAGCCTTGAAGGAGGCACACAGATCAAAACAATTGAAGTGGAATAGAGAAATGAAAGAAGCATTCCAGGAGCTTGAACTAGCGATCCACGGCCCCAGTACTAGGAACACCAGACTATAAAATGAGTTATACATATTTTCACACACAGATTAATTCACAGTGAAAGGAATACTGATGCAGAAAACAAGTCTAGGGCCATAAGTACATAGCGTACTATAGTGGGCAGCTGGACCCAGTAATGCTAGGCCACTTCCCTTGTGAACAACATTTGGCCACTGTAGCATTCACTGTAGAGAAGGTGTCATCGATAACTATGGGCTGGGCCGTGGCCTAGAGCTCATGGTGTGAGGCTGTGTTTAGGCTGAGCTCCGGTGTTAATCCTCCATAGATCCTAACAACAGAGCCTTGTTCTGCTGTCAACCTGCAACCCCACTAGCTGAGGTGCTGCCGGTGGGTCGCTGCTGCTGGTGTTTGATTGCTCCTTACAAATCTACACGGAAAGTATCGTGGAAAACCTGCGGCCTGTTCTATGTAGCATACGGAGTGAAAATGGCGGCCGACCCGTGCACTTGCTGTGTGCTATGCCTGCACTGTAGGGGTTTGTGGTGTAGGGGCACTGTGGCCAGCTGAAGAAACAACCTCTCCCTCCTGGTGAACCCCATCACACTCAAAGCCTTGGCTGCAGATGGCGCTGGCTGGTGTAGCAGGGGAAGTGTACTTGCACACAGTTCGGGGACCATCCGGGAGGATGCCTTGCCTGTAGGAGGAAGATCCCAGACATATTGAGGCCAACTGGGAGAGCTGCAGAGCACCAGAAGCCGCGACAGCCCTGTACAGGATTCTGCATCTGAGGCAGCTGTGACGGGAGGAGGGACTGATGTTGCCTCGCTCCGAGCATAACACACGGAGGAGCGGACCCCACAGAGTGTACGGCCCAAGCCCGACCTGCTTCCCTGCAGGCGAAGCGATTGAACCCATGCGGCCGGACTCCACTGGCAACTGAGGTGCGTGGAGCAGGATGTGGCCTGGCTGCCCGAGGGCGGGCGAAGGACTGAACGGGTTGCCCCCCCGCTGCACAGCGTGAAGCCTGGTCCTCCTGCCTAGCATACACCTACATACCACGCAACATTGACGGAAGTGGCTGGGGGGACGGAAAGCAGATGGCACTACTCGCTTGACAAACACCAGGTAGGGCGCCTCCTTGCCTTCCTACATTACTCCCCTAAGCATTGTCACTGTTCCGTGAGCCGCTGGGGAAGAGTTCCCAGTACATTGCAGCAGTATAAAAACACACTGGATTGAGCAGGCGTTTGGTGGAAGGAGACACAGGGGACAGTGAGATACTCTATATATATAAGGGGCAGCATTGGTGCTGTAGAGGCGAGCCTGAATTAAGCGCGGCAACGGACCATGCCCGACTGGGGTGAGAGTGTGAGCCTGGTCCCCCCTGCAGGGTAGCAGTAGACCCTGCCTCTGCATGGTATGGTGTGGAGAGGCAGCGCTGAGACTGTGGACCTCTACTCCCTGAGGATTGGAGCACATCAAATTGGGCGAAATACCACAGGGCAGGTGAAACCGGAGGCAAAGAGCCTTGCACGACTAGTAACTTGGAGGAGGTGGTCTGTAGCTGGGGAGAGCTGTAGCGGCTGCTATACTAAAACATACGGCAGCATTGACCTACCCATTGAGGCGCTCCCAGGTGGTCCCACTTGGTATATGGCAGCCAAGTATATAACGGGAGGCCAGATTGCCACTTATGGATCGCAGTGTTAAGATTAGCCTGAAAACATGTGGTGACGACCCCTGTATCTGGAAATGTGCTGCAGTCCGGCGGGGGTGACTTCGACCTGATTGCTTGAGGTGCCTGCAGTGTCATTTGTGGCATTGGCTGGTGGTGCAGTATCTTTCGGCCCCACTAAGCAGAGATATGCCCAAAAATAAGCAAAAGCAGAAAGGCACTATCATGGACTCCTTCGTAGGGCGTGGGAAGATGCAGGGTCCGGTTGAGTCGCAAAGTGCGGTGGAACCGGTGGATGGTGAAACGTCCCTGGAGAAACACGAAGATAAGGTTCTGGCGGCGAAAGCCACGTTACGGACCTCGTTGGAACATAAGGTTGATGAAGTCAAAATTGACGTTCAACTTTTGCGACATGATGTGAGATCCCTGCAGGAGAGAGTCACAACTGCAGAGGAACAACTGAAGCAGACAACAGATGTTACCACTGACCTGACCACCAGATTAAAGACCCCGGAAACCCAGAACCGCTTTCTGGAACAGAGAGCCGAGGAGGCGCAAGGACACTCTCAAGGCAATAATGATGGAATCCTAGGTGTTTCCAATTGAGAGGAGGGCAGAGACCCTACAATGTACATTGAAACCTTGTTCCAGCAGGAAATCGGTGCAGGCAAACTGACGCAAGGATTCTCAGTTGAGATAGCACACAGGTCCCTCCAGAAGAAACCCCCACCGGGGTCACACCCTCACCCGATCATAGCCAAGATTCTAAATTTTCAAGACCGAGAGGTGCTGCTACAGTTTTCTAGAGACTGAGGGGTTATTGAACGTAGTGGCTCGAGGGTCTCCATATATCCAGATTATACCTCCCAGGTACAGTGACAGCAGAACCAATTTATTTCTGTTAAAGCCAGGCTCCGCAGGAAGGGCATCAGATATATGCTCACGTATCCTGCAAGGCTTAAGGTGATAAACGGTGGTAGGACAAGGTTCTTCGAGAGTTGTGACTATGTGGCTAGAGCATAACAACCTTGATACAGATGACAGCACGACATCACAGGGGGCGGAGCCCACAAAGTAGTGGGGCGCAAGACTGGATGCTGCTGGTCCCCTTTGCCAGCCCTTGCGACCTGGACACTGACAGGGGAAAATGGTGACTGCCCCCTCCTTCTTCATTGGAGCTCCTGGATTAAGGCTCCGTAACTAAAGTAGCTATCACACCGGAGCCAGTGATCCGGCCCATCTGAAAACTGAAGGATCCCACCCTAACCAGAATGGAAGGATGACAGGCAGTCCCTGTCGCGACCCTTGGTGGATGCCAATCCACTTTGGCCAGCACTCACAGGCCTGAGCAGACCGCATTTGCTGGGCACAGTTGGTATCCCATGTTACCGTGGTTGTTTGTTCTGTATAGTATGTTTTTTTACCCACACAAAACACAGATCACAGGGGACAACACCTCACTCCACTCAGAATGTAAGGAAGTGTGGATGATTCTGTGGCCTGAGGATGGTTTTGCGAGACCTGAGTTGTCACATATATTCATGGGCAAGCTGAGTACTGCAGCATTTTACTCTACACAATATGACACAGGTTAACATCATCACATGGAATGTGAGAGGCCTAGGCACATATATGAGGAGAAATAGGGTCAAGTCATATCTCCAGCGGAAGAAGGTTACGGTTAGATTACTGCAAGAGACACACCAAACGGCTAAAGAGCAAGAGTCGGTGGTGAAGTACTCGGGGGGGGGAGTGATAAACGGGGCCTCCTATTTCAATTCGCACGGGGGTCCTTACGTGGATTAGTGGGACGCTCCGATTTCAGTATCTTAGCTGTGACAGTGATGTTGACGGCTGGTATGTTATCCTTAGAAGGTATGTGGAAGGGGTACAGGTGGTCATAGTCAATTCATATTTCTCAAATCATGCTACAACATCATATGTCCAGAGTTTAACAGCTCGGCTAGCAGCTCACAGGGATGCCTTTTTCATATGGGGGCTGGGGGCAATTTCAATTGTGTATGAGACAATATAAGAGACAGATCTTAGCCACCTAAATTAGGCAAAAACGCAGCGGGAACGGCATTTAACGCAGCACTGACGGAACTAGCCATCATAGACATCTGGTGAGAGATACACCCAGATCGGACTGAATTCTCCAATTATTCCCCACTGCACAATTTCCATACCCGACTGGATTATATCTTTGTAGGGGTTGAACAGTTGCCGGGTTTTACTAGTGTGGAGTACATGGGACGTGTGGTCTCTGACCACTCACCCCTGGTGGTGGTTTGGGATCTTGGCATGCCTCGGACCCAGGTCTCGATGTGGCGCCTGCCCATAGATGCCCTGCAAGACGTGGTATTCTGTGAACAGCTTTGGAAAGTCCTGTCCGTATACCTCGAAGAGAAAATTGGAAGTGTGAGCAGGTGGGCGATTGTCTGGGAGACACTGAAGGTGGTTACTAGAGGGGAGGTTATTGCCAGAGCAGGGGGTGTCCACAGACAGCTGAAATGGGAGTTAGATGTACTTGAAGATAGGATATGGGAATTAGAAGTCAGGCTACCATTAGAACAGATGGTAGAACGCCCTCTTCGAGAGGCACGACTAGAGTGTCAGGCCACTTGGGAACGGCTGTCAAAATTTGATTATGCCACAAAGACTGCACGTGTACATGCAGAGGGAGATGGATCTGGGAAGCTCCTGGCGTGGCTATGCCGGAACGAACATCCCAAGGCGCCAATCATGCATCTCAAAGATGAATGTGGAGAACCCTGGAGAGTGCAATCTACTATAAATGACATATTTACTACTTATTATACCAAGCTCTATAGTCATGGCACGCATATTTCAGCAGCAACATTAACAGATGTTTTCGCCGAAATCACACTCCCCACTCTTAACAGTGACCAGCGCGACCCCCTAGACCAACCGTTTACTGGGCGGGACCTGGAGGAAGCAATGGCTGCAACTGCTGCGGGCAAAACGCCGGGAGGTGATGGTCTTCCAGCCGAGTTTTATAAGACTTATAGAGAGGAATTGGCACTGACGCTCCTGAAGGTCTTTGAGGAAGCCTTTGAAACTGGGATACTCCCGGACTCTATGTGGGAAACATGGATAGTTCCAATTCTCAGACCTGGAAAGACAGCAGACTCATGTGTCTCGTATAGACCCTTGGCTATGCTAAATGCTGATGTCAAGCTATTGACAACGATGCTGGCGTCTCATCTTCGAAGTTACATCACGGCACTGATACACCCAGACCAAAGGGGCTATGTGCCTGGTCATTGCACTACCCTAAACTTGCACAGACTGCAGCACATTATTGAACAGACGAATGATAGTTCAGGGCAGTATGCAGTGGCCTCACTAGTTGCAGTGAAGGCTTTCGATTCTTTTTATTGGGAGTGGATGGAAGCAGCATTGAAGGCCTTTGGATTTGGGAATCATTTTCAGAGATGGGTCAGAATTCTTCACACCTCTCCTACCGCTAGGGTTAAGATGGGGAAACACATATCCACGCTGTGGGATATACAGAGGGGGGACATGACAGGGATGCCCCTCTCACCGATGCTATACATCCTAGCACTCAAGCCCATTGCAGTGTACCTCAGGAAGGAGTATCTAGAAGCCGCAATACGTATTGGTGATACTATTCATTTACTTTCATTATACGCAGATGTTGTATTACTCTACCTTTGCCAACCACAACACTATCTGCCCCTCATATTGGAAATACTAGATCACTTTGCCAGTCTGTCAGAGATCACATTTAATAAACATAAGTCATGTCTCTTCCCTCTTGCAGAACTAAATGATGTACGACTAACTTCCACGCTAGATTGGGGGTTGGAGTGGAAGCATGATTGCTTCAAGTATCTAGGATTACAGGTACCACATACACCAGAACGGATGTACATGCTGAATACAATGCAAAAAGTGGAGGGAGTGAAAAGATTCATGGCGTTCTGGTCGCGCCTCGCCGTTATGCTTATGGGCAGAGTAGCTATCACGAAAATGATTATACTGCCGAGGCTGCTATACGGTTTCACTAATGTCACTTATTACATCAAGGTCCCCTGTTTCTGGGAGTTGGAAACGGTAATCAGAGATTTTGTTTGGGGCCCCACAAGGCATAGATTACCCGTTAACACACTGTCGCTTCCATTTGAACATGGCGGGGTACAACTGCCTAGGCTAGAATTTTACTATTTAGCAGCACACCTCAGTTTTCTTGCCAAATGGATGGTGGATGATCAGAACACGGAGCACACCCTACTTGGGTCCTTGATACACCCAGTGCGGTCGCGGGAAACACTCTGGCACACTATATGCACAGCCTTCGTTACTATCTGTAGGTAGGAAGATCTGGCAGAGGACATGGAAAATCTTGAAGGCCCCTCACCCCCACTCGCCACATAGACTCATGTTGATAAGTGACAAAAGGGGCGCAGGGGAAATCATGGTAATGAGGCGCTGGGAGGAGGTGGGCATCGCAACATGGGGAGACTTGTATGAGAATGGTGCCTACAGAGAGTTTTCTGATCTTATGCAAAAAGAGGGGTTGTCTGGAGGGCAATTCTTGAGATATATGCGAATTACCAAATACGCAAAACTAACCTGGCCAGAAGTGGCTGGAGGCCTGTGTCCTGGTTGTATGAAGCCTGCATAGATGGCACGCTCACTGAGCATTCACGGCTTAAAGCTAGGCCGGAGACTGACCTAGGCATAGTTTTCACAGACAAACAATGGCAATGGGTCATGGAGAGAAAGTCTCACGCAATGCAAGGTTTAGGCTCCTGCAGATTAATGTGTGTTACATCGCACATACATAACCCCGGCTAGGATTGTTAAATTCAACAAAGAGGCAACATCTAACTGCCCCAGGTGTGGCAGAGCAGATGCTCACATGATGCACATGTTTTGGGAGTGTGTGTCTGTGCAGAGGTTCTGGAGTGCGATCAAGCACACAAGTGTTAAGGCGGGTATTACTAGGTAGCAATGGACCCCACAAGAATGCATTCTGGGAATGTATCCCAGGGTTGGTAAACATAAACACACTGTCAGTTGTATGGACTTGTCCTGCATTTTGGGTAAAAGATGTATTGCTATGATCTGGAAGTCAAGCAAGGGAATGAAGTACGATGTGTGGCTGAGTGAAATGCGCTGCTGGAGCGCGGTGGAAACTATGGCTTGGGGCCGGGCCATAGACGTACATGTTGGCGAAGTGGGCCTCCTCTTTGAGGCATGGAAGTCCTTGGTTAATACTGCGTTATATCCCTCAGATGATAAACCCCTGTGAACCCTGGATAACTGATGCATGGTATACTTTCTTTTCTTAGTTATTTTACTGTACGGACAATGTGGACACAGAGACTTGCACCTATATCTGAGTATGAGTTAATACTAGTGGAGGTGGGGAGAACCCGAACTACAGCAGCATAATTGGTTGGTTTGTTTGCTGTTTTTATTTTTTTTTTACTTTCTTTTACTCAACCAAACGACTTATAGCAATATGAGGTGCACAATTGTCTCCTGTTCTTGCTTGTTGTTCTATTTTTTATTTGAAAAAATGTCAATAAAAACATCTTTTAAAAAAATGATAGCTATGGGCTGCTCCACTACCCTGTACGTGGAACACGCCATATTTGCGATCCTATGCAAACCAAAGAGTTCACTTACCACACAAAGAGCAACTGGGTATGAAATAATTCTGTCGCACCCAGGGTTGAAAAAAATGTAAAACCTAGCAGAGGAATATAGTGATGGGGAGCAAGGGCATGATTGTACACATGTCATTGAAATATACACAGACACGCGAAAGATAGAGTAGTACCCTCTTGAAGGAGGGGAGGTGCTATACATCGATGGGTCGTCTACAATTGCCAAGTAGTGGTAAAAGCAGGAGAGGATGGGACAACAGAAGTAGTGAAGAGTGTTCAGCTTCCACCTCATTACTCGGCCAAAGCAGCAGAATTGGTAGCCCTCATACTAACACTCCAGGAAAGCGAGGGGAAAAGGGGTAGCATATGTTACATAAACAGTGCACTCGGGGCTTGCGCGATGGGTAAGGAGAGGGTTCCGAAGAGCAGATGGGACCCCGGTACAGCATGCCTTACTATTGGGAGAAGTAATTGCAGCAATCACAGACCCAGAGGAACTAGCCATAGTAAAATGCCAGGCCCACATCAATATGGAAGACCCGATTTCAAAGGGAAATGATGCAGCAGACTATTATGCGAAACAGGCTTCATATGTCAGGGAAACGTGGGAAATAGACCAGAGATGGAGAGAGAGGGGGGGTGAGGATGATGCTAATGGAAGTGGGGTACAACCACCTACCAGAAACACAAATAATGGACTGAAAGCAGCAGCACCCATGGAAGAGAAGGACCTGCGGGCAAGGAGGGGGTGTTCAATGTCACCAACAGATGCATTATGGCAACAAAATAGCACAGGCAAGGTAGTAATGCCTCGTGCACTACTAGACTTGGCACTCTCACAATTGCACCACCCTACACATATGGGGAAAGAGGTCATTGCAACATGCATTAGGGAATCATGGTTCTGTGCTGACCTAAATGAAAGAGTATCAAGTTTTATAAGTAATTGTCTGACATGCCAGCAGTTCACAGCAGGACATATATTGGGAGTAAAGGCAGGGGCGATGCCCAGGCCTATAGCCCCGTTCCTTCATCTCCACATAGATTATGTAGACATGATTAACGTGTGCCAAGGCTACCGATACATGTTGGTTGTTGTGTGCCCATTTTCAAGGTAGGTTGAAGCAGCACATTGCACACATGGGGGTGCACTCAAGGCTGCCACATTTCTGGTGTGAGAGGTCTTCCCAAGGTGGGGGTCTGTGAGGTTTTACGATCAGACAATAGCCCTCATTTTGGCAATCAATTATTCAGACACATTACTGTATTACTGGGGATCAATCATAGGTTTGCATGTGCATACCATCCGCAGGCCAACGGCATATGTGAACGCCTCAATGGCCTGCTGAAGAAGAGTATAGCCAAAATACAGAAACGTACCAAAAATAATTGGCTTTACTGCCTGCCACTGGCCTTATTTGAGCTGAGAAATAGACCAGGTTCCGATCACCACCTCACGCCCCATGAGGTGGTGACTGGACACCGCATGCGACTCCCTTTGACCCCACCTTCAAGAGTGCTTAGAGGATGTGAGGGGACAGCAGCGGTACTGGGAGCCAAAATGTATGAATATCTAAATTCTCTTGTAACCAGTGCCTCTTTTATTTCTCAACAGATCCAAAGGGTACAAGGACAAGCAAAGGACAGTGAGCAAAGAAACAGCGACATCAACAGCATCACCACACTGAGAACAAAGCGTCAAGAAGGGGGACCAGGTCCTCTGCCATAATTTTGTAAGTAGGCAGAATGCACCATGTTTCACAGGCCCTCATACAGTGGAGGAGGTTGCTGATAGGGCAGTAAAACTGCAGGGGAAGTCCATATGAAATCACCTGCGGGACATCAAGATATACAAGGGAGACAACCCAGATAACTGTAATAACCTACAAACAGACAATAACCCGAACAGAGCTGGAACCAAGGTTGTAGAGCCCCAAAATATTGATAAGTGGACAATAAGCAATCCTCCAGGAGCTGTCGGTCACCAGATTACCAGACGCTCGCAAGTAACTGGCCCCCAGCCAACCACTGTGCTAGAGTAACCTGTAAGCGACGCCCTGGGAAGATAATGCGAGCTTGTATATATAATGTGGAAGATGGATATAAATAGAATGTTCTCACAGCATGCATAAGCTCATTAGGAATACACTGTGTAACACTATTTCCATGTTGTCTTCTCTCTCGCACATGCAGGTTGCAATGGTATATTTGATGTGTAGTTAGCTCAGCTGTATAGATGGGAGTAAATGTTAGATTCCATTGAGCATCCCGAAAAACTGTCTAATCAGTACCTACATGCAAAAAGGAGAGAGCCATGCACTGCAGCAACACCTCCCCGAATTTATTATCTTGCATTCCTCCAATCCTTGACCAACACTTACCCACAACTTTGCCCTATCCTCCCGATACTGAAGCAAACACAAATAAGAACATTTTGGGAAGAAATGCTTATTTGGGCACTGAATGATAGATTCGTTTGTGGAGCTTCAACACTCACCAGAACTAACCTCAATGCATTTTATCACGATTTTCACGCAGGCAACTGTATCACCTCATACGCTACATCACCGTTAAAGGGACAGGTAACAATGGCAAAAGTAATAAAGCACATAATAATGGTTATATTGTTGTTGATAAGGGTGGGAATGATTGTACTGGGGTATTGTATTTCATGGTTGCACTGCATGCATCCACTGCTTCAATTACTAAAGCCTCCCCCACCCAGCCAACAAAGGCAACTAGGTCAGGTGGTCAGTCAATAACTATGGCCATGACGAGGAGGGAAAAACGTAGCATGAATAAAGACATAGGTGGGCCACACAGAATAAGCACTTACCTTACAGATACAACACACTTAACCAATAACATGTGGTACAAACACATGACCAAGATAGGGAAGGATGCAACACGGGACAGCTGCTATGTCTGCTTATTGATCCCATATGCCATGGGGGATTCCAAGACCTATGTGGCAACAGAGATACCAGCAGCCACAGCACAGTGTCTTTTCTACCTCGCCATGTTCCAAACGAGAGGACGGTACCAAGGGAAAATGGCTACACTAAAATGGCGAACAGGGGATACCTTCCCATACGAAGACAGCTTTATAAAAACACTGCCTATGATGAATAACTACTGACAACAGACAGAGGCCCTCCGATATGTAACAGATGGCCCTGAAAAAGGGGAATCTAAGGAAGTGACGTTGGAGTAATAGAGCAAGGGAAACAGGACGTAAACCAGGCTGCTGGGAGAAACCACAAATCCTGATATGCGGAAAGGTGTATATGAAGAATGGATGGGAGGGCAGGGTTGTAGGAAGCAAGGCATTGACACTATCCAAGGTTCCAATGAGCAAGAGACAGGAAGAAAATGATAAATGTATTAAAGAGTGGACCAAAAGCATGAGCCTACTGACATGGGTCGATAAGGAAGATGGGCCGCTGACAATAAAACCACTTACCACACCCACCCTGTGCTAACAGCAAGATGGCACCGAATAGGTAGAGCATAATGAAGGGTGCAGGAGAATAGAAAAAATATTGCAACCTAAGATGGGGACAGCTGTACTGATGGACCACTATTGGGCTTGTGGTTCAAAAGCATATGGAAAGATCTCCCACCAAACTGGGGAGGGGTGTGCTCTCTGGCACATGTCAACATACCCTCACTGGTAGTTCCGAAAACACATGTCAACCTCGAGAAATTCCCCACGATGGACGAAGGAAGGAGCAGGAGGAAGAGATCATTGGGCAATATGCCAGCCTCTGCACCTAGTACTGAAGGAGAGATGAAGACATTGAGAGGGGAAAGAGGGGAAACTACCTCTGAGGACGGTCTGAAACAGCGCTAAATGAAATTCCCCCTCGTCATAGACTGTACTGCAGGGCAGCAATGTTCTTCTCGTCGCTTATACACCCCGGACTCCAGGCATATGCAAATGCGAAGTCGCTCCAAATCACCCGCTGGGAGCTAATGATGACCATCAACTCAATGGTGAATGGCTTCAATGGGATAAAAGAAGAATTCAGAGCAATAAGACTAGTGGCACTACTGAATAGGTAGGTATGTCCTAGACCTCCTCACAGTGATAGAAGGAGGAGTTTGCACCAAGATTGGGAGTTCTTGCTGCACGTTCACACCAGCAAATGACGAGGACAACAGGACACATTCATGCCATGGAGCAACTGGAGAAAATGCATGTGAAGATGGAAGAGGAATCGAAAGGTGTGAAAGAGGACAAGAGCTACTTCCCGTACATCTGGTGCTGGATGCCGTCGTGGCTGTCGGATGGCCTCAAGGTGCTAGCAGGTGGACTTGTGATGGGCCTTGCATCTGTATTCAGTGTTAAATTTTGCATACCGAGATGCAAGAAGGAACCAGAAGAAGCAAAAGGGATTAAGCTGCTGATAGCAACAGACGGTGGCAAACACATGGACGAAGTACGGAAGGAGAGTGAATGATTGAGACAAGAAATAACAAAGGTTGACGTACATCCTCCCACTATGAAGCTAGAAAATCCTAATAAACCAAAGAAGTACATAGGGAAATGGGTCCACTGCAAACCTGGAGGTGGGTGTTAGTACATGGATTGGTCATTTCATGACCACATGAACCATTACAGACATTTGGGTGGTATAACAAAGGTATGACGCTTGGCAGAAGATAAGAGGTACCATGATGCAGTGGTCAACAAGTCCACCAGAGGGGGGACTGAAGAAGATAAAATGGAATATGTCCCCCGCGGCAAACGGATCCCCAATTATGAGTGCCCACCATGGGAAACGTGCAACTTACCTGCCCCACGCTCCCATTAGACCAAGCACCATGTCTAAGATGGACGACGACTGGCAGGAGCTAGCTGATGTCAACAGATTAGACACCCTCGACTAGATCAAGTAACCTACGCCATGTTTTTGGTCGTAAGCGACATCACGATGACATAGTCACGTTAGACACAAAGCACACAAAGCACACACGCACATCCACGCACTTCAATATGCACACACACTTATACATGAACCACACACGCACTTCCATGCAACTGGACACGCACAGGCTAAAGGACCGTAGCACATATCTGCATGTTTATTATTTATAAGCAAAGTATGATAGTATCACGAAATGCAAGAAGCAAGAAGAATCCATATCAGTGCTTGCAACACTTATAGGCATCTAACCATATGGAGGCAAGGAACATGGTAAGCCATCGGAACTCATTCAACAACGATGCTCAAGCAAGAGCCATCGCAGACCTCAGAAGACAAGACAGGCCACAATGGGCTCAGTGAGTTTCCTGAGGCAAGGTGCTGCCCAGACAGGATGGACCTCGCTGGGAGAGATGCAGACAGCCAAGGCCACCCTGTTGCAACTCAGCATTTCACTGGTCCTGGCAAGGTGACATAAGCAGCTGCAAACAATGCACTTTGTTGAAATCAACAAAAATCGAATTAATTGAGCTCACAAGAGTGGACCTCTACCAAGTGACAAACAGCCTGCTAAGGCCTGGAGAACAGGCACAGGTGCCCCCACTGATGGGAATGGAACGTCCTCATGGCATTAGCCGCCCAGACACCATTGTAAAACACAGACACATAGTTGCAGATTCCTGAAACATATTAGAGATGCAGGTGTCTTGCGGGCTGGGAACACGGGTTGTCCAAGGCTTGGGGCCCACATCCTGTCCAATTGGGTTGTGCGTCCAAGGGGAGATGTCAGAGGGAGACACTAGCCAATCACGGGGCTCATCCAATGTAGCAAACCGCAGGTAACAATTTTCGGGGATGTCCCAAGCATGCCACCTAACCGCGATCTGCCACTAATCTCTCTCTCCATATGTCCCTATAGGGGACCCATCACTCAGCAACCTATCCTGAGTGGAAGTAGTTTTAGGGAAGAAGGGGTCAGAATGTGATGTCACAAAGTAATAAAACTGGCCTGCGAGCCAGACACCGGGGGATGTGCCTGAATTTTGCTGGTATCTGAACCCTGTGTGTTTGCCTGATTAAACCACAGTAGACTTTGCTCATTGTGTGGACCTCGACTTCTTGGGATCCGAGAGGGAGGTAGGGCCCTCTGTGAGCTGGGAGGCTGCAGACTCTTGGCACTGCTCTGCCAGCCCACGAAAACTCGTTGACACCAGGATCACAATCTCTGGCAAAAATAGTTGTATTTCAAAGTCTAGAGTAATAATGTCTTATAGCGTTTACTTACTAAAAACACAAATTGCATAATGAAGCCACCTGACAGCATGTAGACCCTTAGCATGTGTTATGCTTGAGCTAAAACTTGGCGCTGGTGCGCAGTGTATTCTGGGAGCACTCAGAGCCATAATGGATATTTACTTCATGCCGCAGTGAAAAGCTGTACTCATTTTGCTGAGAGCTGAATTTACTTTGCTGAGGAAAACATGCTTTCCAAACCTGGTATGCAGTCAAAGACATTCTGCTGGGAAAGCTGGCTTTGTTGTGTCTTGTTATGATTTATGGGGCTGTTTTCCGTGGCGCTTGTTTTTAGAGGAGGGAAGCGCTTTGCTCCTTGAGGTTACTGTCGGTTGACCCAGCTGGCAACCAATGGTTGCCCATCAATGCGCAAGTGCATTGGCCAGAAGGTTTGAGAAATTACCACCCCTGTTTGAGGAGTGCATATATGCGGAACCCCTTCAATGGTCAGATGGAACAAGTACAAAGACCTCAGTCGGAGGGGGGACGCTTCCATCCAGCATACCTGTGGGCTGTTGTGCTCTCGGCCTGGCGGTTATCGGGGTCTTCCAGCCGCTTCTGGCGAGATGAGGGATTCAGTTATGCCCACGGTGATGTATTTTCTTTTGAATTCTTTGTCTTTTCTGTGATTTATTTCTGTGTTTTCACTTGTTGCTTCCAAGCTTTGAATAAATAGCCATATAAGTGCTCATTATTTTCTAAGAGTGTGTGCGGTTGTAAGTCATTGCATCGTCTACCTGCGTTTAAAGTATTGGCTCCGTAATTGCACTGGTGATTAATGACTGTCTGTGCACTCTGGGCGAGCAATACATTTTGGCGCTGTGAGCATGGTATTTGTGATGAATTGTTCCAAATATTAAAGAATCTGTTTGAACGCAGATAGGCTTTGTTTACATTGCAAGCAAAAGTAATTTGGCAGTGAGTGTTGAACTGTGTTAATCTGTTATTTTTCTTGTTGGTGTGTGCGTGCCTGCGCGAGTGACTGCATTGTGGAAAGGAAAAAATATATAGATATAAAGAGGTTTTGTACAGTATTGTAATGATGAATAGTTTGTTTAGGAAAAAGAGCGTTCCCGCTGGTGGTGAATGTTCTGAGGTTATCATTTCAGGCTGGGCTAAGAGCCCATATGATAAATTGGCCCAGGTGTGGGCATGCGGCGCAGGGCTAAGTGAAACATGGGATCAGGGATTGGGAGATGCTGATCAGTCTGATGTAATGTTGTGCTTACAACAAGTTTCAGTGGAAAGGGGAAGGGAATGCACTGCGCTGGGTAGGCGGGGTTGGGTCCTCCTGCATGCCTATAGGAAAATACATCAAAGGAATTTGAAAATGAAAAATGAGATTTTGCGATTGGAAAGAGAGCTGGCTGCAGAAAGGCAGACTGCGTTAATGCAGCAGATTCAAATGAAACTTTTTAAAGATAAGGCTGACACATACCAGGTTGTGGCCGAGAGGGCAGCAGTCAGAGTAGCCTGGTATAAGTATAGGAAAAGACGGGGAGGGGTCAACCAAAGAAAGGTGGCAGCTATAATCGCTACCACCGGTATGGACTGGGATCCGGATAATTGGGATGGTGACATTTTTGACTAAACCAGTCCAGAGAGTAGTTCAGCAAATGAGTCAGACCCCAAAATGGAAATTAAGCAGAAGACAGTGGTTGCTAAACCAGTTAGAAGACAGCGAGCCAGGCCCCACCCGCAAAATCCTGCAGGCGGGGTTGTGGATTTAACCACGCTGGAGGATTACACCCAGCAGGAGGTTGGGGAAATGATTACCTGTTTGAGGCAAAAATCAGGGGAACCTTTATTGACATGGATGGTGAGGTTGCTAGATGGGGCCGCTGCGGGGTTGTTGGTAGATTCCACTGACTCACCGTGTTTTCTACCTTTGTCAACTGACACCAATGTACAGGAGGTCTTAAGGGCAGGGCCGCCCCCTGATGAGAATGGCCAAGATTCACAGGTGTCTTTGTTGCACCTAGCAGCCCAAGCATGTAACCGTAAGTACCCCATTACCACAGATTGGCCTAGCGAGGAAACAAAGTGGTATACTTTGAAAGAGGCAATTCAAAAGGTCAGAGAGCATGCTATGAAAGAGGCAATTCACGTAGATGCTCCAGGACACATGGGGGCCGTGCAGCTCTAAGTTTCAACTAGAAATATGGTGATTAGAACTGCACCACCCACATACAAAAGTTTCATTATGACTTTGCTCGTAGGTATGACGGGAAAACCCACTGATGAGGTAGTGGATGCCATTCGGCAACTGGCAGATTTAGGAGAGTGGGACAAGAGTGATGACAAGCCACGGGAGAGAGATGGGCGTAGTGAGAGAAGAACTGAAGGCAGGAGGCAAGATAGTAGAGACTCCCGAGTGTCCAGAAAGGACATGTTTTTGGCTTTGTTAAAAGATGGTGTGGCACGAGAAGAAATTGATGCCATTGAAACTAGGGTAATGTATGAATTATACAAAAAGAAAGGGCTTGCAGCCAAAGAGCGCTATAAACAGGTTAAGAAACAGGTAGTGACTAAGCCACAGGGGGACACCTCACCTTCCGCTCCTCCTGAGGAAGAACAAGAAGAAGGGTCTATGGGGACACCTTTCCCGTACCAGCCAACATACGCTGATTTGAGGAAGGTGGTGAGTGCAATGCTAGAGGCAGAGTCAAGTCACACTCATTCGAAATTTGACTAGGGTTACAGCCAAGCTCCGGCAGCGTCTGCTCGCATAAAAGTTGATAGGCGGCCCCATGTTAATGTTAAGATTTTTAGAGGGCCAGGAAATATGCAAGGGGTGCGAGCATTGATAGACAACGGGCGGAGGCCTGTCTGATTCATGGTAATCCAGCACGATTCAAAGGCAGACAATTTACTATTACAGATCTCGGGGCAAAGGAGACCCCCGCAGTACAAACTGAAGTGGAGATGAAAATAGGCAATTTGACTAGGCAGAAATACCAAGTGTTGATTGTCCCGATACCAGAGTACATAATTGGCTTTGACATTCTGGAAGGGTTGACTTTGGGACTTGGAGGTAAAACATACCAATTTAGGGTGAGTGCTTTGATTTGTACACCCATTACCTTAAGCAAATTGAAGATGCCCCCAGTGCAAGTGCCTGTGGCAACCAAGCGGGTAGCAATGAAGCAATACCGCATTCTTGGGGGGGCACCAGGAAATTTCAGACACCATCAAAGGGTATGTGGAGGCGGGTGTTTTACGGCCTATCACTACCACATGGAACAATCTGGCCTATCAAAAAAAGGGATAGGTCTTGGAGGATGACGGTGTATTACCGTGAGTTGAATAAACACACTCCTCCCTTAGTGCCGGCGGTCCCAGATGCCATTACCTTGATTGAGAATGTCCAAAAGTTTGAGGGGACTTGGTATGAAGTGGTAGATTTAGCCAATGCATTTTTCTCTGTGCCAATTGCTGAAGAGTGCCTAGAGCAGTTTGCATTTTCTTGGAGCGGGCGTCAGTACACATTTACAAGGTTACCTATGGGGTACATGGCTTGGCAGGCGAAGAACGATGGTCTGGAGGGTTGCCCAGAGCAATGCCAGAGGTCAAGATTTATTCTAAACCTTCCAGCCATCAACTCTTTTGTTTTGCTATTGTCACCCTGAGTGGGAAGGGTATGCCCAGACGTGGGTCCCTTGCCTGCTGGGCCTAGAGACCCAAGCTACTCCTCACTGATGACGTCCAACAAGGCTGAAACATGTCTGGGGATGCTTGTGGTCTCGTGCAAAAGGGATGTGACCTAGCAGTTCGGGCTGGACTACCCCTTTGGGGGTGGGACCAAGCCTGATTTGCATATGGTCTTTCCCCTTCTGTAATGGCTTGGCAGGCGAAGAACGATGGTCTGGAGGGTTGCCCAGAGCAATGCCAGAGGTCAAGATTTATTCTAAACCTTCCAGCCATCAACTCTTTTGTTTTGCTATTGTCACCCTGAGTGGGAAGGGTATGCCCAGACGTGGGTCCCTTGCCTGCTGGGCCTAGAGACCCAAGCTACTCCTCACTGATGACGCCCAACAAGGCTGAAACATGTCTGGGGATTATTGTGGTCTCGTGCAGAAGGGATGTGACCTAAAAGTTCGGGCTGGACTACCCCTTTGGGGGTGGGACCAAGCCTGATTTGCATATGGTCTTTCCCCTTCTGTAATGGCTTGGCAGGCGAAGAACGATGGTCTGGAGGGTTGCCCAGAGCAATGCCAGAGGTCAAGATTTATTCTAAACCTTCCAGCCATCAACTCTTTTGTTTTACCTATGGGGTACATACATAGCCCGACTATCTGTCACCGGCTGGTGGCAGAGCACTTAGACAAGATACCGTGTAAACCTGACATACAAATCTCTCACTACATTGATGATATTTTGATTCAGGGCAAGGATGAGCACAGTGTGCAAAACAAGTTAGAAGTCATTATGGAAGGATTGAAGAAGGAAGGGTGGGAGATTAACCCGAATAAAATTCAAGGCCCAGCTGAAACAGTGATATTCCTAGGGATTCAGTGGCATAATGGGCATCGAGAAATGGTGCCGAAGGCCCGACAGAAAATACTTGAGTTCACCACTCCAATGAACAAAAAGCAAGCTCAGCAGTTTATAGGCCTGTTTGGGTTTTGGAGACAGCACATTCCCCATTTAGGGCAGATACTGGCCCCCATCTACAAAGTGACACAAAAGAAATATGAGTTTCAGTGGGGGGAAGAGCAGCAGAAAGCATTTGATTTGGCGAAAGACACCGTGCAGCAGGTGCTTGATCTATGGCCATTGAAGGAAGGCGAAGTGGAATTGAATGTGACTGTACAAGACAATTATGCTAACTGGAGTGTGTGGCAGAAACAGGACAGGAAACGTGTGCCATTGGGGTTGTGGAGTCGTAAGTTACCCGATGCTGGTAACTCATACACTCCGTTTGAGAAGCAGTTGCTGGCATGTTATTGGGCCCTTGTTGATACCGAGCAAATGACGGTGGGCCATGATGTATTGATGAGGCCAGAAATACCAATCATGCAATGGGTACTGAGCTCTCCTAAAACACATAGAATAGGACATGCTCAAGAAGCCAGCATAATTAAATGTAAATGGTACATTCAAGACAGAGCCAAATCAGGGAAGGGTGGAGTTGCGAAATTACATGAGCAAGTAGCCAACATACCGCCCTCAGATTACATACCACCGGAAGTGCCTGAAAAACGCGAGTCTCCCGTGAAATGGGGAGTACCTTATGGCGATTTGACCGTGGAGCAGACAGAGCAGACAGAGCATGCCTGGTTCATAGATGGCTCAGCCCGATATGTGGGAACTGAGCGATACTGGAAAGCAGTGTTGTACAATCCCAAGACAAAAAAGATTTTGACAACGTCAGGGAAAGGGAAGAGCAGTCAGTTTGCAGAGCTTTACGTAGTTTACCAGGCATTGAAACAAGAGACCCCTGGTCGATGTCATTTGTACACAGATTCATGGTCCGTGGCGAATGGGTTGGCGGTGTGGTTGCCAACCTGGCAAAAGAATGGGTGGAAGATTCATTCAAAAGAGTTGTGGGGAAAAGAACTGTGGCAAGATATTGCGGAAATGTTATCACAAAGTGAAGTCACTGTGTATCATGTGGACGCGCATTGTGCTACAGACTCATTAGAACGTTGGTTTAATTCTGTTGCAGATGAACACACCAAGATTTCATCTGTGGATGCAGAGGCTCAGGAAGACGATTTGGAGGGATTGGCCAAGTGGGCTCACCAGTAGTCTGGGCACCTTGGAGAAAAGGCTACTATCAGGTGGGCACAAGCTCGAGGAATCAGTATTCCAATAGAGGTAGTGAAAACGATCATTTTGCAATGTCCAGTGTGCCAACACCAACCGCATAGGCCTATCGCTCAGATTGTTCGGGGTACATTGCAAACAGGAAAACTACCAGGTCAAATTTGGCAGATTGATTATATCGGTCCCATGCCAATCAGTAAAGGTTGTCAGTATGCATGCACTATTGTGGATACATACTCAGGATACATGATGGTTTTGCCGTGCAAGCGTGCCACACAACTGAACACCATTAGGTTGTTAGATCATATTGCATTACGAAGTGCCTTTGCAGATTCAAAGTGACAATGGGTCACACTTCAAAGGCAAATTGATACAGGATTATTGTCAGGAAAAGAGCATTGAGTGGCTCTACCATGTGCCTTATTACCCTGCCGCTTCAGGGCTGATTGAACAAATGAATGGGTTGTTGAAAGAACAGCTGCGCAAATCTGGAGATGGCAACTTGGCAGGCTGGCGTGATCGTGTGTTTGATGCCGTACAAGTGCTGAACAATAGGCCTGTAAATGAGCGTGAAACTCCTTTGATGCGGCTAATGACTCCAACTTTACAGATTGAACCCATTTCAGTCAGAGAAACCCTATTGTACTGGGAAATTACCCCGGGTTCTTTAGCTCCCTATCGAGCGACTCCAGAGTCAGCAGGGGTAGGCTTGCATTCCCATGAGGAAATCAGATTAGACCCAAGAGGGATTGTTGTAATTGAAACAGGGATTGGAGTACAAATTCCCCCAGAGCATATGGGATGGATTGCCCCTAGATCTGGCCTGGCATTGAAGGGAGTTCAACTGTTGGGAGGGGTAATTGATGCCGATTACCAAGGCGAGATCAAAGTCATCCTGATGAATAGTGGGGACCAATTGTTACCGATCCACAAGGGCGATCGGGTGGCCCAACTGATTATTATCCCCGTTAAGTTGTCCATGATTAAGAAGGGGGAGCCTCCTACAGTGTTAACTACCCGTGGGGATGGTGGTTTTGGCTCTTCAGACAGTATGGTACCGGGTGCGAAGTTGTGGGTGAAAAGGCCAAGTGGCCCACCAGTGCCCGCAGATGTCATTGCATCAGGCAAAGACCAAGTAGTTTTAGTAATGGAGCCCGGTAGAAAGATATGGCAATATGTGCCCGAAGACAAATGTTACCTAAGAGAGTGATTTACAACACTGATATCTCTTTTCTGGGTTTGCCTTGTAGATCCTGTGTCTGGCTGGTGTAATTGTGGGACTAAATGGACTCCGTTCGGGAGAGTCAAACGGCATGCTGCTACCAATGAAAAATGTCACATCTGTGCCAACGATCAAGAACAAACTGATATTGATGAGTAATGATGTCCAAAAGCAGCCCTATGCCGATGCCGAAAAGCCAGCCAGACCGAAGACATGGATTCGTGAAATGCGGCAAACACATCAGGCGCAAGTGAAAACAAAGTTGATGCCAGTTATGCGAGAGGCGACTTCAGGACGGCGAAAACATGCTCCGATGATCACCCAAACGGAGAATATGTGGAAATACCTGGCACTACAGGTGCTCAACATATTGCACTTTTGCCTTACTGACGTGCCCAAGGCTGAAGCCTTATTGACTATGTGCTTAGTAGCAGTGCCGACACCAGTTCCGGTTCTAAAGCATATTTTCGGCGTCACGCACAATGATTCTTTGGTTCAAGATTCTGATATCAGGAAATCCTTTTCCATCTATGAGTACTGCAGGTTTTGCCAGGAAACGGATCTCAAATGGAGAAACTTGACACGTATTATAACCTACAATATAACTCAAGGCGATGTGTGTTACCTTATGACATGCAATGCAAAAGAAATTGGCAAATGCCAACAGCTTAATTTAACCAAACAGCAAAATCAAACTGTGTTCGAGAAACGATTGTGTTCACGAATCTCACACACATGTACCAGTGTGAATAACACTATGGGCCTCATTACACGGTAGGCGGTAAGGGTTTACCGGTAAACCCTTACCGCCTTACTACGAGGTCCCTTTGCGGGTTGGTACATTAAGGCCTGCTTTTAGCAGGCGTTAAAAAACGAACCCGCAAAGGGACCGGGGTGCTAATTACGGTACCGCAATTTGCTGTACCGTAATTAGCGCCTTCCTCATTCCCATTATGCCCTATGGGGCAAAAATGGGAATGGGGAAGGGCAAAGGAGGAAGGAGGAATTACCGCCTTCCCAATCTTGGAATAGGGCGGTAATTCCCTTTCCTCCAAGGTGGTACCGGTAAATTACCTGCATGAACCATGGCGCTAATAGCGCCATGGTTTACCGCCTACCATGTAATGAGGCCCTATGTCTTGTAATCATACAGTGATAGCTGCCAGTCATCTGAATCATGTGAAACTTCCAACAGGATGGCTCTTTTCATGTGGCAACATCACATACACTTATATTCCAGCTAACATTTCCGGAGGTCCATGTGCCTTAACTCGATTAGGACTAATCATGTTCCCTTTACACCCAGCGATATCTTGAGGCAAAAGGTCAACTTTTGAGTCTGTGGGTCTATCCCCCGATTGTGATTCACATGTGCATTTGCTATCAGAATCTGAGGTTCTAGCATTAACCCTTTCATTAGCGGGAGTTTGGGGTTTAGCTGCTGGGGGTTACAAATCTTTGATCAAATTAGCATGTTTAGTAGTCAAAGGACTCAATCATACTTCTCAGGCATTAGAAGAGTTACTCCTTGATAGCAAAGTTATTAGAAAAGCAACTTTGCAAAACAGGGCTGCTGTTGATTATCTATTGCTAAAGCATAATTTAGGTTGTAACGCAGTTGAAGGTATGTGTAGTTTCAATCTAAGTGACCATTCACGATCCATTGAAAGTCATATTCGAGGTTTGAGGGATCTCATTTCTCAAGTGTCCCAAGATCATAATTTGAATTGGTGGGATTTGTTATTTTCATGGATTCCTGATATTGGGGGTACACTGCGTTACGCTTTTGCTTGTATTTGCATTATATTAGCTATCATAATAGCTTGTTGTTGTTGTATTCAATGCATTCCCAACTTAGTTTTAATATTTCGTCAGTTTCAGAGACCGGCTCCTCTGCCACTGGGCTATGGAAGATAAATATCCAAGGGTGGAATTGTTATGCTTGAGCTAAAACATTGCGCTGGTGCGCAGTGTATTCTGGGAGCACTGAGAGCCATAATGGATATTTACTTCATGCCACAGTGAAAAGCTGTACTCATTTTGCTGAGAGCTGAATTTACTTTGCTGAAGAAAACATGCTTTCCAAACCTGGTATGCAGTCAAGGACATTCTGCTGGGAAAGCTGGCTTTGTTGTGTCTTGTTATGAGTTATGGGACTGTTTTCCGTGGCGCTTGTTTTTAGAGGAGGGAAGCGCTTTGCTCCTTGAGGTTACTGTCGGTTGACCCAGCTGGCAACCAACGGTTGCCCATCAATGCGCAAGTGCATTCGCCAGAAGGTTTGAGAAATGACCACCCCTTTTTAAGGAGTGCATATATGCGGAACCCCTCAACAATCAGATGGGACAAGTACAAAGACCTCAGTCGGAGGGGGGACGCTTCCGTTTGGCATACCTGTGGGCTGTTGTGCTCTCGGCCTGGCTGTTATCGGGGTCTTCCAGCCGCTTCTGGAGAGATGAGGGATTCAGTTATGCCCACGGTGATGTATTTTCTTTTGAATTCTCTGTCTTTTCTGTGATTTATTTCTGTGTTATCACTTGTTGCTTCCAAGCTTTGAATAAATAGCCGTATAAGTGCTCATTATTTTCTAAGAGTGTGTGTGGTTGTAAGTCATTGCGTCGTCTACCTGCGTTTAAAGTATTGGCTCTGTAATTGCACTGGTGATTAATGACTGTCCGTGCACTCTGGGCGAGCAATACAGCATGTTAAGTCAAAAGAATGTCATTGTGGCTTTCATTTTCACATTCTGAATGGTAAACTTTAAGTCCCAGACAGCAATTTAAGACATGTAATGAAATAAATTGTGTAATAAACAAAGACAGATCTGCAGATTCTTTGACCCAAACCTCCACCTCGTTGTTACTCATGATGTTGAAAACATTTGATTAGTGACTTCAAGTAACATTATTGTTTTTGCATGTCAAGATAGTAGACATCAAGGATATTAACAATTCTTTAAATGGGCGCTTTGTGTTGCTTGCTTTAACTAGAACAGATTTACAACGCAACTGGTGTTTTGTGAGCTCTTTGAGTTGGAAATGTTCCATCATGAATATGAAAGGCTCTGCCACTGGAATGTGTTTGCAGCCTGAGCACGTTAATGACCTGCACAGCCACAGACGCTGTGTGTGTGTGTGTGTGTGTGTGTGTGTGTGTGTGTGTCTGCTCAGCTGTGACTTGGGAAATGGGCAGTACTTGAATGTCCAGCCTTTGTGGATTCTATATTTGGCTTAGGAGAAAGACAAACTGTCAAGGACCTGTTTCTTGAGACTTTGAAGCAAAGGTACGCTCTGTAAACATTAAAAGAACTAGTGGTTTGGCATGCCAATGTTTTATACTGCACTTCCATCTCTGGCCTAACCTGTAAGAATTGCCAGGCCCAGTCCCTAATATTTCAAAATGGTCAGATCCTTAGAGTTATTTATTTTTCAGTGTATGCACTTTAAAAAAGCTGCACTCATGGTTTAATAGGCGTTAACACTGCTTTGTGTATAGTATTAGGGAGCTCTGGCTTATAGCACATCACAATTTGTTTCTTGGCGCACTCATGGCACCACTACGTACAGAAATGGGACGTCTAACTGATCTGTATCGCCCATCAATGCTGTGCATTCTGCCCATTGCACAAGGCGTGTCGCTTCCCTCAATGCTGTGCATTCTGCTCATTGCACCAGGCGTGTCGCTTCCCTCAATGCTGTGCATTCTGCTCATTGCACCAGGTGTGTCGCTTCCATCAATGCTGTGCATTCTGCCCATTGCACCAGGCGTGTCGCTTCCCTCAATGCTGTGCATTCTGCTCATTGTACCAGGCGTGTCGCTTCCCTCAATGCTGTGCATTCTGCTCATTGCACCAGGCCTGTCTCTTCCATCAATGCTATGCATTCTGCTCACTGCACCAGGCCTGTCTCTTCCATCAATGCTGTGCATTCTGCCCATTGCACCAGGCGTGTCGCTTCCCTCAATGCTGTGTATTCTGCTCATTGTACCAGGCGTGTCGCTTCCCTCAATGCTGTGCATTCTGCTCATTGCACCAGGCCTGTCTCTTCCATCAATCCTGTGCATTCTGCCCATTGCACCAGGCATGTCGCTTCCATCAATGCTGTGCATTCTGCTCATTGCGCCGGGAGTGTCGCTTCCATTAATGCTGTGCATTCTGCCCATTGCACCAAGCGTGTCGCTTCCATCAATGCAGTGCATTCTGCCCATTGCACTAGGAGTGTCGCTTCAATCAATGCAGTGCATTCTGCCCATTGCACCAGGCGTGTCGCTTCCCTCAATGCTGTGCAGTCTGCTCATTGCACCAAGCGTGTCGCTTCCCTCAATGCTGTGCATTCTGCTCATTGCACCAGGCCTGTCTCTTCCATCAATGCTGTGCATTCTGCCCATTGCACCAGGCGTGTCGCTTCCATCAATGCTGTACATTCTGCTCATTGCACCGGGAGTGTCGCTTCCATTAATGCTGTGCATTCTGCCCATTGCACCAGGCGTGTCGCTTCCCTCAAAGCTGTGCATTCTGCCCATTGCACCAGGCGTGTCACTTCCCTCAATGCTGTGCATTCTGCCCATTGCACCAGGAGTGTCGCTTCCATCAATGCTGTGCATTCTGCTCATTGCACCAGGCATGTCGCTTCCATCAATGCTGTGCATTCTGCTCATTTCACCAGGCATGTCGCTTCCATCAATGCTGTGCAGTCTGCCCATTGCACCAGGCGTGACGCTTCCCTCAATGCTGTGCATTCTGCCCATTGCACCAGGAGTGTCGCTTCCATCAATGCTGTGCAGTCTGCCCATTGCACCAGGCGTGTCGCTTCCATCAATGCAGTGCATTCTGCTCATTGCACCAGGCCTGTCTCTTCCATCAATGCTGTGCATTCTGCCCATTGCACCAGGCGTGTCTTGCACCAGGAGTGTCGCTTCCATTAATGCTGTGCATTCTGCCCATTGCACCAGGCGTGTTGCTTCCATCAATGCAGTGCATTCTGCCCATTGCACCGGGAGTGTCGCTTCCATTAATGCTGTGAATTCTGCTCATTGCGCCGGGAGTGTCTCTTCCATTAATGCTGTGCATTCTGCTCATTGCACCAGGCGTGTCGCTTCCCTCACTGCTGTGCATTCTGCTCATTGCACCAGGAGTGTCGCTTCCATCAATGCCGTGCATTATGCCCATTGCACCAGGAGTGTCGCTTCCATCAATGCTGTGCATTCTGCTCATTGCACCGGGAGTGTCACTTCCATTAATGCTGTGCATTCTGCTCATTGCACCAGGCATGTCGCTTCCCTCACTGCTGTGCATTCTGCTCATTGCACCAGGAGTGTCGCTTCCATCAATGCAGTGCATTATGCCCATTGCACCAGGAGTGTCGCTTCCATCAATGCTGTGCATTCTGCTCATTGCACCGGGAGTGTCACTTCCATTAATGATGTGCATTCTGCTCATTGCACTAGGAGTGTCGCTTCCATCAATGCAGTGCATTCTGCCCATTGCACCAGGCGTGTCGCTTCCCTCAATGCTGTGCAGTCTGCTCATTGCACCAAGCGTGTCGCTTCCCTCAATGCTGTGCATTCTGCTCATTGCACCAGGCCTGTCTCTTCCATCAATGCTGTGCATTCTGCCCATTGCACCAGGCGTGTCGCTTCCATCAATGCTGTACATTCTGCTCATTGCGCCGGGAGTGTCGCTTCCATTAATGCTGTGCATTCTGCCCATTGCACCAGGCGTGTCGCTTCCCTCAAAGCTGTGCATTCTGCCCATTGCACCAGGCGTGTCACTTCCCTCAATGCTGTGCATTCTGCCCATTGCACCAGGAGTGTCGCTTCCATCAATGCTGTGCATTCTGCTCATTGCACCAGGCATGTCGCTTCCATCAATGCTGTGCATTCTGCTCATTGCACCAGGCATGTCGCTTCCATCAATGCTGTGCAGTCTGCCCATTGCACCAGGCGTGTCGCTTCCCTCAATGCTGTGCATTCTGCCCATTGCACCAGGAGTGTTGCTTCCATCAATGCTGTGCAGTCTGCCCATTGCACCAGGAGTGTCGCTTCCATCAATGCAGTGCATTCTGCTCATTGCACCAGGCCTGTCTCTTCCATCAATGCTGTGCATTCTGCCCATTGCACCAGGCGTGTCTTGCACCAGGAGTGTCGCTTCCATTAATGCTGTGCATTCTGCCCATTGCACCAGGCGTGTTGCTTCCATCAATGCAGTGCATTCTGCGCATTGCACCGGGAGTGTCGCTTCCATTAATGCTGTGCATTCTGCTCATTGCGCCGGGAGTGTCTCTTCCATTAATGCTGTGCATTCTGCTCATTGCACCAGGCGTGTCGCTTCCCTCACTGTTGTGCATTCTGCTCATTGCACCAGGAGTGTCGCTTCCATCAATGCAGTGCATTATGCCCATTGCACCAGGAGTGTCGCTTCCATCAATGCTGTGCATTCTGCTCATTGCACCGGGAGTGTCACTTCCATTAATGCTGTGCATTCTGCTCATTGCACCAGGCGTGTCGCTTCCCTCACTGCTGTGCATTCTGCTCATTGCACCAGGAGTGTTGCTTCCATCAATGCAGTGCATTATGCCCATTGCACCAGGAGTGTCGCTTCCATCAATGCTGTGCATTCTGCTCATTGCACCGGGAGTGTCACTTACATTAATGATGTGCATTCTGCTCATTACACCAGGCATGTCGCTTCCATCAATGCTGTGCATTCTGCTCATTGCACCAGGCATGTCGCTTCCATCAATGCTGTGCAGTCTGCCCATTGCACCAGGCGTGTCGCTTCCCTCAATGCTGTGCATTCTGCCCATTGCACCAGGAGTGTCGCTTCCATCAATGCTGTGCAGTCTGCCCATTGCACCAGGCGTGTCACTTCCATCAATGCAGTGCATTCTGCTCATTGCACCAGGCCTGTCTCTTCCATCAATGCTGTGCATTCTGCCCATTGCACTAGGCGTGTCTTGCACCAGGAGTGTCGCTTCCATTAATGCTGTGCATTCTGCCCATTGCACCAGGCGTGTTGCTTCCATCAATGCAGTGCATTATGCCCATTGCACCAGGAGTGTCGCTTCCATCAATGCTGTGCATTCTGCTCATTGCACCGGGAGTGTCACTTCCATTAATGCTGTGCATTCTGCTCATTGCACCAGGCGTGTCACTTCCCTCACTGCTGTGCATTCTGCTCATTGCACCAGGAGTGTCGCTTCCATCAATGCAGTGCATTATGCCCATTGCACCAGGAGTGTCGCTTCCATCAATGCTGTGCATTCTGCTCATTGCACCGGGAGTGTCACTTCCATTAATGATGTGCATTCTGCTCATTGCACCGGGAGTGTCACTTCCATTAATGCAGTGCATTCTACCCATTGCACCAGGCCTGTCTCTTCCATCAATGCTGTGCATTCTGCTCATTGCACCACGCGTGTCGCTTCCCTCAATGCTGTGCATTCTGCTCATTGCACCGGGAGTGTCGCTTCCATTAATGCTGTGCATTCTGTTCATTGCGCCGGGAGTGTCGCTTCCATTAATGCTGTGCATTCTGCTCATTGCACCAGGCGTGTTGCTTCCCTCAATGCTGTGCATTCTGCTAATTGCACCGGGAGTGTCGCTTCCCTCAATGCTGTGTGTTCTGCCCATTGCACCGGGAGTGTCGCTTCCATTAATGCTGTGCGTTCTGCCCATTGCACCGGGAGTGTCGCTTCCATCAATGCTGTGCATTCTGCTTATTGCACCGGGAGTGTCGCTTCCATCAATGCTGTGCATTCTGCTCATTGCACCGGGAGTGTCGCTTCCATCAATGCTGTGCATTCTGCTCATTGCACCGGGAGTGTCACTTCCAACAATGCTGTGCATTCTGCTCATTGCACCGGGAGTGTCGCTTCCATCAATGCTGTGCATTCTGCTCATTGCACCGGGCGTGTCGCTTCCATCAATGCTGTGCATTCTGCCCATTGCACCGGGCGTGTCGCTTCCATCAATGCTGTGCATTCTGCTCATTGCACCGGGAGTGTCGCTTCCATCAATGCTGTGCATTCTGCTCATTGCACCGGGCGTGTCGCTTCCATCAATGCAGTGCATTCTGCTCATTGCACCGGGCGTGTCGCTTCCCTCAATGCTGTGCATTCTGCCCATTGCACCAGGCGTGTCGCTTCCCTCAATGCTGTGCATTCTGCCCATTGCACCAGGTGTGTCGCTTCCATCAATGCAGTGAATTCTGCCCATTGCACCAGGAGTGTCGCTTCCATCAATGCTGTGCATTCTGCCCATTGCACCGGGCGTGTCGCTTCCATCAATGCTGTGCATTCTTCCCATTGCACCGGGCGTGTCGCTTCCCTCAATGCTGTGCATTCTGCCCATTGCACCAGGCGTGTCGCTTCCCTCAATGCTGTGCATTCTGCCCATTGCACCGGGAGTGTCGCTTCCATCAATGCTGTGCATTCGGCCCATTGCACCAGGCGTGTCGCTTCCATCAATGCAGTGCATTCTGCCCATTGCACCGGGCATGTCGCTTCCCTCAATGCTGTGAATTCTGCCCATTGCACCAGGAGTGTCGCTTCCATCAATGCTGTGCATTCTGTCCATTGCACCGGGCGTGTTGCTTCCCTCAATGCTGTGCATTCTGCTCATTGCACCGGGCGTGTCGCTTCCCTCAATGCTGTGCATTCTGCCCATTGCACCGGGAGTGTCGCTTCCATTAATGCAGTGCATTCTGCTCATTGCACCGGGCGTGTCGCTTCCATCAATGCTGTGCATTCTGCCCATTGCACCGGGCGTGTCGCTTCCATCAATGCTGTGCATTCTGCCCATTGCACCAGGTGTGTCGCTTCCATCAATGCAGTGAATTCTGCCCATTGCACCAGGAGTGTCGCTTCCATCAATGCTGTGCATTCTGCCCATTGCACCGGGCGTGTCGCTTCCATCAATGCTGTGCATTCTGCCCATTGCACCGGGCGTGTCGCTTCCATCAATGCTGTGCATTCTGCCCATTGCACCAGGCGTGTCGCTTCCCTCAATGCTGTGCATTCTGCCCATTGCACCGGGAGTGTCGCTTCCATCAATGCTGTGCATTCGGCCCATTGCACCAGGCGTGTCGCTTCCATCAATGCAGTGCATTCTGCCCATTGCACCGGGCATGTCGCTTCCCTCAATGCTGTGAATTCTGCCCATTGCACCAGGAGTGTCGCTTCCATCAATGCTGTGCATTCTGTCCATTGCACCGGGCGTGTCGCTTCCCTCAATGCTGTGCATTCTGCTCATTGCACCGGGCGTGTCGCTTCCCTCAATGCTGTGCATTCTGCCCATTGCACCGGGAGTGTCGCTTCCATTAATGCAGTGCATTCTGCTCATTGCACCGGGCGTGTCGCTTCCATCAATGCTGTGCATTCTGCCCATTGCACCGGGCGTGTCGCTTCCATCAATGCTGTGCATTCTGCCCATTGCACCAGGTGTGTCGCTTCCATCAATGCAGTGAATTTTGCCCATTGCACCAGGAGTGTCGCTTCCATCAATGCTGTGCATTCTGCCCATTGCACCGGGCGTGTCGCTTCCATCAATGCTGTGCATTCTGCCCATTGCACCGGGCGTGTCGCTTCCATCAATGCTGTGCATTCTGCCCATTGCACCAGGCGTGTCGCTTCCCTCAATGCTGTGCATTCTGCCCATTGCACCGGGAGTGTCGCTTCCATCAATGCTGTGCATTCGGCCCATTGCACCAGGCGTGTCGCTTCCATCAATGCAGTGCATTCTGCCCATTGCACCGGGCATGTCGCTTCCCTCAATGCTGTGAATTCTGCCCATTGCACCAGGAGTGTCGCTTCCATCAATGCTGTGCATTCTGTCCATTGCACCGGGCGTGTCGCTTCCCTCAATGCTGTGCATTCTGCTCATTGTACCAGGCGTGTCGCTTCCCTCAATGCTGTGCATTCTGCTCATTGCACCAGGCCTGTCTCTTCCATCAATGCTATGCATTCTGCTCACTGCACCAGGCCTGTCTCTTCCATCAATGCTGTGCATTCTGCCCATTGCACCGGGCATGTCGCTTCCATCAATGCTGTGCATTCTGCCCATTGCACCGGGCGTGTCGCTTCCATCAATGCTGTGCATTCTGCCCATTGCACCAGGCGTGTCGCTTCCCTCAATGCTGTGCATTCTGCCCATTGCACCGGGAGTGTCGCTTCCATCAATGCTGTGCATTCTGCCCATTGCACCGGGCATGTCGCTTCCCTCAATGCTGTGAATTCTGCCCATTGCACCAGGAGTGTCGCTTCCATCAATGCTGTGCATTCTGTCCATTGCACCGGGCGTGTCGCTTCCCTCAATGCTGTGCATTCTGCTCATTGTACCAGGCGTGTCGCTTCCCTCAATGCTGTGCATTCTGCTCATTGCACCAGGCCTGTCTCTTCCATCAATGCTATGCATTCTGCTCACTGCACCAGGCCTGTCTCTTCCATCAATGCTGTGCATTCTGCCCATTGCACCAGGCCTGTCTCTTCCATCAATGCTGTGCATTCTGCCCATTGCACCAGGCATGTCGCTTCCATCAATGCTGTGCATTCTGCTCATTGCGCCGGGAGTGTCGCTTCCATTAATGCTGTGCATTCTGCCCATTGCACCAAGCGTGTCGCTTCCATCAATGCAGTGCATTCTGCCCATTGCACTAGGAGTGTCGCTTCAATCAATGCAGTGCATTCTGCCCATTGCACCAGGCGTGTCGCTTCCCTCAATGCTGTGCAGTCTGCTCATTGCACCAAGCGTGTCGCTTCCCTCAATGCTGTGCATTCTGCTCATTGCACCAGGCCTGTCTCTTCCATCAATGCTGTGCATTCTGCCCATTGCACCAGGCGTGTCGCTTCCATCAATGCTGTACATTCTGCTCATTGCGCCGGGAGTGTCGCTTCCATTAATGCTGTGCATTCTGCCCATTGCACCAGGCGTGTCGCTTCCCTCAAAGCTGTGCATTCTGCCCATTGCACCAGGCGTGTCACTTCCCTCAATGCTGTGCATTCTGCCCATTGCACCAGGAGTGTCGCTTCCATCAATGCTGTGCATTCTGCTCATTGCACCAGGCATGTCGCTTCCATCAATGCTGGGCATTCTGCTCATTTCACCAGGCATGTCGCTTCCATCAATGCTGTGCAGTCTGCCCATTGCACCAGGCGTGTCGCTTCCCTCAATGCTGTGCATTCTGCCCATTGCACCAGGAGTGTCGCTTCCATCAATGCTGTGCAGTCTGCCCATTGCACCAGGCGTGTCGCTTCCATCAATGCAGTGCATTCTGCTCATTGCACCAGGCCTGTCTCTTCCATCAATGCTGTGCATTCTGCCCATTGCACCAGGCATGTCTTGCACCAGGAGTGTCGCTTCCATTAATGCTGTGCATTCTGCCCATTGCACCAGGCGTGTTGCTTCCATCAATGCAGTGCATTCTGCCCATTGCACCGGGAGTGTCGCTTCCATTAATGCTGTGCATTCTGCTCATTGCGCCGGGAGTGTCTCTTCCATTAATGCTGTGCATTCTGCTCATTGCACCAGGCGTGTCGCTTCCCTCACTGCTGTGCATTCTGCTCATTGCACCAGGAGTGTCGCTTCCATCAATGCAGTGCATTATGCCCATTGCACCAGGAGTGTCGCTTCCATCAATGCTGTGCATTCTGCTCATTGCACCGGGAGTGTCACTTCCATTAATGATGTGCATTCTGCTCATTGCACTAGGAGTGTCGCTTCCATCAATGCAGTGCATTCTGCCCATTGCACCAGGCGTGTCGCTTCCCTCAATGCTGTGCAGTCTGCTCATTGCACCAAGCGTGTCGCTTCCCTCAATGCTGTGCATTCTGCTCATTGCACCAGGCCTGTCTCTTCCATCAATGCTGTGCATTCTGCCCATTGCACCAGGCGTGTCGCTTCCATCAATGCTGTACATTCTGCTCATTGCGCCGGGAGTGTCGCTTCCATTAATGCTGTGCATTCTGCCCATTGCACCAGGCGTGTCGCTTCCCTCAAAGCTGTGCATTCTGCCCATTGCACCAGGCGTGTCACTTCCCTCAATGCTGTGCATTCTGCCCATTGCACCAGGAGTGTCGCTTCCATCAATGCTGTGCATTCTGCTCATTGCACCAGGCATGTCGCTTCCATCAATGCTGTGCATTCTGCTCATTGCACCAGGCATGTCGCTTCCATCAATGCTGTGCAGTCTGCCCATTGCACCAGGCGTGTCGCTTCCCTCAATGCTGTGCATTCTGCCCATTGCACCAGGAGTGTTGCTTCCATCAATGCTGTGCAGTCTGCCCATTGCACCAGGCGTGTCGCTTCCATCAATGCAGTGCATTCTGCTCATTGCACCAGGCCTGTCTCTTCCATCAATGCTGTGCATTCTGCCCATTGCACCAGGCGTGTCTTGCACCAGGAGTGTCGCTTCCATTAATGCTGTGCATTCTGCCCATTGCACCAGGCGTGTTGCTTCCATCAATGCAGTGCATTCTGCCCATTGCACCGGGAGTGTCGCTTCCATTAATGCTGTGCATTCTGCTCATTGCGCCGGGAGTGTCTCTTCCATTAATGCTGTGCATTCTGCTCATTGCACCAGGCGTGTCGCTTCCCTCACTGTTGTGCATTCTGCTCATTGCACCAGGAGTGTCGCTTCCATCAATGCAGTGCATTATGCCCATTGCACCAGGAGTGTCGCTTCCATCAATGCTGTGCATTCTGCTCATTGCACCGGGAGTGTCACTTCCATTAATGCTGTGCATTCTGCTCATTGCACCAGGCGTGTCGCTTCCCTCACTGCTGTGCATTCTGCTCATTGCACCAGGAGTGTTGCTTCCATCAATGCAGTGCATTATGCCCATTGCACCAGGAGTGTCGCTTCCATCAATGCTGTGCATTCTGCTCATTGCACCGGGAGTGTCACTTCCATTAATGATGTGCATTCTGCTCATTGCACCGGGAGTGTCGCTTCCATTAATGCAGTGCATTCTACCCATTGCACCAGGCCTGTCTCTTCCATCATTGCTGTGCATTCTGCTCATTGCACCACGCGTGTCGCTTCCCTCAATGCTGTGCATTCTGCTCATTGCACCGGGAGTGACGCTTCCATTAATGCTGTGCATTCTGCCCATTGCACCAGGCATGTCACTTCCCTCAATGCTGTGCATTCTGCCCATTGCACCAGGAGTGTCGCTTCCATCAATGCTGTGCATTCTGCTCATTGCACCAGGCATGTCGCTTCCATCAATGCTGTGCATTCTGCTCATTGCACCAGGCATGTCGCTTCCATCAATGCTGTGCAGTCTGCCCATTGCACCAGGCGTGTCGCTTCCCTCAATGCTGTGCATTCTGCCCATTGCACCAGGAGTGTCGCTTCCATCAATGCTGTGCAGTCTGCCCATTGCACCAGGCGTGTCGCTTCCATCAATGCAGTGCATTCTGCTCATTGCACCAGGCCTGTCTCTTCCATCAATGCTGTGCATTCTGCCCATTGCACTAGGCGTGTCTTGCACCAGGAGTGTCGCTTCCATTAATGCTGTGCATTCTGCCCATTGCACCAGGCGTGTTGCTTCCATCAATGCAGTGCATTATGCCCATTGCACCAGGAGTGTCGCTTCCATCAATGCTGTGCATTCTGCTCATTGCACCGGGAGTGTCACTTCCATTAATGCTGTGCATTCTGCTCATTGCACCAGGCTTGTCTCTTCCCTCACTGCTGTGCATTCTGCTCATTGCACCAGGAGTGTCGCTTCCATCAATGCAGTGCATTATGCCCATTGCACCAGGAGTGTCGCTTCCATCAATGCTGTGCATTCTGCTCATTGCACCGGGAGTGTCACTTCCATTAATGATGTGCATTCTGCTCATTGCACCGGGAGTGTCACTTCCATTAATGCAGTGCATTCTACCCATTGCACCAGGCCTGTCTCTTCCATCAATGCTGTGCATTCTGCTCATTGCACCACGCGTGTCGCTTCCCTCAATGCTGTGCATTCTGCTCATTGCACCGGGAGTGTCGCTTCCATTAATGCTGTGCATTCTGTTCATTGCGCCGGGAGTGTCGCTTCCATTAATGCTGTGCATTCTGCTCATTGCACCACGCGTGTTGCTTTCCTCAATGCTGTGCATTCTGCTAATTGCACCGGGAGTGTCGCTTCCCTCAATGCTGTGTGTTCTGCCCATTGCACCGGGAGTGTCGCTTCCATTAATGCTGTGCGTTCTGCCCATTGCACCGGGAGTGTCGCTTCCATCAATGCTGTGCATTCTGCTTATTGCACCGGGAGTGTCGCTTCCATCAATGCTGTGCATTCTGCTCATTGCACCGGGAGTGTCACTTCCATCAATGCTGTGCATTCTGCTCATTGCACCGGGAGTGTCGCTTCCAACAATGCTGTACATTCTGCTCATTGCACCGGGAGTGTCGCTTCCATCAATGCTGTGCATTCTGCTCATTGCACCGGGCGTGTCGCTTCCATCAATGCTGTGCATTCTGCTCATTGCTCCGGGCGTGTCGCTTCCATCAATGCTGTGCATTCTGCCCATTGCACCGGGCGTGTCGCTTCCATCAATGCTGTGCATTCTGCTCATTGCACCGGGAGTGTCGCTTCCATCAATGCTGTGCATTCTGCTCATTGCACCGGGCGTGTCGCTTCCATCAATGCAGTGCATTCTGCTCATTGCACCGGGCGTGTCGCTTCCCTCAATGCTGTGCATTCTGCCCATTGCACCAGGCGTGTCGCTTCCCTCAATGCTGTGCATTCTGCCCATTGCACCGGGAGTGTCGCTTCCATCAATGCTGTGCATTCTGCCCATTGCACCAGGTGTGTCGCTTCCATCAATGCAGTGAATTCTGCCCATTGCACCAGGAGTGTCGCTTCCATCAATGCTGTGCATTCTGCCCATTGCACCGGGCGTGTCGCTTCCATCAATGCTGTGCATTCTGCCCATTGCACCGGGCGTGTCGCTTCCATCAATGCTGTGCATTCTGCCCATTGCACCAGGCGTGTCGCTTCCCTCAATGCTGTGCATTCTGCCCATTGCACCGGGAGTGTCGCTTCCATCAATGCTGTGCATTCGGCCCATTGCACCAGGCGTGTCGCTTCCATCAATGCAGTGCATTCTGCCCATTGCACCGGGCATGTCGCTTCCCTCAATGCTGTGAATTCTGCCCATTGCACCAGGAGTGTCGCTTCCATCAATGCTGTGCATTCTGTCCATTGCACCGGGCGTGTCGCTTCCCTCAATGCTGTGCATTCTGCTCATTGCACCGGGCGTGTCGCTTCCCTCAATGCTGTGCATTCTGCCCATTGCACCGGGAGTGTCGCTTCCATTAATGCAGTGCATTCTGCTCATTGCACCGGGCGTGTCGCTTCCATCAATGCTGTGCATTCTGCCCATTGCACCGGGCGTGTCGCTTCCATCAATGCTGTGCATTCTGCCCATTGCACCAGGCGTGTCGCTTCCCTCAATGCTGTGCTTCTGCCCATTGCACCGGCAGTGTCGCTTCCATCAATGCTGTGCATTCTGCCCATTGCACCAGGCGCGTCGCTTCCATCAATGCTGTGCATTCTGCTCATTGCACCAGGCGTGTCGCTTCCATCAATGCTGTGCATTCTGCCCATTGCACCGTGAGTGTCGCTTCCATCAATGCTGTGCATTCTGCCCATTGCACCAGGAGTGTCGCTTCCATCAATGCTGTGCATTCTGCCCATTGCACCAGGAGTGTCGCTTCCATCAATGCTGTGCTTTCTGCCCATTGCACCAGGAGTGTCGCTTCCACTAATGCTGTGCATTCTGCCCATTGCACCAGGCCTGTCTCTTCCATCAGTGCTCCAGCAGTTATACATTTAGTGAAGTCGCTAGTGTGAGTTGTGTATCAATGCTGGCGCATGTGTACTTTTGGAAAACGGCAAAGTATCAGTGCCCTGTACTACAGGCAATGAGGGGGGGGCAGGACACACATAAAAGCACAACCACACTTCTCTTTCATTACTGTATGAGTAGTATGCCGCTATATTGAGAGCGCATGTCAGCGCTATACAAACCATAGCTACAAAGCAACATAGCGTTCAGCGAGATTGACACTGTTCATGTTTTTAGTCTTTCGATCAATGCCAAATCTATCATCTCTGCTCGTCATTGAAAAAGTGGGGCAAACTTCCCCAAAAGTGAAGCACATGTCTTTTCTAGTAACTGTGCCAAAGTTTCAGTGACCTCACTGATGTGAACCTTTGTGGTTCATTTTTGTTGGTCACTTGTACACGCCAGTCCTCCACCAACACACCTTCAAAGAATCCTTGTGTCCTTCTCATCCCGCACTGCCCCACTTGGCACATGCCTAAGATCGACCTGGATAAACCAGGTGTGTGCAGATGAAGCTCAAAAGTGCTAAGCAGTGACTTAAAAAGAACTGTGTTTTCACAACCCCACTGGAATCTAAAATTGCAATTTGCAGTGCAGGAGGGTAGAGCAAACACAGAGGAAAGGGTTCCGTTGGAAACTTATAAGTTGAAGCACACCCTCATCTGAAAGTGTTCTCACAGTCACTGAGGGAACCAGCCTATCCAATATGGAGTCGAGGGTGTTCAGCGTTAGGCAGCAGTGGCTCTTCTCACAGGTCCCTTCGAAGCCCTGGCCAACAGCAATGCCTTTGTGGGGCACTGTCTGACTTACTCTCAGTTTTCTGCAGCTGCCTGAACATTGCCCCTTATGTCATTTCAGAATGTGGCAGGGCCTCCAGCGCTTGGAAGCAGCCAAACGGTAGCAGGCTAGCGCTTTATAAAGCACTAAAACAAACTCTCAACATTCCAGTGTGTTTGCTAATGTTAAGTGTGTGAGCTAATACTGGTGGCAGTGAGCAGAAAAGTAATCACTGAGAAGAGGCGAAGAGAAATGAAAGTGTGACGGCGGGGGGGGCAATTTTACAAAATTGAAAAATAAGTTCATAGGTTCTGTAACATTTTATCAAATGCATTATTACTTTGAGGACAGCAATTATGGTCCAGACCTGTTACAAGTGGGGTCTACATGTGTGTTCAAATGCACTCTTTGAGCTCTGAGGCTGCCAGCCCGAACCATTAAACCTACCATAACAATTGTTTTCCAACTTTAAAGCATTATACTAGCTCCACCCATGTGCTCCTTCCCCATCCATCCCACTACTAGTCCATGCCGGCAGTGGCTGCAGCGGCAAACATGTGACATGGAGCAGCAGCAGTGTGATGGCATGGTGGTGGGCCGATCTAGCACTGAGCTGGGCCGATGGTGCCGCTGGGTCTGACATTAGTGAGCCAAGATTCTTTGGGCACTGGCACTTTTCTCAATACATTAAGCACTGAATGAAAGCACAGAGAAGGGACTGAGATTCAGCCAATGGCCCAATGCAAAGGCTGCCAAAATCTCCCTTCTCCAAGCGAAAAACCAATAGACATTAAATATAGAATTGGGGCGTATATATTGTTTTCCTGGTTTGAAGGTCCTGTGACCTTACACCTCAAGTTTGTGGGGGCATTGCTCTCATTGGGAGATGGTTGTATGTTGGGGCACTAGTGTGGGTCAGTGCTGTGAAGGAGTCTCTGCTGGTGATTGGAGGTAAAGAGGTGTCAGCATACTTTCATTGACTCCAAGCTACTGCACTGCAACAGCCCTTAGGATGTAACAACCCCACCCCACCCCCACCCCACCAGAGGCATTAACCTGTGCAGACGTTAGCATGTGAAGTCTCCAAAACCCTTACCCTTCTTGTGTCAAATCATTGGGCAACCAGTGTGTTAGGCAGAATCATATGCAGTACCCTTTGGGAACACCACACACAATTAAGACTACAAGTGACAGTACAAATTCACCTTTGGTACAAACCTGTACTACACAGTAAAGTGGCAGCGATGTCTGAGCAGCCAGACCTATCTCAAGATTAAAGTGAGCAGCACAAGAAGTTACACAAAGGACAGTAATTACAATTGTTCAAACAAACACTCAAGGTTTCTGAGTAAAAGAATATACATTTATTTACTTCATCAGTTATAAAACAGTTCACTGTGTAAAGCAGCAGAAAATCACAATCTTAATATACTACACAACACCCAATCAATTCTGGACAAGTTAAGCTCAAAATGAAGTGTGAGCAAAATGGCACTCCAGCAATTTAAAAGGGAGAAAAGACAAGGTTATCCAGGATCAACAACACCAACAAGTGATAGGCAGGGAAATCTAGAAAAGGCTACTACAACTAGGATTCAAATCAATAGGCCTGGGCCAATGTTAATGGTTCAGAGTCTTTGCAGAGGATCACATAGATGAAAGTAGTTTGCGGTTAAGTCTTTGCCAAGAGTTCAAAACGAAGTTGGTCGGAGGAAAGGTTATTCAAAGGAGAAGCGAAGGACAAGCCTTCGGAGAGGCTAAAGATTTCAAGCACTTTCACCGCGGTCGGACAGAATGAACAACTGGATTTGCACAGTACCTTAAAAGAAGAATGCTGTAGCTGAGGCAGTTGTTCCTGGCAGTTCCTGCAGGGTCACGGTTTCTGAAGCGACTGTCGTGGTGACAAGAAGGAGGAAGACTTCAGGGTCCTGCACTGCCCAGGGAAGAAGCCAGCAGCAGAGCAAAACGTTGAATAAATGGTGCGCTCCTTAAAACCCAGACTGGTTCTCTTCCCACTGGCTATCCGATCCACTGCAGCGATGCACAGCAGATTCAACCAGGATGAGGACCGCGGTCTGGCGTTTGGCGAGCTGGTTGTTTCTACCAGGCTCAAGGGAAGAAGATTCCTTTCAAATCTCGTCTGTCGTTGGAGTTTCAGGCGATTCGGACCTGCAGCAGGGCTTCACCGGGATTCACAAAGCCTGGCTGTCAATCACACAGCAGGGTGGCTGTCCAGGCAGGACTGCCTCCTAGCAAATCAAACTAGAGTCCCTGTGCAGGGGGCCTCAAACCCCTCCCTCACATCCTGTCCACCCAGACACTCAGGCACCTAAGGAGGGCTTCTGTGCAGAAGCCCACCAAAGGACGGCAAACAAAGGAACCAAACCAGGTTTGGCGCACAGAGTAAAACACGAGAAAGACCTTTACAAAAAGAAATTGTTGGAACCAAATAAAAAAAATAAAAGGGGTCCATCGGGTTAGAGTTTGAGGCGACCACCAAAGCCTCTAACGTTACTGAGGCTATTTTCATAGCCCGCGGTAGAAATACAAATGGTACATTCCACTGCCACCAGCCAAATATTAGAGAAAGGGGAACATAAAAATGTCCAATGAGAATTAGACAAAAAGGGATAACTATTAACCCTTCCAGTACTTTATAGGAAGATAGGTTGTACTGGGTCTGTAAATTTAAAAAGATTAGTAAAGTCAATGGCAACTTTACATGTTCTGGGAAACAGTAGTCAGTCCCAGAAAATGGAGTTTGAAGTGAGAAGTCTGAAAAGACAACCCTGTGTCACTGCACTGAAGGTGCTGTATGACACACAGTAAAAAGATGATGCCTATGGAGTGGGTGAGACTCCATAGTCCATGGGCACAAAAATGTACAACACACAGCAAAACGCATGTAAGAGAGAAAAAAAGACCAGGTGAAAAAATTAAACCCTACAAATCCAGCAAAGCTGCTGAAGGACACAACAGGTAAGGGAAATTAGCCATTCTGGAGAATTCTCCCTAACACTTCCTCCCCCCCCATCCACTCATGGATGAATCTCTTCACTCTAGTCGGTCAAACATCCTAGAGAGACCATCAGCATATTGGTGGTGACATCCTGACCTGTGCTCAATGGTGAAATCAAACCCTTGCAGGCACATTGACCATCCTAGTACTTTTGGGTTTTTCCCTTTCATTTGCATTACCCATCTCAAGGGTTGGTGGTCTGTCTGAATCACAAAAGTAGATCCATACAAGTATGGTCTAAACTTCTTCAGAGACCACACAATAGCAAAGCACTCACGCTCTATGGTTGCCCACCTTGTACCTTGTTTCTGGTTCCTTCAGCTTCCTGCTGATGAAGCAAATGGGGTGCTCCCTACCTTTCTCATCCAGTTGACTAAGGACTGCACCTATACCTGTATTGGAGGCATCTGTCTGCACAATGAAGGGCTGGTGATAATCATATGTTCTTAGGACTGGAGCTTGACAAAGGGCTTTCTTCAGGTTTTCAAAGGCTTGAGTGCACTCCTCATTCCATCTGACCTTCTTAGAGAATTTTGGAGAGGAGACCACATTCAAGGGAGAAGCTATGGTCTCATAGCTCTCAATTAAGTTCCTGTAATAGCCACTGTAATACCCAGTGAGACCTAGGAAGGCTCTCACCTGGGTTTGAGTAGTAGGGGTGGCACAGTTTTGTACAGCTTGTACTTTGCTAGACAATGGCCTTATTTCACCTCCTCCTAACTCATGACCAAGGTAGACCACGTTGCTCTGACCAATTTGACACTTTCTTGCCTTTTGGTCAGATGGGCCTGCTCAAGAGCCTGTAATACATAGTCTATTTGGTCAACATGTTCCTTCCAAGTAGGACTGAACACTGCAATGTCATCCAAGTATGCCATGCAGAGGTCCTCCATTCAGAACTTGATTAACCATCCTTTGGAATGTAGCACGTGCATTCTTTAATCCAAAATGTATAACCTTAAACTAGTAGAGGGCTGCTGGGGTCGAAAATGCAGTTTTCTCCTTGGCATGGTCTGTCAGGGCTATTTGCCAATAGCCTGACGTAAGGTCAAACGTACTGAGGTACTCGGCTGCACCAAGTTTCTCCACCAGCTCATCTATCCTTGGTAAAGGATGGCATCAGTCTTTGTGACTGCATTTAGAGCTCTATAGTCCACTCAGAAACTCAACTCATTGGATCCTGCCTTTGGTACTAGAACAACTGGACTAGACCATGGACTTGTAGATGGCTCTATAACCCCGAGATCAAGCATCTTGTTGACCTCCTGCTTTATGTGGGCCCTTACATGGTCTGACATTCTGTAACCTTTGCTTTTCGCAGGTAAACAGTCACCAGTGAGAAACTCATGCTGGCACCAAGGGGTCAAGCCTGGTGATAGTGAAAACAGGGAAGCAAACTAATTTAACATAAACTTGCACTCCTCCTGTTGTTCTGATGTCAGATTAGAAGAGAGATTAACTCCTTCTATGTTCTCATCTAAAGGCTGGCCTCTGAGTAGGTCAGGTAGAAGTTCATTCTCCTCCTCTTGAGCTGAAGCTAGAAGCAAAGCTCCTAGTTATGGTCTCGAGACATAGGCCTTCAAACAGTTGGTGTGAAAGACTCTGGGAGCCTCCTTAAGTCTGCCTAAATCCACCAGATAGTTCACCTCTCCAGGTTTTCCCACAGCCTTGAAGGGTCGTATCCACTTGTCCTGCAAGGCCCTCTGCCTTGTGGGCACCATAACTAGCACAAGCTGGTCTTGAGCGAACTCAACCATGTTGGCCTTCTGGTCATGCCAATGTTTGACCAGAGCCTGTCCTTCTGAGACCTATCACATAGTCAGTAACTCTGACTGGATTGAGGAAAGGAGAACTCTCCAACCCCTCGTTAATCAGGGTCAAAGGACCTCTGACTGGATGGCCATAAAGAAGTTCAAAGGGTCTATATCCAACTCCCTCCTGAGGGACTTCTCTATAAGTAAAGAGAAGGCATGGCAGTAGAAGGTCCCACTTACTTTTAAGGGGTTATTCTAAAACACCATCATGCTCTTCATAGTGCAATTAAACCTTTCAACCAAACCATTGGTTTGTGGATGGTAGGCTGTAGAGAACTTGTAAGTGACACCACAGTTTTTCCACATGGCTTGCATGTAGTGGGACATACAATTGGATCCCCTGTCGGATATCACTTCCTTAGGAAACCCTACTCTGTTAAAAATACCAAGTAGAGCCTTAGCCACAGCCTGAGCTGTAACAGTTCTCAGAGGTATCGCCTCAGGATATCTAGTAGCATGGTCTACTACAACCACGATAGACCTGTTTCCTGAAGTTGTGCGAGGGTCAAGGGGACCAACAATGTTGATTCCCACCCTCTCAAAAAGAACTCCCACCACTGGGAGAGGCACCAATGGTGCCACATTCTTGGCTCCACTCTTGCCAGAAGTTTGGCAAGCGTGACAGCTCCTACAGAACGTGTCAACTTCTGAACACATCTTAGGCCAGTAGAAGTATAAAGAGAGCCTTTTATTGGTCTTTTTGAAACTCAAGTGACCAGCCAAAGGTATCTCATGGGCCAACTGTAGGAACGGCAGTTGGTTTGCTAGGGGCACTACACATCTTTTGAAGTCCCGTGGGATAGACTCAGTTGGTTCACTGTAGAAGAGGCCATCTTGCCAATTTAACCTGTGCTTCCCAGGCTGTTGCCAATCAAGCTGAGAAGCTGCCTGTAGGTGAAGACCTTCAAGAGTAGGACACTTTTTTTTTAATTAAAATGTTTTGTTTGATTTTACAAACTTTTCATTTAGAATACTCTCTCAGTTTCATTTTTTAAACAATTCATTTGTTTCAGTCCCTTACGACTCTTGTAATCTCAATCCAGAATTTAATCACTGTAATAATAAGCCACTGATCATTTCCCTGTAGAAGATTAAGCCATCTTTCTTCAGTCGTCTTCGCTTTTTTTGAGATTTTAAATAAATCTCTGAATAGTTCTCTTTTTTCTTTCAGCGCAGGACACACCATGATCAGATGGAATAAAGTTTCTGTTGTTTGCACTTCTTTGCAAAATCTACAATCCGGGGAAACAGTATCAGTTTTGTCTATCATTGCTCGATAGTCTCTGGTTGGTAATATGTTCAGCCGAAATCTTAGAAACAAATCACAAATCATTCTGTCCGGAAATTGACTTAGATAGTGAGGTAGTTCATTTAGAGCTCTTACCTCAATATCGCATTTAAGATAACAATTGTAAGTTGTTTGGATCTCTACAGTTTTTATCCAATCGCTGTTTTTTAGTTTTCGTTTCGCCTGCTGAGGTCTCTTTGTCAACATGTCTTCCGCTATTTCTTCAAGTTGCATTTTTCTTTTTATTGTTGTTGTCCATTTCGAAAGAACTGCCGTTTGAAGAGCTTGTTCTTTTCTTTTTAGTATTTCTAATGATGGAATCTTGTCATCCGAAATTATTTTTCTATACAGGTCCATCTGCTTCCATAAAACTATAGATTCGATAGACTGTATTGGTTTGGTACTGGAGTGTATTATAGTTATAGTGTGATATTGAGCTGCTTATTACTAGTGGAAAGTTTTCTAAGTAAATGTGTAAATAAATGAATATTGGTTTACCAAGAAACCTTGAGTAAGTGTTTGTTTGAGCCACTGTGATTGCAAGTCCTATGAGTAACCCCTTGTACTGCTCACATTCCTCTTGAGATAAGCCTGGCTGCTCAGCCCTGCTACCACAAAACTATGTAGTACAGACTTATAGCAAAGGTGAGATTGTGCTTACACCTGTAGTCTTAATTGTGTGTAGTGTTCCCAAAGGGTACTGCATGTAATTCTGCCCAACAAGGTGAAGGAGTGTTCACTTACCTGGATAGAGTCCAAGTAGGGGACTAGAGAACATGCCCCTCCCCATCGAGACACTTACCGGTGCAGGCTGAGCAGTCCCAGGCCAGGCAGATGCCCAGAACATTCAATTTGCAAGAACAGCTGCACAAAAGGTGGGCTGATGGGCTGGTCCTGGATGTGCTGGTCATGGACAGGCTGGTTGTGGATGTGGTTGCTAAGGAGAAACCATGGACAGAGATAAGAACATTGCTTAGGAGACCAAGACATCACTGCGCTTATCCATCTATCAGGAGACGGTAGCTAAGTGTACATATTAAAGGCCTTCAGGTGACAGTACAGTGAGTTCTTTACACGTGGCAGGCCATATGCATGTATTGCTTTTATGTACATATGTGCAGGGCTCTGTATAGCATGAAAGTGCTTGTGGTTAAAAGAAGTGCTGTATAGAAGAGGCCAGAGTTCTAGGGTACAATACTACAGAGACACTTAGAAGAGAATCAAGCGTTCGCAGGGAGGAAGTTATGGAAAGTGGGGATACCATGGGTTCAATGCAGGGGACACATGTTAGGGAGGTGAAGACCGACCTGGTGTTGATTCATTTGGTGGCTCTGATATTATATGATATGGCATTTATAACGCGTCTATACAAAAGTGGTTCAAGGCACGACGAGGCAAGGAAGGGGGACACAGAGGGAAGACAGAGACAGCGATCCTACTAGGTCAGGTGACATTGAGATTGCACAAGTGCAGGGAAGGGAGGAAGGGGAAAAGTGCAGAGGGAAAGGAGAGGAGGCAGTGCAGTACATAGGATAATAGTAAGATAAATAATGACAATAAATAAAAGTGCGGCCAGCTGATGGTGAGTGCAAGGTAAGTGCAGACATCAGGGGTCAAGTGCTGGTGGGGGCTGTAGGGTTACAGAACAGTCCCTGAGTGCGAGCGTTACCAGGAGGGCAGTGCAGGTGTGCAACTGGCAGGGTGGGGAACTGGGCCCGAGATCAGACGGTAGCCAGGTAACCAGTGCAGATTCAAATTCAGCCAGGAGATCAGCAGGGGAGAGGAGGAGAGAAAGCAGAAGCAAAGAGGAAGGTATTGAGGTGCTTCCGGAACCAGAGATGGTTCTCCTCAAGTTTCAGGGAGGCAGGGAGGCTGTTCCAGAGGGAGGCCCCAGCAGAAGCTACCACCAACTTGCTGCTTGGAGAAGCGACTGACCCTGAGGATGTTGGAGGTGGATGAGCGAAGAGTTCAGGAGGGCACATATTCAGTTCGGAAAAACCAGTCACTGAGCGTTGGTGCGTTTTCGGTTGGTAGCCATCATGCATTGTTGGGATATGGTTGTGCATGGGTGCTTTGTGTGTAGTTGTGTTTGGTTTCATGTTAGGTGTTGTGAAGTGTGTGCGTTGTGTGGCACAGTAGATGGTGAGTTATGTTTAGTTTGGAGTTTGTGGGTGACTATACAAAATATTGAGTTTTTAGTACTGTTAGGTGCAATACATGTCCTGTTCCCCAAAGTCCCTCTAAGTGTGGACATTTCCTATCCCCAAAATACAGCCCAGTGCAACACATCTCCCACCCCCAGAATGCATCCAAGTTCAAACACATTTCCTACCCTGAAAATCCATCTAAGTGCAACACATATCCTAACCCTAGAGTTCATAGGCATTCAGGAGGAGCCTATACCAAGGACTGTTGCACGTCCAGGCTGGGAATGGACTCACAAAAGGCCTTACAGAAAGATGGCAGACGCCAAAGATCAGGGCAGGCCCCAAACAACATCAGCAACAACCTCAGCCTTTTAAAACAAGGATTGGTCTGCAGGACATGCCCAGAAGCTCCCATCAGGATTTCAATGTGCTCTTCTTGCTACCCACTTGACCCTCACATTGCCTGTAGAGCATGTGTGCCCCCTGAGCACCGATAAAGTGAAAGCCATGGTGCCTGGGAGGGCGTTGCTCTTTATGCATTACATATTGTTGTGCATTCAAGAGCTCCACATGTTGGGGCTCAGGCTCAATGGGGGCGTAATATTAATGGAAAGCATAAAAGCCTTGCGTACAGCTTTAACGCATAGTTCTGATGCCACTCCCCGTTTTCATTCATTTATATGGCAGAGAGAAGGGGCGGAATGCCACCTCCTTCCTTTCCACCATACACATGCTCCAGCATCTGTGCCGGCATGGATTTTCATGCCGGCTAAAATGCTGAAGATCCTTATGTGTTCCGCATCTGCATGCTTCTGCATGAAGCTGGAGGACCCCAAAAGGATCTTGCATGGCAGGCAACGTTTACAATAACAAATAAATGCCCTCCGACATGCTTGCATGTTGGACCGCAATTATTTTTAATTTCAAACACTGCTTACAATTGACCAAAATCTGGTAGTGGGGACCCGCTTACATTACAGTGTAAACATAACCACTCCCCACTATCAAATTGCGTTTTTGATGACCTTGAGTCCCTTGTGTTCATTTTGCAACAGCAATCAAAAACCTGCAGGTGAAGGGGATGTTTGTTGTCTCAACCATTCTCGTTTCCCTAAGTGCTTTCCATAAGTTTCCTTAAGGCATGACATGTGTTAGAACAATTTCCCTAAGACGTGGACTTGTTTCCCTAGGTTTTCTTAAAGCATGAGCTTTGTTCCCTAATTTCCCCTAAGACATGGCCTTGTTTCCCTAAGTTTTCTTAAGATGTGACCTTTGTTCCTGATGTTTCTAGGACTTGTTCACCTAGGTTCCCCTAAGGCATTGCCTTCCTTCCCTACATTTTTGTAAGGCATTGCCTTCTTTCCCTAAGTTTCCTTAGGGCATGACATTTGTACATGTCCTTCTTCCCCTAAATGTTTAAAATCCATGGCCTTGTTTCCCTAAGATTCCCCAAGACACCTTGGTTCACTAAGTTTTCCTAAGACATTGGGCCTCATTACAAGTTTGGCAGTAGCCTTGCTGGTAAAACTGGCAGGCTGCCGCCAAACTTGCAATTTTTTCTGGCGCCCGCGAATGGGCAATTACCAGGTCATTACGGCCCAGCAGGACCCAGTAATTGTCCATTTGCGGGCAACCGGAATGGAATGCTCCCCATTCCCATTTCTCATTGCCCATTCCCATTCCCATTTGAGCCCTATAGAATGGTGCCGGTGCATCTGACATGCTCTGCTCGCAGGGTTCGGTACAGCCACCAGGTCAGAACTCGTAGTTTGCCAGTCCGGGAACTACGGTACCGGCAAGCTTACTGTAATGACCCCCATGGTCTTATTTTCCTACGTTTCCTTAAAGGATTACCTTTGTTCTCTATGTTTTCTTAAGGTATGATCTTTCTATATAGCCTTATTTCCAAATGTTTCCCTAAGGCATAGCCTTCTTTTCCTAAGTTTCTAAAGGGCATGGCCTTCTTTCCCTAAGTTTCCTTAAGGCATGTTCTTCTTTCCCTATGTTTCCTTAAGGCATGAACTTCTTTCCCTGAGTTTCCCTAAGTCATGGCCTTCTTTCCCAAAGTTTCCTTAAGGTGTGGCCTTCTTTCCCAAAGTTTCTGTCAGGTGCAGTCTTCTTTCCCTACATCTCTTATAGCCATGGCTTTGTTTTCCTAAGTTTCCATAAGGCATGGTCTTATTTCCCTGAGTTTCCTTAAAGCATGACCTGTGTTCCCTATGTTTTCTTAAGTTATGACCTTTGTATATGGACTTATTTCCAAATGTTTCCCTAAGGCATAGCTTTCTTTCCCTAAGTTTGTAAAGGGCATGGCCTTCTTTCCCTAAGTTCCCTTAAGGCATGTTCTTTCCCTATGTTTCCTTAACGTGTGAACTTCCTTCCCTAAGTGTCCCTGAGTCATGGTCTTCTTTCCCTGAGTTTCCTTAAGGTGTGGCCTTCTTTCCCCGTGTTTCTGTCAGGTGCAGTCTTCTTTCCATAAAACTCCTTAGGGCATGGCCTTGTTTCCCTAAGTTTCCTTAAAGCATGGCCTTGTTTCCCTAAGGCATGGCCTTCAATCCCTATGTTTCTTTAAGGCATGATCTTCTTTCTCTAAGTTTCACTATGGAATTGCCTTCTTTCCCTAAGTGTCCTTAAGGCGTGGCCTTCTTTCCCTAGGTTTCCTTAAGGAATGGCCTTGATTTTCTAAGTTTTCCCAAATTATGACCTTTTTTCCTTAAGTTTTCTTAAGGCATGTCCTTCTTTCCCTAAGTTCCATCAGGCACGGTCTTCTTCCCCTAAGTTTGCTTAAGGGATGTCTTTGTTTTCCTACGTTTCCCCAAGGCATGGTCTTCTTTCCCTAGGTTTCCCTAAGGCATGGCCTTCTTTCCCTGAATTTCCTTAAGGCATGGCCTTGATTTCCTAAGTTTCCCTAAGTCATGGCCTTCTTTACCAACATTTCCTTAAGGCATGGCCTTCTTTCCCTAAGTTTCTTTAAGGCATGGCCTTCTTTCCCTAAGTTTCTTAAGGCATGGCCTTCTCTCCCTACCTCTCCATAAGGCATGATCTTCTTTCCCTAATTTTCCCTAAGACATAGCCTTATTTCCCTAAGTTTCCCTAAGGCATGACCTTCTTTTCCTACATTTCCTTAAGGCATGGCCTTCTTTCCCTAAGTTTCTTTAAGGCATGGCCTTCTTTCGCTAAGTTTCCCTAAGTCATGGTCTTCTTTCCCCAAGTTTCTGTCAGGCGCAGTCTTCTTTCCATAAGTCTACTTAGGGCATGGCCTTGTTTCACTAAGTTTCCTTAAGGCATGGTCTTGTTTCCCTAAGGCATGGCCTTCATTCCCTATGTTTCTTTAAGGCATGATCTTCTTTCCCTAAGAGTCCCTAAGGCAGAGCCTTCTTTCCCTAAGTTCCCTTAAGGCATGGCTTTGTTTTACTAAGTTTCCCTAAGGCATGGCCTTCTTTCCCTAAATTCCCTTCAGGCACAGTCTTCTTTCCCTAAGTTTTCTTAAGGCATGTTTTTTTTCTCCCTAGGTTTCCCTAAGGCATGGCCTTCTTTCCCTAAGTTTGCTTAAGGCATGGCTCTGTTTTCCTAAGTTCCCCTAAGGCATGGCCTTCTTTCCCTAAATTCCCTTCAGGCACAGTCTTCTTTCCCTAAGTTTTCTTAAGGCATGGCTTTTTTTTCCTAAGTTTCCCTAAGACATGGCCTTATTTCCCTAGGTTTCCCTAAGGCATGGCCTTCTTTCCCTAAGTTTCTTAAGACATGGGGCCTCATTACGACCCAGGCGGTAAGGGGTTAACGGCGCCATAAAAGGTGTCAGCGCCGTTAAACCCTTACCACCTAATTACGAGGACCCTTTGCGGGTCCTGACCTTAACGGCTGGTTTTACCAGCCGTTAAGGAAGGAACCCGCAAAGGGACTTTCGAGGTAATTACGGTACCGCAATTTGCAGTACCGTAATTACCTCCTTCCCCATTCCCATTGAGCCCTATGGGGGCAAAAATGGGAATGGGGAAGGGCCAATGGTGAATGGGGAATTACTGCCCCGCCAACCTTGGAATGGGGCGGTAATTCCGCCATTCACCATGGCGGAGTTGGTAAAATACTGGTGTCAACCATGGCTCTATTACCGCCAGGGTTGTAATGAGGCCCATGGCCTTGAATTCCTAAGTTTCCCTGCCTCATTACAAGTATTGCCGTAAGGCAACAACGTCGCCAGTATTGCTACCAGCACCGTTACTACCGTACCGCCATACTAGGAGTTCTACTCATGGGTGCCCTTGCAGCCACCAGGTCTGACCTGTTGGCCATACCGGCACCCGCGAGCAGAACATGATGGTAGCACTGGTACCATTATTAACGGTACCAGTGCTACCACCCTCCCCACTCCCAAATGGGAATGGGGATGTACCGGGCCCAGCACCCACAAAAGGGCAATTACTGGGTCCGGCTGGGCCAGTATAGTCCAGTAATTGCCCATTCACGGGTGCCAGACCCGGATGAGAGTTTGGAGGTAGCCTTGCCAGTAAAACAGGCAAGGCTACCTCCAACCTCGTTAATGAGGCCCATTGTATCTTTCCCTAAGTTTCCCTAAGTCATGGCCTTCTTTCCCTCTGTTTCCTTAAGGCATGATCTTCTTTCCCTAAGTTTCACTATGACATTGCCTTCTTTCCATAGGTTTCCTTAAATCATGGCCTTCTTTCCCTAGGGTTCCTTAAGGAATGGCCTTGATTTTCTAACTTTTCCCAAGTCATGGCCTTTTTTCCCTAAGTTTCATTGAGGCATGTCCTTCTTTCCCTAGGTTTCCATCAGGCACAGTCTTCTTTCCCTAAGTTTGCTGAAGGCATGGCTTTGTTTTCCTAAGTTTCCCCAAGACATGGTCTTCTTTCTCTGAGTTTCCCTAAGGCATGACCTTCCTTCCCTGAATTTCCTTAAGGCATGGCCTTGATTTCCTAAGTTTCCTTAAGGCATGGCCTTCTTTTCCTACCTCTCCATAAGGCATGATCTTCTTTCCCAAAGTTTCCCCAAGGCATGGCCTTCTTTCCCTAAATTTGCTTAAGGCGTGGCCTTTCCCTAAGCTCCCCTAGGCATGTGCTCTTGCCTCTTGCCCTGTCTGTCAGCCGCTGGTACGAGGCTACCATAAGCATGTCTTGCTTCCATGCATTCACCAGCAGGACCGAAGCAGATTTTTTAAGACTCAAAATCATCTGATTTGCCACCATCAGCTCCACTTTTCATCCTCCCTGGCGATGTTCGGCTCCTGTGACATATCCTGCAAGCCACATAGTCTCGCGTTCATCTGTGTTTTCCTACTTAGGGTTCCCTATATCACCTCCCATACACTCTGCCAGTGTCCCCTAGATCATCTGTGTCTCTGTCACACCTCCAGCCCGTACCATCCTGCGTGAGTTGTATCGTGTCTTCTGGGAACTGCCCATTGCTGCTGTCCTTTGTGTATATCTGATCTGTTACCTCCGCGTATAACTTGCCTACTAGACCCCCATCCCAGCTCCATCTTTCTAGCAAGTTCCTGATTGGTGAGCTACACGTCTCGCCTTGGTGCTCCCTGGTGATCCCCTGCACGCAGTGTGACAACCGCAGGATATCTCCACTCCTCGCCCTTCCTCCAGTCCCTGCAGGCGTGTAAGGCAACACCATCCCTTCTGTGAGATATCCTTCACTTGCCTGATCCCTGCCTCCACCCACCTCTTCCAACCAATCTGCCATATTGGAGCCTCCAAATGCCAGTCGCTGAGAATGGGGTTCACCTTGCCTCTCCCCTCCGATCCATAAAGGAACCGCGGGCTCTCGTTTTGCAATATCTTTTGCTCCCACACTACCCATGCCGGCCTGTACCCTCATCCCAGAAGCATTCTGCTACTTGGGACAGTTGCTGAGCCACACAATCCATTTCCATTTGAGTTAGTCTTACTTCCCCGGCCCTCGACAGCGTGGATAGTTCCTCCGCTTCCAACCGTGGTCTGCGGCACCCCTGCAGTGTTTTCTTCATCAGCACCGCCGGTACTCTCTGGGGCCACATGCCGAAGATATAGTTCAGTCATGCAGCCATGACCATTTTAACCATTTAAATCCGCCCTCAGATGGACATGTTGAAAAATGCCCATCGCTCAAACGCCCCTGTGCTTTCCCCTGCGCTGGCTCCATGTTATCTCTGGCCATAGTTGTCAAGCCTCTATTGAGCTATGTTCCCAAATACTTGAGTCGCTCCCTCACCCACCGCTATTGTGTCCCCTGGACACCCTTTTTACAGGTCCTATTATTCAGGGGCATGGCTTTGCACTTCTCCCAGTTGACTTTGTGCTCCGAGAAAGAGGAGAAGACCCCAATCGTCTTCATCAGCTCCTTCACTGAGGGTTCCGGGTCAGCCAGAGTTAACCTGATATCATCCACGTACAGAAGTGCTTTCTGTACCCCAACCGGCATGTCAATACCCTTAATGCCCAGATGGAGCCTTATAGCCTTGGATAGCGGCTCCAGCACCAGTATGAACAATAGTGGGGAAAGCGGGCACCCCTGCCTCATCCCCCTGCCACTATCAAAGGGTTCTGACTCCGAACCATTCCCCCGAACCCTCAACCTCGGTTTATTATATAGTACTCCGGCCATTGTGACAAATCCATCTGCCACCCCATATCAAGCCAGCATCCTGAACAGGTACTCCCACTCCACCCGGTCGAATGCTTTCTCAGCGTCTAGTGAGAGTGCTATTATGGGTTCCGCCCCCGCCTCTCTTGCCACAATGAATGCAATAGAATCCTCATATTATCTCTCGCTGATCTGCCTGGTGCAACACTGACTTGCGCTTGATGGATCAGTTTCGGGGTGACTTTCTTCAGCCGTATTGCCAATACTTTTGCAAAGATTTTGATATCTGCGTTGATCAGTGAGATCGGTCAATAGTTACTGCAGAACAAGGGGTCTCTGCCTGGTTTCGGGATCACAGTTATGAGTGCTTCATTGAATTCCACCCTAAGATCACCCCATTATACCGCTTCATTAAACACCTGTGCCAACCTCTCTGTGAGGCGCACCCCCCTACCTCCCGATTTATAAAACTTCACTGTTAGACCATCTTCTCCTGGTGATCTCCCGCTGTTCATACTCCTGACACTCTCCCTCACCACTTCTGCTCTAAGGCACACCAGCATCCACTGGTCCTCCTGCTCTAAGTGTGGAATCGGTAACTAGGCTATGAACTGCTGTTCTGCTACCATATCTGCAGCAGGCTCTGCTGTATACAGAGCTCCATAGAAAGCCAGGAACTCCTGCAAGATATCCTTAGTCTGCGTCACTTGCTTCTTGGTGCCCTTATATTGGATCATTGTGATCCCTCCCTGCTCCTCCTCTTCTTAAACTGGGCTGCCAACAGCCACCCTTTTTTTCCTTCTGCTCATAGTGAGAGCCCTGCAGCCAGAAGAGGGTGTACTCTGCCTTCTGTGTGAAGAAGCTGTTCACTGAACACTTTGCTCTCCGCAGCTTCAGTAATATCTCTGCGTCAGATCCCTTACCTCCTTTTCTAAAGTCTCAAGGTTCTCCCTATCCGCCCTTTTCTTCCTTGCACCTTTCTGCATCAGTATCGCCCGGAAGTGTGCCTTCCCCACCACCCACAAAGTACCCGCCAGTCCCACCGCACCCTCATTGAGTCTAACTAAATCCTCTGTCATCTCCCCTACCTCCCTCTCTTCACTCGGGCTCTTCAACAGGCTGACATTCCATTTCCATCTTTTAGAGCATTGATGTTTAGGTGCAGTCTCCAGGACTAACATGACCGGGTCATGGTCCGAAATCCCTCCTGGCATTATCTCACATTTCAAGAGCTGAGATACTGCCCTCTTGGATACCACAAAACGTCTATCTTGATTGAATGCCATGGGTACACAATGTAAACGTGTATGCTCTCGCTGTCGGGTTAATCAGCCCCCAACCTTCTACCAACCTGTTATCTGCCATTATCTGTTGTAGGATTTCTCTTTCCCTCTTCAGCCCATCCACGTGCTTATCCGACTTATCTAGAAAGGGGTCTAGGTCGAGATTCCAATCTCCCCCAAGTATTATTTTGCTACTGGGCATCTCACTCAGCGTCCTATTGAGATATAATAGAAAGTCTTGCTTATCCACATTAGGTGCGTATGGAGAACCCAACACCAGTGTACCATCGCCAACATGATCGCTCCTTCTCCTCTCCTACCTCCCTCTCCACCTCTGGTGTCCCTCACGGTTCTATCCTCTTCCCTTGGCTTTTCACCATCTACCTTGCTCAGCTGGCACTCATCTCCCCCTTCTCCCGCAACTTCGAGTGTTATGCAGATGGCACTCAATTCTTTTTCAAACTTCTTGCTAACCCTTCTTGTATCTTCCACCATCCCTGACTGCCTATCTGCCATCCAGTCCTAGTGTACTTCTAACGATATATGCCTCAATGTCAGCAAAACCGAGATCCTTCCCATTGCGAACCCTGCTCCCTCCTTCTTCCCATCTCTCTGGCCTTCCTCCATGGGCTCTCCTACTGCTCCTTCTTCTGAAGCCAGAAACCTTGGAGCCATCCATCTCCGACGCTTCCCTCTCCTTCATCCCTCACTCAGGACATTGCCAAGAAGTCCCACTTTCAGCTCTTACTTCTCAAAGGAATTCTCCCTTTTCTCACTTTACGCCAGAGGCTCAATGTGACCCCTGCCCTGGTTCTCTCTAGGCTTGACTATTGCAATAGCCTTCTCCTGAATCTTCCTTCTTCCACTCTGCGACCCCTCCAGCTAATCCAGAATAGTGCAGCAAGACTTATCCTTGGCCTTAAGCCCAGAGACAGCATCTCTCCTGCCCTAAAAACTCTTCACTGGCTCCAGGTTGCTGCACGGATTAAATTCAAATCCCTCTGCATAATCCATAAGGCTGTCTGGAGCCGGGGACCACACTATCTGCAATTCCCGCTAACTAAATACTATCCCTCTAGACCTCTACGTTCCTCTGGCAGCAACTCTGTGTGTAAAGCGTTTCTCTAAACAGAGGGCCGGAGTCCGATTGCTTTCCTCAGCTGGCCCCCTCCTATGCAACAGCTACCTCTATGTCTTGAGCAAGACTTTCTTAAATTCTGGAAGCTCCTCAAGACTTTCCTCGTTACTTCTTCCTTCCCTCCTTCTCTCCTCTGCTAATCACACAGTTGCCATGATTGGTGTATGGGGCCTGTATGCATCTTCTGGGCCCTTGACGTCCCTCATCTAATTCACTCTATCTTCTGTCTGCCATCAGCACTTACCATACCTTGCACTTCATCTGTGATTCACCCTCGAGCACGGACACTGCAGCACTTACCCGCACTGACCTCTTCCTTGCTGCACTTGCACTTTCTGAATTCTCACAGGCATAGTAGCTTCGTCTGTTTTTTCCCCTCACAGTATGTATTTTTCGTGTATCGTATCAAGTTTCTTTCCCATGTTCCCATGTTGTTGCACTTTGAAACAGTATTTACGTCCTGTATAAGCACCTAACAAGCAAACATTAAATAAATAAATGAATAAGCTCGGTTCATTTCAGGGTTGCTAACTTTCTAGGCAGGTACACTTGAGCTAAAATCAGTGTCTGTGAAGTGAAAGATAAGTCTAACTCTTATTAACAAGTTAGTAGGAGTTAGAACTTTCTAGGGAGTAAAGAAGATTCTTGCTGAGGTTGTATAAGAGACGTTGGTTTCATTTGTAAAACATTCTTCTTGACGGATAACCACTAGGATATTGGTGCTGGCATGCTATGCTATTATGCGAATCTTGTTAAATACTGAATATCCTATAAAAAATGTATTGTAAACTGCTGAACACTGTTAGGCAGAAACCTGTGCAGTTCCCTTGGGGAACACTGCAAAAGATTTAAGACTACAGGTATAGCAGTAAACCCACTTGGTAGCAGTCTGTACCACCCAGATTTACCTGGTAGCTGTGGCTGAGCAGTCAGACTTCCCTCAAGAAGAGTTAGGCAGTATGCAAAGTATACACAATATGTACTCAGACACCATAGCACAAGCAAACACGGACCAGAGCTTGGTTTCAAAAGTATATAGTTATTTATTTTCAAGAACACATAAGTTGAAAACACTCTAGCAAAATATAGTAAAAAAACACTTCAAACACAGTTATAATGAAAGCAGTTCCGACCCTTACTCCTATCTAGACAACTCTAAGTTAACACCACATAATTCAAACAGAGGTGAGCGATTAACGTTAGATGACACTCTAGTAGGTAAAAAGAAGGGAGAAGGAGCAGAATTAGGATAAACACACCACTCTAAGGTTAAGAACACTTTTTGTAAGCTCAAAGAAGCACAAAGTCACAGGTGAGCAAAAGTCACTAAGCAGGGCCCACTCTTAGAGCAGACAGAGCGAAAACGTGCCCAAGATCACACAGTTGGTAGGGATTCAGAGTCTTGCAAGAGAGTTCGGAAAAGAGTTAGGGAGGCTTAGAAAGTTTAGCCAAAGTGTCCCAGGCAATCCCAGGATCGAAAGCCGGGGGCTAAAACTACCCCGTACAGTCGGTGGCAAGGGAAGCCAGGCGGAACACGGTACCTTAACGGAAAGGATCCTCCAGCGGGGGCAGTGGTTCCAGGCAGTGGCAGCAAGGCTCGACGTCGGTCAGGGGAGAAGAAGATCTCGCTGAAGAGCAGAAGAAGAAGGTCGTTGCACTGCCCGGGAAGAAACCAGCCGCGGAGTCCTCCGGTTAAAGGGTTGTACCGACTTTCGCGGTTGGGGTAAAAGTGGTGGGTATTCCGGTTGCCGGGGTGCTTGGCACTGGCAAGGCGGCCACGAGATACCTCGAAGAGCGGAAAGAAGGTGAAAACTGGTTGTCCCCACCAGTCAAGGGAAGGAGCCACTCCGTTAAGAGTTCTCCTCGGTCGTCGGGAAAAGTGGTGAGATGGTTCAGCAGGGCTCCACCGGCGGTGTCGTCGTAGCAGATCAGCTCAGCTCGTCCCTCGTCGGATTCTTAGGTCCTGTGGCGACTTCTGAAGTTCCAGTCCCCAAAGCCCTGCTTTTATGCAGCAAACCCCCATTCACCCAGCCTAGCTGTCACTCAAACATGCTAAGTGGTGAGCCGGCCGGCTCACCACTTGGGCCAATCAGGACGGAGTGCGACTTGAGTTACCTAGGTAACCCAGTCCAGGGTGCCTAAATCCCCCCCCACCCCTCCTAAGTACCCCAGACAGAGTGGCACCACTTGGGAGGGCTTCTGTGGAGAAGCCCGCCAAAAGTGGGACAAAGGGCTCCACTTTGGGTCAGAGTTACAGAGGCGAATGCCAACGCCATTTTAGCATCAAGTTTTGGCAAAAAATCCCAACCGGAGTTATAATAATAAATATATAAACCGGCGGTATGTTTAAGGCTACCGTAAATAAATAATTAAATGTGTTAGCCTAAAACAATGGGAAATCCCATAGGAAAATATTCGCGGTCGAATATAAAACGTAGTTTCCACTGCCACCAGCCAAAACTCGATCAGGGGGGACGGAGACGTGCCCCCTCGACTAACAGACCCTGGGGCAATCGAATTGCCCCAGCCAGTACGTCCACAATATGATGGTTTGTACTGGTTCTGTTCAGGATTCAAGACTAGCAAAGTCTTTGGTGACTTTACATGCCCTGGGAGACAGTAGTCAGTCCCAGGGTATGGAGTCTATGTTGGGGAGTCCCTAGGACACCCCTGGGTCACGGCACAGAGGGTGCTGTGTAACCCACATCACAAAAATACATGAGGCCCTATGGAGTAAAAGACCCCATAGCCCATTCAACACAAGGTTTAACCAAGAAAACACACTTCATCATGCCCAAGAGTGAGGGTAAAAGAGTCTCACTCTTGGCAGGAGAAAAAAATAAACCCCAGAAATCCAGCAAAGCTGCTGGGGGACTCACTAGGTAGGGAAATTCAGCCTAAACAGAGAATTCTCCCTAACACTCGCCCCCCCCCAGACTAAGGGACAGGAGGATTTAATCCACTCCTGGATGAACCTCATACCTCTAGTCGATGATATACATCCTAGAGAGTCCATCAGCATTTTGATGGTGACACCCTGACCTGTGCTCAATGGTGAAATCAAACCCTTGCAGGCAGATTGACCATCTCAATAGTTTTGGATTTTCCCCTTTCATTTGCATTAACCATCTCAAGGGTTGGTGGTCAGTCTGAATAACAAAAGTAGAACCATACAAGTATGGCCTAAACTTCTTCAGTGCCCACACAATAGCAAAGCATTCTCTTTCGATAGTTGCCCACCTTGTCTCAGGATCCTTCAGTTTCCTACTGATGAAGCAAATGGGGTGCTCCCTACCCTTCTCATCCAGTTGGCTTAGAACTGCACCTATACCTACATTGGAAGCATCAGTTTGTACAATGAAAGTTTGGTGGTAGTCAGGAGCTCTTAACACTGGAGCTTGGCAAAGAGCTCTCTTCAGTTTTTCAAAGGCCTGATTGCACTCCTCATTCCATTTTACCTTTTTAGGGAATTTGGGAGAGGAGATTACATTCAGTGGAGAAGCTATGGTCCCATAGTTCTCAATGAAATTCCTGTAATACCCAGTGAGGCCTAGGAAAGCTCTCACTTGGGTTTGAGTAGTTGGTGTTGTCCAATTTTGCACAGCTTCAATCTTGCTGAGCAAAGGCCTTATTTCTCCACCTCCTACCTCATGTCCAAGGTAGACCACCTTACTTTGACCGATCTGGCACTTACTGGCTTTGACTGTCAAATGGGCCTGTTCAAGGGCCTGCAACACATGTCCTAGGTGGTTCACATGCTCCTCCCAGGAGTGGCTGAAGACTGCAATGTCATCCAAGTATGCCATGCAGAAGTCTTCCATCCCAGCTAGAACTTGGTTCACCATCCTTTGGAATGTGGCAGGTGCATTTTTTAGTCCAAAAGGCATGACCTTAAACTGGTACAAGCCAACTGGGGTTGAAAATGCAGTTTTCTCCTTGGCATGGTCTGTCAGGGCTATTTGCCAATAGCCTGACGTCAGGTCAAATGTGCTGAGGTACTTGGCTGCACCAAGTTTATCCACCAACTCATCTGTCCTGGGCAAAGGGTGGGCATCAGTCTTGGTGACTGCATTTAGAGCTCTATAGTCCACACAGAATCTCAAGTCTTTGGATCCTGCCTTTGGTACTAACACAACTGGGCTAGACCATGGACTAGTAGAGGGCTCTATTACCCCGAGATCAAGCATCTTCTTGACCTCTCCTTTGATGTGGGTTCTGATATGTTCTGACATTCGGTATCCTCTGCTTTTGACTGGCAGACAGTCACCAGTGAGTATCTCATGCTGGCCCCAAGGGGTCAAGCCTGGTGACAGTGAGAACAGGGAGGCAAACTGATTTAACATAGATTTGCACTCCTCTTGTTGCTCAGGTGTCAGGTCTGAAGAGAGATTGACTCCTTCAACTTTTTCATCTAAAGGCACACCTCTGAGGAGATCAGGGAGAGATTCACTCTCTTCTTCCTCTGCAGCTGAAGCTAGAAGCAAGGCTCCTACATCAGGTCTGGAGATGTATGCTTTTAGTCGGTTGGTGTGGAAGACTCTAGGAGCTTCCCTGGGTCTGCCCAGATCCACCAGATAGTTGACCTCTCCAAGTTTTCCCACAATCTTGAAGGGTCCCATCCATTTGTCTTGCAAGGCCCTCTGCCTTGTTGGGAGCATAACTAGAACTAGCTGGTCTTGAGTAAACTCAACCATGTTAGCCTTCTGGTCGTGCCAATGTTTGACCAGAGCTTGACCAGCTTTCAAGTTGTCACTTGCTTCTGCCATCATGTGTGACATTCTCCTCCGGAGACCTATCACATAGTCAGTCGCTCTGACTGGCTTGAGGGGAGGAGCACCTTCCAATCCCTCCTTAATCAGGGCCAATGGACCTCTGACTGGATGGCCATAGAGAAGCTCAAAGGGAGAATAACCTACTCCCTCCTGAGGGACTTCTCTATAAGCAAAGAGAAGGCATGGCAGTAGAAGGTCCCACTTTTTCTTAAGGGGTTCTTCTAAAGCACCTATCATGCTCTTCATGGTTCTGTTAAACCTTTCAACCAACCCGTTTGTCTGAGGGTGGTATGCGGTTGAGAACTTGTAGGTAACTCCACAGGTTTTCCACATGGCTTTCATGTAGTGGGACATAAAGTTTGACCCCCTGTCAGAGATTACCTCCTTAGGAAACCCAACCCTGGTAAAAATACCAAGGAGGGCCTTAGCCACAGCCGGAGCTGTAACAGTCCTCATAGGAATTGCCTCAGGGTACCTAGTAGCATGGTCTACTACAACAAGGATACACCTGTTGCCTGAGGAGGTTGGGGGATCAAGGGGACCAACAATGTCAATCCCTACCCTCTCAAATGGGACTCCCACAACTGGGAGGGGCACTAAAGGTGCCACATTCTTGGAACCACCCTTACCAGAAGTCTGGCAGGTGTGGCAGCTCTTACAATATCTATCTACTTCAGCCCCCATCTTTGGCCAATAAAAGTAGAGAGAGAGCCTTTCCTTGGTCTTCTTGAAACTCAAGTGACCAGCCAAAGGTATCTCATGGGCTAGTTGTAAGAACTGTTGTCTGTTCTCTTGTGGGACTACAAGGTGTTTGTAGTCTCCAGGTTCAGATTCAGTCGGTTCACTGTAGAAGAGGCCATCTTCCCAGTGTAACCTATACTTCCCAGGCTCTTGCCCATCAGCCTGAGAAGCTGCCTGGTGGCGGAGACCTTCCAGAGTTGGACATTCTCTTTGCCCCTTACGAAAAGCTGCCCTGCTAGGTCCACCTTCTGCCAGTAAAGACTGCAGCTCAGGATGGTCCTCAGGGTCCAAATCTCCAATAAGGTTGGGGCCTCCTTCTAGCTCTTCCTCAGAGTCTAGCTCAACCACACAGGGTTGTACCTCCCTCTCAGCCTCAGCTGGAGGTGGAGTTACAGGTGTAACTTTGGACAACCTAGGGGAAGTCCTTGTTGGAAGCACTGGAGTGCTTGCTGCTGGCTTTTTCCTAGGAGTCTTGGGTTGCCCCTTTGCTCCTGATCTGGTAGTTACTGCAGTAAGTTGCTCCAGTGGGAGAGGAGTGATTTCTGTCATCATCTCCTGAGATAACCCTCGCAGGGTTTTCTCTCTTGCAGGTTTTGTGAGCTCCTGTAACCTTTTGCTAGGTGGTCTGGGGGTATGTGACACAACTCCAAGAGCTTTTAGGTCATTACCCAACAGAACCCTACCTGGCACTTCACATTGTACACTGACAGGTATTTTTACAGCCATATCATTACATTGGATGAGAACTGGTAACTGGGGACACATCTGCACAGGCCCACCAGCTAACTTGGTGAGGCATTTGGGTGCATTAGCAACATCCTCTGCCTTGAAAAATGATTCATCCACCACAGTTATGCTGGCTCCAGTGTCCCTAATGGCAGGAGTCTCCTGACCATTCACCTGGACACTGTCCTTATAATACTCTTTAGTATTATCGGGGATAGAGTTATAGACATCTAAATTCTGTTGTTCCCACAACCCCAGAGAGACTAAAGAAACACTAGCTGAGACTCCAGTGGGTTCATCAGCTAGTAGTAGAAAGTTTCCACTTGCCATATGTACTTCCTCTTCTGGAGCGAAGGCTAAGGAGGCAAGCTGGACCCCTGAAGGTTTACCCTTACATCTGGGATCTCCTTTCACATGGTCAGTAGCCTTACAAACAAAGCATGAGCCAAAGGCTCACTGGAATGGAGGCTTGTTCTGACCTCCTTCTGGTCTGGGACCAGAAGGTACACTAGCCTGATTTGGTTTCCCTTGTGGCTTACCCTTATAGTTTTGTTTGGGGCCCTCTTTGGAATTTGTAGTATTAGAATTCTCTTTGGAGTCCTTTTTAGGCTGTTTCTCCCCATCCTTCTTCTGAGTTACCCCAGAATCCTTGTGAGTGGCCCTGTTGGCAACCCACAAGTCAGCAGCCTTAGCTAGCTTCCGGGAATCTAATTCCCTGGAATCAGCCAAGTGTTGTCTGAGCTCAGGAGAGCAGGCATCATAAATAGTCTCCAACATAAACAAATTCTTCATACCTTCATAGGTGTTCACCTTGTAACCCTTAATCCATCCCTCTAAGTTTTTCAACCCTTCACTCACCCAGGTAGCCCAAGGGGTACCATCATGCTTTTTGAGGCTCCTAAACCTCTTAAGATACTGGGAAGGGGTCTTCCCAAATCTAGCTATCAAGGCTAGTTTCACACATTCATAATCCTTCCTATCCTCCTCCCCCATCTCCATTACCACATCAGTTGCAACAGGGGGAAGCCTAGAGAACAACCAGGTGAGTAAGTCATTTCCTGTGATGTTCTGGAGCCCATGATTATATTCAAACAGAGACAACCAATCCAACACATCCAACTTAGGCTCATACATACCAACCAATTCTTTAGGCATCCGGGGTCTTTTAGGACTGGAACTTCTAGAGGAGCCAGAGAGAGAAGCATTCTCAACAGATAATTTCTTCATTTCTAAGTCATACTTGAGCTCCATTTCCCTTAGCCTTAGTTCTTTGTCAGTTTGAGCATTAAGTTTCTTATACTCCAATTCTAGTTTCATTTTCTCCAGTTCAAAGTACTGAGGACTAAATGGGGGACCTGGTAAAGGTCCAGTAGGTACAGCAGGTAGAGCAGGCAGAGGCCTAGGGGGGACAGTCACAACAGCCTCACCCTCCTCTTCTGACTCTTCCTCAGAATCATCAACATTTTGCTCCATGTTAATTTCAATACTGTCATCTACAGTTACTGGAGTGGTAGGTTCCTCTGAACCATCACCCAGACTTTGGTTAGCTAACAATCTTTCAATCAGCTCCATTTTCTTGCCCTTAGTCAGGAGATCCTTATGTTTACAGAGCACTCTTAAACAATCAGCAGTTTTGGCTGCAAGGGACTCTTGACTATAGCTTTCTATAACTGACATGTTAGAGGATCACTTTTACAGTGCTAAGCTTTGTGGTTAGTTGCACTAAGGTATCTAAAGCACAATAAAATGTATACTCAATACAAATCCCACCGCTGTACACCAGTGTTAGGCAGAAACCTGTGCAGTTCCCTTGGGGAACACTGCAAAAGATTTAAGACTACAGGTATAGCAGTAAACCCACTTGGTAGCAGTCTGCACCACCCAGATTTACCTGGTAGCTGTGGCTGAGCAGTCAGACTTCCCTCAAGAAGAGTTAGGCAGTATGCAAAGTATACACAATATGTACTCAGACACCATAGCACAAGCAAACACGGACCAGAGCTTGGTTTCAAAAGTATATAGTTATTTATTTTCAAGAACACATAAGTTGAAAACACTCTAGCAAAATATAGTAAAACACTCTAAACACAGTTATATGGGAAGCAGTCTCAATCCTTATTCCTATCTAGACAACTCTAAGTTAACACCACATAATTCAAACAGAGGTGAGCGATTAACGTTAGATGACACTCTAGTAGGTAAAAAGAAGGGAGAAGGAGCAGAATTAGGATAAACACACCACTCTAAGGTTAAGAACACTTTTTGTAAGCTCAAAGAAGCACAAAGTCACAGGTGAGCAAAAGTCACTAAGCAGGGCCCACTCTTAGAGCAGACAGAGCGAAAACGTGCCCAAGATCACACAGTTGGTAGGGATTCAGAGTCTTGCAAGAGAGTTCGGAAAAGAGTTAGGGAGGCTTAGAAAGTTTAGCCAAAGTGTCCCAGGCAATCCCAGGATCGAAAGCCGGGGGCTAAAACTACCCCGTACAGTCGGTGGCAAGGGAAGCCAGGCGGAACACGGTACCTTAACGGAAAGGATCCTCCAGCGGGGGCAGTGGTTCCAGGCAGTGGCAGCAAGGCTCGACGTCGGTCAGGGGAGAAGAAGATCTCGCTGAAGAGCAGAAGAAGAAGGTCGTTGCACTGCCCGGGAAGAAACCAGCCGCGGAGTCCTCCGGTTAAAGGGTTGTACCGACTTTCGCGGTTGGGGTAAAAGTGGTGGGTATTCCGGTTGCCGGGGTGCTTGGCACTGGCAAGGCGGCCACGAGATACCTCGAAGAGCGGAAAGAAGGTGAAAACTGGTTGTCCCCACCAGTCAAGGGAAGGAGCCACTCCGTTAAGAGTTCTCCTCGGTCGTCGGGAAAAGTGGTGAGATGGTTCAGCAGGGCTCCACCGGCGGTGTCATCGTAGCAGATCAGCTCAGCTCGTCCCTCGTCGGATTCTTAGGTCCTGTGGCGACTTCTGAAGTTCCAGTCCCCAAAGCCCTGCTTTTATGCAGCAAACCCCCATTCACCCAGCCTAGCTGTCACTCAAACATGCTAAGTGGTGAGCCGGCCGGCTCACCACTTGGGCCAATCAGGACGGAGTGCGACTTGAGTTACCTAGGTAACCCAGTCCAGGGTGCCTAAATCCCCCCCCCCACCCCTCCTAAGTACCCCAGACAGAGTGGCACCACTTGGGAGGGCTTCTGTGGAGAAGCCCGCCAAAAGTGGGACAAAGGGCTCCACTTTGGGTCAGAGTTACAGAGGCGAATGCCAACGCCATTTTAGCATCAAGTTTTGGCAAAAAATCCCAACCCGAGTTATAATAATAAATATATAAACCGGCGGTATGTTTAAGGCTACCGTAAATAAATAATTAAATGTGTTAGCCTAAAACAATGGGAAATCCCATAGGAAAATATTCGCGGTCGAATATAAAACGTAGTTTCCACTGCCACCAGCCAAAACTCGATCAGGGGGGACGGAGACGTGCCCCCTCGACTAACAGACCCTGGGGCAATCGAATTGCCCCAGCCAGTACGTCCACAATATGATGGTTTGTACTGGTTCTGTTCAGGATTCAAGACTAGCAAAGTCTTTGGTGACTTTACATGCCCTGGGAGACAGTAGTCAGTCCCAGGGTATGGAGTCTATGTTGGGGAGTCCCTAGGACACCCCTGGGTCACGGCACAGAGGGTGCTGTGTAACCCACATCACAAAAATACATGAGGCCCTATGGAGTAAAAGACCCCATAGCCCATTCAACACAAGGTTTAACCAAGAAAACACACTTCATCATGCCCAAGAGTGAGGGTAAAAGAGTCTCACTCTTGGCAGGAGAAAAAAATAAACCCCAGAAATCCAGCAAAGCTGCTGGGGGACTCACTAGGTAGGGAAATTCAGCCTAAACAGAGAATTCTCCCTAACAAACACTGTCTGTATGATTACATATTTTATATATGATTGTGGAAAGATGTTGTTAGTTGCTGCTTTTAGACACATGTTTAATGGAAAGATTTTCAAATCAACATGATTTTTCTGGAAGACTGACATCTTTGGCAAAATAGCGTTGCCTGGACTTACGATTGACTGATAATAAGACAGGTGCCATCAGATTGCCTACTGGGAATTGCTCCTGGTGGGACGGGGTTACATCTCCCTAATTTGCAGCTGGATGACCATTCATAGACCATTTCCAGTCTACGTTGCCACTTACGGGGGCCGGAGCTTTGAGAAGGCTATCATCCTGTGACCTGATCATGTTTCAGGAGTCTGGGGCATTCATGCCATTGAATAAACCGGGCTGTCATTTGGTTAATGGATAGGAATTGTATATAGACATTGGGGCTGGCCCACAAATCAAACTGACATTCAGTTGTCTTTGTTTAGGTCTCTTATTTTACACAAGTTTGAGAAGAACTGAGAAGATACATTGGAAATCCATCAACACTGTGGAGCTCAACATTAGAATCCACAAAAGCAGAAGGCTCTCTCCTGGACACACTTCTACCAGAAGAAATAACGGAGACAATTCAAAAATGGACCTCAACAAAGCGGCACCAAAGAAACTTTTCGTCCCCTCCCAGAAGAAAAAGGCAACAAGCTGGCCCTCCACCACTGACCTTTCTACTAAAGAAACTGCAAACTAGAAGCATCAATGAAACATTGTAACCAACAGCACCAAATCAGCTACAAAGCACAGTATGGCAGTATACAGCAGAGCAGATAAAAGCAAAGAACCTGCACTATGCCGAACGAGTAAGGAAAGCAGAAAAAGCACAGCCTCATCGAGATGCAAAACCCGACATCATGCAATACTATCCCCCTCCCCCGCAGAAACTCTGGGATGAACTCTGTGACAAATCTGAGTCATTCGTCCCTTCTTCCCAGGGTGGAGCCACCCAGTTTGAGGCTAGGGAGGCCAGTCCACTAAGCAAGACCCTCCCTAGGTTTCTGGGAAAGTGGGACCTCACTGGGAGAGACTCCCCTCTAGGGGACAAGGACTCCCATTCCTACAAGGAACTCCTATAAAGAACACTGTGTCTGCCTATTTGGGAATGTAATAGACTGATAGTATTGCTGTGCATTGCAATACTCAACATACTAACATTTCCCCCAAATCTTTGGCTGAAGACAGTGCTGGGATCCTTGTCAAGGCAAAAGCTGAATGAGATCAAGACATCCTGTGGGAATACGCCAGCGAGAATAAAGGGATGAGGAAACTGGAATGGAGGAGAAGGAATCCTACCAAGAGGCGGGCCTCTGCGTCTGAACATCCTGGAGGGGCAGGGCAACACTTCAGCGCAGAGCCCACGGTAGCACAGAGCGAAAGCAGAATGAGAGTAACCTGCCGAAGGGCTAACGTTTGAAGGCAAAGCAAAAACTGAGATGGACACGATAGCGTGACCGTCTCGCTCAGTGGCGCGACCACACAGCAGCCATCGTGGGCCTGGGCCCCATTAACCGACGACGAGACTAGATCAAAGGAGGGAAGCTAAATCCCAGACCTCTGTGTAGACGCTGCCGCGCCAGAAAGGAAAGGGAAGCAAGCGCTTCGGAGAAGGTAAAGCTGGGGCGAGTGCTCGACAGTTACTTCCCTGAAGTAGGAAGTGTAGAAGCCAAAAGGGCCACGAGGGCCTGAGAAACCCTATTGCTGGACACAGGAAGATTCCCAAGCAAGACTCTGCAGAGGTGAGTAAATCAGAGAGCTAGGAGGCTTTGGAGATCTGTAGTAACACTGATTCAACACTTGGAAAATAGGGAACCTGGGGGGTTCCATTACCTAATCCCAAATGAAACTCCAAGATAAAGCCTGCTAAATTGAGCAAATCAAAGGACAAGAAGGATTTGGGGAGCACTAGAAAAATAAGCAACATTTTTCAAGACTTGTAAAAGAGGTAACCTGAAGAGTTCAATCACTCAATCATAAAAAAATGACAAATTGAAAGAGAGCATTCAAGTTGATGGAATCGCAATGCGAGAATCATTTCTCCTTGTAAGGAACTGGAATTATTGGATATGCGGAAAAACCAGAAGCAGGTGTGGGTGGGCAACTGGGTCCTGCGGCTGGGCTGTGGAGTGATGGAACTTCAGTTGGGAGTCTTCTGTTGGAGCAGGGATGGTCACAGCAACTGGACCCCTGCAGATGGCTGACGTGCAGGCACCAAATGGCAGGGCATGTGGCCAGCAGGCAGGCAGGCAGCAGCAGATGGCAGGTGGGAGTCTGGGGGGCAGGAAAATGGCCTTCTGGGCAGGAGCGTGGTCTTCCGTGTGTTGTTGCATGGCCAGCTTGATATGGATTGATTTGGCATGTGAAAAAACAGCACGACAGCGTGTAATTCGAGGAAAGGCCCTTAGCACGTAAGCGCGTATATTTCCATCGTCACGGGTCCATGGTGATTCTGCATGTGAAAAAACAGCATGTCCGCCTGTTAATGCATGTAATTCGAGGAAAGGGACTAAGTGACTAAGGGGGTTTCCCTCAGCACGGGTTAAAGGTGAGCGGGGCCAGAGGGGCTGTAGTTCGCTGTATGTGCCTTTCGTGGAGATTGACGTGTGTTGCTACTTCTGGTTGTTTTGCGCGCCATCACAACTTCACAGCGGATCAAGGACGTATCTCTTCTTTTGGCGGGGGTATTGGCTACGCAAGGTTTTCATTATCACGCTAGTCAGACGGTGAGTTGTGCAAGCTATTTTTCCCATTGCGGTTACCCCTGTGTATTGCGTACCCGTTTTCGAGGTCTGGGTGTCCCATACGTACGTGCTTTTCGTGTCCCTGGATGCCACTGCTACTGCGGGAGGTTAATTCCACACACGTGGGCTACTGGGGGTTGCGTGCACGGTTTTACTGCAGTTTTGGGGTGCCTGAGCATTGCGTTCTCGTCACATTATCACCGGGGTCACATACAGCCTTGCAGGTGCACAGGGGTGCTGTTAACATCTTGTATCCCACCCCCTTCACTCCAATTGCCCAGGACAATTGTCGTTTTCATCTCCCATTGGCACTACTACATCTGTGCCGGCACTACTACATCTGTGCCATGGTTGGGAGGCCATGAAAGGTGAGGGGCACCTCAGCTGGGCATACTCCATGTTGCGGGCGTGGACAGGGATGTGGCCGGGGTGACCAGGGAGTAGGGGGACTCCAGGGTGTCCAGGGTGGCTGCAGAGGGGGAAGAGGCAGGGGTGCGCCACTTCAGCAGTCATGCCACCAACCCCTGTGGTTCCGGGAGATGCAGCTTTTGCATATGGCACTGGCGCCCATGTGACCCGGCAGTCCGTTTCATTGACTGCCACAGGCCCAAGGGTAGTGGTAGCTGCACGTGCAGCTGTGGACACCACCACCCAGGCTCAGGGTCGGCCAGCGCATGTTGCGTTGGCACCTGAAGAGTCCCAGGATGATTTCCAGGAGGTCAGGAGGCACACAGTAAGTGCACGCAGGGCTGCCCTGACTGAGGCACATGTCCCTGGGGCAGTATTGTCATCTGCTGCCCCGAGTAGCCGGGTGTTGGCAAGTGCATGGACAGATGCAGCCGACACCACCCCGGCTGTGAGTCTACGATCCAGGATAGTCCCGGTCAATGACCTTGACACAGCACATGTTGCTGCAGAGGGTCAGGTCAAGGGCACCCAGCAGTCACTGACACAAGTCAGGGCTTCCGTCCTTGTTCCACCTGCCACTCCCTCGGTTCAATCCACCAGCACCACTGCCCATACTGATCAGGGCGGCATTTGCTAGTCAGGGTCCGGACCACTGTCCAAGAGGAGGAAGGTTTCATCTGCAGCAGAGGCCGGGACCCCAGACACGGCTCCGGCCTCCGGCATGTCGAGGAAGAAGCCTTTCTGCAAGCAGGAACTGGACTTCCTTGTGGACTACGTGTTCGGACACGACAGTGATATGCTAGTGGGTCCGAATTGTCACACTATGGCCGGCCAGCGATTGTCTCACTGGAAGCATGTTGTGGAGGGTTCAGTGCAATTGGCCATGAGGTGCGCACAGCTCAGGAGTGCAAAAAGTGGTGGGATGACCTCCGACACTGCTAAGCTAACGCGTTCTTCTAATTACAACATGACTCTGGTGACTGGCAGTGGGCCACCACCTGAGGAGGAAGATCTCACTCCACACAAGTCAGTCGCTGCAGAGTTCATGCCGCCAGAATTGTACGAAGGAGTGGGAGTGATGCTGGACTTAGACAGACCATGTGTGTTTTGCTTGTGTGATGTGTTGTGCTTGACTGTCACTACATGCTATGTGTACATGGTTCTCATGTGGGGGTCATGCAATGCTTCACTGATGCGTGCCTGGTGTGCAGCATGCTGGACATGTAGAGCAGACGGGCACTGTCCTCATCACCACTCCTGCACCCTGCTCACATGCTAGTCACCCAGCAGCCCTTTCGGTCCATGTTCCAGCTCACTGGCCCTTCTGCATGTAGCTTGGGGTGTTGTTCCACTCAGCACTGGGACTATGTTATCACATGACTGACATGCATGTGGGTTCTGCCTACATGTGGGTACTCCACGTAGGCATGCTCCCTTGTCCCTCCACCCCCCTGCACCCCAATTTCACCATGGCACTGGTTGGTATCATGTAGGAGTACTGCAATGGCCTGTTCAATGCTCCTGTATACATGTACACTTCCCCCTGCCAACCTGCCAGACACACACAGTGGGGTGCATCCTTTGTCCTTGATGCGGGTGTCTCACTCAGACTGTGCAGATGGCAGATGCTCCCCGGAGACATGAGTGCCCATTCATGCTCCATGTGCATTCCATGCATGCCCTTATATGTCCTAGCCCGGATGATCATTGTAGTATGTGTACAGGATGACATACATTTAATGGCATTTGATCATCCATTCCATGCCCACTCTGGCTCAGTCCTGCATCACGCACATGTTTAGGGTGTCACAGTCTGTGTGGGGCACAGGCCTCCCCCTGTTTCAGGCCCCCTGACTCTGTTCAACTGGTGTGGTGGCTTCTGCACACATGGGCGTACTACTGAGGGTTCATCATGTGTCCTGCTTACTGTCCCATTCTCATCTGCTGTGTTGTCAGTTGACTCAGATGATGCAATTGACGCTAGTCAACACTGTCTGCCAATACACAGGTCTCTGGTCACCCTTTTGCTGCCATGCAATGCCTCCCTGCATTTTCACTTAGGGGATTTGGGGGGTTTGCTTGTAGCCAAGCAACCCATTGCATGCACATTGCACGTGATGCCTGAACTTGCCCTTGCACTGCCTTCACGTGTATTGGTAGACTTCTTAATGTACTTGTTCATGTAGATAGTGGGTAACGTACACATGTTCTGCACTGCATCAACCCACTTCTGAGCCGTGTTACACGCTTCTACATGCCTACTCACTGACGCAATGTCAAAGTGACCTGGCATGTATGGTAAGATTGTCATACCTTCACTGTCAGGAATGCCACGGGCACCGGTGCATCCTGTGACACATGTGCTCAGTATTGGAACACCCTAGCGTGTGCTTAGCAAAGTTGATTGGTCAATCTGCGGCCTATACCAACGGGTTTAGGGCGCAGATTGATTGTAGCCTGCCAATCGGGTTGTAATGACTGTGGAGCTGCCTTCACATTTGTATGTGTACACTTTCAGATACATCAAAGCAAGCAGCGGAGTAGCTGCTTGCTTTGCTGTATTGGATGCTGTTCAGGTTCACAATACAGGTGTATAGGGAAAGGGGTGATTTGGCACACTTTTATATGTACATATGCAAGCAGCTTCTACGCTGTGAAGTGCAACTTTGTGGCTACTCACGTATGTGTGTGTGAAAGTGTTCATTTGCACATGTGTCTTCCACAGCTTTCTGGTTGACTAATATGTAGTTGATTGAAGTTAATGCTGGTGAGATTTCAGCATTGTGCCCATTATGTTCAACTGGCATAATCCTGAAGGTGCACTGTTGTGCAGTATGTGTATGCCCAGGCCCACTTAGCTAATATGGTGGGGCCTGGCCGTGATGAATTTACACACGCAATAATGGAATAGGGCACATTCATAGCACAATGTGCTCAATCAGGCCCTGAGGGGTGTTCTGGAGGCTTCATGGCCTGCAGCTCGGACCGTACTAGGCATTATGGTCCCTCATGCCTGGTTGCAGGCACTTGCTTTGTTTGGGACATTCACTATATCTACATGGCCCATGCCACCCGGTATGGGCCGAGCTGCAGATGGATGAAGCTATATTGGTGATGATGGTTTAGTGATGCATGTGGACATGCATATTACGTGTGTCATTGTGTGCTTGGATTCACTAGCAGCTGTGGGCATTTAGCAGTTCAGACAGGCTTATGGTATGTGCCATCTCTTTGTTGCCATCTGTCATTTCTGCCTGTGACATGTGCCTGACAAAGGTGGTGTGTGATGGAGGTGACATACTACATTGTGTACTTGTGTAGGCTTTGCTATTAGACACATCAATTTCTGCTTTTGGGATGTGTTTGCACATCAATGCCACTGGATGCATGCCAGATTCTCATTTGGGTGTGACATGTCTGCTTCATGTGTTGGCTGTCGATGTGATGTCTATGTGTGTGTGGGTTATGTGCTTCTGACATGTGTACTCATGTTTGTTTTTTCCACTTTCAGATGATGATGCAATGGAGGAAGAGGATGGTGATGTCATTCCAGGCACAGGGTTGCTATCACACCAGCAACCCGGCACAAGTGGGGGTTGTGGGGTGGTAGGCCACGAGAACCCACTTGTGCTCCAGACCATCGTGTCTAGGGCTGGCAATGAGTCTAGCCCGGATGATCACTCTGACGACAATGTCGAGTTGGATGCACGTCATGTCCATTCGTCAACGGTGAGTGATTCTGATGTGGACGATCCTCTGTCCATGACACCTGCACTGAGGGGCCAGACAGTGATGGGATTTTCGCCTGTGATGGATCGGGATGCATGGTCACATTCCACACCAGTTGCTGATGTGCCTGGGGCATCACATCAACAGAGGAATGTAGTCCTGCAGCCGCGGGCTTTGCCAACACAACAAGGACCTCGGCTCCTTGGGCCCTGCGGGTGTCAAGCCCAGCAACGCGGTGGTCATGCGCCACCGGGGTATACTGAGTGGAAGTAAGCCATGTTTGCCAATTCTAAACAACAGGGGGAAGCAATTGATAATATCGCTCAGAGCATGGAACATGTGGCCCAATCCGTGCTCCCCCCTGCTAGGCAGGTGGATCTACAGTAGCGGGCGGCACAATCCACGGCCCGCTCGCTCAGGCTGGGCATGGCGGCCTCAGACAGGGCACGCTGGGCTGAAATGGTGTCTCTGCATCAAGCAATTGCTGCTCACGCAGAGGCACGCACAGAGGCCCTGAGGGAAAACCATGATTACCTCCAATCGACTCTGGGTGTGCTCTTGATGTCCCAGAGGCAGCAGACAGAGGAGAGGTTGGAACAGCTTGAGAATACCATCTCGGCTGAGCTACGTGCTTGCCGGGAGGTGTTCCAGATGTCATGCCAGGCCATGCAGGAAGAACCTTGTGTTACACGTTTTACCTTGCAAGAGGTTTCTCGCGTATCACGCGAGGTTCTGCATGCTGACCTACGTGTCATCACCACACAGAACTAGGCTCACCGGTCCCGCAGACTTGCTGCCAACAAGGGGCAAGGTGCGCATAGGCATGGTCAGGGTATTGTGCCACGTCCACCTTTTCAGTGAGAGGGTGAGGAGGATGACGACTTATCACCCACACAGGTCGGGCCGAGCATTCGTTGAGCCCATGGAGGTTTTTTTGTTTTAAATATCAACATCATCGCAAGTGGGTATTGAGGTGCACCCTGTACCTCCCCCCTCCTGGATGCATCCCCCCCCGGGTCATGTGTGGCCATTTTTGATTTTTATAGTTGGTTTAATTAGTTAATATAGTTTAAAACTGCTTGTCTATTGTGCATTCATGTGACGGTGTGGTGCTTTGTGGCTTTTGAAAGCATCTTTCTGTTACTCCTCCTGTCTTTCATCTATTACATCCATGCCTTTATGTTGGCTGTTGGCTTTTACCAATGCTATTCAACTGTTGTGGCTCTTGACTTGCTGTCAGCTGTTTCCGGCTATCTCACTTTATCTGTGCCTTTCAAGACTTCTGCTGTCTCTGCCTTTCTTTGTTCACACTATCTATGAATGATTGGGTTTCAGGGCAACCATCCTGTTGTGGCAGCCTCCTTGGTTATGTTTGACTCAAGTTTCAGCTCTACCTGTCAGGGTACAAACCCTGGGGTTGTGTGGGAGGAGGTGGAATGTAGGTCTCAGACATGGCCCATTGACAAACAGCATGTAGACACATACAGTAAACGTTCAATACTTATTGATGCCTTTTATGCCCTTTCTGCAGGAAAAGGAGCATCCAGACTACCTTTGCCAGCAGACACCAGTCCAAGAACTACTAATCCCTTGCCACATTGGATTGCATGTGCACATGCACGCATAAGCAGAAGCACAGGGCTTGTGCTCAGACATATGGCAGAAGCAGACGTGTTTCCAGGAGCTCCAAGCAAGGTGAGCATCACGAGGGGCCATGCCCCAGCCGACCTTCCTCCAGGATCCACACACATGCAAGTGAAGTTGTGCCAGTGCTGGGGAGGTTGGCCAGCCGTTGGGGAAGATGCACACAGTACAGCTAAACTGCGCTGAGGACAAAATGCCAAGAAGCTTTCCCAGTTGTCAGGAGCACACGCAGGGGCCGTCAGCCACATCCTCGAGTCCACCCTGCTCCATAAAAGCTAAGTTATTGGCGCAGTAGTGTGCCTAGACACGAACTAATACAGTCCAAGGGGGGGCACTCAGCACTGCACAAACTCGAGTGCAGTGCATATCATTAGCACATGCAAATTGCCATGTGCGCTACCTATAGAAATCCACGGCTGGCAGAACACAACTTATACTGAAGTCGCACCTCGCCACACACGTCTAGCAGCTCACTCAAGGACCATTCTGTCATGTGTGATTCTTACCACACAGTCTTCTATTTACCGCTGGGCCACGTGTCGCTGCCATAATGCATTAACAGTGTATGAAGCATCACAGGGGCGCAATCAAGAGGATACGAATGAAGCAGCAGACAAGAGTGCTTGTTTGAGGAGGAGTCACTAAGTTTGAGGCATGAATGGTGTTATGTGTGTGGGGAAAACACACACAGAATAGTAACTCACGCTCTCTTTGCAGCATTGAAGTGCTCCTGTTACCGGATCTGAGAGTGCACAGGCAGGAGGCCAGCACTCACCCCAGAGATAAGTCTCTCTTTGTCTCGGCTTTGAGCCATTTTGTACAATGTGCATGAGGAACATGGTTTCTCTGATTGAGTATGTGTAATTGTCAATAGTAGGATTTTGTGTTTTGCCTACTTTCCCTTGCCCATCCACCTCCCCTCTCCTGTCCCTCTTTCTGGTTATCCTGAATACCGATGCCTATCCAAACAACGGATCCCTGACCCTCTTTCCCCACCGGGGTCTCGGGGGCCTGTGTAAGTTTGACCTTGCAGGTGCCCAGACCGCGGAGGGGGTGGTTGGTTTGTGCCACTCCTGCGCCTGGAGACCGGAACTGTGACACTACCCATCAGTCGTTGCATCCTCATTGATTATTGTGTACTGAAAATGCTACCCATCCTGTTGATCCATTCTTCAACTGTGCTACCTTGGTAGTTCGTCTGTCATTCTGCTTGGACATGTGCTTGGCCATATTCAGCAACTTCAAGTCATCTACTGGAGACTCTTCCAGGGTTTTTTGGTGGCTACAGGCTTTTTCCCAGGTTTGGGGGTTTGCTCCTTGGAGTTCTCTGCGATTTGGTATTTTTACCAGTCAAGGTGGCCTCTGAGGGGGCTGGACCCTATTTCCATGCAGGGTAGAACAAGAAAACCAAGGGGTAGGGGGATCCTGAAGCCAGGTAGACTAGAAGGAAGAAGCCAACGGACCCCAGACACAGTTGTTCAGAAGGTCATGGTGACGTGTGAATGAGGGAGGGCCTTTTTTTGTCGGACAGTACCCTTGGGCTACAGTGTTTGGGCACTCTCTGACATTGTCATTGTGGGGTACTATGTACATGATGTGTTCTGCTGGTCAATGGCTGTTCCTGTGTTGGGCTTACTTTTCAGGTGTCAGGGGATTGTTGTGGTTTGACATACTGGGGTTTACACATGGGCAATGTTCACATGTGATGTGTACAGGACACTGAGGGTCACTTGATTTCACATGCATGTATTGCGTGCATGTCCCTACTGACACACACAATTCTGCAATGCTCCACCACGCATACAACCACCCCTCCATGCCCACACATGCACACAGATTGCCGTCTCTGGCACGCTGTGTCCCTGCAGCGCATGATCACTTACCATTTGGGGATCGTGTACATGCATCAATGGGTTATTTTTGTTGCTTGTCCTTTTTATATGATGCTCAAGGTGTATCCCCAACAGAATGGCTGCTCACTGTGCTGTGTGCTGAGCCGTGTGTTGCAGGAGACACACACAGCACACGGGTTAGGGCTTTGAGAATTTGGCTTGGCCAATGTGCGTGCCAAAAGGCATTCTGTCTTTTGTTGATGGTACCGCTCGTGGCATGCATTTGTGTATGACTTTGTTTGGGTGGGGGTTGTTGGTCAGTCATTTGACCTGATTCCATGTCAGGTGTGATTGCCTCAGGCCTGTTTCCATTTATCATATGTCACTTTGTATGTAATTGGTCATGTGTTGGGCTTTTGGTTTGCTCTTTTGCTGTTGCATGCCATGGTGTGGCAGACAAGGGTGATGTGGGTTGGGAGGGTTTGGGTGACATACCAGTGATTGTCATGGCCTATTTTGCAGGGGGTGGTGTGATGTACACCTTGCATGTGTTCCTTTTGGTCATACTGGATTGGTTATGTTTAAGTAGCTAGGGATGCACACAATGTGGCACTTCCGTGGCAACATTCTCAGGGTGGTAGGGTTGTGACAGTTGACTGTCTCTTTGTCATCATCGATTGTCACCTGATATGTGCCAGGCCTGTGTGCAGTCCGCAGGGGTGGGAGTTTAGGTGAAAAATGTGGCCACAAGCTGGTTGCAGGCTGCCTCGCCATGTACCCTTTCCCCTCCCATGGGCAGCACCTGTGCCTGTGGTTGGGGATGTGGGGGCACCACCATGTCCACCGGTATGCCCTGCAGTGTTGCAACATTGAGCAGGACACATGCTGCCACAATGATTCTGCACACTACTGGGGGTGCATATAGTAGCTGCCCGCCAGAGCGGTCAAGGGAACAGAAGCGTGACTTGAGCACTGCGAATGTGCGCTCCACTATGGCCCTGGTTGCAATATGGGCAGCGTTGTATCTTACCTGGGGTGGTGTGGTGGGGTTCCGTATTGGCATCATTATGTGGTTGCTCAGAGGGTAGACACTGTCCCCTGGAGAGGTGATAATGGTTGTGATTATTGGGGTTTGTGTATTTGTGTGTGTGTGACTTGCATGCATGTGCACAGGCATTTGTACTCACCTAGGAGCCATGTGTCACCATGCTTCCCAGCTTCTAGGGCCCGGCTCAGGGCAGACATTCTGAATATGAAACTGTCATGGGTAGACCCAGGGTAGTTTGCATAGACAGAGGTGATGATTCCCTTTGCATCGCATACCACCTGTACGTTGATGGAATGCCAGTGCTTGCGGTTTCTATAGATGTGCTCAGTGGCCCTAGGTGGACGTATCGCCACATGGTTGCAATCTATGGCACCGAGCACTTTGGGGAAGTGTGCCACCCTGTAAAAGTCCTGGACCACGGCCTGACTTTCTGCGCGTGTTCTGGGCATGTATATGTGCCTGCGGACTGAGGGGCGCGCAGTCATGATTGCCAACACCTGGTGTAGGCAGCGTGACTGTGTGCCCTGTGAGACACCCCCAACTATGGCAGTTGTCCGCCGAAATGACCCAGTGGCGAAAAAATGCAGGACATTCAGCACCTTTTCCAAGGGGCTCAGTGCTTGGGAGCACAAGGTGGGTGATGTGAGGTCATCCTCCCACTCCCTGACCAGGTCTAGGATGATACGAGGTGGAAACATATACCTGCCATAGACCTGGTCATCAGGCATCCCAAAAAGACTGGTCCTGGGCAAAAAAAAGCAGAGCTTGGCTATTCTCCTCCTCCTGCGGTGTCCCACGATCAGTGCTGCGACAAATGGGACATTCATCGTAGCTGTGTATACGTGTTTGTTGTTTGCGCGCACTGTTGTAATGAGCGGGGACGCTTCTACCTGCCTTCGTGTGGCGGATATGTTTACGCCTGTGCTCGTCTTTTGGCGTGCGCTGGTTTCCCGTATTCGATTCGATGAATACGTGTTGTCCGCGTGCGTATGGGCGTTCTGTGTATTTCCCTGCAGTACCTCCCCAGTTACGCCTTCTTTTTCACGCGTTGTTCCCCATTCCGCGTGTTCTACCCTGTGTTCCGCCCCCTTTTTGGTGCGTACGCTGATGTTGTGCGCTTTCGCTGTGTGCGTCGCGCACTGCGTTCTGGATGTTGCAATGATATGTATGCCCGTGTGTGCCACCTGCAGATTTGGCGCACATCCCGGGGAAAACACGCGCAGGGCCTTCCATGAATCGCACACGTGTGCTTGCTTTTTCACGCTTGCGCCAGCTTGCGCCACGGATTTCGGCGCACATTTGTTCCATAAATCGGCCCAAAGTCTTGAAACACATACCACCAGCGGAGTAGGGCTACTGGGGGTTTCACCAACAACTCGCTGGTCACGCATTATGCTATCCCTTTTATCAGGTGTAATATTATTAGAATAGGTAAATACATTTGCCTCTTTCCCATCAAAAAACAACTGTGCCCCCTTCCCCATCATGCCAAAGTCATTAAGCATTTGTAGATTTCTCTCCGTCAGGGAAAGTTTATCTGCGTTGTTAGTAACAATGTCCTTTATGTTGTTGTAAGAGACTCTAAAACCAAATGTGAGGTGGAAATAGACGTAGGACCCAATAAATCACCTTTTGTAACACCTCTGCTATATATATTGTCTGTTTTAATAAATAAGGAGTGTCTTCTTAGATGAATATTCTTGTTAGTAAACAAATCTAAGGGATGGTGGTTATGTAAGTTGTCAAATTCAAAAGCCCTCCCTTGATCACCTGGAAAACCGTGGTTAATGCCCCCCCTCCCCAGAATCCTTTCGAGACATATGACAATGGTGACCTGTGAAACAACCTTGGTTCTACATAGTCTTAGAAAGAATTCCTCCAGGATCACTGAGTTCACCAGAGGTGTAGAAAGAGATTGTGGGGGACACGGTGTAGAAACCCTTTGTTGTATTGCCATACCGCCTGCACCCCCAGGGGAGAGCACCTGCCGTATCAATGACACCATACTCAAATCCTCGGAGGACAATACCGGGCATAAAGAAGCCCTCCTTGCATAGGGTCCGATACCAGTATCGAGGGCATCGTCGATCTGTTTCCCAAAGTTACCACTGGCGATATTACCAGATTGGTAGAATTCTGTTGCACAGTGTCCGGGACATGCTTTTTATGCATAGTCCATGGCCTTCAGATATCAAATTCACTGACATAGCGTCCATAGGCGAAGGGGTAGGGACTGAGGATAGGTCACCCCCGGAACTTACTAGAAAGAGCATCAGCCATTACTTGCCAACATCAGTTATCTCCACTCATTTATTGTCAGGGCCTGAAAAGTCCAGAATACACTGCTCACGCTGATCCACAATTAGGCCCGCTACAGAGGTACTTTGCCCACTAGATAGATGCAAGAATTAGCATAGAAGCAATCTCGTTATCAGCAATACACAAAAAGCAGCGCTGGGGAAAAGGTATGAGTCAAAAATAAGACCCACACTTCCAAACTCCATATCAAATAGCTTAGTCATTGTTAGGGAGAATTCTCTGTTTAGGCTGAATTTCCTAACCTAGTGAGTCCCCCAGCAGCTTTGCAGGATTTCTGGAGTTTGTTTTTTTCCATCCTGCCAAGAGTGAGACTCTTTTTCTCCCACTCTTGGACATGAATGTGGTTAATTCCTTTCAATGTCAATGTGTTCTATGGGCTATGGGGTCATTTACTCCATAGTGTCTCATATGTTTTACTATGTGTGTTACACTGCACCCTCCGTGCCGTAACACTGGGGCGTCCTAGAGGATCCCCACCATAGACTCCATACCCTGGGACTGGCTACTGTCTCCCCGGGCATGTAAAGTCACCATTGGCTTTACTAGACCTAAATTTACTAACAGAACTAGTACAAGCCATCCTATTGTGGACGTACTAGTAGGGGTAATTCGATTACTCCTGGGTCTGTTATCGAGGGGGCACTGTCCCGTCCCCCCTCGTCGAGTTTTGGCTGGTGGCAGTGGAAACTACTCGTTATATTCAACCCCGAATATAACCCTATGGGATTCTTCCCATTGTTGGAGGTTAATACTCTTTCTCGTTAATCTCTAACATACCACCGGTTTATTTATCTTAAATAAATCTATCGGATGGTATTTTCTGCCAGAACTCAGTTTTTAAAATGGCGTCTGTGTTCGTCTCTGTGACTCCTAAACCAAAGGTTGAGCCCTTTGTTCCACTTTTGGCGGGGTTCTGCACAGAGGCCCTCCAAAGTGGTGCCATTCTGTCTGGGTACCACAGGGGGTGTGGGAGGGGGTTTAGGCACCCTGGACTGAGTTGCCTTGCCAACTCAAGTCGCACTCTGGTGTGATTGGCCCAAGTGGTGAGCCACCCCGCTCACCACTTAGCGTGTTTTGATTGACAGCTAGGCTGAATGAATGGGGGTTTTCTGCATAAAAGCAGGGCTTTTGGGACTGGATCTTCAGAAGTCGCCACAGGACCTAAGAATCCGACGAGGGTAAAGCTGAGCCGACCTGCAACGACGACACCTCCTGTGGAGCCCTGCTGAACCGACTCACCACTTCCCGACGACAGAGGATATCTCCCCGCCGGAGAGTCTTCTTCCCCTGACTGGTGGGAACAACCAGTCCCCTTTGCTTTTTCTTCGTTCCAGGACGTAGTGGTCGAATTGCCTGTGCAGAGCACCCCGGCAACCGGATAGCCACTAACCCCTGTACCGCGACCAAAAGGTGGTGCCTTTTGGGGGTGACGGAGCACTCCGCGGCTGCTCTCTTCCCTGGTGGTGCAACGATCTTCAGCTTTCCTTCCACGACGAGAGCATCTCTTCTCTTGCCTATCCATTGGGTCGCCTCCTAGCCTTCTTAACTTTTTGTTCTGAACTGGTCCAAACCTTTCTGTGACAATTTGCGCCAAAGACTCGAAGTGCATTTCCGCTGTGATACTTTTTGGAACATTTCGCCTTGCCTCTCTCCGAGTGGGCTTGGCCTCTGAACTTTGTGATCTACAGTAGACCCTGCCTTACTTGCCTTGCATTTGTTCGTAAAAGTGTTGGTACCGAGTTGATTTCATACCCTGCCTTTTCATTCCCGTCCTAACGAATACTAGAGTGCCATCTAGGTTAAAGCATTCACCTCTGTCTGCAAATAAGTGGTGCCGTTGAACCTAGACTTGTCGAACTATTGTTAGGGGGATTGATTTACTTATAGTAATTGTGATTGAAGTTGTTTGCCGTATTAGTGCCAGTGTGTTTTTCATAGATGTGTCTTTATAAATAAATAACTATATATCTTTACACCGAAGCTGTGTTCCGTGTTTGCTTGTTCTACTGTGTAGATTGCCCTATTTTGTATACTCCACATACTGCCTAACTCTTCTTGAGGGAAGTCTGACTGCTCAGCCACAGCTACCAAGTGAATCTGTGTGGTACAGAAAGCTACCAAGTGGGTTTACTGCCAAACACCTGTAGTCCTAAGCCTTTTGCAGTGGTCCCAGAGGGAACTGCACAGGTTTCCGCTTAACAGTCGTCACACATGACAATAATTGGCGTGCTAAACAATCAGGCGATGAGCCACTTTCCTAGAGTCACACTCCCAAATGCTGTCAAAAGTCAAGCACAAGTCCTTCAGTCGGCAGGCTATTAAGTACACATTTTACATGTATATGTTGTGTAATAAAAGCTCACTGCCAAGCAAAGATGAATATGCAGCACATTGGGTCCGGCCTCTCGCCGCAGCCACCAAACACACTGCTTCACACACTGCGCCACGCGCTCCACGCCGGTGTGGTGGTTAAATGGAATTGCAGCTGCCTGTAATGGGGCTTGCAGAAAGAGTGCCGCAATATCGCAGCACAGCTCCAAAAGACTCCTGCCGACATTGTGACACCAAACACACTGTTTGACACACTGCCACATGGTCCGGTGGGTTTACTACAGGATTACAAGTGGTGGTATGGTGGTGTTAGTCGTCATTTTTCAAGTCCATAGGACTCCATGGGGTTGTGGGCAGATCTACCACTCCCAGTAATTCCACCTTTGGTAATTTTTCTGATTTTTGGGTTTAACATAGAAGATTTACCTCCACTTGAAGGTCAAAAATTGGAATTTAGTGGTGCAGAAAAAACAGCAGTAATTATGTTACCACCAGAAAAAGTGGTTGTAATGGAATTACCGCCACTGTTTTACTGCACTGCCATAGTTCTAATGTGGCCCATTGGGGTAGTGATTTTTATCGGGCATCCAGAAAAGGGCAATTACCGGGTCATTATGACCTTGGCGGACCCGGTAATTGGCAAAAATTAATCCCCATTCCCATTTGAGCCCCATATGGGAATGGGGAGGGTAGTAGTAGCGGTACTGTTATTAATTTTATTAACGGTACCGTTGCTACCATCAAGTTCTGCTTGCGGGTGCCGGTATGGCCACCCGGTAAAAGCTGGTGGCTGTAAGGGCACCCGCGAGCAGAACTCATAGTATGGTGGTACGGTAACAACGGTGCTGGTAGTGATACCAGCGCCGTTGTTGCCTTACCGCCATACTCCTAATGAGGCCCATTGTCTTTCCAGTTTCTATTGCAGAGTTCCTCACAACATCTCCATGGATTTAGTCCAATTAAACAATACTTTTCGCATCTCTATGTAGTTGTGACATGTATTGCTTAACATGTGGAGAGCTGTGAGAGTGCAGGCTAAGAGAACAATACTGTTTACACATTCATGGACAGTTTGTACCCAGTAACTAGACGAGGCATATCCCTTGTTGTTAAGGGCAATTCAGATCTAAGGACTTCACACCTAAATTAAATAACAAGGGCGACAATATCAACACCTGGTGAACTCCATGTCTTTTGATTGAAAGCATCGATCACATCTGCATTCAGCCCAAATCTCTGCGCATATCTAATAGAATTGCAGAACGGTCATTGGAGAGGCCTATCTCTTTCAAGGTCAGCCATAGTATGTTCCAGTTTAACGGGTTAATTCGCTGGATTTATGACCTTAGAACATAAGTATTTTAGTCCATTTTGATTCATATCACTCTTATGAGTGATTAGAGAGTGATTAAGTTCCTAATCATTGCATCGCTTACCACTTTTGAAGCCATATTGAGTGTCCTGTATATTGTTATTAAATTCAACCCATTATTTTCACTGTAATAAACAAATCTTTCAAAAATATTTCCTTTTAATTTAGTAATGCTATGAAATGGTAGATTGTAGGGTCTACCCTGTTCCCTTTTTATAAATGGAGGCAGTTTCTGCCAATTTCCATTACTTGGGCGTAGATTTATCCTCAATCACTGCTAAGTAAAAAAGTATATGAGTGGGACCAAGAAGAAATTTCATAGTTGTAAATGAGGGGCCCTGAAAGTAACACAGCCTCTGGGCCTCATTGTGAGTTGGGGGGTATAATGTTAAGGCGACTTGGCCCATCGGAATTTCCACCGGATTACAAGTGGTGGTGGCGGTGTGATTCCCAATTTAATTTGAGTCCATTGGACTCAAATGGACTTTTTTGGTCGAATTACCGCGGTTGGATTTCCGCCACAGTGATTCCGCCAATTCTGCTGATTTTTCATCAGTGAGTTGGGGAATTTACCTCTGGTGTTCCTGGAGGAAAATCCTTCACTCCAGGCCCAAACTCGTAAATTGGCATAGTGGTAAAGTTGGAGGTAACAGAGTTACTTGTTGATGGAGTTGTTACTGTAGATCAGGCTACTAAATTATTCCTTTTAGTTCAAAGAACATTTTGATGATGTGATAGTCCAGTTTTAAAAAACAGACAAGCTGAAAGTTGTGATAACTTGACTAACTGAAAATACTATGCAGAGATGGAACACAGAATTAGCTTTCAAGTCCCACAAAATTCTTTATGGCAATGTGCAGAGTGGAATGCTTCTTAAAGAAAAAGCCACATCAAATATAATTATCAAAATTAAGAATAAAACTGAATATTTCAAACTTAATTGGCTGAAGAAACAGTGTGCCTGGAGTGTTGGTCTGGAATTGCTGGCTTATCTAAAAGACCACAAAACTCCTGAAGGCAGAGAACACATGACTTAATACATTTCATGATCTCTGTGTACACAAATGTTTTGAGATAATTGTGAGAAAAAAAGAAATGTCTGGCCTTCCGCCAGGGCAAACCCCCAGCTAAGTTAACACACTAATTATAAGGCCATTGAAAGAGAACAGTTTTTTGACTATTTGGCAGACAGATGTAGCTAAAACTGTTACTGGTAAAACTGGCTAGAAAATAAGGAATTGTCCATGGCCAGACAGTGTGGGGGCATATTAACATTCTTCCAGTAATTATGGAAGCAGCGCTATTAGTCCCGCACTGGAGCTCTACGAGGCTCATAGTGTTCCTACTACTCTTTATACGACAGAGCTTTGGGCTATAAAGATACTACAAGACTGATCAGGAGGGGGACTAAGTTTTTAAAAATCGTTTGGGTTTACCAAATGTGCACCAAATGGAGTGCTATGGCTGGAACTGTCTGCCCCTATAGAGCATTTATACCATTGGGTAGAGCAATGCAGTTCAGCCAGGTTGGGGAAACACCGGCATGGCCGTCCCGATTTATTAAAATCACAGGGGATCCCATCCACCCATATTCAATACCTCTTTAAGGCTCTAGGTTTTACAAATGTGATATGAATCTCGGGTACTTAGATAAGGAAGCCTTCAGTATGAGCTTGATCACAAACACTCTAGAATGTACACAGGGAATTGACTAAGAGAAGGGACGTGGAAGCGATAACTTGAGCTCCAGGTGGAGGCGGGACTGGAGAGATATTCCTGCATAATAGGATTTCCAGGATCCAATGTGATAACATGCCCCTAGCAGAAGGCCTGCATCTGGCAAGTGAGGCTCTCAAATGAATGCCAGAAGCATGAGGCGTGCCAGGACGACCTAGATCTTCTCCTTTTAATCTGCCCCTATATGAAGACGCTTCTAGGCGCTGGCTGACACCATTAATCCCTTAATAGACACATTTCCCATTGCTCGGAAGCCTTGCACATACATTCTCAAATCTCTAATTCGGGGTGCCTATGGCCGTAATGACTCTATGAAAAGGGCGTGGCCATTGAGAGAAAAACGTACAACAGCAACTCCAGATGTGACGACCATGGGCGTAGGACATGGCGGGGCTCGAGAGGGGACAAATCCCCCTACAATTTTAATTGGGGGGATATAATAGCTTTTATCCCCCCCAGAATTTCTTTGTCTATACCGAAAAATATACACGTTCTTAAATTACATTATTTAATGGTGTGTTTTGTGGTTATTTTCTGTGTTCAGGATCGAACCCTTGCTTGTAAACACACTGACAGATTTCAGCATCATGTTCTGCTATTGCAGGTCACCTGTAGTACCACAGTTGGCCACGTGCGCCCCCACAACACTGTCTTGCTTAAACAAGCTGCTCTTGTTTGCCAGAGATGTCGGACAGGCTGGGGCAGGATCGCTATGACCATGCAATGAAAATATCACAGTAGCACTGCCGCTTGCCTGGAAATATTCAAAATAATATTTAAAAAATTGTGCAATTTCTTTCAAGTGGCTTCTTTCCAAACTCCACACTGTACATTTCCACTTTAAATCACTTCCATGACACAGGTACACCCACTTTTAGTACATTAAGCGATCCATATATACGCTGTACTGAGATGTTCAAAACTACAGGTTGGTAATCGTAAGACTTTTTGCAATGCCTTATAAAAAAAAGTGCTATCAAATTTGTTTGGCCGGGGTATGGGTTGGGCTGGTGGCTTGCTTATGTTCAGGGTGGAGGTGGGGATATTTCTGCCCCTGTAGTGAAAATCAAAAGTTGGCACCCATGAACCCACAGTTTAATTTCCTAAAAACTGCTGTCAGCACAACAGAAGCATTTATTTGTGATTAACCAGTTTGACAAGTATATAACATTTATAAATGTAACCTGTGCTAAAACACAGTGGGGCACACACAATAACAGAGTATGTGTGGTGTCTGACAAAAAAAGCATTTTAAAGAAAGCTGGTGAATGCAAGCAGCAATTTTCAATTTGGAAATTACTTTTCTTTTTATGGAAGTGTTAAATGCACATTTGGAAAACAATAGTGTGCCTAGCATGTAGAAAGCCTCCATAAAACGCAAAGGAAGGGGAACAACAATTACAGGATATTTGTGAGGTAGTCCTACAAATATCTGTCTTTTTGAGACAGCTACTAATAAATAATAATGCAAGAAAGAGGTTTTTGAAGTTCTTAATATAATCATGAAGGCATCAGGGATCAGCTTCACCCTCACGAAAAACCAAAGGTTTTTCATAATCTAGAAGCGGGTGGGCGGACTAGTAATCCCTCATTAGCGCCATAAAATATGTGATCCAATTTGCTTTTAATGAGATCACCACTACCAACATCTGAATTCGTCCATCTTGAAGGCTCAGCTGGTTTAGCTGTCCCTGGAACACCAGACAAGTATCTGCAGCGTGTAAAATACAATGTCATCTTGCAAAAGTTAAAGTAGACTGCCTGCAACTTCTTTTGCGGTGCCCCGTGCCTGCGCATAATGAGCGTGCCCAGGCCGGGGGACAAACTGCACATGCCCTGCCTGCACAGGGCACTGCTGCGCAGCCTCAGCCTTTGTTTTTCCTGAACGAATGAGAAGCCAGGAAGCGACATGTGCTCCAGTGACTCAGGGACAGCGTATGTTATTGAGGGAGACAGAGCGAGACAGACTCCTAGTCCGACTGCGACTCGACCTCCACCTGAGTCCTCAGCTACCGTAAGGTAAGTCAAGTGGTGTGGCCCCCCTCTCCAAGGTGCAGTGCGGCATGGGGAGGATTTATTAGAGAGAATATGCCATTGCCAATGTCAGGTGCATAGTTTCTAAGCATGCGTAGCGCGTTGCAAAACTGATCAGGTATCCCGGCCTCTTACTGTTTCATGATGAAACATTAAGAGGCCAGGATGCTCTGATCAGTTTGCAATGTGCTGCGCGTGTTTAGAAACTATACATCTTAGGTTGGCACATTTTCATGAATTGAAAAACCTGAGGTTCTGCCGCCCTCAGGTTTTTCAATTCATGAAAGTGTGCCCCTGCCAAAGAGGAACATCACATTGGAATGTCTCTTCCTTACTGATGGGCAGCCAGGGCTCACATTTAAGCTCCACGCATTGGCCAACACGGGCTTGCAAGGCTGCACAAACAAAATACGGAGGCCATTCACTGATACAGCGGAGGTTCAAGGGTGCACAATGGGAGCCGGCATTGACATGTAAATGAAGTTTCTATACAAATGCCAGGCACAACACCATTTAATATATTATGCATTGCCTTTTTAAAGAAGAAGGGTGTGACGATTATTTTTGCTGCTTACACTAGTGGCCCTAAACCGTTAGGTTACTTTGAGATTGTTTCTAGTTTATTTCCTTAGAGTTGGATCTCGCTGACCGCACCTGACACGTTTCTCTGCAAAAAAAAAACATTACAAATTCTATTAATGTATCTATAACTGCTTCCCAAAATGAGACCCGTCCCCCAGCTGGAGGTGACATCTATTGCTGTGACACTTTGTCCCTCTTCGCACTCACTTAACATGCTTAGCATACATGGAGCAACAAGAAACTATGTTCAAACATTTACGATTGAGGCATTCTGTTATAGTGTACACTTTCAACTGAGTCACTTCTAGGTGATCCCAATTAAACATATAGAGAAACGAAATGCACGGCAGGGAGGTCACACGATCTAGCAAAGACTGGATTTTCTCCAAGATGTCCCTGTACGCCAGGCCTGACTTGCAAAGTGCAGACACTGCCTGAGATATCAGCCTGACATAGCATACAAAATCCTCACGAAACGATTGTAAGTGATCCGGTCGCAGCTGATTTTGCTGCAGCCGGAAAGTTCACATGAGAAAGGTGCGATCTACCAAAAGTTTTCACCTTTCTCATGCAAACGCATTTACATACTACAGGGGCTGCAGGGGTTTCCTGCGCAACCTCCGCTCATTATACTGTAAAGTATAGTGAGCTGGGTGTTGCGGGGGACACCTCTAAAGCCCCCGTTTTTTTTTGTTTTTGCGGTGTGCTGCAGGGATGTCCCCAGCAAGACCCAGCTCACTATGCCACACAATATAGTGGGCAGGGTGTTAGGGGGGACAAAGCCCGCAGCCCTTGCAGTCTTTTATTTCTACTTACCTGCAATGCTACCACCAAATGTTCGAACTTTTGGTCTTCGAACCTTTGGTGGTAGCATTTTTCGGTCGTTTTGTACGTTCGGACCTTTTTTTTCGGTCCGATCGTACAAAACCCATGAAGCCATATAAAGTAAAATGAGGATGAGCCAATCTCAAGAACGGCTGCTACGTGGAATGTGTGCTCTTTTCCATAGTAATGTCTAAGGTAGGCAAGGGAAAACACTTGATGTATACTCTAATATCAGTAGGCCTCACTTAAGGCACACCCCTCCACATCTTCCCAGCAACTCACACCTGCTTGAAGTTTGGATGGTACCACATGTAAAGCTTGGTCTCTGACATGAGGGCTACCTGCATTTCTCTAGCTCAAACTCAGCTGCAGCCGGGTCCACTTAAGCTTTCGTAAATTCAGTACCATTCAAATGAGGGTAATAATACCTGCTATTGCACTGCCTAGAAGTTGAAAGCATCTAGCATGAAGCACTATGACCAAAGTGTTATTATATTCCATAAAACAAAATACTACCAGCACAGACCTTAACTGTTTCCCTGCCCAAAATAAACCATTTGTTGGTGCCTATCCTGCACATCTGTCAAAGGAAATCAGGTGCTAACCTTCTGTAGGTCTTGGCTGAGCTTCACTGTTTTATTCAACCTGGCTGTTTCTGTCAGCGTACTTGAGTGGTCGCAGTGCAATCAGATTTTGAGGGTAGAGCCTTGCCAGTACGCGGATTTAGTGACTTCTCTGTCTGTCCCCCTTCCAAATATCCATGCTTCTGACTATTTCTTAAGAGTTAATGCTTGCAGGTATCGATGGGCCCTTTTAAGGTCATGGATCTGGCATGCCTGTTCCAGCTTATTCTGAGAAGCTATATGGAGTGATTTGTCATGCAAGGCCTGCAAGAGAAAACCTGGAAATGTAAGCCAGGATAGTGAGGTTGCTCTGAAGACTGAGGAGAAAGTGCTGAGTAAGTGTACAGATGAGAGTTGTAGGGTGCTGGCCTTGGGGGAATGGGAAGGGAGGGACTGGGCTGCAGAAGAGTGTGAGACTGACTGCAAAGTGAGAAAGTGTAGAAAGGGTGCAGAGGACAGACAAAGAGAGGAGCAAGGGAGGGGTGAGATGGAAACGAGAACAGAGTGCAGATGAAAGATAGGGATCGTTTGCAGCATGGGGTGACCATTGTGTGCAGGGGAGAGAGGGGTGCAGGAAGGACCAGAACACAGGGAGAGTGGTGTAGGGCAGAAATGGCATAGGAGGTGCCTCAAGTTTTGCAAATGAGAGAGAAGTGCAGACAAGTGATGAGAAAGTGCAGAGGGCAGTGTGTCAGAGGAGTGACTTGGTGTGGGGTGCAGGGAAGGGACTTGGGAGAAAAGGGTGTACAGCAGACGAGAATGTGGAGTAGAGACGGGTACAGAGGGGAGATTTGTAGAAGGAAGAATGGTGCCTTGCCTCATGTTCCCAGATAAAGGGTGCTGTCACAAATGCTTCTTCTTCTGACGCTTGATCCATGCTCACGAGGCCTGCACGAGGACGATTAGAAGTCGTTTGTTGAAATAATTGCAGATATATACACTACACCATATCTGTCTGCGCATTGATTGGGCCTGATAATACACAGAGTGGCCCCCCTCTCCCAGGTGCAGGCCGGCATGGGGAGGATTTATTAGAGGGAACATGGGAGCTTGGGCTTGGCGCTCTCCCACTGCCCCTGTGTCATCTGCACTCCTGTCTGGCTCCTCTCCAGGAAGAGACAGTCACAGCAGGCTGTTCCTGCATCAACTCCCTTTTTACTCAATCCTACCTGCAGCCTAGGTCTGAAGTCAGGAATAACCTTAAATGAGGTATATATTCACCTCTGACCTGTCCTGTAGTGGCAGCTGGTGCCAGGGTGCGTGGCATCTTGCCTTGCGACACAGCATCATGTTATTTGGGCTATCTTAGCAACTTTCGTGGGTTTTTGGTGGATGGATCTCACACGGGCCGCAGACTCCTTTTACTCCATAACCTATTCTTTTAAATAACACTAGAATGTTCCATAAAGGGCACGCAAAGTGCCAGTTCTGATTTAGATAAATCCACCGATTTAGGGATGTTTACTACAGAGCCCTGTGTAGTAAATAACTTAATTGGAGTGGGAACATACTACTGGTGTAATACAAATGTCTTATCCAGGGATGCCTTCAGCCACTCTATTAGCACTATGCATGTCCTTCACTGAAGTCCTGCTAAAAACCAGCAATGGCAAGTGTTTGCTTGTCTATACGTAATGGGCATTTGCCAGGCACTGCTGTTAAATGTCCAGGTACTTGCACCATTTTGCAGCTGCTACCATCAGTGGGTACCTAATACCACTATGGCGGTGCTTGGCAAGTGCCTTTTCCATGCCTACATTAAAGCGCAAATGGTTGGCGTTGCCAATGCTTGTTTTAAGACTGCATTTTTGGTACCCACTACCAGCTGACTAATGCATTGTAGACAAGTTTTAATAGCGGCCACCATAAGCCATCTTGGTGACCCAGAAAAAAATAAAGCAGAGCCTTGAGATTCAAAACAGCACTTGTTCCGCTATCCATGTAAATTCAATGAATACCCTGGTGCCGAGGTATGACTGCAGCCCATACACTGCTGTAAAGAGGCTCAAGTGGAATAGGATAGGATGGGCTGGCGAAAATCCATCAAGCATCTGCACTTAAAGCGCAGGTGAGAGAGTATTATAAAAGATCTCTCTAAATGCCCATCGCTGGGAGGATTTTATATTCTGACCTGCTTTTCTTTTTCTTAATTTTCTTTGGTTTTCTTTTCTTCTTTTCTCTTGTATTATACAGTGATGATATATGTAATTTAATACATACTGCTATTTTAATTTTGTGAAAAGTCGAGTTCTTTGACTAAAACACAATAAATAAATTAAAAAAGAAAAGTCCCCAAGATGTCCCCTGTCCCCCCCCCTGATTTTATGGGTCTCCTACGCCCCTGGTGACGACTGTGAAGGATGTTATTTGACTCTGAGGGACAAGAGGACTAACAAATAGTACATTTGAGCTCTGCCTGATTCATTCTGTTAAAACGGTTCTTGGATACTAGTTGATTTTATAGGTTTCCCCAAAGTAATGTAAAGTGAAGTACATCTGTACCGTGGAATGATGCAAATATAAACTGATAATGGATGTTACAGTAGATTGTATAGTGCACTTTAAACATTTACAAAGCATAGGCAGAAATGCATTTCTCATGTTGAATCGAAAATGTGAAGCTCTTAACTGAAACGTATCCCGCTTCTTCTTCTCCTTCTTCTTCTTCTTCTTCTTCTTCTTCTTCTCCTTCTTCTTCTTCTTCTTCTTCTTCTCCTTCTTCTTCTTCTTCTTCTTCTTCTTCTTCCTCTTCTTCTTCTTCTCCTTCTTCTTCTTCTTCTTCCTCTTCTTCTTCTTCTTCTTCTTCCTCTTCTTCTTCTTCTTCTTCTTCTTCTTCTTCTTCTTCTTCTTCTTCTTCTTCTTCCTCTTCTTCTTCTTCTCCTTCTTCTTCTTCTTCTTCTTCCTCTTCTTCTTCTTCTTCTCCTTCTTCTTCTTCTTCGTCTCCTTCTTCTTCTCCTTCTTCTTCTTCTTTTCCTTCTTCTCCTTCTTCTTCTTCTTCTTCAAATTATCGAATGCGTGGGCGGACCCACGCATGCGCTTCCCCATCCTAAAGGATGATGTGCAACGACCCCACCAATCTTACACACAGCCCTCACATTCTCATAACTCCTCCCACCGCCCGTCTGCCCCACAAAATCCAGCAACACACTGCTCCTCTCCCTGCCTCTCACCCCGACTCCTCCCAGCAAAGCCTTCCCACTCAGCTCAGCCACTCCCAGCGCAGACATCCGAACCCTCATCAACTCTCTCTCCTCGACATGCCTCTCGCACGCAAGCAGAAAATGTCCCACAGTCTTAGGCACCCCACACACCGCACAGTGCCTCGACTCACGCTTCCCCACTCGAAACAGACTGTCATTCAGCCCCACATGCCCTATCCTCAACCGGTTCAGCATCACCTCCTCCCTCCTCCTCCTGTTGTACAATGGGCATGTGTAGTGAGTTGAGATGTATCCTTTATTGCATTTTGCAGCTAAGACTTATAATAAGTTTGCAGAAGCAATTGGAGGCCCAATCAGTTTTGTTTTTCTGCTCTTTGCATTTTACAATCTTCAAGTCTGAGATCTGGGTTTTAATATATTTATTACAACCTGAATAGTTTAATGATATGTGTGTGTTTAAAAGAATTAATTGGTAAAAGTAAAGTATAATTGATTGATTGATTTTAAAAAACAATTCACTGCATGAGACTGTTAAAAAATAGGAAAAAACACATAACAAATTACCATATCATGCAGCATCTACAAGAAACATACATCAATCCTCTGGGACAAGAGACCAATAAAGGAGCATTCCACACTCCCCAGAGCATTCCACACTCCCAGAGCATTCCACACTCCCTGAGCATTCCACTCTCCCCAGAGCATTCCACACTCCCCGGAGCATTCCACACTCCCCCGAGCATTCCACACTCTCCGAACATCCACACTCCCCGAGCATTCCACACTCCCCGAGCATTCCACACTCCCCCCCGATCATTCCACACTCCCTGGAGCATTCCACACTCCCTGAGCATTCCACTCTCCCCAGAGCATTCCACACTCCCCCCCCCGATCATTCCACACTCCCTGGAGCATTCCACACTCCCTGAGCATTCCACTCTCCCCAGAGCATTCCACACTCTCCGAACATCCACACTCCCCGAGCATTCCACACTCCCCGAGCATTCCACACTCCCCCTCCGATCATTCCACACTCCCTGGAGCATTCCACACTCCCTGAGCATTCCACACTCTCCGGAGCATTCCACACTCCCATGAGCATTCCACACTCCCCCCCGATCATTCCACACTCCCTGGAGCATTCCACACTCCCTGAGCATTCCACTCTCCCCAGAGCATTCCACACTCTCCGAGCATCCACACTCCCCGAGCATTCCACACTCCCCGAGCATTCCACACTCCCCCCGATCATTCCACACTCCCTGGAGCAGTCCACACTCCCTGAGCATTCCACACTCTCCGGAGCATTCCACACTCCCATGAGCATTCCACACTCCCCGGAGCTTTCCACACTCCCCCAATCATTCCACACTTTCCGGAGCATTGCACACTCCCTGGAGCAATGCGCACTCCCCGGAGCATTCCACACTCCCCAGAGCATTCCACACATCAGGCGGGCAGGTTTCAGTATCTCCGGTGCACCTGCCGGAAATGACCAGCAAACCCACCCACTGTTACCTCTACCTGCTCCCACAAACTGACCACGATATTACCGGTGATGGCAAAGCAGGGTGAATCCCCATTTTTGGAGACCAAAGGATCCCATCTGGATTTTTATAGATGTTCTGCAAGTGGTCACCCCACCACAGTAAATCACCACAGAATTAGCTCCGGAAATGCATTGAACCGGCGACCTTGAAGCCCACTGTTATGATGAGGGTTTGGGGTTATAAATAACCACTCAGGAGCCTTGTTGGGTTTAGGTATCTTTAGTAAGTCCACAGGAACACAGGTGAGTACATTAGGTACAATACAGGACAAATTCATAGGATAGAAGCATCCACCGGTCCCCCTACTCTTAGGCTTCAGATCTCAATTGATTCTCTGTGGAATTAGAGCAGCTTCACACCAAAACATTCTACAGCCAACACTCTACATTCCACACTCCAAGCCCACACACACATAACAGGGAAAGACCAGAATAAGTAAAACCCAACACCCACGATACATATTATCCATCTGAACCTGCCTCTGTCCATGCAAGAAGAATCCCTTTCTTCCTACAGGATCTGTGTCGGAGCCCATTGGGGGACATTGATCAGCGGTTAGCGAGGGCCCCCCGGCAGTAACCTCAGCCGGGGGCAGGATATTGATCTGAAACTTGAAATAGGGAGCGAGGAGTACAGGGTTATGGGGCGCATTGAATTGGAGGAGACAGGGATCCCTGGGACAAATAGCAGGAAAGAAGATGGCGGATCAGTGGAGAGAAGCCATTGGTCAGCATGGAATGCAGGCTGTACTTGCCAGATTCAGCCTGTGCTCCTGGCCACGTGATTGGCTGGCGCCTATCTCGCAGATGCTAAGACTGTATAATGCAGCTGATTCTCAAGTAGCGGTAATGCAAGAACATCCTTCCAGTTCAGCGCTCAATCTCCTGCCTGCATGAGTTACACCAAGCGCTTGCCTCCCAAAGAACGGCCTCCCTCTGCAGCCGGCCCTTTAAGAGGTCCCGCATCACTCTGAGCGACATCACAGCCAGCCTCGAGCGGGGGGGATTCGTCATAGCTGCAGTTCCACCATGGAAGGCCATGTCCTGAAGAGGCAGGGATCCCTGCCATATTGCTGGCTGCTTTTCTGCTGGGATGTCCCATCAGTGTCAGAGTTTCTCCTTCGCTCACTTCCTGGCAAGTCCTGGCCTGTCATTTTGTGGACCTCAAATCCCCTCTCTGTTAGAGAAGATATGGCAATTCTGGGATGTGGGGGGCGTGCATTGGGGAATCGCTGCACCTGCTGATTGGTCAATGGTGGAGAATGGACCCTTGTGGAAGTCAGACCTATAGAATTAGGGCTCATGGCTTCAGGTGTATTTGAACCGGACTCTCTGGCAAGCTTTGCAGGCAGGAGTGAAACCTCGGATGATATGATGTCGTGTGATAAGTCATTTATAACGTGCCTGTACACAACTGTTTCTAGGTGCCATGGGTTTAATGGTTAAAGACAATCAGACCTGCTCAGCATGGACCCTGTTGGGAGTGAGTGGGCACAAGAGAGAGACGATAAACATGTGTAATACACATTTCAACATCATTTCATGGGTTGCAGAACTGGGCAAAAGTGATAGTCTAAAAGCAGTGCACCAGTAAAAGGGGTTCCTGGGCCACAGGAGACTAAAATGGTACCCAATTAGCATAAGACTAAACAAGGTGATCAGTCTTACTCCGAGAGGCGCACTGGGCTGCCTTCTAAAGCAGGCCATTACAATGAAAGGAAGACTGCATCTCCCAGGGGTGGTGCTAGGTCTGGGAAAGACCCGGGGCTACGCTAATGTTGGAACAGTCGGGACTGGGGGCTAGCTAGCCTTTTGGTTGTAGCTCCTGAGATTCTATCCGGGGCTACAACCAAAAGACCAGGGGCTATAGCCCCCTTAGCCCCCCCCTAGCAACGCCTCTGTCTGAAAAAATGCCTAGTTGAACACCTCCGCAACTCATGGTGTTTCGGACCCATGTTTATTATGGAGTGTTCACTATAGACCTGATTCATGGAAAAGTGCACATTGATCCCGTAAAGCCTCCAGGCCGAGAACGACACTGCACGAATATGCACGCAGAAGGACATCTGGCCGCTCCCCCGATTCAGGGAATTGTCCCCACAAAGCAGGCCTATCCGCAAGTCACTGCTGGAACGCCCCCGACACGCCCCCACTCAAGGCAGAAACAGCCACATTCACATACCTTTGTGGCCTCCCCGGACGAACACATGCACCCTGTGAAAACTGTGTGGGGTCCCTCATAACCAAGCCAGCGCCATGGCAACACTTAATCTGAATCTGAACCCTGTCTGTATGCACGCACCCCTAAATCCGACGGCCAATCTTACCCATGTGCATTCCTATTGCGCAAGTGTCTGTATGCCTGCCTTCGGGTGGTGGGTAGTTCAAGTGCATTGCGTGACCATTTCCTTGACGAGAGGTTGCACGGACCGATCCATGAATATGCTCGACCATGCACATTTGTGCGGATGCGATGGACTGTCTGCGCGCTGTCCTTCGTAAAGCCAACTTTTTCCCTTGTTCTTCCTCATTTTGCGAGTACTGCCCCAGCGCAGGCCACACTCACCCCTGCATGAAGTCTTGCACAAGGCACTCGGTCGATCGCAGAGCCTTGCTGACCCTGCGCAAAGTCCCTGCAATGTATGAAAAAGTCCAGCCCAAACGATTCCCTGAATTGACAAACTGAGTTGCGTGCACAATTTGGTGCAAATTTCCCGATTTCACATGAATGGGGCCCTTTATTTCTAACCTTTGCTACTGACAGCTGGCGCTTAAAGGGTACACTGCACCACTAAAACTTACATAGATACCACGCCTCGACCGATGCACCCTAGCACCACAGGCAAGCAAGGCTCCACTTAGGACACAAATTCCTCTGTACTTTCTACACAGCACCCCTAGAAACTCACCCCCGCAGAGTTTACGGCACTTCATGTCTGCATGCATCAACTCAACAGGAAAGCTATCGTGCACATTTTGCTTCTCTTCCCCGATAACCTCACAAGCCCCTTGACCCCAACTTTTATATCCATAAGGTTCCTGGAGACCACTGCAATGGCAGCGGTGTGCAGAATAAGTCCATATAACAGTAAACATATATAATTATTAATTTCTTCAATTCAATTCAGAATCATATCCAACATAACATGCAGAGAGCTTTCTACAGCTCATCCTTAGGACTAGGAAAATCTTGGCATTCTTAATATAGAATTCTTTTTAAGACTCTGGCCTCATCACGAGTTGGACTGAGCCCTTAAATGCTGCAGTGGTAACAGTATTACCATTGCATTTAGGGGCTGGCCCTATCACCAGTTGAGTGCTAAATGGGCTGTTTTACCTCCAGCTTTTTAAGCCCCTTGTTTTCAGCGGTATTAGTGTGCAGTATTAGTGCTGAAAATGCCCCATCAGATCCAATGGACCCAATGGAGAATGGGGATTTACCGCTAGCGCCCAAACTGTGATCCGGTGGTAATACCGTCGGACTGGTCGGCACTAACGCTGTAGCAGTTGTGCGGCGTTACAGCCGGAATACCGTCCAACTCGTGATGAGGCCCTTATGTTTTGCATCCTCCATGTATTTGTATTCCTCTCTGCTTACTTCCAAAAATCCATGTAAGCAACCGCAAGATCTCATCAGTCTACAGAATTCTAATTAATTGGTACTCGGGAGAAGGCTCTGACAAATCAGGTGCGCAGCGATGTGGGGTGGGTGTCATGGTTCTGCCCACTCACCCTCCTACCTTGGCACCTCTCTCTCTGACCCTACTTCTATAGGAAACTGCCCCTGTAAACCCCAAACCCTGGTATTATTAGTCAATAGGCCTCATTACGACGCAGGCGGTAGAGGGATAATTGCGCCGGTAGAGCTGCTGTCGCCGTTAACCCTCTACCGCCGCAACACTTCAACATGACCGCAACCCTGACCACTCAAAGCCTTAACTGACCAGGGTCACACTAGATTACCTAAGAATAGATATCACCCACCCAGTCCCACACCTGAAGATTAGGTTCAGACACACCCACCAATCCATACTATACTCAATAGGATACAGCTGGACCACAGCAACACCACCAAATCGAGTCGGCCACCAGGAACCAGCAACATCCGAACCCACAGCAACATCCGAACCCACGGGTATACAACTCTAACGGAATCATAAGTACCTGAACCTGGATACAGACCCCACTAACCCAATCCTCAATCTTCTGCTTACTTAAACCCACACAAAACCACACAATCATCTCTGTCCCAGCAATCCGCACGCACTTTACCACACCGCATCAACAACACATAAACTTCACCCACAGCACTCGAGGCCTTCATCCGATCCGATACTAGCACCAAAGCCCAGCACTTGTTGTCAACCGAGCTGAAGCTGCCAACAGCACACCACATCTCCCACTCTCCTTTTCCCCTCCTCCCGACTAACCCTACCGCCACCCTACCTGTTTACAGATCCGCCAGAGTGCCTGGGGACTAATTCCGTTGGTGACGGTGCGCTATACAAGTACTGATAACATAACATTACAAGGTCTGCTTGCAGGTCCCGCTAAGGACGTCTGGTAAAACCAGGCTTCCTTAGCGAGATCCGCTCGCAGACGAGGATGCTAACAATGGGCCCGTCATTAACGGGCCCATTGTTAGCATCCTCCCCATTCCCATTGAGCCCTATGGGGGATCGAATGGGAATGGGGATGGCTTCCCTGAATGGGGAGGAATCCGGGTGCTCCAAGGTCGGAATGGCCCGGTTTGAAATACGCACCGCCATCCCACCTCTTCTGAAGGTAGTGTCTGTGCTCCACTTCCTGGCCACAGGCACCTACCAGCACACAGTGGGGCAGATGCATGACATATCACAACCCTTATTTTCTCGAATGCTGAACTAAGTGCTGGACGCCCTCCTGAAGCACTCAAGGAACAGCATATCCCTACTACGAACTGCCCAGGAGATCACCAAGGGAATCCACTGCTTCTCACAGGGCCAACGCCATAGTAGCGCAGCATGTCACCATGGGAATAATAAGCGCTGAATGATAAACAAAGCTGAGACTACTGCCAACGCTGCCAGTAAGTAAATCATACTGTACATATCACATATTCAAAACAAACTCAGCGGTATACGTCCACAGTGCATGAGCAACATCAAGGCAGTGTACACCGTGTATCATCTTGAAGATGCAGCCCACACCATAAGACCATGACACAGCACACATTGAGGTAAGGAAAAATGTGTGCATACAACTAGGGACATGTGCATGTGACCAACAAATATCTGCAGGCTTGTGTGATAAGTACAGCTGTCCATCATGATTTGACTGACACATACCTTATTTTGCACCCATGCAGGTGATAGTGGCTATCCCTTGAAGACGTGGCTCCTCACCCCTGTCTGGAACCTGCAGAACAGTCACGAAGAGGACTATCATCGTGCCCATACCCCTACCCATGCGGTGATCGAGCAGACCTTTGGCCTGTTGAAGGCACGTTTTCGCTGTCTCAGCCGGTCGGGCGGGGCACTCCTCTACAGGCATGAGAAGGTGGCCAAGATCATCAGGGCATGTGTCATTCTGTACAACATGTGCATCCGACGGAACGTACCACTGCCCCCTGACATTGAACAGCAACCACCAGGTGATGATGAAGAAGATGTGGGCGCACATCATCGCGGTGGCGATGCACTGGATGGACGTACAGTGCGCCAGTCTGACCAATATTTCTGAGACACATGGGTGCAGAGGGTGCCATGAATGTGGGACTGAGGGCACTGGGTGTGGGAGTACATGGGACTATCCACTGTAAACCAATAAATGACACATACACAATAAGAAATGTCCACTCAAGTATTTTTTCAGGTACACAATGGGTGTATTAAACTGTAAATAGTAAAAAGTGCTCATACCCTCCACCTCCAACACTCTCCCCCCTCCTCCCACAACTCCCCCAAACACCCTCTCCCCCTCCCCCCACAACTCCCCCACACATGGTGTTCTATCGGATGCTGCAGGTTGCAGCATCAATTGCCATAATCAGGCTGCCCCTGCTACTTATTCCCACTTCCCGCATCTGGTGGTGGCATGTCTGAGCGCTGCAAGGTGCGTGCAGACCGGCGAAGGGGGCTGGTCTGAGTGGAGCTCAAGGAGGAGGCCGTGCCCGCTTGCTCCAGTCTTGGGGCAGGACGCTCTGCCTCAAAGGCATCCGCTATTCAGGAAAGGACCTACCTTACTGCAGACAACTCCTCGCATATGTGAGTTGTGCTCACCTCAATGCCTGTCTCAAAGACACTGTGTTGTCCCGGTCCTCCTGCCTTGCCTGGGAACCATCCGATACAAACTGTCTGACCAGCCCTGTGAGCTCCTCCTGGCATTGTGCCATTTGCTGCACCCCCTCCCGGACACCAGTGGAGGGGGATGCTGCAAGTGACAAATGTCCAAAATCATGTGGCTCCTCTGTGGGGCTCAAGCTCCCTTGCCCTGGCTCCCCTCCAGACTGCTCCTGTGTGCTGTCATTGGGGGTGCTGAATGGAGTGATCTGGGGTGACGGCGGGGGACTGGGTGGGGCAGGTAAGTCTGGGGACTCATCCTCCACTGGGACACACACCTGGCCTTGGCTCTGTGCATCCTTGTCGCTATGGGTTACCGCGGCTGCTGCCTCCAGCTGTTGCCATTGCTGCTGCCAGCTGAAAGGGCCCCATCGGCCACTGGCTCCTGTGCAGTGGACACTGTTGTTGTGGGGACTGTTGCTGTGGCAGTGGCCCTTTGCCGCCGCAGTGACATGGCATCCAGTGGTGCCTTCCCCTTCTGTGGCAGTTGTGGCTTGCCTGGGCCTTTTGATGTAGAAGGCATGTTGCCTTCTTCCCTGCCCCTGGCCTTCTTCCTGGGAGTTGTTGCCTGCGCCGCTGAGTCCCAGGCCTCGCTGTCAGGATCTGAGCCTGTGGGGGACCGAGAGAGAGACGGCATCAGTGATGGTTCTACATGCATCATGCACACATTGGCATTATTGCTGTTCTACACATTAGAGTGGATTAGGTGTTGGAGTTTTGACATTCAGGTTGCTTGCTATATGGGGGGAGCATGCAGGCATATGTCAGGTTATCACATGTTTGAGGTGGTGTATGCTGTGTGACAGGCTTTTTTGTTGTGGACTGCGTGCAGTGTGACAAATGCCATTTCCATGTTTGTGTGATGTGTCTCAGGTATGGCATTGGCATGCTGCATGCATGTGGATGTGTCAGTGCTGGGGACAGCATCTATGCAGGGATGTGTCCATGTGTCTGTAATGGGCCATGCATTGCCTCATGGCATGGTCACATTGGTAGTCTATCATCATAATTTGCATTACAGTGTTTTCTTAGGACACTCACCTCCATCTGTCGATGACGTGGCACCATGTTCCATCCCGCCCACACCTTCACTCGACTCTATGCCAATAGTGCTGGCGCAGGTTTCCTCCCAGTGGCTCAGTTTAATTGTAGAGCTCGGGCCACCACCAGTAGCCATGCCCTGGCTCTAGTTGGCCGACATGATGTTATGCACTCTGAGGCGTAGGTCGTCCCAACGTTTACGCACGTCCTTCACTGTGCGGGGGGTGTTCCCAACTGAGCTCACTTTATGGGCTACTAGTTCCCAGATCTCCTTTTTCTTGAGCTGGGCTGCTCTCTTGAGGTCATTTGCGAAGGCTACCTCACCATTTTCAGCCCCATAGGGCTGAATGGGAAGGGGGAGTTTGGGTGCACTGGCACCATTTTTTATTCAACTCTTCACAATTTCTATCGCTCTTCAATATTTTGCTCAGCAGATAACATTTAGACTAGTCAGACATTTACACTTTATAAAACACTGTGATCATTTCTTCCCTCGCCTTACTTTTTTACCCTGTACAGGGTTTGAGACATTGGGCTTTATTACGACCCTGGTGGTAGGGTGATAACGGCGCTGGTAGTGCTGCTGACGCCGTTATCACTCTACCGCCACATTACGAGTTCTGCTCGCGGGCCGCTCTGTATGCCTGGTCAGACCAGACGTGCAGAGCGGCACCCGCTAGCAGAACAGGATGGTAGTAACGGCCCCGTTATTAACAGAACCATTGTTACCATCCTCCCCATTCACATTGAGCCTTAAAGGGGCTCAAATGGAAATGGGGACGTACCGGGTCCCGCGAATGGGAATTACCGGGCCCGCAAAGGTTGGAATGCCCCGGTAATTCCCATTTTTCGGGGCCCGGACCCGAGTTTGGGGGTAGCCATGCCATTAAAAATGGCTTGGCTACCCCCAAACTTGTAATGAAGCCCATTACCTTACACAGTCCTGACATGTGCGTTTTATATTTCTCTCTACTCTCACTGGAGTTTGAAATGTCTTCTTCTAATTCTCTTGAATTAGGACCCTTAGTCTACTCACCATTCGTTAATTGACTCGAGGCCCTCGGTATCGACTCCTCCTCCAATCTGACCACTTCACCTTCTGGCCAGAGAGTGGAAACCGGTCAAGGATTTCTTCAAAGGGGGACCTGCCCACCGTCTCGATTCTTCTTGCAAGTTTATTTCTATTTGGCTGCTCTCCTCAGGAAACTCTGTAATCTTCCAGCTACTGGCGGAGGATGCCCAATCGTCTGAAAGTCTGGAGCTGAACTAGTTTGGCTCTCTGAACCTTCCGCACTGCTACCACGTGAGCCTGGGGCCCTTTAGGAACGTGCATGCATTGGATGGCATTACACAGAATAACTCCGAGTCCAAATAACCAAACCAACTCAGGAAGATGGCAAAGTATTGTTTTATTAACAATTATCTAAAACAGGGAGTTTAGAACAAACATCAACAGACGTACGCTTGATTTCTCTCAGCGATCTTTTCACAAAACAAAGGTTATATATCAAAAATATGTCAGAGGTGATGTCATACTATGTGGCAAATAATGAAAAACCTACTAAGAATTGGGATAGGCTTAAGGGGAACATCTAAGTATATTATCTATTGGAACTAGGATTGTGATTGGCTGCCCACTGTCAGGTGGACAACATATACCTACCTCTAAAACATGTCATCTTCAGAAACATTAGATACATGGTTTCTCATTGGTTTGCAAACTATGCAATGTCCTTCGTTATATAGACCACTACAATTGGTTGCAATGTCTGGACCATTTGGTTCATTTAGCAGCAAGTAAGCCCAGACCCAGGTGCAAGGATATGGGGCATGAAACTACCTCCCCACCCATTTAACCCAGCATCTCTCATCCCCAAACCTTCTGCCATGAAGATTGTCTTTGAACTTGGCCTTGCAAAGTAGCCTTGTCGCTGAGAATACATAGAGTGGGGGCACTCACTGTCGTGTTCTAGGACTCCAAGTTTGAACTCTATTTTCATCCTTGACTCATGTGACAGGAGACCACGATTTGGTCCATTTTGCAGGTTTGAAATGCTCTAAATGAATTAAACGTGGCACTCTTTGTGTTCTTTCTTTGCACCTTAACAAGGGATGATTCATCCTCTGCACGTTCGCTCCTTTTCCGAATAGATAGTTGACCTTGGCTGCTTCAGTCTGGACTCCAGGCCAGACAACCTAGCCTTGCAGCTCCACAATTCAGCTTATTCTTTCTGCAACACAGTTTTCCCTTTCCTCTTCATGAGTCCTGTCTCACTAAATTCATGGTACCGATGTCCAGCTTCTATACAATGGCGGCTTTGCCTGCATACCATTCTGTAGGATCCATACATCCTCTTTAGCCAGTATCTTGGGACGTCGTAGATGCCTCTTGTGACGTCACTAGCTTCTTTCTTTGCTCTTTTTCACATTCCTTTAGGGAGTTCCTCCCTTAGGTTATCATCACTTCTGGGATACATGGGGTTGTCTCAACCGGTATCTTCTTTCGAACTCACAATGTGGTATTGGCACAACTGCTGGTGGCATAAATAGCACAATCTCAGGTTTCCAACATATGAGAGGTTGGGGGCAGGGTTTCCCGCAGGGGCATGTAGCTGCTTCTCTACACCCTCATAGATTGTCTACATTTGGGTTCTGTCATCATCATATGCCATACTCACAGTAAATTAGAATCGAAACCCCAAATAGTTGCATGTATTGACTATCTCTAATTTGCTTCCTTTTAGCACATAATTTAATTTTGGCAAATTCTGTGTACCCACCACTGCCACCTTGGATTTACTAGCATTGAGTTTTACGCTTTTGAAGTTTGAAGACATAGTTAAACCTCTTAAGAGGCCAACCATGGCCAGTTGTGTTTTGACCATTAAAAGTGCATGGTCTGCAAAGGTGAGCAAAGGATTTGGTCTACTGGCACACTTAGGCACATCTGATATGCTTTCTAGCAAGTAACTCCCCATTGTGTTAATAAACAGGATGTACAACTGGGGAATAAACAGGATGAACGACAGGGAAATAAACTGGATTACCGACAGGGGAATATACCGGATTACAAACAGGGGAATTAAGAGGACGTACAACAGGGGAAGAAAAAGGATAAACAACAGGGGAAGGAAATGGATGAACAACAGGGGAAGGAAATGGATGAACAACAGGGGAATAAACAGGACGGACAACAGGGGAATAAACCAGTTTACCAATAGGAGAATTAACAGGACGAACAGCAGGGGAATAAACCGGTAATAAACCGGATTATAAACAGAGGAATAAACAGGACAAATGACTGGGGAATAAACCAGATTACAAACAGGGGAATTAACAGGACGAACAACAGGGGCAGAAAGGGTATGATCTGATCACAAAATGGACATGAAGGGCCGATTCATGAAATTATTTGCGTGGAAAGTAGGGTACTTGCGCACCAATCCACGTTTGTTGATTCATGGAATTGAATGTGTGGTACTTTTCCTGGATTTGCATGGAGTTTGTACAGGCTCAGCACATCTCTGCGAGCCGTCGAGGGCCTTCCACATAGAGCATAGGGGTGGCTGGGCAGAGGGATGAGATGGGGTGGAACACCATAAATGGGGAAGAATTTGCTATAGAGTGGGCGTCCAGAGGGACAGGCTGCAGGCAGTCCCTTGCACGTACACAACTGCGCGGTACAAAACGTATTGATGGATTCGATTGTGCAACCTCTCGGCTGGAAAATGACCACACAGTCCTTTACACTATGTGACACCCGAAGGAAGGCATAAGTACACTTGCGAGTAGGAATCGAATTTCAGAGGTGAGGTTGCATGTCAGATCTCGGGGTGCGTGTACACACCCAGGGTTCTGATGTAACTTAGGGGTGCGCGTTTGCAGCTTAGCAGTGTGCAGGAACGGTTTATGGGTGCTTGCACGCAGATTTCCAGAGTAATTAGCGAGTTTCGATTTTTTATACCCATGTTGTCGGGTTGCCGGATACAGTTACGGGGCCCCCATGCAGTGTCCTCGACATGCAGGCCTGCTTGCAGGGTACCCCATGCACTGTTTGAAGGGTGTGTGCATTTGAGCCTGTGGGAGGGCACAAAGGTAGCTGTTGTGGCTGTTTATGGCTTGCGAGTTGGCGTGTCGGGGGCGTTGCGGGCGCAACTTGCGATTACGGTTACTTTGCGCTGTAAATTCCATGAATAAGCAGGGCGCGCATTTTTCTGTCTGAGCGCAGGCTTGTGCAGTGACCTTCTCTTCGTGCGGCCCTTGCAGGATTTCTGGGCACATTTCCATGAATCGGGCCGAAGTGCCAGTGGTCAGAGGTTGACGGATAGTCCCTCCCTCTCTTTGAGAACCTAAACCATGAAGATCGACCTCATGTTTGCTGTAGCTGTGCCGTCTCACACATGACACGTGGCCAGAGCTTCACTGCAGGCGCTGCCAACACTGGGCTCGCCTTTCATAGAACGGGAACTAGAAGGGTACTGCAATGTCTTCACAATAACGTGCTTCAGAAATGTGTAGCGATGCTGTCACCATCACATCCTGACAGCACTTGTCTTTGGTGCAAGGCAGGGGGTGCTGTGCGCATGTGCAACGCCACTGAGGGCCGCTAGAGGGAGTGCAGTGAGATCGTTTTTACATGTAAAACTGTAACGCACACTTCTCTGTAAGCGCGCAGTTGTTTTGATAACAGGTTACGCCTTTCGCCTCTGCAAGTGAAACGGGTTGTGTAATATATTACAACATGTCACCCGCGGGATAGCACTAATGAGCAGGTGCAGGCAGCTAATTAGAGCGCAGATTGTCAGACGTTTGAGGTCAGGTGTGAAGAGTAACTGTCAGGCAGCACTTTCCCTGAAGCCCGTCTCGGCGACATGATCAAAAGAAGCCTCTCCATCGCATGAGAGTGCTAGTGTGACAGCCAAGGTGGTGGAAGTGCTAGTGTGACGGCCACGGTGGTGGAAGTGCTAGTGTGACAGCCAAGGTGGTGGAATTGCTAGTGTGACGGCAATAGTGATGAAAGTGCTAGTGTGACGGCCGTGGTGGTGGAAGTGCTAGTGTGACAGCCAAGGTGGTGGAAGTGCTAGTGTGATGGCCTTGGTGCTGTAAGTGCTAGTGTGACAGCCAAGGTGGTGGAAGTGCTAGTGTGATGGCCACGGTGGTGGAAGTGCTATTGTGACAGCCAAGGTGGTGGAAGTGCTAGTGTGACGGCCACGGTGGTGGAAGTGCTAGTGTGACGGCAATAGTGATGGAAGTGCTAGTGTGACGGCCGTGGTGGTGGAAGTGCTAGTGTGACAGCCAAGGTGGTGGAAGTGCTAGTGTGACGGCCACGGTGGTGGAAGTGCTAGTGTGACGGCCACGGTGGTGGAAGTGCTAGTGTGTTAGCCAAGGTGGTGGAAGTGCTAGTGTGACGGCCACCGTGGTGGAAGTGCTAGTGTGACGGCAATAGTGATGGAAGTGCTAGTGTGACGGCCAAGGTGGAGGAAGTGCTAGTGTGACGGCAATAGTGATGGAAGTGCTAGTGTGACAGCCAAGGTGGTGGAACTGCTAGTGTGACGGCCACGGTGGTGGAAGTGCTAGTGTGACAGCCAAGGTGGTGGAAGTGCTAGTGTGACGGCCACGGTGGTGGAAGTGCTAGTGTGACGGCAATAGTGATGGAAGTGCTAGTGTGACGGCCGTGGTGGTGGAAGTGCTAGTGTGACAGCCAAGGTGGTGGAAGTGCTAGTGTGACAGCAATAGTGGTGGAAGTACTAGTGTGACAGCCATGGTGATGGAAGTGCTAGTGTGACAGCCAAGGTGGTGGAAGTGCTAGTGTGACAGCCATGGTGGTGGAAGTGCTAGTGTGACAGCCAAGGTGGTGGAAGTGCAAGTGTGACGGCAATGGTGATGGAAGTGCTAGTGTGACAGCCAAGGTGGTGGAAGTACTAGTGTGACGGCCATGGTGGTGGAAGTACTAGTGTGACGGCCATGGTGGTGGAAGTACTAGTGTGACAGCCATGGTGATGGAAGTGCTGGTATGACAGTCATGGTGCTGGAAGTGCTAGTGTGGCGGCCTTGGTGCTGGAAGTGCTAGTGTGACAGCCATGGTGCTGGAAGCGCTAGTGTGACGGTCATGGTGATGGAAGTGCTAGTGTGACGGCCATGGTGCTGGGAGTGCTAGTATAACGGCCATGGTGCTGGAAGTGCTGGTAGGACAGTCATGGTGCTGGAAGTGTTAGTGTGACGGCAATGGTGCTGGAAGAGCTAGTGTGACGGCCATGGTGATGGAAGTGCTAGTGTGGCGGCCATGGTGCTGGGAGTTCTAATAGGACGACCATGGTAATGGAAGTGCTGGTATGCCAGTCATGGTGCTGGAAGTGCTAGTGTGACGACCATGGTGCTGGAAGAGCTAGTGTGATGGCCATGGTGCTGGAAGAGCTAGTGTGAAAGACATGGTGATGGAAGTGCTAATATGACAGCCATGGTGATGGAATTGCTAGTGTGCCGGCCATGGTGCTGGAAGTGCTAGTGTGACGACCATGGTGCTGGAAGAGCTAGTGAGATGGCCATGGTGCTGGAAGAGCTAGTGTGACGACCATGGTGTTGGAAGTGCGAGTGTGGCGACCATGGTGCTGGAAGTGCTAGTATGACGACCATGGTGCTGGAAGTGCAAGTGTGGCAGCCATGGTGCTGGAAGTGCTAGTGTGACAGCCATGGTGCTGGAAGTGCTGGTGTGAGGACCATGGTGCTGGACGTGTGAGTGTGACGGCCATGGTGCTGGAAGTGCTAATGTGATGGCCATGGTGCTGGAAGTGCTGGTGTGACAGTCATGGTGCTGGAAGTGCTAGTGTGACGGCAATAGTGATGGAAGTGCTAGTGTGACAGCCAAGGTGGTGGAAGTGCTAGTGTAAATGCCATGGTGGTGGAAGTGCTAGTGTGACGGCTGTTAGGGAGAATTCTCTGTTTAGGCTGAATTTCCTAACCTAGTGAGTCCCCCAGCAGCTAGTATGATGGCCTTTCTAGTGTGACAGCCATGGTGATGGAAGTAAAAGTGTGACGGCCATGGTGGCGGAAGTGCTAGTGTGGCATCCATGGTGATGGAAGTGCTAGTGTGACAACCATGGTGCTGGAAGTGCTAGTGTGACAGCCATGGTGCTGGAAGTGCTAGTGTGACAGGCATGGTGCTGGAAGAGCTAGTGTGACAGCCATGGTGGTGGAAGTGCTAGTGTGACGGCCATGGTGGTGGAAGTACTAGTATGACAGCCATGGTGATGGAAGTGCTAGTGTGACAGCCAAGGTGGTGGAAATGCCAGTGTGATGGCCACGGTGGTGGAAGTGCTAGTGTGACGGCCATGGTGGTGGAAGTGCTAGTGTGACAGCCATGGTGATGGAAGTGCTAGTGTGACGGCTATGGTGATGGAAGTGTTAGTGTGACGACCATGGTTCTGGAAGTGCTAGTGTGGCGGCCATGGTGCTGGGAGTGCTAGTAGGACGACCATGGTAATGGAAGTGCTGGTATGCCAATCATGGTGCTGGAAGTGCTAGTGTGACGACCATGGTGCTGGAAGAGCTAGTGTGATGGCCATGGTGCTGGAAGAGCTAGTGTGAAAGGCACAGTGATGGAAGTGCTAGTGTGACAGCCATGGTGATGGAATTGCTAGTGTGACAGCCATGGTGCTGGAAGTGCTGGTGTGAGGACCATGGTGCTGGAATTGCGAGTGTGACGCCATGGTGCTGGAAGTGCTAGTGTGATGGCCATGGTGCTGGAAGTGCTGGTGTGACAGTCATGGTGCTGGAAGTGCTAGTGTGACGGCTGTTAGGGAGAATTCTCTGTTTAGGCTGAATTTCCTAACCTAGTGAGTCCCCCAGCAGCTTTGCTGGATTTCTGGAGTTTGTTTTTTTCATCCTACCAAGAGTGAGACTCTTTTCCTCCCACTCTTGGACATGAATCTGGTTGATTTCTTTGAATGTCAATGTGTTCTATGGACTATGGGGTCTTTTACTCCATAGGGTCTCATATGTTTTGCTATGTGTGTTACACCGCACCCTCCGTGCCGTAACACTGGGGTGTCCTAGAGGATCCCCACCATAGACTCCATACCCTGGGACTGACTACTGTCTCCCAGGGCATGTAAAGTCACCATTGGCTTTACTAGACCTAAATTTACTAACAGAACCAGTACAAACCATCCTATTGTGGACGTACTGGTAGGGGTAATTCGATTACCCCTGGGTCTGTTGTTCGAGGGGGCACTTTCCCGTCCCCCTCGTCGAGTTTTGGCTGGTGGCAGTGGATACTACTTTTTTTATTCGACCGCAAATATATTCCTATGGGATTCTTACCATTGTTGGAGACTAATACTTTTTCACATTAGTCTCTAACATACCGCCGGTTTATTTGTCTTAAATAAATCCATCGGTTGGTATTTTCTGCCAGAACTCGGTTTTTAAAATGGCGTATGTGTTCGCCTCTGTAACTCTGAACCAAAGGTTGAGCCCTTTGTTCCACTTTTGGCGGGCTTCTGCACAGAAGCCCTCCAGAGTGGTGCCATTCTGTCTGGGTACCACAGGGGGTGTGGGAGGGGGTTTAGGCACCCTGGACTGAGTTGCCTTGCCAACTCAAGTCGCACTCTTGTGTGATTGGCCCGAGTGGTGAGCCGCCCCGCTCACCACTTAGCATGTTTGATTGACAGCTAGGCTGAATGAATGGGGCTTTTCTGCATGAAAGCAGGGCTTTTGGGACTGGAACTTAAGAAGTCGCCACAAGACCTAAGAATCCGACGAGGGTAAAGCTGAGCTGACCTGCAACGACGACACCTCCGGTGGAGCCCTGCTGAACCGACTCACCACTTCCCAACGACAGAGGAGATATCCCTGCTGGAGAGTCTTCTTCCCCTGACTGGTGGGAACAACCAGTCCCTTGCTTTTTCTTCGCTTCCAGGACGTCTAGTGGTCGAATTGCCCATGCTGAGCACCCCGGCAACCGGATAGCCACTGGCCACTGTACCGCGACCAAGAGGTGGTGCCTTGTGATGGAGAACTCCGCGGCTGGTCTCTTCCCTGGTGGTGCAACGATCTTCAACTTTTCCTCGACGACGAGATCCTCTCATCTTCTGGCAAAGCCCCGACTTGCATCCACCACCAGGAACAACTGCCCCCGCCGCAGCTGGCTCTTCACTTGCAAGGTACTGTGTCCGCCTGGCTTCCCTTGAAACGGTTAGCGTGAGGTATCTTAAATCCTTACCTTTCCATTGGGTCGCCTCCAGACCTTCTTAAACGTTTGTTCTAAACTGGTCCATCCTTGCTGTGACATTTTGCTGCAAAGACTTGAAGTGCAATTCCACTGTGATACTTTTGGGACATACAGCCTTGCCTCTCTCCGAGTGGGCCTGGCCTCTGAACGTTGTGATTCACAGTAGACCCTGCCTTGCTCGCCTTGCATTTGTTCCGTAAAAGTGTTGCTACTGAGTTGGTTTCATACCCTGCCTTTTTCTCTCCCTTTCTAACGAATACTAGAGTGCCATCTAGGTTAAGCACTCACCTCTGCCTGCAAATAAGTGGTGCCGTTGAACCTAGACTTGTCTAAATATTGTTAGGGGATTGATATACTTATAGTAATTGTGATTGAAGTTGTTTGCCGTAGTAGTGCCAGTGTGTTTTTCGTAGATGTGTTTTTAATTAAATAATTATATATCTTTACACCCAAGCTCTGATCCGTGTCTGCTTGTTCTACTGTGTAAATTGCCCTATCTTGTATACTCCAAATACTGCCTAACTCGTCTTGAGAGAAGTCTGACTGCTCAGCCACAGCTACCAGGTAAATCTGGGTGGTACAGACTGCTACCAATTGGGTTTACTGCTAACTCCTGTAGACTTAAACTTTTTTCAGCGGTCCCTGAGGGAACTGCAGAGGTTTCTGCTTACCACTGGTGTACAGCGGTGGGATTTGTATCGAGTATACAGTTTAGAGTGCTTTTCAACACTTTAGGATAACTAACCACAGAGCTTAGCACTAAAAAGCAACTTTCAAAAAACATGTCTACTATGGAAGTTTACAGTCAAGAGTCCTTGTCAGGCGAAAATACTAAGAGTTTGCGAGCTCTCTGTAGACAAGAGAATCTTTCTGTAAGAGGCAAGAAAGTAGAACTGATAGCGAGATTGCTGGAAAATCAAAGTCTGGGTACTGGTTCAGAGGAACCAACTTCTCCAGCAAATGTAGATAACAGTAATGGTGTTGATCTAAATCAAAGTTCTGATGATAGTGATGAAGAGGCTGAAGAGGAAGGAGAGGCTAATGAAACTGTCTCCCCTACCCCTCTGTCTGCCTTACCAGCTGTACCTACGGGGCCTATAGCAGGTCCCACACTAAGTCCTCAAGTCCTTGAACTAGAAAAAATGAAAATAGACTTGGAATTCAGAAGGATTACTGCTCAAACTGAACAGAAACACGAAGAAATGCAACAAATTCTTAGGCTCAGAGAAATGGAGCTCAACCATGAGTTAGAAATGAAAAAGTTGTCTGTCGAAACTGCTTCTGTCTCTGGCTCCTCTAGAAGTTCCAGTCCCAAAAGACCCCGGATGCCTAAGGAATTAATTGGTATGTATGAACCAAAGTTGGATGTGTTGGATTGGCTGAGTTTGTTTGAGTACAATCATGGGCTCCAGAACATCACAGGTAATGAGCTACTTACCTGGTTGTTCTCCAGGCTCCCCCTGTTGCAACTGATGTGGTAATGGAGTTGGGGGAGGAGGATAGGAGAGAGTATGAAAGTGTATAACTAGCTTTGATAGCTAGATTTGGGAAGACCCCTTCCCAGTATCTTAAGAGGTTTAGAACCCTCAAAAAGCATGATGGTACCCCATGACTACCTGGGTGAGTGAAGGGTTGAAAAACATAGAGGGATGGATTAAGGGTTACAAAGTGAATACTTATGAGGGTATGAAGAATCTTTTTATGTTGGAGTCTATTTATGATGCCTGTTCTCCTGAGCTCAGACAGCACTTGGCTGATTCGAAGGAATTGGATTCCATTCCAGGAAGCTAGCTAAGGCTGCTGACTTGTGGGTTGCCAACAGGGCCACTCACAAGGATTCTGGGGCAACTCAGAAAAAGGATGAGGGAAAACAACCTAAAAAAGACTCAAAAGAGAATTCTAATAACTCAAATTCCAAAGAGGGCTCAAACAAAACCATAAGGGTAAGCCACCAGGAAAACCGCAGCAGAATAGTGTACCGTCTGGTGTCAAAACAGAGGGAGGCCAGAACAAGCCACCATTCCAGAAAGCATTTGGTAAATGCTTTGTTTGTGGCAATACTGACCATGTGAAAGGAGATCCCAGATGCAAGGGTAAACCTTCAGGGGTCCAGCTTGTCTCCTTAGCCTTCGCTCCAGAGGAGGAAGTCAAAATGGCAAGTGGAAACTTTCTACTGCTGGCTGATGAACCCATTGGAGTCTTGGCCAGTGTTTCTTTAGTGTCTCTGGGTTTGTGGGAACAAAAGAATTTAGATGTATATAATTCTATCCCAGATAATACTAAAGAGTATTATAAGGACAGTGTCCAGGTGAATGGTCAGGAGACTCCTGCCATTAGGGACACTGGGACCAGCATAACTGTGGTGGATAAATCTTTTTTTCAGGCTGAGGATGTTGCTAAGGCACCCAAACGCCTCACCAAGTTACCTGGAGGGCCTGTGCAGATGCTTCCCCAATTACCAGTTCTCATCCAGTGTAACGACATGACTGTGAAGATACCTGTCAGCATACAGAGTGAGGTACCAGGACACGTTCTGTTGGGTAACGATTTAAAAACTCTCTGAGTTGTGTCTCATACCCCCAGACCTCCTAGTAAACGGTTACAGGAGCCAACCAGACCTGCAAGGGAGAGAACCATGAGAGGTACTCTTCAGGAAATGATGAAGAAAGATATCACTCCTGCTCCACTGGAATTGTCAGCTGCTGTCTCCAAGAAATCAGAAGTGTAAGGGAAACCTAAAACTTCAATAACGAAACCAGCAGCCAGCATTCCAGTGCAGCCCACAAGGACTTCCCCGCGGTTGTCCAAAGTTACACCAGTAACCCCCCCTCCAGCTGAGGCTGAGAGAGTGGTACAACCCTGTGTGGTAGAATTAGAGTATGAGGAAGAGCTAATGGAAGGCCAGGAACTCATTGGAGATCTGGATCCTGTTGACCATCCTGAGCTGCAGTCTTTACTGGCAGAAGGTGGACCCAACAGGGCGGACTTCAGTAAGGGACAGATAGAATGTCCAACTCTGGAAGGTCTTCGCCACCAGGCAGAAGCTCAGGCTGAAGGGCAAGAGCCTGGGAAATACAGGTTGCACTGGGAAGATGGCCTCTTTTACAGTGAACCGACCGAGTCTGCACCTGGAGACTACAAACGACTTATAGTACCCCAAGAGAACAGAAAACAGTTCTTGCAGTTAGCCCACGAGATTCCTTTGACTGGTCACTTGAGTTTCAAGAAGACTAAGGAAAGGCTCTCTCTCTACTTTTATTGGCCAAAGATGGGGGCCGAAGTAGAAAAACACTGCAGGAGCTGCCACACCTGCCAGACCTCTGGTAAGGTTGGCGCCAAGAATGTGGCACCCTTAGTGCCTCTCCCATTTGTGGGAGTCCCATTTGAGAGAGTAGGGATTAACATTGTTGGTCCCCTTGATCCTCCAACCGCCTCAGACAACAGGTTTATACTTGTTGTAGTAGACCATGCTACTAGGTATCCTGTGGCAATTCCTATGAGGACTGTTACAGCTCCGGCTGTGGCTAAGGCCCTCCATGGTATTTTTACTAGGGTCGGGTTTCCTAAGGAAGTAATCTCTGACAGGGGGTCAAACTTTATGTCCCACTACATGAAAGCCATGTGGAAAACCTGTGGAGTTACTTACAAGTTCTCAACAGCTTACCACCCACAAACCAATGGGTTGGTAGAACGGTTCAACCGAACCATGAAGAGCATGATAGGTGCTTTAGAGGAACCCCGTAAACGGAAGTGGGACCTTCTACTGCCATGCCTTCTCTTTGCTTATAGAGAAGTCAGGGAGTAGGTTATTCTCCCTTTGAGCTTCTCTATGGTCATCCCGTCAGTGGTCCATTGGCCCTGATTAAGGAGGGCTTGGAAAGTGCTCCTTCCCCCAAGCCAGTCAGAGTGACTGACTACGTGATAGGTCTCCGGAGGAGAATGTCACACATGATGACAGAAGCAAGCGATAACTTGAAAGCTGGACAAGCTTTGGTCAAGCACTAGCATGATCAACAGGCTAACATGGTTGAGTTCACTCAAGACCAGCTAGTTCTCGTTATGATCCCAACAAGGCAGAGGGCCTTGCAAGACAAATGGATGGGACCCTTCAGAGTTGTGGGTAAACTAGGAGAGGTCAACTATCTGGTGGACTTGGGCAATCCCAAGGAGGCTCCAACAGTCTTCCACACCAACCGACTCAAAGCGTATGTCTCGAGACCTGATGTAGGAGCGTTGCTTCTAGCATCATCAGAGTAAGAAGAAGAGAGTGAAGCTCTTCCGGATCTCCTCAGAGGCTTACCTTTAGATGAAAAGATTGAAGGAGTAAATCTCTCTTCAAATCTGACACCTAAGCAACAAGAAGGGTACAAATCTATGTTAAATCAGTTTGCCTCTCTGTTCTCACTTTCACCAGGCTTGACCCCTTGGGGCCAGCATGACATACTCACTGGTGACTGTCTGCCAGTCAAAAGCAGAGGATATCGAATGTCAGAGAATGTAAGAACCCACATCAAAGGTGAGGTCAGCAAGATGCTTGATCTCAGGGTAATAGAGCCCTCTACTAGTCCATGGTCTAGCCCAGTTGTGTTAGTACCCAAGGCAGGATCTAAATAACTTAGATTCTGTGTGGACTATAGAGCTATTAATGCAGTCACCAAGACTGATGTCCACCCTTTGCCAAGAACAGATGAGTTGGTGGATAGACTTGGTTCAGCCAAGTTCCTCAGCACATTTGACTTGACGTCAGGCTATTGGCAAATAGCCCTGACAGACCATGCCAAGGAGAAAACTGCATTTTCTACCCCAGTTGGCTTGTACCAGTTTAAGGTAATGCATTTTGGATTGAAAAATGCACCTGCTACATTTCAACGGATGGTAAACCAGGTTCTGAATGGGATGGAGGACTTCTGCATGGCATACTTGGATGACATAGCAGTGTTCAGCAATTCCTGGGAAGAACATGTAACCCACCTAAGAGATGTTTTGCAGGCTCTTGGACGAGCTAATCTGACCATAAAGGCGAGTAAATGCCAAATTGGACAGAGTAAGGTAGTCTATCTTGGACATGAGGTAGGAGGTGAAGAAATAAGCCCTTTGCTCAGTAAGATTGAAGCTGTGCAAAATTGGACAACACCTACTACTCAGACCCAGGTGAGGGCCTTCTTAGGTCTCACCGGGTATTACAGGAATTTCATCGAGAACTATGGGACCATAGTTTCTCCTCTGAATGTCATCTCCTCTCCAAAATTCCCTAAAAAGGTTAGATGGAATGAGGAGTGCAATCAGGCCTTTGAAAACCTGAAAAAGGCTCTTTGCCAAGCCCCAGTACTCAGAGCTCCTGATTACCACCAAACTTTCATTGTGCAGACAGATGCTTCAAATGTAGGAATAGGTGCAGTACTCAATCAACTGGATGGGAAAGGTAGGGAGCACCCCGTTTGCTTCATCAGCCGGAAGCTGAAGGATCCTGAAACAAGGTGGGCAACAATCGAAAGAGAGTGTTTTGCTATCGTGTGGGCTCTGAAGAAGTTTAGGCCATACTTGTATGGTTCTACTTTTGTCATTCAGACTGACCACCAACCCTTGAGATGGTTAATGCAAATGAAAGGGGAAAACCCAAAACTACTGAGATGGTCAATCTGCCTGCAAGGGTTTGATTTCACCATTGAGCACAGGTCAGGGTGTCACCACCAAAATGCTGATGGTCTCTCTAGGATGTATGTCATCGACTAGAGGTATGAGATTCATCCAGGAGTGGATTAAATCCTCCTGTCCCTTAGTCTGGGGGGGGGGGGTGAGTGTTAGGGAGAATTCTCTGTTTAGGCTGAATTTCCTAACCTAGTGAGTCCCCCAGCAGCTTTGCTGGGTTTCTGGAGTTTTTTTTTTTCATCCTGCCAAGAGTGAGACTCTTTTCTCCCACTCTTGGACATGAATGTGGTTGATTCCTTTGAATGTCAATGTGTTCTATGGGCTATGGGGTCTTTTACTCCATAGGGCCTCATGTGTTTTGCTATGTGTGTTACACCGCACCCTCCATGCCGTAGCACTGGGGTGTCCTAGAGGATCCCCACCATAGACTCCATACCCTGGGACTGACTACTGTCTCCCCGGGCATGTAAAGTCACCATTGGCTTTACTAGACCTAAATTTACTAACAGAACTAGTACAAACCATCCTATTGTGGACGTACTGGTAGGGGTAATTCGATTACCCCTGGGTCTGTTCAAGGGGGCACTGTCCCGTCCCCCCTCGTCGAGTTTTGGCTGGTGGCAGTGGATACTACTTTTTATATTCGACCGCGAATATATTCCTATGGGATTTTCCCATTGTTGGAAGCCAATACTTTTTCACGTTAGTCTCTAACATACCGCCGGTTTATTTATCTTAAATAAATTCACTGGGTGGTATTTTCTGCCAGAACTCGGTTTTTTAAAATGGCGTCTGTGTTCACCTCTGTAACTCCGAACCAAAGGTTGAGCCCTTTGTTCCACTTTTACACTCTACACAGAAGCCCTCCATAGTGGTGCCATTCTGTCTGGGTACCACAGAGGGTGTGGGAGGGGGTTTAGGCACCCGGGACTGAGTTGCCTTGCCAACTCAAGTCGCACTCTGGTGTGATTGGCCCGAGTGGTGAGCCGCACCGCTCGCCACTTAGCGTGTTCTGATTGACAGCTAGGCTGAAAGAATGGGGGTTTTCTGCATAAAAGCAGGGCTTTTGGGACTCGATCTTCAGAAGTCGCCACAGGCCCTAAGAATCCGACGAGGGAGAAGCTGAGCCGACCTGCAACAACGACACCTCCGGTGGAGCCCTGCTGAACCGACTCACCACTTCTCAACGACAGAGGAGATCTCCCTGCTGGAGAGTCTTCTTCCCTTTGACTGGTGGGAACAACCAGTCCCTTGCTTTTTCTTCGCTTCCAGGACGTCTAGTCGTCGAATCGCCCGTGCTGAGCACCCCGGCAACCGGATAGCCACTAACCACTGTACCGCGACCAAAAAGTGGTGCCTTGTGACTGAGCACTCCGCGGCTGGTCTCTTCCCTGGTGGTGCAACGATCTTCAACTTTCCTCTACAACGAGATCATCTCTTCTTCTGGCAAAGCCCCGACTTGCATCCACCACCAGGAACAACTGCCCCCGCCGGAGGTGTCTCTTCACTTTCAAAGTACTGTGTCCGCCTGGCTTCCCTTGTGACGGTTAGCGTGAGGTGTCTTAAATCCTTACCTTTCCACTGGGTCGCCTCCAGACCTTCTTAACTTTTGTTCTAAAACTGGTCCAACCTTTCTGTGACATTTTGCTACAAAGACTTGAAGTGCATTTCCACTGTGATACTTTTTGGGACATACCATCTTGCCTCTCTCCGAGTGGGCCTGGCCTCTGAACTTTGTGATCTACAGTAGACCCTGCCTTGCTTGCCTTGCATTTGCTTCGTAAAAGTGTTGGTATTGAGTTGGTTTCATACCCTGCCTTTTTCTCTCCCTCTCTAACGAATATTAGAGTGCCATCTAGGTTAAGCACTCACCCCTGACTGCAAATAAGTGGTGTCTTTGAACCTAGACTTGTCGAAATATTGTTAGGGGATTGATATACTTATAGTAACTGTGATTGAAGTTGTTTGCCATATTAGTGCCAGTGTGTTTTTCATAGATGTGTTTTTAAATAAATAATTATATATCTTTACACCCAAGCTCTGATCTGTGTCTGCTTGTTCTACGGTGTAAATTACCCTATCTTGTATACTACACATACTGCCTAACTCTTCTTGAGGGAAGTCTGACTGCTCAGCCACAGCTACCAGGTAAATCTGGGTGGTACAGACTGCTACCAATTGGGTTTACTGCTAACTCCTGTAGACTTAAACTTTTTGCAGTGGTCCCAGAGGGAACTGCACAGGTTTCTGCCTAACAACGGCCATGGTGCTGGAAGTGCTAGTGTGACAGCCATGGTGATGGAAGCGCTAGTGTGACGGCCATGGTGCTGGAAGTGCTTGTATGGCGGCCATGGTGCTGGAAGTGCGAGTGTGACGGCCATGGTGATGGAAGTGCTAGGGTGATGGCGTGACAGCCATGGTGATGGAAGTCCTAGTGTGATGGAGATGGTGATGTAAGTGCTATTGTGATGGCCATGGTGATGGAAGTGCTAGTGTGACGGCCATGGTGATGGAAGTGCTAGGGTGATGGCGTGACAGCCATGGTGATGGAAGTCCTAGTGTGATGGAGATGGTGATGTAAGTGCTATTGTGATGGCCATGGTGCTGGAAGTGCTAGTGTGATGGCCATGGTGATAGAAGTGCTAGTGTGACGGCCATGGTGATGGAATTGCTAGTCTGATGGCCATCGTGCTGGAAGTGCTAGTGTGATGGCCTTGGTGCTGGAAGTGCTAGTGTGACAGCCATGGTGGTGAAAGTGCTAGTGTGAAGGCCATGGTGCTGGAAGTGCTAGTATGATGGTCATGGAGATAACAAGGGGGGGTCCTAGGAGACTCTCTGCCAGCCATGAGTCCTGGTTACAAGAGCCTTACCCAGAGTCTTTAGCTCACTATCTTTCACAGAGAAGAAATATCCCAAACATATCAGTCTTTGTCCTGCCCTGGGGCAGTCCAGCACCGAAATGCTAGGCAATTCTCCTCTGAACAAGAGTACCAACAGCAACCCCAGACACGTGTTTCAGTCTGGTTGAACCTCATCAGTAGGGTGTAGCTGTGCCTCTCTAAGAATAGTGAGCAAGGGGTCCACGTCTGGATTCCCCTAGTAACTTAGGGTGAGACCCAAAGTTACTTGAAATATGCAGATAACAAGGGGGGGGTCCTGGGAGACTCTCTGTCAGACATGAGTCCTAGTTACAAGAGCCTTACCCAGTGTCTTTAGCTTACTATCTTTCACAGAGAAGAAGTGCTAGTGTGATGGCCATAGTGCTGGAAGAGCTAGTGTGACGGCCATGGTGCTGGAAGTGCTAGTGTGATGGCCTTGCTAGTGTGACAGCCATGATGATGGAAGGGCTAGTGTAACGGCCATGGTGATGGAAGTGCTATTGTGATGGCCATGGTGATGGAAGTGCTAGTATGATGGCAATAGTGCTGTAAGAGCTAGTGTGACGGCCATGGTGCTGGAAGTGCTAGTGTGACGGCCATGGTGATGGAAGTGCTAGTGTGATGGCCATGGTGCTGGAAGTGCTAGTGTGATGGCCATGGTGCTGGAAGTGCTAGTGTGACGGCCATGGTGCTGGAAGTGCTAGTGTGATGGCAATAGTGATGGAAGTGCTAGTGTGACAGCCAAGGTGGTGGAAGTGCTAGTATGATGGCAATAGTAATGGAAGTGCTAGTGTGACAGCCAAGGTGGTGGAAGTGCTAGTGTGACGACCATGGTGGTGGAAGTGCTAGTGTGACAGCCATGGTGATGGAAGTGCTAGTGTGACAGCCAAGGTGGTGGAAGTGCTAGTGTGGCCACGGTGTGGAAGTGCTAGTGTGACGGCCATGATGGTGGAAGTGCTAGTGTGACAGCCATGGTGATGGGAGTGCTAGTGTGACGGCTATGGTGCTGGAAGTGTTAGTGTGACGACCATGGTTCTGGAAGTGCTAGTGTGGCGGCCATGATGCTTGGAGTGCTAGTAGGACGACCATGGTAATGGAAGTGCTGGTATGCCAGTCATGGTGCTGGAAGTGCTAGTGTGACAACCATGGTGCTGGAAGAGCTAGTGTGATGGCCATGGTGCTGGAAGAGCTAGTGTGAAAGCCATGATGATGTAAGTGCTAGTGTGACAGCCATGGTGCTGGAAGTGCTAGTGTGACGGTCATGGTGCTGGAAGTGCTAGTGCGACGACCATGGTGCTGGAAGTGCGAATGTGACGACCATGGTGCTGGAAGTGCTAGTGTGACGGCAATAGTGATGGAAGTGCTAGTGTGACAGCCAAGGTGGTGGAAGTGCTAGTGTGGCGGCCATGGTGGTGGAAGTGCTAGTGTGACAGCCATGGTGGTGGAAGTGCTAGTGCGACGGCCATGGTGATGGAAGTGCTAGTGTGATGGCTATGGTGCTGGAAGTGTTAGTGTGATGACCATGGTTCTGGAAGTGCTAGTGTGGCGGCCATTATGCTGGGAGTGCTAGTATGACGGCCATGGTGATGGAAGTGCTGGTATGCCAGTAATGGTGCTGGAAGTGCTAGTGTGACGACCATGGTGATGGAAGTGCTAGTATGACGGGCATGGTGATGGAATTGCTAGTGTGACGGCCATGGTGCTGGAAGTGCTAGTGGGACGGTCATGGTGCTGGAAGTGCTAGTGTGATGGCCTTGCTAGTGTGATAGCCATGGTGATGGAATTGCTAGTGTGACGGCCATGGTGCTGGAAGTGCGAGTGTGACGGCCATGGTGCTGGAAGTGCTAGTGTGACGACCATGGTGCTGGAAGTGCTGGTGTGATGGTCATGGTGCTGGAAGTGCTAGTGTGACGGCAATAGTGATGGAAGTGCTAGTGTGACAGCCAAGGTGCTGGAAGTGCTAGTGTGACGGTCATGGTGGTGGAAGTGCTAGTGTGACAGCCATGGTGGTGGACGTGCTAGTGTGACGGTCATGGTGATGGAAGTGCTAGTGCGACGGCTATGGTGCTGGAAGTTTTAGTGTGACGACCATGGTTCTTGAAGTGCTAGTGTTGCATCTATTATGCTGGGAGTGCTAGTAGGACGGCCATGGTGATGGAAGTGCTGGTATGCCAGTAATGTTGCTGGAAGTGCTAGTGTGACGACCATGGTGCTGGAAGAGCTAGTGTGATGGCCTTGCTAGAGTGACAGCCATGGTGCTGGAAGTGCTAGTGTGACAGTCATGGTGATGGAATTGCTAATGTGACAGCCATGGTAATGGAAGTGCTAGTGTGACAGCCAATTGTGCTGGAAGTGCTAGTGTGACAGCCATGGTACGGTGACGGCCATGGTGATGTAAGTGCTATTGTGATGGCCATGATGATGGAAGTGCTAGTGTGATGGCGATAGTGATGGAAGTGCAAGAGTGAAAGCAATGGTGATGGAAGTGCTAGTGAGACAGCCATGGCGGTGGATGTGCTATTGTGACAGGCATGGTGCTGGAAGTGCTAGTGTGACAGCCATGGTACTGTGACAGCCATGGTGATGTAAGTGCTAGTGTGATGGCCATGGAGATGGAAGTGCTAGTGTGATGGCGATAGTGATGGAAGTGCTAGAGTGAAAGTCATGGTTATGGAAGTGCTAGTGAGACAGCCATGGCGGTGGATGTGCTATTGTGACAGGCATGGTGATGGAAGTGCTAGTGTGATAGCCATGGTGCTGGAAGTGCTAGAGTGGCGGCCATGGTGCTGGAAGTGCTAGTATGACGACCATGGTGCTGGAAGAGCTACTGTGATGGCCATGGTGCTGGGAGTGCTAGTATGATGGTCATGCTGCTGGAAGTGCTGGTATGACTGTCATGGTGCTGGAAGAGCTAGTGTGACAGCCATGGTGATGGAAGTGCTAGTGTGACAGTCATGATGATGGAAGTGCTAGTGTGACGGCCATGGTGCTGGAAGAGCTAGTGTGACAGCCATGGTGCTGGAAGTGCTAGTGTGACGGCCAAGGTGCTAGAAGTCCTAGTGTGACGGCCATGGTGCTGGAAGTGTGAGTGTGGCGGGCAGGGTGCTGGAAATGCTAGTGTGATAGCCTTGCTAGAGTGACAGCCATGGTGATGGAATTGCTAGTGTGACAGCCATGGTGATGGAATTGCTAATGTGACAGCCATGGTGCTGGAAGTGCTAGTGTGACAGTCATGCTGCAGGAAGTGCTAATGTGACAGCCATGGTAATGGAAGTGCTAGTGTGACAGACATGGTGCTGGAAGTGCTAGTGTGACAGCCATGGTACGGTGACGGCCATGGTGATGTAAGTGCTATTGTGATGGCCATGGTGATGGAAGTGCTAGTGTGATGGCGATAGTGATGTTAGTGCTAGAGTGAAAGCAATGGTGATGGAAGTGCTAGTGAGACAGCCATGGCGGTGGATGTGCTATTGTGACAGGCATGGTGCTGGAAGTGCTAGTTTGACAGCCATGGTACTGTGACGGCCATGGTGATGTAAGTGCTAGTGTGATGGCCATGATGATGGAAGTGCTAGTGTGATGGCGATAGTGATGGAAGTGCTAGAGTGAAAGCCATGGTTATGGAAGTGCTAGTGAGACAGCCATGGCGGTGGATGTGCTATTGTGACAGGCATGGTGCTGGAAGTGCTAGTGTGACAGCCATGGTGATGGAAGTGCTAGTGTGACAGTCATGGTGATGGAAGTGCTAGTGTGACGGCCATGGTGCTGGAAGTGCTAGTATAACGACCATGGTGCTGGAAGAGCTAGTGTGACGGCCATGGTGCTGGGAGTGCTAGTATGATGGTCATGGTGCTGGAAGTGCTGGTATGACAGTCATGGTGCTGGAAGAGCTAGTGTGACGGCCATGGTTATGGAAGTGCTATTGTGTCGGCCATGGTGCTGGAAGCCTGAATGTGGCGGCCATGGTGATGGAAGTGTTAGTGTGATGGCCATGATGCTGGAAGTGCTAGTGTGGCAGTCATGGTGCTGGAAGTCCTTGTGTGATGGCCATGGTGCTGGAAGTGCCAGTGTGGCGGCCATGGTGCTGGACGTGCTAGTGTGATAGCCTTGCTAGTGTGACAGCCATGGTGATGGAAGTGCTAGTGTGACAGCCATGGTGATGGAATTGCTAGTGTGACAGCCATGGTGCTGGCAGTGCTAGTGTGACGGCCATGGTGCTGGAAGTGCTAGTGTGACGGCCATGGTGCTGGAAGTGCTAGTGTGACTGCCATGGTGATGAGTGCTAGTATGACGGCCATGGTGCTGGAAGTGCGAGTATGGCAGCCATGGTGCTGGAAGTGCTACTGTGACGGCCATGGTGATGGAAGTGCTAGTGTGATGACCATGGTGCTGTAAATGCGAGTGTGGCGGCCAAGGTGCTGGAAGTGCTAGTGTGACGGCCATGGTGTTGGAAGTCCTAGTGTGACGGCCATGGTGCTGGAAGTGCGAGTGTGGCAGCCAGGGTGCTGGATGTACTAGTGTGATAGCCTTGCTAGTGTGACAGCCATGGTGATGGGAGTGCTAGTATGACAGCCATAGTGATGGAATTGCTAGTGTGATGGCCATGGTGCTGGAAGTGCTGGTGTGACAGCCATGGTGCTGGAAGTGCTAGTGGGATGGCCATGGTGCTGGAAGTGCTAGTGGGATGGCCATGGTGCTGGAAGTGCGAGTGTGACAGCCAGGGTGCTGGACGTGCTAGTGTGATAGCCTTGCTAGTGTGACAGCCATGGTGATAGGAGTGCTAGTATGACAGCCATGGTGATGGAATTGCTAGTGTGATGACCATGGTGCTGGAAGTGCTGGTGTGACGGCCATGGTGCTGGAAGTGCTAGTGGGATGGCCATGGTGCTGGAAGTGCGAGTGTGGCAGCCAGGGTGCTGGACGTGCTAGTGTGATAGCCTTGCTAGTGTGACAGCCATGGTGATGGAAGTGCTAGTGTGACAGCCATGGTGATGGAATTGCTAGTATGACGGCCATGGTGCTGGCAGTGCTAGTGTGACGGCCATGGTGCTGGAAGTGCTAGTGTGACGGCCATGGTGCTGGAAGTTCGAGTATGGCGTCCATGGTGCTGGAAGTGCTATGGTGATGGCCATGGTGCTGGAAGTCCTAGTGTGACGGCCATGGTGCTCGAAGTGCAAGTGTGGCGGCCAGGGTGAAGGACATGCTAGTGTGATAGCCTTGCTAGTGTGACAAAAATGGTGATGGAAGTGCTAGTGTGACTGCCATGGTGATGAGTGCTAGTGTGACGGCCATGGTGCTGGAAGTGCGAGTATGGCAGCCATGGTGCTGGAAGTGCTACTGTGATGGCCATGGTGATGGAAGTGCTAGTGTGATGACCATGGTGCTGTAAGTGCGAGTGTGGCGGCCAAGGTGCTGGAAGTGCTAGTGTGACGGCCATGGTGCTGGAAGTCCTAGTGTGACGGCCATGGTGCTGGAAGTGCGAGTGTGGAAGCCAGGGTCCTGGACGCACTAGTGTGATAGACTTGCTAGTGTGACAGCCATGTTGATGGGCATGCTAGTATGACAGCCATGGTGATGGAATTGCTAGTGTGTCGGCCATGGTGCTGGCAGTGCTAGTGTGACGGCCATGGTGCTGGAAGTGCTAGTGGGATGGCCATGGTGCTGGAAGTGCGAGTGTGGCAGCCAGGGTGCTGGAAGTGCTAAGCCATGGTGATGGAATTGCTAATGTGACGGCCATGGTGCTGGCAGTGCTAGTGTGACGGCCATGGTGCTGGAAGTGCGAATATGGCAGCCATGGTGCTGGAAGTGCTACTGTGACGGCCATGGTGATGGAAGTGCTAGTGTGATGACCATGGTGCTGTAAGTGCGAGTGTGGCGGCCAAGGTGCTGGAAGTGCTAGTGTGACGGCCATGGTGCTGGAAGTCCTAGTGTGACGGCCATGGTGCTGGAAGTGCGAGTGTGGCAGCCAGGGTGCTGGACGTACTAGTGTGATAGCCTTGCTAGTGTGACAGCCATGGTGATGGGAGTGCTAGTATGACAGCCATGGTGATGGAATTGCTAGTGTGACGGCCATGGTGCTGGAAGTGCTAGTGTGACCGCCATGGTGCTGGAAGTGCTAGTTTGATGGCCATGGTGATGGAAGTGCTAGTGTGACAGCCATGGTGCTGGAAGTACGAGTGTGATGGCCATGGTGCTGGAAGTGCTAGTGTGATGGCCATGGTGCTGGAAGTGCTAGTGTGACAGCCATGGTGCTGGAAGTGCGAGTGTGGCAGCCAGGGTGCTGGACGTGCTAGTATGACAGCTATGGTGATGGAATTGCTAGTGTGATGCCATGGTGCTGGAAGTGCTGGTGTGATGGTAATGGTGCTGGAAGTGCTGGTATGACGGTCATGCTGCAGGAAGTGCTAATGTGACAGGCATGGTAATGGAAGTGCTAGTGTGACGGCCATTCTGGTGGAACTGCTAGTGTGATGGCCATGGGGATGGAAGTGCTAGTGTAACAGCCATGGTGCTGGAAGTGCTAGTGTGACAGCCATGGTACTGTGATGTCCATGGTGATGGAAGTGCTAGTGTTACGGCGATAGTGATGGAAGTGCTAGTGTGACAGCTATGGTGATGGAAGTGCTAGTGTGACAGCCATGGTGGTGGATGTGCTAGTGTGACAGCCATGGTGCTGGAAGTGTTAGTGTGTCTGACATGGTGATGGAAGTGCTAGTGTGACGACCATGGTGCTGGAAGTGCTAGTGTGACGCCCATGGTGCTGGCAGTGCTAGTGTGACAGCCATAGTGATGTAAGTGCTAGGGTGATGGCTGTGCTAGTGTGACGGCCATGGTGATGGAATGCTAGTATGATGGCCATGGTGATGTAAGTGCCATTGTGATTGCCATGGTTCTGGAAGTGCTAGTGTGATGCCATGGTGATGGAAGTGCTAGTGTGGAGGCCATGGTGATGGAATTGCTAGTGTGATGGCCATGGTGATGGAAGTGCTAGTGTGACAGCCTTGGTGCTGGAAGTGCTAGTGTGATGGCCATAGTGGTGGAAGTGCTAGATTGATGACCATGGTGATGGAAGTGCTACTGTGATGGCCATGGTGCTGGAAGTGCTAGTGTGATGGCCATGGTGATGGAAGTGCTAGTGTGACAGCCATGGTGATGGAATTACTAGTGTGATGGCCAATGTGCTAGAAGGGCTAGTATGACTGCCATGGTGATGAGTGCTAGTGTCACGGCCATTCTGCTGGAAGTGCTAGTGTGACGGCCATGGCACTGGAAGTGCTAGCATGATGATCATCATGCTGGAAGTGCGAGTGTGGCGGCCATGGTGCTGGAAGTGCTAGTGTGACAGCCATGGTGCTGGAAGTCCTAGTGTGACGGCCAGGGTGCTGGAAGTGTGAGTGTGGCAGCCAGGTGGCTGGACCTACTAGTGTGATAGCCTTGCTATTGTGACAAACATGGTGATGGGAGTGCTAGTGTGACGGCCTTTGTGCTGGAAGTGCTAGTGTGATGGCCATAGTGGTGGAAGTGCTAGATTTATGACCATGGTGATGGAAGTGCTAGTGTGATGGCCATGGTGCTGGAAGTGCTAGTGTGATGGCCATGGTGATGGAAGTGCTAGTGTGACGGCCATGGTGATGGAATTACTAGTGTGACGGCCATGGTGCTGGAAGTGCTAGTGTGACGGCCATGGCACTGGAAATGCTAGTATGATGACGATGGTGCTGGAAGTGCGAGTGTGGCAGCCATGGTGCTGGAAGTGCTAGTGTGACGGCCATGGTGATAGAAGTGCCAGTGTGACGGCCATGGCGCTGGAAATGCTAGTATGATGACGATGGTGCTGGAAGTGCGAGTGTGGCAGCCATGGTTCTGGAAGTGCTACTGTGATGGCCTTGGTGCTGTAAGTGCTAGTGTGATGGTCATGGTGCTGGAAGTGCTAGTGTGACGACCATGGTGCTGGAATTGCTAGTGCGATGGCCATAGTGCTGGAAGTGCTAGTGTGACAGCCATAGTGATGGAAGTGCCAGGGTGATGGCTGTGCTAGTTTGACAGCCATGGTGATGGAATGCTAGTGTGATGGCCATGGTGATGTAAGTGCTATTGTGATTGCCATGGTTCTGGAAATGCTAGTGTGATTCCATGGTGATGGAAGTGCTAGTGTGGCGGCCATGGTGATGAAATTGCTAGTGTGATGGCCATAGTGGTGGAAGTGCTAGATTGAGGACCATGGTGATGGAAGTGCTAGTGTAACGGCCATGGTGATGGAAGTGCTAGTGTGATGGCCATGGTGATGGAACTGCTAGTGTGATGGCCAATGTGCTGTAAGTGCTAGTGTGATGGCCTTGGTGCTGGAAGTGCTAGTGTGACAGTGATGGTGCTGGACATGCTAGTGTGATAGCCTTGCTAGTGTGACTGCCATGGTGATGGAAGTGCTAGTGTGACAGCCATGGTGGTGGATGTGCTAGTGTGTCGGCCATGGTGGTGGAAGTGCTAGTGTGACAGGCATGGTGCTGGAAGTGCTAGTGTGACAGTGATGGTGATGGAAGTGCTAGCGTGACGGCCATGGTGGTGGAAGTGCTAGTGTGACAGGCATGGTGCTGGAAGTGTTAGTGTGACAGTGATGGTGAATGAAGTGCTAGTGTGACAGCCATGGTACTGTGACGGCCATGGTGATGGAAGTGCTAGTCTGAAGGCCATGGTGATGGAAGTGCTAGTGTGACGGCCATAATGATGGAAGTGTTAGTGTGACAGCCATGGTGGTGGAAGTGCTACTGTGACAGGCATGGTGATGGAAGTTCTAGTGTGACAGCCATGGTGCTGGAAGAGCTAGTGTGACGGCCATGGTGATGGAAGTGCTAGTGTGATGGCCATGGTGCTGGAAGTGCTAGTGTGACGGTCATGGTGATGGAAGTGCTGGTGTGATGGTCATGGTGCTGGAAGTGATAGTGTGACGGCCATGGTGCTGGAAGTGTTAGTGTGATGGCCTTCCTAGTGTGACAGCCATGGTGATGGAAGTTCTTGTGTGACGGCCATGGTGATGGAAGTGCTAGTGGGATGCCCATGGTGCTGGAAGTGCTCGTGTGACGGCCATGGTTATGGAAGTGCTAGGGTGACTAACATGGTGATGGAAGTGCTAGTGTGACAGTCATGGTGATGGAAGTGCTGGTGTAACGGTCATGGTGCTGGAAGTGATAGTGTGACGGACATGGTGCTGGAAGTGTTAGTGTGATGGCCTTGCTAGTGTGACAGCCATGGTGATGGAAGTTCTAGTGTGATGGCCATGGTGATGGAAGTGCTAGTGGGATGGCCATGGTGCCGGAAGTGCTTGTGTGACAGCCATGGTTATGGAAGTGCTAGTGTGACTGCCATGGTGATGGAAGTGCTAGTGTGACGACCATGGTGCTGGAAGTGCGAGTGTTGCGGCCATGATGCTGGAAGTGCTAGTGTGATGTCCATGGTGCTGGAAGTCCTTGTGTGATGGCCATGGTGCTGGAAGTGAGAGTGTGGCAGCCAGGGTGCTGGACGTGCTAGTGTGATAGCCTTGCTAGTGTGACAGCCATGGTGATGGAAGTGCTAGTGTGACAGCCATGGTTATGGAATTGCTAGTGTGACGGCCATGGTGCTAGAAGTGCTAGTGTAACGGCCATGGTGCTGGAAGTGCTAGTGTGATGGCTTTGCTAGTGTGACAGCCATGGTGATGGAATTGCTAGTGTGACGGCCATGGTGCTGGATGTGCTAGAGTGACGGTCATGGTGATGAAAGTGCTGGTGTGAAGGCCATGGTGATGGAAGTGCAAGTGTGACGGCCATAATGATGGAAGTGTTAGTGTGACGGCCATGGTGATGGAAGTGCTAGTGTGACGGCCATGGTGCTGGAAGTGCGAGTATGGCAGCCATGGTGCTGGAAGTGCTACTGTGATGGCCATGGTGATGGAAGTGCTAATGTGATGACCATGGTGCTGTAAGTGCGAGTGTGGCGGCCAAGGTGCTGGAAGTGCTAGTGTGACGGCCATGGTGCTGGAAGTCCTAGTGTGACGGCCATGGTGCTGGAAGTGCGAGTGTGGAAGCCAGGGTGCTGGACGCACTAGTGTGATAGCCTTGCTAGTGTGACAGCCATGGTGATGGGCGTGCTAGTATGACAGCCATGGTGATGGAATTGCTAGTGTGTCGGCCATGGTGCTGGCAGTGCTAGTGTGACGGCCATGGTGCTGGAACTGCTAGTGTGACGGTCATGGTGCTGGAAGTGCTAGTGGGATGGCCATGGTGCTGGAAGTGCGAGTGTGGCAGCCAGGGTGCTGGAAGTCCTAGTGTGACAGCCATGGTGATGGAATTGCTAATGTGACGGCCATGGTGCTGGCAGTGCTAGTGTGACGGCCATGGTGCTGGAAGTGCGAATATGGCAGCCATGGTGCTGGAAGTGCTACTGTGACGGCCATGGTGATGGAAGTGCTAGTGTGATGACCATGGTGCTGTAAGTGCGAGTGTGGCGGCCAAGGTGCTGGAAGTGCTAGTGTGACGGCCATGGTGCTGGAAGTCCTAATGTGACGGCCATGGTGCTGGAAGTGCGAGTGTGGCAGCCAGGGTGCCGGACGTACTAGTGTGATAGCCTTGCTAGTGTGACAGCCATGGTGATGGGAGTGGTAGTATGACAGCCATGGTGATGGAATTGTTAGTGTGACGGCCATGGTGCTGGAAGTGCTAGTGTGACCGCCATGATGCTGGAAGTGCTAGTGTGATGGCCATGGTGATGGAAGTGCTAGTGTGACAGCCATGGTGCTGGAAGTGCGAGTGTGACGGCCATGGTGCTGGAAGTGCTAGTGTGATGGCCATGGTGCTGGAAGTGCTAGTGTGACAGCCATGGTGCTGAAAGTGCGAGTGTGGCAGCCAGGGTGCTGGACGTGCTAGTATGACAGCCATGGTGATGGAATTGCTAGTGTGATGCCATGGTGCTGGAAGTGCTGGTGTGATGGTCATGGTGCTGGAAGTGCTGGTATGACGGTCATGCTGCAGGAAGTGCTAATGTGACAGGCATGGTAATGGAAGTGCTAGTGTGACGGCCATTCTGGTGGAACTTCTAGTGTTACGGCGATAGTGATGGAAGTGCTAGTGTGACAGCTATGGTGATGGAAGTGCTAGTGTGACAGCCATGGTGGTGGATGTGCTAGTGTGACAGCCATGGTGCTGGAAGTGTTAGTGTGTCTGACATGGTGATGGAAGTGCTAGTGTGACGACCATGGTGCTGGAAGTGCTAGTGTGACGCCCATGTTGCTGGCAGTGCTAGTGTGATGGCCTTGGTGCTGTAAGTGCTAGTGTGATGGCCTTGGTGCTGTAAGTGCTAGTGTGACGGCCGTGGTGCTGGAAGTGCTAGTGTGACGGCCATAGTGTTTGAAGTGCTTGTGTGGCAGCCATGGTGCTGGAAGTGCTAGTGTGACGGCCATGGTGATATAAGTGCTATTGTGATTGCCATGGTTCTGGAAGTGCTAGAGTGATGCCATGGTGATGGAAGTGCTAGAGTGGCGGCCATGGTGATGGAATTGCTAGTGTGATGGCCATGGTGATGGAAGTGCTAGTGTGACGGCCTTGGTGCTGGAAGTGCTAGTGTGATGGCCATAGTGGTGGAAGTGCTAGATTGATGACCATGGTGATGGAAGTGCTAGTGTGATGGCCATGGTGCTGGAAGTGCTAGTGTGATGGCCATGGTGATGGAAGTGCTAGTGTGACGGCCATGGTGATGGAATTACTAGTGTGACGGCCATGGTGCTGGAAGTGCTAGTGTGACGACCATGGCGCTGGAAATGCTAGTATGATGACGATGGTGCTGGAAGTGCGAGTGTGGCAGCCATGGTGCTGGAAGTGCTAGTGTGACGGCCATAGTGCTTGAAGTGCTTGTGTGGCAGCCATGGTGCTGGAAGTGCTAGTGTGACGGCCATGGTGCTGGAAGTGCTATTGCGATGGCCATAGTGCTGGAAGTGCTAGTGTGACAGCCATAGTGATGTAAGTGCTAGGGTGATGGCTGTGCTAGTGTGACGGCCATGGTGATGGAATGCTAGTATGATGGCCATGGTGATGTAAGTGCCATTGTGATTGCCATGGTTCTGGAAGTGCTAGTGTGATGCCATGGTGATGGAAGTGCTAGTGTGGAGGCCATGGTGATGGAATTGCTAGTGTGATGGCCATGGTGATGGAAGTGCTAGTGTGACAGCCTTGGTGCTGGAAGTGCTAGTGTGATGGCCATAGTGGTGGAAGTGCTAGATTGATGACCATGGTGATGGAAGTGCTAGTGTGATGGCCATGGTGCTGGAAGTGCTAGTGTGATGGCCATGGTGATGGAAGTGCTAGTGTGACAGCCATGGTGATGGAATTACTAGTGTGACGGCCAATGTGCTGGAAGGGCTAGTATGACTGCCATGGTGAAGAGTGCTAGTGTCACGGCCATTCTGCTGGAAGTGCTAGTGTGACGGCCATGGCGCTGGAAGTGCTAGCATGATGACCATCATGCTGGAAGTGCGAGTGTGGCGGCAATGGTGCTGGAAGTGCTAGTGTGACGGCCATGGTGCTGGAAGTCCTAGTGTGACGGCCATGGTGCTGGAAGTGTGAGTGTGGCAGCCAGGTGGCTGGACCTACTAGTGTGATAGCCTTGCTATTGTGACAAACATGGTGATGGGAGTGCTAGTGTGACGGCCTTTGTGCTGGAAGTGCTAGTGTGATGGCCATAGTGGTGGAAGTGCTAGATTTATGACCATGGTGATGGAAGTGCTAGTGTGATGGCCATGGTGCTGGAAGTGCTAGTGTGATGGCCATGGTGATGGAAGTGCTAGTGTGACGGCCATGGTGATGGAATTACTAGTGTGACGGCCATGGTGCTGGAAGTGCTAGTGTGACGGCCATGGCGCTGGAAATGCTAGTATGATGACGATGGTGCTGGAAGTGCGAGTGTGGCAGCCATGGTGCTGGAAGTGCTAGTGTGACGGCCATGGTGATGGAAGTGCCAGTGTGACGGCCATGGCGCTGGAAATGCTAGTATGATGACGATGGTGCTGGAAGTACGAGTGTGGCAGCCATGGTTCTGGAAGTGCTAGTGTGATGGCCTTGGTGCTGTAAGTGCTAGTGTGACTGTCATGGTGCTGGAAGTGCTAGTGTGACGACCATGGTGCTGGAATTGCTAGTGCGTTGGCCATAGTGCTGGAAGTGCTAGTGTGACAGCCATAGTGATGGAAGTGCCAGGGTGATGGCTGTGCTAGTGTGACGGCCATGGTGATGGAATGCTAGTGTGATGGCCATGGTGATGTAAGTGCTATTGTGATTGCCATGGTTCTGGAAATGCTAGTGTGATGCCATGGTGATGGAAGTGCTAGTGTGGCGGCCATGGTGATGAAATTGCTAGTGTGATGGCCATAGTGGTGGAAGTGCTAGATTGAGGACCATGGTGATGGAAGTGCTAGTGTAACGGCCATGGTGATGGAAGTGCTAGTGTGATGGCCATGGTGATGGAATTGCTAGTGTGATGGCCAATGTGCTGTAAGTGCTAGTGTGATGGCCTTGGTGCTGGAAGTGATAGTGTGACGGACATGGTGCTGGAAGTGTTAGTGTGATGGCCTTGCTAGTGTGACAGCCATGGTGATGGAAGTTCTAGTGTGATGGCCATGGTGATGGAAGTGCTAGTGGGATGGCCATGGTGCCGGAAGTGCTTGTGTGACAGCCATGGTTATGGAAGTGCTAGTGTGACTGCCATGTTGATGGAAGTGCTAGTGTGACGACCATGGTGCTGGAAGTGCGAGTGTGGCGGCCATGATGCTGGAAGTGCTAGTGTGATGTCCATGGTGCTGGAAGTCCTTGTGTGATGGCCATGGTGCTGGAAGTGAGAGTGTGGCAGCCAGGGTGCTGGACGTGCTAGTGTGATAGCCTTGCTAGTGTGACAGCCATGGTGATGGAAGTGCTAGTGTGACAGCCATGGTTATGGAATTGCTAGTGTGACGGCCATGGTGCTAGAAGTGCTAGTGTAACGGCCATGGTGCTGGAAGTGCTAGTGTGATGGCTTTGCTAGTGTGACAGCCATGGTGATGGAATTGCTAGTGTGATGGCCATGGTGCTGGATGTGCTAGTGTGACGGTCATGGTGATGAAAGTGCTAGTGTGAAGGCCATGGTGATGGAAGTGCAAGTGTAACGGCCATAATGATGGAAGTGTTAGTGTGACGGCCATGGTGATGGAAGTGCTAGTGTGACGGCCATGGTGCTGGAAGTGCGAGTATGGCAGCCATGGTGCTGGAAGTGCTACTGTGATGGCCATGGTGATGGAAGTGCTAGTGTGATGACCATGGTGCTGTAAGTGCGAGTGTGGCGGCCAAGGTGCTGGAAGTGCTAGTGTGACGGCCATGGTGCTGGAAGTCCTAGTGTGACGGCCATGGTGCTGGAAGTGCGAGTGTGGAAGCCAGGGTGCTGGACGCACTAGTGTGATAGCCTTGCTAGTGTGACAGCCATGGTGATGGGCGTGCTAGTATGACAGCCAAGGTGATGGAATTGCTAGTGTGTCGGCCATGGTGCTGGCAGTGCTAGTGTGACGGCCATGGTGCTGGAACTGCTAGTGTGACGGTCATGGTGCTGGAAGTGCTAGTGGGATGGCCATGGTGCTGGAAGTGCGAGTGTGGCAGCCAGGGTGCTGGAAGTCCTAGTGTGACAGCCATGGTGATGGAATTGCTAATGTGACGGCCATGGTGCTGGCAGTGCTAGTGTGACGGCCATGGTGCTGGAAGTGCGAATATGGCAGCCATGGTGCTGGAAGTGCTACTGTGACGGCCATGGTGATGGAAGTGCTAGTGTGATGACCATGGTGCTGTAAGTGCGAGTGTGGCGGCCAAGGTGCTGGAAGTGCTAGTGTGACGGCCATGGTGCTGGAAGTCCTAGTGTGACGGCCATGGTGCTGGAAGTGCGAGTGTGGCAGCCAGGGTGCTGGACGTACTAGTGTGATAGCCTTGCTAGTGTGACAGCCATGGTGATGGGAGTGCTAGTATGACAGCCATGGTGATGGAATTTTAGTGTGACGGCCATGGTGCTGGAAGTGCTAGTGTGACCGCCATGGTGCTGGAAGTGCTAGTGTGATGGCCATGGTGATGGAAGTGCTAGTGTGACAGCCATGGTGCTGGAAGTGCGAGTGTGACGGCCATGGTGCTGGAAGTGCTAGTGTGATGGCCATGGTGCTGGAAGTGCTAGTGTGACAGCCATGGTGCTGGAAGTGCGAGTGTGGCAGCCAGGGTGCTGGACGTGCTAGTATGACAGCCATGGTGATGGAATTGCTAGTGTGATGCCATGGTGCTGGAAGTGCTGGTGTGATGGTCATGGTGCTGGAAGTGCTGGTATGACGGTCATGCTGCAGGAAGTGCTAATGTGACAGGCATGGTAATGGAAGTGCTAGTGTGACGGCCATTCTGGTGGAACTGCTAGTGTTACGGCGATAGTGATGGAAGTGCTAGTGTGACAGCTATAGTGATGGAAGTGCTAGTGTGACAGCCATGGTGGTGGATGTGCTAGTGTGACAGCCATGGTGCTGGAAGTGTTAGTGTGTCTGACATGGTGATGGAAATGCTAGTGTGACGACCATGGTGCTGGAAGTGCTAGTGTGACGCCCATGGTGCTGGCAGTGCTAGTGTGATGGCCTTGGTGCTGTAAGTGCTAGTGTGACGGCCATGGTGCTGGAAGTGCTAGTGTGACGGCCATAGTGCTTGAAGTGCTTGTGTGGCAGCCATGGTGCTGGAAGTGCTAGTGTGACGGCCATGATGATATAAGTGCTATTGTGATTGCCATGGTTCTGGAAGTGCTAGAGTGATGCCATGGTAATGGAAGTGCTAGAGTGGCGGCCATGGTGATGGAATTGCTAGTGTGATGGCCATGGTGATGGAAGTGCTAGTGTGACGGCCTTGGTGCTGGAAGTGCTAGTGTGATGGCCATAGTGGTGGAAGTGCTAGATTGATGACCATGGTGATGGAAGTGCTAGTGTGATGGCCATGGTGCTGGAAGTGCTAGTGTGATGGCCATGGTGATGGAAGTGCTAGTGTGACGACCATGGTGATGGAATTACTAGTGTGACGGCCATGGTGCTGGAAGTGCTAGTGTGACGACCATGGCGCTGGAAATGCTAGTATGATGACGATGGTGCTGGAAGTGCGAGTGTGGCAGCCATGGTGCTGGAAGTGCTAGTGTGACGGCCATAGTGCTTGAAGTGCTTGTGTGGCAGCCATGGTGCTGGAAGTGCTAGTGTGACGGCCATGGTGCTGGAAGTGCTATTGCGATGGCCATAGTGCTGGAAGTGCTAGTGTGACAGCCATAGTGATGTAAGTGCTAGGGTGATGGCTGTGCTAGTGTGACGGCCATGGTGATGGAATGCTAGTATGATGGCCATGGTGATGTAATTGCCATTGTGATTGCCATGGTTCTGGAAGTGCTAGTGTGATGCCATGGTGATGGAAGTGCTAGTGTGGAGGCCATGGTGATGGAATTGCTAGTGTGATGGCCATGGTGATGGAAGTGCTAGTGTGACAGCCTTGGTGCTGGAAGTGCTAGTGTGATGGCCATAGTGGTGGAAGTGCTAGATTGATGACCATGGTGATGGAAGTGCTAGTGTGATGGCCATGGTGCTGGAAGTGCTAGTGTGATGGCCATGGTGATGGAAGTGCTAGTGTGACAGCCATGGTGATGGAATTACTAGTGTGACGGCCAATGTGCTGGAAGGGCTAGTATGACTGCCATGGTGATGAGTGCTAGTGTCACGGCCATTCTGCTGGAAGTGCTAGTGTGACGGCCATGGCGCTGGAAGTGCTAGCATGATGACCATCATGCTGGAAGTGCGAGTGTGGCGGCCATGGTGCTGGAAGTGCTAGTGTGACGGCCATGGTGCTGGAAGTCCTAGTGTGACGGCCATGGTGCTGGAAGTGTGAGTGTGGCAGCCAGGTGGCTGGACCTACTAGTGTGATAGCCTTGCTATTGTGACAAACATGGTGATGGGAGTGCTAGTGTGACAGCCTTTGTGCTGGAAGTGCTAGTGTGATGGCCATAGTGGTGGAAGTGCTAGATTTATGACCATGGTGATGGAAGTGCTAGTGTGATGGCCATGGTGCTGGAAGTGCTAGTGTGATGGCCATGGTGATGGAAGTGCTAGTGTGACGGCCATGGTGATGGAATTACTAGTGTGACGGCCATGGTGCTGGAAGTGCTAGTGTGACGGCCATGGCGCTGGAAATGCTAGTATGATGACGATGGTGCTGGAAGTGCGAGTGTGGCAGCCATGGTGCTGCAAGTGCTAGTGTGACAGCCATGGTGATGGAAGTGCCAGTGTGACGGCCATGGCGTTGGAAATGCTAGTATGATGACGATGGTGCTGGAAGTACGAGTGTGGCAGCCATGGTTCTGGAAGTGCTAGTGTGATGGCTTTGGTGCTGTAAGTGCTAGTGTGACGTCATGGTGCTGGAAGTGCTAGTGTGACGACCATGGTGCTGGAATTGCTAGTGCGATGGCCATAGTGCTGGAAGTGCTAGTGTGACAGCCATAGTGATGGAAGTGCCAGGGTGATGGCTGTGCTAGTGTGACGGCCATGGTGATGGAATGCTAGTGTGATGGCCATGGTGATGTAAGTGCTATTGTGATTGCCATGGTTCTGGAAATGCTAGTGTGATGCCATGGTGATGGAAGTGCTAGTGTGGTGGCCATGGTGATGAAATTGCTAGTGTGATGGCCATAGTTGTGGAAGTGCTAGATTGAGGACCATGGTGATGGAAGTGCTAGTGTAACGGCCATGGTGATGGAAGTGCTAGTGTGATGGCCATGGTGATGGAATTGCTAGTGTGATGGCCAATGTGCTGTAAGTGCTAGTGTGATGGCCTTGGTGCTGGAAGTGCTAGTGTGACAGTGATGGTGCTGGACATGCTAGTGTGATAGCCTTGCTAGTGTGACTGCCATGGTGATGGAAGTGCTAGTGTGACAGCCATGGTGGTGGATGTGCTAGTGTGTCGGCCATGGTGGTGGAAGTGCTAGTGCGACAGGCATGGTGCTGGAATTGCTAGTGTGACAGTGATGGTGATGGAAGTGCTAGCGTGACGGCCATGGTGGTGGAAGTGCTAGTGTGACAGGCATGGTGCTGGAAGTGTTAGTGTGACAGTGATGGTGAATGAAGTGCTAGTGTGACAGCCATGGTACTGTGACGGCCATGGTGATGGAAGTGCTAGTCTGAAGGCCATGGTGATGGAAGTGCTAGTGTGACGGCCATAATGATGGAAGTGTTAGTGTGACAGCCATGGTGGTGGAAGTGCTACTGTGACAGGCATGGTGATGGAAGTTCTAGTGTGACAGCCATGGTGCTGGAAGAGCTAGTGTGACGGCCATGGTGATGGAAGTGCTAGTGTGATGGCCATGGTGCTGGAAGTGCTAGTGTGACGGTCATGGTGATGGAAGTGCTGGTGTGACGGTCATGGTGCTGGAAGTGATAGTGTGACGGCCATGGTGCTGGAAGTGTTAGTGTGATGGCCTTGCTAGTGTGACAGCCATGGTGATGGAAGTTCTTGTGTGATGGCCATGGTGATGGAAGTGCTATTGGGATGCCCATGGTGCTGGAAGTGCTCGTGTGACGGCCATGGTTATGGAAGTGCTAGTGTGACTGACATGGTGATGGAAGTGCTAGTGTGACAGTCATGGTGATGGAAGTGCTGGTGTAACGGTCATGGTGCTGGAAGTGATAGTGTGACGGACATGGTGCTGGAAGTGTAAGTGTGATGGCCTTGCTAGTGTGACAGCCATGGTGATGGAAGTTCTAGTGTGATGGCCATGGTGATGGAAGTGCTAGTGGGATGGCCATGGTGCTGGAAGTGCTTGTGTGACAGCCATGGTTATGGAAGTGCTAGTGTGACTGCCATGTTGATGGAAGTGCTAGTGTGACGACCATGGTGCTGGAAGTGCGAGTGTGGCGGCCATGGTGCTGGAAGTGCTAGTGTGATGTCCATGGTGCTGGAAGTCCTTGTGTGACGGCCATGGTGCTGGAAGTGAGAGTGTGGCAGCCAGGGTGCTGGACGTGCTAGTGTGATAGCCTTGCTAGTGTGACAGCCATGGTGATGGAAGTGCTAGTGTGACAGCCATGTTTATGGAATTGCTAGTGTGACGGCCATGGTGCTAGAAGTGCTAGTGTAACGGCCATGGTGCTGGAAGTGCTAGTGTGATGGCTTTGCTAGTGTGACAGCCATGGTGATGGAATTGCTAGTGTGACGGCCATGGTGCTGGATGTGCTAGTGTGACGGTCATGGTGATGAAAGTACTGGTGTGAAGGCCATGGTGATGGAAATGCAAGTGTGACGGCCATAATGATGGAAGTGTTAGTGTGACGGCCATGGTGATGGAAGTGCTAGTGTGATGGCCATGGTGCTGGAAGTGCTAGTGTGACGGTCATGGTGATGGAAGTGCTGGTGTGACGGTCATGGTGCTGGAAGTGATAGTGTGACGCCCATGGTGCTGGAAGTGTTAGTGTGATGGCCTTGATAGTGTGACAGCCATTGTGATGGAAGTTCTTGTGTGACGCCCATGGTGATGGAAGTGCTAGTGGGATGGCCATGGTGCTGGAAGTGCTCGTGTGACAGCCATGGTTATGGAAGTGCTAGTGTGACTGACATGGTGATGGAAGTGCTAGTGTGACAGTCATGGTGATGGAAGTGCTGGTGTGACGGTCATGGTGCTGGAAGTGATAGTGTGATGGACATGGTGCTGGAAGTGTTAGTGTGATGGCCTTGCTAGTGTGACAGCCATGGTGATGGAAGTTCTAGTGTGATGGCCATGGTGATGGAAGTGCTAGTGGGATGGCCATGGTGCTGGAAGTGCTTGTGTGACAGCCATGGTTATGGAAGTGCTAGTGTGACAGCCATGTTGATGGAAGTGCTAGTGTGACGACCATGGTGCTGGAAGTGAGAGTGTGATAGCCTTGCTAGTGTGACAGCCATGGTTATGGAATTGCTAGTGTGACGGCCATGGTGCTAGAAGTGCTAGTGTAACGGCCATGGTGCTGGAAGTGCTAGTGTGATGGCTTTGCTAGTGTGACAGCCATGGTGATGGAATTGCTAGTGTGACGGCCATGGTGCTGGATATGCTTGTGTGACGGTAATGGTGATGAAAGTGCTGGTGTGAAGGCCATGGTGATGGAAGTGCAAGTGTGACGGCCATAATGATGGAAGTGTTAGTGTGACAGCCATCATGGTGGAAGTGCTACTGTGACAGGGATGGTGATGGAAGTGCTAGTGTGACGGCCATGATGCTGAAAGTGCTAGTGTGGCGCCCATGGTGCTGGAAGTGCTAGTGTGATGGCCATGGTGGTGGAAGTGCTAGTGTGACAGCCATGGTGATGGAATTACTAGTGTGACGGCCAATGTGCTGGAAGGGCTAGTATGACTGCCATGGTGAAGAGTGCTAGTGTCACGGCCATTCTGCTGGAAGTGCTAGTGTGACGGCCATGGCGCTGGAAGTGCTAGCATGATGACCATCATGCTGGAAGTGCGAGTGTGGCGGCCATGGTGCTGGAAGTGCTAGTGTGACGGCCATGGTGCTGGAAGTCCTAGTGTGACGGCCATGGTGCTGGAAGTGTGAGTGTGGCAGCCAGGTGGCTGGACCTACTAGTGTGATAGCCTTGCTATTGTGACAAACATGGTGATGGGAGTGCTAGTGTGACGGCCTTTGTGCTGGAAGTGCTAGTGTGATGGCCATAGTGGTGGAAGTGCTAGATTTATGACCATGGTGATGGAAGTGCTAGTGTGATGGCCATGGTGCTGGAAGTGCTAGTGTGATGGCCATGGTGATGGAAGTGCTAGTGTGACGGCCATGGTGATGGAATTACTAGTGTGACGGCCATGGTGCTGGAAGTGCTAGTGTGACGGCCATGGCGCTGGAAATGCTAGTATGATGACGATGGTGCTGGAAGTGCGAGTGTGGCAGCCATGGTGCTGGAAGTGCTAGTGTGACGGCCATGGTGATGGAAGTGCCAGTGTGACGGCCATGGCGCTGGAAATGCTAGTATGATGACGATGGTGCTGGAAGTACGAGTGTGGCAGCCATGGTTCTGGAAGTGCTAGTGTGATGGCCTTGGTGCTGTAAGTGCTAGTGTGACTGTCATGGTGCTGGAAGTGCTAGTGTGACGACCATGGTGCTGGAATTGCTAGTGCGTTGGCCATAGTGCTGGAAGTGCTAGTGTGACAGCCATAGTGATGGAAGTGCCAGGGTGATGGCTGTGCTAGTGTGACGGCCATGGTGATGGAATGCTAGTGTGATGGCCATGGTGATGTAAGTGCTATTGTGATTGCCATGGTTCTGGAAATGCTAGTGTGATGCCATGGTGATGGAAGTGCTAGTGTGGCGGCCATGGTGATGAAATTGCTAGTGTGATGGCCATAGTGGTGGAAGTGCTAGATTGAGGACCATGGTGATGGAAGTGCTAGTGTAACGGCCATGGTGATGGAAGTGCTAGTGTGATGGCCATGGTGATGGAATTGCTAGTGTGATGGCCAATGTGCTGTAAGTGCTAGTGTGATGGCCTTGGTGCTGGAAGTGATAGTGTGACGGACATGGTGCTGGAAGTGTTAGTGTGATGGCCTTGCTAGTGTGACAGCCATGGTGATGGAAGTTCTAGTGTGATGGCCATGGTGATGGAAGTGCTAGTGGGATGGCCATGGTGCCGGAAGTGCTTGTGTGACAGCCATGGTTATGGAAGTGCTAGTGTGACTGCCATGTTGATGGAAGTGCTAGTGTGACGACCATGGTGCTGGAAGTGCGAGTGTGGCGGCCATGATGCTGGAAGTGCTAGTGTGATGTCCATGGTGCTGGAAGTCCTTGTGTGATGGCCATGGTGCTGGAAGTGAGAGTGTGGCAGCCAGGGTGCTGGACGTGCTAGTGTGATAGCCTTGCTAGTGTGACAGCCATGGTGATGGAAGTGCTAGTGTGACAGCCATGGTTATGGAATTGCTAGTGTGACGGCCATGGTGCTAGAAGTGCTAGTGTAACGGCCATGGTGCTGGAAGTGCTAGTGTGATGGCTTTGCTAGTGTGACAGCCATGGTGATGGAATTGCTAGTGTGATGGCCATGGTGCTGGATGTGCTAGTGTGACGGTCATGGTGATGAAAGTGCTAGTGTGAAGGCCATGGTGATGGAAGTGCAAGTGTAACGGCCATAATGATGGAAGTGTTAGTGTGACGGCCATGGTGATGGAAGTGCTAGTGTGACGGCCATGGTGCTGGAAGTGCGAGTATGGCAGCCATGGTGCTGGAAGTGCTACTGTGATGGCCATGGTGATGGAAGTGCTAGTGTGATGACCATGGTGCTGTAAGTGCGAGTGTGGCGGCCAAGGTGCTGGAAGTGCTAGTGTGACGGCCATGGTGCTGGAAGTCCTAGTGTGACGGCCATGGTGCTGGAAGTGCGAGTGTGGAAGCCAGGGTGCTGGACGCACTAGTGTGATAGCCTTGCTAGTGTGACAGCCATGGTGATGGGCGTGCTAGTATGACAGCCAAGGTGATGGAATTGCTAGTGTGTCGGCCATGGTGCTGGCAGTGCTAGTGTGACGGCCATGGTGCTGGAACTGCTAGTGTGACGGTCATGGTGCTGGAAGTGCTAGTGGGATGGCCATGGTGCTGGAAGTGCGAGTGTGGCAGCCAGGGTGCTGGAAGTCCTAGTGTGACAGCCATGGTGATGGAATTGCTAATGTGACGGCCATGGTGCTGGCAGTGCTAGTGTGACGGCCATGGTGCTGGAAGTGCGAATATGGCAGCCATGGTGCTGGAAGTGCTACTGTGACGGCCATGGTGATGGAAGTGCTAGTGTGATGACCATGGTGCTGTAAGTGCGAGTGTGGCGGCCAAGGTGCTGGAAGTGCTAGTGTGACGGCCATGGTGCTGGAAGTCCTAGTGTGACGGCCATGGTGCTGGAAGTGCGAGTGTGGCAGCCAGGGTGCTGGACGTACTAGTGTGATAGCCTTGCTAGTGTGACAGCCATGGTGATGGGAGTGCTAGTATGACAGCCATGGTGATGGAATTGTTAGTGTGACGGCCATGGTGCTGGAAGTGCTAGTGTGACCGCCATGGTGCTGGAAGTGCTAGTGTGATGGCCATGGTGATGGAAGTGCTAGTGTGACAGCCATGGTGCTGGAAGTGCGAGTGTGACGGCCATGGTGCTGGAAGTGCTAGTGTGATGGCCATGGTGCTGGAAGTGCTAGTGTGACAGCCATGGTGCTGGAAGTGCGAGTGTGGCAGCCAGGGTGCTGGACGTGCTAGTATGACAGCCATGGTGATGGAATTGCTAGTGTGATGCCATGGTGCTGGAAGTGCTGGTGTGATGGTCATGGTGCTGGAAGTGCTGGTATGACGGTCATGCTGCAGGAAGTGCTAATGTGACAGGCATGGTAATGGAAGTGCTAGTGTGACGGCCATTCTGGTGGAACTGCTAGTGTTACGGCGATAGTGATGGAAGTGCTAGTGTGACAGCTATAGTGATGGAAGTGCTAGTGTGACAGCCATGGTGGTGGATGTGCTAGTGTGACAGCCATGGTGCTGGAAGTGTTAGTGTGTCTGACATGGTGATGGAAATGCTAGTGTGACGACCATGGTGCTGGAAGTGCTAGTGTGACGCCCATGGTGCTGGCAGTGCTAGTGTGATGGCCTTGGTGCTGTAAGTGCTAGTGTGACGGCCATGGTGCTGGAAGTGCTAGTGTGACGGCCATAGTGCTTGAAGTGCTTGTGTGGCAGCCATGGTGCTGGAAGTGCTAGTGTGACGGCCATGATGATATAAGTGCTATTGTGATTGCCATGGTTCTGGAAGTGCTAGAGTGATGCCATGGTAATGGAAGTGCTAGAGTGGCGGCCATGGTGATGGAATTGCTAGTGTGATGGCCATGGTGATGGAAGTGCTAGTGTGACGGCCTTGGTGCTGGAAGTGCTAGTGTGATGGCCATAGTGGTGGAAGTGCTAGATTGATGACCATGGTGATGGAAGTGCTAGTGTGATGGCCATGGTGCTGGAAGTGCTAGTGTGATGGCCATGGTGATGGAAGTGCTAGTGTGACGACCATGGTGATGGAATTACTAGTGTGACGGCCATGGTGCTGGAAGTGCTAGTGTGACGACCATGGCGCTGGAAATGCTAGTATGATGACGATGGTGCTGGAAGTGCGAGTGTGGCAGCCATGGTGCTGGAAGTGCTAGTGTGACGGCCATAGTGCTTGAAGTGCTTGTGTGGCAGCCATGGTGCTGGAAGTGCTAGTGTGACGGCCATGGTGCTGGAAGTGCTATTGCGATGGCCATAGTGCTGGAAGTGCTAGTGTGACAGCCATAGTGATGTAAGTGCTAGGGTGATGGCTGTGCTAGTGTGACGGCCATGGTGATGGAATGCTAGTATGATGGCCATGGTGATGTAATTGCCATTGTGATTGCCATGGTTCTGGAAGTGCTAGTGTGATGCCATGGTGATGGAAGTGCTAGTGTGGAGGCCATGGTGATGGAATTGCTAGTGTGATGGCCATGGTGATGGAAGTGCTAGTGTGACAGCCTTGGTGCTGGAAGTGCTAGTGTGATGGCCATAGTGGTGGAAGTGCTAGATTGATGACCATGGTGATGGAAGTGCTAGTGTGATGGCCATGGTGCTGGAAGTGCTAGTGTGATGGCCATGGTGATGGAAGTGCTAGTGTGACAGCCATGGTGATGGAATTACTAGTGTGACGGCCAATGTGCTGGAAGGGCTAGTATGACTGCCATGGTGATGAGTGCTAGTGTCACGGCCATTCTGCTGGAAGTGCTAGTGTGACGGCCATGGCGCTGGAAGTGCTAGCATGATGACCATCATGCTGGAAGTGCGAGTGTGGCGGCCATGGTGCTGGAAGTGCTAGTGTGACGGCCATGGTGCTGGAAGTCCTAGTGTGACGGCCATGGTGCTGGAAGTGTGAGTGTGGCAGCCAGGTGGCTGGACCTACTAGTGTGATAGCCTTGCTATTGTGACAAACATGGTGATGGGAGTGCTAGTGTGACAGCCTTTGTGCTGGAAGTGCTAGTGTGATGGCCATAGTGGTGGAAGTGCTAGATTTATGACCATGGTGATGGAAGTGCTAGTGTGATGGCCATGGTGCTGGAAGTGCTAGTGTGATGGCCATGGTGATGGAAGTGCTAGTGTGACGGCCATGGTGATGGAATTACTAGTGTGACGGCCATGGTGCTGGAAGTGCTAGTGTGACGGCCATGGCGCTGGAAATGCTAGTATGATGACGATGGTGCTGGAAGTGCGAGTGTGGCAGCCATGGTGCTGCAAGTGCTAGTGTGACAGCCATGGTGATGGAAGTGCCAGTGTGACGGCCATGGCGTTGGAAATGCTAGTATGATGACGATGGTGCTGGAAGTACGAGTGTGGCAGCCATGGTTCTGGAAGTGCGAGTGTGATGGCTTTGGTGCTGTAAGTGCTAGTGTGACGTCATGGTGCTGGAAGTGCTAGTGTGACGACCATGGTGCTGGAATTGCTAGTGCGATGGCCATAGTGCTGGAAGTGCTAGTGTGACAGCCATAGTGATGGAAGTGCCAGGGTGATGGCTGTGCTAGTGTGACGGCCATGGTGATGGAATGCTAGTGTGATGGCCATGGTGATGTAAGTGCTATTGTGATTGCCATGGTTCTGGAAATGCTAGTGTGATGCCATGGTGATGGAAGTGCTAGTGTGGTGGCCATGGTGATGAAATTGCTAGTGTGATGGCCATAGTTGTGGAAGTGCTAGATTGAGGACCATGGTGATGGAAGTGCTAGTGTAACGGCCATGGTGATGGAAGTGCTAGTGTGATGGCCATGGTGATGGAATTGCTAGTGTGATGGCCAATGTGCTGTAAGTGCTAGTGTGATGGCCTTGGTGCTGGAAGTGCTAGTGTGACAGTGATGGTGCTGGACATGCTAGTGTGATAGCCTTGCTAGTGTGACTGCCATGGTGATGGAAGTGCTAGTGTGACAGCCATGGTGGTGGATGTGCTAGTGTGTCGGCCATGGTGGTGGAAGTGCTAGTGCGACAGGCATGGTGCTGGAATTGCTAGTGTGACAGTGATGGTGATGGAAGTGCTAGCGTGACGGCCATGGTGGTGGAAGTGCTAGTGTGACAGGCATGGTGCTGGAAGTGTTAGTGTGACAGTGATGGTGAATGAAGTGCTAGTGTGACAGCCATGGTACTGTGACGGCCATGGTGATGGAAGTGCTAGTCTGAAGGCCATGGTGATGGAAGTGCTAGTGTGACGGCCATAATGATGGAAGTGTTAGTGTGACAGCCATGGTGGTGGAAGTGCTACTGTGACAGGCATGGTGATGGAAGTTCTAGTGTGACAGCCATGGTGCTGGAAGAGCTAGTGTGACGGCCATGGTGATGGAAGTGCTAGTGTGATGGCCATGGTGCTGGAAGTGCTAGTGTGACGGTCATGGTGATGGAAGTGCTGGTGTGACGGTCATGGTGCTGGAAGTGATAGTGTGACGGCCATGGTGCTGGAAGTGTTAGTGTGATGGCCTTGCTAGTGTGACAGCCATGGTGATGGAAGTTCTTGTGTGATGGCCATGGTGATGGAAGTGCTATTGGGATGCCCATGGTGCTGGAAGTGCTCGTGTGACGGCCATGGTTATGGAAGTGCTAGTGTGACTGACATGGTGATGGAAGTGCTAGTGTGACAGTCATGGTGATGGAAGTGCTGGTGTAACGGTCATGGTGCTGGAAGTGATAGTGTGACGGACATGGTGCTGGAAGTGTAAGTGTGATGGCCTTGCTAGTGTGACAGCCATGGTGATGGAAGTTCTAGTGTGATGGCCATGGTGATGGAAGTGCTAGTGGGATGGCCATGGTGCTGGAAGTGCTTGTGTGACAGCCATGGTTATGGAAGTGCTAGTGTGACTGCCATGTTGATGGAAGTGCTAGTGTGACGACCATGGTGCTGGAAGTGCGAGTGTGGCGGCCATGGTGCTGGAAGTGCTAGTGTGATGTCCATGGTGCTGGAAGTCCTTGTGTGACGGCCATGGTGCTGGAAGTGAGAGTGTGGCAGCCAGGGTGCTGGACGTGCTAGTGTGATAGCCTTGCTAGTGTGACAGCCATGGTGATGGAAGTGCTAGTGTGACAGCCATGTTTATGGAATTGCTAGTGTGACGGCCATGGTGCTAGAAGTGCTAGTGTAACGGCCATGGTGCTGGAAGTGCTAGTGTGATGGCTTTGCTAGTGTGACAGCCATGGTGATGGAATTGCTAGTGTGACGGCCATGGTGCTGGATGTGCTAGTGTGACGGTCATGGTGATGAAAGTACTGGTGTGAAGGCCATGGTGATGGAAATGCAAGTGTGACGGCCATAATGATGGAAGTGTTAGTGTGACGGCCATGGTGATGGAAGTGCTAGTGTGATGGCCATGGTGCTGGAAGTGCTAGTGTGACGGTCATGGTGATGGAAGTGCTGGTGTGACGGTCATGGTGCTGGAAGTGATAGTGTGACGCCCATGGTGCTGGAAGTGTTAGTGTGATGGCCTTGATAGTGTGACAGCCATTGTGATGGAAGTTCTTGTGTGACGCCCATGGTGATGGAAGTGCTAGTGGGATGGCCATGGTGCTGGAAGTGCTCGTGTGACAGCCATGGTTATGGAAGTGCTAGTGTGACTGACATGGTGATGGAAGTGCTAGTGTGACAGTCATGGTGATGGAAGTGCTGGTGTGACGGTCATGGTGCTGGAAGTGATAGTGTGATGGACATGGTGCTGGAAGTGTTAGTGTGATGGCCTTGCTAGTGTGACAGCCATGGTGATGGAAGTTCTAGTGTGATGGCCATGGTGATGGAAGTGCTAGTGGGATGGCCATGGTGCTGGAAGTGCTTGTGTGACAGCCATGGTTATGGAAGTGCTAGTGTGACAGCCATGTTGATGGAAGTGCTAGTGTGACGACCATGGTGCTGGAAGTGAGAGTGTGATAGCCTTGCTAGTGTGACAGCCATGGTTATGGAATTGCTAGTGTGACGGCCATGGTGCTAGAAGTGCTAGTGTAACGGCCATGGTGCTGGAAGTGCTAGTGTGATGGCTTTGCTAGTGTGACAGCCATGGTGATGGAATTGCTAGTGTGACGGCCATGGTGCTGGATATGCTTGTGTGACGGTAATGGTGATGAAAGTGCTGGTGTGAAGGCCATGGTGATGGAAGTGCAAGTGTGACGGCCATAATGATGGAAGTGTTAGTGTGACAGCCATCATGGTGGAAGTGCTACTGTGACAGGGATGGTGATGGAAGTGCTAGTGTGACGGCCATGATGCTGAAAGTGCTAGTGTGGCGCCCATGGTGCTGGAAGTGCTAGTGTGATGGCCATGGTGGTGGAAGTGCTAGTTTGACGACCATGGTGATGGAAGTGCTAGTGTGATGGCCATGGTGATGGAAGTGCTGGTGTGACGGTCAAGGTGCTGGAAGTGCTAGTGTGACGGCCATGGTGCTGGAAGTGCTAGTGTGATGAACTTGCTAGTGTGACAGCCATGGTGATGGGAGTCCTAGTGTGACAGCCATGGTTGTGGAAGTGCTATTGTGATGGCCATGGTGCTGGAAGTGCTTGTGTGGCGGCCATGGTGCTGGAAGTGCTAGTGTGACAGCCATGGTGCTGGAAGTGCTAGTGTGACGGCCATAGTGCTGGAAGTGCTAGTGTGACGGCCATGGTGATGGAATTACTAGTCTGACGGCCATGGTGATGGAATTACTAGTGTGACGGCCTTGGTGCTGTAAGTGAAAGTGTGATGGCCTTGCTGCTTTAAGTGCTAGTGTGATGGCCATGGTGCTGGAAGTGCTAGTGTGACGGCCATGGTGATGAAATTTCTAGTGTGATGGCCATAGTGGTGGAAGTGCTAGATTGAGGACCATGGTGATGGAAGTGCTAGTCTAACGGCCATGGTGATGGAAGTGCTAGTGTGATGGCCATGGTGATGGAATTACTAGTGTGATGGCCAATGTGCTGTAAGTGCTAGTGTGGCGGCCTTGGTGCTGGAAGTGCTAGTGTGACAGTGATGGTGCTGGACATGCTAGTGTGATAGCCTTGCTAGTGTGACTGCCATGGTGATGGAAGTGCTAGTGTGACGGCCATGGTGCAGGAAGTGCTAGTGTGACGGCCATGGTGCTGGAAGTGCTAGTATGACGGCCATGGTGCTGGAAGTTCGAGTATGGCGTCCATGGTGCTGGAAGTGCTACGGTGATGGCCATGGTGCTGGAAGTCCTAGTGTGACGGCCATGGTGCTCGAAGTGCAAGTGTGGCGGCCAGCGTGAAGGACATGCTAGTATGATAGCCTTGCTAGTGTGACAGAAATGGTGATGGAAGTGCTAGTGTGACAGCCATGGTGATGGAATTGGTAGTGTGACGGCCATGGTGCTGGAAGTTGTGGTTTGACGGTCATGCTGCAGGAAGTGCTAATGTGACAGCCATGGTAATGGAAGTGCAAGTGTGAGAGACATGATCCTGGAAGTGCTAATGTGACAGGCATGGTAACGGAAGTGCCAGTGTGACAGCCATGCTGCTGGAAGTGATAGTGTGACAGCCATGGTACTGTGATGGCCATGGTGATAGAAGTGATAGTCTGACAGCCATTGTGATGGAAGTGCTACGATGATGGCAATAGTGATGGAAGAGCTAATGTGAAAGCCATGATGATGGAAGTGCTAGTGTGACAGCCATGGTGGTGGATGTGCTAGTGTGACGGCCATGGTGGTGGAAGTGCTAGTGTGACAGCCATGGTGGTGGAAGTGCTAGTGCGACAGGCATGGTGCTGGAAGTGCTAGTGTGACAGTGATGGTGATGGAAGAGTAGCGTGACGGCCATGGTGGTGGAAGTGCTAGTGTGACAGGCATGGTGCTGGAATTGTTAGTGTGACAGTGATGGTGAATGAAGTGCTAGTGTGACAGCCATGGTACTGTGACAGCCATGGTGATGGAAGTGCTAGTCTGAAGGCCATGGTGATGGAAGTGCTAGTGTGACGGCCATAATGATGGAAGTGTTAGTGTGACAGCCATGGTGGTGGAAGTGCTACTGTGACAGGCATGGTGATGGAAGTTCTAGTGTGACAGCCATGGTGCTGGAAGAGCTAGTGTGACGGCCAGGGTGATGGAAGTGCTAGTGTGATGGCCATGGTGCTGGAAGTGCTAGTGTGACGGTCATGGTGATGGAAGTGCTGGTGTGACAGTCATGGTGCTGGAAGTGATAGTGTGACGGCCATGGTGCTGGAAGTGCTAGTGTGACGGCCATGGTGATGGAAGTGCTCATGTGACGGCCATGGTTATGGAAGTGCTAGTGTGACTGACATGGTGATGGAAGTGCTAGTGTGACAGTCATGGTGATGGAAGTGCTGGTGTGACGGTCATGGTGCTGGAAGTGATAGTGTGACGGCCATGGTGCTGGAAGTGTTAGTGTGATGGCCTTGCTAGTGTGACAGCCATGGTGATGGAAGTTCTTGTGTGATGGCCATGGTGATGGAAGTGCTAGTGGGATGGCCATGGTGCTGGAAGTGCTCGTGTGACAGCCATAGTTATGGAAGTGCTAGTGTGACTGACATGGTGATGGAAGTGCTAGTGTGACAGTCATGGTGATGGAAGTGCTGGTGTGACGGTCATGGTGCTGGAAGTGATAGTGTGATGGACATGGTGCTGGAAATGCTAGTATGATGACGATGGTGCTGGAAGTGCGAGTGTGGCAGCCATGGTGCTGGAAGTGCTAGTGTGACGGCCATAGTGCTTGAAGTGCTTGTGTGGCAGCCATGGTGCTGGAAGTGCTAGTGTGACGGCCATGGTGCTGGAAGTGCTATTGCGATGGCCATAGTGCTGGAAGTGCTAGTGTGACAGCCATAGTGATGTAAGTGCTAGAGTGATGGCTGTGCTAGTGTGACGGTCATGGTGATGGAATGCTAGTATGATGGCCATGGTGATGTAAGTGCCATTGTGATTGCCATGGTTCTGGAAGTGCTAGTGTGATGCCATGGTGATGGAAGTGCTAGTGTGGAGGCCATGGTGATGGAATTGCTAGTGTGATGGCCATGGTGATGGAAGTGCTAGTGTGACAGCCTTGGTGCTGGAAGTGCTAGTGTGATGGCCATAGTGGTGGAAGTGCTAGATTGATGACCATGGTGATGGAAGTGCTAGTGTGATGGCCATGGTGCTGGAAGTGCTAGTGTGATGGCCATGGTGATGGAAGTGCTAGTGTGACAGCCATGGTGATGGAATTACTAGTGTGACGGCCAATGTGCTGGAAGGGCTAGTATGAATGCCATGGTGATGAGTGCTAGTGTCACGGCCATTCTGCTGGAAGTGCTAATGTGACGGCCATGGCGCTGGAAGTGCTAGCATGATGACCATCATGCTGGAAGTGCGAGTGTGGCGGCCATGGTGCTGGAAGTGCTAGTGTGACGGCCATGGTGCTGGAAGTCCTAGTGTGACGGCCATGGTGCTGGAAGTGTGAGTGTGGCAGCCAGGTGGCTGGACCTACTAGTGTGATAGCCTTGCTATTGTGACAAACATGGTGATGGGAGTGCTAGTGTGACGGCCTTTGTGCTGTAAGTGCTAGTGTGATGGCCATAGTGGTGGAAGTGCTAGATTTATGACCATGGTGATGGAAGTGCTAGTGTGATGGCCATGGTGCTGGAAGTGCTAGTGTGATGGCCATGGTGATGGAAGTGCTAGTGTGACGGCCATGGTGATGGGATTACTAGTGTGACGGCCATGGTGCTGGAAGTGCTAGTGTGACGGCCATGGCGCTGGAAATGCTAGTATGATGACGATGGTGCTGGAAGTGCGAGTGTGGCAGCCATGGTGCTGGAAGTGCTAGTGTGACGGCCATGGTGATGGAAGTGCCAGTGTGACGGCCATGGCGCTGGAAATTCTAGTATGAAGACGATGGTGCTGGAAGTACGAGTGTGGCAGCCATGGTTCTGGAAGTGCTAGTGTGATGGCCTTGGTGCTGTAAGTGCTAGTGTGACGGTCATGGTGCTGGAAGTGCTAGTGTGACGACCATGGTGCTGGAATTGCTAGTGCGATGGCCATAGTGCTGGAAGTGCTAGTGTGACAGCCATAGTGATGGAAGTGCCAGGGTGATGGCTGTGCTAGTGTGACGGCCATGGTGATGGAATGCTAGTGTGATGGCCATGGTGATGTAAGTGCTATTGTGATTGCCATGGTTCTGGAAATGCTAGGGTGATGCCATGGTGATGGAAGTGCTAGTGTGGCGGCCATGGTGATGAAATTGCTAGTGTGATGGCCATAGTGGTGGAAGTGCTAGATTGAGGACCATGGTGATGGAAGTGCTAGTGTAACGGCCATGGTGATGGAAGTGCTAGTGTGATGGCCATGGTGATGGAATTGCTAGTGTGATGGCCAATGTGCTGTAAGTGCTAGTGTGATGGCCTTGGTGCTGGAAGTGATAGTGTGACGGACATGGTGCTGGAAGTGTTAGTGTGATGGCCTTGCTAGTGTGACAGCCATGGTGATGGAAGTTCTAGTGTGATGGCCATGGTGATGGAAGTGCTAGTGGGATGGCCATGGTGCCGGAAGTGCTTGTGTGACAGCCATGGTTATGGAAGTGCTAGTGTGACTGCCATGTTGATGGAAGTGCTAGTGTGACGAGCATGGTGCTGGAAGTGCGAGTGTGGCGGCCATGATGCTGGAAGTGCTAGTGTGATGTCCATGGTGCTGGAAGTCCTTGTGTGACAGCCATGGTTATGGAAGTGCTAGTGTGACTGCCATGTTGATGGAAGTGCTAGTGTGACGAGCATGGTGCTGGAAGTGAGAGTGTGGCAGCCAGGGTGCTGGACGTGCTAGTGTGATAGCCTTGCTAGTGTGACAGCCATGGTGATGGAAGTGCTAGTGTGACAGCCATGGTTATGGAATTGCTAGTGTGACGGCCATGGTGCTAGAAGTGCTAGTGTAACGGCCATGGTGCTGGAAGTGCTAGTGTGATGGCTTTGCTAGTGTGACAGCCATGGTGATGGAATTGCTAGTGTGACGGCCATGGTGCTGGATGTGCTAGTGTGACGGTCATGGTGATGAAAGTGCTGGTGTGAAGGCCATGGTGATGGAAGTGCAAGTGTGATGGCCATAATGATGGAAGTGTTAGTGTGACGGCCATGGTGATGGAAGTGCTAGTGTGACGGCCATGGTGCTGGAAGTGCGAGTATGGCAGCCATGGTGCTGGAAGTGCTACTGTGATGGCCATGGTGATGGAAGTGCTAGTGTGATGACCATGGTGCTGTAAGTGCGAGTGTGGCGGCCAAGGTGCTGGAAGTGCTAGTGTGACGGCCATGGTGCTGGAAGTCCTAGTGTGACAGCCATGGTTATGGAATTGCTAGTGTGACGGCCATGGTGCTAGAAGTGCTAGTGTAACGGCCATGGTGCTGGAAGTGCTAGTGTGATGGCTTTGCTAGTGTGACAGCCATGGTGATGGAATTGCTAGTGTGACGGCCATGGTGCTGGATGTGCTAGTGTGACGGTCATGGTGATGAAAGTGCTGGTGTGAAGGCCATGGTGATGGAAGTGCAAGTGTGATGGCCATAATGATGGAAGTGTTAGTGTGACGGCCATGGTGATGGAAGTGCTAGTGTGACGGCCATGGTGCTGGAAGTGCGAGTATGGCAGCCATGGTGCTGGAAGTGCTACTGTGATGGCCATGGTGATGGAAGTGCTAGTGTGATGACCATGGTGCTGTAAGTGCGAGTGTGGCGGCCAAGGTGCTGGAAGTGCTAGTGTGACGGCCATGGTGCTGGAAGTCCTAGTGTGACGGCCATGGTGCTGGAAGTGCGAGTGTGGAAGCCAGGGTGCTGGACGCACTAGTGTGATAGCCTTGCTAGTGTGACAGCCATGGTGATGGGCGTGCTAGTATGACAGCCATGGTGATGGAATTGCTAGTGTGTCGGCCATGGTGCTGGCAGTGCTAGTGTGACGGCCATGGTGCTGGAACTGCTAGTGTGACGGTCATGGTGCTGGAAGTGCTAGTGGGATGGCCATGGTGCTGGAAGTGCGAGTGTGGCAGCCAGGGTGCTGGAAGTCCTAGTGTGACAGCCATGGTGATGGAATTGCTAATGTGACGGCCATGGTGCTGGCAGTGCTAGTGTGACGGCCATGGTGCTGGAAGTGCGAATATGGCAGCCATGGTGCTGGAAGTGCTACTGTGACAGCCATGGTGATGGAAGTGCTAGTGTGATGACCATGGTGCTGTAAGTGCGAGTGTGGCGGCCAAGGTGCTGGAAGTGCTAGTGTGACGGCCATGGTGCTGGAAGTCCTAGTGTGACGGCCATGGTGCTGGAAGTGCGAGTGTGGCAGCCAGGGTGCTGGACGTACTAGTGTGATAGCCTTGCTAGTGTGACAGCCATGGTGATGGGAGTGCTAGTATGAGAGCCATGGTGATGGAATTGTTAGTGTGACGGCCATGGTGCTGGAAGTGCTAGTGTGACCGCCATGGTGCTGGAAGTGCTAGTGTGATGGCCATGGTGATGGAAGTGCTAGTGTGACAGCCATGGTGCTGGAAGTGCGAGTGTGACGGCCATGGTGCTGGAAGTGCTAGTGTGATGGCCATGGTGCTGGAAGTGCTAGTGTGACAGCCATGGTGCTGGAAGTGCGAGTGTGGCAGCCAGGGTGCTGGACGTGCTAGTATGACAGCCATGGTGATGGAATTGCTAGTGTGATGCCATGGTGCTGGAAGTGCTGGTGTGATGGTCATGGTGCTGGAAGTGCTGGTATGACGGTCATGCTGCAGGAAGTGCTAATGTGACAGGCATGGTAATGGAAGTGCTAGTGTGACGGCCATTCTGGTGGAACTGCTAGTGTTACGGCGATAGTGATGGAAGTGCTAGTGTGACAGCTATGGTGATGGAAGTGCTAGTGTGACAGCCATGGTGGTGGATGTGCTACTGTGACAGCCATGGTGCTGGAAGTGTTAGTGTGTCTGACATGGTGATGGAAGTGCTAGTGTGACGACCATGGTGCTGGAAGTGCTAGTGTGACGCCCATGGTGCTGGCAGTGCTAGTGTGATGGCCTTGGTGCTGTAAGTGCTAGTGTGATGGCCTTGGTGCTGTAAGTGCTAGTGTGACGGCCATGGTGCTGGAAGTGCTAGTGTGACGGCCATAGTGCTTGAAGAGCTTGTGTGGCAGCCATGGTGCTGGAAGTGCTAGTGTGACGGCCATGGTGATATAAGTGCTATTGTGATTGCCATGGTTCTGGAAGTGCTAGAGTGATGGCCATGGTGATGGAAGTGCTAGTGTGACGGCCTTGGTGCTGGAAGTGCTAGTGTGATGGCCATAGTGGTGGAAGTGCTATATTGATGACCATGGTGATGGAAGTGCTAGTGTGATGGCCATGGTGCTGGAAGTGCTAGTGTGACGGCCATGGTGCTGGAAGTGCTAGTGTGACGACCATGGCGCTGGAAATGCTAGTATGATGACGATGGTGCTGGAAGTGCGAGTGTGGCAGCCATGGTGCTGGAAGTGCTAGTGTGACGGCCATAGTGCTTGAAGTGCTTGTGTGGCAGCCATGGTGCTGGAAGTGCTAGTGTGAGGGCCATGGTGCTGGAAGTGCTATAGCGATGGCCATAGTACTGGAAGTACTAGTGTGACAGCCATAGTGATGTAAGTGCTAGGGTGATGGCTGTGCTAGTGTGACGGCCATGGTGATGGAATGCTAGTATGATGGCCATGGTGATGTAAGTGCCATTGTGATTGCCATGGTTCTGGAAGTGCTAGTGTGATGCCATGGTGATGGAAGTGCTAGTGTGGAGGCCATGGTGATGGAATTGCTAGTGTGATGGCCATGGTGATGGAAGTGCTAGTGTGACAGCCTTGGTGCTGGAAGTGCTAGTGTGATGGCCATAGTGGTGGAAGTGCTAGATTGATGACCATGGTGATGGAAGTGCTAGTGTGATGGCCATGGTGCTGGAAGTGCTAGTGTGATGGCCATGGTGATGGAAGTGCTAGTGTGACAGCCATGGTGATGGAATTACTAGTGTGACGGCCAATGTGCTGGAAGGGCTAGTATGACTGCCATGGTGATGAGTGCTAGTGTCACGGCCATTCTGCTGGAAGTGCTAGTGTGACCGCCATGGCGCTGGAAGTGCTAGCATGATGACCATCATGCTGGAAGTGCGAGTGTGGCGGCCATGGTGCTGGAAGTGCTAGTGTGACGGCCATGGTGCTGGAAGTCCTAGTGTGACGGCCATGGTGCTGGAAGTGTGAGTGTGGCAGCCAGGTGGCTGGACCTACTAGTGTGATAGCCTTGCTATTGTGACAAACATGGTGATGGGAGTGCTAGTGTGACGGCCTTTGTGCTGGAAGTGCTAGTGTGATGGCCATAGTGGTGGAAGTGCTAGATTTATGACCATGGTGATGGAAGTGCTAGTGTGATGGCCATGGTGCTGGAAGTGCTAGTGTTATGGCCATGGTGATGGAAGTGCTAGTGTGACGGCCATGGTGATGGAATTACTAGTGTGACGGCCATGGTGCTGGAAGTGCTAGTGTGACGGCCATGGCGCTGGAAATGCTAGTATGATGACGATGGTGCTGGAAGTGCGAGTGTGGCAGCCATGGTGCTGGAAGTACTAGTGTGACGGCCATGGTGATGGAAGTGCCAGTGTGACAGCCATGGCGCTGGAAATGCTAGTATGATGACGATGGTGCTGGAAGTACGAGTGTGGCAGCCATGGTTCTGGAAGTGCTAGTGTGATGGCTTTGGTGCTGTAAGTGCTAGTGTGATGGTCATGGTGCTGGAAGTGCTAGTGTGACGACCATGGTGCTGGAATTGCTAGTGCGATGGCCATAGTGCTGGAAGTGCTAGTGTGACAGCCATAGTGATGGAAGTGCCAGGGTGATGGCTGTGCTAGTGTGACGGCCATGGTGATGGAATGCTAGTGTGATGGCCATGGTGATGTAAGTGCTATTGTGATTGCCATGGTTCTGGAAATGCTAGTGTGATGCCATGGTGATGGAAGAGCTAGTGTGGCGGCCATGGTGATGAAATTGCTAGTGTGATGGCCATAGTGGTGGAAGTGCTAGATTGAGGACCATGGTGATGGAAGTGCTAGTGTAACGGCCATGGTGATGGAAGTGCTAGTGTGATGGCCATGGTGATGGAATTGCTAGTGTGATGGCCAATGTGCTGTAAGTGCTAGTGTGATGGCCTTGGTGCTGGAAGTGCTAGTGTGACAGTGATGGTGCTGGACATGCTAGTGTGATAGCCTTGCTAGTGTGACTGCCATGGTGATGGAAGTGCTAGTGTGACAGCCATGGTGGTGGATGTGCTAGTGTGTCGGCCATGGTGGTGGAAGTGCTAGTGCGACAGGCATGGTGCTGGAATTGCTAGTGTGACAGTGATGGTGAGGGAAGTGCTAGCGTGACGGCCATGGTGGTGGAAGTGCTAGTGTGACAGGCATGGTGCTGGAAGTGTTAGTGTGACAGTGATGGTGAATGAAGTGCTAGTGTGACAGCCTTGGTACTGTGACGGCCATGGTGATGGAAGTGCTAGTCTGAAGGCCATGGTGATGGAAGTGCTAGTGTGACGGCCATAATGATGGAAGTGTTAGTGTGACAGCCATGGTGGTGGAAGTGCTACTGTGACAGGCATGGTGATGGAAGTTCTAGTGTGACAGCCATGGTGCTGGAAGAGCTAGTGTGACGGCCATGGTGATGGAAGTGCTAGTGTGATGGCCATGGTGCTGGAAGTGCTAGTGTGACGGTCATGGTGATGGAAGTGCTGGTGTGACGGTCATGGTGCTGGAAGTGATAGTGTGACGGCCATGGTGCTGGAAGTGTTAGTGTGATGGCCTTGCTAGTGTGACAGCCATGGTGATGGAAGTTCTTGTGTGATGGCCATGGTGATGGAAGTGCTAGTGGGATGCCCATGGTGCTGGAAGTGCTCGTGTGACGGCCATGGTTATGGAAGTGCTAGTGTGACTGACATGGTGATGGAAGTGCTAGTGTGACAGTCATGGTGATGGAAGTGCTGGTGTAACGGTCATGGTGCTGGAAGTGATAGTGTGACGGACATGGTGCTGGAAGTGTAAGTGTGATGGCCTTGCTAGTGTGACAGCCATGGTGATGGAAGTTCTAGTGTGATGGCCATGGTGATGGAAGTGCTAGTGGGATGGCCATGGTGCTGGAAGTGCTTGTGTGACAGCCATGGTTATGGAAGTGCTAGTGTGACTGCCATGTTGATGGAAGTGCTAGTGTGACGACCATGGTGCTGGAAGTGCGAGTGTGGCGGCCATGATGCTGGGAGTGCTAGTGTGATGTCCATGGTGCTGGAAGTCCTTGTGTGACGGCCATGGTGCTGGAAGTGAGAGTGTGGCAGCCAGGGTGCTGGACGTGCTAGTGTGATAGCCTTGCTAGTGTGACAGCCATGGTGATGGAAGTGCTAGTGTGACAGCCATGGTTATGGAATTGCTAGTGTGACGGCCATGGTGCTAGAAGTGCTAGTGTAACGGCCATGGTGCTGGAAGTGCTAGTGTGATGGCTTTGCTAGTGTGACAGCCATGGTGATGGAATTGCTAGTGTGACGGCCATGGTGCTGGATGTGCTAGTGTGACGGTCATGGTGATGAAAGTACTAGTGTGAAGGCCATGGTGATGGAAATGCAAGTGTGACGGCCATAATGATGGAAGTGTTAGTGTGACGGCCATGGTGATGGAAGTGCTAGTGTGATGGCCATGGTGCTGGAAGTGCTAGTGTGACGGTCATGGTGATGGAAGTGCTGGTGTGACGTCATGGTGCTGGAAGTGATAGTGTGACGCCCATGGTGCTGGAAGTGTTAGTGTGATGGCCTTGATAGTGTGACAGCCATTGTGATGGAAGTTCTTGTGTGACGCCCATGGTGATGGAAGTGCTAGTGGGATGGCCATGGTGCTGGAAGTGCTCGTGCGACAGCCATGGTTATGGAAGTGCTAGTGTGACTGACATGGTGATGGAAGTGCTAGTGTGACAGTCATGGTGATGGAAGTGCTGGTGTGACGGTCATGGTGCTGGAAGTGATAGTGTGATGGACATGGTGCTGGAAGTGTTAGTGTGATGGCCTTGCTAGTGTGACAGCCATGGTGATGGAAGTTCTAGTGTGATGGCCATGGTGATGGAAGTGCTAGTGGGATGGCCATGGTGCTGGAAGTGCTTGTGTGACAGCCATGGTTATGGAAGTGCTAGTGTGACTGCCATGTTGATGGAAGTGCTAGTGTGACGACCATGGTGCTGGAAGTGAGAGTGTGGCAGCCAGGGTGCTGGAAGTGCTAGTGTGATAGCCTTGCTAGTGTGACAGCCATGGTTATGGAATTGCTAGTGTGACGGCCATGGTGCTAGAAGTGCTAGTGTAACGGCCATGGTGCTGGAAGTGCTAGTGTGATCGCTTTGCTAGTGTGACAGCCATGGTAATGGAATTGCTAGTGTGACGGCCATGGTGCTGGATGTGCTTGTGTGACGGTCATGGTGATGAAAGTGCTGGTGTGAAGGCCATGGTGATGGAAGTGCAAGTGTGACGGCCATAATGATGGAAGTGTTAGTGTGACAGCCATCATGGTGGAAGTGCTACTGTGACAGTGATGGTGATGGAAGTGCTAGTGTGACGGCCATGATGCTGAAAGTGCTAGTGTGGCGCCCATGGTGCTGGAAGTGCTAGTGTGATGGCCATGGTGGTGGAAGTGCTAGTTTGACGACCATGGTGATGGAAGTGCTAGTGTGATGGCCATGGTGATGGAAGTGCTGGGGTGACGATCATGGTGCTGGAAGTGCTAGTGTGACGGCCATGGTGCTGGAAGTGCTAGTGTGATGAACTTGCTAGTGTGACAGCCATGGTGATGGGAGTCCTAGTGTGACAGCCATGGTTGTGGAAGTGCTATTGTGATGGCCATGGTGCTGGAAGTGCTTGTGTGGCGGCCATGGTGCTGGAAGTGCTAGTGTGACAGCCATGGTGCTGGAAGTGCTAGTGTGACGGCCATAGTGCTGGAAGTGCTAGTGTGACGGCCATGGTGATGGAATTACTAGTGTGACGGCCATGGTGATGGAATTACTAGTGTGACGGCCTTGGTGCTGTAAGTGAAAGTGTGACGGCCTTGCTGCTGTAAGTGCTAGTGTGATGGCCATAGTGGTGGAAGTGCTAGATTGAGGACCATGGTGATGGAAGTGCTAGTCTAACGGCCATGGTGATGGAAGTGCTAGTGTGATGGCCATGGTGATGGAATTACTAGTGTGATGGCCAATGTGCTGTAAGTGCTAGTGTGGCGGCCTTGGTGCTGGAAGTGCTAGTGTGACAGTGATGGTGCTGGACATGCTAGTGTGATAGCCTTGCTAGTGTGACTGCCATGGTGATGGAAGTGCTAGTGTGACGGCCATGGTGCAGGAAGTGCTAGTGTGACGGCCATGGTGCTGGAAGTGCTAGTATGACGGCCATGGTGCTGGAAGTTCGAGTATGGCGTCCATGGTGCTGGAAGTGCTACGATGATGGCCATGGTGCTGGAAGTCCTAGTGTGACGGCCATGGTGCTCGAAGTGCGAGTGTGGCGGCCAGCGTGAAGGACATGCTAGTATGATAGCCTTGCTAGTGTGACAAAAATGGTGATGGAAGTGCTAGTGTGACAGCCATGGTGATGGAATTGGTAGTGTGACGGCCATGGTGCTGGAAGTTATGGTATGACGGTCATGCTGCAGGAAGTGCTAACGTGACAGCCATGGTAATGGAAGTGCAAGTGTGAGAGACATGATCCTGGAAGTGCTAATGTGACAGGCATGGTAACGGAAGTGCCAGTGTGACAGCCATGCTGCTGGAAGTGATAGTGTGACAGCCATGTGATAGAAGTGATAGTCTGACAGCCATTGTGATGGAAGTGCTATGATGATGGCAATAGTGATGGAAGTGCTAATGTGAAAGCCATGATGATGGAAGTGCTAGTGTGACAGCCATGGTGGTGGATGTGCTAGTGTGACGGCCATGGTGGTGGAAGTGCTAGTGTGACAGCCATGGTGGTGGAAGTGCTAGTGCGACAGGCATGGTGCTGGAAGTGCTAGTGTGACAGTGATGGTGATGGAAGTGCTAGCGTGACGGCCATGGTGGTGGAAGTGCTAGTGTGACAGGCATGGTGCTGGAATTGTTAGTGTGACAGTGATGGTGAATGAAGTGCTAGTGTGACAGCCATGGTACTGTGACAGCCATGGTGATGGAAGTGCTAGTCTGAAGGCCATGGTGATGGAAGTGCTAGTGTGACGGCCATAATGATGGAAGTGTTAGTGTGACAGCCATGGTGGTGGAAGTGCTACTGTGACAGGCATGGTGATGGAAGTTCTAGTGTGACAGCCATGGTGCTGGAAGAGCTAGTGTGACGGCCAGGGTGATGGAAGTGCTAGTGTGATGGCCATGGTGCTGGAAGTGCTAGTGTGACGGTCATGGTGATGGAAGTGCTGGTGTGACGGTCATGGTGCTGGAAGTGATAGTGTGACGGCCATGGTGCTGGAAGTGCTAGTGTGACGGCCATGGTGATGGAAGTGCTCATGTGACGGCCATGGTTATGGAAGTGCTAGTGTGACTGACATGGTGATGGAAGTGCTAGTGTGACAGTCATGGTGATGGAAGTGCTGGTGTGACGGTCATGGTGCTGGAAGTGATAGTGTGACGGCCATGGTGCTGGAAGTGTTAGTGTGATGGCCTTGCTAGTGTGACAGCCATGGTGATGGAAGTTCTTGTGTGATGGCCATGGTGATGGAAGTGCTAGTGGGATGGCCATGGTGCTGGAAGTGCTTGTGTGACAGCCATAGTTATGGAAGTGCTAGTGTGACTGACATGGTGATGGAAGTGCTAGTGTGACAGTCATGGTGATGGAAGTGCTGGTGTGACGGTCATGGTGCTGGAAGTGATAGTGTGATGGACATGGTGCTGGAAGTGTTAGTGTGATGGCCTTGCTAGTGTGACAGCCATGGTGATGGACGTTCTAGTGTGATGGCCATGGTGCTGGAAGTGCTTGTGTGACAGCCATGGTTATGGAAGTGCCAGTGTGACTGCCATGTTGATGGAAGTGCTAGTGTGACGACCATGGTGCTGGAAGTGCGAGTGTGGCGGCCATGATGCTGGAAGTGCTAGTGTGACGTCCATGGTGCTGGAAGTCCTTGTGTGACGGCCATGGTGCTGGAAGTGAGAGTGTGGCAGCCAGGGTGCTGGAAGTACTAGTGTGATAGCCTTGCTAGTGTGACAGCCATGGTGATGGAAGTGCTAGTGTGACAGCCATGGTTATGGAATTGCTAGTGTGACGGCCATGGTGCTAGAAGTGCTAGGGTAACGGCCATGGTGCTGGAAGTGCTAGTGTGATGGCTTTGCTAGTGTGACAGCCATGGGGATGGAATTGCTAGTGTGACGACCATGGTGCTGGATGTTCTAGTGTGACGGTCATGGTGATGAAAGTGCTGGTGTGAAGGCCATGGTGATGGAAGTGCAAGTGTGACGGCCATAATGATGGAAGTGTTAGTGTGACAGCCATCATGGTGGAAGTGCTACTGTGACAGGGATGGTGATGGAAGTGCTAGTGTGACGGCCATGATGCTAGAAGTGCTAGTGTGGCGCCCATGGTGCTGGAAGTGCTAGTGTGACGGCCATAGTGCTGGAAGTGCTTGTGTGGCGGCCATGGTGCTGGAAGTGCTAGTGTGACGGCCATAGTGCTGGAAGTGCTTGTGTGGCGGCCATGGTGATGGAAGTGCTAGTGTGACGGCCATAATGATGGAAGTGTTAGTGTGACAGCCATGGTGGTGGAAGTGCTACTGTGACAGGCATGGTGATGGAAGTTCTAGTGTGACAGCCATGGTGCTGGAAGAGCTAGTGTGACGGCCAGGGTGATGGAAGTGCTAGTGTGATGGCCATGGTGCTGGAAGTGCTAGTGTGACGGTCATGGTGATGGAAGTGCTGGTGTGACGGTTATGGTGCTGGAAGTGATAGTGTGACGGCCATGGTGCTGGAAGTGCTAGTGTGACGGCCATGGTGATGGAAGTGCTCATGTGACGGCCATGGTTATGGAAGTGCTAGTGTGACTGACATGGTGATGGAAGTGCTAGTGTGACAGTCATGGTGATGGAAGTGCTGGTGTGACGGTCATGGTGCTGGAAGTGATAGTGTGACGGCCATGGTGCTGGAAGTGTTAGTGTGATGGCCTTGCTAGTGTGACAGCCATGGTGATGGAAGTTCTTGTGTGATGGCCATGGTGATGGAAGTGCTAGTGGGATGGCCATGGTGCTGGAAGTGCTCGTGTGACAGCCATAGTTATGGAAGTGCTAGTGTGACTGACATGGTGATGGAAGTGCTAGTGTGACAGTCATGGTGATGGAAGTGCTGGTGTGACGGTCATGGTGCTGGAAGTGATAGTGTGATGGACATGGTGCTGGAAATGCTAGTATGATGACGATGGTGCTGGAAGTGCGAGTGTGGCAGCCATGGTGCTGGAAGTGCTAGTGTGACGGCCATAGTGCTTGAAGTGCTTGTGTGGCAGCCATGGTGCTGGAAGTGCTAGCGTGACGGCCATGGTGCTGGAAGTGCTATTGCGATGGCCATAGTGCTGGAAGTGCTAGTGTGACAGCCATAGTGATGTAAGTGCTAGGGTGATGGCTGTGCTAGTGTGACGGCCATGGTGATGGAATGCTAGTATGATGGCCATGGTGATGTAAGTGCCATTGTGATTGCCATGGTTCTGGAAGTGCTAGTGTGATGCCATGGTGATGGAAGTGCTAGTGTGGAGGCCATGGTGATGGAATTGCTAGTGTGATGGCCATGGTGATGGAAGTGCTAGTGTGACAGCCTTGGTGCTGGAAGTGCTAGTGTGATGGCCATAGTGGTGGAAGTGCTAGATTGATGACCATGGTGATGGAAGTGCTAGTGTGATGGCCATGGTGCTGGAAGTGCTAGTGTGATGGCCATGGTGATGGAAGTGCTAGTGTGACAGCCATGGTGATGGAATTACTAGTGTGACGGCCAATGTGCTGGAAGGGCTAGTATGAATGCCATGGTGATGAGTGCTAGTGTCACGGCCATTCTGCTGGAAGTGCGAGTGTGGCAGCCATGGTGCTGGAAGTGCTAGTGTGACGGCCATGGTGCTGGAAGTCCTAGTGTGACGGCCATGGTGCTGGAAGTGTGAGTGTGGCAGCCAGGTGGCTGGACCTACTAGTGTGATAGCCTTGCTATTGTGACAAACATGGTGATGGGAGTGCTAGTGTGACGGCCTTTGTGCTGGAAGTGCTAGTGTGATGGCCATAGTGGTGGAAGTGCTAGATTTATGACCATGGTGATGGAAGTGCTAGTGTGATGGCCATGGTGCTGGAAGTGCTAGTGTTATGGCCATGGTGATGGAAGTGCTAGTGTGACGGCCATGGTGATGGAATTACTAGTGTGACGCCATGGTGCTGGAAGTGCTAGTGTGACGGCCATGGCGCTGGAAATGCTAGTATGATGACGATGGTGCTGGAAGTGCGAGTGTGGCAGCCATGGTGCTGGAAGTACTAGTGTGACGGCCATGGTGATGGAAGTGCCAGTGTGACGGCCATGGCGCTGGAAATGCTAGTATGATGACGATGGTGCTGGAAGTACGAGTGTGGCAGCCATGGTTCTGGAAGTGCTAGTGTGATGGCTTTGGTGCTGTAAGTGCTAGTGTGACGGTCATGGTGCTGGAAGTGCTAGTGTGACGACCATGGTGCTGGAATTGCTAGTGCGATGGCCATAGTGCTGGAAGTGCTAGTGTGACAGCCATAGTGATGGAAGTGCCAGGGTGATGGCTGTGCTAGTGTGACGGCCATGGTGATGGAATGCTAGTGTGATGGCCATGGTGATGTAAGTGCTATTGTGATTGCCATGGTTCTGGAAATGCTAGTGTGATGCCATGGTGATGGAAGTGCTAGTGTGGCGGCCATGGTGATGAAATTGCTAGTGTGATGGCCATAGTGGTGGAAGTGCTAGATTGAGGACCATGGTGATGGAAGTGCTAGTGTAACGGCCATGGTGATGGAAGTGCTAGTGTGATGGCCATGGTGATGGAATTGCTAGTGTGATGGCCAATGTGCTGTAAGTGCTAGTGTGATGGCCTTGGTGCTGGAAGTGCTAGTGTGACAGTGATGGTGCTGGACATGCTAGTGTGATAGCCTTGCTAGTGTGACTGCCATGGTGATGGAAGTGCTAGTGTGACAGCCATGGTGGTGGATGTGCTAGTGTGTCGGCCATGGTGGTGGAAGTGCTAGTGCGACAGGCATGGTGCTGGAATTGCTAGTGTGACAGTGATGGTGATGGAAGTGCTAGCGTGACGGCCATGGTGGTGGAAGTGCTAGTGTGACAGGCATGGTGCTGGAAGTGTTAGTGTGACAGTGATGGTGATGGTGAATGAAGTGCTAGTGTGACAGCCATGGTACTGTGACGGCCATGGTGATGGAAGTGCTAGTCTGAAGGCCATGGTGATGGAAGTGCTAGTGTGACGGCCATAATGATGGAAGTGTTAGTGTGACAGCCATGGTGGTGGAAGTGCTACTGTGACAGGCATGGTGATGGAAGTTCTAGTGTGACAGCCATGGTGCTGGAAGAGCTAGTGTGACGGCCATGGTGATGGAAGTGCTAGTGTGATGGCCATGGTGCTGGAAGTGCTAGTGTGACGGTCATGGTGATGGAAGTGCTGGTGTGACGGTCATGGTGCTGGAAGTGATAGTGTGACGGCCATGGTGCTGGAAGTGTTAGTGTGATGGCCTTGCTAGTGTGACAGCCATGGTGATGGAAGTTCTTGTGTGATGGCCATGGTGATGGAAGTGCTAGTGGGATGCCCATGGTGCTGGAAGTGCTCGTGTGACGGCCATGGTTATGGAAGTGCTAGTGTGACTGACATGGTGATGGAAGTGCTAGTGTGACAGTCATGGTGATGGAAGTGCTGGTGTAACGGTCATGGTGCTGGAAGTGATAGTGTGACGGACATGGTGCTGGAAGTGTAAGTGTGATGGCCTTGCTAGTGTGACAGCCATGGTGATGGAAGTTCTAGTGTGATGGCCATGGTGATGGAAGTGCTAGTGGGATGGCCATGGTGCTGGAAGTGCTTGTGTGACAGCCATGGTTATGGAAGTGCTAGTGTGACTGCCATGTTGATGGAAGTGCTAGTGTGACGACCATGGTGCTGGAAGTGCGAGTGTGGCGGCCATGATGCTGGAAGTGCTAGTGTGACGACCATGGTGCTGGAAGTGCTAGTGTGATGTCCATGGTGCTGGAAGTCCTTGTGTGACGGCCATGGTGCTGGAAGTGAGAGTGTGGCAGCCAGGGTGCTGGACGTGCTAGTGTGATAGCCTTGCTAGTGTGACAGCCATGGTGATGGAAGTGCTAGTGTGACAGCCATGGTTATGGAATTGCTAGTGTGACGGCCATGGTGCTAGAAGTGCTAGTGTAACGGCCATGGTGCTGGAAGTGCTAGTGTGATGGCTTTGCTAGTGTGACAGCCATGGTGATGGAATTGCTAGTGTGACGGCCATGGTGCTGGATGTGCTAGTGTGACGGTCATGGTGATGAAAGTACTGGTGTGAAGGCCATGGTGATGGAAATGCAAGTGTGACGGCCATAATGATGGAAGTGTTAGTGTGACGGCCATGGTGATGGAAGTGCTAGTGTGATGGCCATGGTGCTGGAAGTGCTAGTGTGACGGTCATGGTGATGGAAGTGCTGGTGTGACGGTCATGGTGCTGGAAGTGATAGTGTGACGCCCATGGTGCTGGAAGTGTTAGTGTGATGGCCTTGATAGTGTGACAGCCATTGTGATGGAAGTTCTTGTGTGACGCCCATGGTGATGGAAGTGCTAGTGGGATGGCCATGGTGCTGGAAGTGCTCGTGCGACAGCCATGGTTATGGAAGTGCTAGTGTGACTGACATGGTGATGGAAGTGCTAGTGTGACAGTCATGGTGATGGAAGTGCTGGTGTGACGGTCATGGTGCTGGAAGTGATAGTGTGATGGACATGGTGCTGGAAGTGTTAGTGTGATGGCCTTGCTAGTGTGACAGCCATGGTGATGGAAGTTCTAGTGTGATGGCCATGGTGATGGAAGTGCTAGTGGGATGGCCATGGTGCTGGAAGTGCTTGTGTGACAGCCATGGTTATGGAAGTGCTAGTGTGACTGCCATGTTGATGGAAGTGCTAGTGTGACGACCATGGTGCTGGAAGTGAGAGTGTGGCAGCCAGGGTGCTGGAAGTGCTAGTGTGATAGCCTTGCTAGTGTGACAGCCATGGTTATGGAATTGCTAGTGTGACGGCCATGGTGCTAGAAGTGCTAGTGTAACGGCCATGGTGCTGGAAGTGCTAGTGTGATGGCTTTGCTAGTGTGACAGTCATGGTGATGGAATTGCTAGTGTGACGGCCATGGTGCTGGATGTGCTTGTGTGACGGTCATGGTGATGAAAGTGCTGGTGTGAAGGCCATGGTGATGGAAGTGCAAGTGTGACGGCCATAATGATGGAAGTGTTAGTGTGACAGCCATCATGGTGGAAGTGCTACTGTGACAGGGATGGTGATGGAAGTGCTAGTGTGACGGCCATGATGCTGAAAGTGCTAGTGTGGCGCCCATGGTGCTGGAAGTGCTAGTGTGATGGCCATGGTGGTGGAAGTGCTAGTTTGACGACCATGGTGATGGAAGTGCTAGTGTGATGGCCATGGTGATGGAAGTGCTGGTGTGACGGTCATGGTGCTGGAAGTGCTAGTGTGACGGCCATGGTGCTGGAAGTGCTAGTGTGATGAACTTGCTAGTGTGACAGCCATGGTGATGGGAGTCCTAGTGTGACAGCCATGGTTGTGGAAGTGCTATTGTGATGGCCATGGTGCTGGAAGAGCTTGTGTGGCGGCCATGGTGCTGGAAGTGCTAGTGTGACAGCCATGGTGCTGGAAGTGCTAGTGTGACGGCCATAGTGCTGGAAGTGCTAGTGTGACGGCCATGGTGATGGAATTACTAGTCTGACGGCCATGGTGATGGAATTACTAGTGTGACGGCCTTGGTGCTGTAAGTGAAAGTGTGACGGCCTTGCTGCTGTAAGTGCTAGTGTGATGGCCATAGTGGTGGAAGTGCTAGATTGAGGACCATGGTGATGGAAGTGCTAGTCTAACGGCCATGGTGATGGAAGTGCTAGTGTGATGGCCATGGTGATGGAATTACTAGTGTGATGGCCAATGTGCTGTAAGTGCTAGTGTGGCGGCCTTGGTGCTGGAAGTGCTAGTGTGACAGTGATGGTGCTGGACATGCTAGTGTGATAGCCTTGCTAGTGTGACTGCCATGGTGATGGAAGTGCTAGTGTGACGGCCATGGTGCAGGAAGTGCTAGTGTGACGGCCATGGTGCTGGAAGTGCTAGTATGACGGCCATGGTGCTGGAAGTTCGAGTATGGCGTCCATGGTGCTGGAAGTGCTACGGTGATGGCCATGGTGCTGGAAGTCCTAGTGTGACGGCCATGGTGCTCGAAGTGCGAGTGTGGCGGCCAGCGTGAAGGACATGCTAGTATGATAGCCTTGCTAGTGTGACAGAAATGGTGATGGAAGTGCTAGTGTGACAGCCATGGTGATGGAATTGGTAGTGTGACGGCCATGGTGCTGGAAGTTATGGTATGACGGTCATGCTGCAGGAAGTGCTAATGTGACAGCCATGGTAATGGAAGTGCAAGTGTGAGAGACATGATCCTGGAAGTGCTAATGTGACAGGCATGGTAACGGAAGTGCCAGTGTGACAGCCAGGCTGCTGGAAGTGATAGTGTGACAGCCATGTGATAGAAGTGATAGTCTGACAGCCATTGTGATGGAAGTGCTACGATGATGGCAATAGTGATGGAAGTGCTAATGTGAAAGCCATGATGATGGAAGTGCTAGTGTGATAGCCATGGTGGTGGATGTGCTAGTGTGACGGCCATGGTGGTGGAAGTGCTAGTGTGACAGCCATGGTGGTGGAAGTGCTAGTGCGACAGGCATGGTGCTGGAAGTGCTAGTGTGACAGTGATGGTGATGGAAGTGCTAGCGTGACGGCCATGGTGGTGGAAGTGCTAGTGTGACAGGCATGGTGCTGGAATTGTTAGTGTGACAGTGATGGTGAATGAAGTGCTAGTGTGACAGCCATGGTACTGTGACAGCCATGGTGATGGAAGTGCTAGTCTGAAGGCCATGGTGATGGAAGTGCTAGTGTGACGGCCATAATGATGGAAGTGTTAGTGTGACAGCCATGGTGGTGGAAGTGCTACTGTGACAGGCATGGTGATGGAAGTTCTAGTGTGACAGCCATGGTGCTGGAAGAGCTAGTGTGACGGCCAGGGTGATGGAAGTGCTAGTGTGATGGCCATGGTGCTGGAAGTGCTAGTGTGACGGTCATGGTGATGGAAGTGCTGGTGTGACGGTCATGGTGCTGGAAGTGATAGTGTGACGGCCATGGTGCTGGAAGTGCTAGTGTGACGGCCATGGTGATGGAAGTGCTCATGTGACGGCCATGGTTATGGAAGTGCTAGTGTGACTGACATGGTGATGGAAGTGCTAGTGTGACAGTCATGGTGATGGAAGTGCTGGTGTGACGGCCATGGTGCTGGAAGTGATAGTGTGACGGCCATGGTGCTGGAAGTGTTAGTGTGATGGCCTTGCTAGTGTGACAGCCATGGTGATGGAAATTCTTGTGTGATGGCCATGGTGATGGAAGTGCTAGTGGGATGGCCATGGTGCTGGAAGTGCTCGTGTGACAGCCATAGTTATGGAAGTGCTAGTGTGACTGACATGGTGATGGAAGTGCTAGTGTGACAGTCATGGTGATGGAAGTGCTGGTGTGACGGTCATGGTGCTGGAAGTGATAGTGTGATGGACATGGTGCTGGAAGTGTTAGTGTGATGGCCTTGCTAGTGTGACAGCCATGGTGATGGACGTTCTAGTGTGATGGCCATGGTGCTGGAAGTGCTTGTGTGACAGCCATGGTTATGGAAGTGCCAGTGTGACTGCCATGTTGATGGAAGTGCTAGTGTGACGACCATGGTGCTGGAAGTGCGAGTGTGGCGGCCATGATGCTGGAAGTGCTAGTGTGATGTCCATGGTGCTGGAAGTCCTTGTGTGACGGCCATGGTGCTGGAAGTGAGAGTGTGGCAGCCAGGGTGCTGGAAGTACTAGTGTGATAGCCTTGCTAGTGTGACAGCCATGGTGATGGAAGTGCTACGATGATGGCAATAGTGATGGAAGTGCTAATGTGGAAGCCATGATGATGGAAGTGCTAGTGTGACAGCCATGGTGGTGGATGTGCTAGTGTGACGGCCATGGTGGTGGAAGTGCTAGTGTGACAGCCATGGTGGTGGAAGTGCTAGTGCGACAGGCATGGTGCTGGAAGTGCTAGTGTGACAGTGATGGTGATGGAAGTGCTAGCGTGACGGCCATGGTGGTGGAAGTGCTAGTGTGACAGGCATGGTACTGGAATTGTTAGTGTGACAGTGATGGTGAATGAAGTGCTAGTGTGACAGCCATGGTACTGTGACAGCCATGGTGATGGAAGTGCTAGTCTGAAGGCCATGGTGATGGAAGTGCTAGTGTGACGGCCATAATGATGGAAGTGTTAGTGTGACAGCCATGGTGGTGGAAGTGCTACTGTGACAGGCATGGTGATGGAAGTTCTAGTGTGACAGCCATGGTGCTGGAAGAGCTAGTGTGACGGCCAGGGTGATGGAAGTGCTAGTGTGATGGCCATGGTGCTGGAAGTGCTAGTGTGACGGTCATGGTGATGGAAGTGCTGGTGTGACGGTCATGGTGCTGGAAGTGATAGTGTGACGGCCATGGTGCTGGAAGTGCTAGTGTGACGGCCATGGTGATGGAAGTGCTCATGTGACGGCCATGGTTATGGAAGTGCTAGTGTGACTGACATGGTGATGGAAGTGCTAGTGTGACAGTCATGGTGATGGAAGTGCTGGTGTGATGGTCATGGTGCTGGAAGTGATAGTGTGACGGCCATGGTGCTGGAAGTGTTAGTGTGATGGCCTTGCTAGTGTGACAGCCATGGTGATGGAAGTTCTTGTGTGATGGCCATGGTGCTGGAAGTGCTAGTGTTATGGCCATGGTGATGGAAGTGCTAGTGTGACGGCCATGGTGATGGAATTACTAGTGTGACGGCCATGGTGCTGGAAGTGCTAGTGTGACGGCCATGGCGCTGGAAATGCTAGTATGATGACGATGGTGCTGGAAGTGCGAGTGTGGCAGCCATGGTGCTGGAAGTACTAGTGTGACGGCCATGGTGATGGAAGTGCCAGTGTGACGGCCATGGCGCTGGAAATGCTAGTATGATGACGATGGTGCTGGAAGTACGAGTGTGGCAGCCATGGTTCTGGAAGTGCTAGTGTGATGGCTTTGGTGCTGTAAGTGCTAGTGTGATGGTCATGGTGCTGGAAGTGCTAGTGTGACGACCATGGTGCTGGAATTGCTAGTGCGATGGCCATAGTGCTGGAAGTGCTAGTGTGACAGCCATAGTGATGGAAGTGCCAGGGTGATGGCTGTGCTAGTGTGACGGCCATGGTGATGGAATGCTAGTGTGATGGCCATGGTGATGTAAGTGCTATTGTGATTGCCATGGTTCTGGAAATGCTAGTGTGATGCCATGGTGATGGAAGTGCTAGTGTGGCGGCCATGGTGATGAAATTGCTAGTGTGATGGCCATAGTGGTGGAAGTGCTAGATTGAGGACCATGGTGATGGAAGTGCTAGTGTAACGGCCATGGTGATGGAAGTGCTAGTGTGATGGCCATGGTGATGGAATTGCTAGTGTGATGGCCAATGTGCTGTAAGTGCTAGTGTGATGGCCTTGGTGCTGGAAGTGCTAGTGTGACAGTGATGGTGCTGGACATGCTAGTGTGATAGCCTTGCTAGTGTGACTGCCATGGTGATGGAAGTGCTAGTGTGACAGCCATGGTGGTGGATGTGCTAGTGTGTCGGCCATGGTGGTGGAAGTGCTAGTGCGACAGGCATGGTGCTGGAATTGCTAGTGTGACAGTGATGGTGAGGGAAGTGCTAGCGTGACGGCCATGGTGGTGGAAGTGCTAGTGTGACAGGCATGGTGCTGGAAGTGTTAGTGTGACAGTGATGGTGAATGAAGTGCTAGTGTGACAGCCTTGGTACTGTGACGGCCATGGTGATGGAAGTGCTAGTCTGAAGGCCATGGTGATGGAAGTGCTAGTGTGACGGCCATAATGATGGAAGTGTTAGTGTGACAGCCATGGTGGTGGAAGTGCTACTGTGACAGGCATGGTGATGGAAGTTCTAGTGTGACAGCCATGGTGCTGGAAGAGCTAGTGTGACGGCCATGGTGATGGAAGTGCTAGTGTGATGGCCATGGTGCTGGAAGTGCTAGTGTGACGGTCATGGTGATGGAAGTGCTGGTGTGACGGTCATGGTGCTGGAAGTGATAGTGTGACGGCCATGGTGCTGGAAGTGTTAGTGTGATGGCCTTGCTAGTGTGACAGCCATGGTGATGGAAGTTCTTGTGTGATTGCCATGGTGATGGAAGTGCTAGTGGGATGCCCATGGTGCTGGAAGTGCTCGTGTGACGGCCATGGTTATGGAAGTGCTAGTGTGACTGACATGGTGATGGAAGTGCTAGTGTGACAGTCATGGTGATGGAAGTGCTGGTGTAACGGTCATGGTGCTGGAAGTGATAGTGTGACGGACATGGTGCTGGAAGTGTAAGTGTGATGGCCTTGCTAGTGTGACAGCCATGGTGATGGAAGTTCTAGTGTGATGGCCATGGTGATGGAAGTGCTAGTGGGATGGCCATGGTGCTGGAAGTGCTTGTGTGACAGCCATGGTTATGGAAGTGCTAGTGTGACTGCCATGTTGATGGAAGTGCTAGTGTGACGACCATGGTGCTGGAAGTGCGAGTGTGGCGGCCATGATGCTGGAAGTGCTAGTGTGATGTCCATGGTGCTGGAAGTCCTTGTGTGACGGCCATGGTGCTGGAAGTGAGAGTGTGGCAGCCAGGGTGCTGGACGTGCTAGTGTGATAGCCTTGCTAGTGTGACAGCCATGGTGATGGAAGTGCTAGTGTGACAGCCATGGTTATGGAATTGCTAGTGTGACGGCCATGGTGCTAGAAGTGCTAGTGTAACGGCCATGGTGCTGGAAGTGCTAGTGTGATGGAATTGCTAGTGTGACGGCCATGGTGCTGGATGTGCTAGTGTGACGGTCATGGTGATGAAAGTACTAGTGTGAAGGCCATGGTGATGGAAATGCAAGTGTGACGGCCATAATGATGGAAGTGTTAGTGTGACGGCCATGGTGATGGAAGTGCTAGTGTGATGGCCATGGTGCTGGAAGTGCTAGTGTGACGGTCATGGTAATGGAAGTGCTGGTGTGACGTCATGGTGCTGGAAGTGATAGTGTGACGCCCATGGTGCTGGAAGTGTTAGTGTGATGGCCTTGATAGTGTGACAGCCATTGTGATGGAAGTTCTTGTGTGACGCCCATGGTGATGGAAGTGCTAGTGGGATGGCCATGGTGCTGGAAGTGCTCGTGCGACAGCCATGGTTATGGAAGTGCTAGTGTGACTGACATGGTGATGGAAGTGCTAGTGTGACAGTCATGGTGATGGAAGTGCTGGTGTGACGGTCATGGTGCTGGAAGTGATAGTGTGATGGACATGGTGCTGGAAGTGTTAGTGTGATGGCCTTGCTAGTGTGACAGCCATGGTGATGGAAGTTCTAGTGTGATGGCCATGGTGATGGAAGTGCTAGTGGGATGGCCATGGTGCTGGAAGTGCTTGTGTGACAGCCATGGTTATGGAAGTGCTAGTGTGACTGCCATGTTGATGGAAGTGCTAGTGTGACGACCATGGTGCTGGAAGTGAGAGTGTGGCAGCCAGGGTGCTGGAAGTGCTAGTGTGATAGCCTTGCTAGTGTGACAGCCATGGTTATGGAATTGCTAGTGTGACGGCCATGGTGCTAGAAGTGCTAGTGTAACGGCCATGGTGCTGGAAGTGCTAGTGTGATCGCTTTGCTAGTGTGACAGCCATGGTGATGGAATTGCTAGTGTGACGGCCATGGTGCTGGATGTGCTTGTGTGACGGTCATGGTGATGAAAGTGCTGGTGTGAAGGCCATGGTGATGGAAGTGCAAGTGTGACGGCCATAATGATGGAAGTGTTAGTGTGACAGCCATCATGGTGGAAGTGTGAAGGCCTTGCTGCTGTAAGTGCTAGTGTGATGGCCATAGTGGTGGAAGTGCTAGATTGAGGACCATGGTGCTGGAAGTGCTAGTGTGACAGTGATGGTGCTGGACATGCTAGTGTGATAGCCTTGCTAGTGTGACTGCCATGGTGATGGAAGTGCTAGTGTGACGGCCATGGTGCAGGAAGTGCTAGTGTGACGGCCATGGTGCTGGAAGTGCTAGTATGACGGCCATGGTGCTGGAAGTTCGAGTATGGCGTCCATGGTGCTGGAAGTGCTACGATGATGGCCATGGTGCTGGAAGTCCTAGTGTGACGGCCATGGTGCTCGAAGTGCGAGTGTGGCGGCCAGCGTGAAGGACATGCTAGTATGATAGCCTTGCTAGTGTGACAGAAATGGTGATGGAAGTGCTAGTGTGACAGCCATGGTGATGGAATTGGTAGTGTGACGGCCATGGTGCTGGAAGTTATGGTATGACGGTCATGCTGCAGGAAGTGCTAATGTGACAGCCATGGTAATGGAAGTGCAAGTGTGAGAGACATGATCCTGGAAGTGCTAATGTGACAGGCATGGTAACGGAAGTGCCAGTGTGACAGCCATGCTGCTGGAAGTGATAGTGTGACAGCCATGTGATAGAAGTGATAGTCTGACAGCCATTGTGATGGAAGTGCTATGATGATGGCAATAGTGATGGAAGTGCTAATGTGAAAGCCATGATGATGGAAGTGCTAGTGTGACAGCCATGGTGGTGGATGTGCTAGTGTGACGGCCATGGTGGTGGAAGTGCTAGTGTGACAGCCATGGTGGTGGAAGTGCTAGTGCGACAGGCATGGTGCTGGAAGTGCTAGTGTGACAGTGATGGTGATGGAAGTGCTAGCGTGACGGCCATGGTGGTGGAAGTGCTAGTGTGACAGGCATGGTGCTGGAATTGTTAGTGTGACAGTGATGGTGAATGAAGTGCTAGTGTGACAGCCATGGTACTGTGACAGCCATGGTGATGGAAGTGCTAGTCTGAAGGCCATGGTGATGGAAGTGCTAGTGTGACGGCCATAATGATGGAAGTGTTAGTGTGACAGCCATGGTGGTGGAAGTGCTACTGTGACAGGCATGGTGATGGAAGTTCTAGTGTGACAGCCATGGTGCTGGAAGAGCTAGTGTGACGGCCAGGGTGATGGAAGTGCTAGTGTGATGGCCATGGTGCTGGAAGTGCTAGTGTGACGGTCATGGTGATGGAAGTGCTGGTGTGACGGTCATGGTGCTGGAAGTGATAGTGTGACGGCCATGGTGCTGGAAGTGCTAGTGTGACGGCCATGGTGATGGAAGTGCTCATGTGACGGCCATGGTTATGGAAGTGCTAGTGTGACTGACATGGTGATGGAAGTGCTAGTGTGACAGTCATGGTGATGGAAGTGCTGGTGTGACGGTCATGGTGCTGGAAGTGATAGTGTGACGGCCATGGTGCTGGAAGTGTTAGTGTGATGGCCTTGCTAGTGTGACAGCCATGGTGATGGAAGTTCTTGTGTGATGGCCATGGTGATGGAAGTGCTAGTGGGATGGCCATGGTGCTGGAAGTGCTCGTGTGACAGCCATAGTTATGGAAGTGCTAGTGTGACTGACATGGTGATGGAAGTGCTAGTGTGACAGTCATGGTGATAGAAGTGCTGGTGTGACGGTCATGGTGCTGGAAGTGATAGTGTGATGGACATGGTGCTGGAAGTGTTAGTGTGATGGCCTTGCTAGTGTGACAGCCATGGTGATGGACGTTCTAGTGTGATGGCCATGGTGCTGGAAGTGCTTGTGTGACAGCCATGGTTATGGAAGTGCCAGTGTGACTGCCATGTTGATGGAAGTGCTAGTGTGACGACCATGGTGCTGGAAGTGCGAGTGTGGCGGCCATGATGCTGGAAGTGCTAGTGTGACGTCCATGGTGCTGGAAGTCCTTGTGTGACGGCCATGGTGCTGGAAGTGAGAGTGTGGCAGCCAGGGTGCTGGAAGTACTAGTGTGATAGCCTTGCTAGTGTGACAGCCATGGTGATGGAAGTGCTAGTGTGACAGCCATGGTTATGGAATTGCTAGTGTGACGGCCATGGTGCTAGAAGTGCTAGGGTAACGGCCATGGTGCTGGAAGTGCTAGTGTGATGGCTTTGCTAGTGTGACAGCCATGGGGATGGAATTGCTAGTGTGACGACCATGGTGCTGGATGTTCTAGTGTGACGGTCATGGTGATGAAAGTGCTGGTGTGAAGGCCATGGTGATGGAAGTGCAAGTGTGACGGCCATAATGATGGAAGTGTTAGTGTGACAGCCATCATGGTGGAAGTGCTACTGTGACAGGGATGGTGATGGAAGTGCTAGTGTGACGGCCATGATGCTAGAAGTGCTTGTGTGGCGGCCATGGTGCTGGAAGTGCTAGTGTGACGGCCATAGTGCTGGAAGTGCTTGTGTGGCGGCCATGGTGATGGAAGTGCTAGTGTGACGGCCATAATGATGGAAGTGTTAGTGTGACAGCCATGGTGGTGGAAGTGCTACTGTGACAGGCATGGTGATGGAAGTTCTAGTGTGACAGCCATGGTGCTGGAAGAGCTAGTGTGACGGCCAGGGTGATGGAAGTGCTAGTGTGATGGCCATGGTGCTGGAAGTGCTAGTGTGACGGTCATGGTGATGGAAGTGCTGGTGTGACGGTTATGGTGCTGGAAGTGATAGTGTGACGGCCATGGTGCTGGAAGTGCTAGTGTGACGGCCATGGTGATGGAAGTGCTCATGTGACGGCCATGGTTATGGAAGTGCTAGTGTGACTGACATGGTGATGGAAGTGCTAGTGTGACAGTCATGGTGATGGAAGTGCTGGTGTGACGGTCATGGTGCTGGAAGTGATAGTGTGACGGCCATGGTGCTGGAAGTGTTAGTGTGATGGCCTTGCTAGTGTGACAGCCATGGTGATGGAAGTTCTTGTGTGATGGCCATGGTGATGGAAGTGCTAGTGGGATGGCCATGGTGCTGGAAGTGCTCGTGTGACAGCCATAGTTATGGAAGTGCTAGTGTGACTGACATGGTGATGGAAGTGCTAGTGTGACAGTCATGGTGATGGAAGTGCTGGTGTGACGGTCATGGTGCTGGAAGTGATAGTGTGATGGACATGGTGCTGGAAATGCTAGTATGATGACGATGGTGCTGGAAGTGCGAGTGTGGCAGCCATGGTGCTGGAAGTGCTAGTGTGACGGCCATAGTGCTTGAAGTGCTTGTGTGGCAGCCATGGTGCTGGAAGTGCTAGCGTGACGGCCATGGTGCTGGAAGTGCTATTGCGATGGCCATAGTGCTGGAAGTGCTAGTGTGACAGCCATAGTGATGTAAGTGCTAGGGTGATGGCTGTGCTAGTGTGACGGCCATGGTGATGGAATGCTAGTATGATGGCCATGGTGATGTAAGTGCCATTGTGATTGCCATGGTTCTGGAAGTGCTAGTGTGATGCCATGGTGATGGAAGTGCTAGTGTGGAGGCCATGGTGATGGAATTGCTAGTGTGATGGCCATGGTGATGGAAGTGCTAGTGTGACAGCCTTGGTGCTGGAAGTGCTAGTGTGATGGCCATAGTGGTGGAAGTGCTAGATTGATGACCATGGTGATGGAAGTGCTAGTGTGATGGCCATGGTGCTGGAAGTGCTAGTGTGATGGCCATGGTGATGGAAGTGCTAGTGTGACAGCCATGGTGATGGAATTACTAGTGTGACGGCCAATGTGCTGGAAGGGCTAGTATGAATGCCATGGTGATGAGTGCTAGTGTCACGGCCATTCTGCTGGAAGTGCTAGTGTGACGGCCATGGCGCTGGAAGTGCTAGCATGATGACCATCATGCTGGAAGTGCGAGTGTGGCAGCCATGGTGCTGGAAGTGCTAGTGTGACGGCCATGGTGCTGGAAGTCCTAGTGTGACGGCCATGGTGCTGGAAGTGTGAGTGTGGCAGCCAGGTGGCTGGACCTACTAGTGTGATAGCCTTGCTATTGTGACAAACATGGTGATGGGAGTGCTAGTGTGACGGCCTTTGTGCTGGAAGTGCTAGTGTGATGGCCATAGTGGTGGAAGTGCTAGATTTATGACCATGGTGATGGAAGTGCTAGTGTGATGGCCATGGTGCTGGAAGTGCTAGTGTTATGGCCATGGTGATGGAAGTGCTAGTGTGACGGCCATGGTGATGGAATTACTAGTGTGACGCCATGGTGCTGGAAGTGCTAGTGTGACGGCCATGGCGCTGGAAATGCTAGTATGATGACGATGGTGCTGGAAGTGCGAGTGTGGCAGCCATGGTGCTGGAAGTACTAGTGTGACGGCCATGGTGATGGAAGTGCCAGTGTGACGGCCATGGCGCTGGAAATGCTAGTATGATGACGATGGTGCTGGAAGTACGAGTGTGGCAGCCATGGTTCTGGAAGTGCTAGTGTGATGGCTTTGGTGCTGTAAGTGCTAGTGTGATGGTCATGGTGCTGGAAGTGCTAGTGTGACGACCATGGTGCTGGAATTGCTAGTGCGATGGCCATAGTGCTGGAAGTGCTAGTGTGACAGCCATAGTGATGGAAGTGCCAGGGTGATGGCTGTGCTAGTGTGACGGCCATGGTGATGGAATGCTAGTGTGATGGCCATGGTGATGTAAGTGCTATTGTGATTGCCATGGTTCTGGAAATGCTAGTGTGATGCCATGGTGATGGAAGTGCTAGTGTGGCGGCCATGGTGATGAAATTGCTAGTGTGATGGCCATAGTGGTGGAAGTGCTAGATTGAGGACCATGGTGATGGAAGTGCTAGTGTAACGGCCATGGTGATGGAAGTGCTAGTGTGATGGCCATGGTGATGGAATTGCTAGTGTGATGGCCAATGTGCTGTAAGTGCTAGTGTGATGGCCTTGGTGCTGGAAGTGCTAGTGTGACAGTGATGGTGCTGGACATGCTAGTGTGATAGCCTTGCTAGTGTGACTGCCATGGTGATGGAAGTGCTAGTGTGACAGCCATGGTGGTGGATGTGCTAGTGTGTCGGCCATGGTGGTGGAAGTGCTAGTGCGACAGGCATGGTGCTGGAATTGCTAGTGTGACAGTGATGGTGAGGGAAGTGCTAGCGTGACGGCCATGGTGGTGGAAGTGCTAGTGTGACAGGCATGGTGCTGGAAGTGTTAGTGTGACAGTGATGGTGAATGAAGTGCTAGTGTGACAGCCTTGGTACTGTGACGGCCATGGTGATGGAAGTGCTAGTCTGAAGGCCATGGTGATGGAAGTGCTAGTGTGACGGCCATAATGATGGAAGTGTTAGTGTGACAGCCATGGTGGTGGAAGTGCTACTGTGACAGGCATGGTGATGGAAGTTCTAGTGTGACAGCCATGGTGCTGGAAGAGCTAGTGTGACGGCCATGGTGATGGAAGTGCTAGTGTGATGGCCATGGTGCTGGAAGTGCTAGTGTGACGGTCATGGTGATGGAAGTGCTGGTGTGACGGTCATGGTGCTGGAAGTGATAGTGTGACGGCCATGGTGCTGGAAGTGTTAGTGTGATGGCCTTGCTAGTGTGACAGCCATGGTGATGGAAGTTCTTGTGTGATTGCCATGGTGATGGAAGTGCTAGTGGGATGCCCATGGTGCTGGAAGTGCTCGTGTGACGGCCATGGTTATGGAAGTGCTAGTGTGACTGACATGGTGATGGAAGTGCTAGTGTGACAGTCATGGTGATGGAAGTGCTGGTGTAACGGTCATGGTGCTGGAAGTGATAGTGTGACGGACATGGTGCTGGAAGTGTAAGTGTGATGGCCTTGCTAGTGTGACAGCCATGGTGATGGAAGTTCTAGTGTGATGGCCATGGTGATGGAAGTGCTAGTGGGATGGCCATGGTGCTGGAAGTGCTTGTGTGACAGCCATGGTTATGGAAGTGCTAGTGTGACTGCCATGTTGATGGAAGTGCTAGTGTGACGACCATGGTGCTGGAAGTGCGAGTGTGGCGGCCATGATGCTGGAAGTGCTAGTGTGATGTCCATGGTGCTGGAAGTCCTTGTGTGATGGCCATGGTGCTGGAAGTGAGAGTGTGGCAGCCAGGGTGCTGGACGTGCTAGTGTGATAGCCTTGCTAGTGTGACAGCCATGGTGATGGAAGTGCTAGTGTGACAGCCATGGTTATGGAATTGCTAGTGTGACGGCCATGGTGCTAGAAGTGCTAGTGTAACGGCCATGGTGCTGGAAGTGCTAGTGTGATGGAATTGCTAGTGTGACGGCCATGGTGCTGGATGTGCTAGTGTGACGGTCATGGTGATGAAAGTACTAGTGTGAAGGCCATGGTGATGGAAATGCAAGTGTGACGGCCATAATGATGGAAGTGTTAGTGTGACGGCCATGGTGATGGAAGTGCTAGTGTGATGGCCATGGTGCTGGAAGTGCTAGTGTGACGGTCATGGTGATGGAAGTGCTGGTGTGACGTCATGGTGCTGGAAGTGATAGTGTGACGCCCATGGTGCTGGAAGTGTTAGTGTGATGGCCTTGATAGAGTGACAGCCATTGTGATGGAAGTTCTTGTGTGACGCCCATGGTGATGGAAGTGCTAGTGGGATGGCCATGGTGCTGGAAGTGCTCGTGCGACAGCCATGGTTATGGAAGTGCTAGTGTGACTGACATGGTGATGGAAGTGCTAGTGTGACAGTCATGGTGATGGAAGTGCTGGTGTGACGGTCATGGTGCTGGAAGTGATAGTGTGATGGACATGGTGCTGGAAGTGTTAGTGTGATGGCCTTGCTAGTGTGACAGCCATGGTGATGGAAGTTCTAGTGTGATGGCCATGGTGATGGAAGTGCTAGTGGGATGGCCATGGTGCTGGAAGTGCTTGTGTGACAGCCATGGTTATGGAAGTGCTAGTGTGACTGCCATGTTGATGGAAGTGCTAGTGTGACGACCATGGTGCTGGAAGTGAGAGTGTGGCAGCCAGGGTGCTGGAAGTGCTAGTGTGATAGCCTTGCTAGTGTGACAGCCATGGTTATGGAATTGCTAGTGTGACGGCCATGGTGCTAGAAGTGCTAGTGTAACGGCCATGGTGCTGGAAGTGCTAGTGTGATCGCTTTGCTAGTGTGACAGCCATGGTGATGGAATTGCTAGTGTGACGGCCATGGTGCTGGATGTGCTTGTGTGACGGTCATGGTGATGAAAGTGCTGGTGTGAAGGCCATGGTGATGGAAGTGCAAGTGTGACGGCCATAATGATGGAAGTGTTAGTGTGACAGCCATCATGGTGGAAGTGTGACGGCCTTGCTGCTGTAAGTGCTAGTGTGATGGCCATAGTGGTGGAAGTGCTAGATTGAGGACCATGGTGCTGGAAGTGCTAGTGTGACAGTGATGGTGCTGGACATGCTAGTGTGATAGCCTTGCTAGTGTGACTGCCATGGTGATGGAAGTGCTAGTGTGACGGCCATGGTGCAGGAAGTGCTAGTGTGACGGCCATGGTGCTGGAAGTGCTAGTATGACGGCCATGGTGCTGGAAGTTCGAGTATGGCGTCCATGGTGCTGGAAGTGCTACGATGATGGCCATGGTGCTGGAAGTCCTAGTGTGACGGCCATGGTGCTCGAAGTGCGAGTGTGGCGGCCAGCGTGAAGGACATGCTAGTATGATAGCCTTGCTAGTGTGACAGAAATGGTGATGGAAGTGCTAGTGTGACAGCCATGGTGATGGAATTGGTAGTGTGACGGCCATGGTGCTGGAAGTTATGGTATGACGGTCATGCTGCAGGAAGTGCTAATGTGACAGCCATGGTAATGGAAGTGCAAGTGTGAGAGACATGATCCTGGAAGTGCTAATGTGACAGGCATGGTAACGGAAGTGCCAGTGTGACAGCCATGCTGCTGGAAGTGATAGTGTGACAGCCATGTGATAGAAGTGATAGTCTGACAGCCATTGTGATGGAAGTGCTATGATGATGGCAATAGTGATGGAAGTGCTAATGTGAAAGCCATGATGATGGAAGTGCTAGTGTGACAGCCATGGTGGTGGATGTGCTAGTGTGACGGCCATGGTGGTGGAAGTGCTAGTGTGACAGCCATGGTGGTGGAAGTGCTAGTGCGACAGGCATGGTGCTGGAAGTGCTAGTGTGACAGTGATGGTGATGGAAGTGCTAGCGTGACGGCCATGGTGGTGGAAGTGCTAGTGTGACAGGCATGGTGCTGGAATTGTTAGTGTGACAGTGATGGTGAATGAAGTGCTAGTGTGACAGCCATGGTACTGTGACAGCCATGGTGATGGAAGTGCTAGTCTGAAGGCCATGGTGATGGAAGTGCTAGTGTGACGGCCATAATGATGGAAGTGTTAGTGTGACAGCCATGGTGGTGGAAGTGCTACTGTGACAGGCATGGTGATGGAAGTTCTAGTGTGACAGCCATGGTGCTGGAAGAGCTAGTGTGACGGCCAGGGTGATGGAAGTGCTAGTGTGATGGCCATGGTGCTGGAAGTGCTAGTGTGACGGTCATGGTGATGGAAGTGCTGGTGTGACGGTCATGGTGCTGGAAGTGATAGTGTGACGGCCATGGTGCTGGAAGTGCTAGTGTGACGGCCATGGTGATGGAAGTGCTCATGTGACGGCCATGGTTATGGAAGTGCTAGTGTGACTGACATGGTGATGGAAGTGCTAGTGTGACAGTCATGGTGATGGAAGTGCTGGTGTGACGGTCATGGTGCTGGAAGTGATAGTGTGACGGCCATGGTGCTGGAAGTGTTAGTGTGATGGCCTTGCTAGTGTGACAGCCATGGTGATGGAAGTTCTTGTGTGATGGCCATGGTGATGGAAGTGCTAGTGGGATGGCCATGGTGCTGGAAGTGCTCGTGTGACAGCCATAGTTATGGAAGTGCTAGTGTGACTGACATGGTGATGGAAGTGCTAGTGTGACAGTCATGGTGATGGAAGTGCTGGTGTGACGGTCATGGTGCTGGAAGTGATAGTGTGATGGACATGGTGCTGGAAGTGTTAGTGTGATGGCCTTGCTAGTGTGACAGCCATGGTGATGGACGTTCTAGTGTGATGGCCATGGTGCTGGAAGTGCTTGTGTGACAGCCATGGTTATGGAAGTGCCAGTGTGACTGCCATGTTGATGGAAGTGCTAGTGTGACGACCATGGTGCTGGAAGTGCAAGTGTGGCGGCCATGATGCTGGAAGTGCTAGTGTGACGTCCATGGTGCTGGAAGTCCTTGTGTGACGGCCATGGTGCTGGAAGTGAGAGTGTGGCAGCCAGGGTGCTGGAAGTACTAGTGTGATAGCCTTGCTAGTGTGACAGCCATGGTGATGGAAGTGCTAGTGTGACAGCCATGGTTATGGAATTGCTAGTGTGACGGCCATGGTGCTAGAAGTGCTAGGGTAACGGCCATGGTGCTGGAAGTGCTAGTGTGATGGCTTTGCTAGTGTGACAGCCATGGGGATGGAATTGCTAGTGTGACGACCATGGTGCTGGATGTTCTAGTGTGACGGTCATGGTGATGAAAGTGCTGGTGTGAAGGCCATGGTGATGGAAGTGCAAGTGTGACGGCCATAATGATGGAAGTGTTAGTGCGACAGCCATCATGGTGGAAGTGCTACTGTGACAGGGATGGTGATGGAAGTGCTAGTGTGACGGCCTTGATGCTAGAAGTGCTAGTGTGGCGCCCATGGTGCTGGAAGTGCTAGTGTGACGGCCATAGTGCTGGAAGTGCTTGTGTGGCGGCCATCGTGCTGGAAGTGCTAGTGTGACGGCCATAGTGCTGGAAGTGCTTGTGTGGCGGCCATGGTGATGGAAGTGCTAGTGTGACGGCCATAATGATGGAAGTGTTAGTGTGACAGCCATGGTGGTGGAAGTGCTACTGTGACAGGCATGGTGATGGAAGTTCTAGTGTGACAGCCATGGTGCTGGAAGAGCTAGTGTGACGGCCAGGGTGATGGAAGTGCTAGTGTGATGGCCATGGTGCTGGAAGTGCTAGTGTGACGGTCATGGTGATGGAAGTGCTGGTGTGACGGTTATGGTGCTGGAAGTGATAGTGTGACGGCCATGGTGCTGGAAGTGCTAGTGTGACGGCCATGGTGATGGAAGTGCTCATGTGACGGCCATGGTTATGGAAGTGCTAGTGTGACTGACATGGTGATGGAAGTGCTAGTGTGACAGTCATGGTGATGGAAGTGCTGGTGTGACGGTCATGGTGCTGGAAGTGATAGTGTGACGGCCATGGTGCTGGAAGTGTTAGTGTGATGGCCTTGCTAGTGTGACAGCCATGGTGATGGAAGTTCTTGTGTGATGGCCATGGTGATGGAAGTGCTAGTGGGATGGCCATGGTGCTGGAAGTGCTCGTGTGACAGCCATAGTTATGGAAGTGCTAGTGTGACTGACATGGTGATGGAAGTGCTAGTGTGACAGTCATGGTGATGGAAGTGCTGGTGTGACGGTCATGGTGCTGGAAGTGATAGTGTGATGGACATGGTGCTGGAAATGCTAGTATGATGACGATGGTGCTGGAAGTGCGAGTGTGGCAGCCATGGTGCTGGAAGTGCTAGTGTGACGGCCATAGTGCTTGAAGTGCTTGTGTGGCAGCCATGGTGCTGGAAGTGCTAGCGTGACGGCCATGGTGCTGGAAGTGCTATTGCGATGGCCATAGTGCTGGAAGTGCTAGTGTGACAGCCATAGTGATGTAAGTGCTAGGGTGATGGCTGTGCTAGTGTGACGGCCATGGTGATGGAATGCTAGTATGATGGCCATGGTGATGTAAGTGCCATTGTGATTGCCATGGTTCTGGAAGTGCTAGTGTGATGCCATGGTGATGGAAGTGCTAGTGTGGAGGCCATGGTGATGGAATTGCTAGTGTGATGGCCATGGTGATGGAAGTGCTAGTGTGACAGCCTTGGTGCTGGAAGTGCTAGTGTGATGGCCATAGTGGTGGAAGTGCTAGATTGATGACCATGGTGATGGAAGTGCTAGTGTGATGGCCATGGTGCTGGAAGTGCTAGTGTGATGGCCATGGTGATGGAAGTGCTAGTGTGACAGCCATGGTGATGGAATTACTAGTGTGACGGCCAATGTGCTGGAAGGGCTAGTATGAATGCCATGGTGATGAGTGCTAGTGTCACGGCCATTCTGCTGGAAGTGCTAGTGTGACGGCCATGGCGCTGGAAGTGCTAGCATGATGACCATCATGCTGGAAGTGCGAGTGTGGCAGCCATGGTGCTGGAAGTGCTAGTGTGACGGCCATGGTGCTGGAAGTCCTAGTGTGACGGCCATGGTGCTGGAAGTGTGAGTGTGGCAGCCAGGTGGCTGGACCTACTAGTGTGATAGCCTTGCTATTGTGACAAACATGGTGATGGGAGTGCTAGTGTGACGGCCTTTGTGCTGGAAGTGCTAGTGTGATGGCCATAGTGGTGGAAGTGCTAGATTTATGACCATGGTGATGGAAGTGCTAGTGTGATGGCCATGGTGCTGGAAGTGCTAGTGTTATGGCCATGGTGATGGAAGTGCTAGTGTGACGGCCATGGTGATGGAATTACTAGTGTGATGCCATGGTGCTGGAAGTGCTAGTGTGACGGCCATGGCGCTGGAAATGCTAGTATGATGACGATGGTGCTGGAAGTGCGAGTGTGGCAGCCATGGTGCTGGAAGTACTAGTGTGACGGCCATGGTGATGGAAGTGCCAGTGTGACGGCCATGGCGCTGGAAATGCTAGTATGATGATGATGGTGCTGGAAGTACGAGTGTGGCAGCCATGGTTCTGGAAGTGCTAGTGTGATGGCTTTGGTGCTGTAAGTGCTAGTGTGACGGTCATGGTGCTGGAAGTGCTAGTGTGACGACCATGGTGCTGGAATTGCTAGTGCGATGGCCATAGTGCTGGAAGTGCTAGTGTGACAGCCATAGTGATGGAAGTGCCAGGGTGATGGCTGTGCTAGTGTGACGGCCATGGTGATGGAATGCTAGTGTGATGGCCATGGTGATGTAAGTGCTGTTGTGATTGCCATGGTTCTGGAAATGCTAGTGTGATGCCATGGTGATGGAAGTGCTAGTGTGGCGGCCATGGTGATGAAATTGCTAGTGTGATGGCCATAGTGGTGGAAGTGCTAGATTGAGGACCATGGTGATGGAAGTGCTAGTGTAACGGCCATGGTGATGGAAGTGCTAGTGTGATGGCCATGGTGATGGAATTGCTAGTGTGATGGCCAATGTGCTGTAAGTGCTAGTGTGATGGCCTTGGTGCTGGAAGTGCTAGTGTGACAGTGATGGTGCTGGACATGCTAGTGTGATAGCCTTGCTAGTGTGACTGCCATGGTGATGGAAGTGCTAGTGTGACAGCCATGGTGGTGGATGTGCTAGTGTGTCGGCCATGGTGGTGGAAGTGCTAGTGCGACAGGCATGGTGCTGGAATTGCTAGTGTGACAGTGATGGTGATGGAAGTGCTAGCGTGACGGCCATGGTGGTGGAAGTGCTAGTGTGACAGGCATGGTGCTGGAAGTGTTAGTGTGACAGTGATGGTGATGGTGAATGAAGTGCTAGTGTGACAGCCATGGTACTGTGACGGCCATGGTGATGGAAGTGCTAGTCTGAAGGCCATGGTGATGGAAGTGCTAGTGTGACGGCCATAATGATGGAAGTGTTAGTGTGACAGCCATGGTGGTGGAAGTGCTACTGTGACAGGCATGGTGATGGAAGTTCTAGTGTGACAGCCATGGTGCTGGAAGAGCTAGTGTGACGGCCATGGTGATGGAAGTGCTAGTGTGATGGCCATGGTGCTGGAAGTGCTAGTGTGACGGTCATGGTGATGGAAGTGCTGGTGTGACGGTCATGGTGCTGGAAGTGATAGTGTGACGGCCATGGTGCTGGAAGTGTTAGTGTGATGGCCTTGCTAGTGTGACAGCCATGGTGATGGAAGTTCTTGTGTGATGGCCATGGTGATGGAAGTGCTAGTGGGATGCCCATGGTGCTGGAAGTGCTCGTGTGACGGCCATGGTTATGGAAGTGCTAGTGTGACTGACATGGTGATGGAAGTGCTAGTGTGAGAGTCATGGTGATGGAAGTGCTGGTGTAACGGTCATGGTGCTGGAAGTGATAGTGTGATGGACATGGTGCTGGAAGTGTAAGTGTGATGGCCTTGCTAGTGTGACAGCCATGGTGATGGAAGTTCTAGTGTGATGGCCATGGTGATGGAAGTGCTAGTGGGATGGCCATGGTGCTGGAAGTGCTTGTGTGACAGCCATGGTTATGGAAGTGCTAGTGTGACTGCCATGTTGATGGAAGTGCTAGTGTGACGACCATGGTGCTGGAAGTGCGAGTGTGGCGGCCATGATGCTGGAAGTGCTAGTGTGACGACCATGGTGCTGGAAGTGCTAGTGTGATGTCCATGGTGCTGGAAGTCCTTGTGTGACGGCCATGGTGCTGGAAGTGAGAGTGTGGCAGCCAGGGTGCTGGACGTGCTAGTGTGATAGCCTTGCTAGTGTGACAGCCATGGTGATGGAAGTGCTAGTGTGACAGCCATGGTTATGGAATTGCTAGTGTGACGGCCATGGTGCTAGAAGTGCTAGTGTAACGGCCATGGTGCTGGAAGTGCTAGTGTGATGGCTTTGCTAGTGTGACAGCCATGGTGATGGAATTGCTAGTGTGACGGCCATGGTGCTGGATGTGCTAGTGTGACGGTCATGGTGATGAAAGTACTGGTGTGAAGGCCATGGTGATGGAAATGCAAGTGTGACGGCCATAATGATGGAAGTGTTAGTGTGACGGCCATGGTGATGGAAGTGCTAGTGTGATGGCCATGGTGCTGGAAGTGCTAGTGTGACGGTCATGGTGATGGAAGTGCTGGTGTGACGGTCATGGTGCTGGAAGTGATAGTGTGACGCCCATGGTGCTGGAAGTGTTAGTGTGATGGCCTTGATAGTGTGACAGCCATTGTGATGGAAGTTCTTGTGTGACGCCCATGGTGATGGAAGTGCTAGTGGGATGGCCATGGTGCTGGAAGTGCTCGTGCGACAGCCATGGTTATGGAAGTGCTAGTGTGACTGACATGGTGATGGAAGTGCTAGTGTGACAGTCATGGTGATGGAAGTGCTGGTGTGACGGTCATGGTGCTGGAAGTGATAGTGTGATGGACATGGTGCTGGAAGTGTTAGTGTGATGGCCTTGCTAGTGTGACAGCCATGGTGATGGAAGTTCTAGTGTGATGGCCATGGTGATGGAAGTGCTAGTGGGATGGCCATGGTGCTGGAAGTGCTTGTGTGACAGCCATGGTTATGGAAGTGCTAGTGTGACTGCCATGTTGATGGAAGTGCTAGTGTGACGACCATGGTGCTGGAAGTGAGAGTGTGGCAGCCAGGGTGCTGGAAGTGCTAGTGTGATAGCCTTGCTAGTGTGACAGCCATGGTTATGGAATTGCTAGTGTGACGGCCATGGTGCTAGAAGTGCTAGTGTAACGGCCATGGTGCTGGAAGTGCTAGTGTGATGGCTTTGCTAGTGTGACAGCCATGGTGATGGAATTGCTAGTGTGACGGCCATGGTGATGAAATTGCTAGTGTGATGGCCATAGTGGTGGAAGTGCTAGATTGAGGACCATGGTGATGGAAGTGCAAGTGTGACGGCCATAATGATGGAAGTGTTAGTGTGACAGCCATCATGGTGGAAGTGCTACTGTGACAGGGATGGTGATGGAAGTGCTAGTGTGACGGCCATGATGCTGAAAGTGCTAGTGTGGCGCCCATGGTGCTGGAAGTGCTAGTGTGATGGCCATGGTGGTGGAAGTGCTTGTTTGACGACCATGGTGATGGAAGTGCTAGTGTGATGGCCATGGTGATGGAAGTGCTGGTGTGACGGTCATGGTGCTGGAAGTGCTAGTGTGACGGCCATGGTGCTGGAAGTGCTAGTGTGATGAACTTGCTAGTGTGACAGCCATGGTGATGGGAGTCCTAGTGTGACAGCCATGGTTGTGGAAGTGCTATTGTGATGGCCATGGTGCTGGAAGTGCTTGTGTGGCGGCCATGGTGCTGGAAGTGCTAGTGTGACAGCCATGGTGCTGGAAGTGCTAGTGTGACGGCCATAGTGCTGGAAGTGCTAGTGTGACGGCCATGGTGATGGAATTACTAGTCTGACGGCCATGGTGATGGAATTACTAGTGTGACGGCCTTGGTGCTGTAAGTGAAAGTGTGACGGCCTTGCTGCTGTAAGTGCTAGTGTGATGGCCATAGTGGTGGAAGTGCTAGATTGAGGACCATGGTGATGGAAGTGCTAGTCTAACGGCCATGGTGATGGAAGTGCTAGTGTGATGGCCATGGTGATGGAATTACTAGTGTGATGGCCAATGTGCTGTAAGTGCTAGTGTGGCGGCCTTGGTGCTGGAAGTGCTTGTGTGACAGTGATGGTGCTGGACATGCTAGTGTGATAGCCTTGCTAGTGTGACTGCCATGGTGATGGAAGTGCTAGTGTGACGGCCATGGTGCAGGAAGTGCTAGTGTGACGGCCATGGTGCTGGAAGTGCTAGTATGACGGCCATGGTGCTGGAAGTTCGAGTATGGCGTCCATGGTGCTGGAAGTGCTACGGTGATGGCCATGGTGCTGGAAGTCCTAGTGTGACGGCCATGGTGCTCGAAGTGCGAGTGTGGCGGCCAGCGTGAAGGACATGCTAGTATGATAGCCTTGCTAGTGTGACAGAAATGGTGATGGAAGTGCTAGTGTGACAGCCATGGTGATGGAATTGGTAGTGTGACGGCCATGGTGCTGGAAGTTATGGTATGACGGTCATGCTGCAGGAAGTGCTAATGTGACAGCCATGGTAATGGAAGTGCAAGTGTGAGAGACATGATCCTGGAAGTGCTAATGTGACAGGCATGGTAACGGAAGTGCCAGTGTGACAGCCATGCTGCTGGAAGTGATAGTGTGACAGCCATGTGATAGAAGTGATAGTCTGACAGCCATTGTGATGGAAGTGCTACGATGATGGCAATAGTGATGGAAGTGCTAATGTGAAAGCCATGATGATGGAAGTGCTAGTGTGATAGCCATGGTGGTGGATGTGCTAGTGTGACGGCCATGGTGGTGGAAGTGCTAGTGTGACAGCCATGGTGGTGGAAGTGCTAGTGCGACAGGCATGGTGCTGGAAGTGCTAGTGTGACAGTGATGGTGATGGAAGTGCTAGCGTGACGGCCATGGTGGTGGAAGTGCTAGTGTGACAGGCATGGTGCTGGAATTGTTAGTGTGACAGTGATGGTGAATGAAGTGCTAGTGTGACAGCCATGGTACTGTGACAGCCATGGTGATGGAAGTGCTAGTCTGAAGGCCATGGTGATGGAAGTGCTAGTGTGACGGCCATAATGATGGAAGTGTTAGTGTGACAGCCATGGTGGTGGAAGTGCTACTGTGACAGGCATGGTGATGGAAGTTCTAGTGTGACAGCCATGGTGCTGGAAGAGCTAGTGTGACGGCCAGGGTGATGGAAGTGCTAGTGTGATGGCCATGGTGCTGGAAGTGCTAGTGTGACGGTCATGGTGATGGAAGTGCTGGTGTGACGGTCATGGTGCTGGAAGTGATAGTGTGACGGCCATGGTGCTGGAAGTGCTAGTGTGACGGCCATGGTGATGGAAGTGCTCATGTGACGGCCATGGTTATGGAAGTGCTAGTGTGACTGACATGGTGATGGAAGTGCTAGTGTGACAGTCATGGTGATGGAAGTGCTGGTGTGACGGTCATGGTGCTGGAAGTGATAGTGTGACGGCCATGGTGCTGGAAGTGTTAGTGTGATGGCCTTGCTAGTGTGACAGCCATGGTGATGGAAATTCTTGTGTGATGGCCATGGTGATGGAAGTGCTAGTGGGATGGCCATGGTGCTGGAAGTGCTCGTGTGACAGCCATAGTTATGGAAGTGCTAGTGTGACTGACATGGTGATGGAAGTGCTAGTGTGACAGTCATGGTGATGGAAGTGCTGGTGTGACGGTCATGGTGCTGGAAGTGATAGTGTGATGGACATGGTGCTGGAAGTGTTAGTGTGATGGCCTTGCTAGTGTGACAGCCATGGTGATGGACGTTCTAGTGTGATGGCCATGGTGCTGGAAGTGCTTGTGTGACAGCCATGGTTATGGAAGTGCCAGTGTGACTGCCATGTTGATGGAAGTGCTAGTGTGACGACCATGGTGCTGGAAGTGCGAGTGTGGCGGCCATAATGCTGGAAGTGCTAGTGTGATGTCCATGGTGCTGGAAGTCCTTGTGTGACGGCCATGGTGCTGGAAGTGAGAGTGTGGCAGCCAGGGTGCTGGAAGTACTAGTGTGATAGCCTTGCTAGTGTGACAGCCATGGTGATGGAAGTGCTACGATGATGGCAATAGTGATGGAAGTGCTAATGTGAAAGCCATGATGATGGAAGTGCTAGTGTGACAGCCATGGTGGTGGATGTGCTAGTGTGACGGCCATGGTGGTGGAAGTGCTAGTGTGACAGCCATGGTGGTGGAAGTGCTAGTGCGAGAGGCATGGTGCTGGAAGTGCTAGTGTGACAGTGATGGTGATGGAAGTGCTAGCGTGACGGCCATGGTGGTGGAAGTGCTAGTGTGACAGGCATGGTGCTGGAATTGTTAGTGTGACAGTGATGGTGAATGAAGTGCTAGTGTGACAGCCATGGTACTGTGACAGCCATGGTGATGGAAGTGCTAGTCTGAAGGCCATGGTGATGGAAGTGCTAGTGTGACGGCCATAATGATGGAAGTGTTAGTGTGACAGCCATGGTGGTGGAAGTGCTACTGTGACAGGCATGGTGATGGAAGTTCTAGTGTGACAGCCATGGTGCTGGAAGAGCTAGTGTGACGGCCAGGGTGATGGAAGTGCTAGTGTGATGGCCATGGTGCTGGAAGTGCTAGTGTGACGGTCATGGTGATGGAAGTGCTGGTGTGACGGTCATGGTGCTGGAAGTGATAGTGTGACGGCCATGGTGCTGGAAGTGCTAGTGTGACGGCCATGGTGATGGAAGTGCTCATGTGACGGCCATGGTTATGGAAGTGCTAGTGTGACTGACATGGTGATGGAAGTGCTAGTGTGACAGTCATGGTGATGGAAGTGCTGGTGTGATGGTCATGGTGCTGGAAGTGATAGTGTGACGGCCATGGTGCTGGAAGTGTTAGTGTGATGGCCTTGCTAGTGTGACAGCCATGGTGATGGAAGTTCTTGTGTGATGGCCATGGTGATGGAAGTGCTAGTGGGATGGCCATGGTGCTGGAAGTGCTCGTGTGACAGCCATAGTTATGGAAGTGCTAGTGTGACTGACATGGTGATGGAAGTGCTAGTGTGACAGTCATGGTGATGGAAGTGCTGGTGTGACGGTCATGGTGCTGGAAGTGATAGTGTGATGGACATGGTGCTGGAAGTGTTAGTGTGATGGCCTTGCTAGTGTGACAGCCATGGTGATGGACGTTCTAGTGTGATGGCCATGGTGCTGGAAGTGCTTGTGTGACAGCCATGGTTATGGAAGTGCCAGTGTGACTGCCATGTTGATGGAAGTGCTAGTGTGACGACCATGGTGCTGGAAGTGCGAGTGTGGCGGCCATGATGCTGGAAGTGCTAGTGTGACGTCCATGGTGCTGGAAGTCCTTGTGTGACGGCCATGGTGCTGGAAGTGAGAGTGTGGCAGCCAGGGTGCTGGAAGTACTAGTGTGATAGCCTTGCTAGTGTGACAGCCATGGTGATGGAAGTGCTAGTGTGACAGCCATGGTGCTGGATGTTCTAGTGTGACGGTCATGGTGATGAAAGTGCTGGTGTGAAGGCCATGGTGATGGAAGTGCAAGTGTGACGGCCATAATGATGGAAGTGTTAGTGTGACAGCCATCATGGTGGAAGTGCTACTGTGACAGGGATGGTGATGGAAGTGCTAGTGTGACGGCCATGATGCTGGAAGTGCAAGTGTGGCGCCCATGGTGCTGGAAGTGCTAGTGTGACGGCCATAGTGCTGGAAGTGCTTGTGTGGCGGCCATGGTGCTGGAAGTGCTAGTGTGACAGCCATGGTGCTGGAAGTGCTAGTGATACGGCCATAGTGCTGGAAATGCTAATGTGACAGTCATGGTGATGGAAGTGCTAGGGTGATGGCTGTGCTAGTGTGACAGCCATGGTGATGGAATGCTAGTGTGATGCCATGGTGATGTAAGTGCTATTGTGATTGCCATGGTTCTGGAAATGCTAGTGTGATAGCCATGGTGATGGGAGTCCTAGTGTGACAGCCATGGTTGTGGAAGTGCTAGTGTGATGGCCATGGTGCTGGAAGTGCTTGTGTGGCAGCCATGGTGCTGGAAGTGCTAGTGTGACAGCCATGGTGCTGGAAGTGCTAGTGTGACGGCCATAGTGCTGGAAGTGCTTGTGTGGCGGCCATGGTGCTGGAAGTGCTAGTGTGACAGCCATGGTGCTGGAAGTGCTAGTGATACGGCCATAGTGCTGGAAATGCTAATTTGACAGCCATGGTGATGGAAGTGCTAGGGTGATGGCTGTGCTAGTGTGACAGCCATGGTGATGGAATGCTAGTGTGATGGCCATGGTGATTTAAGTGCTATTGTAATTGCCATGGTTCTGGAAGTGCTAGTGTGATGGCCATGGTGCTGGAAGTGCTAGTGTGACGGTCATGGTGATGGAAGTGCTGGTGTGAAGGTCATGGTGCTGGAAGTGATAGTGTTACAGCCATGGTGCTGGAAGTGTTAGTGTAATGGCCTTGCCAGTGTGACATCCATGGTGATGGAAGTTCTTGTGTGATGGCCATGGTGATGGAAGTGCTAGTGGGATGGCCATGGTGCTGGAAGTGCTCGTGTGAAGGCCATGGTTATGGAAGTGCTAGTGTGATTGACATGGTGATGGAAGTGCTAGTGTGACAGTCATGGTGATGGAAGTTCTGGTGTGACAGTCATGGTGCTGGAAGTGATAGTGTGACGGACATGGTGCTGGAAGTGTTAGTGTGATGGCCTTGCTAGTGTGACAGCCATGGTGATGGAAGTTCTAGTGTGATGGCCATGATGATGGAAGTGCTAGTGGGATGGCCATGGTGCTGGAAGTGCTTGTGTGACAGCCATGGTTATGGAAGTGCTAGTGTGACTGCCATGTTGATGGAAATGCTAGTGTGACGACCATGGTGCTGGAAGTGAGAGTGTGGCAGCCAGGGTACTGGACGTGCTAGTGTGATAGCCTTGCTAGTGTGACAGCCATGGTGATGGAAGTGCTAGTGTGACAGCCATGGTTATGGAATTGCTAGTGTGATGGCCATGGTGCTAGAAGTGCTAGTGTAACGGCCATGGTGCTGGAAGTGCTAGTGTGATGGCTTTGCTAGTGTGACAGCCATGGTGATGGAATTGCTAGTGTGACGGCCATGGTGCTGGATGTGCTAGTGTGACGGTCATGGTGATGAAAGTGCTGGTGTGAAGGCCATGGTGATGGAAGTGCAAGTGTGACGGCCATAATGATGGAAGTGTTAGTGTGACAGCCATCATGGTGGAAGTGCTACTGTGACAGGGATGGTGATGGAAGTGCTAGTGTGATAGCCATGATGCTGGAAGTGCTAGTGTTGCGCCCATGGTGCTTGAAGTGCTAGTGTGATGGCCATGGTGGTGGAAATGCTAGTTTGACGACCATGGTGATGGAAGTACTAGTGTGATGGCCATGGTGCTGGAAGTGCTAGTGTGACAGCCATGGTGCTGGAAGTGCTAGTGTGACGGCCATAGTGCTGGAAGTGCTTGTGTGGCGGCCATCGTTCTGGAAGTGCTAGTGTGACAGCCATGGTGCTGGAAGTGCTAGTGATACGGCCATAGTGCTGGAAATGATAATTTGACAGCCATGGTGATGGAAGTGCTAGGGTGATGGCTGTGCTAGTGTGACAGCCATGGTGATGGAATGCTAGTGTGATGGCCATGGTGATTTAAGTGCTATTGTAATTGCCATGGTTCTGGAAGTGCTAGTGTGATGGCCATGGTGCTGGAAGTGCTAGTGTGACGGTCATGGTGATGGAAGTGCTGGTGTGAAGGTCATGGTGCTGGAAGTGATAGTGTTACAGCCATGGTGCTGGAAGTGTTAGTGTAATGGCCTTGCCAGTGTGACATCCATGGTGATGGAAGTTCTTGTGTGATGGCCATGGTGATGGAAGTGCTAGTGGGATGGCCATGGTGCTGGAAGTGCTTGTGTGAAGGCCATGGTTATGGAAGTGCTAGTGTGATTGACATGGTGATGGAAGTGCTAGTGTGACAGTCATAGTGATGGAAGTTCTGGTGTGACAGTCATGGTGCTGGAAGTGATAGTGTGACGGACATGGTGCTGGAAGTGTTAGTGTGATGGCCTTGCTAGTGTGACAGCCATGGTGATGGAAGTTCTAGTGTGATGGCCATGATGATGGAAGTGCTAGTGGGATGGCCATGGTGCTGGAAGTGCTTGTGTAACAGCCATGGTTATGGAAGTGCTAGTGTGACTGCCATGTTGATGGAAATGCTAGTGTGACGACCATGGTGCTGGAAGTGAGAGTGTGGCAGCCAGGGTACTGGACGTGCTAGTGTGATAGCCTTGCTAGTGTGACAGCCATGGTGATGGAAGTGCTAGTGTGACAGCCATGGTTATGGAATTGCTAGTGTGATGGCCATGGTGCTAGAAGTGCTAGTGTAACGGCCATGGTGCTGGAAGTGCTAGTGTGATGGCTTTGCTAGTGTGACAGCCATGGTGATGGAATTGCTAGTGTGACGGCCATGGTGCTGGATGTGCTAGTGTGACGGTCATGGTGATGAAAGTGCTGGTGTGAAGGCCATGGTGATGGAAGTGCAAGTGTGACGGCCATAATGATGGAAGTGTTAGTGTGACAGCCATCATGGTGGAAGTGCTACTGTGACAGGGATGGTGATGGAAGTGCTAGTGTGATGGCCATGATGCTGGAAGTGCTAGTGTTGCGCCCATGGTGCTTGAAGTGCTAGTGTGATGGCCATGGTGGTGGAAATGCTAGTTTGACGACCATGGTGATGGAAGTACTAGTGTGATGGCCATGGTGATGGAAGTGCTGGTGTGACAGTCATGGTGATGGAAGTGCTAGTGTGACGGCCATTGGTGCTGGAAGTGCTAGTGTGACGGCCTTGGTGTTGTAAGTGCTAGTGTGATGGCCATGGTGGTGGAAGTGCTAGTTTGATGACCATGGTGATGAACGTGCTAGTGTGATGGCCATAATGCTGGAAGTACTGGTATGACAGCCATGGTGCTGGAATAGCTAGTGTGTCGGCCATGGTAATGGAAGTGCTAGTGTGATGAAATTGCTAGTGTGACAGCCATGGTGATGGGAGTCCTAGTGTGACAGCCATGGTTGTGGAAGTGCTATTGTGATGGCCATGGTGCTGGAAGTGCTAGTGTGACAGCCATGGTGCTGGAAGTGCTAGTGTGATGGCCATAGTGCTGGAAGTGCTAGTGTGACGGCCATGGTGATGGAATTACTAGTCTGACGGCCATGGTGATGGAATTACTAGTGTGACGGCCTTGGTGCTGTAAGTGCTAGTGTGATGGCCATGGTGCTGGAAGTGCTAGTGTGACGGCCAGGGTGATGAAATTGCTAGTGTGATGGCCATAGTGGTGGAAGTGCTAGATTGAGGACCATGGTGAATGAAGTGCTAGTGTAACGGCCATGGTGATGGAAGTGCTAGTGTGATGGCCATGGTGATGGAATTTCTAGTGTGATGGCCAATGTGCTGTAAGTGCTAGTGTGACGGCCTTGGTGCTGGAAGTGCTAGTGTGACAGTGATGGTGCTGGACATGCTAGTGTGATAGCCTTGCTAGTGTGACTGCCATGGTGATGGAAGTGCTAGTGTGACGTCCATGGTGCAGGAAGTGCTAGTGTGACGGCCATGGTGCTGGAAGTGCTAGTATGACGGCCATGGTGCTGGAAGTTCGAGTATGGCGTCCATGGTGCTGGAAGTGCTACGGTGATGGCCATGGTGCTGGAAGTCCTAGTGTGATGGCAATGGTGCTCGAAGTGCGAGTGTGGCGGCCAGGGTGAAGGACATGCTAGTGTGATAGCCTTGCTAGTGTGACAAAAATGGTAATGGAAGTGCTAGTGTGACAGCCATGGTGATGGAATTGCTAGTGTGACGGCCATGGTGCTGGAAGTGCTGGTGTGACAGTCATTGTGCTGGAAGTTATGGTATGACGGTCATGCTGCAGGAAGTGCTAATGTGACAGCCATGGTAATGGAAGTGCAAGTGTGACAGACATGATCCTGGAAGTGCTAATGTGACAGGCATGGTAACGGAAGTGACAGTGTGACAGCCATGCTGCTGGAAGTGATAGTGTGACAGCCATGGTACTGTGATGGCCATGGTGATAGAAGTGCTAGTCTGACAGCCATTGTGATGGAAGTGCTACGATGATGGCAATAGTGATGGAGGTGCTAGTGTGAAAGCCATGGTGATGGAAGTGCTAGTGTGACAGCCATGGTGGTGGATGTGCTAGTGTGACCGCCATGGTAGTGGAAGTGCTAGTGTGACAGCCATGGTGGTGGAAGTGCTAGTGCGACAGGCATGGTGCTGGAAGTGCTAGTGTGACAGTGATGGTGATGGAAGTGCTCGCGTGACGGCCATGGTGGTGGAAGTGCTAGTGTGACAGGCATGGTGCTGGAAGTGTTAGTCTGACAGTGATGGTGAATGAAGTGCTAGTGTGACAGCCATGGTACTGTGACGGCCATGGTGATGGAAGTGCTAGTCTGAAGGCCATGGTGATGGAAGTGCTAGTGTGACGGCCATAATGATGGAAGTGTTAGTGTGACAGCCATGGTGGTGGAAGTGCTACTGTGACAGGCATGGTGATGGAAGTTCTAGTGTGACAGCCATGGTGCTGGAAGAGCTAGTGTGACGGCCATGGTGATGGAAGTGCTAGTGTGATGGCCATGGTGCTGGAAGTGCTAGTGTGACGGTCATGGTGATGGAAGTGATAGTGTGACGGCCATGGTGCTGGAAGTGCTAGTGTGACGGTCATGGCGATGGAAGTGCTAGTGTGACGGCCATGGTTATGGAAGTGCTAGTGTGACTGAAATGGTGATGGAAGTGCTAGTGTGACAGTCATGGTGATGGAAGTGCTGGTGTGACGGTCATGGTGCTGGAAGTGATAGTGTGACGGACATGGTGCTGGAAGTGTTAGTGTGATGGCCTTGCTAGTGTGACAGCCATGGTGATGGAAGTTCTTGTGTGATGGCCATGGTGATGGAAGTGCTAGTGGGATGGCCATGGTGCTGGAAGTGCTCGTGTGACAGCCATGGTTATGGAAGTGCTAGTGTGACTGACATGGTGATGGAAGTGCTAGTGTGACAGTCATGGTGATGGAAGTGCTGGTGTGACAGTCATGGTGCTGGAAGTGATAGTGTGATGGACATGGTGCTGGAAGTGTTAGTGTGATGGCCTTGCTAGTGTGACAGCCATGGTGATGGAAGTTCTAGTGTGATGGCCATGGTGATGGAAGTGCTAGTGTGACGACCATGGTGCTGGAAGTGCGAGTGTGGCGGCCATGATGCTGGAAGTGCTAGTGTGACGTCCATGGTGCTGGAAGTCCTTGTGTGACGGCCATGGTGCTGGAAGTGAGAGTGTGGCAGCCAGGGTGCTGGACGTACTAGTGTGATAGCCTTGCTAGTGTGACAGCCATGGTGGTGGAAGTGCTAGTGTGACAGCCATGGTTATGGAATTGCTAGTGTGACGGCCATGATGCTAGAAGTGCTAGTGTAACGGCCATGGTGCTGGAAGTGCTAGTGTGATGGCTTTGCTAGTGTGACAGCCATGGGGATGGAATTGCTAGTGTGACGACCATGGTGCTGGATGTGCTAGTGTGACGGTCATGGTGATGAAAGTGCTGGTGTGAAGGCCATGGTGATGAAAGTGCAAGTGTGACGGCCATAATGATGGAAGTGTTAGTGTGACAGCCATCATGGTGGAAGTGCTACTGTGACAGGGATGGTGATGGAAGTGCTAGTGTGACGGCCATGATGCTCGAAGTGCTAGTGTGGCGCCCATGGTGCTGGAAGTGCTAGTGTGATGGCCATGGTGGTGGAAGTTCTAGTTTGACGACCATGGTGATGGAAGTGCTAGTGTGATGGCCATGGTGATGGAAGTGCTGGTGTGACGGTCATGGTGCTGGAAGTGCTAGTGTGACGGCCATGGTGCTGGAAGTGCTAGTGTGACGGCCTTGGTGTTGTAAGTGCTAGTGTGATGGCCATGGTGGTGGAAGTGCTAGTTTGATGAGCATGGTGATGAAAGTGCGAGTGTGGCGGCCATGGTGCTGGAAGTGCTACTGTGATGGCCATGGTTCTGGAAGTCCTAGTGTGACGGCCATGGTGCTGGAAGTGTGACTGTGGCGGCCAGGGTGCTGGACATGCTAGTGTGATAGCCTTGCTAGTGTGACAGAAATGGGGATGGAAGTGCTAGTGTGACAGCCATGGTGATGGAATTGCTAGTGTGACGGCCATGGTGCTGGAAGTGCTGGTGTGACGGTCATGGTGCTGGAAGTGCTGGTGTGACGGTCATGCTGCAAGAAGTGCTAATGTGACAGCCATGGTGATGGAATTACTAGTGTAACGGCCTTGGTGCTGTAAGTGCTAGTGTGACGGCCTTGGTGCTGCTAGTGCTAGGGTGATGGCTGTGCTAGTGTGACAGCCATGGTGATGGAATGCTAGTGTGATGGCCATGGTGATAAGTGGTATTGTGATTGCAATGGTTCTGGAAGTGCTAGTGTGATGGCCATGGTGATGGAAGTGCTAGTGTGGCGGCCATGGTGATGGAATTGCTAGTGTGATGGCCATGGTGTTGGAAGTGCTAGTGTGACGGAATTGGTGCTGGAAGTGCTAGTGTGATGGCCATAGTGGTGGAAGTGCTAGATTGATGACCATGGTGATGGAAGTGCTAGTGTGACGGCCATGGTGATGGAAGTGCTAGTGTGACGGCCTTGGTGCTGTAAGTGCTAGTGTGACGGCCTTGGTGCTGTAAGTGCTAGTGTGATGGCCATGGTGCTGGAAGTGCTAGTGTGACCACCATGGTGCTGGAAGTGCTAGTATGACGACCATGGTTCTGGAAGTGCGAGTGTGGCGGCCATGGTGCTGGAAGTGCTACTGTGATGGCCATGGTGCTGGAAGTCCTAGTGTGACGGCCATGGTGCTAGAAGTGTGACTGTGGCGGCTTGGGTGCTGGACATGCTAGTGTGATAGCCTTGCTAGTGTGACAGAAATGGGGATGGAAGTGCTAGTGTGACAGCCATGGTGATGGAATTGCTACTGTGACGGCCATGGTGCTGGAAGTGCTGGTGTGACGGTCATGGTGCTGGAAGTGCTGGTGTGACGGTCATGCTGCAGGAAGTGCTAATGTGACAGCCATGGTAATGGAAGTGCTAGTGACACCCATGGTGCTGGAAGTGCTAATGTGACAGGCATGGTAATGGAAGTGCTAGTGTGACAGCCATGGTGCTGAAAGTGATAGTGTGACAGCCATGGTACTGTGACGGTCATAGTGATGGAATTGCTCGTGTGACGGCCATGGTGATGGAAGTGCTAGTGTGATGGCGATAGTGATGGAAGTGCTAGTGTGAAAGCCATGGTGATGAAAGTGCTAGTGTGACTGCCATGGTGGTGGATGTGCTAGTGTGACAGACATGGTGCTGGAAGTGCTAGTGTGACAGCCATGGTGCTGGAAGTGCTAGTGTGACAGGCATGGTGCTGGAAGAACTAGTGCAACGGCCATGGTGATGCAATTGCTAGTGTGATGGCCATGGTGCTGGAAGTGCAAGTGTGGTGGCCAGGGTGCTGGAAGTGCTAGTGTGACAGCAATGGTGCTGGAAGTGCGAGTGTGGCGGCCAGGGTGCTGGACGTGCTAGTGTGATAGCCTTGCTAGTGTGACAGCCATGGTGATGGAATTGCTAGTGTGACTCCATGGTGCTAGAAGTTCTAGTGTGATGGCCATGGTGCTGGAAGTGCTAGTGTGATGGCTTTGCTAGTGTGACAGCCATGGTGATGGAATTGCTAGTGTGATTGCCAAGGTGCTGTGACTGCCATGGTGATGGAAGTGCTAGTGTGAAGGCCATGGTGATGGAAGTGCTAGTGTGACGTCCATAATGATGGAAGTGTTAGTGTGACAGCCATGCTGGTGGAAATGCTACTGTGACAGCCATAGTGATGGAATTGTTAGTGTGACGGCCATTGTGCTGGAAGTGCTAGTGTAACGGCCATGGTGCTGGAAGTGCTAGTGTGACGGCCATGGTGCTGGAAGTCCTAGTGTGACGGCATGGTGCTGGAAGTGCAAGTGTGGCGGCCAGGGTGCTGGAAGTGCTAGTGTGACGGCCATGGTGCTGGAAGTGCGAGTGTGGTGGCCATGGTGCTGGAAGTGCTAGTGTGACGGTCATGGTGATGGAAGTGCTGGTGTGAAGGCCATGGTGATGGAGGTGCTAGTGTGACGGCCATAATGATGGAAGTGTTAGTGTGACAGCCATCGTGGTGGAAGTGCTACTGTGACAGGCATGGTGATGGAAGTGCTAGTGTGACGGCCATGATGCTGGAAGTGCTAGTGTGGCGGCCATGGTGCTGGAAGTGCTAGTGTGATGGCCATGGTGGTGGAAGTGCTAGTTTGACGACCATTGTGATGGAAGTGCTAGTGTGATGGCCATGGTGATGGAAGGGCTGGTGTGACGGTCATGGTGCTGGAAGTGCTAGTGTGACGGCCATGGTGCTGGAAGTGCTAGTGTGACGGCCTTGGTGCTTTAAGAGCTAGTGTGATGGCCATGGTGGTGGAAGTGCTAGTTTGATGACCATGGTGATGAAAGTGCTAGTGTGATGGCCATAATGCTGGAAGTGCTGGTGTGACAGCCATGGTGCTGGAATAGCTAGTGTGCCGGCCATGGTAATGGAAGTGCTAGTGTGATTACCTTGCTAGTGTGATAGCCATGGTGATGGGAGTCCTAGTGTGACAGCCATGGTTGTGGAAGTGCTAGTGTGATGGCCATGGTGCTGGAAGTGCTTGTGTGGCGGCCATGGTGCTGGAAGTGCTAGTGTGACAGCCATGGTGCTGGAAGTGCTAGTGTGACGGCCATAGTGCTGGAAGTGCTTGTGTGGCGGCCAACGTGCTGGAAGTGCTAGTGTGACAGCCATGGTTCTGGAAGTGCTAGTGATACGGCCATAGTGCTGGAAATGCTAATGTGACAGCCATGGTGATGGAAGTGCTAGGGTGATGGCTGTGCTAGTGTGACAGCCATGGTGATGGAATGCTAGTGTGATGGCCATGGTGATAAGTGGTATTGTGATTGCAATGGTTCTGGAAGTGCTAGTGTGATGGCCATGGTGATGGAAGTGCTAGTGTGGCGGCCATGGTGATGGAATTGCTAGTGTGATGGCCATGGTGTTGGAAGTGCTAGTGTGACGGAATTGGTGCTGGAAGTGCTAGTGTGATGGCCATAGTGGTGGAAGTGCTAGATTGATGACCATGGTGATGGAAGTGCTAGTGTGACGGCCATGGTGATGGAAGTGCTAGTGTGACGGCCTTGGTGCTGTAAGTGCTAGTGTGACGGCCTTGGTGCTGTAAGTGCTAGTGTGATGGCCATGGTGCTGGAAGTGCTAGTGTGACCACCATGGTGCTGGAAGTGCTAGTATGACGACCATGGTTCTGGAAGTGCGAGTGTGGCGGCCATGGTGCTGGAAGTGCTACTGTGATGGCCATGGTGCTGGAAGTCCTAGTGTGACGGCCATGGTGCTAGAAGTGTGACTGTGGCGGCTTGGGTGCTGGACATGCTAGTGTGATAGCCTTGCTAGTGTGACAGAAATGGGGATGGAAGTGCTAGTGTGACAGCCATGGTGATGGAATTGCTACTGTGACGGCCATGGTGCTGGAAGTGCTGGTGTGACGGTCATGGTGCTGGAAGTGCTGGTGTGACGGTCATGCTGCAGGAAGTGCTAATGTGACAGCCATGGTAATGGAAGTGCTAGTGACACCCATGGTGCTGGAAGTGCTAATGTGACAGGCATGGTAATGGAAGTGCTAGTGTGACAGCCATGGTGCTGAAAGTGCTAGTGTGACAGCCATGGTACTGTGACGGTCATAGTGATGGAATTGCTCGTGTGACGGCCATGGTGATGGAAGTGCTAGTGTGATGGCGATAGTGATGGAAGTGCTAGTGTGAAAGCCATGGTGATGAAAGTGCTAGTGTGACTGCCATGGTGGTGGATGTGCTAGTGTGACAGACATGGTGCTGGAAGTGCTAGTGTGACAGCCATGGTGCTGGAAGTGCTAGTGTGACAGGCATGGTGCTGGAAGAACTAGTGCAACGGCCATGGTGATGCAATTGCTAGTGTGATGGCCATGGTGCTGGAAGTGCAAGTGTGGTGGCCAGGGTGCTGGAAGTGCTAGTGTGACAGCAATGGTGCTGGAAGTGCGAGTGTGGCGGCCAGGGTGCTGGACGTGCTAGTGTGATAGCCTTGCTAGTTTGACAGCCATGGTGATGGAAGTGCTAGTGTGACAGCCATGGTGATGGAATTGCTAGTGTGACTCCATGGTGCTAGAAGTTCTAGTGTGATGGCCATGGTGCTGGAAGTGCTAGTGTGATGGCTTTGCTAGTGTGACAGCCATGGTGATGGAATTGCTAGTGTGATTGCCATGGTGCTGTGACTGCCATGGTGATGGAAGTGCTAGTGTGAAGGCCATGGTGATGGAAGTGCTAGTGTGACGTCCATAATGATGGAAGTGTTAGTGTGACAGCCATGCTGGTGGAAATGCTACTGTGACAGCCATAGTGATGGAATTGTTAGTGTGACGGCCATTGTGCTGGAAGTGCTAGTGTAACGGCCATGGTGCTGGAAGTGCTAGTGTGACGGCCATGGTGCTGGAAGTCCTAGTGTGACGGCATGGTGCTGGAAGTGCAAGTGTGGCGGCCAGGGTGCTGGAAGTGCTAGTGTGACGGCCATGGTGCTGGAAGTGCGAGTGTGGTGGCCCTGGTGCTGGAAGTGCTAGTGTGACGGTCATGGTGATGGAAGTGCTGGTGTGAAGGCCATGGTGATGGAGGTGCTAGTGTGATGGCCATAATGATGGAAGTGTTAGTTTGACAGCCATCGTGGTGGAAGTGCTACTGTGACAGGCATGGTGATGGAAGTGCTAGTGTGACGGCCATGATGCTGGAAGTGCTAGTGTGGCGGCCATGGTGCTGGAAGTGCTAGTGTGATGGCCATGGTGGTGGAAGTGCTAGTTTGACGACCATTGTGATGGAAGTGCTAGTGTGATGGCCATGGTGATGGAAGGGCTGGTGTGACGGTCATGGTGCTGGAAGTGCTAGTGTGACGGCCATGGTGCTGGAAGTGCTAGTGTGACGGCCTTGGTGCTTTAAGAGCTAGTGTGATGGCCATGGTGGTGGAAGTGCTAGTTTGATGACCATGGTGATGAAAGTGCTAGTGTGATGGCCATAATGCTGGAAGTGCTGGTGTGACAGCCATGGTGCTGGAATAGCTAGTGTGCCGGCCATGGTAATGGAAGTGCTAGTGTGATTACCTTGCTAGTGTGATAGCCATGGTGATGGGAGTCCTAGTGTGACAGCCATGGTTGTGGAAGTGCTAGTGTGATGGCCATGGTGCTGGAAGTGCTTGTGTGGCGGCCATGGTGCTGGAAGTGCTAGTGTGACAGCCATGGTGCTGGAAGTGCTAGTGTGACGGCCATAGTGCTGGAAGTGCTTGTGTGGCGGCCAACGTGCTGGAAGTGCTAGTGTGACAGCCATGGTTCTGGAAGTGCTAGTGATACGGCCATAGTGCTGGAAATGCTAATGTGACAGCCATGGTGATGGAAGTGCTAGGGTGATGGCTGTGCTAGTGTGACAGCCATGGTGATGGAATGCTAGTGTGATGGCCATGGTGATGTAAGTGCTATTGTGATTGCCATGGTTCTGGAAGTGCTAGTGTGATGGCCATGGTGCTGGAAGTGCTAGTGTAACGGTCATGGTGATGGAAGTGCTGGTGTGATGGCCATGGTGCTGGAAGTGTTAGTTTGATGGCCTTGCTAGTGTGACAGCCATGGTGATGGAAGTTCTTGTATGATGGCCATGGTGATGGAAGTGCTAGTGGGATGGCCATGGTGCTGGAAGTGCTCGTGTGACGACCATGGTTATGGAAGTGCTAGTGTGACTAACATGGTGATGGAAGTGCTAGTGTGACAGTCATGGTGATGGAAGTGCTGGTCTGACGGTCATGGTGCTGGAAGTGATAGTGTGACGGACATGTTGTTGAACGTGTTAGTGTGATGGCCTTGCTAGTGTGACAGCCATGTTGATGGAAGTGCTAGTGTGACGACCATGGTGCTGGAAGTGAGAGTGTGGCAGCCAGGGTGCTGGACGTGCTAGTGTGATAGCCTTGCTAGTGTGACAGCCATGGTGATGGAAGTGCTAGTGTGACAGCCATGGTTATGGAATTGCTAGTGTGACGGCCATGGTGCTAGAAGTGCTAGTGTAACGGCCATGGTGCTGGAAGTGCTAGTTTGATGGCTTTGCTAGTGTGACAGCCATGGTGATGGAATTGCTAGTGTGACGGCCATGGTGCTGGATGTGCTAGTGTGACGGTCATGGTGATGAAAGTGCTGGTGTGAAGGCCATGGTGATGGAAGTGCAAGTGTGACGGCCATAATGATGGAAGTGTTAGTGTGACAGCCATCATGGTGGAAGTGCTACTGTGACAGGGATGGTGATGGAAGTGCTAGTGTGACGGCCATGATGCTGGAAGTGCTAGTGTGGCGCCCATGGTGCTGGAAGTGCTAGTGTGATGGCCATGATGGTGGAAGTTCTAGTTTGACGACCATGGTGATGGAAGTGCTAGTGTGATGGCCATGGTGATGTAAGTGCTATTGTGATTGCCATGGTTCTGGAAGTGCTAGTGTGATGGCCATGGTGCTGGAAGTGCTAGTGTAACGGTCATGGTGATGGAAGTGCTGGTGTGATGGCCATGGTGCTGGAAGTGTTAGTTTGATGGCCTTGCTAGTGTGACAGCCATGGTGATGGAAGTTCTTGTATGATGGCCATGGTGATGGAAGTGCTAGTGGGATGGCCATGGTGCTGGAAGTGCTCGTGTGACGGCCATGGTTATGGAAGTGCTAGTGTGACTAACATGGTGATGGAAGTGCTAGTGTGACAGTCATGGTGATGGAAGTGCTGGTGTGACGGTCATGGTGCTGGAAGTGATAGTGTGACGGACATGTTGTTGAACGTGTTAGTGTGATGGCCTTGCTAGTGTGACAGCCATGTTGATGGAAGTGCTAGTGTGACGACCATGGTGCTGGAAGTGAGAGTGTGGCAGCCAGGGTGCTGGACGTGCTAGTGTGATAGCCTTGCTAGTGTGACAGCCATGGTGATGGAAGTGCTAGTGTGACAGCCATGGTTATGGAATTGCTAGTGTGACGGCCATGGTGCTAGAAGTGCTAGTGTAACGGCCATGGTGCTGGAAGTGCTAGTTTGATGGCTTTGCTAGTGTGACAGCCATGGTGATGGAATTGCTAGTGTGACGGCCATGGTGCTGGATGTGCTAGTGTGACGGTCATGGTGATGAAAGTGCTGGCGTGAAGGCCATGGTGATGGAAGTGCAAGTGTGACGGCCATAATGATGGAAGTGTTAGTGTGACAGCCATCATGGTGGAAGTGCTACTGTGACAGGGATGGTGATGGAAGTGCTAGTGTGACGGCCATGATTTTGGAAGTGCTAGTGTGGCGCCCATGGTGCTGGAAGTGCTAGTGTGATGGCCATGATGGTGGAAGTTCTAGTTTGACGACCATGGTGATGGAAGTGCTAGTGTGATGGCCATGATGATGGAAGTGCTGGTGTGACGGTCATGGTGCTGGAAGTGCTAGTGTGACGGCCATGGTGCTGGAAGTGCTAGTGTGACGGCCTTGGTGTTGTAAGTGCTAGTGTGATGGCCATGGTGGCGGAAGTGCTAGTTTGATGACCATGGTGATGAAAGTGCGAGTGTGGCGGCCATGGTGCTGGAAGTGCTACGGTGATGGCCATGGTGCTGGAAGTCCTAGTGTGACGGCAATGGTGCTGGAAGTGTGACTGTGGCAGCCAGGGTGCTGGACATGCTAGTGTGATAGCCTTGCTAGTATGACAGAAATGGGGATGGAAGTGCTAGTGTGACAGCCATGGTGATGGAATTGCTAGTGTGACGGCCATGGTGCTGGAAGTGCTGGTGCGACGGTCATGGTGCTGGAAGTGCTGGTGTGACCGTCATGCTGCAGGAAGTGCTAATGTGACAGCCATGGTGATGGAATTACTAGTGTGACGGCCTTGGTGCTGTAAGTGCTAGTGTGACGGCCTTGGTGCTGTAAGTGCTAGGGTGATGGCTGTGCTAGTGTGACAGACATGGTGATGGAATGCTAGTGTGATGGCCATGGTGATGTAAGTGCTATTGTGATTGCAATGGTTCTGGAAGTGCTAGTGTGATGGCCATGGTGATGGAAGTGCTATTGTGGCGGCCATGGTGATGGAATTGCTAGTGTGGTGGCCCTGGTGCTGGAAGTGCTAGTGTGACGGAATTGGTGCTTGAAGTGCTTGTGTGATGGCCATAGTGTTGGAAGTGCTAGATTGATGACCATGGTGATGGAAGTGCTAGTGTGATGGACATGGTGTTGGAAGTGCTAGTGTGACGGCCATGGTGATGGAAGTGCTAGTGTGATGGCCATGGTGATGGAATTACTAGTCTGACGGCCATGGTGATGGAATTACTAGTGTGACGGCCTTGGTGCTGTAAGTGCTAGTGTGACGGCCTTGGTGCTGTAAGTGCTAGTGTGACGGCCTTGGTGCTGTAAGTGCTTTTGTGACCGCCATGGTGCTGGAAGTGCTAGTATGACGACCATGGTTCTGGAAGTGCGAGTGTGGCGGCCATGGTGCTGGCTGTGCTACTGTGATGGCCATGGTGCTGGAAGTGTAACTGTGGCGGCTTGGGTGCTGGACATGCTAGTGTGATAGCCTTGCTAGTGTGACAGAAATGGGGATGGAAGTGCTAGTGTGACAGCCATGGTGATGGAATTGCTACTGTGACGGCCATGTTGCTGGAAGTGCTGGTGTGACGGTCATGGTGCTGGAAGTGCTGGTGTGACGGTCATGCTGCAGGAAGTGCTAATGTGACAGCCATGGTAATGGAAGTGCTAGTGACACCCATGGTGCTGGAAGTGCTAATGTGACAGGCATGGTAATGGAAGTGCTAGTGTGACAGCCATGGTGCTGAAAGTGCTAGTGTGACAGCCATGGTGCTGAAAGTGCTAGTGTGACAGCCATGGTACTGTGACGGCCATAGTGATGGAATTGCTCGTGTGACGGCCATGGTGATGGAAGTGCTAGTGTGATGGCGATAGTGATGGAAGTGCTAGTGTGAAAGCCATGGTGATGGAAGTGCTAGTGTGACAGCCATGGTGGTGGATGTGCTAGTGTGACAGGCATGGTGCTGGAAGAACTAGTGCAATGGCCATGGTGATGCAAGTGCTAGTGTGATGGCCATGGTGCTGGAAGTGTTAGTGTGACAGTGATGGTGATGGAAGTGCTAGTGTGAAGGCCATGGTGATGGAAGTGCTAGTGTGACGTCCATAATGATGGAAGTGTTAGTGTGACAGCCATGGTGGTGGAAGTGCTACTGTGACAGGCATGGTGATGGAATTGCTAGTGTGACGGCGATTGTGCTGGAAGTGCTAGTGTGACTGCCATGGTGCTGGAAGTCCTAGTGTGACGGCCATGGTGCTGGAAGTCCTAGTGTGACGGCCATGGTGCTGGAAGTGCAAGTGTGGCGGCCAGGGTGCTGGAAGTGCTAGTGTGAAGGCCATGGTGCTGGAAGTGCGAGTGTGGCGGCCATGGTGCTGGAAGTGCTAGTGTGGCGGCCATGGTGCTGGAAGTCCTAGTGTGACGGCCATGGTGCTGGAAGTGTGAGTGTGGCGGCCAGGGTGCTGGACGTGCTAGTGTGATAGCCTTGCTAGTGTGACAGCCATGGTGATGGAAGTGCTAGTGTGACAGCCATGGTGATGGAATTGCTAGTGTGGCTCCATGGTGCTAGAAGTGCTAGTGTGATGGCCATGGTGCTGGAAGTGCTAGTGTGATGGCTTTGCTAGTGTGACAGCCATGGTGATGGAATTGCTAGTGTGACGGCCATGGTGCTGGATGTGCTAGTGTGACGGTCATGGTGATGGAAGTGCTGGTGTGAAGACCATGGTGATGGAAGTGCTAGTGTGACGGCCATAATGATGGAAGTGTTAGTGTGACAGCCATTGTGGTGGAAGTGCTACTGTGACAGGCATGGTGATGGAAGTGCTAGTGTGACGGCCAGGATGCTGGAAGTGCTGGTGTGGCGGCCATGGTGCTGGAAGTGCTAGTGTGATGGCCATGGTGGTGGAAGTGCTAGTTTGACGACCATTGTGATGGAAGTGCTAGTGTGATGGCCATGGTGATGGAAGTGCTGGTGTGACGGTCATGGTGCTGGAAGTGCTAGTGTTCGGCCATGGTGCTGGAAGTGCTAGTGTGATGGCCTTGGTGCTTTAAGAGCTAGTGTGATGGCCATGGTGGTGGAAGTGCTAGTTTGATGACCATGGTGATGAAAGTGCTAGTGTGATGGCCATAATGCTGGAAGTGCTGTTGTGACAGCCATGGTGCTGGAATAGCTAGTGTGCCGGCCATGGTAATGGAAGTGCTAGTGTGATGACCTTGCTAGTGTGATAGCCATGGTGATGGGAGTCCTAGTGTGACAGCCATGGTTGTGGAAGTGCTAGTGTGATGGCCATGGTGCTGGAAGTGCTTGTGTGGCGGCCATGGTGCTGGAAGTGCTAGTGTGACAGCCATGGTGCTGGAAGTGCTAGTGTGACGGCCATAGTGCTGGAAGTGCTTGTGTGGCGACCATGGTGCTGGAAGTGCTAGTGTGACAGCCATGGTGCTGGAAGTGCTAGTGATACGGCCATAGTGCTGGAAATGCTAATGTGACAGCCATGGTGATGGAAGTGCTAGGGTGATGGCTGTGCTAGTGTGACAGCCATGGTGATGGAATGCTAGTGTGATGGCCATGGTGATGTAAGTGCTATTGTGGCGGCCATGGTGATGGAATTGCTAGTGTGATGGCCATGGTGCTGGCAGTGCTAGTGTGACGGCCTTGGTGCTGGAAGTGCTAGTGTGACGGCCAATGTTCTGGAAGTGCTAGTGTGACGGCCTTGGTGCTGTAAGTGCTAGTGTGATGGCCATGGTGCTGGAAGTGTTAGTGTGACGGCCATGGTGCTGGAAGTGCTAGTATGTCCACCATGGTGCTGGAAGTGGGAGTGTGGCGGCCATGGTGCTCGAAGTGCTACTGTGATGGCCATGCTGCTGGAAGTCCTAGTGTGACGGCCATGGTGCTGGAAGTGCTTGTGTGGCGGCCATGGTGCTGGAAGTGCTAGTGTGACAGCCATGGTGCTGGAAGTGCTAGTGTGACGGCCATAGTGCTGGAAGTGCTTGTGTGGCGACCATGGTGCTGGAAGTGCTAGTGTGACAGCCATGGTGCTGGAAGTGCTAGTGATACGGCCATAGTGCTGGAAATGCTAATGTGACAGCCATGGTGATGGAAGTGCTAGGGTGATGGCTGTGCTAGTGTGACAGCCATGGTGGTGGAAGTGCTAGATTGATGACCATGGTGATGGAAGTGCTATTGTGGCGGCCATGGTGATGGAAGTGCTAGTGTGATGGCCATGGTGATGGAAGTGCTAGTGTGACGGCCATGGTGATGGAATTACTAGTGTGACGGCCAATGTTCTGGAAGTGCTAGTGTGACGGCCAATGTTCTGGAAGTGCTAGTGTGATGGCCATGGTGCTGGAAGTGTTAGTGTGACGGCCATGGTGCTGGAAGTGCTAGTATGTACACCATGGTGCTGGAAGTGCGAGTGTGGCGGCCATGGTGCTCGAAGTGCTACTGTGATGGCCATGCTGCTGGAAGTCCTAGTGTGACGGCCATGGTGCTGGAAGTGTGACTGTGGCGGCCAGGGTGCTGGACGTGCTAGTGTGATAGCCTTGCTAGTGTGACAGAAATGGTGTAGGAAGTGCTATTGTGACAGCCATGGTGATGGAATTACTAGTGTGACGGCCTTGGTGCTGGAAGTGCTGGTGTGACGGTCATGCTGCAGGAAGTGCTAATGTGACAGCCATGGTAAGGAAGTGCTAGTGACAGCCATGGTGCTGGAAGTGCTAATGTGACAGGCATGGTAATGGAAGTGCTAGTGTGACAGCTATGGTGCTGACAGTGCTAGTGTGACAGCCATGGTACTGTGACGGCCATAGTGATGGAATTGCTAGTGTGACGACCATGGTGATGGAAGTGCTAGAGTGATGGCGATAGTGATGGAAGTGCTAGTGTGAAAGCCATGGTGATGGAAGTACTAGTGTGACAGCCATGGTGGTGGATGTGCTAGTGTGACAGACATGGTGCTGGAAGTGCTAGTGTGACAGCCATGGTGCTGGAAGTGCTAGCGTGATGGCCATGGTGGTGGAAGTGCTAGTGTGACAGGCATGGTGCTGGAAGAACTAGTGCAACGGCTATGGTGATGCAAGTGCTAGTGTGATGGCCATGGTGCTGGAAGTGTTAGTGTGACAGTGATGGTGATGGAAGTGCTAGTGTGACAGCCATGGTGCTGTGACGGCCATGGTGATGGAAGTGCTAGTGTGAAGGCCATGGTGATGGAAGTGCTAGTGTGACGGCCATAATGATGGAAGTGTTTGTCTGACAGCCATGGTGGTGGAAGTGCTACTGTGGCAGGCATGGTGATGGAATTGCTAGTGTGACGGACATTGTGCTGGAAGTGGTAGTGTGACGGCCATGGTGCTGGAAGTGCTAGTGTGATTGCCTTGCTAGTGTGATAGCCATGGTGATGGAATTGCTAGTGTGACGGCCATGGTGCTGGAAATGCTAGTGTGACTGCCATGGTGCTGGAAGTCCTAGTGTGACGGCCATGGTGCTGGAAGTCCTAGTGCGACGGCCATGGTGCTGGAAGTGCGAGTGTGGCGGCCAGGGTACTGGACGTGCAAGTGTGACGGCCATGGTGCTGGAAGTGCTATTGTGACGGCCATGGTGCTGGAAGTGAGAGTGTGGCGGCCATGGTGCTGGAAGTGCTAGTGTGACAGCCATGGTACTTGAAGTCCTAGTCTGACGGCCATGGTGCTGGAAGTGCGAGTGTGGCAGCCAGGGTGCTGGACGTGCTAGTGTGATAGCCTTGCTAGTGTGACAGCCATGGTGATGGAAGTGCTAGTATGACAGCCATGGTGATGGAATTGCTAGTTTGACAGCCATGGTGCCGGAAGTGCTGGTGTGACGGTCATGGTGCTGGAATTGCTGGTATGACGGTCATGCTGCAGGAAGTGCTAATGTGACAGTCATGGTAATGAAAGTGCTGGTATGACGGTCATGCTGCAGGAAGTGCTAATGTGACAGACATCTTAATGGAAGTGCTAATGTGACAGCCATGGTAATGGAAGTGCTAGTGACAGCCATGGTGCTGGAAGTGCTAATGTGACAGGCATGGTAATGGAAGTGCTAGTGTGACAGCCATGGTGCTGACAGTGCTAGTGTGACAGCCATGGTACTGTGACGGCCATAGTGATGGAATTGCTAGTGTGACGGCCATGGTGATGGAAGTGCTAGAGTGATGGCGATAGTGATGGAAGTGCTAGTGTGAAAGCCATGGTGATGGAAGTGCTAGTGTGACAGCCATGGTGGTGGATGTGCTAGTGTGACAGACATGGTGCTGGAAGTGCTAGTGTGACAGCCATGCTGCTGGAAGTGCTAGCGTGATGGCCATGGTGGTGGAAGTGCTAGTGTGACAGGCATGGTGCTGGAAGAACTAGTGCAATGGCCATGGTGATGCAAGTGCTAGTGTGATGGCCATGGTGCTGGAAGTTTTAGTGTGACAGTGATGGTGATGGAAGTGCTAGTGTGACAGCCATGGTGCTGTGACGGCCATGGTGATGGAAGTGCTAGTGTGAAGGCCATGATGATGGAAGTGCTAGTGTGACTGCCATAATGATGGAAGTGTTAGTCTGACAGCCATGGTGGTGGAAGTGCTACTGTGACAGGCATGGTGATGGAATTGCTAGTGTGACGGCCATTGTGCTGGAAGTGCTAGTGTGACGGCCATGGTGCTGGAAGTGCTAGTGTGATTGCCTTGCTAGTGTGATAGCCATGGTGATGGAATTGCTAGTGTGACGGCCATGGTGCTGGAAATGCTAGTGTGACTGCCATGGTGCTGGAAGTCCTAGTGTGACGGCCATGGTGCTGGAAGTCCTAGTGCGACGGCCATGGTGCTGGAAGTGCGAGTGTGGCAGCCAGGGTACTGGACGTGCAAGTGTGACGGCCATGGTTCTGGAATTGCTATTGTGATGGCCATGGTGCTGGAAGTGAGAGTGTGGAGGCCATGGTGCTGGAAGTGCTAGTGTGACAGCCATGGTACTTGAAGTCCTAGTCTGACGGCCATGGTGCTGGAAGTGCGAGTGTGGCGGCCAGGGTGCTGGACGTGCTAGTGTGATAGCCTTGCTAGTGTGACAGCCATGGTGATGGAAGTGCTAGTATGACAGCCATGGTGATGGAATTGCTAGTTTGACAGCCATGGTGCTGGAAGTGCTGGTGTGACGGTCATGGTGCTGGAATTGCTGGTATGACGGTCATGCTGCAGGAAGTGCTAATGTGACAGTCATGGTAATGAAAGTGCTGGTATGACGGTCATGCTGCAGGAAGTGCTAATGTGACAGACATCGTAATGGAAGTGCTAGTGTGACAGCCATGGTGCTGGAAGTGCTAATGTGACAGGCATGGTAATGGAAGTGCTAGTGTGACAGCCATGGTGCTGGAAGTGCTAATGTGACAGGCATGGTAATGGAAGTGCTAGTGTGACAGCCAATGTGCTGGAAGTGCTAGTGTGACAGCCATGGTACTGTGACGGCCATGGTGATGGAAGTGCTAGTGTGACAGCCATGGTGCTGGAAGTGCTTGTGTGGCAGCCATGGTGCTGGAAGTGCTAGTGTGACGTCGATGGTGATGGAAGTGCTTGTTTGACGCCATGGTGATAGAAGTGCTAGTGTGACGGCCATGGTGATAGAATTGCTAGTGTGATGGCCATGGTGGTTGAAGTGCTAGTTTGACTACCATGGTGCTGGAAGTTCTAGTGTGGCAGCCATGGTGATGGAAGAGCAAGTGTGGCGGCCATGGTGCTGGAAGTGCAAGTGTGGCAGCCATGATGCTGGATGTGCTAGTGTGACAGCCATGGTGATGGAAGTTCTAGTGTGACGGCCATGGTGCTGGAAGTGAGAGTGTGGGGGCCAGGGTGCTGGACGTGCTAATGTGATATCCTTGCTAGTGTGACAGCCATGGTGATGGAAGTGCTAGTGTGATGGCCATGGTGCTGGAAGTGCTAGTGTGACCGCCATGGTGCTGGAAGTGCTAGTATGACGGCCAAGGTTCTGGAAGTGTGAGTGTGGCAGCCATGGTGCTGGCAGTGCTACTGTGATGGCCATGGTGCTGGAAGTCCTAGTGTGACGGCCATGGTGCTGGAAGTGTGACTGTGGCGGCTTGGGTGCTGGACATGCTAGTGTGATAGCCTTGCTAGTGTGACAGAAATGGGGATGGAAGTGCTAGTGTGACAGCCATGGTGATGGAATTGCTACTGTGACGGCCATGGTGCTGGAAGTGCTGGTGTGACGGTCATGGTGCTGGAAGTGCTGGTGTGACGGTCATGCTGCAGGAAGTGCTAATGTGACAGCCATGGTAGTGGAAGTGCTAGTGACACCCATGGTGCTGGAAGTGCTAATGTGACAGGCATGGTAATGGAAGTGCTAGTGTGACAGCCATGGTGCTGAAAGTGCTAGTGTGACAGCCATGGTGCTGAAAGTGCTAGTGTGACAGCCATGGTACTGTGACGGCAATAGTGATGGAATTGCTCGTGTGACGGCCATGGTGATGGAAGTGCTAGTGTGATGGCGATAGTGATGGAAGTGCTAGTGTGAAAGCCATGGTGATGGAAGTGCTAGTGTGGCAGCCATGATGCTGGATGTGCTAGTGTGACAGCCATGGTGATGGAAGTTCTAGTGTGACGGCCATGGTGCTGGAAGTGAGAGTGTGGGGGCCAGGGTGCTGGACGTGCTAATGTGATAGCCTTGCTAGTGTGACAGCCATGGTGATGGAAGTGCTAGTGTGATGGCCATGGTGCTGGAAGTGCTAGTGTGACCGCCATGGTGCTGGAAGTGCTAGTATGACGGCCATGGTTCTGGAAGTGCGAGTGTGGCAGCCATGGTGCTGGCAGTGCTACTGTGATGGCCATGGTGCTGGAAGTCCTAGTGTGACGGCCATGGTGCTGGAAGTGTGACTGTGGCGGCTTGGGTGCTGGACATGCTAGTGTGATAGCCTTGCTAGTGTGACAGAAATGGGGATGGAAGTGCTAGTGTGACAGCCATGGTGATGGAATTGCTACTGTGACGGCCATGGTGCTGGAAGTGCTGGTGTGACGGTCATGGTGCTGGAAGTGCTGGTGTGACGGTCATGCTGCAGGAAGTGCTAATGTGACAGCCATGGTAATGGAAGTGCTAGTGACACCCATGGTGCTGGAAGTGCTAATGTGACAGGCATGGTAATGGAAGTGCTAGTGTGACAGCCATGGTGCTGAAAGTGCTAGTGTGACAGCCATGGTGCTGAAAGTGCTAGTGTGACAGCCATGGTACTGTGACGGCAATAGTGATGGAATTGCTCGTGTGACGGCCATGGTGATGGAAGTGCTAGTGTGATGGCGATAGTGATGGAAGTGCTAGTGTGAAAGCCATGGTGATGGAAGTGCTAGTGTGACAGCCATGGTGGTGGATGTGCTAGTGTGACAGCCATGGTGCTGGAAGAACTAGTGCAATGGCCATGGTGATGCAAGTGCTAGTGTGATGGCCATGGTGCTGGAAGTGTTAGTGTGACAGCCATGGTGGTGGAAGTGCTACTGTGACAGGCATGGTGATGGAATTGCTAGTGTGACGGCGATTGTGCTGGAAGTGCTAGTGTAACGGCCATGGTGCTGGAAGTGCTAGTGTGATGGCCTTGCTAGTGTGATAGCCATGGTGATGGAATTGCTAGTGTGACGGCCATGGTGCTGGAAGTGCTAGTGTGACTGCCATGGTGCTGGAAGTCCTAGTGTGATGGCCATGGTGCTGGAAGTGCAAGTGTGGTGGCCAGGGTGCTGGAAGTGCTAGTGTGACGGCCATGGTGCTGGAAGTGCGAGTGTGGCGGCCATGGTGCTGGAAGTGCTAGTGTGACGGCCATGGTGCTGGAAGTCCTAGTGTGACGGCCATGGTGCTTGAAGTGCGAGTGTGGCGGCCAGGGTGCTGGACGTGCTAGTGTGATAGCCTTGCTAGTGTGACAGCCATGGTGATGGAAGTGCTAGTGTGACAGCCTTGGTGATGGAATTGCTAGTGTGACTCCATGGTGCTAGAAGTGCTAGTGTGATGGCCATGGTGCTGGAAGTGCTAGTGTGATGGCTTTGCTAGTGTGACAGCCATGGTGATGGAATTGCTAGTGTGACCGCCATGGTGCTGGATGTGCTAGTGTGACGGTCATGGTGATGGAAGTGCTGGTGTGAAGGCCATGGTGATGGAAGTGCTAGTGTGACGGCCATAATGATGGAAGTGTTAGTGTGACAGCCATCGTGGTGGATGTGCTACTGTGACAGGCATGGTGATGGAAGTGCTAGTGTGACGGCCATGATGCTGGAAGTGCTAGTGTGGCGGCCATGGTGCTCGAAGTGCTAGTGTGATGGCCATGGTGGTGGAAGTGCTAGTTTGACGACCATTGTGATGGAAGTGCTAGTGTGACGGCCTTGGTGCTTTAAGAGCTAGTGTGATGGCCATGGTGGTGGAAGTGCTAGTTTGATGACCATGGTGATGAAAGTGCTAGTGTGATGGCCATAATGCTGGAAGTGCTGTTATGACAGCCATGGTGCTGGAATAGCTAGTGTGCCGGCCATGGTAATGGAAGTGCTAGTGTGATGACCTTGCTAGTGTGATAGCCATGGTGATGGGAGTCCTAGTGTGACAGCCATGGTTGTGGAAGTGCTAGTGTGATGGCCATGGTGCTGGAAGTGCTTGTGTGGCGGCCATGGTGCTGGAAGTGCTAGTGTGACAGCCATGGTGCTGGAAGTGCTAGTGTGACGGCCATAGAGCTGGAAGTGCTTGTGTGGCGGCCATGGTGCTGGAAGTGCTAGTGTGACAGCCATGGTGCTGGAAGTGCTAGTGATACGGCCATAGTGCTGGAAATGCTAATGTGACAGCCATGGTGATGGAAGTGCTAGGGTGATGGCTGTGCTAGTGTGACAGCCATGGTGATGGAATGCTAGTGTGATGGCCATGGTGATGTAAGTGCTATTGTGATTGCCATGGTTCTGGAAGTGCTAGTGGGATGGCCATGGTGATGGAAGTGCTAGTGTGGCGGCCATGGTGATGGAATTGCTAGTGTGATGGCCATGGTGCTGGAAGTGCTAGTGTGATGGCCATAGTGGTGGAAGTGCTAGATTGATGACCATGGTGATGGAAGTGCTAGTGTGATGGACATGGTGTTGGAAGTGCTAGTGTGATGGCCATGGTGATGGAAGTGCTAGTGTGACGGCCATGGTGATGGAATTACTAGTGTGACGGCCAATGTTCTGGAAGTGCTAGTGTGACAGCCTTGGTGCTGTAAGTGCTAGTGTGATGGCCATGGTGCTGGAAGTGCTAGTGTGACGGCCATGGTGCTGGAAGTGCTAGTATGTCCACCATGGTGCTGGAAGTGCGAGTGTGGCGGCCATGGTGCTGGAAGTGCTACTGTGATGGCCATGGTGCTGGAAGTCCTAGTGTGACGGCCATGGTGCTGGAAGTGTGACTGTGGCGGCCAGGGTGCTGAACGTGCTAGTGTGATAGCCTTGCTAGTGTGACAGAAATGGTGATGGAAGTGCTAGTGTGACAGCCATGGTGATGGAACTGCTAGTGTGACGGCCATGGTGCTGGAAGTGCTGGTGTGACGGTCATGCTGCAGGAAGTGCTAATGTGACAGCCATGGTAATGGAAGTGCTAGTGACAGCCATGGTGCTGGAAGTGCTAATGTGACAGGCATGGTAATGGAAGTGCTAGTGTGACAGCCATGGTGCTGACAGTGCTAGTGTGACAGCCATGGTACTGTGACGGCCATAGTGATGGAATTGCTAGTGTGACGGCCATGGTGATGGAAGTGCTAGTGTGATGGCGATAGTGATGGAAGTGCTAGTGTGAAAGCCATGGTGATGGAAGTGCTAGTGTGACAGCCATGGTGGTGGATGTGCTAGTGTGACAGACATGGTGCTGGAAGTGCTAGTGTGACAGCCATGGTGCTGGAAGTGCTAGCGTGACGGCCATGGTGGTGGAAGTGCTAGTGTGACAGGCATGGTGCTGAAAGAACTAGTGCAACGGCCATGGTGATGCAAGTGCTAGTGTGATGGCCATGGTGCTGGAAGTGTTAGTGTGACATTGATGGTGATGGAAGTGCTAGTGTGACAGCCATGGTGCTGTGACGGCCATGGTGATGGAAGTGCTAGTGTGAAGGCCATGGTGATGGAAGTGCTAGTGTGACGGCCATAATGATGGAAGTGTTGGTCTGACAGCCATGGTGGTGGAAGTGCAACTGTGACAGGCATGGTGATGGAATTGCTAGTGTGACGGCCATTGTGCTGGAAGTGCTAGTGTGACGGCCATGGTGCTGGAAGTGCTAGTGTGACGCCATGCTAGTGTGATAGCCATGGTGATGGAATTGCTAGTGTGACGGCCATGGTGCTGGAAATGCTAGTGTGACTGCCATGGTGCTGGAAGTCCTAGTGGGACGGCCATGGTGCTGGAAGTGCGAGTGTGGCAGCCAGGGTACTGGACGTGCAAGTCTGCCGGCCATGGTGCTGGAAGTGCTATTGTGACGGCCATGGTGCTGGAAGTGAGAGTGTGGCGGCCATGGTGCTGGAAGTGCTAGTGTGACAGCCATGGTACTGGAAGTCCTAGTCTGACGGCCATGGTGCTGGAAGTGCGAGTGTGGCGGCCAGGGTGCTGGACGTGCTAGTGTGATAGCCTTGCTAGTGTGACAGCCATGGTGATGGAAGTGCTAGTATGACAGCCATGGTGATGGAATTGCTAGTTTGACAGCCATGGTGCTGGAAGTGCTGGTGTGACGGTCATGGTGCTGGAATTGCTGGTATGACGGTCATGCTGCAGGAAGTGCTAATGTGACAGTCATGGTAATGAAAGTGCTGGTATGACGGTCATGCTGCAGGAAGTGCTAATGTGACAGACATCGTAATGGAAGTGCTAGTGTGACAGCCATGGTGCTGGAAGTGCTAATGTGACAGGCATGGTAATGGAAGTGCTAGTGTGACAGCCAATGTGCTGGAAGTGCTAGTGTGACAGCCATGGTACTGTGACAGCCATGGTGATGGAAGTGCTAGTGTGACAGCCATGGTGCTGGAAGTGCTTGTGTGGCAGCCATGGTGCTGGAAGTGCTAGTGTGACGTCCATAGTTATGGAAGTGCTTGTTTGATGGCCATGGTGATAGAAGTGCTAGTGTGACAGCCATGGTGATAGAATTGCTAGTGTGATGGCCATGGTGGTTGAAGTGCTAGTTTGACTACCATGGTGCTGGAAGTTCTAGTGTGGCAGCCATGGTGATGGAAGTGCAAGTGTGGCGGCCATGGTGCTGGAAGTGCAAGTGTGGCGGCCATGATGCTGGATGTGCTAGTGTGACAGCCATGGTGATGGAAGTTCTAGTGTGATGGCCATGGTGATGGAAGTGCTAGTGGGATGGCCATGGTGCTGGAAGTGCTTGTGTGACGGCCATGGTTATGGAAGTGCTTGTGTGACGGCCATGGTGATGGAAGTGCTAGTGTGACTGCAATGGTGATGGAAGTTCTAGTGTGACGTCATGGTGATGGAAGTGCTGGTGTGACAGTCATGGTGCTGGTAGGGATAGTGTGAAGGCCATGGTGCTGGAAGTGTTAGTGTGATGGCCTTGCTAGTGTGCCAGCCATGGTGCTGGAAGTGCTCGTGTGACGGCCATGGTTATGGAAGTGCTAGTGTGACTGCCATGGTGATGGAAGTGCTAGTGTGACGACCATGGTGATGGAAGTGCGAGTGTGGTGGCCATGATGCTGGAAGTGTTAGTGTGACGTCCATGGTGCTGGAAGTCCCTGTGTGACGGCCATGGTGCTGGAAGTGAGAGTGTGGGGGCCAGGGTGCTGGACGTGCTAGTGTGATAGCCTTGCTAGTGTGACAGCCATGGTGATGGAAGTGCTAGTGTGACAGCCATGGTGATGGAATTACTAGTGTGACGGCCATGGTCCTGGAAGTGCTAGTGTGACGGCCCTGGTGCTGGAAGTGCTAGTATGGTGGCCTTGCTAGTATGACATCATGGTGATGGAATTGCTAGTGTGACGGTCATGGTGCTGGAAGTGCTAGTGTGACTGCCATGGTGATGGAAGTGCTAGTGTGACGGCCATGGTGCTGGAAGTGCTAGTGTGACGGCCATGCTGCTGGAAGTGCTAGTATGACGACCATGGTGCTGGAATTGCTAGTGTGACGGTCACGGTGATGGAAGTGCTGGTGAGACGGTCATGGTGATGGAAGTGCTAGTGTGAAGGCCATGGTGATAGAAGTGCTAGTGTGACGGCCATAATGATGGAAGTGTTAGTGTGACGCCCATGGCGATGGAAGTGCTAGTGTGACAGTCATGGTGATGGAAGTGCTAGTGTGACGGCCATGGTGCTGGAAGTGCTAGTGTGCTCTAATAATGCATCATTGTGTCAGCAGTAAGATGGATATTGTGCTCTAATAATGCATCATTGTGTCAGCAATAAGCTGGATATCGTGCTCTAATAATGCATCATTGTGTCAGCAGTAAACTGGCTATCATGCTCTAATAATGCATCATTGTGTCAGCAGTAAGCTGGCTATAGTGCCCTAATAATGCATAATTGTGTCAGCAGTAAGATGGCTATCATGCTCTAACAATGCATCATTGTGTCAGCAGTAAGCTGGCTATCGTGCTCTAACAATGCATCATTGTGTCAGGAGTAAGATGGCTAGCATGCTCTAACAATGCATCATTGTGTCATCAGTAAGATGTCTATCATGCTCTAATAATGCATCATTGTGTCAGCAGTTAACTGGCTACCATGCTCTAATAATGCATCATTGTGTCAGCAGTAAACTGATATTGTGCTCTAATAATGGATCATTGTGCCAACAGTAAACTGGCTACCATGCTCTAACAATGCATCATTGTGTCAGCAGTAAGTTGGCTACCATGCTCTAATAATGCATCATTGTGTCAGCAGTAAGCTGGCTATCATGCTCAGGAGTAAGCTGGCTATCATGCTCTAATAATGCATCATTGTGTCAGCAGTAAATTGGCTACCATGCTCTAAAAATGCATCATTGTGTCAGCAGTAAGCTGGCTATCATGCTCTAACAATGCATCATTGTGTCAGCAGTAAGCTGATATCATGCTATAATAATGCATCATTGTGTCAGCAGTAAACTGATATCGTGCTCTAATAATGGATCATTGTGTCAACAGTAAACTGGCTACCATGCTCTAACAATGCATCATTGTGTCAGCAGTAAGCTGGCTATCATGCTCTAAGAATGCATCATTGTGTCAGCAGTAAACTGGCTATAATGCTCTAACAATGCATCATTGTGTCAGCAGTAAGCTGATATTGTGCTCTAATAATACATCATTGTGTCAGCAGTAAACTGATATCGTGCTCTAATAATGGATCATTGTGTCAACAGTAAACTGGCTACCATGCTCTAACAATGCATCATTGTGTCAGCAGTAAGCTGGCTACCATGCTCAGGAGTAAGCTGGCTATCATGCTCTAACAATGCATCATTGTGTGAGCAGTAAGCTGGCTATCATGCTCAGGAGTAAGCTGGCTATCATGCTCTAACAATGCATTATTGTGACAGCAGTAAGCTGGCTATCATGCTCTAACAATGCATCATTGTGTCAGCAGTAAGCTGATATCGTGCTCTAATAATGCATCATTGTGTCAGCAGTAAACTGATATCGTGCTCTAATACTGGATCATTGTGTCAACAGTAAACTGGCTACCATGCTCTAACAATGCATCATTGTGTCAGCAGTAAGCTGGCTACCATGCTCTAATAATGCATCATTGTGTCAGCAGTAAGCTGGCTTTCATTCACAGGAGTAAGCTGGCTATCATGCTCTAACAATGCATCATTGTGTCAGCAGTAAACTGGCTACCATGCTCTAATAATGCATCATTGTGTCATCAGTAAGCTGGCTATCATGCACAGGAGTAAGCTGGCTATCATGCTCTAACAATACATCATTGTGTCACCAGTGAGATGGCTATCATGCTCTAATAATGTATCATTGTGTCAGCAGTGAGATGGCTATCATGCTCTAATAATGCATCATTGGGTTAGTAGTAAACTAGCTATATGCTCTAATAATGCATTATTGCGTCAGCAGTAAGCTGGCTATAATGCTCTAATAATGTATCATTGTGTCAGCAGTAAACTGGCTATATGCTCTAATAATGCATTATTGCATCAGCAGTAAACTGGCTATCATGCTCTAATAATGTATCATTGTGTCAGCAGTGAGATGGCTATCATGCTCTAATAATGTATCATTGTGTCAGCAGTGAGATGGCTATCATGCTCTAATAATGTATCATTGTGTCAGCAGTGAGATGGCTATCATGCTCTAATAATGTATCATTGTGTCAGCAGTAAGCTGGCTATCATGCTCTAATAATGTGTCATTGTGTCAGCAGTAAGCTGGCTATCATGCTCTAATAATGTATCATTGTGTCAGCAGTGAGATGGCTATCATGCTCTAATAATGTATCAGTGTGTCAGCAGTGAGATGGCTATCATGCTCTAATAATGTATCATTGTGTCAGCAGTAAGCTGGCTATCATGCTCTAATAATGTATCATTGTGTCAGCAGTGAGATGGCTATCATGCTCTAATAATGTATCATTGTGTCAGCAGTGAGATGGCTATCATGCTCTAATAATGCATCATTGGGTTAGCAGTAAACTGGCTATCATGCTCAAGAGTAAGCTGGCTATCATGCTCTAACAATGCATCATTGTGTCAGCAGTAAACTGGCTATTTGCTCTAATAATGCATCATTGTGCCAGCAGTAAGTTGGCTATCATGCTCAGGAGTAAGCTGGCTATCATGCTCTAATAATGTATCATTGTGTCAGCAGTGAGATGGCTATCATGCTCTAATAATTTATCATTGTGTCAGCAGTGAGATGGCTATCATGCTCTAATAATGTATCATTGTGTCAGCAGTAAACTGGCTATTTGCTCTAATAATGCATCATTGTGCCAGCAGTAAGTTGGCTATCATGCTCAGGAGTAAGCTGGCTATCATGCTCTAATAATGTATCATTGTGTCAGCAGTAAAATGGCTATTATGCTCAGGAGTAAGCTGGCTATTGTGCTCTAATAATGCATCATTGTGTCAGCAGTGAGATGGCTATCATGCTCTAATAATGTATCATTGTGTCAGCAGTGAGATGGCTATCATGCTCTAATAATGTATCATTGTGTCAGGAGTGAGATAGCTATCATGCTCTAATAATGTATCATTGTGTCAGCAGTAATCGGGCTATCGTGCTCAGGAGTAAGCTGGCTATCATGCTCTAACAATGCATCATTGTGTCAGCAGTAAGCGGGCTATCGTGCTCAGGAGTAAGCTGGCTATCATGCTCTAATAATGCATCATTGTGTCAGCAGTAAGCTGGCTATCATGCTCAGGAGTAAGCTGGCTACCATGTGTAGTGATACACGAAATTGCAACCTTGCCAATCAGGGCTTTAGATGACAGCATTAGCCGCTGAAAGCCAATAGTGTATTCAAAGTATGTGCTAAAAATGCTGACAGTAGTCTGTTGTAGCACTTCCATTATGCAGTAGTGAGCTACAAGGAATATGCAGGCCTAGTATGAGTGATAGGTCACATTATGCATTGTTGATAGACAGGCAGGGAGAGGGCCCTAGCTCTGTAGCTAATAGGTATTTTTGGAGAGTTTGGAACATTATGGCACCTATATAGCGCTTAGATAGCCAGTCTTAAGCGCTATAAACACTAAGCTATGAGTGCATGCCTTTTAGAGCTTGCAGATGGGGTTAATACATCCCTGCTTCCCTTAGAATATTCAGCCTCACTAACGGTAGCCCTGGCCCCAAGCTAATCTTCCTTTTCTCTGGGAAGGCACTGATAAGACATTCCTGAGCTTTCGCAGATGGGAGCCAGGGTGGGGCTCAGACGGAGCAGTGGAAATTAACAGAGTTGGGTTTTTTCCATGGGCCAGCCTATATTTTGCACAGGGAAAGTTCTGGAACTGTGCGTCATGGACGGGCAGCATGAGATTATAAAATATCCATGCTCCCATGACTCGGGGGGAGATCGTCCTGTGGACTTGGTTCGTGCAAGGTCAAGTGCCCGGAATTGGCTCTGACGGCGTCCTGCAGCACTGTTCTCTGAGCGGGGCTTGATTACAGCTAGCTTATGAGGGCCAGGGTCTCCCAGTGCTGATTAAAGGGACGTAAGACTGTGTTTCTCTATGTTTCTCTATATTTCTCTATGTTTCTCTATGATTATCTAAGTTCCATGTTTCACTATATTTTGCATTTCTCTAAGTTTTATGCTTTGTAATATTCTCTAACTTGAATCCCAAATGTATATGAAATTCACTGCTTAGAATAAATATGCTAAAACTTATTTGAAGGTGTCATTTGTCACTAGCATGAGATCACTGCTCAGCACAATAGAACCTGTATTTTGGGCTGAATTGGGTATTTTTTGCTCTCAAAGGGCTGGCCCCGAGGAAGATTTTGCCCAGATCACGACATTTGGTGGCAGCGGTGGGATTTGTGAAGAGCAGTGCCTTGCTGTGAAATGACAATTGTGTGAGAGAACACAGTGTAGAGTGGGGAGCAGGCTGTCGCATTTCCTTGGTGGTCTCACTGCAGCTCTGAGACTTCAAAAAGGCAGCAATGTTGTGTCGGCTTGCCGTGGCCGATAGCTTGTGTGGTTAAGACTTCCTTCAGTAAATCAGTCGTGACTGACTTATTGCTTGGGAATGGAGCCAAGGGAGTACAAGGCGATAAACAAGCGGGAAATGGCTTTGTTTAAAGCGCTCCGATGAATGGTCAAGAAAGATGTATGCTCAATTAGAAAATAATTTTATCATGCGGTTTCCCCAGTTTAAAGTTGTAATTTGAAATGCAAAGTGAGACGGTGTTCTCATCTCTATTCTGTCATGAGGGCAGGGAAAAATAATTGCAAGGATTTGACATGCAAATTGTGAATAGTAATCTAACCATTGACTCAGCCCCAGTGTGCTAGCGAGTGGGGGGCTGTAATGTTCGGAGGCGAAGGTTCGCTTTTTTGATGTATGCTTTTGAAGTGTTGGCATTCCTGAAAAATAACGTGGGGAATGAGCTGTGCTTAGGAGAATGAGTAACATCTGTGCTGAGAGCCTAAAGAGTTTGTTTTTTTCTTTTGGCAACTGTAAATTCCATGTGCTAGTGGTGGCGAATTCTGTTTTTAAGGAAACACACTAAAATGGTTATATTGCATTTTAAGCTGTGCCATGCTTATAATGGGTGAGAGACTCACTTAAAAAAGAAAGTGAGTGATGTTATTTGGATTTTCGATTTTTGTGTATTGATTTGAAATTGCAGAATCAGTTTGCAATGGTTTGGGGGGAATAAACAATTTATATTTTTCTAAATTGCCTCTAAATTGCCCCTGGAGTATTTTTGACTGTTCCCACGTTATGCCATGGATTTGTACTGTTGCCTTATAAGTGATGTATGATTTGGAAATAGTGACCTGTTGACTGTGGTACATGGTGAAAAATGTTGTTGACACATTTAACAGCCCACAAGCAATACAGAGTGTGGGTTGTTCTTGCAGGAAAAAACCGTGCAGGGAGCTGCACTAAACATGGCATTTATTTTTTAAATTCACTGAAATAAGTGGTTATATTCTGGCAATGGTACAACAGAATGAAAAATCTGTGTGTGATAAGATAGCACAAAGATTTAGTAGGTTACGGGTTCTCTTGAAAAATCGCACATTGCATTGGATTGCGCTTGTGAAGCAAAAATACAAAACTACGAGGAAGAAGAAGAGAAAAAAAAAAAAACGTATGCTTTTAAATGAGACATTAATCAGTTTAAAACAGGCTAAAGACGCTTTGACATTTTGCAAAATTACATGGAGTAGAATCTGATGACAAGAAAAGTGTCTCTTTTGAAAATAAGAGTCTTGCTGTGTGTGCAGAGCTTGTGCCTTGAAGCTGTCTTGGGCGAGGTGCACGAAAGGAAGGCAGACAAAAGCAGAATACTGCACTTCTGTTTAGTGAAATGATGCTTCAGATATGAGAGCTTTTCTGAGTTGCTAGACAAGAGCAGTGCAAGAAAGAGTTAATCTGTATGAACTGTCTGAAACGAGTGCCTTTCCATTGAAGCCGCCACAGTGTAAGAGTTATAGAGCAAAGAGATAAGCTTGCTGCGTGCTCATGGCGCTGCCAGGTGCACACGAAAGATAAACAATGACATTCCTGCATTCCTTCCCCTGTGAAAAGACCGTCAGTGAGCAGAAAACTGAGGAAGGGGGTGCAAAGGCAGAAAAGAGACTTTCTAACGGCATGCAATAACAGAACTGATCAGAAGTAAAGAATTTGCCCAGTAACACTGGAAGGAAAACAAACGCTGCATGCAGGATGGCAGACGGGCACATCACATCTGAACATTTGGGGAACCTGTGCATCTGTAAATGGGCTAAGAAAAGACAGCTGCCCATTCCAACAGACATTACTGTGCAAACCGCATTCCCATGCACCATGTGATGTGATGTGAAATGAAACGCTATTGCTGTGCAAGCTGCATTCCCATGCACCATGTGATGTGAACTGAAGTAAAGCACTGTGCACTGGAGAAGAAACCTCTAGGCGCTTTGAGAAGAGAAAATACACATCTGGCAAACTGCAAGCTACATTGCCAGGGATGGAGTAACTGACAAAGACATTTTGGCATTCCAGATGGAAGCAAAACTGACAAAAGTGCATAGCCGTTTTGCAAGAGACAACATGCAGAGCGGGGCTTTGGAGTACAACATGAACACTGCACATTAGCCATGATCCAGAAGCCTCACGGCTTAGTGCAAGAATGAATGATTTGTTGAAGCAACAAAAGAAACTGACTTATACTATCGCGCTCAAAGGGGTGGTCCAAGAACTCAGCAAACACCCTTTGAGAAAATGACAAGTGAAAAACCAGAGGCTTGAAAGACACTAGCTGTATGGAGAAAAAATAAACAAAGCTGCTTGTACAACTGCAGGCGGTATTGGACTGAAAGACTTTACCTTTGAAAAATGGAGTGATGCCAGCAGGGCAACCTAAATCAAGATCATGAGACACTGGAAGCAAGTTGGCGCCTGGCATTTGTGATCGCTTTGGTGAAAAAGAAAAGCATTGTGCGACCTGGGTACTTATTATATGGCTTTTGTAAAAGCACAGATCAGTCTGAGGTACCATTGACCAACTATGATCGCATTGCACAAATGAGTTTGTGATTAGGCAGTTACACCCCGTATGGTTGAGTGTAAATAAGCCCCCAGAAACATGCAGAAGGGTGATAAATAATTGCAGTAGCAATGACAAAGTGTGTAGTTACCTGATGAGACTTCTGAAAATGGGGGTGGTGTTCAGGGAAGGGGTGGATAACGCTGATATTGATGAATAATGACATTGTACTTTTAATGGCATCCTAACATTTCTGTTTGTATTTTGCCTAGGCAAAAAAGCAAGACAATAGCGTGTCCTTATTGGCGTAAATGTGTGCAGTATGTGGGTGACACTGATCTCAGAGAATATGCGAGTTACTGCGAGATGCGAGTCAACTTTAAACGTGTCCTGCACCGCACTCCATGCTGCTATTTGTTCTGCAACCTGCGAAAGGTGTCCAACAGAGTAATAACTTTTGCTGAACTGGCACGGTGCAGACTTGGCTAATTATCAAATATTTGATGCTACACATTCAAATGATTCAGTTGCTGGAAATAACTTAATTGACATGGCTTGCCTTTCTTGTTTAAAGGACTATGGACAATGAGTTGTGGACTGTAACATCATGCACCACAAACAGCTGTGTGGCACAGCACTTGAATGCTAACACATTGAAAAATGGTTTTTAAATGCACCTTTTGAGATGAATCTGAAAAAAAAATGAAATGGTTTTACTCTTCCAACTGAATTGCTATAACCAGAGATGTTTTGTTTTTTTGAAAAAAAAAAAAAACTTCTACGTTGCACGTAGGCAGGAGAATGATTTATGAATTGTTGGGGCAGCAGGATCATGCAAGCAGGAGCGTAATTTATTTTGTGATAAAATGAGTGCGCACATCAAAGTCCTGTGCGTAGGTTAAGATTCTTAATTGAAGTAATGCTGCCAAGTGCGTGAGCTCTAATTTGAGATGGTAACCTTCGAAACACTGGATACTTTTACAGCCAGCTTAAGGCAGGTAAATGAAACCATGACTGACTTGATGTTTGATTTTATGACACATAGTGTGACACGGTTTTTTGTTAAACCAACCAGTTTCATGTTTTTGTGGGGACAGCTGTCTCCAGCACACTAATGCAAAGAGTCACCTTTTTGATTGTAGACATTTGGAATAATTCTTTGGAAAAGCGCTACAAATGAGTATCCACATGGAATTGCTAGCGTACTGGCCTGGCACATTGTCAGACATCTTTTGTCACTGACTCATATGACTGGTGTCTATGAAGTCATAGGCCCAAATGTTTCAGTGAATGGATACAACGATTTGTTTAAATTTGTTTAATTTGATGTTTTTCTGACCAAGAACTGCAGCGAGTGCTCTCGCCAAGATTTTATGGACTATAACTTGACTAAATGCATTTTACACAATGGTGTGATGAAACAGCCACTGCCGGAGGGTAGTATGGTGTTTGTGGCTAAAAACTAATATTGTATATGGTAGATATCCCACTTGAAGAAGGGTATTCTCCAAGTCACAATAGGTAGACACTGTGAACATGTTAGATTTTCCAGTAGTAAGGCAACATGTAAATTGTAGGCTGGTAATGCACACCTCCATTATTACAGTGATACACTTAGACATAGATTTATCATGAGGCAATGTTTCCTTAGTACTACCATGCTGCTACAAATGGAGTCCATTTCTATGGCCCATCACTAGAGTGCGCGTAGCTAGGGAGCTAGATTCATTAATTGCAGGAGCTTTATATGCTTGTGACATAGAAACTGTGCACAATAAGCTAGCCACTATGGGTTCTGATGCCAGCTCTGCTATAGAACTTCTAGCCTAGTGGGGTTCATTGATACCGCCCAACACTGCTACAAGTATTGGCAACCACTGAAGATGGCAGAATTTTAGGTATCAAGACATTTTTTCTGCCATAGGGCAGGTCAACAAGACTGCTAAATACACACGATGCATTGTATGGCAAACATTGTTTAATCAGCAGGTGTTGGCTTTTTACTGAGTGGGGGCGACCATCCTCCACACACTGGCACGCAGAGCTACAGTTACCGGCATACATATGGATCAAAATGCTTGCTTTTGATTGCATGAATAACACATGCCATGCTTGATGTAAATTAGAATTGTTTTTATTTAGACAACCTGGTGCCCATGGGTTCACCTTGTTCACGAAATTAGATGGTTTCTGGTTGGGTTCCACATACATGGGGGAAGTGTCTAGTCACACAGCCCATAGTCACGTTTGAATGCCCTGGGATCAGGGGGAGGGTAGGCCCTTAGAGTGAAAGGCTGCCAGGTTTTAGAATTGGTAACCATACATAAATGCAATAGTGCATTGTAGATTAGACTACACTGGATTGCCTTGACATTTTAACTGCATGCTGCTTTTTAACTGACAATCAGTTATACAATAATTATTTAGGTATTTTTGTGTAGGCCAGGTTTTGGCTAGAGTAAATGTCCATGTTCACTTTGTGTAGGTATTTTTGTATAGGCCAGGTTTTGGCAAGGGTATATGTCACTGTTCACTTTGTGTACATTTTTGTTTAGGTAGTGTTTTACCTTGCATGCCATGCTAACTAACCGCTAGAAGGTAGTTTGCTTAAACCTCTTGCAAAGCCCCAAGGTCTTTATCACTGCACTAAATACTATATTGATAGGTATTAGTCAGCATTTGTCGCACACACGTTGAATAGGGGTGGAATGTAGTGATACACGAAATTGCAACCTTGCCAATCAGGGCTTTAGATGACAGCATTAGCCGCTGAAAGCCAATAGTGTATTCAAAGTATGTGCTAAAAATGCTGACAGTAGTCTGTTGTAGCACTTCCATTATGCAGTAGTGAGCTACAAGGAATATGCAGGCCTAGTATGAGTGATAGGTCACATTATGCATTGTTGATAGACAGGCAGGGAGAGGGCCCTAGCTCTGTAGCTAATAGGTATTTTTGGAGTGTTTGGAACATTATGGCACCTATATAGCGCTTAGATAGCCAGTCTTAAGCGCTATAAACACTAAGCTATGAGTGCATGCCTTTTAGAGCTTGCAGATGGGGTTAATACATCCCTGCTTCCCTTAGAATATTCAGCCTCACTAACGGTAGCCCTGGCCCCAAGCTAATCTTCCTTTTCTCTGGGAAGGCACTGATAAGACATTCCTGAGCTTTCGCAGATGGGAGCCAGGGTGGGGCTCAGACGGAGCAGTGGAAATTAACAGAGTTGGGTTTTTTCCATGAGCCAGCCTATATTTTGCACAGGGAAAGTTCTGGAACTGTGCGTCATGGACGGGCAGCACGAGATTATAAAATATCCATGCTCCCATGACTCGGGGGGAGATCGTCCTGTGGACTTGGTTCGTGCAAGGTCAAGTGCCCGGAATTGGCTCTGACGGCGTCCTGCAGCACTGTTCTCTGAGCGGGGCTTGTTTACAGCTAGCTTATGAGGGCCAGGGTCTCCCAGTGCTGATTAAAGGGACGTAAGACTGTGTTTCTCTATGTTTCTCTATATTTCTCTATGTTTCTCTATGTTTATCTAAGTTCCATGTTTCACTATATTTTGCATTTCTCTAACTTTTATGCTTTGTAATATTCTCTAACTTGAATCCCAAATGTATAGGAAATTCACTGCTTAGAATAAATATGCTAAAACTTATTTGAAGGTGTCATTTGTCACTAGCATGAGATCACTGCTCAGCACAATAGAACCTGTATTTTGGGCTGAATTGGGTATTTTTTGCTCTCAAAGGGCTGGCCCCGAGGAAGATTTTGCCCAGATCACGCCACCATGCTCTAATAATGCATCATTGTGTCAGCAGTGAGCTGTCCATATGCTCTAATAATGCATCATTGTGTCAGCAGTGAGCTGTCTATATGCTCTAATAATGCATCATCGTGTCAGCAGTGAGCTGGCTATCATGCTCTAATAATGTATCATTGTGTCAGCAGTAAGCTGGCTATTTGCTCTAATAATGCATCATTGTGTCTGCAGTAAGCTGGCTATCATGCTCAGGAGTAAGCTGTCTATCATGCTGTAAAAAAGCATTATTGTGTCAGCAGTAAGATGGCTATCATGCTCAGGAGTAAGCTGGCTATTGTGCTCTAATAATGCATCATTGTGTCAGTAGTAAGATGGATATCATGCTCTAATAATGCATCATTGTGTCAGCAGTAAACTGGCTATCATGCTCAGGAGTAAGCTGGCTATCATGCTCTAATAATGCATCATTGTGTCAGCAGTAATCTAGCTATCATGCTCAGGAGTAACCTGGCTATCATGCTCTAATAATGCATCATTGTGTCAGCAGTAAACTGGCTAACATGCTCAGGAGTAAGTGGCTATCATGATCTAATAATGCATCATTGTGTCTGCAGAACGCTGGCTATCATGCTCTAATAATGCATCATGTGTCAGAAGTAAACTGGCTATTATGCTCTAGTAATGCATCATTTTGTCAGCAGTGAACTAGGTATCATGCTCAGGAATAAGCTGGCTAACATGCTCTAGTAATGCAACATTGTGTCAGCAGTGAGCTAGGTATCATGCTCAGGAGTAAGCTGGCTATCATGCTCTAATAATGCATCATTGTGTCAGCAGTAAGATGGCTATCATGCTCAGGAGTAAGCTGGCTATCATGCTCTAATATGCATCGTTGATTCTGCAGTAAGCTGGCTATCATGCTCTAATAATGCATCATTGTGTCAGCAGTAAGATGGCTATCATGCTCTAATAATGCATCATTGTGTCAGCAGTACTCTGGATATCGTGCTCTAATAATGCATTTATCATTGTGTCAGCAGTAAGCTATCTATTATGCTAATAATGCATCATTGTGTCATCAGTGAGATGGCTATCATGCTCTAATAATGTATCATTGTGTCAGCAGTGAGATGGCTATCACGCTGAGGAGTAAGCTGGCTATCGTGCTCTAATAATGCATCATTGTGTCAGCAGTAAACTGGCCATCATGCTCAGGAGTAAGCTGGCTATGATGCTCTAATAATGCATCATTGTGTCAGCAGTAAGCTGGCTATCATGCTCAGGAGTAAGCTGGCTATGATGCTCTAATAATGCATCATTGTGTCAGCAGTAAGCTGGCTATCATGCTCTAATAATGCATCATGTGTCAGAAGTAAACTGGCTATTATGCTCTAGTAATGCATCATTTTGTCAGCAGTGAACTAGGTATCATGCTCAGGAATAAGCTGGCTAACATGCTCTAGTAATGCAACATTGTGTCAGCAGTGAGCTAGGTATCATGCTCAGGAGTAAGCTGGCTATCATGCTCTAATAATGCATCATTGTGTCAGCAGTAAGATGGCTATCATGCTCAGGAGTAAGCTGGCTATCATGCTCTAATATGCATCGTTGATTCTGCAGTAAGCTGGCTATCATGCTCTAATAATGCATCATTGTGTCAGCAGTAAGATGGCTATCATGCTCTAATAATGCATCATTGTGTCAGCAGTACTCTGGATATCGTGCTCTAATAATGCATTTATCATTGTGTCAGCAGTAAGCTATCTATTATGCTAATAATGCATCATTGTGTCATCAGTGAGATGGCTATCATGCTCTAATAATGTATCATTGTGTCAGCAGTGAGATGGCTATCACGCTGAGGAGTAAGCTGGCTATCGTGCTCTAATAATGCATCATTGTGTCAGCAGTAAACTGGCCATCATGCTCAGGAGTAAGCTGGCTATGATGCTCTAATAATGCATCATTGTGTCAGCAGTAAGCTGGCTATCATGCTCAGGAGTAAGCTAGCTATCATGCTCTAATAATACATCATTGTGTCAGCAGTGAGCTAGGTATCATGCTCAGGAGTAAGCTGGCTATCATGCTCTAATAATGCATCATTGTGTCAGCAGTAAGATGGCTATCATGCTCTAATAATGCATCATTGTGTCAGCAGTAAGATGGCTATCATGCTCAGGAGTAAGCTGGCTATCATGCTCTAATAATGCATCATTGTGTCAGCAGTAAGATGGCTATCATGCTCAGGAGTAAGCTGGCTATCATGCTCTAATATTGCATCATTGTGTCAGCAGTAATCTAGCTATCATGCTCAGGAGTAAGCTGGCTATCATGCTCTAATAATGCATCATTGTGTCCGCAGTAAGCTGGCTCTCATGCTCAGGAGTAAGCTGGCTATCATGCTCTAATAATGCACCATCGTGTCAGCAGTAAGCTGGCTATCATGCTCTAATAATGCATCATTGTGTAAGCAGTAAGCTGGCTATCATGCTCTAATAATGCATCATTGTGTCAGCAGTAAGCTGGCTGTCATGCTCTAATAATGCATCATCGTGTCAGCAGTAAGATGGCTATCATGCTCTAATAATTCATCATCGTGTCAGCAATAAGCTGGCTATCATGCTCTAATAATGCATCATTGTGTCAGCAGTAAGCTGGTTATCATGTTCTAATAATGCATCATTGTGTCAGCAGTAAGCTGTCTATATGCTCTAATAATGCATCTTTGTGTCAGCAGTAAGCTGGCTATCATGCTGCAATAATGCGTCATTGTGTCAATAGTGAGCTGGCAACCATGCTCTAATAATGCATCATTGTGTCAGCAGTGAGCTGGCTATCATGCTCTAATAATGCATCATTGTGTCAGCAGTGAGCTGTCTATATGCTCTAATAATGCATCATTGTGTCAGCAGTAAACTGGCTATCATGCTGTAATAATGCGTCATTGTGTCAGCAGTGAGCTGTCTATATGCTCTAATTATGCATCATCGTGTCAGCAGTAAACTGGCTATCATGCTCTAATAATGCATCATTGTGTCAGCAGTAAGCTTGCTATCATGCTCTAACAATGCATCATTGTGTCAGCAGCAAGCTGGCTATCATGCTGTAATAATGCGTCATTGTGTCAGCAGTGAGCTGTCTATATGCTCTAATTATGCATCATCGTGTCAGCAGTAAACTGGCTATCATGCTCTAATAATGCATCATTGTGTCAGCAGTGAGCTGTCTATATGCTCTAATAATGCATCATCATGTCAGCAGTAAACTGGCTATCATGCTCTAATAATGCATCATTGTGTCAGCAGTAAGCTTGCTATCATGCTCTAACAATGCATCATTGTGTCAGCAGCAAGCTGGCTATCATGCTGTAATAATGCGTCATTGTGTCAGCAGTGAGCTGTCTATATGCTCTAATTATGCATCATCGTGTCAGCAGTAAACTGGCTATCATGCTCTAATAATGCATCATTGTGTCAGCAGTGAGCTGTCTATATGCTCTAATAATGCATCATCATGTCAGCAGTAAGCTGGCTATCATGCTCTAATAATGCATCATTGTGTCAGCAGCAAGCTGGCTATCATGCTGTAATAATGCATCATTGTGTCAGCAGTAAGCTTGCTATCATGCTCTAACAATGCATCATTGTGTCAGCAGCAAGCTGGCTATCATGCTGTAATAATGCATCATTGTGTCAGCAGTGAGCTGTCTATATGCTCTAATTATGCATCATCGTGTCAGCAGTAAACTGGCTATCATGCTCTAATAATGCATCATTGTGTCAGCAGTGAGCTGTCTATATGCTCTAATTATGCATCATCGTGTCAGCAGTAAACTGGCTATCATGCTCTAATAATGCATCATTGTGTCAGCAGTGAGCTGTCTATATGCTCTAATAATGCATCATCATGTCAGCAGTAAGCTGGCTATCATGCTCTAATAATGCATCATTGTGTCAGTAGTAAGCTGGCTATCATGCTTTAGGAATGCATCATTGTGTCAGCAGTAAACTGGCTATCATGCTTTAGGAATGCATCATTGTGTCAGCAGTAAGATGGCTATCATGCTCTAATAATGCATCATTGTGTCAGTAGTAAGCTGGCTATCATGCTTTAGGAATGCATCATTGTGTCAGCAGTAAACTGGCTATCATGCTCTAATAATGCATCATTGTGTAAGCAGTAAGATGGCTATCATGCTCTAATAATGCATCATTGTGTCAGCAGTGAGCTGTCTATATGCTCTAATAATGCATCATTGTGTAAGCAGTAAGCTGGCTATCACGCTCTAATAATGCATCATAGTGTCAGCAGTAAGATGGCTATCATGCTGTAATAATGTGTCATTGTGTCAGCAGTGAGCTGTCTATATGCTCTAATTATGCATCATCGTGTCAGCAGTAAACTGGCTATCATGCTTTAGGAATGCATCATTGTGTCAGCAGTAAACTGGCTATCACGCTCTAATAATGCATCATAGTGTCAGCAGTAAGATGGCTATCATGCTGTAATAATGTGTCATTGTGTCAGCAGTGAGCTGTCTATATGCTCTAATTATGCATCATCGCGTCAGCAGTAAACTGGCTATCATGCTCTAATAATGCATCATTGTGTCAACAGTGAGCTGGCTATCAATCTTTAGGAATGCATCATTGTGTCAGCAGTAAACTGGCTATCATGCTCTAATAATGTATCATTGTGTCAGCAGTAAACTGGCTATATGCTCTAATAATGCATTATTGCGTCAGCAGTAAGCTGGCTATCATGCTCTAATAATGTATCATTGTGTCAGCAGTGAGATGGCTATCATGCTCTAATAATGTATCATTGTGTCAGCAGTGAGATGGCTATCATGCTCTAATAATGTATCATTGTGTCAGCAGTGAGATGGCTATCATGCTCTAATAATGTATCAGTGTGTCAGCAGTAAGCTGGCTATCATGCACAGGAGTAAGCTGACTATCATGCTCTAACAATGCATCAATGTGTCAGCAGTGAGATGGCTATCATGCTCTAATAATGTATCATTGTGTCAGCAGTGAGATGGCTATCATGCTCTAATAATGTATCATTGTGTCAGCAGTGAGATGGCTATCATGCTCTAATAATGTATCATTGTGTCAGCAGTGAGATGGCTATCATGCTCTAATAATGCATCATTGGGTTAGCAGTAAACTGGCTATCATGCTCAGGAGTAAGCTGGCTATCATGCTCTAACAATGCATCATTGTGTCAGCAGTAAACTGGCTATATGCTCTAATAATGCATTATTGCGTCAGCAGAAAGCTGGCTATCATGCTCTAATAATGTATCATTGTGTCAGCAGTGAGATGGCTATCATGCTCTAATAATGTAGCATTGTGTCAGCAGTGAGATGGCTATCTTGCTCTAATAATGTATCATTGTGTCAGCAGTAAACTGGCTATTTGGTCTAATAATGCATCATTGTGCCAGCAGTAAGCTGGCTATCATGCTCAGGAGTAAGCTGGCTATCATGCTCTAATAATGTATCATTGTGTCAGCAGTGAGATGGCTATCATGCTCTAATAATGTATCATTGTGTCAGCAGTAAGCGGGCTATCGTGCTCAGGAGTAAGCTGGCTATCATGCTCTAACAATGCATCATTGTGTCAGCAGTAAGCGGGCTATCGTGCTCAGGAGTAAGCTGGCTATCATGCTCTAATAATGCATCATTGTGTCAGCAGTAAGCTGGCTATCATGCTCAGGAGTAAGCTGGCTACCATGCTCTAATAATGCATCATTGTGTCAGCAGTGAGCTGTCTATATGCTCTAATAATACATCATTGTGTCAGCAGTGAGCTGTCTATATGCTCTAATAATGCATCATCGTGTCAGCAGTGAGCTGGCTATCATGCTCTAATAATGTATCATTGTGTCAGCAGTAAGCTGGCTATTTGCTCGAATAATGCATCATTGTGTCTGCAGTAAGCTGGCAATCATGCTCAGGAGTAAGCTGGCTATTGTGCTCTAATAATGCATCATTGTGTCAGCAGTAAGATGGATATCATGCTCTAATAATGCATTATTGTGTCAGCAGTAAACTGGCTATCATGCTCAGGAGTAAGCTGGCTATCATGCTCTAATAATGCATCATTGTGTCAGCAGTAAACTCGCTAACATGCTCAGGAGTAAGCTGGCTATCATGCTCTAATAATGCATCATTGTGTCAGCAGTGAACTAGGTATCATGCTCAGGAATAAGCTGGCTATCATGCTCTAGTAATGCAACATTGTGTCAGCAGTGAGCTAGGTATCATGCTCAGGAGTAAGCTGGCTATCATGCTCTAATAATGCATCATTGTGTCAGCAGTAAACTGGCTATTATGCTCTAGTAATGCATCATTTTGTCAGCAGTGAACAAGGTATCATGCTCAGGAATAAGCTGGCTATCATGCTCTAGTAATGCAACATTGTGTCAGCAGTGAGCTAGGTATCATGCTCAGGAGTAAGCTGGCTATCATGCTCTAATAATGCATCATTGTGTCAGCAGTAAACTGGCTATTATGCTCTAGTAATGCATCATTTTGTCAGCAGTGAACAAGGTATCATGCTCAGGAGTAAGCTGGCTATCATGCTCAGGAGTAAGCTGGCTATCATGCTCTAATAATGCATCATTGTGTCATCGGTAAGCTATCTATCATGCTCTAATAATGTATCATTGTGTCAGCAGTAAGATGGCTATTATGCTCAGGAGTAAGCTGGCTATCATGCTCTAATAAGCATCGTTGTGTCTGCAGTAAACTGGCGATATGCTCTAATAATGCATTTATCATTGTGTCAGCAGTAAGCTATCTATTATGCTAATAATGCATCATTGTGTCAGCAGTGAGCTGTCTATATGCTCTAATTATGCATCATCGTGTCAGCAGTAAACTGGCTATCATGCTCTAATAATGCATCATTGTGTCAGCAGTGAGCTGTCTATATGCTCTAATTATGCATCATCGTGTCAGCAGTAAACTGGCTATCATGCTCTAATAATGCATCATTGTGTCAGCAGTGAGCTGTCTATATGCTCTAATAATGCATCATCATGTCAGCAGTAAGCTGGCTATCATGCTCTAATAATGCATCATTGTGTCAGTAGTAAGCTGGCTATCATGCTTTAGGAATGCATCATTGTGTCAGCAGTAAACTGGCTATCATGCTTTAGGAATGCATCATTGTGTCAGCAGTAAGATGGCTATCATGCTCTAATAATGCATCATTGTGTCAGTAGTAAGCTGGCTATCATGCTTTAGGAATGCATCATTGTGTCAGCAGTAAACTGGCTATCATGCTCTAATAATGCATCATTGTGTAAGCAGTAAGATGGCTATCATGCTCTAATAATGCATCATTGTGTCAGCAGTGAGCTGTCTATATGCTCTAATAATGCATCATTGTGTAAGCAGTAAGCTGGCTATCACGCTCTAATAATGCATCATAGTGTCAGCAGTAAGATGGCTATCATGCTGTAATAATGTGTCATTGTGTCAGCAGTGAGCTGTCTATATGCTCTAATTATGCATCATCGTGTCAGCAGTAAACTGGCTATCATGCTTTAGGAATGCATCATTGTGTCAGCAGTAAACTGGCTATCACGCTCTAATAATGCATCATAGTGTCAGCAGTAAGATGGCTATCATGCTGTAATAATGTGTCATTGTGTCAGCAGTGAGCTGTCTATATGCTCTAATTATGCATCATCGTGTCAGCAGTAAACTGGGTATCATGCTCTAATAATGCATCATTGTGTCAACAGTGAGCTGGCTATCATGCTTTAGGAATGCATCATTGTGTCAGCAGTAAACTGGCTATCATGCTCTAATAATGTATCATTGTGTCAGCAGTAAACTGGCTATATGCTCTAATAATGCATTATTGCGTCAGCAGTAAGCTGGCTATCATGCTCTAATAATGTATCATTGTGTCAGCAGTGAGATGGCTATCATGCTCTAATAATGTATCATTGTGTCAGCAGTGAGATGGCTATCATGCTCTAATAATGTATCATTGTGTCAGCAGTGAGATGGCTATCATGCTCTAATAATGTATCAGTGTGTCAGCAGTAAGCTGGCTATCATGCACAGGAGTAAGCTGACTATCATGCTCTAACAATGCATCAATGTGTCAGCAGTGAGATGGCTATCATGCTCTAATAATGTATCATTGTGTCAGCAGTGAGATGGCTATCATGCTCTAATAATGTATCATTGTGTCAGCAGTGAGATGGCTATCATGCTCTAATAATGTATCATTGTGTCAGCAGTGAGATGGCTATCATGCTCTAATAATGCATCATTGGGTTAGCAGTAAACTGGCTATCATGCTCAGGAGTAAGCTGGCTATCATGCTCTAACAATGCATCATTGTGTCAGCAGTAAACTGGCTATATGCTCTAATAATGCATTATTGCGTCAGCAGTAAGCTGTCTATCATGCTCTAATAATGTATCATTGTGTCAGCAGTGAGATGGCTATCATGCTCTAATAATGTAGCATTGTGTCAGCAGTGAGATGGCTATCTTGCTCTAATAATGTATCATTGTGTCAGCAGTAAACTGGCTATTTGCTCTAATAATGCATCATTGTGCCAGCAGTAAGCTGGCTATCATGCTCAGGAGTAAGCTGGCTATCATGCTCTAATAATGTATCATTGTGTCAGCAGTGAGATGGCTATCATGCTCTAATAATGTATCATTGTGTCAGCAGTAAGCGGGCTATCGTGCTCAGGAGTAAGCTGGCTATCATGCTCTAACAATGCATCATTGTGTCAGCAGTAAGCGGGCTATCGTGCTCAGGAGTAAGCTGGCTATCATGCTCTAATAATGCATCATTGTGTCAGCAGTAAGCTGGCTATCATGCTCAGGAGTAAGCTGGCTACCATGCTCTAATAATGCATCATTGTGTCAGCAGTGAGCTGTCTATATGCTCTAATAATACATCATTGTGTCAGCAGTGAGCTGTCTATATGCTCTAATAATGCATCATCGTGTCAGCAGTGAGCTGGCTATCATGCTCTAATAATGTATCATTGTGTCAGCAGTAAGCTGGCTATTTGCTCGAATAATGCATCATTGTGTCTGCAGTAAGCTGGCAATCATGCTCAGGACTAAGCTGGCTATCATGCTCTAAAAATGCATCATTGTGTCAGCAGTAAGATGGATATCATGCTCTAATAATGCATCATTGTGTCAGCAGTAAACTGGCTATCATGCTCAGGAGTTAGCTGGCTATCATGCTCTAATAATGCATCATTGTGTCAGCAGTAATCTAGCTATCATGCTCAGGAGTAAGCTGGCTATCATGCTCTAATAATGCATCATTGTGTCAGCAGTAAACTCGCTAACATGCTCAGGAGTAAGTGGCTATCATGATCTAATAATGCATCATTGTGTCTGCAGAACGCTGGCTATCATGCTCTAATAATGCATCATGTGTCAGAAGTAAACTGGCTATTATGCTCTAGTAATGCATCATTTTGTCAGCAGTGAACTAGGTATCATGCTCAGGAATAAGCTGGCTATCATGCTCTAGTAATGCAACATTGTGTCAGCAGTGAGCTAGGTATCATGCTCAGGAGTAAGCTGGCTATCATGCTCTAATAATGCATCATTGTGTCAGCAGTAAACTGGCTATTATGCTCTAGTAATGCATCATTTTGTCAGCAGTAAACTCGCTAACATGCTCAGGAGTAAGTGGCTATCATGATCTAATAATGCATCATCGTGTCAGCAGTGAGCTGGCTATCATGCTCTAATAATGTATCATTGTGTCAGCAGTAAGCTGGCTATTTGCTCGAATAATGCATCATTGTGTCTGCAGTAAGCTGGCAATCATGCTCAGGACTAAGCTGGCTATCATGCTCTAAAAATGCATCATTGTGTCAGCAGTAAGATGGCTATCATGCTCAGGAGTAAGCTGGCTATTGTGCTCTAACAATGCATCATTGTGTCAGCAGTAAGATGGATATCATGCTCTAATAATGCATTATTGTGTCAGCAGTAAACTGGCTATCATGCTCAGGAGTAAGCTGGCTATCATGCTCTAATAATGCATCATTGTGTCAGCAGTGAGATGGCTATCATGCTCTAATAATGCATCATGTGTCAGAAGTAAACTGGCTATTATGCTCTAGTAATGCATCATTTTGTCAGCAGTGAACTAGGTATCATGCTCAGGAATTAGCTGGCTATCATGCTCTAGTAATGCAACATTGTGTCAGCAGTGAGCTAGGTATCATGCTCAGGAGTAAGCTGGCTATCATGCTCTAATAATGCATCATTGTGTCAGCAGTAAACTGGCTATTATGCTCTAGTAATGCATCATTTTGTCAGCAGTGAACAAGGTATCATGCTCAGGAATAAGCTGGCTATCATGCTCTAGTAATGCAACATTGTGTCAGCAGTGAGCTAGGTATCATGCTCAGGAGTAAGCTGGCTATCATGCTCTAATAATGCATCATTGTGTCAGCAGTAAGATGGCTATCATGCTCAGGAGTAAGCTGGCTATCATGCTCTAATAATGCATCATTGTGTCATCGGTAAGCTATCTATCATGCTCTAATAATGTATCATTGTGTCAGCAGTAAGATGGCTATTATGCTCAGGAGTAAGCTGGCTATCATGCTCTAATAAGCATCGTTGTGTCTGCAGTAAACTGGCGATATGCTCTAATAATGCATTTATCATTGTGTCAGCAGTAAGCTATCTATTATGCTAATAATGCATCATTGTGTCATCAGTGAGATGGCTATCACGCTGAGGAGTAAGCTGGCTATCGTGCTCTAATAATGCATCATTGTGTCAGCAGTAAGCCTGCTATCATGCTCAGGAGTAAGCTGGCTATCATGCTCTAATAATGCATCATTGTGTCAGCAGTAAACTGGCTATCATGCTCAGGAGTAAGCTGGCTATCATGCTCTAATAATGCATCATTGTGTCAGCAGTAAGCTGGCTATCATGCTCAGGAGTAAGCTGGCTATCATGCTCTAATAATACATCATTGTGTCAGCAGTGAGCTAGGTATCATGCTCAGGAGTAAGCTGGCTATCATGCTCTAATAATGCATCATTGTGTCAGCAGTAAGATGGCTATCATGCTCTAATAATGCATCATTGTGTCAGCAGTGAGATGGCTAGCACGCTGAGGAGTAATCTGGCTATCATGCTCTAATAATGCATCATTGTGTCCGCAGTAAGATGGCTATCATGCTCAGGAGTAAGCTGGCTATCATGCTCTAATAATGCATCATTGTGTCAGCAGTAAGCTGGCTATCATGCTCAGGAGTAAGCTGGCTATCATGCTCTAATAATACATCATTGTGTCAGCAGTGAGCTAGGTATCATGCTCAGGAGTAAGCTGGCTATCATGCTCTAATAATGCATCATTGTGTCAGCAGTAAGATGGCTATCATGCTCTAATAATGCATCATTGTGTCAGCAGTAAGATGGCTATCATGCTCAGGAGTAAGCTGGCTACCATGCTCTAATAATGCATCATTGTGTCAGCAGTAAACTGGCTATCATGCTCAGGAGTAAGCTGGCTATCATGCTCTAATAATGCATCATTGTGTCAGCAGTAAGATGGCTATCATGCTCAGGAGTAAGCTGGCTATCATGCTCTAATAATGCATCATTGTGTCAGCAGTAAGATGGCTATCATGCTCAGGAATAAGCTGGCTATCATGCTCTAATAATGCATCATTGTGTCAGCAGTAATCTAGCTATCATGCTCAGGAGTAAGCTGGCTATCATACTCTAATAATGCATCATTGTGTCCGCAGTAAGCTGGCTCTCATGCTCAGGAGTAAGCTGCCTATCATGCTCTAATAATGCACCATCGTGTCAGCAGTAAGCTGGCTATCATGCTCTAATAATGCATCATTGTGTAAGCAGTAAGCTGGCTATCATGCTCTAATAATGCATCATTGTGTCAGCAGTAAGCTGGCTATCATGCTCTAATAATGCATCATCGTGTCAGCAGTAAGCTGGCTATCATGCTCTAATAATTCATCATCGTGTCAGCAGTAAGCTGGCTATCATGCTCTTATAATGCATCATTGTGTCAGCAGTAAGCGGGTTATCATGTTCTAATAATGCATCATTGTTTCAGCAGTAAGCTGTCTATATGCTCTAATAATGCATCTTTGTGTCAGCCGTAAGCTGGCTATCATGCTGCAATAATGCGTCATTGTGTCAGCAGTGAGCTGGCTACCATGCTCTAATAATGCATCATTGTGTCAGCAGTGAGCTGGCTATCATGCTCTAATAATGCATCATTGTGTCAGCAGTGAGCTGTCTATATGCTCTAATAATGCATCATTGTGTCAGCAGTAAACTGGCTATCATGCTGTAATAATGCGTCATTGTGTCAGCAGTGAGCTGTCTATATGCTCTAATTATGCATCATCGTGTCAGCAGTAAACTGGCTATCATGCTCTAATAATGCATCATTGTGTCAGCAGTAAGCTTGCTATCATGCTCTAACAATGCATCATTGTGTCAGCAGCAAGCTGGCTATCATGCTGTAATAATGCGTCATTGTGTCAGCAGTGCGCTGTCTATATGCTCTAATTATGCATCATCGTGTCAGCAGTAAACTGGCTATCATGCTCTAATAATGCATCATTGTGTCAGCAGCAAGCTGGTTATCATGCTGTAATAATGCATCATTGTGTCAGCAGTAAGCTTGCTATCATGCTCTAAGAATGCATCATTGTGTCAGCAGCAAGCTGGCTATCATGCTGTAATAATGCTTCATTGTGTCAGCAGTGAGCTGTCTATATGCTCTAATTATGCATCATCGTGTCAGCAGTAAACTGGCTATCATGCTCTAATAATGCATCATTGTGTCAGCAGTGAGCTGTCTATATGCTCTAATAATGCATCATCATGTCAGCAGTAAGCTGGCTATCATGCTCTAATAATGCATCATTGTGTCAGTAGTAAGCTGGCTATCATGCTTTAGGAATGCATCATTGTGTCAGCAGTAAACTGGCTATCATGCTCTAATAATGCATCATTGTGTCAGCAGTAAGATGGCTATCATGCTGTTATAATGCGCCATTGTGTCAGCAGTGAGCTGTCTATATGCTCTAATTATGCATCATCGTGTCAGCAGTAAACTGGCTATCATGCTCTAATAATGCATCATTGTGTCAGCAGCAAGCTGGCTATCATGCTGTAATAATGCATCATTGTGTCAGCAGTAAGCTTGCTATCATGCTCTAAGAATGCATCATCGTGTCAGCAGTAAACTGGCTATCATGCTCTAATAATGCATCATTGTGTCAGCAGTGAGCTGTCTATATGCTCTAATTATGCATCATCGTGTCAGCAGTAAACTGGCTATCATGCTCTAATAATGCATCATTGTGTCAGCAGTGAGCTGTCTATATGCTCTAATAATGCATCATCATGTCAGCAATAAGCTGGCTATCATGCTCTAATAATGCATCATTGTGTCAGTAGTAAGCTGGCTATCATGCTTTAGGAATGCATCATTGTGTCAGCAGTAAACTGGCTATCATGCTCTAATAATGCATCATTGTGTCAGCAGTAAGATGGCTATGATGCTGTAATAATGTGTCATTGTGTCAGCAGTGTGCTGTCTATATGCTCTAATTATGCATCATCATGTCAGCAGTAAGCTGGCTATCATGCTTTATGAATGCATCATTGTGTCAGCAGTAAACTGGCTATCATGCTTTAGGAATGCATCATTGTGTCAGCAGTAAACTGGCTATCACGCTCTAATAATGCATCATTGTGTCAGCAGTAAGATGGCTATCATGCTGTAATAATGTGTCATTGTGTCAGCAGTGAGCTGTCTATATGCTCTAATCATGCATCATCGTGTCAGCAGTAAACTGGCTATCATGCTCTAATAATGCATCATTGTGTCAACAGTGAGCTGGCTATCATGCTTTAGGAATGCATCATTGTGTCAGCAGTAAACTGGCTATCATGCTCTAATAATGCATCATTGTGTAAGCAGTAAGATGGCTATCATGCTCTAATAATGCATCATTGTGTCAGCAGTGAGCTGTCTATATGCTCTAATAATGCATCATTGTGTCAGCAGTAAACTGGCTATCATGCTGTAATAATGCGTCATTGTGTCAGCAGTGAGCTGGCTACCATGCTCTAATAATGCATCATTGTGTCAGCAGTACACTGGATAACGTGCTCTAATAATGCATCATTGTGTCAGCAGTAAGATGGCTATCAGGGTCAGGAGTAAGCTGGCTACCATGCTCTAATAATGCATCATTGTGTCAGCAGTAAGCTGTCTATATGCTCTAATAATGCATCTTTGCGTCAGCAGTAAGCTGGCTATCATGCTATAATAATGCATCATTGTGTCAGCAGTAAACTGGCTATCATGCTCTAATAATGCATCATTGTGTCAGCAGTAAACTGGCTATCATGCTGTAATAATGCGTCATTGTGTCAGTAGTGAGCTGTCTATATGCTCTTATTATGCATCATCGTGTCAGCAGTAAACTGGCTATCATGCTCTAATAACGCATCATTGTGTCAGCAGTGAGCTGTCTATATGCTCTAATGATGCATCATCGTGGCAGCAGTAAGCTTGCTATCATGCTCTAATAATGCATCATTGTGTCAGCAGCAAGCTGGCTATCATGCTGTAATAATGCGTCATTGTGTCAGCAGTGAGCTGTCTATATGCTCTAATTATGCATCATCGTGTCAGCAGTAAACTGGCTATCATGCTCTAATAATGCATCATTGTGTCAGCAGTAAACTGGCTATCATGCTCTAATAATGCATCATTGTGTCAGCAGTGAGCTGTCTATATGCTCTTATAATGCATCATCATGTCAGCAGTAAGCTGGCTATCATGCTTTAGGAATGCATCATTGTGTCAGCAGTAAACTGGCTATCATGCTTTAGGAATGCATCATTGGGTCACCAGTAAACTGGCTATCATGCTCTAATACTGCATCATTGTGTAAGCAGTAAGCTGGCTATCATGCTGTAATAATGCGTCATTGTGTCAGCAGTGAGCTGGCTACCATGCTCTAATAATGCATCATTGTGTCAGCAGTGAGCTGGCTATCATGCTCTAATAATACATCATTGTGTCAGCAGTGAGCTGTCTATATGCTCTAATAATGCATCATTGTGTCAGCAGTAAACTGGCTATCATGCTGTAATAATGCGTCATTGTGTCAGCAGTGAGCTGTCTATATGCTCTAATTATGCATCATCGTGTCAGCAGTAAACTGGCTATCATGCTCTAATAATGCATCATTGTGTCAGCAGTAAGCTTGCTATCATGCTCTCACAATGCATCATTGTGTCAGCAGCAAGCTGGCTATCATGCTGTAATAATGCGTCATTGTGTCAGCAGTGAGCTGTCTATATGCTCTAATTATGCATCATCGTGTCAGCAGTAAACTGGCTATCATGCTCTAATAATGCATCATTGTGTCAGCAGTGAGCTGTCTATATGCTCTAATAATGCATCATCATGTCAGCAGTAAGCTGGCTATCATGCTCTAATAATGCATCATTGTGTCAGCAGCAAGCTGGCTATCATGCTGTAATAATGTGTCATTGTGTCAGCAGTGAGCTGTCTATATGCTCTAATTATGCATCATCGTGGAAGCAGCAAGCTTGCTATCATGCTCTAATAATGCATCATTGTGTCAGCAGCAAGCTGGCTATCATGCTGTAATAATGCGTCATTGTGTCAGCAGTGAGCTGTCTATATGCTCTAATTATGCATCATCGTGTCAGCAGTAAACTGGCTATCATGCTCTAATAATGCATCATTGTGTCAGCAGTGAGCTGCCTATATGCTCTAATAATGCATCATCATGTCAGCAGTAAGCTGGCTATCATGCTTTAGGAATGCATCATTGTGTCAGCAGTAAACTGGCTACCATGCTTTAGGAATGCATCATTGTGTCAGCAGTAAACTGGCTATCATGCTCTAATAATGCATCATTGTGTAAGCAGTAAACTGGCTATCATGCTGTAATAATGCGTCATTGTGTCAGCTGTGAGCTGTCTATATGCTCTAATAATGCATCATTGTGTCAGCAGTACACTGGATATCGTGCTCTAATAATGCATCATTGTGTCAGCAGTAAGATGGCTATCATGCACAGGAGTAAGCAGGTTATCATGCTCTAATAATGCATCCTTGTGTCAGCAGTAAGCTAGCTATCAGGATCAGGAGTAAGCTGGCTACCATGCTCTAATAATGCATCATTGTGTCAGCAGTAAGCTATCTATTATGCTAATAATGCATCATTGAGTCAGCAGTGAGATGGCTACCATGCTCTAATAATGCATCATCATGTCAGCAGTAAGCTGGCTATCATGCTCTAATAATGCATCATTGTGTCAGCAGTAAGCTGGCTATCATGCTGTAATAATGCGTCATTGTGTCAGCAGTGAGCTGTCTATATGCTCTAATTATGCATCATCGTGGCAGCAGCAAGCTTGCTATCATGCTCTAATAATGCATCATTGTGTCAGCAGCAAGCTGGCTATCATGCTGTAATAATGCGTCATTGTGTCAGCAGTGAGCTGTCTATATGCTCTAATTATGCATCATCGTGTCAGCAGTAAACTGGCTATCATGCTGTAATAATGCGTCATTGTGTCAGCAGTGAGCTGTCTATATGCTCTAATTATGCATCATCGTGGCAGCAGCAAGCTTGCTATCATGCTCTAATAATGCATCATTGTGTCAGCAGCAAGCTGGCTATCATGCTGTAATAATGCGTCATTGTGTCAGCAGTGAGCTGTCTATATGCTCTAATAATGCATCATCATGTCAGCAGTAAGCTGGCTATCATGCTTTAGGAATGCATCATTGTGTCAGCAGTAAACTGGCTACCATGCTTTAGGAATGCATCATTGTGTCAGCAGTAAACTGGCTATCATGCTCTAATAATGCATCATTGTGTAAGCAGTAAACTGGCTATCATGCTGTAATAATGCGTCATTGTGTCAGCAGTGAGCTGGCTACCATGCTCTAATAATGCATCATTGTGTCAGCAGTGAGCTGGCTATCATGCTCTAATAATGCATCATTGTGTCAGCAGTAATCTGGCTATCATGCTGTAATAATGTGTCATTGTGTCAGCTGTGAGCTGTCTATATGCTCTAATAATGCATCATTGTGTCAGCAGTACACTGGATATCGTGCTCTAATAATGCATCATTGTGTCAGCAGTAAGATGGCTATCATGCACAGAAGTAAGCAGGTTATCATGCTCTAATAATGCATCATTGTGTCAGCAGTAAGCTAGCTATCAGGATCAGGAGTAAGCTGGCTACCATGCTCTAATAATGTATCATTGTGTCAGCAGTAAGCTATCTATTATGCTACTAATGCATCATTGAGTCAGCAGTGAGATGGCTACCATGCTCTAACAATGCGTCATTGTGTGAGCAGTAAACTGGCTATCATGCTCTAATAATGCATCATTGTGTCAGCAGTAAACTGGCTATCACGCTGAGGAGTAAGCTGGCTATCATGCTCTAATAATACATCATTGTGTCAGCAGTAATCTGGCTATCATGCTCAGGAGTAAGCTGGCTATCATGCTCTAATAATACATAATTGTGTCAGCAGTGAGCTAGGTATCATGCTCAGGAGTAAACTGGCTATCATGCTCTAATATTGCATCATTGTGTCAGCAGTAAGCTGGCTATCATGCTCAGGAGTAAGATGGCTACCATGCTCTAATAATGCATCATTGTGTCAGCAGTAAGCTGGCTATCATGATCAGGAGTAAGATGGCTACCATGCTCTAATAATGCATCATTGTGTCAGCAGTGAGCTAGCTATCATGCTCTAATAATGCATCATTGTGTCAGCGGTAAGCTATCTATCATGCTCTAATAATGCATCATTGTGTCCGCAGTAAGATGGCTATCATGCTCAGGAGTAAGCTGGTTATCATGCTCTAATAATACATCATTGTGTCAGCAGTGAGCTAGGTATCATGCTCAGGAGTTAACTTGCTATCATGCTCTAAGAATGCATCATTGTGTCAGCAGTAAGCTGGCTATCATGCTCTAATAATGCATCATTGTGTCAGCAGTAAGCTGGCTATCATGCTCAGGAGTAAGCTTGCTATCATGCTCTAATAATGCATCATTGTGTCAGCAGTAAGATGGCTATCACGCTCTAGTAATGCATCATTGTGTCAGCAGTAAGCTTGCTATCATGCTCTAATAATGCATCATTGTGTCAGCAGTAAAATGGCTATCACGCTCTAGTAATGCATCATTGTGTCAGCAGTAAGCTGGCTATCATGCTCTAATAATGCATCATTGTGTCAGCAGTAAGCCTGCTATCATGCTCAGGAGTAATCTGGCTAACATGCTCTAATAATGCAACATTGTGTCCGCAGTAAGCTGGCTATCATGCTCAGGAGTAAGATGGCTATCATGCTCTAATAATGCATCATTGTGTCAGCAGTGAGCTGTCTATATGCTCTACTAATGCATCATCGTGTCAGCAGTAAACTAGCTATCATGCTCTAATAATGCATCATTGTGTCAGCAGTAAGCTGGCTATCATGCTCTAAGAATGCATCATTGTGTCAGCAGTAAACTGTCTATATGCTCTAATAATGCATCATCGTGTCAGCAGTAAGCTGGATATCATGCTCTAATAATGCATCATTGTGTCAGCAGTAAGCTGGATATCATGTTCTAATAATGCATCATTGTGTCAGCAGTGAGCTGTCTATATGCTCTAATTATGCATCATCGTGTCAGCAGTAAACTGGCTATCATGCTCTAATAATGCATCATTGTGTCAGCAGCAAGCTGGCTATCATGCTGTAATAATGTGTCATTGTGTCAGCAGTGAGCTGTCTATATGCTCTAATTATGCATCATCGTGTCAGCAGTAAACTGGCTATCATGCTCTAATAATGCATCATTGTGTCAGCAGTGAGCTGTCTATATGCTCTAATTATGCATCATCGTGACAGCAGTAAGCTTGCTATCATGCTCTAATACTGCAACATTGTGTCAGCAGTAAACTGGCTATCATGCTCTAATAATGCATCATTGTGTCAGCAGTGAGCTGTCTATATGCTCTAATAATGCATCATCATGTCAGCAGTAAGCTGGCTATCATGTTCTAATAATGCATCATTGTGTCAGCAGTAAGCTGGCTATCATGATTTAGGAATGCACCATTGTGTCAGCAGTAAACTGGCTATCATGCTCTAATAATGCATCATTGTGTCAGCAGTAAGATGGCTATCATGCTGTAATAATGCGTCATTGTGTCAGCAGTGAGCTGTCTATATGCTCTAATTATGCATCATCATGTCAGCAGTAAGCTGGCTATCATGCTTTATGAATGCATCATTGTGTCAGCAGTAAACTGGCTATCATGCTTTTCGAATGCATCATTGTGTCAGCAGTAAACTGGCTATCATGCTTTAGGAATGCATCATTGTGTCAGCAGTAAACTGGCTATCAGGCTCTAATAATGCACCCTTGTGTCAACAGTGAGCTGCCTATATGCTCTAATAATGCATCATCATGTCAGCAGTAAGCTGGCTATCATGCTTTAGGAATGCATCATTGTGTCAGCAGTAAACTGGCTATCATGCTCTAATAATGCATCATTGTGTAAGAGTAAGCTGGCTATCATGCTTTAGGAATGCATCATTGTGTCAGCAGTAAACTGGCTATCATGCTCTAATAATGCATCATTGTGTCAGCGGTAAGATGGCTATCAGGGTCAGGAGTAAGCTGGCTACCATGCTCTAATAATGCATCATCGTGTCAGCAGTAAACTGGCTATCATGCTCTAATAATGCATCATTGTGTCAGCAGTAAACTGGCTATCATGCTGTAATAATGCGTCATTGTGTCAGCAGTGAGCTGTCTATATGCTCTAATAATGCATCATCGTGGCAGCAGTAAGCTTGCTATCATGCTCTAATAATGCATCATTGTGTCAGCAGCAAGCTGGCTATCATGCTGTAATAATGCGTCATTGTGTCAGCAGTGAGCTGTCTATATCCTCTAATTATGCATCATCGTGTCAGCAGTAAACTGGCTATTATGCTCTAATAATGCATCATTGTGTCAGCAGTGAGCTGTCTATATTCTCTAATAATGCATCATCATGTCAGCAGTAAGCTGGCTATCATGCTTTAGGAATGCATCATTGTGTCAGCAGTAAACTGGCTATCATGCTTTAGGAATGCATCATTGTGTCACCAGTAAACTGGCTATCATGCTCTAATACTGCATCATTGTGTAAGCAGTAAGATGGCTATCATGCTGTAATAATGCGTCATTGTGTCAGCAGTGAGCTCGCTACCATGCTCTAATTATGCATCATTGTGTCAGCAGTGAGCTGGCTATCATGCTCTAATAATGCATCATTGTTTCAGCAGTCAGCTGTCTATATGCTCTAATTATGCATCATCGTGTCAGCAGTTAACTGGCTATCATGCTCTAATAATGCATCATTGTGTCAGCAGTAAGCTTGCTATCATTCTCTAACAATGCATCATTGTGTCAGCAGTCAGCTGTCTATATGCTCTAATTATGCATCATCATGTCAGCAGTAAACTGGCTATCATGCTCTAATAATGCATCATTGTGTCAGCAGTAAGCTTGCTATCATGCTGTAATAATGCGTCATTGTGTCAGCAGTGAGCTGGCTACCATGCTCTAATTATGCATCATTGTGTCAGCAGTAAACTGGCTATAATGCGTCATTGTGTCAGCAGTGAGCTGTCTATATGCTCTAATTATGCATCATCGTGTCAGCAGTAAACTGGCTATCATGCTCTAATAATGCATCATTGTGTCAGCAGTAAGCTTGCTATCATGCTCTAACAATGCATCATTGTGTCAGCAGCAAGCTGGCTATCATGCTGTAATAATGCGTCATTGTGTCAGCAGTGAGCTGTCTATATGCTCTAATTATGCATCATCGTGTCAGCAGTAAACTGGCTATCATGCTCTAATAATGCATCATTGTGTCAGCAGTGAGCTGTCTATATGCTCTAATAATGCATCATCATGTCAGCAGTAAGCTGGCTATCATGCTCTAATAATGCATCATTGTGTCAGCAGCAAGCTGGCTATCATGCTGTAATAATGCGTCATTGTGTCAGCAGTGAGCTGTCTATATGCTCTAATTATGCATCATCGTGGCAGCAGCAAGCTTGCTATCATGCTCTAATAATGCATCATTGTGTCAGCAGCAAGCTGGCTATCATGCTGTAATAATGCGTCATTGTGTCAGCAGTGAGCTGTCTATATGCTCTACTTATGCATCATCGTGTCAGCAGTAAACTGGCTATCATGCTCTAATAATGCATCATTGTGTCAGCAGTGAGCTGCCTATATGCTCTAATAATGCATCATCATGTCAGCAGTAAGCTGGCTATCATGCTTTAGGAATGCATCATTGTGTCAGCAGTAAACTGGCTACCATGCTTTAGGAATGCATCATTGTGTCAGCAGTAAACTGGCTATCATGCTCTAATAATGCATCATTGTGTAAGCAGTAAACTGGCTATCATGCTTTAATAATGTGTCATTGTGTCAGCAGTGAGCTGGCTACCATGCTCTAATAATGCATCATTGTGTCAGCAGTGAGCTGGCTATCATGCTCTAATAATGCATCATTGTGTCAGCAGTAATCTGGCTATCATGCTGTAATAATGCGTCATTGTGTCAGCTGTGAGCTGTCTATATGCTCTAATAATGCATCATTGTGTCAGCAGTACACTGGATATCGTGCTCTAATAATGCATCATTGTGTCAGCAGTAAGATGGCTATCATGCACAGGAGTAAGCAGGTTATCATGCTCTAATAATGCACCCTTGTGTCAGCAGTAAGCTAGCTATCAGGATCAGGAGTAAGCTGGTTACCATGCTCTAATAATGCATCATTGTGTCAGCAGTAAGCTATCTATTATGCTAATAATGCATCATTGAGTCAGCAGTGAGATGGCTACCATGCTCTAATAATGCATCATCATGTCAGCAGTAAGCTGGCTATCATGCTCTAATAATGCATCATTGTGTCAGCAGTAAGCTGGCTATCATGCTCTAATAATGCATCATTGTGTCAGCAGCAAGCTGGCTATCATGCTGTAATAATGCGTCATTGTGTCAGCAGTGAGCTGTCTATATGCTCTAATTATGCATCATCGTGGCAGCAGCAAGCTTGCTATCATGCTCTAATAATGCATCATTGTGTCAGCAGCAAGCTGGCTATCATGCTGTAATAATGCGTCATTGTGTCAGCAGTGAGCTGTCTATATGCTCTAATTATGCATCATCATGTCAGCAGTAAACTGGCTATCATGCTCTAATAATGCATCATTGTGTCAGCAGTGAGCTGCCTATATGCTCTAATAATGCATCATCATGTCAGCAGTAAGCTGGCTATCATGCTTTAGGAATGCATCATTGTGTCAGCAGTAAACTGGCTACCATGCTTTAGGAATGCATCATTGTGTCAGCAGTAAACTGGCTATCATGCTCTAATAATGCATCATTGTGTAAGCAGTAACTGGCTATCATGCTGTAATAATGCGTCATTGTGTCAGCAGTAATCTGGCTATCATGCTGTAATAATGCGTCATTGTGTCAGCTGTGAGCTGGCTATCATGCTCTAATAATGCATCATTGTGTCAGCAGTAATCTGGCTATCATGCTGTAATAATGCGTCATTGTGTCAGCTGTGAGCTGTCTATATGCTCTAATAATGCATCATTGTGTCAGCAGTACACTGGATATCGTGCTCTAATAATGCATCATTGTGTCAGCAGTAAGATGGCTATCATGCACAGGAGTAAGCAGGTTATCATGCTCTAATAATGCATCATTGTGTCAGCAGTAAGCTAGCTATCAGGATCAGGAGTAAGCTGGCTACCATGCTCTAATAATGCATCATTGTGTCAGCAGTAAACTGGCTATCATGCTCTAATAATGCATCATTGTGTAAGCAGTAACTGGCTATCATGCTGTAATAATGCGTCATTGTGTCAGCAGTAATCTGGCTATCATGCTGTAATAATGCGTCATTGTGTCAGCTGTGAGCTGTCTATATGCTCTAATAATGCATCATTGTGTCAGCAGTACACTGGATATCGTGCTCTAATAATGCATCATTGTGTCAGCAGTAAGATGGCTATCATGCACAGGAGTAAGCAGGTTATCATGCTCTAATAATGCATCATTGTGTCAGCAGTAAGCTAGCTATCAGGATCAGGAGTAAGCTGGCTATCATGCTCTAATAATGCATCATTGTGTCAGCAGTGAGCTGCCTATATGCTCTAATAATGCATCATCATGTCAGCAGTAAGCTGGCTATCATGCTTTAGGAATGCATCATTGTGTCAGCAGTAAACTGGCTACCATGCTTTAGGAATGCATCATTGTGTCAACAGTAAACTGGCTATCATGCTCTAATAATGCATCATTGTGTAAGCAGTAACTGGCTATCATGCTGTAATAATGCGTCATTGTGTCAGCAGTAATCTGGCTATCATGCTGTAATAATGCGTCATTGTGTCAGCTGTGAGCTGTCTATATGCTCTAATAATGCATCATTGTGTCAGCAGTACACTGGATATCGTGCTCTAATAATGCATCATTGTGTCAGCAGTAAGATGGCTATCATGCACAGGAGTAAGCAGGTTATCATGCTCTAATAATGCATCATTGTGTCAGCAGTAAGCTAGCTATCAGGATCAGGAGTAAGCTGGCTACCATGCTCTAATAATGCATCATTGTGTCAGCAGTAAGCTATCTATTATGCTAATAATGCATCATTGAGTCAGCAGTGAGATGGCTACCATGCTCTAACAATGCGTCATTGTGTCAGCAGTAAACTGGCTATCATGCTCTAATAATGCATCATTGTGTCAGCAGTAAACTGGCTATCACGCTGAGGAGTAAGCTGGCTATCGTGCTCTAATAATGCATCATTGTGTCAGCAGTAAGCTGGCTATCATGCTCAGGATTAAGCTGACTATCATGCTCTAATAATACATCATTGTGTCAGCAGTGAGCTAGGTATCATGCTCAGGAGTAAGCTTGCTATCATGCTCTAATAATGCATCATTGTGTCAGCAGTAATCTGGCTATCATGCTCAGGAGTAAGCTGGCTATCATGCTCTAATAATACATAATTGTGTCAGCAGTGAGCTAGGTATCATGCTCAGGAGTAAACTGGCTATCATGCTCTATAAATGCATCATTGTGTCAGCAGTAAGCTGGCTATCATGCTCAGGAGTAAGATGGCTACCATGCTCTAATAATGCATCATTTTGTCAGCAGTAAGCTAGCTATCATGCTCTAATAATGCATCATTGTGTCAGCGGTAAGCTATCTATCATGCTCTAATAATGCATCATTGTGTCCGCAGTAAGATGGCTATCATGCTCAGGAGTAAGCTGGCTATCATGCTCTTAATAATACATCATTGTGTCAGCAGTGAGCTAGGTATCATGCTCAGGAGTAAACTTGCTATCATGCTCTAAGAATGCATCATTGTGTCAGCAGTAAGCTGGCTATCATGCTCTAATAATGCATCATTGTGTCAGCAGTAAGCTGGCTATTATGCTCAGGAGTAAGCTTGCTATCATGCTCTAATAATGCATCATTGTGTCAGCAGTAAGATGGCTATCACGCTCTAGTAATGCATCATTGTGTCAGCAGTAAGCTGGCTATCATGCTCTAATAATGCATCATTGTGTCAGCAGTAATCTAGCTATCATGCTCAGGAGTAATCTGGCTATCATGCTCTAATAATGCATCATTGTGTTCGCAGTAAGCTGGCTATCATGCTCAGGAGTAAGATGGCTATCATGCTCTAATAATGCATCATTGTGTCAGCAGTGAGCTGTCTATATGCTCTACTAATGCATCATCGTGTCAGCAGTAAACTGGCTATCATGCTCTAATAATGCATCATTGTGTCAGCAGTAAGCTGGCTATCATGCTCTAAGAATGCATCATTGTGTCAGCAGTAAACTGTCTATATGCTCTAATAATGCATCATCATGTCAGCAGTAAGCTGGATATCATGATCTAATAATGCATCATTGTGTCAGCAGTAAGCTGGCTATCATGCTCTAATAATGCATCATTGTGTCAGCAGCAAGCTGGCTATCATGCTGTAATAATGTGTCATTGTGTCAGCAGTGAGCTGTCTATATGCTCTAATTATGCATCATCGTGTCAGCAGTAAACTGGCTATCATGCTCTAATAATGCATCATTGTGTCAGCAGTGAGCTGTCTATATGCTCTAATTATGCATCATCGTGACAGCAGTAAGCTTGCTATCATGCTCTAATACTGCATCATTGTGTCAGCAGTAAACTGGCTATCATGCTCTAATAATGCATCATTGTGTCAGCAGTGAGCTGTCTATATGCTCTAATAATGCATCATCATGTCAGCAGTAAGCTGGCTATCATGCTCTAATAATGCATCATTGTGTCAGCAGTAAGCTGGCTATCATGATTTAGGAATGCATCATTGTGTCAGCAGTAAACTGGCTATCATGCTCTAATAATGCATCATTGTGTCAGCAGTAAGATGGCTATCATGCTGTAATAATGCGTCATTGTGTCAGCAGTGAGCTGTCTATATGCTCTAATTATGCATCATCATGTCAGCAGTAAGCTGGCTATCATGCTTTATGAATGCATCATTGTGTCAGCAGTAAACTGGCTATCATGATGTAATAATGTGTCATTGTGTCAGCAGTGAGCTGTCTATATGCTCTAATTATGCATCATCGTGTCAGCAGTAAACTGGCTATCATGCGCTAATAATGCACCCTTGTGTCAACAGTGAGCTGGCTATCATGCTTTAGAAATGCATCATTGTGTCAGCAGTAAACTGGCTATCATGCTCTAATAATGCATCATTGTGTAAGCAGTAAGATGGCTATCATGCTTTAGGAATGCATCATTGTGTCAGCAGTAAACTGGCTATCATGCTCTAATAATGCATCATTGTGTAAGCAGTAAGATGGCTATCATGCTCTAATAATGCATCATTGTGTCAGCAGTGAGCTGTCTATATGCTCTACTAATGCATCATCGTGTCAGCAGTAAACTGGCTATCATGCTCTAATAATGCATCATTGTGTCAGCAGGAAGCTGGCTATCATGCTCTAAGCATGCATCATTGTGTCAGCAGTAAACTGTCTATATGCTCTAATAATGCATCATCGTGTCAGCAGTAAGCTGGATATCATGCTCTAATAATGCATCATTGTGTCAGCAGTAAGCTGGATATCATGTTCTAATAATGCATCATTGTGTCAGCAGTGAGCTGTCTATATTCTCTAATTATGCATCATCGTGTCAGCAGTAAACTGGCTATCATGCTCTAATAATGCATCATTGTGTCAGCAGCAAGCTGGCTATCATGCTGTAATAATGTGTCATTGTGTCAGCAGTGAGCTGTCTATATGCTCTAATTATGCATTATCGTGTCAGCAGTAAACTGGCTATCATGCTCTAATAATGCATCATTGTGTCAGCAGTGAGCTGTCTATATGCTCTAATTATGCATCATCGTGACAGCAGTAATCTTGCTATCATGCTCTAATACTGCATCATTGTGTCAGCAGTAAACTGGCTATCATGCTCTAATAATGCATCATTGTGGCATCACTGAGCTGTCTATATGCTCTAATAATGCATCATCATGTCAGCAGTAAGCTGGCTATCATGCTCTAATAATGCATCATTGTGTCAGCAGTAAGCTGGCTATCATGATTTAGGAATGCATCATTGTGTCAGCAGTAAACTGGCTATCATGCTCTAATAATGCATCATTGTGTCAGCAGTAAGATGGCTATCATGCTGTAATAATGCGTCATTGTGTCAGCAGTGAGCTGTCTATATGCTCTAATTATGCATCATCATGTCAGCAGTAAGCTGGCTATCATGCTCTAATAATGCACCCTTGTGTCAACAGTGAGCTGTCTATCATGCTTTAGAAATGCATCATTGTGTCAGCAGTAAACTGGCTATCATGCTCTAATAATGCATCATTGTGTAAGCAGTAAGCTGGCTATCATGCTTTAGGAATGCATCATTGTGTCAGCAGTAAACTGGCTATCATGCTCTAATAATGCATCATTGTGCAAGCAGTAAGATGGCTATCATGCTCTAATAATGCATCATTGTGTAAGCAGTAAGATGGCTATCATGCTCTAATAATGCATCATTGTGTCAGCAGTGAGCTGTCTATATGCTCTAATAATGCATCATTGTGTCAGCATTAAGCTGGCTTTCATGCTGTAATAATGCGTCATTGTGTCAGCAGTGAGCTGGCTACCATGCTCTAATAATGCATCATTGTGTCAGCAGTACACTGGATAACATGCTCTAATAATGCATCATTGTGTCAGCAGTAAGATGGCTATCAGGGTCAGGAGTAAGCTGGCTACCATGCTCTAATAATGCATCATTGTGTCAGCAGTAAGCTGTCTATATGCTCTAATAATGCATCTTTGCGTCAGCAGTAAGCTGGCTATCATGCTCTAATAATGCATCATCGTGTCAGCAGTAAACTGGCTATCATGCTCTAATAATGCATCATTGTGCCAGCAGTAAACTGGCTATCATGCTATAATAATGCATCATTGTGTCAGCAGTGAGCTGCCTATATGCTCTAATTATGCATCATTGTGTCAGCAGTAAACTGGCTATCATGCTCTAATAACGCATCATTGTGTCAGCAGTGAGCTGTCTATATGCTCTAATAATGCATCATCGTGGCAGCAGTAAGCATGCTATCATGCTTTAATAATGCATCATTGTGTCAGCAGCAAGCTGGCTATCATGCTGTAATAATGCGTCATTGTGTCAGCAGTGAGCTGTCTATATGCTCTAATTATGCATCATCGTGTAAGCAGTAAACTGGCTATCATGCTCTAATAATGCATCATTGTGTCAGCAGTGAGCTGTCTATATGCTCTAATAATGCATCATCATGTCAGCAGTAAACTGGCTATCATGCTTTAGGAATGCATCATTGTGTCAGCAGTAAACTGGCTATCATGCTCTAATACTGCATCATTGTGTAAGCAGTAAGATGGCTATCATGCTTTAGGAATGCATCATTGTGTCAGTAGTAAACTGGCTATCATGCTCTAATAATGCATCATTGTGTAAGCAGTAAGATGGCTATCATGCTCTAATAATGCATCATTGTGTCAGCAGTGAGCTGTCTATATGCTCTACTAATGCATCATCGTGTCAGCAGTAAACTGGCTATCATGCTCTAATAATGCATCATTGTGTCAGCAGGAAGCTGGCTATCATGCTCTAAGAATGCATCATTGTGTCAGCAGTAAACTGTATATATGCTCTAATAATGCATCATCGTGTCAGCAGTAAACTGGCTATCATGCGCTAATAATGCACCCTTGTGTCAACAGTGAGCTGGCTATCATGCTTTAGAAATGCATCATTGTGTCAGCAGTAAACTGGCTATCATGCTCTAATAATGCATCATTGTGTAAGCAGTAAGATGGCTATCATGCTTTAGGAATGCATCATTGTGTCAGCAGTAAACTGGCTATCATGCTCTAATAATGCATCATTGTGTAAGCAGTAAGATGGCTATCATGCTCTAATAATGCATCATTGTGTCAGCAGTGAGCTGTCTATATGCTCTACTAATGCATCATCGTGTCAGCAGTAAACTGGCTATCATGCTCTAATAATGCATCATTGTGTCAGCAGGAAGCTGGCTATCATGCTCTAAGAATGCATCATTGTGTCAGCAGTAAACTGTCTATATGCTCTAATAATGCATCATCGTGTCAGCAGTAAGCTGGATATCATGCTCTAATAATGCATCATTGTGTCAGCAGTAAGCTGGATATCATGTTCTAATAATGCATCATTGTGTCAGCAGTGAGCTGTCTATATTCTCTAATTATGCATCATCGTGTCAGCAGTAAACTGGCTATCATGCTCTAATAATGCATCATTGTGTCAGCAGCAAGCTGGCTATCATGCTGTAATAATGTGTCATTGTGTCAGCAGTGAGCTGTCTATATGCTCTAATTATGCATTATCGTGTCAGCAGTAAACTGGCTATCATGCTCTAATCATGCATCATTGTGTCAGCAGTGAGCTGTCTATATGCTCTAATTATGCATCATCGTGACAGCAGTAATCTTGCTATCATGCTCTAATACTGCATCATTGTGTCAGCAGTAAACTGGCTATCATGCTCTAATAATGCATCATTGTGGCATCACTGAGCTGTCTATATGCTCTAATAATGCATCATCATGTCAGCAGTAAGCTGACTATCATGCTCTAATAATGCATCATTGTGTCAGCAGTAAGCTGGCTATCATGATTTAGGAATGCATCATTGTGTCAGCAGTAAACTGGCTATCATGCTCTAATAATGCATCATTGTGTCAGCAGTAAGATGGCTATCATGCTGTAATAATGCGTCATTGTGTCAGCAGTGAGCTGTCTATATGCTCTAATTATGCATCATCATGTCAGCAGTAAGCTGGCTATCATGCTCTAATAATGCACCCTTGTGTCAACAGTGAGCTGGCTATCATGCTCTAATAATGCATCATTGTGTAAGCAGTAAGCTGGCTATCATGCTTTAGGAATGCATCATTGTGTCAGCAGTAAACTGGCTATTATGCTCTATTAATGCATCATTGTGCAAGCAGTAAGATGGCTATCATGCTCTAATAATGCATCATTGTGTAAGCAGTAAGATGGCTATCATGCTCTAATAATGCATCATTGTGTCAGCAGTGAGCTGTCTATATGCTCTAATAATGCATCATTGTGTCAGCAGTAAGCTGGCTTTCATGCTGTAATAATGTGTCATTGTGTCAGCAGTGAGCTGGCTACCATGCTCTAATAATGCATCATTGTGTCAGCAGTACACTGGATAACATGCTCTAATAATGCATCATTGTGTCAGCAGTAAGATGGCTATCAGGGTCAGGAGTAAGCTGGCTACCATGCTCTAATAATGCATCATTGTGTCAGCAGTAAGCTGTCTATATGCTCTAATAATGCATCTTTGCGTCAGCAGTAAGCTGGCTATCATGCTCTAATAATGCATCATCGTGTCAGCAGTAAACTGGCTATCATGCTCTAATAATGCATCATTGTGCCAGCAGTAAACTGGCTATCATGCTATAATAATGCATCATTGTGTCAGCAGTGAGCTGCCTATATGCTCTAATTATGCATCATTGTGTCAGCAGTAAAATGGCTATCATGCTCTAATAACGCATCATTGTGTCAGCAGTGAGCTGTCTATATGCTCTAATAATGCATCATCGTGGCAGCAGTAAGCTTGCTATCATGCTCTAATAATGCATCATTGTGTCAGCAGCAAGCTGGCTATCATGCTGTAATAATGCGTCATTGTGTCAGCAGTGAGCTGTCTATACGCTCTAATTATGCATCATCGTGTAAGCAGTAAACTGGCTATCATGCTCTAATAATGCATCATTGTGTCAGCAGTGAGCTGTCTATATGCTCTAATAATGCATCATCATGTCAGCAGTAAACTGGCTATCATGCTTTAGGAATGCATCATTGTGTCAGCAGTAAACTGGCTATCATGCTCTAATACTGCATCATTGTGTAAGCAGTAAGCTGGCTATCATGCTGTAATAATGCGTCATTGTGTCAGTAGTGAGCTGGCTACCATGCTCTAATAATGCATCATTGTGTCAGCAGTGAGCTGGCTATCATGCTCTAATAATGCATCATGGTGTCAGCAGTGAGCTGTCTACATGCTCTAATAATGCATCATTGTGTCAGCAGTAAACTGGCTATCATGCTGTAATAATGCGTCATTGTGTCAGCAGTGAGCTGTCTATATGCTCTAATTATGCATCATCGTGTCAGCAGTAAACTGGCTATCATGCTCTAATAATGCATCTTTGCGTCAGCAGTAAGCTGGCTATCATGCTCTAATAATGCATCATCGTGTCAGCAGTAAACTGGCTATCATGCTCTAATAATGCATCATTGTGCCAGCAGTAAACTGGCTATCATGCTATAATAATGCATCATTGTGTCAGCAGTGAGCTGCCTATATGCTCTAATAATGCATCATTGTGTCAGGAGTAAACTGGCTATCATGCTCTAATAACGCATCATTGTGTCAGCAGTGAGCTGTCTATATGCTCTAATAATGCATCATCGTGGCAGCAGTAAGCTTGCTATCATGCTCTAATAATGCATCATTGTGTCAGCAGCAAGCTGGCTATCATGCTGTAATAATGCGTCATTGTGTCAGCAGTGAGCTGTCTATATGCTCTAATTATGCATCATCGTGTAAGCAGTAAACTGGCTATCATGCTCTAATAATGCATCATTGTGTCAGCAGTGAGCTGTCTATATGCTCTAATAATGCATCATCATGTCAGCAGTAAACTGGCTATCATGCTTTAGGAATGCATCATTGTGTCAGCAGTAAACTGGCTATCATGCTCTAATACTGCATCATTGTGTAAGCAGTAAGCTGGCTATCATGCTGTAATAATGCGTCATTGTGTCAGCAGTGAGCTGGCTACCATGCTCTAATAATGCATCATTGTGTCAGCAGTGAGCTGGCTATCATGCTCTAATAATGCATCATGGTGTCAGCAGTGAGCTGTCTACATGCTCTAATAATGCATCATTGTGTCAGCAGTAAATTGGCTATCATGCTGTAATAATGCGTCATTGTGTCAGCAGTGAGCTGTCTATATGCTCTAATTATGCATCATCGTGTCAGCAGTAAACTGGCTATCATGCTCTAATAATGCATCATTGTGTCAGCAGTAAGCTTGCTATCATGCTCTAACAATGCATCATTGTGTCAGCAGCAAGCTGGCTATCATGCTTTAATAATGCGTCATTGTGTCAGCAGTGAGCTGTCTATATGCTCTAATTATGCATCATCGTGTCAGCAGTAAACTGGATACCATGCTCTAATAATGCATCATTGTGTCAGCAGTGAGCTGTCTATATGCTCTAATAATGTATCATCATGTCAGCAGTAAGCTGGCTATCATGCTCTAATAATGCATCATTGTGTCAGCAGCAAGCTGGCTATCATGCTGTAATAATGCGTCATTGTGTCAGCTGTGAGCTGTCTATATGCTCTAATAATGCATCATTGTGTCAGCAGTACACTGGATAGCGTGCTCTAATAATGCATCATTGTGTCAGCAGTAAGATGGCTATCATGCACAGGAGTAAGCAGGTTATCATGCTCTAATAATGCATCATTGTGTCAGCAGTAAGCTAGCTATCAGGATCAGGAGTAAGCTGGCTACCATGCTCTAATAATGCATCATTGTGTCAGCAGTAAGCTATCTATTATGCTAATAATGCATCATTGAGTCAGCAGTGAGATGGCTACCATGCTCTAACAATGCGTCATTGTGTCAGCAGTAAACTGGCTATCATGCTCTAATAATGCATCATTGTGTCAGCAGTAAACTGGCTATCACGCTGAGGAGTAAGCTGGCTATCGTGCTCTAATAATGCATCATTGTGTCAGCAGTAAGCTGGCTATCATGCTCAGGATTAAGCTGACTATCATGCTCTAATAATACATCATTGTGTCAGCAGTGAGCTAGGTATCATGCTCAGGAGTAAGCTTGCTATCATGCTCTAATAATGCATCATTGTGTCAGCAGTAATCTGGCTATCATGCTCAGGAGTAAGCTGGCTATCATGCTCTAATAATACATAATTGTGTCAGCAGTGAGCTAGGTAGCATGCTCAGGAGTAAACTGGCTATCATTCTCTAATAATGCATCATTGTGTCAGCAGTAAGCTGGCTATCATGCTCAGGAGTAAGATGGCTACCATGCTCTAATAATGCATCATTGTGTCAGCAGTAAGCTGGCTATCATGATCAGGAGTAACATGGCTACCATGCTCTAATAATGCATCATTGTGTCAGCAGTGAGCTAGCTATCATGCTCTAATAATGGATCATTGTGTCAGCGGTAAGCTATCTATCATGCTCTAATAATGCATCATTGTGTCCGCAGTAAGATGGCTATCATGCTCAGGAGTAAGCTGGCTATCATGCTCTAATAATACATCATTGTGTCAGCAGTGAGCTAGGTATCATGCTCAGGAGTAAACTTGCTATCATGCTCTAAGAATGCATCATTGTGTCAGCAGTAAGCTGGCTATCATGCTCTAATAATGCATCATTGTGTCAGCAGTAAGCTGGCTATCATGCTCAGGAGTAAGCTTGCTATCATGCTCTAATAATGCATCATTGTGTCAGCAGTAAGATGGCTATCACGCTCTAGTAATGCATCATTGTGTCAGCAGTAAGCTGGCTATCATGCTCTAATAATGCATCATTGTGTCAGCAGTAATCTAGCTATCATGCTCAGGAGTAATCTGGCTATCATGCTCTAATAATGCATCATTGTGTCTGCAGTAAGCTGGCTATCATGCTCAGGAGTAAGATGGCTATCATGCTCTAATAATGCATCATTGTGTCAGCAGTGAGCTGTCTATATGCTCTACTAATGCATCATCGTGTCAGCAGTAAACTGGCTATCATGCTCTAATAATGCATCATTGTGTCAGCAGTAAGCTGGCTATCATGCTCTAAGAATGCATCATTGTGTCAGCAGTAAACTGTCTATATGCTCTAATAATGCATCATTGTGTCAGCAGTAACATGGATATCATGCTCTAATAATGCATCATTGTGTCAGCAGTAAGCTGGATATCATGTTCTAATAATGCATCATTGTGTCAGCAGTGAGCTGTCTATATGCTCTAATTATGCATCATCGTGTCAGCAGTAAACTGGCTATCATGCTTTAATAATGCATCACTGTGTCAGCAGCAAGCTGGCTATCATGCTGTAATAATGTGTCATTGTGTCAGCAGTGAGCTGTCTATATGCTCTAATTATGCATCATCGTGTCAGCAGTAAACTGGCTATCATGCTCTAATAATGCATCATTGTGTCAGCAGTGAGCTGTCTATATGCTCTAATTATGCATCATCGTGACAGCAGTAAGCTTGCCATCATGCTCTAATACTGCATCATTGTGTCAGCAGTAAACTGGCTATCATGCTCTAATAATGCATCATTGTGTCAGCAGTAAGCTGGCTATCATGATTTAGGAATGCATCATTGTGTCAGCAGTAAACTGGCTATCATGCTCTAATAATGCATAATTGTGTCAGCAGTAAAATGGCTATCATGCTGTAATAACGCGTCATTGTGTCAGCAGTGAGCTGTCTATATGCTCTAATTATGCATCATCATGTCAGCAGTAAGCTGGCTATCATGCTTTATGAATGCATCATTGTGTCAGCAGTAAACTGGTTATCATGCTTTAGGAATGCATCATTGTGTCAGCAGTAAACTGGCTATCACGCTCTAATAATGCATCATTGTGTCAGCAGTAAGATGGCTATCATGCTGTAATAATGTGTCATTGTGTCAGCAGTGAGCTGTCTATATGCTCTAATTATGCATCATTGTGTCAGCAGTAAACTGGCTATCATGCGCTAATAATGCACCCTTGTGTCAACAGTGAGCTGGCTATCATGCTTTAGAAATGCATCATTGTGTCAGCAGTAAACTGGCTATCATGCTCTAACAATGCATCATTGTGTAAGCAGTAATATGGCTATCATGCTTTAGGAATGCATCATTGTGTCAGCAGTAAACTGGCTATCATGCTCTAATAATGCATCATTGTGTAAGCAGTAAGATGGCTATCATGCTCTAATAATGCATCATTGTGTCACCAGTGAGCTGTCTATATGCTCTACTAATGCATCATCGTGTCAGCAGTAAACTGGCTATCATGCTCTAATAATGCATCATTGTGTCAGCAGTAAGCTGGCTATCATGCTCTAAGAATGCATCATTGTGTCAGCAGTAAACTGTCTATATGCTCTAATAATGCATCATCGTGTCAGCAGTAAGCTGGATATCATGCTCTAATAATGCATCATTGTGTCAGCACTAAGCTGGATATCATGTTCTAATAATGCATCATTGTGTCAGCAGTGAGCTGTCTATATGCTCTAATTATGCATCATCGTGTCAGCAGTAAACTGGCTATCATGCTCTAATAATGCATCATTGTGTCAGCAGCAAGCTGGCTATCATGCTGTAATAATGTGTCATTGTGTCAGCAGTGAGCTGTCTATATGCTCTAATTATGCATCATCGTGTCAGCAGTAAACTGGCTATCATGCTCTAATAATGCATCATTGTGTCAGCAGTGAGCTGTCTATATGCTCTAATTATGCATCATCGTGACAGCAGTAAGCTTGCTATCATGCTCTAATACTGCATCATTGTGTCAGCAGTAAACTGGCTATCATGCTCTAATAATGCATCATTGTGGCATCACTGAGCTGTCTATATGCTCTAATAATGCATCATCATGTCAGCAGTAAGCTGGCTATCATGCTCTAATAATGCATCATTGTGTCAGCAGTAAGCTGGCTATCATGATTTAGGAATGCATCATTGTGTCAGCAGTAAACTGGCTATCATGCTCTAATAATGCATCATTGTGTCAGCAGTAAGATGGCTATCATGCTGTAATAATGCGTCATTGTGTCAGCAGTGAGCTGTCTATATGCTCTAATTATGCATCATCATGTCAGCAGTAAGATGGCTATCATCCTTTATGAATGCATCATTGTGTCAGCAGTAAACTGGCTATCATGCTTAAGGAATGCATCATTGTGTCAGCAGTAAACTGGCTATCACGCTCTAATAATGCATCATTGTGTCAGCAGTAAGATGGCTATCATGCTGTAATAATGTGTCATTGTGTCAGTAGTGAGCTGTCTATATGCTCTAATTATGCATCATCGTGTCAGCAGTAAATTGGCTATCATGCTCTAATAATGCACCCTTGTGTCAACAGTGAGCTGGCTATCATGCTTTAGAAATGCATCATTGTGTCAGCAGTAAACTGGCTATCATGCTCTAATAATGCATCATTGTGTAAGCAGTAAGCTGGCTATCATGCTTTAGGAATGCATCATTGTGTCAGCAGTAAACTGGCTATCATGCTCTAATAATGCATCATTGTGTAAGCAGTAAGATGGCTATCATGCCCTAATAATGCATCATTGTGTCAGCAATGAGCTGTCTATATGCTCTAATAATGCATCATTGTGTCAGCAGTAAGCTGGCTTTCATGCTGTAATAATGCGTCATTGTGTCAGCAGTGAGCTGGCTACCATGCTCTAATAATGCATCATTGTGTCAGCAGTACACTGGATATCGTGCTCTAATAATGCATCATTGTGTCAGCAGTAAGATGGCTATCATGCACAGGAGTAAGCAGGTTATCATGCTCTAATAATGCATCATTGTGTCAGCAGTAAGCTAGCTATCAGGAGTAAGCTGGCTACCATGCTCTAATAATGCATCATTGTGTCAGCAGTAAGCTATCTATTATGCTAATAATGCATCATTGAGTCAGCAGTGAGATGGCTACCATGCTCTAACAATGCGTCATTGTGTCAGCAGTAAACTGGCTATCATGCTCTAATAATGCATCATTGTGTCAGCAGTAAACTGGCTATCACGCTGAGGAGTAAGCTGGCTATCGTGCTCTAATAATGCATCATTGTGTCAGCAGTAAGCTGGCTATCATGCTCAGGATTAAGCTGACTATCATGCTCTAATAATACATCATTGTGTCAGCAGTGAGCTAGGTATCATGCTCAGGAGTAAGCTTGCTATCATGCTCTAATAATGCATCATTGTGTCAGCAGTAATCTGGCTATCATGCTCAGGAGTAAGCTGGCTATCATGCTCTAATAATACATAATTGTGTCAGCAGTGAGCTAGGTAGCATGCTCAGGAGTAAACTGGCTATCATTCTCTAATAATGCATCATTGTGTCAGCAGTAAGCTGGCTATCATGCTCAGGAGTAAGATGGCTACCATGCTCTAATAATGCATCATTGTGTCAGCAGTAAGCTGGCTATCATGATCAGGAGTAACGTGGCTACCATGCTCTAATAATGCATCATTGTGTCAGCAGTGAGCTAGCTATCATGCTCTAATAATGGATCATTGTGTCAGCGGTAAGCTATCTATCATGCTCTAATAATGCATCATTGTGTCCGCAGTAAGATGGCTATCATGCTCAGGAGTAAGCTGGCTATCATGCTCTAATAATACATCATTGTGTCAGCAGTGAGCTAGGTATCATGCTCAGGAGTAAACTTGCTATCATGCTCTAAGAATGCATCATTGTGTCAGCAGTAAGCTGGCTATCATGCTCTAATAATGCATCATTGTGTCAGCAGTAAGCTGGCTATCATGCTCAGGAGTAAGCTTGCTATCATGCTCTAATAATGCATCATTGTGTCAGCAGTAAGATGGCTATCACGCTCTAGTAATGCATCATTGTGTCAGCAGTAAGCTGGCTATCATGCTCTAATAATGCATCATTGTGTCAGCAGTAATCTAGCTATCATGCTCAGGAGTAATCTGGCTATCATGCTCTAATAATGCATCATTGTGTCTGCAGTAAGCTGGCTATCATGCTCAGGAGTAAGATGGCTATCATGCTCTAATAATGCATCATTGTGTCAGCAGTGAGCTGTCTATATGCTCTACTAATGCATCATCGTGTCAGCAGTAAACTGGCTATCATGCTCTAATAATGCATCATTGTGTCAGCAGTAAGCTGGCTATCATGCTCTAAGAATGCATCATTGTGTCAGCAGTAAACTGTCTATATGCTCTAATAATGCATCATTGTATCAGCAGTAAGCTGGATATCATGCTATAATAATGCATCATTGTGTCAGCAGTAAGCTGGATATCATGTTCTAATAATGCATCATTGGGTCAGCAGTGAGCTGTCTATATGCTCTAATTATGCATCATCGTGTCAGCAGTAAACTGGCTATCATGCTTTAATAATGCATCATTGTGTCAGCAGCAAGCTGGCTATCATGCTGTAATAATGTGTCATTGTGTCAGCAGTGAGCTGTCTATATGCTCTAATTATGCATCATCGTGTCAGCAGTAAACTGGCTATCATGCTCTAATAATGCATCATTGTGTCAGCAGTGAGCTGTCTATATGCTCTAATTATGCATCATCGTGACAGCAGTAAGCTTGCCATCATGCTCTAATACTGCATCATTGTGTCAGCAGTAAACTGGCTATCATGCTCTAATAATGCATCATTGTGTCAGCAGTAAGCTGGCTATCATGATTTAGGAATGCATCATTGTGTCAGCAGTAAACTGGCTATCATGCTCTAATAATGCATCATTGTGTCAGCAGTAAGATGGCTATCATGCTGTAATAACGCGTCATTGTGTCAGCAGTGAGCTGTCTATATGCTCTAATTATGCATCATCATGTCAGCAGTAAGCTGGCTATCATGCTTTATGAATGCATCATTGTGTCAGCAGTAAACTGGCTATCATGCTTTAGGAATGCATCATTGTGTCAGCAGTAAACTGGCTATCACGCTCTAATAATGCATCATTGTGTCAGCAGTAAGATGGCTATCATGCTGTAATAATGTGTCATTGTGTCAGCAGTGAGCTGTCTATATGCTCTAATTATGCATCATCGTGTCAGCAGTAAACTGGCTATCATGCGCTAATAATGCACCCTTGTGTCAACAGTGAGCTGGCTATCATGCTTTAGAAATGCATCATTGTGTCAGCAGTAAACTGGCTATCATGCTCTAACAATGCATCATTGTGTAAGCAGTAAGATGGCTATCATGCTTTAGGAATGCATCATTGTGTCAGCAGTAAACTGGCTATCATGCTCTAATAATGCATCATTGTGTAAGCAGTAAGATGGCTATCATGCTCTAATAATGCATCATTGTGTCAGCAGTGAGCTGTCTATATGCTCTACTAATGCATCATCGTGTCAGCAGTAAACTGTCTATCATGCTCTAATAATGCATCATTGTGTCAGCAGTAAGCTGGCTATCATGCTCTAAGAATGCATCATTGTGTCAGCAGTACACTGTCTATATGCTCTAATAATGCATCATCGTGTCAGCAGTAAGCTGGATATCATGCTCTAATAATGCATCATTGTGTCAGCACTAAGCTGGATATCATGTTCTAATAATGCATCATTGTGTCAGCAGTGAGCTGTCTATATGCTCTAATTATGCATCATCGTGTCAGCAGTAAACTGGCTATCATGCTCTAATAATGCATCATTGTGTCAGCAGCAAGCTGGCTATCATGCTGTAATAATGTGTCATTGTGTCAGCAGTGAGCTGTCTATATGCTCTAATTATGCATCATCGTGTCAGCAGTAAACTGGCTATCATGCTCTAATAATGCATCATTGTGTCAGCAGTGAGCTGTCTATATGCTCTAATTATGCATCATCGTGACAGCAGTAAGCTTGCTATCATGCTCTAATACTGCATCATTGTGTCAGCAGTAAACTGGCTATCATGCTCTAATAATGCATCATTGTGGCATCACTGAGCTGTCTATATGCTCTAATAATGCATCATCATGTCAGCAGTAAGCTGGCTATCATGCTCTAATAATGCATCATTGTGTCAGCAGTAAGCTGGCTATCATGATTTAGGAATGCATCATTGTGTCAGCAGTAAACTGGCTATCATGCTCTAATAATGCATCATTGTGTCAGCAGTAAGATGGCTATCATGCTGTAATAATGCGTCATTGTGTCAGCAGTGAGCTGTCTATATGCTCTAATTATGCATCATCATGTCAGCAGTAAGATGGCTATCATCCTTTATGAATGCATCATTGTGTCAGCAGTAAACTGGCTATCATGCTTTAGGAATGCATCATTGTGTCAGCAGTAAACTGGCTATCACGCTCTAATAATGCATCATTGTGTCAGCAGTAAGATGGCTATCATGCTTTAGAAATGCATCATTGTGTCAGCAGTAAACTGGCTATCATGCTCTAATAATGCATCATTGTGTAAGCAGTAAGCTGGCTAACATGCTTTAGGAATGCATCATTGTGTCAGCAGTAAACTGGCTATCATGCTCTAATAATGCATCATTGTGTCAGCAGTAAGATGGCTATCATGCTTTAGAAATGCATCATTGTGTCAGCAGTAAACTGGCTATCATGCTCTAATAATGCATCATTGTGTAAGCAGTAAGCTGGCTATCATCCTTTATGAATGCATCATTGTGTCAGCAGTAAACTGGCTATCATGCTTTAGGAATGCATCATTGTGTCAGCAGTAAACTGGCTATCACGCTCTAATAATGCATCATTGTGTCAGCAGTAAGATGGCTATCATGCTGTAATAATGTGTCATTGTGTCAGTAGTGAGCTGTCTATATGCTCTAATTATGCATCATCGTGTCAGCAGTAAACTGGCTATCATGCTCTAATAATGCACCCTTGTGTCAACAGTGAGCTGGCTATCATGCTTTAGAAATGCATCATTGTGTCAGCAGTAAACTGGCTATCATGCTCTAATAATGCATCATTGTGTAAGCAGTAAGCTGGCTATCATGCTTTAGGAATGCATCATTGTGTCAGCAGTAAACTGGCTATCATGCTCTAATTATGCATCATTGTGTAAGCAGTAAGATGGCTATCATGCCCTAATAATGCATCATTGTGTCAGCAGTGAGCTGTCTATATGCTCTAATAATGCATCATTGTGTCAGCAGTAAGCTGGCTTTCATGCTGTAATAATGCGTCATTGTGTCAGCAGTGAGCTGGCTACCATGCTCTAATAATGCATCATTGTGTCAGCAGTACACTGGATAACGTGCTCTAATAATGCATCATTGTGTCAGCAGTAAGATGGCTATCAGGGTCAGCAGTAAACTGGCTATCATGCTCTAATAATGCATCATTGTGTCAGCAGTGAGCTGTCTATATGCTCTAATAATGCATCATCGTGGCAGCAGTAAGCTTGCCATCATGCTCTAATTATGCATCATCTTGTCAGCAGTAAACTGGCAATCATGCGCTAATAATGCACCCTTGTGTCAACAGTGAGCTGGCTATCATGCTTTAGAAATGCATCATTGTGTCTGCAGTAAACTGGCTATCATGCTCTAATAATGCATCATTGTGTAAGCAGTAAGATGGCTATCATGCTTTAGGAATGCATCATTGTGTCAGCAGTAAACTGGCTATCATGCTCTAATAATGCATCATTGTGTAAAAAGTAAGATGGCTATCATGCTCTAATAATGCATCATTGTGTCAGCAGTGAGCTGTCTATATGCTCTACTAATCCATCATCGTGTCAGCAGTAAACTGGCTATCATGCTCTAATAATGCATCATTGTGTCAGCAGTAAGCTGGCTATCATGCTCTAAGAATGCATCATTGTGTCAGCAGTAAACTGTCTATATGCTCTAATAATGCATCATCGTGTCAGCAGTAAGCTGGATATCATGCTCTAATAATGCATCATTGTGTGGGCAGTAAGCTGGATATCATGTTCTAAGAATGCATCATTGTGTCAGCAGTAAACTGTCTATATGCTTTAATAATGCATCATCGTGTCAGCAGTAAGCTGGATATCATGCTCTAATAATGCATCATTGTGTCAGCAGTAAGCTGGATATCATGTTCTAATAATGCATCATTGTGTCAGCAGCAAGCTGGATATCATGCTGTAATAATGTGTCATTGTGTCAGCAGTGAGCTGTCTATATGCTCTAATTATGCATCATCGTGTCAGCAGTAAACTGGCTATCATGCTCTAATAATGCATCAATGTGTCAGCAGTGAGCTGTCTATATGCTCTAATTATGCATCATCGTGACACCAGTAAGCTTGCTATCATGCTCTAATACTGCATCATTGTGTCATCAGTAAACTGGCTTTCATGCTCTAATAATGCATCATTGTGGCATCACTGAGCTGTCTATATGCTCTAATAATGCATCATCATGTCAGCAGTAAGCTGGCTATCATGCTCTAATAATGCATCATTGTGTCAGCAGTAAGCTGGCTATCATGATTTAGGAATGCATCATTGTGTCAGCAGTAAACTGGCTATCATGCTCTAATAATGCATCATTGTGTCAGCAGTAAGATGGCTATCATGCTGTAATAATGCATCATTGTGTCAGCAGTGAGCTGTCTATATGCTCTAATTATGCATCATCATGTCAGCAGTAAGCTGGCTATCATGCTTTATGAATGCATCATTGTGTCAGCAGTAAACTGGCTTTCATGCTTTAGGAATGCATCATTGTGTCAGCAGTAAACTGGCTATCACGCTCTAATAATGCATCATTTTGTCAGCAGTAGGATGGCTATCATGCTGTAATAATGTGTCATTGTGTCAGTAGTGAGCTGTCTATATGCTCTAATTATGCATCATCGTGTCAGCAGTAAACTGGCTATCATGCTCTAATAATGCACCCTTGTGTCAACAGTGAGCTGGCTATCATGCTTTAGAAATGCATCATTGTGTCAGCAGTAAACTGGCTATCATGCTCTAATAATGCATCATTGTGTAAGCAGTAAGCTGGCTATCATGCTGTAATAATGTGTCATTGTGTCAGCAGTAAACTGGCTATCATGCTTTAGGAATGCATCATTGTGTCAGCAGTAAACTGGCTATCATGCTCTAATAATGCATCATTGTGTAAGCAGTAAGATGGCTATCATGCTCTAATAATGCATCATTGTGTCAGCAGTGAGCTGTCTATATGCTCTAATAATGCATCATTGTGTCAGCAGTAAGCTGGCTTTCATGCTGTAATAATGCGTCATTGTGTCAGCAGTGAGCTCGCTACCATGCTCTAATAATGCATCATTGTGTCAGCAGTACACTGGATAACGTGCTCTAATAATGCATCATTGTGTCAGCAGTAAGCTGTCTATATGCTCTAATAATGCATCTTTGCGTCAGCAGTAAGCTGGCTATCATGCTCTAATAATGCATCATCGTGTCAGCAGTAAACTGGCTATCATGCTCTAATAATGCATCATTGTGCCAGCAGTAAACTGGCTATCATGCTATAATAATGCATCATTGTGTCGGCAGTGAGCTGTCTATATGCTCTAATTATGCATCATTGTGTCAGCAGTAAACTGGCTATCATGCTCTAATAACGCATCATTGTGTCAGCAGTAAGCTGTCTATATGCTCTAATAATGCATCTTTGCGTCAGCAGTAAGCTGTCTATATGCTCTAATAATGCATCTTTGCGTCAGCAGTAAGCTGGCTATCATGCTCTAATAATGCATCATCGTGTCAGCAGTAAACTGGCTATCATGCTCTAATAATGCATCATTGCGCCAGCAGTAAACTGGCTATCATGCTATAATAATGCATCATTGTGTCAGCAGTGAGCTGTCTATATGCTCTAATTATGCATCATTGTGTCAGCAGTAAACTGGCTATCATGCTCTAATAACGCATCATTGTGTCAGCAGTAAACTGGCTTTCATGCTCTAATAATGCATCATTGTGGCATCACTGAGCTGTCTATATGCTCTAATAATGCATCATCATGTCAGCAGTAAACTGGCTTTCATGCTCTAATAATGCATCATTGTGGCATCACTGAGCTGTCTATATGCTCTAATAATGCATCATCATGTCAGCAGTAAGCTGGCTATCATGCTCTAATAATGCATCATTGTGTCAGCAGTACACTGGATAACGTGCTCTAATAATGCATCATTGTGTCAGCAGTAAGCTGTCTATATGCTCTAATAATGCATCTTTGCGTCAGCAGTAAGCTGGCTATCATGCTCTAATAATGCATCATCGTGTCAGCAGTAAACTGGCTATCATGCTCTAATAATGCATCATTGTGCCAGCAGTAAACTGGCTATCATGCTATAATAATGCATCATTGTGTCAGCAGTGAGCTGTCTATATGCTCTAATTATGCATCATTGTGTCAGCAGTAAACTGGCTATCATGCTCTAATAACGCATCATTGTGTCAGCAGTAAGCTGTCTATATGCTCTAATAATGCATCTTTGCGTCAGCAGTAAGCTGTCTATATGCTCTAATAATGCATCTTTGCGTCAGCAGTAAGCTGGCTATCATGCTCTAATAATGCATCATCGTGTCAGCAGTAAACTGGCTATCATGCTCTAATAATGCATCATTGTGCCAGCAGTAAACTGGCTATCATGCTATAATAATGCATCATTGTGTCAGCAGTGAGCTGTCTATATGCTCTAATTATGCATCATTGTGTCAGCAGTAAACTGGCTATCATGCTCTAATAACGCATCATTGTGTCAGCAGTAAACTGGCTTTCATGCTCTAATAATGCATCATTGTGGCATCACTGAGCTGTCTATATGCTCTAATAATGCATCATCGTGTCAGCAGTAAACTGGCTATCATGCTCTAATAATGCATCATTGTGTCAGCAGTAAGCTGGCTATCATGCTCTAAGAATGCATCATTGTGTCAGCAGTAAACTGTCTATATGCTCTAATAATGCATCATCGTGTCAGCAGTAAGCTGGATATCATGCTCTAATAATGCATCATTGTGTCAGCAGTAAGATGGATATCATGTTCTAAGAATGCATCATTGTGTCAGCAGTAAACTGTCTATATGCTCTAATAATGCATCATCGTGTCAGCAGTAAGCTGGATATCATGCTCTAATAATGCATCATTGTGTCAGCTTTAAGCTGGATATCATGTTCTAATAATGCATCATTGTGTCAGCAGCAAGCTGGCTATCATGCTGTAATAATGTGTCATTGTGTCAGCAGTGAGCTGTCTATATGCTCTAATTATGCATCATCGTGTCAGCAGTAAACTGGCTATCATGCTCTAATAATGCATCAATGTGTCAGCAGTGAGCTGTCTATATGCTCTAATTATGCATCATCGTGACAGCAGTAAGCTTGCAATCATGCTCTAATACTGCATCATTGTGTCATCAGTAAACTGGTTTTCATGCTCTAATAATGCATCATTGTGGCATCACTGAGCTGTCTATATGCTCTAATAATGCATCATCATGTCAGCAGTAAACTGGCTATCATGCTCTAATAATGCATCATTGTGTCAGCAGTAAGCTGGCTATCATGATTTAGGAATGCATCATTGTGTCAGCAGTAAACTGGCTATCATGCTCTAATAATGCATCATTGTGTCAGCAGTAAGATGGCTATCATGCTGTAATAATGCATCATTGTGTCAGCAGTGAGCTGTCTATATGCTCTAATTATGCATCATCATGTCAGCAGTAAGCTGGCTATCATGCTTTATGAATGCATCATTGTGTCAGCAGTAAACTGGCTATCATGCTTTAGGAATGCATCATTGTGTCAGCAGTAAACTGGCTATCACGCTCTAATAATGCATCATTTTGTCAGCAGTAAGATGGCTATCATGCTGTAATAATGTGTCATTGTGTCAGTAGTGAGCTGTCTATATGCTCTAATTATGCATCATCGTGTCAGCAGTAAACTGGCTATCATGCTCTAATAATGCACCCTTGTGTCAACAGTGAGCTGGCTGTCATGCTTTAGAAATGCATCATTGTGTCAGCAGTAAACTGGCTATCATGCTCTAATAATGCATCATTGTGTAAGCAGTAAGTTGGCTATCATGCTGTAATAATGTGTCATTGTGTCAGCAGTAAACTGGCTATCATGCTCTAATAATGCATCATTGTGGCATCACTGAGCTGTCTATATGCTCTAATAATGCATCATCATGTCAGCAGTAAGCTGGCTATCATGCTCAGGAGTAAGATGGCTACCATGCTCTAATAATGCATCATTGTGTCAGCAGTAAGCTGGCTATCATGATCAGGAGTAACATGGCTACCATGCTCTAATAATGCATCATTGTGTCAGCAGTGAGCTAGCTATCATGCTCTAATAATGGATCATTGTGTCAGCGGTAAGCTATCTATCATGCTCTAATAATGCATCATTGTGTCCACAGTAAGATGGCTATCATGCTCAGGAGTAAGCTGGCTATCATGCTCTAATAATGCATCATTGTGTCAGCAGTAAGATGGCTATCACGCTCTAGTAATGCATCATTGTGTCAGCAGTAAGCTGGCTATCATGCTCTAATAATGCATCATTGTGTCAGCAGTAATCTAGCTATCATGCTCAGGAGTAATCTGGCTATCATGCTCTAATAATGCATCATTGTGTCTGCAGTAAGCTGGCTATCATGCTCAGGAGTAAGATGGCTATCATGCTCTAATAATGCATCATTGTGTCAGCAGTGAGCTAGCTATCATGCTCTAATAATGGATCATTGTGTCAGCGGTAAGCTATCTATCATGCTCTAATAATGCATCATTGTGTCCACAGTAAGATGGCTATCATGCTCAGGAGTAAGCTGGCTATCATGCTCTAAGAATGCATCATTGTGTCAGCAGTAAGCTGGCTATCATGCTCTAATAATGCATCATTGTGTCAGCAGTAAGCTGGCTATCATGCTCAGGAGTAAGCTTGCTATCATGCTCTAATAATGCATCATTGTGTCAGCAGTAAGATGGCTATCACGCTCAAGTAATGCATCATTGTGTCAGCAGTAAGCTGGCTATCATGCTCTAATAATGCATCATTGTGTCAGCAGTAATCTAGCTATCATGCTCAGGAGTAATCTGGCTATCATGCTCTAATAATGCATCATTGTGTCTGCAGTAAGCTGGCTATCATGCTCAGGAGTAAGATGGCTATCATGCTCTAATAATGCATCATTGTGTCAGCAGTGAGCTGTCTATATGCTCTACTAATGCATCATCGTGTCAGCAGTAAACTGGCTATCATGCTCTAATAATGCATCATTGTGTCAGCAGTAAGCTGGCTATCATGCTCTAAGAATGCATCATTGTGTCAGCAGTAAACTGTATATATGCTCTAATAATGCATCATTGTGTCAGCAGTAAGCTGGATATCATGCTATAATAATGCATCATTGTGTCAGCAGTAAGCTGGGTATCATGTTCTAATAATGCATCATTGTGTCAGCAGTGAGCTGTCTATATGCTCTAATTATGCATCATCGTGTCAGCAGTAAACTGGCTATCATGCTTTAATAATGCATCATTGTGTCAGCAGCAAGCTGGCTATCATGCTGTAATAATGTGTCATTGTGTCAGCAGTGAGCTGTCTATATGCTCTAATTATGCATCATCGTGTCAGCAGTAAACTGGCTATCATGCTCTAATAATGCATCATTGTGTCAGCAGTGAGCTGTCTATATGCTCTAATTATGCATCATCGTGACAGCAGTAAGCTTGCCATCATGCTCTAATACTGCATCATTGTGTCAGCAGTAAACTGGCTATCATGCTCTAATAATGCATCATTGTGTCAGCAGTAAGCTGGCTATCATGATTTAGGAATGCATCATTGTGTCAGCAGTAAACTGGCTATCATGCTCTAATAATGCATCATTGTGTCAGCAGTAAGATGGCTATCATGCTGTAATAACGCGTCATTGTGTCAGCAGTGAGCTGTCTATATGCTCTAATTATGCATCATCATGTCAGCAGTAAGCTGGCTATCATGCTTTATGAATGCATCATTGTGTCAGCAGTAAACTGGCTATCATGCTTTAGGAATGCATCATTGTGTCAGCAGTAAACTGGCTATCACGCTCTAATAATGCATCATTGTGTCAGCAGTAAGATGGCTATCATGCTGTAATAATGTGTCATTGTGTCAGCAGTGAGCTGTCTATATGCTCTAATTATGCATCATCGTGTCAGCAGTAAACTGGCTATCATGCGCTAATAATGCACCCTTGTGTCAACAGTGAGCTGGCTATCATGCTTTAGAAATGCATCATTGTGTCAGCAGTAAACTGGCTATCATGCTCTAACAATGCATCATTGTGTAAGCAGTAAGATGGCTATCATGCTTTAGGAATGCATCATTGTGTCAGCAGTAAACTGGCTATCATGCTCTAATAATGCATCATTGTGTAAGCAGTAAGATGGCTATCATGCTCTAATAATGCATCATTGTGTCAGCAGTGAGCTGTCTATATGCTCTACTAATGCATCATCGTGTCAGCAGTAAACTGGCTATCATGCTCTAATAATGCATCATTGTGTCAGCAGTAAGCTGGCTATCATGCTCTAAGAATGCATCATTGTGTCAGCAGTAAACTGTCTATATGCTCTAATAATGCATCATCGTGTCAGCAGTAAGCTGGATATCATGCTCTAATAATGCATCATTGTGTCAGCACTAAGCTGGATATCATGTTCTAATAATGCATCATTGTGTCAGCAGTGAGCTGTCTATATGCTCTAATTATGCATCATCGTGTCAGCAGTAAACTGGCTATCATGCTCTAATAATGCATCATTGTGTCAGCAGCAAGCTGGCTATCATGCTGTAATAATGTGTCATTGTGTCAGCAGTGAGCTGTCTATATGCTCTAATTATGCATCATCGTGTCAGCAGTAAACTGGCTATCATGCTCTAATAATGCATCATTGTGTCAGCAGTGAGCTGTCTATATGCTCTAATTATGCATCATCGTGACAGCAGTAAGCTTGCTATCATGCTCTAATACTGCATCATTGTGTCAGCAGTAAACTGGCTATCATGCTCTAATAATGCATCATTGTGGCATCACTGAGCTGTCTATATGCTCTAATAATGCATCATCATGTCAGCAGTAAGCTGGCTATCATGCTCTAATAATGCATCATTGTGTCAGCAGTAAGCTGGCTATCATGATTTAGGAATGCATCATTGTGTCAGCAGTAAACTGGCTATCATGCTCTAATAATGCATCATTGTGTCAGCAGTAAGATGGCTATCATGCTGTAATAATGCGTCATTGTGTCAGCAGTGAGCTGTCTATATGCTCTAATTATGCATCATCATGTCAGCAGTAAGATGGCTATCATCCTTTATGAATGCATCATTGTGTCAGCAGTAAACTGGCTATCATGCTTTAGGAATGCATCATTGTGTCAGCAGTAAACTGGCTATCACGCTCTAATAATGCATCATTGTGTCAGCAGTAAGATGGCCATCATGCTGTAATAATGTGTCATTGTGTCAGTAGTGAGCTGTCTATATGCTCTAATTATGCATCATCGTGTCAGCAGTAAACTGGCTATCATGCTCTAATAATGCACCCTTGTGTCAACAGTGAGCTGGCTATCATGCTTTAGAAATGCATCATTGTGTCAGCAGTAAACTGGCTATCATGCTCTAATAATGCATCATTGTGTAAGCAGTAAGCTGGCTATCATGCTTTAGGAATGCATCATTGTGTCAGCAGTAAACTGGCTATCATGCTCTAATAATGCATCATTGTGTAAGCAGTAAGATGGCTATCATGCCCTAATAATGCATCATTGTGTCAGCAGTGAGCTGTCTATATGCTCTAATAATGCATCATTGTGTCAGCAGTAAGCTGGCTTTCATGCTGTAATAATGCGTCATTGTGTCAGCAGTGAGCTGGCTACCATGCTCTAATAATGCATCATTGTGTCAGCAGTACACTGGATAACGTGCTCTAATAATGCATCATTGTGTCAGCAGTAAGATGGCTATCAGGGTCAGGAGTAAGATGGCTACCATGCTCTAATAATGCATCATTGTGTCAGCAGTAAGATGTCTATATGCTCTAATAATGCATCTTTGCGTCAGCAGTAAGCTGGCTATCATGCTCTAATAATGCATCATCGTGTCAGCAGTAAACTGGCTATCATGCTCTAATAATGCATCATTGTGCCAACAGTAAACTGGCTATCATGCTATAATAATGCATCATTGTGTCAGCAGTGAGCTGTCTATATGCTCTAAATATGCATCATTGTGTCAGCAGTAAATTGGCTATCATGCTCTAATAACGCATCATTGTGTCAGCAGTGAGCTGTCTATATGCTCTAATAATGCATCATCGTGGCAGCAGTAAGCTTGCCATCATGCTCTAATTATGCATCATCGTGTCAGCAGTAAACTGGCAATCATGCGCTAATAATGCACCCTTGTGTCAACAGTGAGCTGGCTATCATGCTTTAGAAATGCATCATTGTGTCTGCAGTAAACTGGCTATCATGCTCTAATAATGCATCATTGTGTAAGCAGTAAGATGGCTATCATGCTTTAGGAATGCATCATTGTGTCAGCAGTAAACTGGCTATCATGCTCTAATAATGCATCATTGTGTAAAAAGTAAGATGGCTATCATGCTCTAATAATGCATCATTGTGTCAGCAGTGAGCTGTCTATATGCTCTACTAATCCATCATCGTGTCAGCAGTAAACTGGCTATCATGCTCTAATAATGCATCATTGTGTCAGCAGTAAGCTGGCTATCATGCTCTAAGAATGCATCATTGTGTCAGCAGTAAACTGTCTATATGCTCTAATAATGCATCATCGTGTCAGCAGTAAGCTGGATATCATGCTCTAATAATGCATCATTGTGTCAGCAGTAAGCTGGATATCATGTTCTAAGAATGCATCATTGTGTCAGCAGTAAACTGTCTATATGCTTTAATAATGCATCATCGTGTCAGCAGTAAGCTGGATATCATGCTCTAATAATGCATCATTGTGTCAGCAGTAAGCTGGATATCATGTTCTAATAATGCATCATTGTGTCAGCAGCAAGCTGGATATCATGCTGTAATAATGTGTCATTGTGTCAGCAGTGAGCTGTCTATATGCTCTAATTATGCATCATCGTGTCAGCAGTAAACTGGCTATCATGCTCTAATAATGCATCAATGTGTCAGCGGTGAGCTGTCTATATGCTCTAATTATGCATCATCGTGACAGCAGTAAGCTTGCTATCATGCCCTAATACTGCATCATTGTGTCATCAGTAAACTGGCTTTCATGCTGTAATAATGTGTCATTGTGTCAGTAGTGAGCTGTCTATATGCTCTAATTATGCATCATCGTGTCAGCAGTAAACTGGCTATCATGCTCTAATAATGCACCCTTGTGTCAACAGTGAGCTGGCTATCATGCTTTAGAAATGCATCATTGTGTCAGCAGTAAACTGGCTATCATGCTCTAATAATGCATCATTGTGTCAGCAGTGAGCTGTCTATATACTCTAATTATGCATCATTGTGTCAGCAGTAAACTGGCTATCATGCTCTAATAACGCATCATTGTGTCAGCAGTAAGCTGTCTATATGCTCTAATAATGCATCTTTGCGTCAGCAGTAAGCTGTCTATATGCTCTAATAATGCATCTTTGCGTCAGCAGTAAGCTGGCTATAATGCTCTAATAATGCATCATCGTGTCAGCAGTAAACTGGCTATCATGCTCTAATAATGCATCATTGCGCCAGCAGTAAACTGGCTATCATGCTATAATAATGCATCATTGTGTCAGCAGTGAGCTGTCTATATGCTCTAATTATGCATCATTGTGTCAGCAGTAAACTGGCTATCATGCTCTAATAACGCATCATTGTGTCAGCAGTAAACTGGCTTTCATGCTCTAATAATGCATCATTGTGGCATCACTGAGCTGTCTATATGCTCTAATAATGCATCATCATGTCAGCAGTAAGCTGGCTATCATGCTCTAATAATGCGTCATTGTGTCAGCAGTGAGCTCGCTACCATGCTCTAATAATGCATCATTGTGTCAGCAGTACACTGGATAACGTGCTCTAATAATGCATCATTGTGTCAGCAGTAAGCTGTCTATATGCTCTAATAATGCATCTTTGCGTCAGCAGTAAACTGGCTATCATGCTCTAATAATGCATCATCGTGTCAGCAGTAAACTGGCTATCATGCTCTAATAATGCATCATTGTGCCAGCAGTAAACTGGCTATCATGCTATAATAATGCATCATTGTGTCAGCAGTGAGCTGTCTATATGCTCTAATTATGCATCATTGTGTCAGCAGTAAACTGGCTATAATGCTCTAATAACGCATCATTGTGTCAGCAGTAAGCTGTCTATATGCTCTAATAATGCATCTTTGCGTCAGCAGTAAGCTGTCTATATGCTCTAATAATGCATCTTTGCGTCAGCAGTAAGCTGGCTATCATGCTCTAATAATGCATCATCGTGTCAGCAGTAAACTGGCTATCATGCTCTAATAATGCATCATTGTGCCAGCAGTAAACTGGCTATCATGCTATAATAATGCATCATTGTGTCAGCAGTGAGCTGTCTATATGCTCTAATTATGCATCATTGTGTCAGCAGTAAACTGGCTATCATGCTCTAATAACGCATCATTGTGTCAGCAGTAAACTGGCTTTCATGCTCTAATAATGCATCATTGTGGCATCACTGAGCTGTCTATATGCTCTAATAATGCATCATCGTGTCAGCAGTAAACTGGCTATCATGCTCTAATAATGCATCATTGTGTCAGCAGTAAGCTGGCTATCATGCTCTAAGAATGCATCATTGTGTCAGCAGTAAACTGTCTATATGCTCTAATAATGCATCATCGTGTCAGCAGTAAGCTGGATATCATGCTCTAATAATGCATCATTGTGTCAGCAGTAAGATGGATATCATGTTCTAAGAATGCATCATTGTGTCAGCAGTAAACTGTCTATATGCTCTAATAATGCATCATCGTGTCAGCAGTAAGCTGGATATCATGCTCTAATAATGCATCATTGTGTCAGCAGTAAGCTGGATATCATGTTCTAATAATGCATCATTGTGTCAGCAGCAAGCTGGCTATCATGCTGTAATAATGTGTCATTGTGTCAGCAGTGAGCTGTCTATATGCTCTAATTATGCATCATCGTGTCAGCAGTAAACTGGCTATCATGCTCTAATAATGCATCAATGTGTCAGCAGTGAGCTGTCTATATGCTCTAATTATGCATCATCGTGACAGCAGTAAGCTTGCTATCATGCTCTAATACTGCATCATTGTGTCATCAGTAAACTGGCTTTCATGCTCTAATAATGCATCATTGTGGCATCACTGAGCTGTCTATATGCTCTAATAATGCATCATCATGTCAGCAGTAAGCTGGCTATCATGCTCTAATAATGCATCATTGTGTCAGCAGTAAGCTGGCTATCATGATTTAGGAATGCATCATTGTGGCATCACTGAGCTGTCTATATGCTCTAATAATGCATCATCATGTCAGCAGTAAACTGGCTATCATGCTCTAATAATGCATCATTGTGTCAGCAGTAAGATGGCTATCATGCTGTAATAATGCATCATTGTGTCAGCAGTGAGCTGTCTATATGCTCTAATTATGCATCATCATGTCAGCAGTAAGCTGGCTATCATGCTTTATGAATGCATCATTGTGTCAGCAGTAAACTGGCTATCATGCTTTAGGAATGCATCATTGTGTCAGCAGTAAACTGGCTATCACGCTCTAATAATGCATCATTTTGTCAGCAGTAAGATGGCTATCATGCTGTAATAATGTGTCATTGTGTCAGTAGTGAGCTGTCTATATGCTCTAATTATGCATCATCGTGTCAGCAGTAAACTGGCTATCATGCTCTAATAATGCACCCTTGTGTCAACAGTGAGCTGGCTATCATGCTTTAGAAATGCATCATTGTGTCAGCAGTAAACTAGCTATCATGCTCTAATAATGCATCATTGTGTAAGCAGTAAGCTGGCTATCATGCTGTAATAATGTGTCATTGTGTCAGCAGTAAACTGGCTATCATGCTTTAGGAATGCATCATTGTGTCAGCAGTAAACTGGCTATCATGCTCTAATAATGCATCATTGTGTAAGCAGTAAGATGGCTATCATGCTCTAATAATGCATCATTGTGTCAGCAGTGAGCTGTCTATATGCTCTAATAATGCATCATTGTGTCAGCAGTAAGCTGGCTTTCATGCTGTAATAATGCGTCATTGTGTCAGCAATGAGCTCGCTACCATGCTCTAATAATGCATCATTGTGTCAGCAGTACACTGGATAACGTGCTCTAATAATGCATCATTGTGTCAGCAGTAAGCTGTCTATATGCTCTAATAATGCATCTTTGCGTCAGCAGTAAGCTGGCTATCATGCTCTAATAATGCATCATCGTGTCGGCAGTAAACTGGCTATCATGCTCTAATAATGCATCATTGTGCCAGCAGTAAACTGGCTATCATGCTATAATAATGCATCATTGTGTCAGCAGTGAGCTGTCTATATGCTCTAATTATGCATCATTGTGTCAGCAGTAAACTGGCTATCATGCTCTAATAACGCATCATTGTGTCAGCAGTAAGCTGTCTATATGCTCTAATAATGCATCTTTGCGTCAGCAGTAAGCTGTCTATATGCTCTAATAATGCATCTTTGCGTCAGCAGTAAGCTGGCTATCATGCTCTAATAATGCATCATCGTGTCAGCAGTAAACTGGCTATCATGCTCTAATAATGCATCATTGTGCCAGCAGTAAACTGGCTATCATGCTATAATAATGCATCATTGTGTCAGCAGTGAGCTGTCTATATGCTCTAATTATGCATCATTGTGTCAGCAGTAAACTGGCTATCATGCTCTAATAACGCATCATTGTGTCAGCAGTGAGCTGTCTATATGCTCTAATAATGCATCATCGTGGCAGCAGTAAGCTTGCTATCATGCTCTAATAATGCATCATTGTGTCAGCAGCAAGCTGGCTATCATGCTGTAATAATGCGTCATTGTGTCAGCAGTGAGCTGTCTATATGCTCTAATTATGCATCATCGTGTAAGCAGTAAACTGGCTATCATGCTCTAATAATGCATCATTGTGTCAGCAGTGAGCTGTCTATATGCTCTAATAATGCATCATCATGTCAGCAGTAAACTGGCTATCATGCTTTAGGAATGCATCATTGTGTCAGCAGTAAACTGGCTATCATGCTCTAATACTGCATCATTGTGTAAGCAGTAAGCTGGCTATCATGCTGTAATAATGCGTCATTGTGTCAGCAGTGAGCTGGCTATCATGCTGTAATAATGTGTCATTGTGTCAGCAGTGAGCTGGCTACCATGCTCTAATAATGCATCATTGTGTCAGCAGTGAGCTGGCTATCATGCTCTAATAATGCATCATGGTGTCAGCAGTGAGCTGTCTATATGCTCTAATAATACATCATTGTGTCAGCAGTAAACTGGCTATCATGCTGTAATAATGCGTCATTGTGTCATCAGTGAGCTGTCTATATGCTCTAATTATGCATCATCGTGTCAGCAGTAAACTGGCTATCATGCTCTAATAATGCATCATTGTGTCAGCAGTAAGCTTGCTATCATGCTCTAACAATGCATCATTGTGTCAGCAGCAAGCTGGCTATCATGCTGTAATAATGCGTCATTGTGTCAGCAGTGAGCTGTCTATATGCTCTAATTATGCATCATCGTGTCAGCAGTAAACTGACTACCATGCTCTAATAATGCATCATTGTGTCAGCAGTGAGCTGTCTATATGCTCTAATAATGCATCATCATGTCAGCAGTAAGCTGGCTATCATGCTTTAGGAATGCATCATTGTGTCAGCAGTAAACTGGCTATCATGCTCTAATACTGCATCATTGTGTAAGCAGTAAGCTGGCTATCATGCTGTAATAATGCGTCATTGTGTCAGCAGTGAGCTGGCTATCATGCTGTAATAATGTGTCATTGTGTCAGCAGTGAGCTGGCTACCATGCTCTAATAATGCATCATTGTGTCAGCAGTGAGCTGGCTATCATGCTCTAATAATGCATCATGGTGTCAGCAGGGAGCTGTCTATATGCTCTAATAATGCATCATTGTGTCAGCAGTAAACTGGCTATCATGCTGTAATAATGCGTCATTGTGTCATCAGTGAGCTGTCTATATGCTCTAATTATGCATCATCGTGTCAGCAGTAAACTGGCTATCATGCTCTAATAATGCATCATTGTGTCAGCAGTAAGCTTCCTATCATGCTCTAACAATGCATCATTGTGTCAGCAGCAAGCTGGCTATCATGCTGTAATAATGCGTCATTGTGTCAGCAGTGAGCTGTCTATATGCTCTAATTATGCATCATCGTGTCAGCAGTAAACTGACTACCATGCTCTAATAATGCATCATTGTATCAGCAGTGAGCTGTCTATATGCTCTAATAATGCATCATCATGTCAGCAGTAAGCTGGCTATCATGCTCTAATAATGCATCATTGTGTCAGCAGCAAGCTGGCTATCATGCTGTAATAATGCGTCATTGTGTCAGCAGTGAGCTGTCTATATGCTCTAATTATGCATCATCGTGGCAGCAGTAAGCTTGCTATCATGCTCTAATAATGCCTCATTGTGTCAGCAGCAAGCTGGCTATCATGCTGTAATAATGCGTCATTGTGTCAGCAGTGAGCTGTCTATATGCTCTAATTATGCATCATCGTGTCAGCAGTAAACTGGCTATCATGCTCTAATAATGCATCATTGTGTCAGCAGTGAGCTGCCTATATGCTCTAATAATGCATTATCATGTCAGCAGTAAGCTGGCTATCATGCTTTAGGAATGCATCATTGTGTCAGCAGTAAACTGGCTACCATGCTTTAGGAATGCATCATTGTGTCAGCAGTAAACTGGCTATCATGCTCTAATAATGCATCATTGTGTAAGCAGTAAACTGGCTATCATGCTGTAATAATGCGTCATTGTGTCAGCAGTGAGCTGGCTACCATGCTCTAATAATGCATCATTGTGTCAGCAGTGAGCTGGCTATCCTGCTCTAATAGTGCATCATTGTGTCAGCAGTAATCTGGCTATCATGCTGTAATAATGCGTCATTGTGTCAGCTGTGAGCTGTCTATATGCTCTAATAATGCATCATTGTGTCAGCAGTACACTGGATATCGTGCTCTAATAATGCATCATTGTGTCAGCAGTAAGATGGCTATCATGCACAGGAGTAAGCAGGTTATCATGCTCTAATAATGCATCATTGTGTCAGCAGTAAGATAGCTATCAGAATCAGGAGTAAGCTGGCTACCATGCTCTAATAATGCATCATCGTGTCAGCAGTGAGCTGGCTATCATGCTCTAATAATGCATCATTGTGTCAGCAGTAAGCTGGCTATCATGCTCAGGATTAAGCTGGCTATCATGCTCTAATAATGCACCATCGTGTCAGCAGTGAGCTAGGTATCATGCTCAGGAGTAAGCTGGCTATCATGCTCTAATAATGCACCATCGTGTCAGCAGTAAGCTGGCTATCATGTTCTAATAATGCATCATTGTGTAAGCAGTAAGCTGGCTATTATGCTCAGGAGTAAGCTGGCTATCATGCTCTAATAATGCATTATTGTGTCAACAGTAAACTGCCTATTATGCTCAGGAGTAAGCTGGCTATCTAATTATGCATCATCGTGGCAGCAGTAAGCTTGCTATCATGCTCTAATAATGCCTCATTGTGTCAGCAGCAAGCTGGCTATCATGCTGTAATAATGCGTCATTGTGTCAGCAGTGAGCTGTCTATATGCTCTAATTATGCATCATCGTGTCAGCAGTAAACTGGCTATCATGCTCTAATAATGCATCATTGTGTCAGCAGTGAGCTGCCTATATGCTCTAATAATGCATCATCATGTCAGCAGTAAGCTGGCTATCATGCTTTAGGAATGCATCATTGTGTCAGCAGTAAACTGGCTACCATGCTTTAGGAATGCATCATTGTGTCAGCAGTAAACTGGCTATCATGCTCTAATAATGCATCATTGTGTAAGCAGTAAACTGGCTATCATGCTGTAATAATGCGTCATTGTGTCAGCAGTGAGCTGGCTACCATGCTCTAATAATGCATCATTGTGTCAGCAGTGAGCTGGCTATCCTGCTCTAATAGTGCATCATTGTGTCAGCAGTAATCTGGCTATCATGCTGTAATAATGCGTCATTGTGTCAGCTGTGAGCTGTCTATATGCTCTAATAATGCATCATTGTGTCAGCAGTACACTGGATATCGTGCTCTAATAATGCATCATTGTGTCAGCAGTAAGATGGCTATCATGCACAGGAGTAAGCAGGTTATCATGCTCTAATAATGCATCATTGTGTCAGCAGTAAGATAGCTATCAGAATCAGGAGTAAGCTGGCTACCATGCTCTAATAATGCATCATCGTGTCAGCAGTGAGCTGGCTATCATGCTCTAATAATGCATCATTGTGTCAGCAGTAAGCTGGCTATCATGCTCAGGATTAAGCTGGCTATCATGCTCTAATAATGCACCATCGTGTCAGCAGTGAGCTAGGTATCATGCTCAGGAGTAAGCTGGCTATCATGCTCTAATAATGCACCATCGTGTCAGCAGTAAGCTGGCTATCATGTTCTAATAATGCATCATTGTGTAAGCAGTAAGCTGGCTATTATGCTCAGGAGTAAGCTGGCTATCATGCTCTAATAATGCATTATTGTGTCAACAGTAAACTGCCTATTATGCTCAGGAGTAAGCTGGCTATCATACTCTAATAATACATCATTGTGTCAGCAGTGAGCTAGGTATCATGCTCAGGAGTAAGCTTGCTATCATGCTCTAATAATGCATCATCGTGTCAGCAGTAAGCTGGCTATCATGATCTAATAATGCATCATTGTGTAAGCAGTAAGCTGGCTATCATGCTCTAATAATGCATCATTGTGTCAGCAGTAAGCTGGCTATCATGCTCTAATAATGCATCATTGTGTCAGCAGTAAGCTGGCTATCATGCTCTAATAATTCATCATCGTGTCAGCAGTAAGCTGGCTATCATGCTCTAATAATGCATCATTGTGTCAGCAGTAAGCTGGTTATCATGCTCTAATAATGCATCATTGTGTCAGCAGTGAGCTGGCTATCATGCTCTAATAATGCATCATTGTGTCAGCAGTGAGCTGTCTATATGCTCTAATAATGCATCATTGTGTCAGCAGTAAACTGGCTATCATGCTGTAATAATGCGTCATTGTGTCAGCAGTGAGCTGTCTATATGCTCTAATTATGTATCATCGTGTCAGCAGAAAACTGGATATCATGCTCTAATAATGCATCATGTTGTGTCAGCAGTAAGCTTGCTATCATGCTCTAACAATGCATCATTGTGTCAGCAGCAAGCTGGCTATCATGCTGTAATAATGCGTCATTGTGTCAGCAGTGAGCTGTCTATATGCTCTAATTATGCATCATCGTGTCAGCAGTAAACCGGCTATCATGCTCTAATAATGCATCATTGTGTCAGCAGTGAGCTGTCTATATGCTCTAATAATGCATCATCATGTCAGCAGTAAGCTGGCTATCATGCTCTAATAATGCATCATTGTGTCAGCAGCAAGTTGGCTATCATGCTGTAATAATGCGTCATTGTGTCAGCAGTGAGCTGTCTATATGCTCTAATTATGCATCATTGTGGCAGCAGTAAGCTTGCTATCATGCTCTAATAATGCATCATTGTGTCAGCAGCAAGCTGGCTATCATGCTGTAATAATGCGTCATTGTGTCAGCAGTGAGCTGTCTATATGCTCTAATTATGCATCATCGTGTCAGCAGTAAACTGGCTATCATGCTCTAATAATGCATCATTGTGTCAGAAGTGAGCTGCCTATATGCTCTAATAATGCATCATCATGTCAGCAGTAAGCTGGCTATCATGCTTTAGGAATGCATCATTGTGTCAGCAGTAAACTGGCTATCATGCTTTAGGAATGCACCATTGTGTCAGCAGTAAACTGGCTATCATGCTCTAATAATGCATTATTGTGTAAGCAGTAAGCTGGCTATCATGCTGTAATAATGCGTCATTGTGTCAGCAGTGAGCTGGCTACCATGCTCTAATAATGCATCATTGTGTCAGCAGTGAGCTGGCTATCATGCTCTAATAATGCATCATTGTGTCAGCAGTGAGCTGGCTATCATGCTCTAATAATGCATCTTTGTGTCAGCAGTAATCTGGCTATCATGCTGTAATAATGCGTCATTGTGTCAGCAGTGAGCTGTCTATATGCTCTAATAATGCATCATTGTGTCAGCAGTACACTGGATATCGTGCTCTAATAATGCATCATTGTGTCAGCAGTAAGATGGCTATCATGCACAGGAGTAAGCAGGTTATCATGCTCTAATAATGCATCATTGTGTCAGCAGTAACCTGGCTATCAGGATCAGGAGTAAGCTGGCTACCATGCTCTAATAATGCATCTTTGTGTCAGCAGTGAGCTGTCTATATGCTCTAATAATGCATCATCATGTCAGCAGTGAGCTGGCTATCATGCTCTAATAATGCATCATTGTGTCACCAGTAAGCTGGCTATCATGCTCAGGAGTAAGCTGGCTATCATGCTCTAATAATGCACCATCGTGTCAGCAGTAAGCTGGCTATCATGTTCTAATAATGCATCATTGTGTAAGCAGTAAGATGGCTATTATGCTCTAATAATGCATCATTGTTTCAGCAGTAAGCTGGCTATCATGCTCTAATAATGCATCATTGTGTCAGCAGTAAGCTGGCTATCATGCTCTAATAATGCATCATTGTTTCAGCAGTAAGCTGGCTATCATGCTCAGGAGTAAGCTGGCTATCATGCTCTAATAATGCATTATTGTGTCAACAGTAAACTGGCTATTATGCTCAGGAGTAAGCTGGCTATCATGCTGTAACAATACATCATTGTGTCAGCAGTGAGCTAGGTATCATGCTCAGGAGTAAGCTGGCTATCATGCTCTAATAATGCATCATCGTGTCAGCAGTAAGCTGGCTATCATGCTCTAATAATGCATCATTGTGTAAGCAGTAAGCTGGCTATCATGCTCTAATAATGCATCATTGTGTCAGCAGTAAACTGGCTATCATGCTCTAATAATGCATCATCGTGTCAGCAGTAAGCTGGCTATCATGCTCTAATAATTCATCATGGTGTCAGCAGTAAGCTGGCTATCATGCTCTAATAATGAATCATTGTGTCAGCAGTAATCTGGTTATCATGTTCTAATAATGCATCATTGTGTCAGCAGTAAACTGTCTATATGCTCTAATAATGCATCTTTGTGTCAGCAGTGAGCTGGCTTTCATGCTGTAATAATGCGTCATTGTGTCAGCAGTGAGCTGGCTACCATGCTCTAATAATGCATCATTGTGTCAGCAGTGAGCTTGCTATCATGCTCTAATAATGCATCATTGTGTCAGCAGTGAGCTGTCTATATGCTCTAATAATGCATCATTGTGTCAGCAGTAAACTGGCTATCATGCTGTAATAATGCGTCATTGTGTCAGCAGTGAGCTATCTATATGCTCTAATTATGCATCATCGTGTCAGCAGTAAACTGGCTATCATGCTCTAATAATGCATCATTGTGTCAGCAGCAAGCTGGCTATCATGCTGTAATAATGCGTCATTGTGTCAGCAGTGAGCTGTCTATATGCTCTAATTATGCATCATCGTGTCAGCAGTAAACTGTGTATCATGCTCTAACAATGCATCATTGTGTCAGCAGTAAGCTGTCTATATGCTCTAATAATGCATCATCATGTCAGCAGTAAGCTGGCTATCATGCTCTAATAATGCATCATTGTGTCAGCAGCAAGATGGCTATCATGCTGTAATAATGCGTCATTGTGTCAGCAGTGAGCTGTCTATATGCTCTAATTATGCATCCTCGTGGCAGCAGTAAGCTTGCTATCATGCTCTAATAATGCATCATTGTGTCAGCAGCAAGCTGGCTATCATGCTGTAATAATGCGTCATTGTGTCAGCAGTGAGCTGTCTATATGCTCTAATTATGCATCATCGTGTCAGCAGTAAACAGGCTATCATGCTCTAATAATGCATCATTGTGTCAGCAGTGAGCTGCCTATATGCTCTAATAATGCATCATCATGTCAGCAGTAAACTGGCTATCATGCTATAGGAATGAATCATTGTGTCAGCAGTAAACTGGCTACCATGCTTTAGGAATGCATCATTGTGTCAGCAGTAAACTGGCTATCATGCTCTAACAATGCATCATTGTGTAAGCAGTAAACTGGCTATCATGCTGTAATAATGCGTCATTGTGTCAGCAGTGAGCTGTCTATATGCTCTAATTATGCATCATCGTGTCAGCAGTAAACTGGCTATCATGCTCTAATAATGCATCATTGTGTCAGCAGCAAGCTGGCTATCATGCTGTAATAATGTGTCATTGTGTCAGCAGTGAGCTGTCTATATGCTCTAATTATGCATCATCGTGTCAGCAGTAATCTGGGTATCATGCTCTAACAATGCATCATTGTGTCAGCAGTAAGCTGTCTATATGCTCTAATAATGCATCATCATGTCAGCAGTAAGCTGGCTATCATGCTCTAATAATGCATCATTGTGTCAGCAGCAAGCTGGCTATCATGCTGTAATAATGCGTCATTGTGTCAGCAGTGAGCTGTCTATATGCTCTAATTATGCATCATCGTGGCAGCAGTAAGCTTGCTATCATGCTCTAATAATGCATCATTGTGTCAGCAGCAAGCTGGCTATCATGCTGTAATAATGCGTCATTGTGTCAGCAGTGAGCTGTCTATATGCTCTAATAATGCATCATAGTGTCAGCAGTGAGCTGCCTATATGCTCTAATAATGCATCATCATGTCAGCAGTAAGCTGGCTATCATGCTATAGGAATGAATCATTGTGTCAGCAGTAAACTGGCTACCATGCTTTAGGAATGCATCATTGTGTCAGCAGTAAACTGGCTATCATGCTCTAACAATGCATCATTGTGTAAGCAGTAAACTGGCTATCATGCTGTAATAATGCGTCATTGTGTCAGCAGTGAGCTGGCTACCATGCTCTAATAATGCATCATTGAGTCAGCAGTGAGATGGCTATCATGCTCTAATAATGCATCATTGTGTCAGCAGTAATCTGGCTGTCATGCTGTAATAATGTGTCATTGTGTCAGCTGTGAGCTGTCTATATGCTCTATTAATGCATCATTGTGTCAGCAGTACACTGGATATCGTGCTCTAATAATGCATCATTGTGTCAGCAGTAAGATGGCTATCATGCACAGGAGTAAGCTGGCTATCATGTTCTAATAATGCATCATTGTGTCAGCAGTAAGCTGGCTATTATGCTCTAATAATGCATCATCGTGTCAGCAGTAAGCTGGCTATCATTTTCCGATAATGCATCATTGTGTAAGCAGTAAGCTGGCTATTATGCTCTAATAATGCATCATCGTGTCAGCAGTAAGCTGGCTATCATGCTCTAATATTGCATCATTGTGTCAGCAGTAAGCTGGCTATTATGCTCAGGTGTAAGCTGGCTATCATGCTCTAATAATACATCATTGTGTCAGCAGTGAGCTAGGTATCATGCTCAGGAGTAAGCTGGCTATCATGCTCTAATAATGCATCATCGTGTCAGCAGTAAGATGGCTATCATGCTCTAATAATGCATCATTGTGTAAGCATTAAGCTGGCTATCATGCTCTAATAATGCATCATTGTGTCAGCAGTAAGCTGGCTATCATGCTCTAATAATGCATCATCGTGTCAGCAGTAAGCTGGCTATCATGCTCTAATAATTCATCATCGTGTCAGCAGTAAGCTGGCTATCATGCTGTAATAATGCATCATTGTGTCAGCAGTAAGCTGTTTATCATGTTCTAATAATGCATCATTGTGTCAGCAGTAAACTGTCTATATGCTCTAATAATGCATCTTTGTGTCAGCAGTAAGCTGGCTATCATGCTGTAATAATGTGTCATTGTGTCAGCAGTGAGCTGGCTACCATGCTCTAATAATGCATCATTGTGTCAGCAGTGAGCTAGCTATCATGCTCTAATAATGCATCATTGTGTCAGCAGTGAGCTGTCTATATGCTCTAATAATGCATCATTGTGTCAGCAGTAAACTGGCTATCATGCTGTAATAATGCGTCATTGTGTCAGCAGTGAGCTGTCTATATGCTCTAATTATGCATCATCGTGTCAGCAGAAAACTGGATATCATGCTCTAATAATGCATCATGTTGTGTCAGCAGTAAGCTTGCTATCATGCTCTAACAATGCATCATTGTGTCACCAGCAAGCTGGCTATCATGCTGTAATAATGCGTCATTGTGTCAGCAGTGAGCTGTGTATATGCTCTAATTATGCATCATCGTGTCAGCAGTAAACCGGCTATCATGCTCTAATAATGCATCATTGTGTCAGCAGTGAGCTGTCTATATGCTCTAATAATGCATCATCATGTCAGCAGTAAGCTGGCTATCATGCTCTAATAATGCATCATTGTGTCAGCAGCAAGTTGGCTATCATGCTGTAATAATGCGTCATTGTGTCAGCAGTGAGCTGTCTATATGCTCTAATTATGCATCATTGTGGCAGCAGTAAGCTTGCTATCATGCTCTAATAATGCATCATTGTGTCAGCAGCAAGCTGGCTATCATGCTGTAATAATGCGTCATTGTGTCAGCAGTGAGCTGTCTATATGCTCTAATTATGCATCATCGTGTCAGCAGTAAACTGGCTATCATGCTCTAATAATGCATCATTGTGTCAGAAGTGAGCTGCCTATATGCTCTAATAATGCATCATCATGTCAGCAGTAAGCTGGCTATCATGCTTTAGGAATGCATCATTGTGTCAGCAGTAAACTGGCTATCATGCTTTAGGAATGCACCATTGTGTCAGCAGTAAACTGGCTATCATGCTCTAATAATGCATTATTGTGTAAGCAGTAAGCTGGCTATCATGCTGTAATAATGCGTCATTGTGTCAGCAGTGAGCTGGCTACCATGCTCTAATAATGCATCATTGTGTCAGCAGTGAGCTGGCTATCATGCTCTAATAATGCATCATTGTGTCAGCAGTGAGCTGGCTATCATGCTCTAATAATGCATCTTTGTGTCAGCAGTAATCTGGCTATCATGCTGTAATAATGCGTCATTGTGTCAGCAGTGAGCTGTCTATATGCTCTAATAATGCATCATTGTGTCAGCAGTACACTGGATATCGTGCTCTAATAATGCATCATTGTGTCAGCAGTAAGATGGCTATCATGCACAGGAGTAAGCAGGTTATCATGCTCTAATAATGCATCATTGTGTCAGCAGTAACCTGGCTATCAGGATCAGGAGTAAGCTGGCTACCATGCTCTAATAATGCATCTTTGTGTCAGCAGTGAGCTGTCTATATGCTCTAATAATGCATCATCGTGTCAGCAGTGAGCTGGCTATCATGCTCTAATAATGCATCATTGTGTCACCAGTAAGCTGGCTATCATGCTCAGGAGTAAGCTGGCTATCATGCTCTAATAATGCACCATCGTGTCAGCAGTAAGCTGGCTATCATGTTCTAATAATGCATCATTGTGTAAGCAGTAAGATGGCTATTATGCTCTAATAATGCATCATTGTTTCAGCAGTAAGCTGGCTATCATGCTCTAATAATGCATCATTGTGTCAGCAGTAAGCTGGCTATCATGCTCTAATAATGCATCATTGTTTCAGCAGTAAGCTGGCTATCATGCTCAGGAGTAAGCTGGCTATCATGCTCTAATAATGCATTATTGTGTCAACAGTAAACTGGCTATTATGCTCAGGAGTAAGCTGGCTATCATGCTGTAACAATACATCATTGTGTCAGCAGTGAGCTAGGTATCATGCTCAGGAGTAAGCTGGCTATCATGCTCTAATAATGCATCATCGTGTCAGCAGTAAGCTGGCTATCATGCTCTAATAATGCATCATTGTGTAAGCAGTAAGCTGGCTATCATGCTCTAATAATGCATCATTGTGTCAGCAGTAAACTGGCTATCATGCTCTAATAATGCATCATCGTGTCAGCAGTAAGCTGGCTATCATGCTCTAATAATTCATCATCGTGTCAGCAGTAAGCTGGCTATCATGCTCTAATAATGAATCATTGTGTCAGCAGTAATCTGGTTATCATGTTCTAATAATGCATCATTGTGTCAGCAGTAAACTGTTTATATGCTCTAATAATGCATCTTTGTGTCAGCAGTGAGCTGGCTTTCATGCTGTAATAATGCGTCATTGTGTCAGCAGTGAGCTGGCTACCATGCTCTAATAATGCATCATTGTGTCAGCAGTGAGCTTGCTATCATGCTCTAATAATGCATCATTGTGTCAGCAGTGAGCTGTCTATATGCTCTAATAATGCATCATTGTGTCAGCAGTAAACTGGCTATCATGCTGTAATAATGCGTCATTGTGTCAGCAGTGAGCTATCTATATGCTCTAATTATGCATCATCGTGTCAGCAGTAAACTGGCTATCATGCTCTAATAATGCATCATTGTGTCAGCAGCAAGCTGGCTATCATGCTGTAATAATGCGTCATTGTGTCAGCAGTGAGCTGTCTATATGCTCTAATTATGCATCATCGTGTCAGCAGTAAACTGGGTATCATGCTCTAACAATGCATCATTGTGTCAGCAGTAAGCTGTCTATATGCTCTAATAATGCATCATCATGTCAGCAGTAAGCTGGCTATCATGCTCTAATAATGCATCATTGTGTCAGCAGCAAGATGGCTATCATGCTGTAATAATGCGTCATTGTGTCAGCAGTGAGCTGTCTATATGCTCTAATTATGCATCCTCGTGGCAGCAGTAAGCTTGCTATCATGCTCTAATAATGCATCATTGTGTCAGCAGCAAGCTGGCTATCATGCTGTAATAATGCGTCATTGTGTCAGCAGTGAGCTGTCTATATGCTCTAATTATGCATCATCGTGTCAGCAGTAAACAGGCTATCATGCTCTAATAATGCATCATTGTGTCAGCAGTGAGCTGCCTATATGCTCTAATAATGCATCATCATGTCAGCAGTAAACTGGCTATCATGCTATAGGAATGAATCATTGTGTCAGCAGTAAACTGGCTACCATGCTTTAGGAATGCATCATTGTGTCAGCAGTAAACTGGCTATCATGCTCTAACAATGCATCATTGTGTAAGCAGTAAACTGGCTATCATGCTGTAATAATGCGTCATTGTGTCAGCAGTGAGCTGTCTATATGCTCTAATAATGCATCATTGTGTCAGCAGTAAACTGGCTATCATGCTGTAATAATGCGTCATTGTGTCAGCAGTGAGCTATCTATATGCTCTAATTATGCATCATCGTGTCAGCAGTAAACTGGCTATCATGCTCTAATAATGCATCATTGTGTCAGCAGCAAGCTGGCTATCATGCTGTAATAATGTGTCATTGTGTCAGCAGTGAGCTGTCTATATGCTCTAATTATGCATCATCGTGTCAGCAGTAATCTGGGTATCATGCTCTAACAATGCATCATTGTGTCAGCAGTAAGCTGTCTATATGCTCTAATAATGCATCATCATGTCAGCAGTAAGCTGGCTATCATGCTCTAATAATGCATCATTGTGTCAGCAGCAAGCTGGCTATCATGCTGTAATAATGCGTCATTGTGTCAGCAGTGAGCTGTCTATATGCTCTAATTATGCATCATCGTGGCAGCAGTAAGCTTGCTATCATGCTCTAATAATGCATCATTGTGTCAGCAGCAAGCTGGCTATCATGCTGTAATAATGCGTCATTGTGTCAGCAGTGAGCTGTCTATATGCTCTAATTATGCATCATCGTGTCAGCAGTAAACAGGCTATCATGCTCTAATAATGCATCATAGTGTCAGCAGTGAGCTGCCTATATGCTCTAATAATGCATCATCATGTCAGCAGTAAGCTGGCTATCATGCTATAGGAATGAATCATTGTGTCAGCAGTAAACTGGCTACCATGCTTTAGGAATGCATCATTGTGTCAGCAGTAAACTGGCTATCATGCTCTAACAATGCATCATTGTGTAAGCAGTAAACTGGCTATCATGCTGTAATAATGTGTCATTGTGTCAGCAGTGAGCTGGCTACCATGCTCTAATAATGCATCATTGAGTCAGCAGTGAGATGGCTATCATGCTCTAATAATGCATCATTGTGTCAGCAGTAATCTGGCTGTCATGCTGTAATAATGTGTCATTGTGTCAGCTGTGAGCTGTCTATATGCTCTATTAATGCATCATTGTGTCAGCAGTACACTGGATATCGTGCTCTAATAATGCATCATTGTGTCAGCAGTAAGATGGCTATCATGCACAGGAGTAAGCTGGCTATCATGTTCTAATAATGCATCATTGTGTCAGCAGTAAACTGGCTATTATGCTCTAATAATGCATCATTGTGTCAGCAGTAAGCTGGCTATCATTTTCCGATAATGCATCATTGTGTAAGCAGTAAGCTGGCTATTATGCTCTAATAATGCATCATCGTGTCAGCAGTAAGCTGGCTATCATGCTCTAATATTGCATCATTGTGTCAGCAGTAAGCTGGCTATTATGCTCAGGTGTAAGCTGGCTATCATGCTCTAATAATACATCATTGTGTCAGCAGTGAGCTAGGTATCATGCTCAGGAGTAAGCTGGCTATCATGCTCTAATAATGCATCATCGTGTCAGCAGTAAGATGGCTATCATGCTCTAATAATGCATCATTGTGTAAGCATTAAGCTGGCTATCATGCTCTAATAATGCATCATTGTGTCAGCAGTAAGCTGGCTATCATGCTCTAATAATGCATCATCGTGTCAGCAGTAAGCTGGCTATCATGCTCTAATAATTCATCATCGTGTCAGCAGTAAGCTGGCTATCATGCTGTAATAATGCATCATTGTGTCAGCAGTAAGCTGTTTATCATGTTCTAATAATGCATCATTGTGTCAGCAGTAAACTGTCTATATGCTCTAATAATGCATCTTTGTGTCAGCAGTAAGCTGGCTATCATGCTGTAATAATGTGTCATTGTGTCAGCAGTGAGCTGGCTACCATGCTCTAATAATGCATCATTGTGTCAGCAGTGAGCTAGCTATCATGCTCTAATAATGCATCATTGTGTCAGCAGTGAGCTGTCTATATGCTCTAATAATGCATCATTGTGTCAGCAGTAAACTGGCTATCATGCTGTAATAATGCGTCATTGTGTCAGCAGTGAGCTGTCTATATGCTCTAATTATGCACCATCGTGTCAGCAGTAAACTGGCTATCATGCTCTAATAATGCATCATGTTGTGTCAGCAGTAAGATGGCTATCATGCTCAGGAGTAAGCTGGCTATCATGCTCTAATAATTCATTATTGTGTCAACAGTAAACTGGCTATTATGCTCAGGTATAAGCTGGCTATCATGCTCTAATAATGCATCATCGTGTCAGCAGTGAGCTAGGTATCATGCTCAGCAGTGAGCTAGCTACCATGCTCTAATAATGCATCATTGAGTCAGCAGTGAGCTGGCTATCATGCTCTAATAATGCATCATTGTGTCAGCAGTAAACTGGCTATCATGCTATAATAATGTGTCATTGTGTCAGCTGTGAGCTGTCTATATGCTCTAATAATGCATCATTGTGTCAGCAGTACACTGGACATCGTGCTCTAATAATGCATCATTGTGTCAGCAGTAAGCTAGCTATCAGGATCAGGAGTAAGCTGGCTATCATGTTCTAATAATGCATCATTGTGTCAGCAGTAAGCTGGCTATCATGTTCTAATAATGCATCATTGTGTCAGCAGTAAGCTGGCTATCATGCTCTAATAATGCATCATTGTGTCAGCAGTAAGCTGGCTATTATGCTCAAGTGTAAGCTGGCTATCATGCTCTAATAATACATCATTGTGTCAGCAGTGAGGTAGGTATCATGCTCAGGAGTAAGCTGGCTATCATGCTCTAATAATGCATCTTTGTGTCAGCAGTAAGATGGCTATCATGCTGTAATAATGCGTCATTGTGTCAGCAGTGAGCTGGCTACCATGCTCTAATAATGCATCATTGTGTCAGCAGTAAGCTGGCTATCATGCTCTAATAATGCGTCATTGTGTCAGCAGTGAGCTGTCTATATGCTCTTATTATGCACCATCGTGTCAGCAGTAAACTGGCTATCATGCTCTAATAATGCATCATGTTGTGTCAGCAGTAAGCTGGCTATCATGCTCAGGAGTAAGCTGGCTATCATGCTCTAATAATGCATTATTGTGTCTTCAGTAAACTGGCTATTGTGCTCAGGTGTAAGCTGGCTATCATGCTCTAATAATGCATCATCGTGTCAGCAGTAAACTGGCTATCATGCTCTAATAATGCATCATTGTGTAAGCAGTAAGCTGGCTATCATGCTCTAATAATGCATCATTGTGTCAGCAGTAAGCTGGCTATCATGCTCTAATAATGCATCATTGTGTCAGCAGTAAGCTGGCTATCATGCTCTAATAATTCATCTTTGTGTCAGCAGTAAGCTGGATATCATGCTCTAATAATGCATCATTGTGTCAGCAGTAAGCTGGTTATCATGTTCTAATAATGCATCATTGTGTCAGCAGTAAGCTGTCTATATGCTCTAATAATGCATCTTTGTGTCAGCAGTAAGCTGGCTATCATGCTGTAATAATGTGTCATTGTTTCAGCAGTGAGCTGGCTACCATGCTCTAATAATGCATCATTGTGTCAGCAGTGAGCTGGCTATCATGCTCTAATAATGCATCATTGTGTCAGCAGTGAGCTGTCTATATGCTCTAATAATGCATCATTGTGTCAGCAGTAAACAGGCTATCATGCTGTAATAATGCGTCATTATGTCAGCAGTGAGCTGTCTATATGCTCTAATTATGCATCATCGTGTCAGCAGTAAACTGGCTATCATGCTCTAATAATGCATCATGTTGTGTCAGCAGTAAGCTTGCTATCATGCTCTAACAATGCATCATTGTGTCAGCAGCAAGCTGGCTACCATGCTCTAATAATGCATCATTGTGTCAGCAGTGAGCTGGCTATCATGCTCTAATAATGCATCATTGTGTCAGCAGTAAACAGGCTATCATGCTGTAATAATGCGTCATTGTGTCAGCAGTGAGCTGTCTATATGCTCTAATTATGCATCATCTTGTCAGAAGTAAACTGGCTATTATGCTCTAATAATGCATCATTGTGTCAGCAGTGAGCTGTCTATATGCTCTAATAATGCATCATCATGTCAGCAGTAAGATGGCTATCATGCTCTAATAATGCATCATTGTGTCAGCATCAAGCTGGCTATCATGCTGTAATAATGCGCCATTGTGTCAGCAGTGAGCTGTCTATATGCTCTAATTATGCATCATCGTGTCAGCAGTAAACTGGCTATCATGCTCTAATAATGCATCATTGTGTCAGAAGTGAGCTGCCTATATGCTCTAATAATGCATCATCATGTCAGCAGTAAACTGGCTATCATGCTTTAGGAATGCACCATTGTGTCAGCAGTAAACTGGCTATCATGCTTTAGAAATGCACCATTGTGTCAGCAGTAAACTGGCTATCATGCTCTAATAATGCATCATTGTGTAAGCAGTAAGCTGGCTATCATGCTGTAATAATGTGTCATTGTGTCAGCAGTGAGCTGGCTACCATGCTCTAATAATGCATCATTGTGTCAGCAGTGAGCTGGCTATCATGCTCTAATAATGCATCATTGTGTCAGCAGTGAGCTGGCTATCATGCTCTAATAATGCATCATTGTGTCAGCAGTAATCTGGCTATCATGCTGTAATAATGCGTCATTGTGTCAGCAGTGAGCTGTCTATATGCTCTAATAATGCATCATTGTGTCAGCAGTACACTGGATATCGTGCTCTAATAATGCATCATTGTGTCAGCAGTAAGATGGCTATCATGCACAGGAGTAATCTGGCTATCATGCTCTAATAATGCATCATTGTGTCAGCAGTGAGCTGTCTATATGCTCTAATAATGCATCATCGTGTCAGCAGTGAGCTGGCTATCATGCTCTAATAATGCATCATTGTGTCAGCAGTAAGATGGCTATCATGCTCTAATAATGCATCATTGTTTCCGCAGTAAGCTGGCTATCATGCTCAGGAGTAAGCTGGCTATCGTGCTCTAATAATGCACCATTGTGTCAGCAGTGAGATAGATATCATGCTCAGGAGTAAGATGGCTATCATGCTCTAATAATGCACCATCGTGTCAGCAGTAAGCTGGCTATCATGCTCTAATAATGCATCATTGTGTCTGCAGTAAGCTGGCTATCATGCTCTAATAATGCATCATTGTTTCAGCAGTAAGCTGGCTATCATGCTCAGGAGTAAGATGGCTATCATGCTCTAATAATAGATCATTGTGCCAGCAGTGAGCTAGGTATCATGCTCAGGAGTAAGCTGGCTATCATGCTCTAATAATGCATCATCGTGTCAGCAGTAAGCTGGCTATCATGCTCTAATAATGCATCATTGTGTAAGCAGTAAGCTGGCTATCATGCTCTAATAATGCATCATTGTTTCAGCAGTAAGCTGGCTATCATGCTCTAATAATGCATCATTGTGTCAGCAGTAAGCTGGCTATCATGCTCTAATAATTCATCATCGTGTCAGCAGTAAGCTGGCTATCATGCTCTATTAATGCATCATTGTGTCAGCAGTAAGCTGGCTATCATGCTCTAATAATGCATCATTGTTTCAGCAGTAAGCTGGCTATCATGCTCAGGAGTAAGCTGGCTATCATGCTCTAATAATACATCATTGTGTCAGCAGTAAACTGGCTATCATGCTCAGGAGTAAGCTGGCTATCATGCTCTAATAATGCATCATCGTGTCAGCAGTAAGCTGGCTATCATGCTCTAATAATGCATCATTGTGTCAGCAGTAAGCTGGCTATCATGCTCTAATAATTCATCATCGTGTCAGCAGTAAGCTGGCTATCATGCTCTATTAATGCATCATTGTGTCAGCAGTAAGCTGGCTATCATGCTCTGATAATGCATCATTGTGTCAGCAGTAAGCTGGCTATCATGCTCTAATAATGCATCATTGTTTCAGCAGTAAGCTGGCTATCATGCTCAGGAGTAAGCTGGCTATCATGCTCTAATAATGCATTATTGTGTCAACAGTAAACTGGCTATTATGCTCAGGCGAAAGCTGGCTATCATGCTCTAATAATACATCATTGTGTCAGCAGTAAACTGGCTATCATGCTCAGGAGTAAGCTGGCTATCATGCTCTAATAATACATCATTGTGTCAGCAGTAAACTGGCTATCATGCTCAGGAGTAAGCTGGCTATCATGCTCTAATAATGCATCATCGTGTCAGCAGTAAGCTGGCTATCATGCTCTAATAATGCATCATTGTGTAAGCAGTAAGCTGGCTATCATGCTCTAATAATGCATCATTGTTTCAGCAGTAAGCTGGCTATCATGCTCTAATATTGCATCATTGTGTCAGCAGTAAGCTGGCTATTATGCTCAGGTGTAAGCTGGCTATCATGCTCTAATAATACATCATTGTGTCAGCAGTGAGCTAGGTATCATGCTCAGGAGTAAGCTGGCTATCATGCTCTAATAATGCATCATCGTGTCAGCAGTAAGATGGCTATCATGCTCTAATAATGCATCATTGTGTAAGCATTAAGCTGGCTATCATGCTCTAATAATGCATCATTGTGTCAGCAGTAAGCTGGCTATCATGCTCTAATAATGCATCATTGTGTCAGCAGTAAGCTGGCTATCATGCTCTAATAATTCATCATCGTGTCAGCAGTAAGCTGGCTATCATGCTGTAATAATGCATCATTGTGTCAGCAGTAAGCTGTTTATCATGTTCAAATAATGCATCATTGTGTCAGCAGTAAACTGTCTATATGCTCTAATAATGCATCTTTGTGTCAGCAGTAAGCTGGCTATCATGCTGTAATAATGTGTCATTGTGTCAGCAGTGAGCTGGCTACCATGCTCTAATAATGCATCATTGTGTCAGCAGTGAGCTAGCTATCATGCTCTAATAATGCATCATTGTGTCAGCAGTGAGCTGTCTATATGCTCTAATAATGCATCATTGTGTCAGCAGTAAACTGGCTATCATGCTGTAATAATGCGTCATTGTGTCAGCAGTGAGCTGTCTATATGCTCTAATTATGCACCATCGTGTCAGCAGTAAACTGGCTATCATGCTCTAATAATGCATCATGTTGTGTCAGCAGTAAGATGGCTATCATTCTCAGGAGTAAGCTGGCTATCATGCTCTAATAATTCATTATTGTGTCAACAGTAAACTGGCTATTATGCTCAGGTATAAGCTGGCTATCATGCTCTAATAATGCATCATCGTGTCAGCAGTGAGCTAGGTATCATGCTCAGCAGTGAGCTAGCTACCATGCTCTAATAATGCATCATTGAGTCAGCAGTGAGCTGGCTATCATGCTCTAATAATGCATCATTGTGTCAGCAGTAAACTGGCTATCATGCTATAATAATGTGTCATTGTGTCAGCTGTGAGCTGTCTATATGCTCTAATAATGCATCATTGTGTCAGCAGTACACTGGACATCGTGCTCTAATAATGCATCATTGTGTCAGCAGTAAGCTAGCTATCAGGATCAGGAGTAAGCTGGCTATCATGTTCTAATAATGCATCATTGTGTCAGCAGTAAGCTGGCTATCATGTTCTAATAATGCATCATTGTGTCAGCAGTAAGCTGGCTATCATGCTCTAATAATGCATCATTGTGTCAGCAGTAAGCTGGCTATTATGCTCAAGTGTAAGCTGGCTATCATGCTCTAATAATACATCATTGTGTCAGCAGTGAGGTAGGTATCATGCTCAGGAGTAAGCTGGCTATCATGCTCTAATAATGCATCTTTGTGTCAGCAGTAAGATGGCTATCATGCTGTAATAATGCGTCATTGTGTCAGCAGTGAGCTGGCTACCATGCTCTAATAATGCATCATTGTGTCAGCAGTAAGCTGGCTATCATGCTCTAATAATGCGTCATTGTGTCAGCAGTGAGCTGTCTATATGCTCTTATTATGCACCATCGTGTCAGCAGTAAACTGGCTATCATGCTCTAATAATGCATCATGTTGTGTCAGCAGTAAGCTGGCTATGATGCTCAGGAGTAAGCTGGCTATCATGCTCTAATAATGCATTATTGTGTCTTCAGTAAACTGGCTATTGTGCTCAGGTGTAAGCTGGCTATCATGCTCTAATAATGCATCATCGTGTCAGCAGTGAGCTAGGTATCATGCTCAGGAGTAAGCTGGCTATCATGCTCTAATAATGCATCATCGTGTCAGCAGTAAACTGGCTATCATGCTCTAATAATGCATCATTGTGTAAGCAGTAAGCTGGCTATCATGCTCTAATAATGCATCATTGTGTCAGCAGTAAGCTGGCTATCATGCTCTAATAATGCATCATTGTGTCAGCAGTAAGCTGGCTATCATGCTCTAATAATTCATCTTTGTGTCAGCAGTAAGCTGGATATCATGCTCTAATAATGCATCATTGTGTCAGCAGTAAGCTGGTTATCATGTTCTAATAATGCATCATTGTGTCAGCAGTAAGCTGTCTATATGCTCTAATAATGCATCTTTGTGTCAGCAGTAAGCTGGCTATCATGCTGTAATAATGTGTCATTGTTTCAGCAGTGAGCTGGCTACCATGCTCTAATAATGCATCATTGTGTCAGCAGTGAGCTGGCTATCATGCTCTAATAATGCATCATTGTGTCAGCAGTGAGCTGTCTATATGCTCTAATAATGCATCATTGTGTCAGCAGTAAACAGGCTATCATGCTGTAATAATGCGTCATTATGTCAGCAGTGAGCTGTCTATATGCTCTAATTATGCATCATCGTGTCAGCAGTAAACTGGCTATCATGCTCTAATAATGCATCATGTTGTGTCAGCAGTAAGCTTGCTATCATGCTCTAACAATGCATCATTGTGTCAGCAGCAAGCTGGCTACCATGCTCTAATAATGCATCATTGTGTCAGCAGTGAGCTGGCTATCATGCTCTAATAATGCATCATTGTGTCAGCAGTAAACAGGCTATCATGCTGTAATAATGCGTCATTGTGTCAGCAGTGAGCTGTCTATATGCTCTAATTATGCATCATCTTGTCAGAAGTAAACTGGCTATTATGCTCTAATAATGCATCATTGTGTCAGCAGTGAGCTGTCTATATGCTCTAATAATGCATCATCATGTCAGCAGTAAGATGGCTATCATGCTCTAATAATGCATCATTGTGTCAGCAGCAAGCTGGCTATCATGCTGTAATAATGCGCCATTGTGTCAGCAGTGAGCTGTCTATATGCTCTAATTATGCATCATCGTGTCAGCAGTAAACTGGCTATCATGCTCTAATAATGCATCATTGTGTCAGAAGTGAGCTGCCTATATGCTCTAATAATGCATCATCATGTCAGCAGTAAACTGGCTATCATGCTTTAGGAATGCACCATTGTGTCAGCAGTAAACTGGCTATCATGCTTTAGAAATGCACCATTGTGTCAGCAGTAAACTGGCTATCATGCTCTAATAATGCATCATTGTGTAAGCAGTAAGCTGGCTATCATGCTGTAATAATGTGTCATTGTGTCAGCAGTGAGCTGGCTACCATGCTCTAATAATGCATCATTGTGTCAGCAGTGAGCTGGCTATCATGCTCTAATAATGCATCATTGTGTCAGCAGTGAGCTGGCTATCATGCTCTAATAATGCATCATTGTGTCAGCAGTAATCTGGCTATCATGCTGTAATAATGCGTCATTGTGTCAGCAGTGAGCTGTCTATATGCTCTAATAATGCATCATTGTGTCAGCAGTACACTGGATATCGTGCTCTAATAATGCATCATTGTGTCAGCAGTAAGATGGCTATCATGCACAGGAGTAATCTGGCTATCATGCTCTAATAATGCATCATTGTGTCAGCAGTGAGCTGTCTATATGCTCTAATAATGCATCATCGTGTCAGCAGTGAGCTGGCTATCATGCTCTAATAATGCATCATTGTGTCAGCAGTAAGATGGCTATCATGCTCTAATAATGCATCATTGTTTCCGCAGTAAGCTGGCTATCATGCTCAGGAGTAAGATGGCTATCATGCTATAATAATGCATTATTGTGTGAACAGTAAACTGGCTATTATGCTCAGGAGTAGGCTGGCTATCATGCTCTAATAATAGATCATTGTGCCAGCAGTGAGCTGGCTATCATGCTCAGGAGTAAGCTGGCTATCATGCTCTAATAATGCATCATCGTGTCAGCAGTAAGCTGGCTATCATGCTCTAATAATGCATCATTGTGTAAGCAGTAAGCTGGCTATCATGCTCTAATAATGCATCATTGTTTCAGCAGTAAGATGGCTATCATGCTCTAATAATGCATCATTGTGTCAGCAGTAAGCTGGCTATCATGCTCTAATAATTCATCATCGTGTCAGCAGTAAGCTGGCTATCATGCTCTATTAATGCATCATTGTGTCAGCAGTAAGCTGGCTATCATGCTCTGATAATGCATCATTGTGTCAGCAGTAAGCTGGCTATCATGCTCTAATAATGCATCATTGTTTCAGCAGTAAGCTGGCTATCATGCTCAGGAGTAAGCTGGCTATCATGCTCTAATAATGCATTATTGTGTCAACAGTAAACTGGCTATTATGCTCAGGCGAAAGCTGGCTATCATGCTCTAATAATACATCATTGTGTCAGCAGTAAACTGGCTATCATGCTCAGGAGTAAGCTGGCTATCATGCTCTAATAATACATCATTGTGTCAGCAGTAAACTGGCTATCATGCTCAGGAGTAAGCTGGCTATCATGCTCTAATAATGCATCATCGTGTCAGCAGTAAGCTGGCTATCATGCTCTAATAATGCATCATTGTGTAAGCAGTAAGCTGGCTATCATGCTCTAATAATGCATCATTGTTTCAGCAGTAAGCTGGCTATCATGCTCTAATAATTCATCATCGTGTCAGCAGTAAGCTGGCTATCATGCTCTAATAATGCATCATCATGTCAGCAGTAAGCTGGCTATCATGCTCTAATAATGCATCATTGTGTAAGCAGTAAGCTGGCTATCATGCTCTAATAATGCATCATTGTTTCAGCAGTAAGCTGGCTATCATGCTCTAATAATGCATCATTGTGTCAGCAGTAAGCTAGCTATAATGCTCTAATAATTCATCATCGTGTCAGCAGTAAGCTGGCTATCATGCTCTAATAATGCATCATTGTGTCAGCAGCAAGCTGGCTATCATGCTGTAATAATGCGTCATTGTGTCAGCAGTGAGCCGTCTATATGCTCTAATTATGCATCATCGTGGCAGCAGCAAGCTTGCTATCATGCTCTAATAATGCATAATTGTGTCAGCAGCAAGCTGGCTATCATGCTGTAATAATGTGTCATTGTGTCAGCAGTGAGCTGTCTATATGCTCTAATAATGCATCATTGTGTCAGCAGTACACTGGATATCGTGCTCTAATAATGCATCATTGTGTCAGCAGTAAGATGGCTATCATGCACAGGAGTAAGCTGGCTATCATGCTCTAATAATGCATCATCGTGTCAGCAGTAAGCTGGCTATCATGCTCTAATAATGCATCATTGTGTAAGCAGTAAGCTGGCTATCATGCTGTAATAATGCGTCATTGTGTCAGCAGTGAGCTGGCTACCATGCTCTAATAATGCATCATTGTGTCAGCAGAGAGCTGGCTATCATGCTCTAATAATGCATCATTGTGTCAGCAGTAATCTGGCTATCATGCTGTAATAATGTGTCATTGTGTCAGCAGTGAGCTGTCTATATGCTCTAATAATGCATCATTGTGTCAGCAGTACACTGGATATCGTGCTCTAATAATGCATCATTGTGTCAGCAGTAAGATGGCTATCATGCACAGGAGTAAGCAGGTTATCATGCTCTAATAATGCATCATTGTGTCAACAGTAAGCTGGCTATCAGGATCAGGAGTAAGCTGGCTACCATGCTCTAATAATGCATCATTGTGTCAGCAGTGAGCTGTCTATATGCTCTAATAATGCATCATCGTGTCAGCAGTGAGTTGGCTATCATGCTCTAATAATGCATCATTGTGTCAGCAGTAAGCTGGCTATCATGCTCAGGAGTAAGCTGGCTATCATGCTCTAATAATGCATTATTGTGTCAACAGTAAACTGGCTATTATGCTCAGGAGTAAGCTGGCTATCATGCTCTAATAATGCATCATTGTGTCAGCAGTGAGCTGTCTATATGCTCTAATAATGCATCATCGTGTCAGCAGTGAGTTGGCTATCATGCTCTAATAATGCATCATTGTGTCAGCAGTAAGCTGGCTATCATGCTCAGGAGTAAGCTGGCTATCATGCTCTAATAATGCATTATTGTGTCAACAGTAAACTGGCTATTATGCTCAGGAGTAAGCTGGCTATCATGCTCTAATAATACATCATTGTGTCAGCAGTGAGCTAGGTATCATGCTCAGGAGTAAGCTGGCTACCATGCTCTAATAATGCATCATCGTGTCAGCAGTAAGCTGGCTATCATGCTCTAATAATGCATCATTGTGTAAGCAGTAAGCTGGCTATCATGCTCTAATAATGCATCATTGTGTCAGCAGTAAGCTGGCTATCATGCTCTAATAATGCATCATCGTGTCAGCAGTAAGCTGGCTATCATGCTCTAATAATTCATCATCGTGTCAGCAGTAAACTGGCTATCATGCTCTAATAATGCATAATTGTGTCAGCAGTAAGCTGGTTATCATGTTCTAATAATGCATCATTGTGTCATCAGTAAGCTGTCTATATGCTCTAATAATGCATCTTTGTGTCAGCAGTAAGCTGTCTATATGCTCTAATAATGCATCATCGTGTCAGCAGTAAGCTGGATATCATGTTCTAATAATGCATCATTGTGTCAGCAGTAAACTGTCTATATGCTCTAATAATGCATCATTGTGTCAGCAGTAAGCTGTCTATATGCTCTAATAATGCATCATTGTGTATGTTTATATGCTCTAATAATGCATCTTTGTGTCAGCAGTAAGCTGTCTATATGCTCTAATAATGCATCATCGTGTCAGCAGTAAGCTGGATATCATGTTCTAATAATGCATCATTGTGTCAGCAGTAAGCTGTCTATATGCTCTAATAATGAATCATTGTGTCAGCAGTAAGCTGTCTATATGCTCTAATAATGCATCATTGTGTCAGCAGTAAGCTGTCTGTATGCTCTAATAATGCATCATCGTGTCAGCAGTAAGCTGGATATCATGTTCTAATAATGCATCATTGTGTCAGCAGTAAGCTGTCAATATGCTCTAATAATGCATATTTGCGTCAGCAGTAAGCTGGCTATCATGCTCTAATAAAGCATCATCATGTCAGCAGTAAACTGGATATCATGTTCTAATAATGCATCATTGTGTCAGCAGTAAGCTGTCTATATGCTCTAATAATGCATCTTTGCGTCAGCAGTAAGCTGGCTATCATGCTTTAGGAATGCATCATTGTGTCAGCAGTAAGCTGGCTATCATGCTCTAATAATGCATCATTGTGTCAGCAGTAAGCTGGCTATCATGCTGTAATAATGCGTCATTGTGTCAGCAGTGAGCTGTCTATATGCTCTAATAATGCATCATCGTGTCAGCAGTAAACTGGCTATCATGCTCTAATAATGCATCATTGTGTCAGCAGTATGCTGGCTATCATGCTCTAAGAATGCATCATTGTGTCAGCAGTGAGCTGTCTATATGCTCTAATAATGCATCATCGTGTCAGCAGTAAGCTGGCTATCATGCTCTAAGAATGTATCATTGTGTCAGCAGTAAGCTGTCTATATGCTCTAATAATGCATCATCGTGTCAGCAGTAAGCTGGATATCATGCTCTAATAATGCATCATTGTGTCAGCAGTAAACTGTCTATATGCTCTAATAATGCATCTTTGCATCAGCAGTAATCTGGCTATCATGCTCTAATTATGCATCATCGTGTCAGCAGTAAACTGGCTTTCATGCTCTAATAATGCATCATTGTGGCATCACTGAGCTGTCTATATGCTCTAATAATGCATCATCATGTCAGCAGTAAGCTGGCTATCATGCTCTAATAATGCATCATTGTGTCAGTAGTAAGCTGGCTATCATGCTTTAGGAATGCATCATTGTGTCAGCAGTAAACTGGCTATCATGCTCTAATAATGCATCATTGTGTCAGCGGCAAGCTGGCTATCATGCTGTAATAATGCGTCATTGTGTCAGCAGTGAGCTGTCTATATGCTCTAATTATGCATCATCGTGTCAGCAGTAAACTGGCTATCATGCTCTAATAATGCATCATTGTGTCAGCAGTGAGCTGTCTATATGCTCTAATAATGCATCATCGTGGCAGCAGTAAGCTTGCTATCATGCTCTAATAATGCATTATTGTGTCAGCAGTGAGCTGTCTATATGCTCTAATAATGCATCATCATGTCAACAGTAAGCTGGCTATCATGCTCCAATAATGCATCATTGTGTCAGCAGTAAGCTGGCTATCATGCTCCAATAATGCATCATTGTGTCAGCAGTAAACTGGCTATCATGCTTTAGGAATGCATCATTGTGTCAGCAGTAAACTGGCTATCATGCTCTAATAATGCATCATTGTGTAAGCAGTAAGCTGGCTATCATGCTCTAATAATGCATCATTGTGTCAGCAGTAAACTGGCTATCATGCTCTAATAATGCATCATTGTGTCAGCAGTAAACTGGCTATCATGCTCTAATAATGCATCATTGGGTCAGCAGTGAGCTGGCTATCATGCTCTAATAATGCATCATTGTGTCAGCAGTAAGCTGGCTATCATGCTCTAATAATGCATCATTGTGTCAGCAGTGAGCTGTCTATATGCTCTAATAATGCATCATCGTGTCAGCAGTAAACTGGCTATCATGCTGTAATAATGCGTCATTGTGTCAGCAGTGAGCTGGCTACCATGCTCTAATAATGCATCATTGTGTCAGAGGTAAGCTGGCTATCATGCTGTAATAATGCGTCATTGTGTCAGCAGTGAGCGGGCTACCATGCTCTAATAATGCATCATTGTGTCAGCAGTGAGATGGCTATCAGGCTCTAATAATGCATCATTGTGTCAGCAGTAATCTGGCTATCATGCTCAGGAGTAAGCTGGCTATCATGCTATAATAATGCGTCATTGTGTCAGCAGTGAGCTGTCTATATGCTCTAATAATGCATCATTGTGTCAGCAGTACACTGGATATCATGCTCTAATAATGCATCATTGTGTCAGCAGTAAGATGGCTATCATGCACAGGAGTAAGCAGGCTATCATGCTCTAATAATGCATCATTGTGTCAGCAGTAAACTGGCTACCATGCTCTAATAATGCATCATTGTGTCAGCAGTAAGATGGCTATCATGCTCTAATAATGCATCATTGTGTCAGCAGTAAACTGGATATTGTGCTCTAATAATGCATCATTGTGTCAGCAGTAAGATGGCTATCATGCTCTAATAATGCATCATTGTGTCAGCAGTACTCTGGATATCGTGCTCTAATAATGCATCATTGTGTCAGCAGTAAGCTGGCTATCAGGACCAGGAGTAAGCTGGCTATCATGCGCTAATAATGCATCATTGTGTCAGCAGTGAGCTGTCTATATGCTCTAATAATGCATCATCGTGTCAGCATAATGCATCATCGTGTCAGCAGTAAGGTGGCTATCATGCTAAGGAGTAAGCTGGCTATCATGCTCTAATAATGCATCATCGTGTCAGCAGTAAGGTGGCTATCATGCTCAGGAGTAAGCTGGCTATCATGCTCTAATAATGCATCATCGTGTCAGCAGTAAGGTGGCTATCATGCTCAGGAGTAAGCGGGCTATCATGCTCTAATAATACATCATTGTGTCAGCAGTAAGGTGGCTATCATGCTCAGGAGTAAGCTGGCTATCATGCTCTAATAATGCATCATCGTGTCAGCAGTAAGCTGGCTATCATGCTCAGGAGTAAGCTGGCTATCATGCTCTAATAATGCATCATCGTGTCAGCAGTAAGCTGGCTATCATGCTCAGGAGTAAGCTGGCTATCATGCTCTAATAATGCACCATCGTGTCAGCAGTAAGCTGGCTATCATGTTCGAATAATGCTTCATTGTGTCAGCAGTAAGCTGGCTATCATGCTCTAATAATGCATCATTGTGTCAGCAGTAAGATGGCTATCATTCTCTAATAATGCATCATTGTGTCAGTAGTAAGCTGGCTATTATGCTCAGGAGTAAACTGGCTATCATGCTCTAATAATACATCATTGTGTCAGCAGTGAGCTAGGTATCATGCTCAGGAGTAAGCTGGCTATCATGCTCTAACAATGCGTCATTGTGTCAGCAGTAAGCTGGCTATCATGCTCCAATAATGCATCATCGTGTCAGCAGTCAGCTAGCTATCATGCTCTAATAATGCATCATTGTGTGAGCAGTAAGCTGGCTATCATGCTGTAAGAATGCATCATTGTGTCAGCAGTAAGCTGGCTATAATGCTCTAATAATGCATCATCGTGTCAGCAGTAAGCTGGCTATCCTGATCAGGAGTAAGCTGGCTATCATGCTCTAATAATACATCATTGTGTCAGCAGTGAGCTAGGTATCGTGCTCAGCAGTAAGCGGGCTATCATGCTCTAATAATGCATCATCGTGTCAGCTGTAAGCTGGCTATCATGATCAGGAGTAAGCAGGCTATCATGCTCTAATAATGCATCATCGTGTCAGCAGTAAACTGGCTATCATGCTGAGGAGTAAGCTGGCTATCATGCTCTAACAATGCCTCATTGTGTCAGCAGTAAGCTGGCTATCAAGCTCTAATAATGCATCATCGTGTCAGCAGTAAGCGGGCTATATACTCTAATAATGCACTACAGCCTTATGAGTCATTGGGTGATTTAATCAGTTATCAATCAAAACCTGTGGTGAAACAGCACGGCAGAGAAGCGGTTAACGATACCTTCCTAGTTGGTACAAAGAGTTTCATTGCATGTATTCTGGAACCAGACAGGGCTGGCCTTCACTAACAGAGATGATAACATTAATTTCACTCTCCAACACTGCTAAAGTCATAATTTAAGTCTGCCTTGGACTAGATAAGAACATTGCAGAGATTAACCGGGGAAAACACTGCCCGGGCGTTACATAAACTGGAGCGACTGCTCAGAGAGCAACAAAGCAACAGAAAACAAAGGAACCCCACAGCAGCCATTGGTTAGACCAAGACTGATGTTGCGAGTACAGTGACGGATTGAACCCTGTAGAGGCCCTGAAATGCCGGGCCCCTCGCAAATGATCTCCTTAATTGTCTGCAGCGCTTTATTTTGATCGTTGTCGCAGGCCCCTAAAAGGAGTGGGGCCCATACGCCGGGCCCTACTTTGCCTAATGGGCAATCCGGCACTGTGCACGCACAGCAGCGCTGCATGCGGACTTGCTGCAGGATTCAGGATCTTATGCAGGTAATGCTTTGGGACAGGAATATAGAGATGAAATATACAGTATTTAAGGCATGGAATCGGACAGTCCTGATGAAGAGCCGAACGATGCGAAACCCGACAAATACTCTTCCATCAATCAAGTGGGATTTTGCTGTGGCAGCGACACAGAGCGAGAGAATCGTTTGTGGAGCCAGAGTTCAGAGGTTTGTTTGGGATTAACTGTGGGTAACGCAAACATGTATATATGTTCCCTTAGTAATACACAGGGAAAGAACCTTAGATTTGAATTCATTTGTTTCAATGTAATATTTTCTGGAAATAATCAAGAAATTACAGCCAAAAGAAAAAATTCCCTGGAGCGGAGTGTGGAACATGAGTCTTTCATGAGAAAGGCATAGTTGCGCCTCTTGTGCCCCTGCCATAGATTCCCCGCACCCTGACCCCAGAAATTCCCTGCACAGTGAACCCATAGATTCCCTGCGCAGTGACCCCATAGATTCCCCATGCAGTGACACCATAGATTCCCTGCACCCTGACCCCATAGATTCCCCGCACAGTGACCCCATAGATTCCCTGCAGAGTGACCCCATAGATTCCCTGCACCCTGACCCCATAGATTCCCCACACAGTGACCCCATAGATTCCCTGCAGAGTGACCCCATAGATTCCCTGCAGAGTGACCCCATAGATTCCCTGCGCAGTGACCCCATAGATTCCCCATGCAGTGACCCCATAGATTCCACACACAGTGACCCCATAGATTCCCTGCACAGTGACCCCATACATTCCCTGCACAGTGACCCCATACCTGCACAGTGACCCCATAGATTCCCTGCACAGTGACCCCAGAGATTTATGTATTTTTATGTATTTATGTATTTATTTTATTTATAACGCGCAGACCATCAGGCCCGGAGGCATAAGGGCGCAATTTATACAGGTTACACATATGTTTATATACAGACATAACATTACATAATTTACACAACGACAGAAGGTGACTAAAGGAATCTATCTACATATAATACAGTGATGCCGGTGCCGCTAGGTAATAACAGAGGTCAGCAGGTCAGAGTATGTAGGACAGAGGCGCTGAGCAGGGCTTAAAGCTGGTCAAAAAGCCAAGATCTAGTATTGGCTTTGAAAGTGTTAAATGAGTCTTCAGCTCTGATTGTAGCAGGGAGGGAGTTCCATAGCTTGGAGGCTAGGACAGGGAAGCTTAAACCCCCTGCTTTTTGCAGTTTAAATCTAGGGATCGCTAGACAGTGGGACTGGGCAGTTCTTAGTGGTCGGGAGGTCGAGTGGCGCGACAGTCGACTGCCGAGGTAAATGGGGGCCTTATTAGCCAGGCATTTGTGTGTAAGGGCGAGTGTTTTGAGTGAAATTCTCTGCTTGACAGGTAGCCACTTTAACTTGGTTCTAGTTTCTGTGATATGGTGGTTGCGGGGAATGTTTAGGGCAGCACGAATGGCATTGTTTTGGGTAGTTTGGAGTTTATTCAGGTTCTCTTGGCTGGTGCCTAGGTAAAGAGCACTACAGTAATAGATTTTAGCCATGATGAGGCTTCTCGCTAGTGTGACACTGTTGGAGGTAGTAAGGAATGGTCTGCAGGCTACAATTAGTTTGCATGTGTATGCAGATGCAGATCTGACAACATTCGTTTGTCGGGTTAATGATAGTGTAGCGTCAAGGTAGAAACCTAATGTTTTAGTGTCTTTTCAGACTCGAATGTTATTACCGTCTATGGTGAATGACTGATAGGACGGTTCTAGTCTGCTCAGGCGTTGTGCAGTGCCCAAGATCAGAAGCTCCGTCTTGTCATCGTTTAGGCACAGCTGGTGCTGGGCCATCCAAGCTTGGATGACCAAGTAGATGTCATTAAGGGCCTTGGTGTCAGCTAGATAATCACCTGTGATGGGAATGAGTATCTGGGTGTCGTCCGCATAGTTGGTATAGGAGACACCCAGATAGTCAAGCGCATCAAAGAGTGTTTTTTTGAAGATGTTATAAAGTGTAGGTGACACGCAAGATCCCTGAGGTACGCCACAGTGAATTAGGGAAGGGTCGGCGGCTGCGGATGGGGCAAAGACTCTCATGGATCTATTGCTCAAAAAGGATTTGATCCAGGCTGCAGCAGAGGACGAGAAGTTGGCAGCGGAGTGGAGATGCTTGCAAAGGATCTGGTGGTTGACCAAATCGAAAGCGGCTGAAAGGTCGAGAAGTAATAGCATTGCTAGTTTGCCCTGATCCTTTAAAACCTCGATTTGGGTTTTAAGGTCTATTAAAGCAGTCTCCGTCCCGTGTCTGGGGCGGAATCCGGATTGTTGTAGACCTAGCAAGTTATTAGATTCCGAATAGTTTTGTATCTGAAGGTATGCAGCACGGTCTAAAATCTTAAGCAGAAATGGGACTGTGGTGATAGGTCGGAAATTAGTGGGTATGCTTGGGTCGAGGGATGGTTTTTTGAGCAATGGGATCACCCAAGCGTCCTTCAGGTTATCCGGGACAATACCGGTTTTGAAGGAAGAGTTAATGAAGGCCGTAATGAATGGGGCCAGCTCATGCGCTGAGTCCTTAACAATAGGGGCTGGGCACGGGTCACCTTGGCAGTTGGATGGTTTAATTCTTAGAATTATGTTTTCTACCTCGGCAACGGTGAGCGGTGAGAATGTAAATGGTATAGTATTAGCAGTGTCTGGAGGGGGGGCCCTGGCAGGGGAAAGAGCGTGGTTGTCGCGCTTCAGGCTGTCCTGCTTATCTTTAATTTTTGCTTGTAGTGTGGAGATTTTATTTAGTAAGGCTGCTTGGATGTTGGCACACCATTTACTATCTTTCAAGCACGTGTCGGGGGGGCGACTGGAGTTTCAAGCTCTTTTAGGATTTTGAAGAGTTCCTTAGTGTTCGAGTCAGCTTGCAGAATGCGGTTGTTAAGAGATTCCTTTTTTGCAGTGATGATGGCATCTTTATAAGAGGGTGAGGCAAGAAGGAAACCATCTTTGTGCTCTTCAGATGGCTGGCTTTTCCATCAATTTTCAGCCCAGCGTTTAGCTTTGCGGAGTATTCTTAACTGTGGGGTGAACCATGAGTTAAGATGAGCTTGTAATTTAGCCTTCCTAAGTTTGATAGGTGCTATAGAGTCAATGGCTGTTAGCATTGTTTGGTTGTAAGTGTCTGCTAAGGACGTAGGGTCAGAGCAGATGTTGATGGCTGCATTAAGGGTCGGGAGTAACAGTGGGAGGAGTTTCTCCTTAGTTATGTCTTTTTTGCTTCTGGTCGGGAGTGCTGGGGCTATTGGAGTCGGGGTATGTGGGGTTACTTCAATGTTAAAGGTTATGATGTGATGGTCAGACCATAAACAGGGGGTGTTGCTGAGAACCTTAATATTGCAGTTGGAGCCAGCTAACCAATCAAGTGTTCGACCTTTGATATGGGTAGGTTCTTGAATGTACAAGGTGAGGCCGAGGTCAGTTAGTACATTCTCCAGGTCAGTTGCCACAGGATCCTTTAGGTCACCAAGACCTAAGTTAAAGTTGCCTAGGATGATTGTTTGTGAATTATTTTTAGTATTGTCAAGGAGGAGGGTGGAAATTTCACTGGCAAAGGACGGTGCCGGTCCCGGGGGCCTGTAGATAAGGTGCAAGGTGGCCGTTTGGTTGGGTGTGAGTGCTAATTTGACTGACAGCGACTCAGCTGATGCAAGTTTGGCATCAGGTATCACTCTTAGGTCAAGCGAATTTTTATGGATGAAAGCCACACCCCCACCTCTAGAGTGGGCAGTGGGACGGTCACATCGTGTGATGCCGTAGTCAGGCGGTAGGGCCAACGCTAGTAAGGGGCCAGAAGCGGCATGAAGCCACGTTTCGGATATAGCTATGAAGTCAAGGTCAGACGTGGTGATAAGGTCAGCTATGTCTAGTGCGTGTGCAGTGAGGGATCTGGCATTAATAAGGGCACCCTTATGGGCAGTTTAACCCCTGTGGTTGTGGATTTGCATGAGGTAGTAATTGACGGTGATCCAGGTGGAGAGAGTAAGGTTTGCTTCGTGGCGTTGTTACGGGAGTGACGTAGGCGGAATCTGGTGCCTAGTCTCTTATTTCTGAGAGAGAGGGGGCAAGGTTGGTTAGGTGTGGGTTTCCTAGCGAAATGTTCCAGACATAGTGCTGGGTCATTAAGGTATTGGTTGATCTGGCCTACAGCGGAAGCTGCCGGGCTCATTCTGGGAGACACCATAGGTCGAGAAAGGTGCAAGACTGAGAAGAGGCTGATCAAGTTTAACCCGGGGTGGTGAGGTTGTTACCGTAGGTAACTGAGTGACTTGGGCAAGTCGTAGGGCTAGGGTGTAGTATAGTGGAAGGAGTGCACTGATGTGCATGATGGTAGTCCTGGTTACCTGAGTAAGAGGGAAAGAGTCAGGGAGGCACAACAATCAAGTGCATAAATAGGGGTCACCTAGATTCGATTTAGCAGTGAGAGGCAAAGGCACTTCAATCAAGATTCTTTGCACAGTGACCCCAGGGATTTCCTGCACAGTGACCCCAGATATTCCCTGCACAGTGACCCCATAGATTCCCTGCACAGTGACCCCATAGATTCCCCACACAGTGACCCCATAGATTCCCCGCACAGTGACCCCATAGATTCCCCGCACAGTGACCCCATAGATTCCCCACACAGTGACCCCAGCGATTCCCTGCACAGTGACCCCATAGATTCCCAGCACAGAGACCCCATAGATTCCCTGCACAGTGACCCCATAGATTCCCTGCGCAGTGACCCCATATATTTCCTGTGCAGTGACCCCATAGATTCTCCGCGCAGTGACCCCAGAGATTCCCTGCACAGTGACATCAGAGATTCCCTACACAGTGACCCCATGCATTCCCTGCGCAGTGACCCCAGAGAATCCCTGCACAGTGACCTCATAGATTCTCTGCACAGTGACCCCACGCATTCCCTGCACAGTTTCCCCATAGATTCTCTGCACAGTGACCCCAGAGATTCCCTGCACAGTGACACCATAGATTCCCTGCACAGTGACCCCATAGATTCCCCGCACAGTGACCCCATGGATTCCCCGCACAGTGACCCCATAGATTCCCTGCACAGTGACCCCAGATTCCCTGCACAGTGACCCAATAGATTCCCAGCACAGTGACCCATAGATTCCCTGCACAGTGACTCCATAGATTCCCTGCACAGTCACCCCATAGATTCCCTGCATAGTGACCCCATAGATTCCCTGCACCCAGACCACATAGATTCCCAGCACAGTGACCCCATACATTCCCTGCACAGTGACCCCATAGATTCCATGCACAGTGACCCAATAGATTCCCCGCACAGACATCCATAGATTCCCTGCACAGTGACCCCATAGATTCCCCGCACAGTGACCCCAGAGATTCCCTGCACAGTCACCCATTGATTCCCTGCACAGTGACCCCAGAGAGTCCCTGCACAGTGACCCCAGAGAGTCCCTGCAGAGTGACCCCATAGATTTCACGCACAGGGACCCCATAGATTCCCTGCACAGTGACCCCATAGATTCCCTGCACAGTAAACCCAGAGATTCCCTGCACAGTGACCCCATAGATTCCCTGCAAAGTGACCCCATAGATTCCGTGCACAGTGACCCCATAGATTCCCTGAGCAGTGACCCAAAAGATTCCCCGCACAGTGACCCATAGATTACCTGCACAGTGACCCCATAGATTCCCTGCACAGTCACCCCATAGATTCTCTGCAGTCACCCCATAGATTCCCTGCACCCTGCCCACATAGATTCCCTGTGCAGTGACCCCATACATTCCCTGCACTGTGACCCCATAGATTCCCTGCACAGTGACCCAATAGATTCCCCGCACAGTGACCCAAAGATTCCCTGCACAGTGACCTCATAGATTCCCCACACACTGGCCCCAGAGATTCCCTGCACAGTGACCCCATAGATTCCCTGCAGAGTGACCCCATAGATTCCCTGCAGAGTGACCCCATAGATTCTCTGCACAGTGACACCATAGATTCCCCGCACAGTGACCCCATAGATTCCCTGCAAAGTGACCCCATAGATTCCCAGCACAGTGACCCATAGATTCCCTGCACAGTGACCCCATAGATTCCCTGCACATTCACCCCATAGATTCCCCGCACATTGACTGCAGAGATTCCCTGCACAGTGACCTCAAAGATTCCCTGCAGAGTGACCCCAGAGATTCCCTGCACAGTGACCCCATAGTTTCCCTGCACAGTGACCCCATAGATTCCCTGCACAGAGACCCCATAGATTCCCTGCACAGTGACCCCATAGATTCCCTGCGCAGTGACCCCATAGATTTCCTGTGCAGTGACCCCATAGATTCCCCGCGCAGTGACCCCAGAGATTCCCTGCACAGTGACCTCATAGATTCCCTGCACTGTGACCCCATGCATTCCCTGCGCAGTGACCCCAGAGAATCCCTGCACAGTGACCTCATAGATTCTCTGCACAGTGACCCCACGCATTCCCTGCACAGTTTCCCCATAGATTCCCTGCACAGTGACCCCAGAGATTCCCTGCACAGTGACCCCATAGATTCCCTGCACAGTGACCCCATAGATTCCCCACACAGTGACCCCATAGATTCCCTGCACCCTGACCACATAGATTCCCTGCACAGTGACCCCATAGATTCCCTGCACAGTGACCCCATTGATTCCCTGCACAGTGACCACATAGATTCCCTGCACAGTGACGCCATAGATTCCCTGCACCCTGACCACATAGATTCCCTGTGCAGTGACCCCATACATTCCCTGCACAGTGACCGCATAGATTCCCTGCACAGTGACCCCACAGATTCCCTTCTCAGTGACCCCATAGATTCCCTGCACAGTGACCCCAGAGATTCCCTGCACCCTGACCACATAGATTCCCTGCGCAGTGACCCCATAGATTTCCCACGCAGTGACCCCATAGGTCACCCGCACAGTGACCCCATAGATTCCATGCACAGTGACCCCATGCATTCCCTGCAAAGTGACCCCATAGATTCCCCGCACAGTGACCCCATAGATTCCCCACACAGTGACCCCATAGATTCCCTGCACAGTGACCCCAGGGATTCCCTGCACAGTGACCCCATAGATTCCCTGCACAGTGACCCCATAGATTCCCTGCACCCAGACCACATAGATTCCCTGCGCAGTGACCCCATAGATTCCATGCACAGACACCCCATGCATTCACTGCAAAGTGACCCCATAGATTCCCCGCACAGTGACCCATAGATTCCCCGCACAGTGACCCCATAGATTCCCTGCACAGTCACCCCATAGATTCTCTGCACAGTGACCCCATAGATTCACTGCACCGTGCCCACATAGATTCCCAGCACAGTGACCCCATACATTCCCTGCACAGTGACCCCATAGATTCCCTGCACAGTGACCCAATAGATTCCCCGCACAGACACCCATAGATTCCCTGCACAGTGACCCCATAGATTCCCCACACAGTGACCCCAGAGATTCCCTGCACAGTCACCCATTGGTTCCCTGCACAGTGACCCCAGAGAGTCCCTGCACAGTGACCCCAGAGAGTCCCTGCAGAGTGACCCCATAGATTTCACGCACAGGGACCCCATAGATTCCCTGCACAGTGACCCCATAGATTCCCTGCACAGTGACCCCAGAGATTCCCTGCACAGTGACCCCATAGATTCCCTGCAAAGTGACCCCATAGATTCCCTGCACAGTCACCCCATAGATTCTCTGCAGTGACCCCATAGATTCCCTGCACCCTGCCCACATAGATTCCCTGGGCAGTGACCCCATACATTCCCTGCACAGTGACCCCATAGATTCCCTGCACAGTGACCCAATAGATTCCCTGCACAGTGACCCAAAGATTCCCTGCACAGTGACCTCATAGATTCCCTGCACAGTGACCCCATAGATTCCCTGCACAGTAACCCCAGAGATTCCCTGCACAGTGACCCCATAGATTCCCTGCAAAGTGACCCCATAGATTCCGTGCACAGTGACCCCATAGATTCCCTGAGCAGTGACCCAATAGATTCCCCGCACAGTGACCCATAGATTCCCTGCACAGTGACCCCATAGATTCCCTGCACAGTCACCCCATAGATTCTCTGCAGTCACCCCATAGATTCCCTGCACCCTGCCCACATAGATTCCCTGTGCAGTGACCCCATACATTCCCTGCACTGTGACCCCATAGATTCCCTGCACAGTGACCCAATAGATTCCCCGCACAGTGACCCAAAGATTCCCTGCACAGTGACCTCATAGATTCCCCACACACTGGCCCCAGAGATTCCCTGCACAGTGACCCCATAGATTCCCTGCAGAGTGACCCCATAGATTCCCTGCAGAGTGACCCCATAGATTCTCTGCACAGTGACACCATAGATTCCCCGCACAGTGACCCCATAGATTCCCTGCAAAGTGACCCCATAGATTCCCAGCACAGTGACCCATAGATTCCCTGCACAGTGACCCCATAGATTCCCTGCACATTCACCCCATAGATTCCCCGCACATTGACTGCAGAGATTCCCTGCACAGTGACCTCAAAGATTCCCTGCAGAGTGACCCCAGAGATTCCCTGCACAGTGACCCCATAGTTTCCCTGCACAGTGACCCCATAGATTCCCTGCACAGAGACCCCATAGATTCCCTGCACAGTGATCCCATAGATTCCCTGCGCAGTGACCCCATAGATTTCCTGTGCAGTGACCCCATAGATTCCCCGCGCAGTGACCCCAGAGATTCCCTGCACAGTGACCTCATAGATTCCCTGCACAGTGACCCCATGCATTCCCTGCGCAGTGACCCCAGAGAATCCTTGCACAGTGACCTCATAGATTCTCTGCACAGTGACCCCACGCATTCCCTGCACAGTTTCCCCATAGATTCCCTGCACAGTGACCCCAGAGATTCCCTGCACAGTGACACCATAGATTCCCTGCACAGTGACCCCATAGATTCCCCGCACAGTGACCCCATAGATTCCCTGCACCCTGACCACATAGATTCCCTGCACAGTGACCCCATAGATTCCCTGCACAGTGACCCCATTGATTCCCTGCACAGTGACCACATAGATTCCCTGCACAGTGACGCCATAGATTCCCTGCACCCTGACCACATAGATTCCCTGTGCAGTGACCCCATACATTCCCTGCACAGTGACCGCATAGATTCCCTGCACAGTGACCCCATAGATTCCCTTCTCAGTGACCCCATAGATTCCCTGCACAGTGACCCCATAGATTCCCTGCACCCTGACCACATAGATTCCCTGCGCAGTGACCCCATAGATTTCCCACGCAGTGACCCCATAGATTCCCCGCACAGTGACCCCATAGATTCCATGCACAGTGACCCCATGCATTCCCTGCAAAGTGACCCCATAGATTCCCCGCACAGAGACCCCATAGATTCCCCACACAGTGACCCCATAGATTCCCTGCACAGTGACCCCAGAGATTCCCTGCACAGTGACCCCATAGATTCCCTGCACAGTGACCCCATAGATTCCCTGCACCCAGACCACATAGATTCCCTGCGCAGTGACCCCATAGATTCCATTCACAGACACCCCATGCATTCACTGCAAAGTGACCCCATAGATTCCCCGCACAGTGACCCATAGATTCCCCGCACAGTGACCCCATAGATTCCCTGCACAGTCACCCCTTAGATTCTCTGCACAGTGACCCCATAGATTCACTGCACCGTGCCCACATAGATTCCCAGCACAGTGACCCCATACATTCCCTGCACAGTGACCCCATAGATTCCCTGCACAGTGACCCAATAGATTCCCCGCACAGACACCCATAGATTCCCTGCACAGTGACCCCATAGATTCCCCGCACAGTGACTCCAGAGATTCCCTGCACAGTCACCCATTGATTCCCTGCACAGTGACCCCAGGGAGTCCCTGCACAGTGACCCCAGAGAGTCCCTGCAGAGTGACCCCATAGATTTCACGCACAGGGACCCCAGAGAGTCCCTGCAGAGTGACCCCATAGATTTCACGCACAGGGACCCCATAGATTCCCTGCACAGTGACCCCATAGATTCCCTGCACAGTGACCCCAGAGATTCCCTGCACAGTGACCCCAGAGATTCCCTGCAAAGTGACCCCATAGATTCCGTGCACAGTGACCCATGACCCAATAGATTCCCCGCACAGTGACCCATAGATTCCCTGCACAGTGACCCCATAGATTCCCTGCACAGTCACCCCATAGATTCTCTGCAATGACCCCATAGATTCCCTGCACCCTGCCCACATAGATTCCCTGTGCAGTGACCCCATACATTCCCTGCACAGTGACCCCATAGATTCCCTGCACAGTGACCCAATAGATTCCCCGCACAGTGACCCAAAGATTCCCTGCACAGTGACCTCATAGATTCCCCACACACTGGCCCCAGAGATTCCCGGCACAGTGACCCCATAGATTCCCTGCAGAGTGACCCCATAGATTCCCTGCAGAGTGACCCCATAGATTCTCTGCACAGTGACACCATAGATTCCCCGCACAGTGACCCCACAGATTCCCTGCAAAGTGACCCCATAGATTCCCAGCACAGTGACCCCATAGATTCCCCGCACAGTGACCCATAGATTCCCTGCACAGTGACCCCATAGATTCCCTGCACAGTCACCCCATAGATTCCCCGCACAGTGACTGCAGAGATTCCCTGCACAGTGACCTCAAAGATTCCCTGCAGAGTGACCCCAGAGATTCCCTGCACAGTGACCCCATAGTTTCCCTGCACAGTGACCCCATAGATTCCCTGCACAGAGACCCCATAGATTCTCTTCACAGTGACCCCATAGATTCCCTGCGCAGTGACCCCATAGATTTCCTGTGCAGTGACCCCATAGATTCCCCGCGCAGTGACCCCAGAGATTCCCTGCACAGTGACCTCATAGATTCCCTGCACAGTGACCCCATGCATTCCCTGCGCAGTGACCCCAGAGAATCCCTGCACAGTGACCTCATAGATTCTCTGCACAGTGACCCCACGCATTCCCTGCACAGTTTCCCCATAGATTCCCTGCACAGTGACCCCAGAGATTCCCTGCACAGTGACACCATAGATTCCCTGCACAGTGACCCCATAGATTCCCCGCACAGTGACCCCATAGATTCCCTGCACCCTGACCAGATAGATTCCCTGCACAGTGACCCCATAGATTCCCTGCACAGTGACCCCATTGATTCCCTGCACAGTGACCACATAGATTCCCTGCACAGTGACGCCATAGATTCCCTGCACCCTGACCACATAGATTCCCTGTGCAGTGACCCCATACATTCCCTGCACAGTGACCGCATAGATTCCCTGCACAGTGACCCCATAGATTCCCTTCTCAGTGACCCCATAGATTCCCTGCACAGTGACCCCATAGATTCCCTGCACCCTGACCACATAGATTCCCTGCGCAGTGACCCCATAGATTTCCCACGCAGTGACCCCATAGATTCCCCGCACAGTGACCCCATAGATTCCATGCACAGTGACCCCATGCATTCCCTGCAAAGTGACCCCATAGATTCCCCGCACAGTGACCCCATAGATTCCCCGCACAGTGACCCCAGAGATTCCCTGCACAGTGACCCCAGAGATTCCCTGCACAGTGACCCCATAGATTCCCTGCACAGTGACCCCATAGATTCCCTGCACCCAGACCACATAGATTCCCTGCGCAGTGACCCCATAGATTCCATGCAGAGTGACCCCATATATTCCCAGCACAGTGACCCCATAGATTCCCTGCACAGTGACCCCATGCATTCCCTGCAAAGTGACCCCATAGATTCCCCGCACAGTGACCCATAGATTCCCCGCACAGTGACCCCATAGATTCCCTGCACAGTCACCCCATAGATTCTCTGCACAGTGACCCCATAGATTCCCTGCACCCTGCCCACATAGATTCCCAGCACAGTGACCCCATACATTCCCTGCACAGTGACCCCATAGATTCCCTGCACAGTGACCCAATAGATTCCCCGCACAGACACCCATAGATTCCCTGCACAGTGACCCCATAGATTCCCCGCACAGTGACCCCAGAGATTCCCTGCACAGTCACCCATTGATTCCCTGCACAGTGACCCCAGAGAGTCCCTGCACAGTGACCCCAGAGAGTCCCTGCAGAGTGACCCCATAGATTTCACGCACAGGGACCCCATAGATTCCCTGCACAGTGACCCCATAGATTCCCTGCACAGTGACCCCAGAGATTCCCTGCACAGTGACCCCATAGATTCCCTGCAAAGTGACCCCATAGATTCCGTGCACAGTGACCCCATAGATTCCCTGAGCAGTGACCCAATAGATTCCCTGCACAGTGACCCATAGATTCCCTGCACAGTGACCCCATAGATTCCCTGCACAGTCACCCCATAGATTCTCTGCAGTGACCCCATAGATTCCCTGCACCCTGCCCACATAGATTTCCTGTGCAGTGACCCCATACATTCCCTGCACAGTGACCCCATAGATTCCCTGCACAGTGACCCAATAGATTCCCCGCAGAGTGACCCAATAGATTCCCTGCACAGTGACCTCATAGATTCCCCACACACTGGCCCCAGAGATTCCCTGCACAGTGACCCCATAGATTCCCTGCACAGTGACCCAATAGATTCCCCGCACAATGACCCATAGATTCACCTCACAGTGACCCCATAGATTCCCCGCACAGTCACCCCAGAGATTCCCCGCAGAGTGACACCAGAGATTCCCCGCACAGTCACCCCAGAGATTCCCCGCAGAGTGACACCAGAGATTCCCCGCACAGTGACCCCATAGATTCCCTGCACAGTGACCCCATAGATTCCCTGCACAGTGACCCAATAGATTCCCCGCACAATGACCCATAGATTCACCTCACAGTGACCCCATAGATTCCCCGCACAGTCACCCCAGAGATTCCCCGCAGAGTGACACCAGAGATTCCCCGCACAGTGACCCCATAGATTCCCTGCACAGTGACCCCATAGATTCCCTGCACAGTGACCCCATACATTCCCTGCACAGTCACTCCATAGATTCCCTGAACATTAACCACATAGATTCCCTGCACAGTGACCCCATAGATTCCCTGCACAGTGACCCCATAGATTTCCTGCACAGTGACCCCAGAGATTCCCTGCACAGTGACCCCAGAGATTCCCTGCACAGTGACCCCATATATTCCCTGCAGAGTAACCACATAGATTCCCTTCACAGTGACCCCAGAGATTCCCTGCACAGTGACCCCATAGATTCCCTAAACAGTGACCCCATAGATTCCCTGCACAGTAACCACATAGATTCCCTGCACAGTGACCCCAGAGATTCTTTGCACAGTGACCCCATAGATTCCCTGCACAGTGACCCCATAGATTCCCTACACAGTGACCACATAGATTCCCTGCATAGTGACCCCATAGATTCCCTGCACCGTGACCCCATAGATTCCCTGCACAATGACCCCATAGATTCCCTGCAGAGTGACCCCATAGATTCCCTGCACAGTGACCCCATAGATTCCCTGCACAGTGACCCCATCGATTCCCTGCACAGTGACCCATAGATTCCCCGCACAGTCACCCCAGAGATTCCCTGCAGAGTGACACCAGAGATTCCCTGCACAGTGACCCCAGAGATTCCCTGCACAATGACCCCATAGATTCCCTGCAGAGTGACCCCATATATTCCCAGCACAGTGACCCCATAGATTCCCTGCACACTCACTCCATAGATTCCCTGAACAGTAACCCCATAGATTCCCTGCACAGTGACCCCATAGATTCCCTGCACAGTGACCCCATAGATTTCCTACACAGTGACCCCAGAGATTCCCTGCACAGTGACCCCATAGATTCCCTGCAGAGTAACCACATAGATTCCCTTCACAGTGACCCCAGAGATTCCCTGCACAGTGACCCCATAGATTCCCTAAACAGTGACCCAATAGATTCCCTGCACAGTAACCACATAGATTCCCTGCACAGTGACCCCAGAGATTCTTTGCACAGTGACCCCATAGATTCCCTGCACAGTGACCCGATAGATTCCCTGCACAGTGACCACATAGATTCCCTGCACAGTGACCCTATAGATTTCCTGCACAGTGACCCCAGAGATTCCCTGCACAGTGACCCCATAGATTCCCTGCAGAGTAACCACATAGATTCCCTTCACAGTGACCCCAGAGATTCCCTGCACAGTGACCCCATAGATTCCCTAAACAGTGACCCCATAGATTCCCTGCACAGTAACCACATAGATTCCCTGCACAGTGACCCCAGAGATTCTTTGCACAGTGACCCCATAGATTCCCTGCACAGTGACCCCATAGATTCCGTACACAGTGACCACATAGATTCCCTGCATAGTGACCCCATAGATTCCCTGCACAGTGACCCCATAGATTCCCTGCACAGTTACCCCACTCATCATGGTTACCTCACTTCTTTTATTGAAATCATATTCGTGTTTATGATAAATAAGGATTAAAAAGAATGCTGAACACAGCAAGGCTGGCAAGGCTGGCATTCAGGAGAAACCTGGTGTGGGCAGAGAAGGGCACATATTGACATGCCATGCACGCCTTAGCTTAGAATAAACTATCCTTAGAAACTGAAAGAACTATAAAGTATATTGTGACGATCCAAAACATACCTTAAAAATAAATACAAGAGTTGACTTCCTTGTTGAGTTAACCCCGTCCCTGCTGACTCTCACAGTGGCGCGCCATTCCTAAAACGATTATCCTATTGCCTCAAGAAGTGTCCAGAAGGGCCGCAGTACGCTTCGACTTATCCGGGCATCGGAAAGCAGGTCAGGTGGTAGCCCACCAACTCTTGGTTGCAATGGACACTATGGGAGGGCCTGAGGGGTACAGGGCCTCTTCAAGTGATACCAGCACCCTGAGAAGGCCCACAGGGTAAGACAATCTCTTCCCCCGAGGTCTCCTCCCTCACTCAGCTGGCAATGTGAATACTAGACCATGATATCCAGCTTACTGCTGACACAATGATGCATTACTAGAGCATTATCGCCAGCTTACTCCTGAGCATGATACCTAGCTCACTGCTGACACAATGATGCATTATTAGAGCATGATAGCCAGCTTGCTGCTGACACAATGATGCATTATTAGAGCATGATAGCCAGCTTACTCCTGTGCATGATAGCCATCTTACCACTGACACAATGATGCATTATTAGAGCATGATAGCTAGCTTACTGCTGACACAATGATGCATTATTAGAGCATGATAGCTAGCTCACTGCTGACACAATGATGCATTACTAGAGCATGATAACCTGCTTCCTCCTGTGCATGATAGCCATCTTACTGCTGACACAATGATGCATTATTAGAGCACGATATCCGTTTACTGCTGACACAATGATGCATTATTAGAGCACAATATCAGCTTACTGCTGACACAATGATGTATTATTAGAGCATGATAGCCAGCTTACTGCTGACACAATGATGCATTATTAGAGCATGATAGCCAGTTTACTGCTGACACAATGATGCATTATTAGAGCACAATATCAGCTTACTGCTGACACAATGATGTATTATTAGAGCATGATAGCCAGCTTACTGCTGACACAATGATGCATTATTAGAGCATGATAGCCAGTTTACTGCTGACAAAATGACGCATTGTTAGAGCATGATAGCCAGCTTACTTCTGACACAATGATGCCTTATTAGAGCGTGATAGCCAGCTTACTGCTGACACAATAATGCATTACTAGAGCACGATAGCCAGCTTACTCCTGAGCATGATAGCCACCTTACTTCTGACACAATGATGCATTATTAGAGCATGATAGCCAGCTTACTCCTGAGCATGATAGCCACCTTACTTCTGACACAATGATGCATTATTAGAGCATGATAGCCAGCTTATTGCTGACACAATGATGCATTATTAGAGCACAATATCCAGTTTATTGCTGACACAATGATGCATTATTAGAGCACGATATCAGCTTACTCCTGAGCATGATACCTAGCTCACCGCTGACACAATGATGCATTATTAGAGCATGATAGCCAGCTTACTCCTGAGCATGATACCTAGCTCACTGCTGACACAATGATGTATTATTAGAGCATGGTAGCCATCTTACTCCTGAGCATGATAGCCAGCTTACTGCTGACACAATGATGCATTATTAGAGCATGATAGCCAGCTTACTCCTGATCATGATAGCCAGCTTACTGCTGACACGATGATGCATTATTAGAGCACGATTGCCCGCTTACTCCTGATCATGATAGCCAGCTTACTGCTGACACGATGATGCATTATTAGAGCATGATAGCCCACTTACTGCTGACACGATGATGCATTATTAGAGCATGATAGCCAGCTTATTGCTGACACAATGATGCATTATTAGAGCACAATATCCATAGAGACTCCACTCTACCATCTCACAGCCACCCACCCCATTCCTGCCTCCAGCTGTACCAGCACAAAGCTCAATTGGAGTATTTCTAGGTAACCCCGGTGCTCTCCCCCACACTCCCCCATCCAGTCTCCAATCCACCGTCTTTCTTTATTTGTAAATATCTCCAGTCGATAGTCTGAACAGGGCATGATGCAGGTTTACCAGAGTTTCGGATGAATAACCATCCTCCTGTATAGTCAGATCCAGGACAGCTACAAATCTTCTCTCAACTTTCTGGCAAACAACATTTTCCAAATGTTTATTAGTGGAGGAGCTAGATACATATACCCAAGATATACATAAGAGTCTACAACTTCAATGGATTCCCCATCCATTGTCCACACAAATTTAGTTCGGCCCTTCATGTTGGAATTAATAGACGTTATTTTAGTTTTACTATAATATATACTCAAATTGTTTAAACATGAATATTTACATAAACTGTGCATACTGTGCAGGAGTCGATCGCAGTGCGATCAATCAGGAGGGTATCATCCACATAGGCTAGCCAACTTATACATTCTTTATCAATTTTGTGAGGAAAGTTTCGAATATCCCGCATGTGCTGACGCATATCAGCAACATATAAGTTATAAAGGTTCGGGGCCAATGTACAGCCTTGCTTTAATCCAAAATTCGTATTGATTTTTTCACTAATGGTACCCCCTAATTTAATCACACTGATGTTACAGTGTCAGGATATAATTCACAAATTAAATGTAAGATATTCGGGTTCAAGTTCCATTTTTTAAGGTTGGTCCATAGTCTTTCTCTGACTACTGTGTCACAAGCACTCGTATAATCTATGAAGCAAACATACAATGCATGATGTTTCCTAACTGAGCTCTGACGCACGAGAAAGATCAGGGACCAGAGATTTGACAAGGAACCCAACCCCTGCCTAAAACCAGTTTGGAATTTTGGTAATAAGTTGTCTTTCTTCATCCACTTCTTCAATTCCAAATCTCGGAGCAAGCATCAGTCATGGCAAGGAGCATGTAGTTCCATGGATTACCTCTAGAGCCCTTTTTAAATACCGGTATCGGTATGGAAGCAATCCAGCTGAGTGGTATGAATTCTGTGTCTACAACATTTCCAAATAGATGAGAAGGAATGGAGCCCCAATATATAGGCTTGTGTTTTATAGATTACATTAGGAATCCCATCTGGTTCAGGGTTCTTTGATGACTTCAATTTCCTGATAATCTCAACAACTATATCATATTCAATATCGATCATGGATTCTGTATTACCTTGGCTAAAAGAATCGTTCAGGGTAGTCTCGGCTTTGGCTTTACATTACACGCCAGCAATATGTTGCATCCATTCCCCTTCCAGTATGGGGTTTTTCTCAATTCCCTTTCTTGTATCATTAAATACGTGGGTTCTATAGGAATGCAAGAATGTACGCCCGTCTGCTTGTCGTGAAGCATTATAGATGGAAAACCATTTAGCAGTTTTGATCGATGATATATGTCTTTGGAGGACATTTTTATATTTTGTTTTAATTTGAGATATGTTTTCCACCCTCAGCTCAGCATTTATTCCCATCGACCCCTTCACTTTTCTTTGTGCTCTTTCATATTAATGCTTTCCGTGTGCCACCTCTGGATCGATCATAAGGCTTTCTTTTAATAGCCGTCTTTTTTACACAGGTTCCACTTACAGGTTTCTGCTGATAGTTCTTACCACACTCAAAAGCCAAACAAACAAATGAGCCGTAATATCTTCTTCTGCTATATTCTTAGGGCAAAAGTAGTCAAAATAAGAGATGTATTGTTAGATGTTTTTTTATCGACCACTGTGTCCTGTTACCAGTCAGGTTTACTCCCACCTCTTCAACCATCTTTGTTTTCATATTTATATCTGAAATAATAGTAAACTTATTTACCACATGGTCACTTGTAGTGGTGGGAATGATCTGCATTTATCCAATAAAGTGACACATAGCAAACGGAACCAGAATTTAGTCAATCCATGACCTACGGTTCCTAGCAAGCCAGGTATAAGGATGGCCATCATCCTTATACGAGTTCAAAATTCTTGTACAGGTCTTTTCGATGGAATCTTGCATAATTTAGGCCACCAACAAATAAGTGTAGTGAATATTATCTTACATCTAATATTGAATATTATCTATACTATATTATCTTTAGACCATTCCTCCAGTAGCCTATTAAGATCTGGGGCGAGGTGACATTATTCGGAGGATTATATACATTAATCATCAGGATTTTATGTGTAAGTTCCCATCAATTTAACATTCTAGTATTCTCGCCAGTATATTGATAGAAGGGGGGGAAGGACATAAGATGACAAAGACGAGTCTGATCGAACTGCCAGGATGAGTCCCCCTGAAGGCCCCCCAACATTATGGCAGCTTGCTTTAGTTGGATAATCTGATAGCCATCTAATTTATATTATCCCATCATAAATGTTTCTTGTAAAGGAAAAATATCTGCCTCCAATAGGAAGGCCATCCCAATGCTATTCAACACAAAAGAGTGAAACCCTTGAGTGTTCCATGAAATGATTCTTAGGCTGACCCCCTACCTATCATTACATCAATCAATAGCCTCAGACAAGTTCCCATACTTGTAGTCAATATCATGTCCACAAATGTTGGGGGCACTCCCCCTAAGGCTCTTACTTTGATTGACTAATCTTTCCAAATCAATGTCAGAATTAGTTTTAAGCATATCTTTACTCTCCACCGATTTACTTTTTTCATTGAAAAATGTTCCTCAATTCCGATTTGGGCACCTTTACCCTGGTTATATCATGGGTGCCAATAGCTTTTAAGTCAGATATTTGATGAAAGGGTTCCAGAACGTTGGATCTAATCAAAAACGGACTCTGTGCGAAAGCATATGGATCACTGATTCAAATCCTTTTAGAATGCAATTTTTGAGGACATATTATATCCCTCAAGCTAGGTGTACCAACTTTAATTGTATCCCCCTTTCAAGTTATCTCCACTAGAGTGCCACGTTCAGTACATTGGTCAAAAGTAGCCCTGTTGGGTACAGGATCTATATCAGTATTCTTTTTTTCCATCTTTCCCTGCCTAGACAGGGCTCAAGCGTGCCTTGTGTGCTCATTTTATTAGCTGCAGCCAAGTTAACCCCTGTACCCATTTGTTTGCTATTTATTTTGCCGCTTTTTTGATCTTGATTCAGTCCATCACACCCTTCCTCTTCCATTCAGTGGAAGCATAAGGGGAATTCCACACATATAACCTTCTCCGTAGACGTGGCAGCCAGTGCTTGCCTCACTCTATTGTTTTTAGTTTTAGCCCTTTTTTGAGGCACTACCTTAAGTTTTTTTATAGACCGGTTTCTTGTTTTTGCAATTACATTTGCCTCATCTCTTTCTTTACTTTAGGACCTCTTTGGCTGAGTGGAGTGCTCAGGGCCCTTTGCCGAGCCTTCCGGTTCATCATGGATGGTTAAGATGGAATCATCCACATTTAGCTCACTTGATTGTGATATATTTGACTTTGCCTTATCACCTGGCATATATCCCATCAGATCAGACTGAATACCGATAGGTTTATAGTCAGTCTTGTTTAACATGTTTAACACCACCTCTGCCAGCTTAGTCATGCCCACTTTCAAAAAGTGCTGCTCTTTGAATATGGAATTGCACATAGTAAAGAGGGACCTCAGGATCCTCATGCTCTCAGACTCAGCCCCCGACTCTTCATCCGATGTCGCTGACGAGGAGAATGAGTCCTCCAAATAGGATGAAGATACCTGAGCCAAAATCTGCAATTCTTTCAAGATCAGGTGATTTCTCTAAGTTTTTTGGTTTAGGGGATTCCAGGATCAACAGCTGGTTTACCACGATAGTATTCAATTCGCCACATCCCTGGGATTTTATAAATGTATCACCATATTAAGGAGTGAATTATTATCTATCGGGTCAGCTTCAGATAAATCTATATCATTAGATCCGTCAATACCAGGATGGACCCCTATGACCGTGCACGTGGTGGTACTACACAGTCGATTAACAGGTTTCAGGTAAGTAGTGATTTGGTCTTGGACCATGGCAGGCTCTCCTCTTTTATCCCAGACCGCTTTAATCACCCCCATGTCATACCCTCAGAAGGAATATAGGCTGTAGTGTTAGCTCAAATAGAGAGTGGTTTCTTACCAGTCAATACACCTGTCAAGCGTTTACAGGCCAGTTTAGCATTACTCCACAATTGATCACTTTTTTCTGGCAGCCGGCATGTTTACCCAAACACCACAAGATTATATATGGAAACCCCCACTCCCTCTCTCTACTCACACCACGAACAGTGGAACAGCACTCAATGGTGCACTCGCTTGGTGTGTGCGTGCAGGTGTGCATGCCCCGCTGTTTAAGTAACGTGACCTGGTGTTTGGGGGAGTGGCCATATTCCAGTAACAAAGTCTGCTAAGGAAAAGCAGAATAATAACATTTAGTGAGTATATATCTTTGGTGTATCCAATATATAGTCTCTGGATAGTCCGGATGGGAAAAGTCAACACGGCAACACTTCCGCTAATGGGTCAGGAAAGTCTCCAACAGAGGAACAGAACGCAATGGTGCACTCGCTCAGTGCATGCGTGCAGGTGCGTGTGCCCCGCTGTTTAATTAGCGTGACCTGGTGTTTAAGGCAGTGGCCAAGTAACAGCAACAAAGTCTGCTCCAGCGAGGGAAAAGTCAACACGGCAACACTTCTGCTAATGGTTCTGGAAGTTCTCCAACAGCGGAACAGCACTCAAAGGAGCACTCATTTCTATAACACCAGAATTCCAAAAGCAAGCTCTAACACCAAAGAACTCTTCTCTATTTTAAGAGAATTGGAAAACTCTGTCTCTACAAACACCCAGACTAGGTCTGACAAAGCTTGGTGCTCCATCATCCAAGATCCCCTTACTAACAAAATTGACCTTCTAGGCCACAAAATGAAGACCGACAAAACACAACTAGCCACCAAGTCCCTACCATCGGCTGATCGAAGGCCTCTGGATGTAACTTTATTGGGGAATGTTCCTGCAGCAGCATCACTGTTTTCTTCATACTATCTTGCACTTAGACTTGTGCTTGAGCGTTTGGACACATCACGCACTCCACGGCTCTGCTTGAAGTGTCATTTCTGAGCACTAAGAACGCTTTGTGTGTGTTCCTTTTTTACTTCATGGCCCATCATCTCTTTTAAATAAAATAATAATAATAATTTAGCATTTATATAGCGCTACGAACCCTCAGGTATCTGAGCGCTGCTTATTATTACCCACGGTGTGTGGTGCTCATTTATCAACCTCGGAAGGATGAAAGGCTGAGTTTGGACCTGCCGGGATTCAAACCTGGGTCAGCAGGCTCTGCACAGATGTCAAAGCGAGTGCTCTACTCGTTGTGCTATCAGACCAGTTTTATCACCCCGAGTGGGACGGTTATGCCTAGACATGGGTCCCGTGCCTGCTGGTCTTAGGAACCCAAGCTACTCCTCACTGATGACGCCCATCAAGGCTGAAACAAGTTTGGGGATGCTTGTGGTCTCCTGCAGAAGGGATATGACCTAGCAGTTTGGGCTGGACTGTCCCTTTTGGGGTGGGACCATGCCTTATTTGCATATGGTCTTTCTCGTTCTGTAATGGTTGGCAGGCTGAAAAACAATGGTCTGGAGGGTTGACCAGAGCAATGCCAGAGGTTAAGATTCTAAACCTTCCAGCCATCACCTCTTTCTCACCCCAAGTGGGCCAGGTATGCCCAGACGTGGGTCCCAAGTCTGCCGGGTCTAGAGACCCAAGCTTTTCCTCACCACTGATGAGGCCCAATGTAACAACGTACAATCGTAATAAGGTACGTTTGCATGTAGTTCATTAAGGAGGCTTTATTGTCTCTTAAGGTAAGCTTGTTACATGGGAGAGACACTGGGAGCACCCCACCCGGCAGGCATATGTCTCCAACCATCAACTTCAGAGCCCCCGCACGTCATCCCTCACACCAGCATTCTAATATCAGGAACCGCGCGTGCACTCCACTCCAAGATGACATTACTATAGATACAACACCCAACAGGGCCGAAACATGTCTGGGGATGCTTGTGGTCTCGTGCAGAAGGGATGTGGCCAAGCAGTTCGGACTAGACTGCCCCTTTTGGGGTGCGGCCAAGCCTGATTTGAAGGGTCCATAGCTCAGGACTGCAGCAGGGCTTCACCGGGACTCGAGAGTTGCAGCAGCCGTCTTCTTCTCCGCTTCACTTCGGTTCTTGCAGGTCCAGTGGCGACTCTGACTTCCAGCCCAAGAGTCCTGCCTTGTATGCCAACAGCCCCCATTCACACAGCCTGGCTGTTAATCACTCAGCAGGGGGGTTGTCCGGCTGGATAACCACCTCAGCCAATCGACACAAAGTGCAACTTGCGTCTCCAAGGAGACCCTGTGCAGGGGTGACTAAACCCCGCCCTCACATTCAGCCCACCTAGACACCCAGATGCCAAAGGAGGGCTTCTGGACAGAAGCCCGCCAAAGGTTGGCGAACAAAGAAGGCAAACCTGGTTTGGCGTGAAAAGTAAAACACAAGAAGGACTTTAACAAAAAGAAATGGCGATTAAACCCGACCGGAGCGAAAATAAAAAGTATTTGGTCGAGCGGGTTTATGTTCGAGACTGATACAATAGCCTAAAACAGTACCACGTTTATACACTATAATCGCAGTAGAAAAGTTACAGTAGGTACCACTGCCACCAGCCAAGTCTTAAGGTTAAGAGAGCGAAACAAATCTCCAAGAGGCGCAGACAAAAAGGGGTAGGACTTAACCCTTTCCAATACTCCATGTAAGATGGGGTGTACTGGGTCTGCAGTTTAAAGTGACTATATAAAGTTAATGTCAACTTTACATGTTTCTGGGGGACAGTAGTCAGCCCCAGAAAAATGGAGTCAGTGGGAAGTCTCAAAGACAAGCCTGTGTCACTGCACTGAAGGTGCTGTGTAACACACACAAAAAGTGGGGCTCATGGAGTGGTGTAGCTCCAGAGCCCAATATCACACAAACAGTAGAAATACACATGGCAAAACACATGTAAGAGTGGGGAAAAGGCTCACACTCTTAACAGGTGGAAAAAATAAACCCCAGAAATCCAGCAAAGCTGCTGAGGGTCTCACTAGGTGAGGGAAATTAGCCATAAATGAGAATTCTCCCTAACAGCCCCCCAGCCGCTTCACAGTGCCTTCTGCAGTATGGGGCGGGCAGCAGAAATGCTGCACAGTAGCCATGCTTTCTTCATGCGTGATTCCAAGCAGACACTCTTGTTTGCACACATCCCAGCGGATTGTCAGCGGAAGGCTCCACATGCACCTGAGTCCTGCAGGAACTGTGAGAGGCTGAGCATTCCAAGTGCATGCTGGGCCTGCTACGCCCCAGGGGCGAAGGGAAGCTCACTGTGACTGAGAAACTTTTACGGGATTACTTTAAAAACATCCAAAGTCTTACTGGAGCGGACGGTGAACGTGCAAACGGCTGTCTCTGCAGTGTTCCCCCATTTCCAAAACAGTGGGGGATTATCAGGAAAGAAACAGGATTTATTGCCCAAGAACAGCACAACACATAATCAGAGCGCGCGTCTTCTGTGCATTCGGCAAAGTACAAAAATGAGGAAGACGAAAATACTAAAGTAGGTGAGCGGGGTGTCCCCTGCTCTCTCAGTTCGGCATTATGGGCTTCGGTGGTTGCAGGGGTGTCCCCCGCTATCTTAGTTCGGCATTATAGGCTTCGGTGGTTGCAGGGTGTCCCCCGCACTCTCAGTTCAGCATTATGGGCTCCGGGGGTTGCAGGGTTGTCCCCCTCTCACCTAGTTCGGCCTTATGGGCTCCGGGGGTTGCAGGGTGTCCCCCCCTCCCCTAGTTCGGTGTTATGGGCTCCGGGGGTTGCAGGGTGTCCCCCGCTCCTCTAGTTCGGCATTATGGGCTCTGGGGGATGCAGGGTCTCCCCCGCTCCCCTAGTTCGGCATTATGGGCTTCAGTGGTTGCAGGGGTGTCCCCCGCTATCTTAGTTTGGCATTATGGGCTCCGGGGGTTGCAGGGTGTCCCCCGCTCCCCTAGTTCAGCATTATGGGCTCTGGGGGTTGCAGGGTGTTCCCCGCTCACCTATTTCAGCATTATGGGCTCCGGGGGTTGCAGGGGTGTCCGCCGCTATCTTAGTTCAGCATTATGGGCTCCGGGGGTTGCAGGGTGTCCCCGCTCCCCTAGTTCGGCATTATGGGCTCCGGGGGTTGCAGGGGTGTCCCCCGCTATCTTAGTTTGGCATTATGGGCTCCGGGGGTTGCAGGGGTGTCCCCCGCTCCCCTAGTTCAGCATTATGGGCTCCGGGGGTTGCAGGGTGTCCCCCGCTCCCCTAGTTCAGCATTATGGGCTCTGGGGGTTGCAGGGGTGTCCCCCGCTCCCCTAGTTCAGCATTATGGGCTCCGGGGGTTGCAGGGGTGTCCCCCGCTATCTTAGTTTGGCATTATGGGCTCCGGGGGTTGCAGGGTGTCCCCCGCTCACCTAGTTCAGCATTATGGGCTCTGGGGGTTGCAGGGTGTCCCCCGCTCCCCTAGTTCGGCATTATGGGCTTCAGTGGTTGCAGGGGTGTCCCCCGCTATCTTAGTTTGGCATTATGGGCTCCGGGGGTTGCAGGGTGTCCCCCGCTCACCTAGTTCAGCATTATGGGCTCTGGGGGTTGCAGGGTGTCCCCCGCTCACCTAGTTCAGCATTATGGGCTCTGGGGGTTGCAGGGTGTCCCCCGCTCCCCTAGTTCGGCATTATGGGCTTCAGTGGTTGCAGGGGTGTCCCCCGCTCTCTCAGTTCGACATTATGGGCTCCCGGGGTTGCAGGGTGTCCCCCGCTCCCCTAGTTCGGCATTATGGGCTTCGGTGGTTGCAGGGGTGTCCCCCGCTATCTTAGTTTGGCATTATGGGCTCCGGGGGTTGCAGGGTGTCCCCCGCTCCCCTAGTTCAGCATTATGGGCTCCGGGGGTTGCAGGGGTGTCCGCCGCTATCTTAGTTCAGCATTATGGGCTCTGGGGGTTGCAGGGTGTCCCCGCTCCCCTAGTTCGGCATTATGGGCTCCGGGGGTTGCAGGGGTGTCCCCCGCTATCTTAGTTTGGCATTATGGGCTCCGGGGGTTGCAGGGGTGTCCCCCGCTATCTTAGTTTGGCATTATGGGCTCCGGGGGTTGCAGGGTGTCCCCCGCTCCCCTAGTTCAGCATTATGGGCTTCGGTGGTTGCAGGGGTGTCCCCCGCTATCTTAGTTTGGCATTATGGGCTCCGGGGGTTGCAGCGTGTCCCCCGCCCCCCTAGTTCAGCATTATGGGCTCCGGGGGTTGCAGGGGTGTCCGCCGCTATCTTAGTTCAGCATTATGGGCTCCGGGGGTTGCAGGGTGTCCCCGCTCCCCTAGTTCGGCATTATGGGCTCCAGGGGTTGCAGGGGTGTCCCCCGCTATCTTAGTTTGGCATTATGGGCTCCGGGGGTTGCAGGGGTGCCCCCCGCTCCCCTAGTTCGGCATTATGGGCTCCGGGGGTTGCAGGGGTGTCCCCCGCTATCTTAGTTTGGCATTATGGGCTTCGGTGGTTGCAGGGGTGTCCCCCGCTATCTTAGTTTGGCATTATGGGCTCCGGGGGTTGCAGGGGTGTCCCCCGCTACCTTAGTTTGGCATTATGGGCTCCGGGGGTTGCAGGGTGTCCCCCGCTCCCCTAGTTCAGCATTATGGGCTTCGGTGGTTGCAGGGGTGTCCCCCGCTATCTTAGTTTGGCATTATGGGCTCCGGGGGTTGCAGGGTGTCCCCCGCTCCCCTAGTTCAGCATTATGGGCTCCGGGGGTTGCAGGGGTGTCCGCCGCTATCTTAGTTCAGCATTATGGGCTCCGGGGGTTGCAGGGTGTCCCCGCTCCCCTAGTTCGGCATTATGGGCTCTGGGGGTTGCAGGGGTGTCCCCCGCTATCTTAGTTTGGCATTATGGGCTCCGGGGGTTGCAAGGGTGTCCCCCGCTCCCCTAGTTCAGCATTATGGGCTCTGGGGGTTGCAGGGGTGTCCCCCGCTCCCCTAGTTCGGCATTATGGGCTCCGGGGGTTGCAGGGGTGTCCCCCGCTATCTTAGTTTGGCATTATGGGCTCCGGGGGTTGCAGGGGTGTCCGCCGCTATCTTAGTTCAGCATTATGGGCTCCGGGGGTTGCAGGGTGTCCCCGCTCCCCTAGTTCGGCATTATGGGCTCCGGGGGTTGCAGGGGTGTCCCCCGCTCCCCTAGTTCAGCATTATGGGCTCCGGGGGTTGCAGGGTGTCCCCCGCTCCCCTAGTTCAGCATTATGGGCTCTGGGGGTTGCAGGGGTGTCCCCCGCTCCCCTAGTTCAGCATTATGGGCTCCGGGGGTTGCAGGGGTGTCCCCCGCTATCTTAGTTTGGCATTATGGACTCCGGGGGTTGCAGGGGTGTCCCCCGCATACATTGACATCTGAAGAGATTCGGAAAAGCTTGAATTTCCAAATGGGTCCCAGCCGGCTTTCAATTTTGAAACTCAAGCTTTTCAGAATTCGTTTTTTTAACGGAGATCCGAGTGAAACAGTGGCAAAGTTGCCTTCACATTTCACTTTTAGCGCTGTTTGGGAACGAGTTTAAATTCAGGTGTATTCCATTGGAATCCATCGCTTTAACGCCAGCATTAAGATGCCTTCCTGGCGGTGAGGCACACATTCTTGCGGGCAGAGCAGAAATTCACAGTGGTATGATATGATATTTTATTTGTATACAAGTGTTTCAGAGCAGGAAGTGGACATCACTGTGCCACCAACATTTAAAAATTCCCGAGTTTGTAAACAAGGTGTTCCGACACTCATAAAAGGAATTGTAAATAACCCTAACATTTGTTGTGTGTTCTCTTGCATAAGAATGTGTTCGGCTGTCTCCTGAATGGCTGAGATTCGTGGGAGCACATGGTGCTTCCGCAGGACACTGTGTACAGTGGAAAGCAGCTGAAACTAAAGCCGGGAATCGGTGACGTGGGTCGTTACGTAAGACCTGGATTTCGGGAAGATGGGTTTCGACCAGTGCTTCCCTGAGGAGGAATGAGGCGTTGCGCCCGCCACGCACTCGCCCCTTCTTCACCTAAATTCCATTCATGCCTGCCCTGCCAGGATTCTGCCACAGGAGGGGTGGTGATAGTCCTTGCATTCTTGCTTGGTTCCAGTAATGGAATATTTATTGCCTTCTTGATTTAATGGCAAACATGCGGTGCATTTAAAAGCTCCAAACAGAAGTTCTTTTCACATGACCAGCAGGATTTTAAAGACTGAAACAATAATGTCCTGGCCTTTGTTTTTCAAATAAAATTAAAGAGCCATGTGGAAAGGGGTCCACCTGTCATTACCAATGGACAAGCAACACTTTAATGTCCACAAGAAGGAGGAATCAAAGATCCCTGTCGCATGGAAAACAGGATTGTTACACATTGAAAACCAAAACGGCCTGCACACGTCTGTGCAAAAAAAACATTTTTTTTTTTAAGTAAAAGTGAGCAAAGTCAGGAAAACAAAACAGGATGTGCGGGTTGACCAAAAGCAATGTCTGTTATGTTTCACCTCCAAAACTCCAGTGACATTTGAAGAGCCAGTTTGCATGTTTAACACGTTTTGGGGAGCTTTTTGCATGGAAGTGCAAACATAAATTGTCCTGTCGTCGTGCAAATATTTTTTTTTTAAACGAAATAGGCCCCCTATGTTTTAAATAATATTACTTCTCCTTGTGTTCATACTGGAGTGTGTATTAAGCACACACCAGAAACTACAGAACCATAACCCTAGCACCCAAGAAACCTGCCATTCCAGGCATCACCCCCGCCCGTGGCTTGCTACACACATGCTGTACATAAATCGCAGCAGCAGTTGCACGAACCCACTGTGCTATCGTGCAGAGGCAACCCATTAGATTCGCTGCAGACGGGATGCCACGTCCCACTTATCTCTCCGCCTGAGGCAGAGCTGGTGATTTACAGCTCAAACATGTCCTCGCATAAACAAATTATCTCGAAACCTCATCATGGAGGAGCGGTCGTTATCCTGATCAGAGCACGCCGCTTCCAAATGCAAAGGAGTGGCCATCGCACGAGGCAAGGGCTCACATGTATCCATCCGCTGAAGGAGGCCTTATCCCTGCGTCTTCGTGTTCCTCCTTCCTTGAAGACACGATGCACACTTGCGTTGTTCTCCTGATGAATACGCCCCCGACCCCCCAGTACTTAGGGAATATACAGACATTTAACCTATGTGAGTTTTGGGGTCACCGAGCATTCCGTTTAATAAAGATTCATAGAATGATCTTAAAAAAAAGTACATTGATGAAAACCCTCCTTTTTTGCATGTACTTATTTCTCAGTGAAGTTCTTTTGGCCGAAGTGTTAATATGAAAAGCAGAGACACGTGCATGTAATGGGTTAAATCGAAGCTCTGCTCTTTTCCAAACACAAGGCACTTTTTTAGAACATTTGGGAATGGACAAAGGGTGCGAGTTTCCGGGGTGTCGCCTAATGCTGGAGCTTTTCATTGGACAGCACCTACTTGGGAGCAACTTCCTTCTATGTCTGGGGGGCAGGGAGGGGGGTCTCTTCACACCTGCACCACCTGGGATCATGCTCTCCATTGACTGGGCTTTTATTGCCAATGTTTGCTCTGGTTTCCCGTGGTGAGCTTTTCTGTTGTTTCCATGATACGCTTTTCTATTGTTTCCCATGATACGCTCTTCTGTTTCCCATGATACGCGACGCTCTTCTATTGTTTCTCCTGATACGCGACGCTCTCCTATTGTTTCCTATGGTGCGCTTTTCTATTGTTTCCCATGATACGCTCTTCTATTGTTTCCCATGATACGCTCTCCTATTGTTTCCCATGATACGCTCTTCTATTGTTTCCCATGGTGCGCTTTTCTATTTTAGAGACGGAGTTTCAGGAAGGTCCCGTGTTTACATGAGCAGACGTGGCGCTGCTGTGGACGAGTGCTGCTGGCTGCCTAGAGACATCTCCCATACCGCATGAATTGAGATTAGAGAGACACAGACAAACAGAGCGAGAATGTGACATCCCTCCTGGAAGTAGATGACCCAGGACCCCACCCCCCAACCAAGTAAAAGGCAGGCACGAGGTGCTTCGGTATCAATGCACCACACTCACAACGTACAGAGGAAAAGCCCACCTCGGGAAAGTAAACTACACTAGAGACGACACGTGCACTGCGCAGGGATTCTGCCGTGAAATGGAAACGCCCCTTTCGGAAGCCCTTCCAGGGGCACTGGTCATTGAGTTCTTATGTTTTGCTTTCAATGATTAGAGCTCAATTCGGGCTCGCTGAGAAGCCCCGGATATCTTGGGGTGCAGATACGTGTCCACCAAACTCAACACAATGAGGTACCCACATGAAAGCAGCAACACTGTACTCATTGGACTTCAAAGAGACAATCTGAGACTACATAGAAAGTGTAATTCTTGCACATGAAGACGCACAATATTCCTTGATGCTGTTGATGATATGTGGCCCCAGCGTGCCCTTACCTGATGCAGAGAGGAGCCCGGCCTGCAGCACCAGGGCCAGCGTGAGGCAGAGGCCGGTGCTCGTGTGCACAGGAGCCATCCTGCGTGGGGACTGGCGATGCAGCAGCGGCGTGGCCCCGATGCCTCTTTTATCTCAGGTGCAGACTGTGTCCGCATTCAGGGCACTGGGCCATGGTGCCAAATTTGGCACCTACACTGCACGCCTTTCATCACCTGCGCCACCCCGGGTCTCTCGCCCAGACACATCCCACGAAAGCCAGCCCCATCGGGCAGGCCATTTTTAGAAGCCATGACACAACGCAGAGGCATGCGCTGCCCTGCTGGACCCGTGTGGCGGTGACCGGCCCCACCTGCGGCTTTAAATGCCACAGCGCCGTGCACGATAATGACGGTATCACACACATCACCAAAAGGACCGAGGCCCACTGAGTGCAGGCAATATGCAAAGTGATGGGGGGTTGCAGAGGGGTTCTGTCTCTCAACACTTACCTTGTGCCAAACCTGTAATCAAAGGGGTTCATGGCATTTGAGATCAATCATTGGCTTGGCAGTATGACCCCCCGCCCCACTTCCTTGCAGGAGCTCCAGGGGTTTCGGCCCCCCCCCACTATGGTCATGGGGCTGTCATGTTGACGTTCTAGTTCGGGGATAGTGGGAGGCTGGGAAGGAAGTGACGTTGAGGGGCGGGGTTAGGGCAGAGTAACAGGAAGCGCATATAAAGAACGACGTGTTGACTTCAGCTCCTTGTCGGTGCTTCATTACAGCGCAGTGAGACGAGTGCGTGAAATGTAATGCTTGGCCATCACACTGGCGACGAGGAGGACGCACCTGAGGTGCGGACGCCCACGGTGACACGGAGTGAAGCGCGTGTTGGAGATACGACCGTCTCACACGGTGAAGCGCGTGCTGCGCCATAGACAGCTCCCGGGCCGCACGTTGTGTAAATAGTGCCCCGTCCGCTCCAGAACGCTCGGTGAAGTAGACTCAAGGCCCGGACTGCACAGGTGATCTAATCCACGCTATATGCATGATGCTGGGCCCACCCACCGATTCACACGGTGTTCATGCCTCATAGGCATCCGCAGGGGTCCCAAGGCCCAAAGGAGACATCAGGAGAGAGGATGTGTCTGCCCAGGATGGGGCATAGGTCCAGGGCGGGGCCCAGATGACGGTAGTGCAGGGGCACAGGTCCAGGACGGGGCCCAGATGTTGGTAGTCTAGGGGCACAGGTCCAGGGCGGGGCCCAGATGACGGTAGTGCAGGGGCACAGGTCCAGGACGGGGCCCAGATGTTGGTAGTCTAGGGGCCAGCAGCAGAAGCTCCGCTGAAGCAGGCCCAGTATGGACTCCCAGAAGCTTTAACAGCCCAAATGCCAGGAGCTTTCGATGTGACAGACACTAGCAACATGGGGCCAAGATGGTCCTGATGGATGAGTGACTTTGAGCTATACATGGGGGCCACGGCGCCCATTGAGGAAGACAATCAAAAATGGCTGCAGAAATTAGCGGTTGGACCGGCTACACGTGACATCATCGACGAAATGCCTGCAACATCCATAGGCCCTCTACAGGAAATAAAGGCAGCCTTGTCAGCCTACTTCACCTCACATACTAATGTGGGTTATGAAGAACACCTGTTTCACACCACTAACCAGGCCAAGGGTGAGACGATGGATGCCTACGTCATGAGATTGAGGCTCAAGATGAAGGATTGTGACTTTGCAAACTGCTCCAACACAGAGGCCCTACCATCACAGATCATCGCAGGACCATCTGGGTATCATCGACACTAATTATGCAGATCATACCCAGATACTCATGCTTATTACTGGCGACCACATTGTAGACAGTAAGACACTCAATGACATATATAGTACCATTCACATCTGGATAAACAACGAAAAGACTGAACTACTCCTCCTTGGCTCTCCCACCGAACTGAAAAAACTAGGGCCCTTGTTCTCATCATTTAATATTGATGGAAACCTCATAAAAGTAGCAAAGGACGTAAAAAACATTAGGAATTCACATTGACTCTGCCCTTACATTCACTAGACAAACCAGTGCCCTAGCCTCTTCCACAGCACTAACTTGCAAGCTCATCACAGCCTGCCAACCCTACCTGACACCGATAAACTGCACCTCAGTAGCAAGAGCATTCGTTTTATCCAAACTTGACAATTGTAATGCACTATATTTGGGCACATATCAGCAGAATATTAACAAAATGTGAATCATGCAAAATAATGCCGTCAGAGCGGCCTGTAGCATTCCTAGGAAGCCTCACATCACACCTCCCAGACAAGCCATAGAGTGGCTCAGTAGCAAGCAAAGGATAGATCTGAAGTCACTCTCACTCACACATAAGTGCCTCCACAACCAGGCACCTACCTACCTAGTGGACAACTTCTCACGGCACAACCCCATGCGACCCACTAGAACTGCCCACGCACATTGTGTCTGCATCCCACGCTTCAATCAACAACGGGCAGGTGGAGTCAGCTTCCCAGTCCTTGCGGCTAAGAAATGGAACAATCTCCCCATCCACATCAGAGAAGAACCCTCATTCGCACAATTTCGCTTAAAGGAAAAAAGTTGGTTCCATTTACAAGATGAAATCCAACCTTGTCAGTCAAATTAACTTACCTAACTTCTCTACTCACCCTACCAACATTGCATATACCAGCCTCTTTCTCGTAGATGTATTCCTATTTTACACTCTCAACATATCTTCGCACATGTAATGACGACCCCACTGCACCGATTGCTCATTTGTGTATATTTGTTCAGGTATGACTATCCTCCAAAACTCAGGCATCGGGGATACCTGCAATCTCATGCCATGGCAGTGTGAACAGTTGTAAATATCTTTACAACCCTTTATCTATGTAACCTGCAACTTCTAATGTCACCTGTCTATCTTATATGTGTGTAACTTGTAAGATTAGGGCCCAGTTGCCTCAGGGCTCAGTTGCGCTTTACAAATAAATAAATACAAATACAAATATGAATCCCAGACCTTTTGAAGAAAATTACGACATAAGGCTTGCACCTGAGACGAGATACTGATGCGTGCAAGGGTGGAAAGGGCAGTGGACTCGCAGGTTGAAAGCTCGCAAGTGGAAAGCTTTAACAACACAGCAGCGGGAGAGGCGATACAACTATAAGATCATGGTCCAGAAATACATAGACCCAGTGAACATGATCAAGGACCTCTAACCCAAATTGTTCAAAGGCATTGAAAAGCTCTGCAACAAATACATAAAGCTACACATCGATGAATCGGTGCACCCAGTAGAACAACACTACACAGGCATACCAGTATATATACAAAATAAGGTGGAAGCCGAGCTGCACAAGCTTCTCGAACAAGATATCATAGAGCCGGCGACAGGTCGCACCACCTGGGTCTCGCCCATTGTCCCAGTGCTAAAGAAGGGTTCGGACGCCATAAGACTCTGCGTGGACATAAGATGGCCAAAGCAGGCAATTCAAAGGGAGAGACACATGGCTCTGCGTATCACTGATATGATAAATTTACTAAACAGAGCCAAGGACTTCTCGAAGCTGGACCTGAAGAAGGGCTACCACCAACTGGTCCTAAGTCCGGAAAGTCAAAATTTCACGACCTTCATCACACATTCGGGGTTGTTCCAATAATACAAAAGATTGAGTTCTGGGGTCTCCTCAGCGTTCGAGATATTTCAGGCCAAAGTCCACAACATAATCAAGCACATTCCGAACTGTCTAAACTATATTGTGTTCTGACTTGAGTGTCGTGTAGACCGATGAGACCTCCGTCCCCAAGTGACGCACAGGGGAACAAAATAGAAACCCACTGTGCGACCCTTGAGGCCACAGGTGAGAGATGTCTTCCCAGATCCACGGAGCCTCTGGAACACCGATGCTGCTGTCAAGAGGGAATGAGGTTAAGCACCAGGTAATCACAATACAATCAGGTAAACAAAAGAATCTAAAGTGTCTTACCTATCTGGTGTAAGGGAGACCCAGGTCACCTAGTAGGGAGGTTCGAGGCTCAAAAAGATGCAGCGGTCCCTGGAATGGTAGAACCGCAGGTTAGCGTGGATAAGGGTTAGCCACCTGTAGATAGGGCTTGACTTGGGCGTAGAAGTTCAGCAAGGTACCCAGGGATGATCCAAAGACAAGTCGAGGTGCAGTCCAAATAATCCGGCAACAGGTAAACAGTTCCAAGCAAAGGTACGAAGGGGTGTCCGAGGGAGTCCGAGATAGAGTTCCGTGATCAAGGTAGCAAGGAGCAAGTAGTAACGCCAAACAGGGTCTGAAGCCAGCTGAGAAGCAATGATCGTTCTGTCTCTCAGACCTTTATACTGTGTGTCCCTGGGTCATGTGACGTCTCTGGGTCATGTGACGTCCACCAAGATCACGTGAGGAAGGCCACACTGTATCACGTGACCGACGTGAAGACGTAACGCCGCCCCTTCTGCGATAGATTCTCCAAGGCAATTGCCAATGCAGAAAGGGTTGTAATCGAGCCCGTACACCAAAGCTGGTACGGTGTTTTCGGTTCTCTGGGTTCACCGAATCCCTTGAGCCTCGAAGCTTAGGAGGAGATGTTGGGGGAATGTGAGCAGTGTTCTGATGTGGGGAGGAGGCCTGATGTGCAGAGGATCGCCTAACATAGCCCCTCCCCAACGGCCCACGACCCCGTGGGCAGGACGGATGATCCCTATGGAAGCGAGCTACCAAGCGAGGGGCGTTCAGATCAGAGGCGGAAACCCATGAACGCTCCTCCGGGCCGTAACCCTTCCAATCCACCAGATACTGGAGCCTACCCCTAAACCATCTGGAGCCCAAAATGGCTGACACCTCGAAAACATCAGGAGAGGTCAAGGACACCGGCGCAACAGGGGTACGAAGACAGACAGAGTCGGGACAAGGTTTGAGGAGGGAGACATGAAAGACAGGATGGATACGCCAAGAGCTGGGAAGCACTAGACGGAAAGCCACCGGATTCACAACCTGTGATATCACATAAGGACCGACAAAGCGAGGTAGCAACTTCCGGCAACCCACTAGGCGAAGATGGCGTGAAGACAACCAGACCCTAGAACCCACCACCAGAGGGGGAGCAGCCCGACGTTTGCCATCCACACGGGCTTTCATAGAAGCCTTTGCTTCAGTGAGGTGAACCACGGTACTAGCATGTATGGCAGAAAGATCCCTAAGACATGTCGTGGCCGCAGGGTTCGCAGAACTAGAAGCATCAGGGACCGGCAAGACCTTGGGATGTTGGCCATAGAGGGCGAAAAAAGGAGAATAACCAGTGGCTGAATGAGCCGCATTATTATATGCGAACTCCGCAAGCCGTAAAGCGGCCAACCAAGAGGACTGATGTTGCAATATAAGGCAACAAAGGTATTGTTCCATTGATTGATTCGTCCTTTCGGTCTGTCCATCGGTCTCAGGATGATAGGCCGAAGAATACCTGGTATCAATGCCCAATAGCTTCGTCAGGGATCTCCAAAACCGAGAGGTGAACTGTGAACCTCGATCAGATATAATGACCGAAGGGAGGCCGAATAGCATGAACACATGTTCAAAAAACAAGTCCGCTAAGACAGGGGCCGAAGGGATACCTCTACAAGGAACAAAACGGGCCATTTTTGTGAACGTGTCCACCACTACCCAGATGGAGTCAAAGCCTTTCGACTTGGGGAGATCAGTAACGAAATCCATCGTCACCGTATGCCAGGGCCTGGGAGGTACCGGAAGCGGAAGCAACAACCCAATCGGTCGACCCCTTTGATGTTTGGCCTGAGCACATACTGCGCATGATCTAACATAACAGTCTACATCGCGCTTCATAGAAGGCCACCAACACCAACGCTTGAGAAGATCTAAAGTGCGCTCTTGTCCGGGATGGGCGTTAAAGGGAGCGTCATGAGACCACTCAAGGGCCAGATTACGTGTGTCAGGTGTGGGAAGGAACAGGCGTTCATGTACGAATGGTAATCCATCAGAATACACTGGATCCCATTCTCGCAACTGGTCAGAATGATTGCTAGTCCAGGATCGAACCGAGTCTATCAGTGACAATGAGGGGGTACAGAGACAAATCACATGACTCTTTCCGAGAACAGTGTCGGGGAATGTAGGCAACTGGACCCCCCCCGGGGAACGTGACAAGGCATCCGCCTTCCCATGTGAAATGCCAGGACGGTGCATAATACGGAAATCAAAAGAGGAAAAGAAAAGATGCCATCGGACCTGTGTGCTATTAATGCATTTCAAAGAAGCCAAATCCTGTAGATTCCGATGATCGAAGTATACTGTGGTGGGATGTTTAGCCCCCAGAAGATGATGACGCCAAACACGGAAAGCATCCATGACAGCCAAGAGTTCTTTCTCCGTAACGGTATAATGAGACTCAGTACTGGAAAACTTACGGGAATGGTATGCCACTGGATGTAATTTGCCTGTATTAGGACATGTTTGTGACAGTACCGCCCCGAGGGCAAAGGAAGAGGCATCCGCCTCAACTATGAACGGAAGATCAGGATTGGGGTGTTGGAGAACCGGTGCGGTAGTAAAGGCGGTTTTCAAAGCCTCAAAAGCCTCATGCTGTTCTCTCTGCCACTGATATGGTACCCGAGGACAAGTCAGGGCCGTGAGCGGGGCTACAATTGTGGAAAAGGAAGAAATGAAACGCCTATAAAAGTTGGCGAATCCTAAAAAGGCCTGCAAGGACTTGAGTGTTTGAGGTACTGGCCAATCTAAAACTGCTTTGACCTTAGACTCGTTCATGGATAACGCCCCAGGGGTGATGTGGAAACCCAAAAACTCAACAGTAGTTTTATGGAACTGACATTTCTCAGGTTTGGCAAATAAGGAATGTTTTCTTAAACGGGTTAATACTTCTCGGACGTGTTTTACATGGTCATCGAGATCACGAGAGAAGATCAGGATGTCGTCCAAGTACACAACCATGTACACATCCAGAATATCCCTGAAAATGTCATTCATGAATCGTTGGAACGTGGCCGGGGCGTTACATAAGCCAAAGGGCATGACAAGATATTCGTACAAGCCGTAACGAGTACAGAAAGCAGTTTTCCACTCGTCTCCCTCGCGAACGCGTACTAAATTGTATGCGCCGCGTAGATCAAGTTTGGTGAAAATGGAAGCATGTGTTAAATGATCTAAAAGTGGAGTGATTAACGGGATGGGATATCTATCCTTCTTAGTGATCGCGTTAAGACGCCGATAATCCACAGAAGGACGTAAATCCCCCTCCTTCTTGGGTACAAAGAAGATAGGACTTGCCGCTGGTGAAGTGGAGGGGCGGATGTGTCCTAAACGCAGGGCGTTCTGTACATATTCTTTTAACGCCAGTTCCTCCGAAGGGGACAAAGAGTAGATCCTGCCCGAAGGAACAGTGGAATCAGGAAGCAATTCGATTGGGCAGTCATATGTTCTATGTGGAGGAAGTACCTCAGACGAGCCCCGATCGAAAACTGATTCGAATGCCCGGTACTCTGGCGGAATCCCAGACACCAACCCCCCAACAGTATGGGACTGCACGACTTCTGGATCGTCAACAGTCAGTGTGAGTTGAGCTAAGGCTCCCAAGGCCCGAGAGGGTGTGTCAGGGGCTTGATGGACCGGGAGACAATAATTCTGACAGATATCGGACTCAAAGAGAACAGTGCCTGATTGCCAATTGATCAGTGGGTTATGTTCACGTAACCAGGGAATCCCTAGTATGATACCGAATTGAGGCGCGGTGATCAAATCAAAACTTAAGGTTTCTGTGTGTATGTCTTGTATGTTCAACAAGAGGGGTGCAGTTTGGTGTCTAACAGGACCAGAAACCAATGCAGAGCCGTCTACGGCTTGGACATGTTCCGGTCGTGTTTTTACCACTAAAGGTAGGTTGAGGGAATGGGCCAAATCAATATCTATGTAATTACCAGTGGCACCTGAATCAATAATGATATTGACTGCATGAAGAAGGCCAGTAGAGGGACATAGAGTAGCCTTTACGGAGATGGGTTGAACACGAGCAAAGGCAAGGGGGTACCCGGAGAAGATGACGGGACACTCGACCTGTTCTCCGGTTCTAAGGTCGAGCCATCCGAAAAACCTGACTCTTCTTGGGACGTCGAGGACACTCTTTCACGAAATGTCCAGTGGTGCCACAATAAAAGCATGCATTATCTACCCTTCTATGTTCCCTCTCAGATGTTGTAATAGGACTGCGTAACCCTCCCACTTGCATAGGTTCTTCAGTACTGGAAGCGGGAGTACTAACAAGAGTAGGAGAGGAAGAGGCCCCCAATTCAGCTCTACGCTCCGATCGTCGTGCATCTACCTGCAAGACGAGATCAACCAATTCCTGATACTGAGTAGGCATAGAAGGGATCACCGCTAAAGCGTCTTTCATGGTGTTACTCAACCCCCTATAAAAGACCACCGCCCGCTTGTTTTCTGGCCATGATGTTTCCGCAACTAGCTGATTGAACCGGGTGATGTAATCTATCAGAGTCCTTTTACCCTGAGTCAATTCCAACAACTCCAAATCCCTAGACTGTGCCTTGTGTCGGGTATCGAATACTCGGGAAATTTCTAGGACCAACAAATCAAAGTCATAAAGAACTGGGCTATTGTTCTCTAACAGGGGATTAGCCCAAGCGGCAGCTGTCCCGGCTAAATGGGAAAGGGCGAAGGCGGCCTTAGCAGTGGACGTGGGAAAAGCCAAAGGTCTGCATAAGAAATGTAACTTGCACTGATTAACAAAGGTTCTGAATTTCTTGGGATCACCTTGATAGCGTTCAGGAGCAGCCAGGGGGGAAGGAGTTGGGAGGATCATCGGAGTCGGGACTGTAGAAGTAGCCAAGGGAGGGGGTGTAGTGGAGGAGCTGGCATCTCCAAACTCAGGGTCTGCAGGAAGGGAATGCTGAACGCTCTGTATGGAATCCAACCTTTGATGGATCACTGTGTTCGCGGCAGCCATATCTGCCCTTAATATTGTAATTGCCTGAACTAAAGCAGTTATGGGTTCGTCCGTGGATCCCTGCATCGTCTAACACGACTATACGGCTTCTCAGTCTGTTCTGACTTGAGTGTCGTGTAGACCGATGAGACCTCCGTCCCCAAGTGACGCACAGGGGAACAAAATAGAAACCCACTGTGCGACCCTTGAGGCCACAGGTGAGAGATGTCTTCCCAGATCCACGGAGCCTCTGGAACACCGATGCTGCTGTCAAGAGGGAATGAGGTTAAGCACCAGGCAATCACAATACAATCAGGTAAACAAAAGAATCTAAAGTGTCTTACCTATCTGGTGTAAGGGAGACCCAGGTCACCTAGTAGGGAGGTTCGAGGCTCAAAAAGATGCAGCGGTCCCTGGAATGGTAGAACCGCAGGTTAGCGTGGATAAGGGTTAGCCACCTGTAGATAGGGCTTGACTTGGGCGTAGAAGTTCAGCAAGGTACCCAGGGATGATCCAAAGACAAGTCGAGGTGCAGTCCAAATAATCCGGCAACAGGTAAACAGTTCCAAGCAAAGGTACGAAGGGGTGTCCGAGGGAGTCCGAGATAGAGTTCCGTGATCAAGGTAGCAAGGAGCAAGTAGTAACGCCAAACAGGGTCTGAAGCCAGCTGAGAAGCAATGATCGTTCTGTCTCTCAGACCTTTATACTGTGTGTCCCTGGGTCATGTGACGTCTCTGGGTCATGTGACGTCCACCAAGATCACGTGAGGAAGGCCACACTGTATCACGTGACCGACGTGAAGACGTAACGCCGCCCCTTCTGCGATAGATTCTCCAAGGCAATTGCCAATGCAGAAAGGGTTGTAATCGAGCCCGTACACCAAAGCTGGTACGGTGTTTTCGGTTCTCTGGGTTCACCGAATCCCTTGAGCCTCGAAGCTTAGGAGGAGATGTTGGGGGAATGTGAGCAGTGTTCTGATGTGGGGAGGAGGCCTGATGTGCAGAGGATCGCCTAACAATTGACAACACTTTAGTATTTAGAACCAACGTGGGAAAACACAACAAAACCTTGGCCAAAGTGTGCATGGCCCCCGAAGCTGCCAACCTCACCCTCAACCAAGAGAAGCGTGAGTTCCTGACAAATACATTGCACTTCTTTGGCCACGTGTTCTCTGAAAACGGCATGAACCCGATCCGGATAAAGTAGCCACACTCAACGAAACACCCCCACCAACCCACATATTAGAACTCAGGCCTTTCTTAGGCCTAGCAAGCTACTGTACAAGGTACATGCAAGACCTTGCCATGGTCAGCGAGCCTCTCTGAGCACTGACCAAACATAATGCAGTGTTCCACTGGTCAAAGAAGTGCCAAAAGGCCTTATACGTCATCAGAGAAAAGATGGCCAGAGCGGAGAATATGTTGATGCAAGTCCTGTGGGGCTAGGTGCCATTCCAGCCCAGACTGATGTAAAAGACCCTACCCAAAAACACATTGTTGCATACACCAGCAGGAGCCTCTCCACCACGGAGCACTCCTACTCACAGGCGGAGAAAGACAGCCTTGCCGTGGTATAGGCATGCAAGCACTTTCACCTGTTCCTCTACGGCAAACTCTTCCGAGTGGTGATAGATCACCAAGCGCTCCTATCTCTTTACAGAAATCCACAGGCCAAGATGCCTCCCCGCATCGCAAGATGGGGTTTACGGCTACAGGACTATGCCTTTGAAATCATCCACAGACCAGGGAAAGAGGAAAACCCATCCGACCTTCTATCCCATCAACCCCAAGAGGAATGCACACCTGAGCCCTCGGTGGTAGACCGCTACCTGCAATACTTGATCCAACAAGCGGTGCCCGAGGGCATTGAACCATCCCGCCTGGCGCTGGTAGTGGACGCAGACTGGGCCTGTAAAATCAGATGCGAAAGGCTCTGCTCAGGCCAATGGAGAAGGGCCAAGGAACGAGGCTTTCTTGCATCAGAGGAACTATGCCTGGAAGTAGACCAACTCCTGTGAGTGAAAGAGGAGCAAGCACTCTCTGAGGACAATCTTCTGCTAAAAGGACACAAGGTAGTGATCCCCACTACCCTGAAAAGAAAGGTGCTAGAGCTGGCCCACGAAGGGCATAGGGGAGTGGTCTCCATGAAACAGATGCTGCCCCAAAAGGTCTGGTTTCCGCAGCTAGACTCCATGGCCGAGGAGCTTCTGAAACAATGCCCCACCTGTTGTCTTCTTACCCCGAATCGTCATCCCGAGCCGCTCAAAATGTCAGAGCTGCCAGGAGGGGAGTGGGAGGCAGTGGCGGCAGACTTCTTTGGGCCTATTGATGGCGGGGGAGATATGTACTGACTGTCATGGATGAATACTCGAGATATCCAGAGGCTCAGATCATATCATCAACGGCTGCTCACCATGTGAGCCCAGTGCTAGACCATATCTTCACGGCCTATGGCGTCCCTCATCAGGTGACAACATACAATGGACCTCCATTCATTGGACACAGTTTTGCCAATGGCCAATGTTATGATTGAAAGGTTCATGGCCAATCTGAAGAGGGCGCTAAACTTTGCATGCTGAAAGTACACTGAATATACTCCTAACATACAAACCCACTACTGTAACCACTGACATTGTGAAGAATATTTCAACTTTTTTGCTCTCTTCCCTTAAAGATAATGCAAAATACCTTCTTATGGGAGATCTTAATCTATGGTACAACCATAAGGAAGACAAGAATGTGCTTGAAATGCAAGACTTGTTAGATGTATTGGGCTTTACACAATTCGTTCATGAGCCCACACACATCATGGGCCACACCCTGGATTGGATGGCTGGTCATGCCATTAAAATTAACAAATATCAGTATCACCTGCCTGTGATTGGACCACTCTTTGTTAACTTTGCTATTACGGTAGACCCTCCCATCAAATCTAGATGCCAAAAAAATATGGAAATACCATACCGTAATCTGATAAATATCTCTCTTACCAAAGTTGAACCAATACTTAATACTTTACTCAGCCACTCCACAGCAGATACCCCTGAGGATTTGGCCAGAATGATTTCCTCTAATCTAGAAAGCATCACCAACATCTTGGTCCCTATTAAGAAGAATATGGTAAAGCCTGAAATGAAACGTAATGTCTGGATCATGCCGGAATTACAATCATTGAAATCTTTGACTCGTAAAGCTTACCGTGCATGGAAGGCGCTTAGCACACCTTTGCTCCTTAGCAAATATAAAGCCACGGCTACCACTTATAAAAGGGCTATTATTGAGGCTAAACAACATTTCTTTAACAATAGAATACAAAATGCCCAACAAGATACTAAAGAACTCTTTTGCATTTGGAAAGAGCAAGAAAGTACCAATCACGCAACACTAGAGAGATCCATTAAAGACAACGTCACATGATGTAATATAATGCAACAAGCTATGCACAACAAATTGCATACCATTAAGGAAAGTATCATGGAGAAAAGCAACAAACTAGAATGCAATGAAAATAAGTCCCTAGACTGGTCTTTTAAAAGATCCTTGCTGATTCCAGTTTTAAATGTTATACCCATCACGCAGGAAGAACTGGAAGTTATTATTAAACAACTTAAGCCTACCAAATGTAGGGGTGACATCCACACTACTATGCTGATTAAAACAGGCTCTCCTACCCTCATCACGTCAATGTTCAAATGTATTAATGCATCTATAACATCTGGCACTGTCCCTCAAGATCTCAAGAAGGCTTGGGTAATGCACATCTTAAAAAACAACAGGCCTCTCAGTTGATCTGCCCAATAATTATAGGCCTATCACTAATACCACTTTTTTACTCAGGATTCTTGATTGTGTGGCCAACATGCAGATACCAGATCATTTAAAAACATATCTCATTCTAAATGATCACCAGTCTGGTTTCCGGGTCGGCTTTGGTACGGAGACTGCCCTCCTTGAACTTAAAGCAAAATTACTGACCCGGATGGATCGAAATGAGGCATCTCTACTTATGTTGCTTGATCTCTCCGTGGTATTCGACCTGGTGGACCACTCGATTATTTCCAACAGGTTACACGAGGTTGCTAATGTTTCTCCTCTTGGAATTAAGTGGGTCTCATCATTTCTTAATAATCGTGGCAGTACGGTGTTCTGTGGCACGGATGAGTCCGAATCTATTAGGATCTCCTGTGGGGTGCTGCAGGGGGCGTGTACTTCTCTCTGCTTCTACATTTTTACAGCTCCTTTATTTGCTATGTTAGACCATGAGAATGTGATATTTAGCAACTATGCGCATGACACTCAATGTGTCATCCCGCTATCTGGTTCACAAAAATTTCACGTGGCTACTATCTATCGGCCACCTGGTCAAATTTCCTCCTTCCTCTCTGAGTGGGCTGACCTCTCCTCCGCACTCCTGTCCTCAACCACCCAACTCCTCTTTCTCGGTGACTTCAACATCCACCTCGATGCCTCCTGTCCCCCCACTGGTCTCTTTCGCGAACTCTGCAACTCTCTCTCACTCTCTATTCTCCCGTCTGGGCCTACCCACTCTGCAGGGCACACTCTTGATGCTCTGATCTCCTCTGACCTTCCCCTCTCCCTCCCTCTCTCCACTCCTCTCTCCTGGAGCGATCACTTTCTCCTATCCTCCCACCTCTCCCTCCCTACCCCACAGGCAAAGCCACCCTCTTCACTGCCACCCACCTTCTCGGTCATCCGACCCATGAAGCGCGTGTCAGCTGAGGCTTTCGCCGCTACCTTCTCGCCCCCTCCTCCCCCCTCGGCTGACTCCCACCCTGACACAGCCCTCTCCATGCTCTATTCCGCTATAACTGATACTCTCGATATCCTTGCCCCCGTCATGAGAATCCGCCTGAAGCCCAAAGCCAAATGTAACTCCTGGTATGACTTGGATCTCGTCACCCTAAAACGCAAGTGCAGGGTGGCAGAGAGGAAATGGCGTGCTTCATGTTCATCCTCTGACAAACTGGCCTGCCGCCTGCTCCAAAGGCAATACCGGCTCTCCGTTCTCACCAAGAAGAGAGCCCTTATCCAAGCCCGCATCTCTGAGGCATCTAACAACTCGGCCGAACTCTTTAAAATCTGCAAGGAGCTGGCCAACCCTGCTGCAGTCTCTACCTCTCCGGTCCCCTCCCAGGCCCTCTGCACTGCACTGGCCTCGCACTTCATCTCAAAAACTCAGGACATCCTATCCTCGCTCTCCTCCTCTCTCCTCCCTCCCTCTCTTCCCGGCTCTTCCTCTTGCTCTCTTGCAGCCGCCCCTCCGCCCCCCTTCTCTGCTTTTCCACCTTTTTCTGCTGATGAGGTTTCCAGACAAGTCCGATCTATGAAAGCCTCGTCAAAACAGGTTCACCCCTGTTCCTCCAAAACCATCAAGGACCACATCGACTCCCTGGCTCCTGCCCTTGCAGACTTTTGCAACCTCTCATTCGCCTCTGGAGTCTTCCCATCCCCCCTCAAGCACTCCCTTGTGCACCCCCTCCTCAAGAAACCCTCTTCCGACCCCTCCTGCCCCGCTAACTATCGCCCAATCTCCATTACTCCCTTCCTGGGCAAGCTCCTGGAGAAACTGGCCATCTCCCAGCTTAACCTCCATGCTGAATCTGTTGGTAATCTTCATGACCATCAATCCGGCTTCAGAGCGGCCAGAAGCACGGAAACTGCTCTCCTGAACATCCGTGAGGACCTGCTCCTGAACCTCGATTCCAACACTCCCTGTGTTCTCATTCTGCTCGATCTCTCCTCTGCCTTTGACACTGTCAACCATGCCATCCTGCTAAACCGCCTCTGTGATAACCTGGGTATCACTGGACAGGCTCTGGCATGGCTGACCTCCTTCCTTTCCGGTCAACCCTCCCAGGTCCAAATGGGCTCCTTCCTCTCTGACATCTTTTTCTCCACCTGTGGTGTCCCCCAGGGATCCAACCTCTCTCCCTGGCTTTTCAACCAGTATCTGGCACTCCTTGCCCACCGCATCGCCGCTCTCTGCCCCTACTTCCAGTGCTATGCGGACGATACCCAGCTCATTTTCAGGCTACCCTCGGCCTCCTCCTCTCCTTCCCTCATCTCCGACTGTCTGTCTACTATCAAGGAATGGTGTGCCGCCAATGACCTCTGCCTTAACGCCAGTAAGACTGAGATTCTACTCATCGGCACACCCACTCCCTCCTTCCCTTCAGCTCTCTGGCCGGCCTCCCTTGGCCCCCCTCCTGCCCCTACCTGCAAGGCTAAAAACCTCGGGGTCATCTTCGACTCCACACTCTCCTTCTCTCCTCATATATCTGACGTCTCTAAGAAGTCTCACTACCAACTGCACCTCCTCAGAGGTATTCTTCCCTTCCTCTCCTTCCCCCAGAAGCTCACTGTCTCCCGAGCCCTGGTTCTCTCAAGGCTGGACTACTGTAACAGCCTCTATCTAAATCTGCCTGCCTCCACTCTCCGCCCTCTGCAACTTATCCAGAACAGAACTGCGAGACTTGTCCTTGGCCTCAAGCCCAGGGACCGTATCTCTCCTGGACTGAAATCTCTTCACTGGCTCCCAGTGGCTGCGAGGATTAAGTTCAAAACCCTCTGCATTGTCCACAAGGCCTTCTGGGGCCTGGGGCCTAAATACCTTCAACTCTCTCTTCCTAAATATCTTCCTTCACGAGCCCTTCGCTCATCCGTCTCCAACTCCCTCATGGTCAGCCGCTTCTCGAAGCAACGAGCTGGGGGTAGATCTCTCTCCGCAGCAGGGGCCTCCCTCTGGAACAGCCTTCCTGCCTCCCTGAAACTTGAGGAGAACCATCTCCGGTTCCGGAAGCACCTCAAAACCTTCCTCTTCGCTTCTGCCTTCTCTCTCCCTCTCCCCTGCTAAACCTGCTTAACTCCCCACTGAATTCTGCACTTAACCTGCATCTGGGCCACTCTCAGCGACCTCGGTCCAGGGCCCAGCCACTCTCCTCTTGCACTGCCTCCCCTGGCCCCCCCTGCACCGTGGGACTGTCACTGTATCCCTACAGCCCCCTTCCCAGCACTTGCTCTGCACTTACCTCGCACTTGCCACCAGCTGGCCCTTTTTATTCATTATTTATTTTACGCTACTTACCTTGTACTGCACTTTCCCCCCCACCTCCTCCCCTTGCACTTTCTCCTTTTTCCCCTTACCTCTGCACTTGCGCGATCTGAATGACACCTGGCCTAGTAGGATCGTTTGTCTGTCTTTCCCTTGTTTCCCCCCCCCCGCCTCGTCGCGCCTTGAAACACTTGTGTATAGGCGCGTTACAAATACCATATCATATCATCATATCATATCACAAGGCATGGACGAACTGGCCATCAAACAAGTTTTTACCATCATTGAAACCTGTATGGTCCATAGCAAGCTGGCCATAAACAAATCTGAAACTGAGCTCCTAGTTATTGGATCCTCTGACATACTGAATAAACTTGGTCCATGCTATGATAGCTTTCAACTGGGAGAAGAAACTATCCTCCCACTTAAAAAAGTCAAAACACTTGGCGTCACTGTTGGTCAGCAACTGGTTATGAAACAACATGTCAGCAGCTTGGTCTCGTCTTTTGCCTATTATATAAAACTATTAGCTCACCTAAGACCCTTCATATCACAAGAAAACACAGAGACTATTGCTAGAGCAATAATAGGTTCAGAAATTGACTATTGCTCAAGTCTCCTAATAGGCCTGGACAAAACTGATCGGAATAAATGGCAAGTGTGCCAAAATGGCGTTGTCAGAGTTGTTATGAAACTCAAGCGTAGTGATCATGTCACGCTTGCAGGACATGCTCTCTTTTGGCTTCCTGTCTAGTCTAGAATTTTGTTTAGCCCCCTAACCATAATCCAAAACTGTAGACAGGGCAATATGCCAGATTATCTACAACGGTTCTCCTGATGAGAACAAGTACAAGGGTTTTAAGATCCAGTAATCAACTCAGCCTTTCTGCTATTGGGCCTGAGGTCTGGAATGCTCTCCCCTCTGAGTTGAGAGGTATTGAATTTGCTGAGATTTTTAAGAAGGAGCTAAAGACTCACCTTCTAAATGAATCTCTTTTTAATCCTTCGACTGTTTTTTAACTGATTCTCTGCTCACTAACTTTTTAATCTGTTTTTTGTGTTGTTCTTGTCTTGTAGCGCCCTCACGCCCGTGGGTCCATGGCGCGCGATATAAATGTTATAAAGTAAAGCAAAGTAAAATAGGTGACAAAACTCACTGGACAGCCCTACGAGCAAGCACATCCCACAGCACTACGGGGAGAGCCCTGGCCGAAATAATGTTTGGAAGAGACATAAGGACTCGGCTGCCCCAGGCCTGCCAACCCGAGGACCGGTTGCCAGTGGACACAGAAGTGAGAGAAAGGGACCAGTCTGCGAAGGAGCACATGAAAGAGGTTACCAGTCAATTGGTCGAAAACATTTGGTCGACAGGACAATTGGTCGACACCATTTGGTCGAATGCCAAATGGTCGAATTTTATTATTTTTTTTTTTTACCCCTTTTTTTTTTTTTGGGGGGGTCCCCCCCCCAACCCCCTTTTTTTTTCTTTTTTTTTTCTTTCCCCACACGAAAACCCACAAAAAAATATATAAATAAAAAAAAAAAAATTCCACCATTTGGCATTCGACCAAATGGTCTCGACCAAATTGCAGTCGACCAATTGACAGGACACCCATGAAAGAATATGCAGACGGTCGCCGACAGGCTCGAGACTCCCCACTTGCAGACGGGGATGTGGTATAGCCGTAAAGCAACCTCAGACTCACAAGCACACGGCTGTGTTCCAAGAGGAGCCACTCATCACTACCGAGAAGAAGGGCTCCATCCTCCCGGCCCTAGGAGATTGGGGCACGACCACCCGCAACTCGTCACACTTCAAGAAAGTCCCCATGTTGGGGTCCCGGTGTCTCAGTGTAAGAGTAGAGATACCGCTCGACTATGTATCAGATGACCCCTTCCAAAGAGAGCACGAGGACTCAGAGGTGTCCGACAGGGAGGCTGCAGCTCCGTGCCGGTGCTTCATCACAGGGGCTTGTGTGCCCTTCACTTAGAAGGTTTGGAATTCTGCTTGGACAGTGTTCCTGGTGTTTATTGGTCAGGAAGAAGACCGGAGAAACGCTCTGACAATACTTCAAACCTGTGCTGCGTCTGTCCAGCCAATGCCATCTCAATGTTGCCCGCTATGTGGGGTAGTTTCATGCAGAGCTCGGTGAGGCCAAGAAAGAGCTGAGCCAATGGAGTAAGCATCATTGTTTTAGGTGAACGCTTATCTCTGCATCCTTCTGTGCCAGGAGCTCAGAGAGAAAGTGCATCCATCTACAAAGACTGCCAGAGCGGGCCTTTTAGAGTGGGTTCGCGAAGCGCAAAGGAGCATTTGCTGAACGATTGACTTGCCTGCTGTGCGCCACTCTACCGAATGCTGGGCCAGTAGAGGAGCTGCAATCATCTGTGGCAGGGAGACTTGGGGAGTCACTGCACGCCCTGTGCTTTTCCCAGCAGGAGCAGTGCACACAGTACCTAGTGTTAGTGCTCGCTGTATACTCTGACCATACACTCATCGCTGCTACTGCGGAGCCTCCATGCTAGGTGCGCGATATTTCAGAGGTATGCCATATACAAGATGCATTTCCAGGCCTGTTCTCGGTCTGGCCTCGCCAATGGACCCACCTGCAGAAAACGTCAGAGACTGGTCAGAAATGACACATTGTGGATTTTACATTCCTGGGTGGAGGTAAAAATATGGGGAAATACCTCTGACGTTTAGACGGTATTTCAACCACTAATTCCCTACGTGCAGTATTACCACGTGATGTAAATCCCTCAGTCCCAATAATGGGCCTAATTCATGGAAATGTGCACAGAAATCCTGCAGGGGCCCTGCACCAAGAAGGACACAGTGTGAGCCTGTGCGCAAAATGAAAAATGCGCCGCACACCGCATATTCATGGAATTTCTTGCGCGAAGTAACCGTAATCACAAGTCACGGCCGTAACGTCCACGAAACACCCACACGCAGGGGGGTTGCTAGGTCGGGAAAAGATCCAGGGCTAAACTAATGTCAGGATTGTCGGGCCTCGGGGCTAGCTAGCCTTTTGGTTGTAGAACCTGAGATTCTATGTGGGGCTATAACAAAAAGACCTGGGGCTATAGCCCCCTAAGCCACCCCCTAGCAATGCCTCTGCCCACACGCGAAGCATAAAAAGCTACACGCACCCTTCAAACAGTGTGTGGGGTCCCCCGCAAGCAGGCCTGCCTCCCGAGGACCCTGCTCTGGGTCCCCCGTAACTGTATCTGGAACCCAACAACATTTGTATAAAAAATTGGAACTCAGTAATTACTCAGGAAATCTGCATGCAAACCCCCGTAAAACGTCCTTGCAACCTGCTAAATGGTGTAAGTGTATCCTTAAGTTAGATTGGAACCTTGGTTGATTAGACACACCCTGAAATCTGACATACCACCCCACCTCCTCCTCCACGCTGGGAATCCTATGCCCAAGTGTGCTTACGCCTGCCTTCGGGTGGCAGATAGTATGAAGGAATTGCGCTGCCATTTCCTGGCCAAGAGGTTGCGTGATGGAATCCATGAAAACGTCTTGTGCTGCGCAATTGTGGGCGTGCAAGGGACTGCTTGCAGGCTGTCAGTGGTCGAAGTGGGCAGGAGCGATCGGGAGCAGTGCTCCTCTATAAGCTTCACTGATCCTTTACTTTTATTTTAAAAAGAAACCGTTCCGGAACGGAAGTGTAAGAAGCAGTAAAAACTTGCACTTCAGGGCACTGCATCAGGGCTAGGTGGGAGGGGTGGCTTTAATCTTTGGCACGCCCCTTCAGAGGTGTGAATGGTGGGCGATTAGAAAGGGGCGGGTGCATAAAGCTGCCTGCTGTGGGGGCAACAAATAAAGTTAATGGGGTCATTTAAAATTCATTTTGCATTTTATTTCTCTGTGTTTCTTTCCACCTTTACACAGTGGTGGGGGTAGAATTGAAGAACGACGGGAACCAGGTGTGGGGCTTGTATTAGGTGTGGGAGGGGATGGACTTTGTGGGAGGCAGGCCAGCAGGGAACATAGTTCCACTACTTCCTTTCGTACAATTCGACCACTGCCGGCCGGCCCTCGGAACGGCCATTTCTGATCAAGTTCTTCCACATTTTTGGTGTTCTGCCCCGTTCCGAGCCCTCTGCCACACCTGTGTGGAGTCTCGCGCAAGGCCCTCAATGGCTCGCAGAGATGTGCCGAGCCTGCGCAAACTCCATGCAAGTCCAGGAAAAGTACAGCTCATTCGATTCCATGAATCGACAAACAGGGATTTGCGTGCAGAATGGTGCGCATGTTTCCCATTTTCCACGCAAATAATTCCATGAATTGGGCCCAATGACTCTGGGTGGCAAAAGCTGCAGGTGTTGGAAATACCACTGCTGTATTAACGAGCGCTTGCAGTGCCGGTGTCGCTGCTCAAACATCCCCCCAAGTCCCCCCCAAGTCGCGGATCCCAGCGCTGATTCTGGAGTTTCGCCCTCGCAGTGATTCACAGGCCTGGCTGATTTCTAGCATTTGTTCAGGGAAAATGTGCAGAAGTGCTCCAAGGTACTGCCTTTTGAAAGACTGACTGGACTTTAGGACACATAATAAAATGGCCGGTAGGCTTTCAGTGCAAAGTGTCATTCAAAGTGACACATGAAAGTTCATGGGCCCAGACGTGATTGGAGTGCAGAACTGTCACACTCGTGTTGAGAACGCAAAGGCAACATCTTCTGAAATTCCAGCACTGCTGGCATTGGCAGCCATCTTCAGAAAGCTATATTCTGTGCACAGCCAGAGGTACATAGCTGCAGTGACCTTCCCCCAAAAGCTTTTGAAGCTGAAAAGCTTCTAGCAACAACACAAGTAAATCAAAGCACTAAGAATCTACCAAAGGGACCCCAGCATCCTGCCCACTTCAAGACCTTAAGTGGACCCGCCCCTGAAACCTCAGGAACAAGGTCCTCAAATGAGCTCATGCCAACTGCCATGTATTCATTCCTTGCTTCATGCCATCCATGCAACACCAGGCCCAAGACAAGGGCACAGGTCCATCACATTACTCACAAACACCAACCAGATGGTGCACTGCACAGATTAATTACGTGAATGGTCTCTGTGCGTATCACACGTGCACCATTTACCTTAACAAAACACAAGCAATATGGCCGGCAAATGAAAGAGTAAAGGGAGTAAGTCCTTCTACTATTTTAATCACCCTCATGACAGAGGCTCGAACCAGAAAGAAGTGGCTGAGTTGGGGCGCAGTGAAAGCTAAGTAAGAGTGGGGGGGGGGGCATTGAGAGTGGGGGTCTGGAGAGGTAGGAGCATTAGGGCGAGGAAGAGGAGGGAGACAATGCAGGGGACAAGAAGAGGATGATGAAAAGCAGCCGGAGTACGGGGGAGAGGCAAAGTAGCTGGCAAAGAGCAGGGCCGATACTGGCACAGTGTGGTGCTGCTCAGCCGGCTGTGAAGGGTGCAGCAGTGGGAGAGTCGCTGTGAAAGAAGGCATGGCTTCAAGGCTCGGGGGAGGGCGGTGGGTACATGTATAGGGTTTCAGATTCCAAGTCACTCTCCCCGTCCTTTTGTCTCCCCGGTGTGCCCATCTGTTCTTTTCTATTTCTCTGCTACACTTCCATTTGCCTTCAGACCCTGACTTTATATACATTCCTTCCATCCCCACATTTCTTTTCTTCCAACCCGCTCGCCTCCTCCTGCTTTTCCAGTAATACTCTCCTACCATAACCTCTGTCCTTTTTTATTTCCCTTCTAATCCTCCCTTTTTCTAATCTTCCTCTTTTAACCCCATTGTTCTCCTTGGTTCCTTTCAAGTAGTCACGTCATCATTATCATCAATACGCTTATATCGGAATAAAAAAACATTCCATGAAGCCGACACAGGATCAAATAAATTAACCTGCACAGAAAACCAAACAGGGTAAAACATTATCACGATAAATGTCACAGCTAAACATAAGCGTCCGTAATTATCAATTTTTTTGGAAGATGAGGTGACATGTTCTCTGAGCGCACCCTTACTCCCTGAGTATTTTTATCTTTGTCCCCATTTCGGTGCCTGTTCTTGCTTCTCTGCTTCGCTTGCGCGGGAACACCCCGTGTGATTTACGAGCTCTTAAGAGAGCTATTAGCAAAGTCGCCAAACCCTTACATAAAAGATCTTAGATAATGACATCCATGCGTCTCATAAAGGGCCGTGGCCTGTCTCCTGGAGCACAAGGTCATCCTCATCCTCGTGCTTATGCAGGCAGGCAGGAAGGGCAGCCAGGAAGGGCAGGGGCCTGTCTCCCGGAGCACAAGGTCATCCTCATCCTCGTGCTTATGCAGGCAGGCAGGAAGGGCAGCCAGGAAGGGCAGGGGCCTGTCTCCCGGAGCACAAGGTCATCCTCATCCTCGTGCTTATGCAGGCAGCCAGGAAGGGCCGTGGCCTGTCTTCTGGAGCACAAGGTCACCCTCATCCTCGTGCTTATGCAGGCAGCCAGGAAGGGCAGCCAGGAAGGGCAGGGGCCTGTCTCCCGGAGCACAAGGTCATCCTCATCCTCGTGCTTATGCAGGCAGGCAGGAAGGGCAGCCAGGAAGGGCAGGGGCCTGTCTCCCGGAGCACAAGGTCATCCTCATCCTCGTGCTTATGCAGGCAGCCAGGAAGGGCCGTGGCCTGTCTTCTGGAGCACAAGGTCACCCTCATCCTCGTGCTTATGCAGGCAGCCAGGAAGGGCAGCCAGGAAGGGCAGGGGCCTGTCTTCTGGAGCACAAGGTCACCCTCATCCTCGTGCTTATGCAGGCAGCCAGGAAGGGCAGCCAGGAAGGGCAGGGGCCTGCCTCCTGGAGCACTAGGTCACCCTCATCCTCGTGCTTATGCAGGCAGCCAGGAAGGGCAGGGGCCTGTCTCCCGTAGCACTAGGTCACCCTCATCCTCGTGCTTATGCAGGCAGCCAGGAAGGGCAGGGGCCTGTCTCCCGGAGCACTAGGTAACCCTCATCCTCGTGCTTATGCAGGCAGGCAGGAAGGGCAGCCAGGAAGGGCAGGGGCCTGTCTCCCGGAGCACTAGGTAACCCTCATCCTCGTGCTTATGCAGGCAGGCAGGAAGGGCAGAGGCCTGTCTCCTGGAGCACAAGGTCACCCTCATCCTCGTGCTTATGCAGGCAGGCAGGAAGGGCAGGGGCCTCCTAGAAGGTTCTCCTGTGCGCTCAGTCACATTCTATCCAAACGCTCTCCCATCTTGCGGACTGCAGGTCTTTCTAACAACTCTCTGCATCATCCTGGCCTCCTGCATTGTCTTTGAGGAAGTAGTTCTGCAAGAGTTTGCAGTCTACCTAGCAAACAAGCAGAGGTTTTCCAGTGTGTGGTAACTAGCAGACTGTTCAGATGGTTCAGAGCCTGTGGAGTCCCACAGGGAACTCCCCTATCACCAGTCTTCTTCACTCTCTGCATGGAGTTGTTGAGGGAAGCCTCGGCCGATCCCACATCAAGCGACTTCAATATGCTGACATTCAACAGTTTTATCCGAAGTTCACCTGCGTGGAAGGCGTCTTACATCTGAAAGTTTACCGCTTCCTTACATTAGACTAGAGGTCAGGTGTATAGGAAGGCCAAATTGATCCTACTCAGAGAACAACACACGATTTGTTGTGCACATTGAATGAATGTTAGGTGTTAATAACCCAAGTCGTTTTTATGGATGGCACCTGGTAATCCTACTTTGTAGTGTTGTGATTCTTACCCAACACTATTTATCTCCATGGTTACAACGCCTTAGATGAAATGATGACATATATAATGACAATAAAACCCCAATATAATGAGCTCTTAATTATAGAGTCTTATTAATCGCTCTAACTAATTGCTTGAGTGTCTTCAAACTCATTGTGGTTTATTCCACGTCAACCATGTATCCCTCAATAATCATGGGTGAGGCAGAGCTGATCACCTACAGGGCATTATAGTGAAACGTGTCAAACAGTGATTTGGCATTGCTGTGTCAATTCATTCAGGTTCAGTGGGAAATGAACACCAGCTGCAAGCACTCGTCCACGAATGAGAAACATCTCTTTTCAAGTAAATCAGTCCCTTCCCACCTGACGTGACCTGCTGTCTCGTTTCTCTTCCTATGTCTTAGCTGTTGTTCCTGTGCTTATGTGCACCCCGATGCCTGCGGGCTGCCGGCGGGTTAGAAAGGTATAAATAAACCTCCCCCTGGAGGATGACCCTCTGGAGAGTTTATGGAGGGACATCACACAGCCCTGTGTCCTTCCAAGGTTAATCACCTATGTTGCGTGGCATTGGACAGCAGTGAAAGTTAATGCTATTAAGATGTTATGCGGGTAAAAGGGGCACTTGGCTCTGTTTCCAATGGAGCAGAAAGCTGGATCCGCTTCACATACTGATATCATCGTGAGGACAACATTCACAAATGACATGAAAAATAAAGGGAGCTTAGAATTCCATCAAAATTCATAGACCACATTAAGGGGCAAAAAACAGTCTTTGCATGAAGAGAACAATCATGTCTGATCTTGCTATTCCTGGGAATCTGCTCCCATTAATTTCCTAAAAGTGTCTAAGTAATTCCAGATCCTTATCTCCAGAACGCAGCGACTTGCAGCCTGCATCAACTCACACAACCCAAAACTGTGCACAGGCAAATAGCCTTAGCATCAACACAAATGCAGCGCACTGTGGGGTATACATTCAGCCCCACCGTGATATGTACTGAGACGCCAAGCAAGGCCACTACTGCACAATTAAAGCTGGCTGATGGATGAGACCCATTCGAACATGCAGTCCAGCCCAAAACAGTTACCACACAACATGAGACCCAGTGACAGTGAAAAGTGGGCTCCACTCAACATTACCAAAATGGGAAGGCTCCCAGGTGAAGGAATGTTTGCCATAAAACAATGCAGCAGAATGTGCCCAATGGATTCCAAAAGACGTGTGTTGCTCCATATGCTGACTTCATGTAAAATGCGAGAACGCATATTGTGACTCAGAAACAGAAACAGCTGCATGATACAGGAGACTGCCCTACATTAAAAGCTGTACATTCAGAAAATAAAAAGGAATGGTGACTTATATCTAAAAAGCAAAGCCAGGTACATATCTCATCTAACATGAACCAAAACACTTACTTCCCAACACACTGTGGACCAGATGAGTGTGTAGATCGGATGAGCGTACAGAGCGGATGAGCGCACAGAACGGATGAGTTTTCAGAGCGGACGAGTATACAGAGCGGAAGAGTATACAGAGGGGATGAGTGCGTAGGCAGACAGGAGTACATGCGCGGGGTAGACTGGAGTGCATGCGCGGGGAAAACAGGAGTGCATGCGTATGGAATACATGAGAGCATGCATGGGGCACACTGGAGAATGAGGGATAGACTAGAGCACGCAAGGTGAACTTGAGTGCGTGAGTGTGTCGAGCAGACAGGAGTGTGTAGGGCAATCTTGAACGCCTGAAATGAATAATAATGCATAGAACGGACCTGATCGCATAGAATTGCGTGACTTACATAATATATTTTGGAATGCAGGGAACATCTGATAGAGCATATATCATACCACACCCCACGCTTACTCTCTTCTTTACACCACCACTCAAATAGAACACAGAGATACTATGACACCATTCAGTATAACTGTTCTCATATCAACATCTCCCGCTCACTCCCCATCACTCTAAGTAATCACTGCTGGTTTAACAACCCCAGCCAGGCGTTTCTCCTCAGGCCTAACGCAGCCACACTCTAGCTGGATAAATTCTGCCAGAGCGAACACATTCTCCTGACTTCTCAACCACCACACCTACCGCTAAGAAGCAGCTACCACATGAACTCTGCACCAGCTGCACACATACCTGGTGCGCACACGCACCTTTTGATTCTCTTCACTCTCTCTACTGACCCGAACTTCAATTCCCAAGGGCGTTCAACCTACCAGCGCCTTCAGACCATACCAATGGTATATAAGGCGCTATATAAATGCAAAATAACAATAACTAACTGACATGGTTTAAATGGGAAGGCAAACTTTGTTTTTAACTGGACACAGGTTTCCTATGTTAAATATTGGCATATGTGTGGACAATTCAGAAGGAACACACGTCTTTTCAACCATCAATTCAAAGAAATATATTTACCCATGGACAGAAGGCCCAAATGCAACAAATGGAAATACAATGTATGACATGTAAAACACATCTTTTGATTTAAAAATAGACACTGCTTTCAGCTTGCAAATGTGATTGTAGTTTGTTTTTGCAGCTTTTCCCACTGAACCGCTGGGCTGAGTATCTAGCCTTCTGACCTCAGAGACCTTTGGCTGAGGTCTTCCAGGATAACAGGTCTGTTTCAGTTAAATCCAAAGAAATACAACAGTTTTTAGGTCAAAATTGTGGAAGGGTCAGATAAGGCAGTCAACATAACTGACCTTTCAGGACTGTCATGGCCCAATAAAATGCCTCTCAGATAATGCTAATGAAACTTAAAAGACTGTATATAAACAGACAACATAGATAAGCAGATGTTGAAGTCATGTTACTTTGGAGAAAATGAAACTGTTAGGGGGTGATCTGAATGTGAAACTGAGGCTTCTATATTAATGTCTTGCCATTCAAAGAACATGGGACACCTTTTAATTAATAATAGGAGAACCGTGCATCATGATGGGCTCATTGAGGACTCTTTCCGAAGATCACCAAAAGCCTGCCAGTTCTATGTAAATATCAACAACTCGAACTACAGATGAAAATGGGTTTGTGACACTCCTATAAATAACAGAAATTCAAAATACGGTGCGCTGATAGAAAATGAATGTTTGCTTTGTGAAGTTTGATGTTCATAACTATTTAGGTGTATGAATAAACTGGGGCAAATGATAGCTCACTTGAGGAAGGTCGTGCTGAGACCAAATTAATTTTAATCGACCTGGCAGGAGTCCCTGAATCTGAAAATATATAGTTGATGATGGTTATCTGTAAACTGAAGAAAGTTGTCCTGTTGTGACCTTCTGGGAAAGAAAATGCAACTTTATATGTCATTTAAAAAAAATGCATTTCTCTCATCCCTTCGTTATCCATAATCTGGACCTCCTAAAACCCCTGCCCTATGGGCTCGCAGAGGCCAGACAAGAGAGGTCAGGGAGAAAATGAATGTCCAAGCAGAGCCGTGGGAAAATGGCTTGGCACATCCCCATATTTATAATTTCAGATGTATCATAAGTACTATATAATAGCATCACCCAATGACCCAGAGAAAAAGAGGCTTGGAAGGAACTGGGAGACCTGCCAAAACCATTGGCTACCCTCTTGCCATGAGAAAAGCTGATTAAGCATGACATTTGAAGAACCAGCTGAGAACTGGGTGCTGGGGACTAGTCTTGACAGACGCCTTAGACCAGATCTGTGCTTTCCAAAGATGAGCCCTTCTGTTTCCCTGAGTGCCCAATAACCAAGGTCTCCCATGTAAGTAGATGGATCCAAATCACAACAAAGGTGTGGGGGGAATCTGCCAGCCTTAATCTCATTCCTGCATAGTGGGTTTGGGGGCAAAACCGTGGAGGCACTGGCCATATTTGACTAAAAATAGAACTGAATTAATTCCCCTGGAGAAAAACACCATATCCATTTTACACTGAATTGTGAGGGGAATATGTCTGTGTTAACCCATTACTTTTCATTAGTGGGGTCTCTTCCATTAGTGTGGTGGTGGGGTGGGGGTAAATGTGTGTACACCCTAAGCTTATTTAACTCAAAATATAATTTAATTATTTCCCATAGGGTCATTTATCACAGCGTGATGTCTTGTCAAAATTCTAAATTGACTAAGATTACCCCAGTGCACAGTAAATTACTCTAGTCTGTAATGTAATTGGGTAACATGGCTGTTCATTTAGATGTACTAGTGTTCCCAAAAATGAAAATCCCCAAACCCTGCCTTTCATTTGGAAGTTCCATTGTCCCAAAACTGGATCTTTTCACCTCCAGAAAAAAGCTGGAGGAAAAACAGCCGATTTAGCACCCAACTCATGATATAGCAAGCATTTAAATGTGGCAGTAATACCGTTATCACCGCATTTAAGGGCTACCGCCCAACTCGTGATGAGGCCCTATGTGTAATGCTTGTGTTTTTTCTAAATCAATAACCAAATGACAATTTGCCCGACTGGGTTGTAACATTGCAACGTATTGTGTGATTTAATCATTTGGAGTTCGTGGGACAGGAGATAAAAAGAGTAAACCTGATTCCGATTGTGTCAAATTCAAAACCAAAAGTGTCCCATCTATTTTATGTAGATTTGGATGGCACAGAGTAGGTGGCATGTGTACATTAATTGTTTTCAAGAGAGCTATTAAAACCATCTGTTAATAAAAATATATCTTATCTCAATGGTTCTTGGCTTCGTGTGGCACAGGGGGAGAAAGCCTTTGTGATATTATATGTGGGCCAGACAGGGCTAAGCAAACTAAATATTAGAGGAATAATGGTATTTGGTGGGGTGCTTTCATGGGGGAGGGTTCTTCCCATGGTAATAGTGGTCCACAATTCATCTTGTCCTTAACTTCAGGAGTTTTTTTGAGTTTCCTGGATGTTTTGATTGACTTTTTTCGATTGATTTTTATGTATCTTTCTCCCTTGTAAAAATTATTAATTTGATTAAAACAAGTAAATAAAAAAATAAAAAAATAGTGGTCCACAATAGATATTGTTACAGCACATGTATTTGCATTGTGCTAATGATGGTTGCATATGCAACACCTGCATTTGTACATTCAACATTTTTCATAATACTCCCCATATAAGATGAATGTTCCACAGACAAACCAGTATAGTTTGTGTGGATTCCGTGCAACATGTGTTTATTCAGACCGACACCACTGTGGGCATTACAGAAATCCCCAACCTTTACCCTGCATTGCGCTCTTTCAAATTACCGAGCACACAGAGCGATGCAGTCCGTTGTTGGTAGTCGTTGAATGATGTTGTGGATTCAACTTGATTTAGGATCCACTGTCCCTGGATTACCAGTGCTACGGGATACTCGTTCCCTCTGATGCAGGCTCGAGCAAAGGTCTGCACTTTATAGATCACAAATAAAACAAAGTGAAAGAAGAGGCATGGGACTTTCCGCATAACCCAGAGAGAATACTGGCCAAAATTAAGAACCACTCGAGAGCCCCAGGCCCAGATGGGCTGACAAACTTTGATTTAAAAAACAGGCAATTGCGTGGTTGACATTTATCAGCAAAGTCTTCCTAAATTGCCAGAGACCCAGATCAACTCCTTTGTCGTGGAAATGCGCAAACATTGTGCCATATTTTAGAAGGGGGCAAGGGATAACCCCAGACATTATCGCCCAATTGCATTACTCGACACAATAGGAAAGATCTTCGCCTCTTTTGTACTGGATACATTCCAAAACTGGACAAACACCACCAAAATTAACGATCCTTTCCAGACTGGCTTTGTTAAATCTACGGGGACAACAGCAAATATTCTTCTTCTGAGCATACTCAATAACAAAGTTTTAGAAGGCTAACCAAGAGTATTTATGGGATTTATAGACCTGGTCCAAGCGTTCGACCAGGTCAATTGGACAAAATTGTGGAACAAACTTGACTTATGGAATTGTCCTCCATCAATATTGGTGCAAATCAAAGCCTTCTATTCAGAGAGTACAATTCAAGTGTGCCTTAGTCAAGCAGGGCAATTGACAAAACCTATTCCAACTGCCCATGGAGTAAAACAGGGTTGCCCTCTGGCTCCAGTGTTGTACAATTCCTATATTGCTGACTATAGGACCAGAGTACATGAAGTTACAGCTTTCCCCCCAACTTTTGGCGGTGAACCACTATCACAATTGATTTATGCAGGCGACATTATCGCCATCGATCAAACCCAAATCGGCCTCCAGAGAAAACTGAACAACTTGGTTTCATTCATCAAGGAGAACGACTTGGAAATAAATATCTCTAAAACGAAGATAATGTGAATCTACTCAGAAGAGAAATGAAAATTCTAAGTGGTTCATCAAAGGATTAAAACTAGACACAGTTAGAAATTTCAAATATCTTGGAGTGATTCTCAACTCAAACCAAAGAGATTTACCAATGCAAGATGCCTTGCAGGAAAAAACTGAAATCATTGATTAGACCAAAGCAGTAAACAGGAAGTACGGAAGATTCTCCTTCATACCTGTCCTGAATTTTTTGAAGGCTAAGATTATACCGAGTCTGACATATGGAGTGCAAGCAATGCCAAACCTACCCGGAACCCTATGGGATAAGCTAGAAGGTAAGTTTTGGCGAAAGGTTCAGACAATCCCACAATCAACACCAATAGCATCGATTTTGGATGGAATTAAGCCTTCAATCAATCTCATCGATAGTGACTTGCAACAAAATCATGCTATACAGGAAGGTAATTGATCTATCGAGTCCTCACATATTTGGTCTGATCAGAAAAGAGCTGGAGGTAAATAGCACCAAGATCATGTCAAGATTGTGGAGTATTTTTATCCACGCCACTGCGCCACACTGCACCTGTTTGCCAATGGGGAAAGGAAATTCCCAACAAGGGAGGCAATAACCCCTGTGCGCACTAAGTCTGCAAAATTTAGCAGAGTTCATAACCCATCAAAGGGGCTGCATGCCCTGCCAAATACACCAGCAAAGTGGCATACAAGCAGGCATCACTGCTGTCATCTGTCACTGGAAACAAGCCCACAGAATGGCTCAAATTCGACAATGCCCCTAAATACAGTTTCCTAATCAAGGGCAACCTTCAAAGTGCTGTTTTGGCACTAAATTCAGTTATGTTCCCCAGTCAATTATTGAAAGGAGAGTGTGCTGGAATCATGGATCCTCACGGCAGTCAGAGGAATCCAGGCATCACAGACTGACAGCTGCCTAAAGAAATTGTCTGTCAAACTAAGCTTAAAAGTATTTCTGTGTCCTGAAAAGTTGCAGAATCCACTATTTCAAGGATGTTGGTGAAGGGCTAAAATGGTTCAATCCTTTATACTTTGTATTTATATTTTATATGTGAACTGAAAAGATTTTAATGCCCAAGAGCCCAGTCTGAAGCCAATCCACATGTGAATTCTGATCTGACAGGGCCTGCCCTGGGAAAACTGACATCTCCGTTTAACACTCCCTTGAGAACAGGAAGAACAGTGGCTGTTAATGGGTCCCACATAATCCCAGCAAGCCACTCAAAGGCCTCTGCAAGGAGGAGCAGGATGTGGGGGAAGTTTCTCAGTGAACTTCAAAGGACTTGCCATCTGCTCACTTTGGAAAGTAAGAAAAAAAAACCTGGACTGGATTTTGAATGGAAATTACTTGTTTTTGCCTCAGAACTTTATGGCATTTAACATGACAGCCAAAATAAGTAGACAAGTGAAAAATACAAACTTATAAACCTGAACTCATGCTAGACAGTTGAAGATGTGGTAGGAGTTTTTACTACGAAATGAACCAAAGATGCACTGAAACACTGATTGTGGCAAAACTATTAATGTGGTAAGCTTAAAATTGTATGTACACGATCCACTGATCAGCGCCCAGAGGTGTATCGAATTAGAAATGATGAATCCAAAGTGTTCTGGGTAAAATTGACAAACATCCGTAAAATGACCAATACAGCTCTCACAAAGATGGAGATTGCCTGTAAATATAGACAATCAAATCTGAAAAATATGTGTCTAATTTGGTGAGGGTACATAATGGAAGGAATGTACATTTGTGCAAAAGTATGTTTTGAGTAAAAGTCCAGGTGTGAGTTCCCAAATCCTCTCATAAGATGACGCCCTGTTTAAGCTGCCAAACAAAATGAAGCGCATGCCTGTAGCCACCAACAGATAGGGGGTGTGTTCTGAAGTTCTGCCCATGCCATAAAATTTGTAATAGATAAATATAGAAAGGGCACTACACATGATTCTACACTTTGCTTCAGAACACCCTGCTTCCAGAACCCATCCAGATGTCCGCGCAGCACCTCATTCCAGAACTCTTCATTTTGTAGCTGACTCCAGAATTCTTTGAGAGATCCAGATTTCATTGCAGAATCCAGACTCTAGCATTGAAAAATTATTGCTAGCCTGACCCAATTGCAAAAATCCCAAACCTGAAGGGATTTAATTTTAATTCATCTTGGCTGGCTACCATTAGGCTTGCCCGCTGAAAACTTGTATCCGGCTATCCACCGTGTCCAGTCACCAGAAGGAGCCCTTCCAAATCCAGTCTGAGGTGCAGTCCAAACGTGACCAGAACCGCTCTGCTGACCCAAATCCATCCAGAGGTGCCTGTTTGCCACTGGACCTGCCCAATTCATGACCAGAACTGACGGTCAATTTAATAACTTATTCTGTGAGCATTAATAGGAAGAAAAGTGATCCTAATATATCTGCATTGTCTGATCCCTATCCCAAACCCATCCCATCTGTAATTCAGAACCATCGTCCGTCTTGCTAGAACTATTTTTGCGCTGATTTCTTTTCTCACCTGAAGGAGTAGAGTATCCACAACAGGCGGGTTACGCTGATCACGTGACTGTAAGATCCATCTGTGGCATGATCTTTTTCATAGTCATAATCTATTGTAATCAACCCATCTGTCTTTTGAAAGTGCATTTCTGTTTTCCATTCTCGCACCTATTTTACAAAAACAACCTTTACTAAAACCTCTATAACTCCTTCAGTTTATTTGATAGAAATGAAATTTCAACTCCTACTTGTACCTAACATCCTTAGCTATCCATATAACACAAAACACATTGCTCCCATTATAGCGAATATCACGCAAGGAAAAGTTTGCTGCGAATTACAATTCTGAAAGGTTTTTATACGTGTGAATTAGCTTTAAACTGCTTCAAACTTGGACTTTGAGATTTCAAGTGTTTTCTTTGGACTAAATCATTGTGATTGTGTGCAATAGTGCAAAACGGCTTCCATAGGAAATCATAAAAATGTAAGTGTTTTTGACCACATTTGGTGTTTTTGCTCAGTCAATTCGAAATATAATTTCAAAGCCATACTGACAGCTGAATAGTCTATTCCGTTTTTCTCTTGTGTTTGAAGGGGGAAGGTGGGAAGGTGGGAGTGATATTCTGTTTGATTTGTGCTATTCCTGAATGCCTGCTCTCTCCTCACTTCTATTCATTGCCTATTTGTGGGTTGAGGGGTGTTGCAGGGGGAACCTCTAACCATAGTGCCATCTATACCAAAACAACTCAAAAGTATTCTTTTCTGTGCTGCGTTTGTTTTATGCTCATTCCTTGATTCCCAGAGTATTAAAGATACTATTCAGTGTTCTATCACCCCATTGGTGATTGTTGTTCACCTATTAAAATATATTGTGATTAAATTTTAAATAAATAAATAAATATTTCCCTTTGCAAACTAGCCTGGTTCCTTGTTCAGTGTGACCTGGGTGGGGTGGTCTCAGGAGAAGGGTGTGATATGAGTGGTTTATCGTTCAGAATATTGAATTTATAGACAAAAATAAATAAGGGCTTCAATTGCGCACTGCATGGTGGGCGAGACTTGGGCGTGTGCTGGATTGAAATCTCTTACAAGATGGTTCGTGGATATTCAAGATCTACTAGAGCAAATCAGTTGTACAGAGGAAGATTTAGTAAACAACTCGAACAAAGTCAAAAAGAAGTTACTTGTGCACGATTGGATAACAACGCAAGAACAGGCCAATAACAACAAACTGACAAAAAACATTCCTCCAATGGCAAATAAAATATATCAGCCACCAAATTACATTCAAAAATTTCCAAACAAAAGTTTAAGAGAAAACTTTATAAGAATAAGATTGGACTTACTGAAGACCAAGGAGGTGGTTGCTATAAGGAGTACATTATGTGAAAATGACTGCCGTTCTTGCAAAATCAAAGAGTCAATTGAAAATCTGAAACATCTATTATTAAATTGCCAAGCTTTAGTGAGACAGCACCAGATTGACCTGGGACACATCCTCTCTGACCTTCACTTTTATCACAAAGATGAATGGTGGTGACGTTTGCTGAGTGGTGAAAGGACTACATGGGTGATCGCTCTCACTAAATTCTTTGAGAAACTAGAACTGGACACTTCATCAAACAACTGAAAGTTAAACTATTGCCCAACAGGAAAAAAAGAATGGGGGGGGGGCTTTTTGAATTGATCCACAGAATCCGCATTGTAAAAAGAAAGGAGAAAACACCAGGGGACTTGAAAAGAGAGACTGATCATTAGCAATCTTGTGCCTCTCCCCTCTTCTTCTTTACTGCCCCCCCCCCTCTCTAGGATCTCTATTTTATATTTTTACTTTACATTTACTTTGGACCCAGAAACGAAAATGTCGACTCTTGTGAAAATTGATTTTCAATTAAAACAAGTAATAAAACAATTAAAAAAGTGAAAGGTTGCTCTAATTCCCTCCCCAATGCATTAAGAGACTCCTCTGCATAGGGGTCGCAATCTAACTCCCACTGTGGCAAACGCCTGTCTATTGAGCATGGTGTGATAGATGTAATTCGGGAACTCAGTGGTCTTATTCCATGTTCTGGGATTCTCAAGTTCTCACCCCTCAACAGAGACACAGTGCACTTGGTTCACAAACAGTGTTTTCCACATGGATGCCCTACGTGTACGTGGAGGTGTGAGAAACTGCAGGAGGACTGCATTTCCAAGGAGCAGTCCCTCTTAGCATGCAGCCTTTCCAAATTACAAAGATGTATCGTTGCTGGCCATGCTGTAGAGTGTACCAATCATCCCAGAGAGATCCCCCAATTCTCCAAGGGGTACACTCTGAGATGAGCTTCCCCTGTGGCGGCTTTGCCTTTGCCTGGCCTGCCTCAATCCAAGACCGGTGTAGGGGAATTTGCCGTCTAGAGAGTGGGACAGTGGTAATTTCACACCCGCCCTGCATTGGTGTGTCTGATATAGAAATGCTTGTGCAGAGCATGGGGGTTTCTCATTGTTTTCAAAATGTTTACCCAAGATTTATCAGGGACCATTAAGGCCTGCCACTGTGCATCACCATGGATGGAGAGTTTGACCAGGCCCTCCACCAATGTGTATCATGCCGCCCAACGCATATCCAGCTGTGGGCGTACGTCCCACTGTAGAGGAGCAGTTGAATGCCTCTACAGGAAGTCCCGCCCCATCGTTCCTATATGTTGGAAGCCAGAGATCGCGACATGCGCGAAACCAGTGATGGGGCCTATTCCACAGAGAGTCTGCAAGAAAAGGCATCCATTGAGGAAACCTTATCTGATGTATCCCTGTAGAGATGACAATCTCCTGGAGGAGATCCCCAAAGGAATATGAAGATGAAAGAAACAGAAGTTGGTGACATCACTAGAAGCAAGTATGACGCAATGAGAAGAGTGGCTGAAGAAAAGGATGTATCGACCTTATAGAATCTGATGACGAAATAAGTAATCGAGTGAACTTCCATAAGCGGAATGATGATTGCACTTGTGAAGAGCACTGCAGAAAATGCAAGCCGTTTTATAACTGTATAGATGCAGCAATGCAAGTAGACTAAGTGATTTAAAGGCTAGTAATACATAGTGAATAGACTAGAGGCAATGCCGCCATTATGTAGAATTCTGGACTTCAGTGTCACATATTTAGTAAGCTTAGACCCACGAAGAATGAAGGATCGGAAAGCTGTGTCGCACAAACATGAAGCTAAGAGTATGCAAAGGCCTGGAAGAGCTGTCTGGTCTGGTGTCAAAGGATGGAGCAGCCAGGAACTGGTTATCTATCCTTGAAGAACAGTGAACGTGAGGCAATGAATCATCCCTTGTTAAGTTGCAAAAAAAGAACACCACAAGTGTCCAAGTTTATTAATTCAAGAAAATTAAATGCTGCAAACAGGCTGAAATACGGTCACCTGACACGTGAGCCAAGACTGGAAATAGGAGTTGGGCGGGCAGACCAGAACTGTGATAAGAATGTGCCTATACTCCCTTATATTCCCAGGAGCAAGGATACTTTGCAAGGCCGAGTTCAAAGACAATCTGAATGGCAGAAGGCATGAGCGATGAGGTATGTTGGGCTAATTGGGTGGGAAGACACGGTCATGTCCACCCATTGACACCTGGGGTACCAGTTTACGTGCTTCTAGTAAGCTGAATGTTCCAGAAGGGCATGAGTGTGCTAACCAATTGTATAGGGCCTTATAGTTTGAGGGACAATGATATACTGTGTACTTTATAACTGTTGAAGATGACTTGCACTAGGGGTGGGCATAAGTTGTCCACTTAACTGAAAAGATCCAATCACAACCCGTCCCTATATAAAAAGTATACTTAGATGTTCCCCTTGAGCCCACCACAACACCCCATAGGTTTTTCTTGTTTGCCACGTAGTATGACATCACGTATGATGAGTTTTTACCATAAAAGTACTGTTTTTTATTAAATGCTTCAAGAGATATGCTGTGCGATGTCTGTTGATGCCCGTTGTAACTCCCTGTTTTAAAGACTTTTTGCCAAATTCCTTAGTCAGTCTTATCATTTGGTGTAAGAGTCATTCTGCATCCCATCCATGGATGGCGTGTTATTGAATTTAAGGACCCCCAGAGTTCACTTGGTAGCAGAGAATGGTTGGTAAAGACCCATCGACCTGTTGACTCCAGAGCTTCGGGTGATCAGATATCCTCTGCAATCTAGCCGGAAGATTGTGGGTTTCCTGTGGAGAGCATCGGAATCAAAATCTTGCAGGAAAATCGAAATGGTGGGCAGGGTCTCTCTTTGACGAAATCCTTACCTGGTTTCCACAGGCACTTTGCGAACGGAATGCGATAATGGTTGATTGAAGGAGAATACGATACAATAGGCTTCGAGCTAAAGAAGCGAATGGTGAGTAGACTGAGGGGAATGGCAAACTGAGGGGCGGGGTTGTGGTTATTTTAAAAGTAACAAAAGTAATGAAAGTAACATAAGTAACAGGAAATATTGTGTAAAAGAGAGAGTGAGAGAGAGATAAAAGGGCCAAGAGTCCTAACCGAAGGGGTTTTAGACAAGTTTGTCTCACACTCCAATTGGAGTAAACTAGGCTATGTGCAGGACAGGTTTGCATAAAGTGACAATCTAAGCACTGTGATGAGAGTATTAAATAGGGGAAGAGAAGAAGGATGATCACCAAGGTTTTCATTTAAACAGTCGATTAGTCTGTCTGTTTATGTATTTGTTTCGGAACTAATTTGTCGAGGAGCGACACAAACTGTTGTGTACGAATTGAAACAAGCTTGAGAAGTTAAACCATCTATCTAGGGAAGTGGTTGGTACCATTCCAGAGGTAGACCCAGACAAATTGGAGGAATAGAGTTTTTGGGAGGCGATTGTTAGAACATGCTCAAATGTATTGTTTTTAAAAATTAAAAAGTGACAAATGTATTTTTGTAAACTCTGGTAAGTATTGACAGTCAATTGAGACTCGTCACAATGGGAGATATCACTCATCTGATGCATTTATGTAAGACACATGCCCAAGCTCAAACAGTTTAGTTTGGAATGGGTGAAAGGCATGGCAGATAAGATGCTCATGCCATGGCCACAAAGGTAATCATTGTCAAAAGCGGTTTTGCAACACATGACCACATGCTTGGACGCTGCATCCAGGGGAAAGTAGTTAGAGAAAAGGTTAGCTATTTTAGAGCTCTGGAAAATGTACCAGGAAGAGAGAGAGGATCCGCCACCCGAAGAGTGGATGCTTAAGCAGTGCAAGGAGGAAGGTGTTGAGCTCTCAGCTCCCCTTACCTCACTGGAAGTAAATGACGATAGTACAGAGGAAATACTATTGTATCCTTTAAAGGAACTCAAAGCAGTGATGGGCTATTGTAATACAATATACGAAACACCTGCTTATAGCAGTGACAATAGTCCAGAGGAGAGTAAGAGAAAAGAGGAGATCTTCAATATCCTGCAGGACAAGGAGGAGAAAAGTGAGTGATCCAAAATATCAACAGAGAAAGAATGAGAGATTAAGAGATGGAAAGGAGAGAAGGATAAAGCTGACGAGGTAACACTCGTACAGAACGAATGGATGGGAGGACAGATATTACTCAAGCTAGATGGGAAAGCATTGAGGAAGTAAGGCAAAGAGAAGATCAGGATGAACAGGTAGAAAAGACAGGGAATGAGAAACGAGATTAAAGGAAGGTGAGTATACAAGAAAGAGCAGACAGAAGAGAACAGATGTATCAGGAGGAGCAACAAAAGAAAGAGGAAAGGGCAGAGAAACAAAGGAGGTATGACAACAGGCAGAGAGCAATGGAAGAACGGGATAGGCAAGAAAGGAAGCGAGAAGAGGAGGAAGTGCAGAAATTAAGGGGCAAAAGCATACAGAGATGTAAAGAAGAGGAAGAAAAGAGAGCAGGAGTGAGGAGAGAAGAACTAAGACAAGAAGAGGAGAGAGTTAGATGGGAGGTGAAAAAGCGAAGAGAATTAGATAAAGAATTAGAACAAAAGAGAATACAGCGGGAGCATGAAATTGACATTATTCAAAAGGAGCTAAAGGAGCCAAGTCCTACAATAAGATGGGACAGAATGGAAGAGTTCCTTCCATTAAAGGGAGCGACGTCAGGACCATCTAGAGTGGCCTTAGAAGAGAACCTTGATATAGTAAGTATCGGAGACAGGATTGATAAAGCCTATCAAGAAGTAAAGGAAGGTAGCAAATTGTGAAGCTGAGGGAAGGGAAATCAAACCCTAGTCTTCCACTCACAAAGCGAAGAGGACAATCCATTTAGTCTCGAGCATAAAGCCTTACCCTTAAACCGACTGACTTTAAATAAGCATGAAGGAGACGAGAGTCACACTAGTTGGGGACTAGATATGTCAGACAGGGAGAGAGAATTGTTCCATGGGGAAGAGGGAGGAGGTGCATGTGCCCCAGAGGGAAGCCTGCAGACAGACAAGGAAGTGAGATGGTCTGATCTAGAGAAGCCAAAGGATAGGACGCCAGATCCGACATTATATCCACAGCATCGCAGAGGATGATTGTGTAGTGAGAAGGAAGAATCATCGCCATATGTGAGCAGGTTAAGATTGCTACCAGCGAGGAGGTGGGCAGGGATGATTGTCCCTGCCATGTATAGGCAGATGATGTGAGCCGATTGCGGGTTAGAGTTTACGCAGTTTCCCTTATTGGCAAAAGGGGGAGCAAGACCATAGTATATTCCATGGCCACAGATGGATAAAGATAATTTAAGATTCAAACTCCTGAGTTTGACATCAGGTGTGCGAAAATTGATTTATGAATTGGAAAAACTGACAGGAGGAAATACGCTAGCCATAGGGGACATCAAGGGTCTCTTAGCAGCCATTCATGGGGAAAGAGGTGATGATATATGGAAGAGAGCAGGCTATTCAGGTGTGACAGCGCAGAACACATTGCACAATGCAGCGCTGTTTAGTAATTGCAGAGCAGATGCCTGGAGGGCTCTCAGAGTACAGTATCCTGACACATCAGACATGGGTGCAATTATGACACGTAAGATGAAAGAAGATGAAGACACTCTTGCTTAAATTCAGGATATTCAAGAGCACTGGACTCTTGAAACGAGGGAACCATGGGAAATAACTGTGGCATTATTTAACCACATTTTATGTCAGGGGTTGCCCGAGCAAGTACAGAGGCAGATGAAAAAACAAGTGGGGATGGAATCGAAGCCATGGGCTGAAATGCAGTTGATAATAGTGCATCACTGTCGGCTGTTGCAGGAGAAAAATAAGAAGAGAGATGAGGCTAGGAAACTTGAGGAAGCTCAATTAGTTCAGAATAAGTTGTCAAAATATGTCATAGAAGGGGCGATATTAACAAGAGGAGAAAGGCTGGGAATACAGCAAGCAACGAGTACATTGCAGGAAAATAATCAGCATCCGATTAAAATTGGAGGGAATGAGTTCAAGCCACGAGGTAGAGGCATGGGCTACAGAAGAAGGGGTGGACTGTGAGATGACAGGGCACATTGCGCACGTATGTGGGAGCCAGCGAATGCACAAAATGGCACTTTTTAAAGATGAGGGACAGCTTATCCACCAGCATATAACCACAACCTAGGGAAGGGTTTGCCCAGGATCAGACAATGTATCAAACAAAAATGCTGCAAACGCAAAAGACATAGCAACAACAGCAAGCACAAATGAATCAACTGAAAGGGCAGTCGCAGCACTCCCCCCTGCAAACACAGGACAATTGTTGACACCAAGAATAGGAGCTGACACTCTAGTGGGAGGGAATCCATTCACGGGTACAGGGATATGTATATACCCATGATAGGACAGCTCACAGAGCGACTTGATGTGTTCAGTACTATCTGTGACACCAGACTCCCAAGAGGAACCATGTATATGAGAGGGAAAATATTGAATGTCGGGAATCGCCATGAATGCTCAAGGGTTCTCTGGAGCTATGAGTTGAGTTCCTTTTATTGATGAATTACCAGTCTCTATAGGAGGTTGTGATCTGTCTGTTTTGTTGTTATATTCTCGACAGACACCGATTAACATTTTGGGAAGAGATTTGATGACAAAACTTAACCTGACGATTTCTTTTATGGACGAAGGGATAGTGTGTCCCACTCCCGGAATACATTACATGAATGTGGGTGAATTTATTTTGGCATTCACAGGGTAAGTGGCTCTGCGGGGCGATCCAGTCAAGCCAGAGGGTTTTCTTTATGGGGTGAGCATTCTACTGACATGGCTGCCTGGCTTAGTGGGAAAGACTATGAGAATACCTGATGCATATTTGTTTAGACCACATATAGCCCACAGATACCTATGGACGAAGAAGGGGGACAGACCATCAGTATAGAATTAAATGCAGCCATAGTACTAGGGGAAATGGCAATGCTTGAAGGAATGGATGATGAGGGTAGACCATGGAGAACAGTGATAGCTATTGGGGATAGGTATTGGTTGACTGATATTACTGATGATGACATGTTTAGAGAGGACCCAACAGATGATGAAGTAGTGTTCTTTATGAGCATTGCATATTGGATTAAAATAGAGAAAAGGGAAATCCCAAAGCAAATGGCGATAATGCGGCAACATCCAGCATTTTCAGATGAAGACTTGGAGATGTTGCTACGCGTTTTATGGACTAAAGGCCCTTATGACGTAGGACTGTTAAAGAGGATAGGGGAAGTCAAGATAAAGCTGAAAACAGGAGCCATTTTACATCAAGCAAGACTGCACCCTATGTCTCGAGAGGCAGATGAGGGTATTTTCAAGACTATCTCAGCACTGATGGAACAAGGTTTTCTGGTACCGTCAGAACCATTGTGCAACACTGCGTTGTATCCGGTGAAAAAATAAAAGGGAGTGTTGTGGAGATTTCTACACAATATGAGACCAATTAACCAGATTGTAGAGACATAATTTCCTTTAGTTCCTAACCCAGCGACGATACTGTGCAGTATCCCAGTGGAAGGTCGATATTTCACAGTAATCGATTTGAAAAATGTGTTTTCTCAATCCCGTTGCACAAGGACTCAAAAAGACATGACTTAATTTACATTTCGCCAAAGTCGCCTGAAGCATACTAGAATGCCCCAAGGGTACTGTGAGTACCCATCAATCTTTAATAGAGTTGTACAGATGGACTTAGGCAATATTGATTTGAAGAGTGCCATGATACAGTACGTATACGACATTTTAATTAGTAGCACTACAAACGATGAGTTCAGGCAGGCCTCAATTCAGGTGATGACTATTCTAGCAGAGGGGGATACAAGGTTGACAAGGAAAAATTTCAGTACTGTCAAGAAGAGGTGTTATACATAGGACAGTTGATCTTTCATGACGAAAAGAAGGTGACACCTGAAGGAGCTGAGGCGATTATGAAAACTGCAAAACCGCACACAGTAAAGCAGATGCAACCATTTTTGGGACTATGTAATTATGTTAGAGCTTGGGTGTTTGACTACAGTTCGTAGACAGTTCCCCTTATGCAGGCTTTAAAAAAAGCACAGGGAAACAAGGAGACAATAGAATGAACTGAGGAAATGGAAGAAGGGTTTGAAGAGTTGAAAAAGCAATGTGCACAGCTTGTGTTTTAGGAATTCCCAATAATGCTGAGGAGTTTTTCTTATTTCCACACACAAATGGGACAGTCATGACTGCAGTGCTTACACAAAGGACCACATTGGGGTAAAGCCTCTAGCTTATTATAGTGAGATTCTAGACCCAGTTATGAAGGGACACTTTCCTTGCGAACAGTCATTGGCAGCCGACGCATTTGCAATTGAGAAGTCTACAAGCATTGTAAGGGCTTTTCTATGACTCTTTTTGTGGGGCATGCTTTGTTTGCCATTTTAGAAAAACCCAAAGGTACATTGACTTCGTAGAGAGCTTCTGCTTACGAAGTGATAATTTCAAACAAAGTGATTAAAATTGTCAGATGTAAAATAGTGAATTCTGCCACGTTTTTAGCTGAGCAAGTGACTGGAAGTGACCATGCGCATGATTGTGTAAACTATATAGAATTATATGATGATATACCATGTGTAAAGAAAAATGCATTGTTAGGAGGGGAAATTCTCTTTATTGATGTGTCTTCAAAAATTGATCAAATTAGTGGAAAAAGGCATTCTGGCATAGCTGCAGTGAGGCATAGAGCAAATGGCGATTTTGAAGTTGTACTAATTGTAAGTCTACCGTCTCACCTTTCAGCGCAAGCAGCAGAATTGGTAGCGCTTATTGTCGCGCTGAAAAATCATGAAGGGCAGGAAGTGACAGTGTACAGTGACTCCACTGTGGGATGTATCAACCCACCCATCCAAGCCCTGCAACATCACTGTGCATTGCTGGCAGCAGAAACATCAGAATAGCCGCTGGAAAGCATGCTGCTTGCTAAAAATCACCAGAAAATGTGCAGTGAAAACCTGAAAAACAGGCCACCATCCACTTTTGCCTATGTCAGTGGTAACACAGGAGACCACTGCCAAAAATCACCATTGGGCTACCCACAAAGTAGCCTGAAACCACTTGGAAATAGCAATGCTCAGTGCAAAAAGAAACACAGAGCTGTTGAAAAATCTGTTTTCTTGATTGTCAAAAATGTCTAAAATCATGGCTCACAAATCACCTAAAAGATCCAACCTCTTTGTTGGGTGTTCCACATCATTTACTGCAAGAATCCACACAAATACCATGTCAGCAAAAATCATATGTTCTCAGAACAAAATCCTATTTTAAAGATACTTGATGGAAAGACAGCTGTCAAAATGGGTGTAATACCGTTGCTCACCTCTACCAGAAAGCCGGCGTTTTAAAACCATTTTTTGTAAAGTTGAAGAATTGAACTCAAACTATGCCAAAGAAGAGAATTCCATCAAAATGCCATATAAGAGTGTCATACAGTGATTTCATGTTGAAAAAGACTTGATTTAAACATATGTTGCTTATTTTAAGTTTATAAATGTTATTTATTTCTCAACGAACTATGTTACAATTGATCAGAAAGTAACCTGATGCAGTTAAAACTCCAAAATGCTTGCTTCACTGAGAACCCTTCACACCTTGTCATTCCCACCAGAAGGAGGATGTCGCATTGGCATGCTAATCAAGAGGGGAGGAGGTTTTCTCTGCAGCCCGGAGAAAGGAACAATGGGGGCCTTGGACTGAATAGGGAATGCTAATTTGGGGTGCAACTGACAACAAACTGCTGGCAGGAAACACGACATGTGACCTTCTGAGGCAGCCCAGCTCTGGGGACAGACCAGACTGAGATGTGGATTTAACATTGGAGTAAATGTATGTTTTATAAAAATGCTTATAACAAAGTGTACTGAACTGGCAAAAATGTGGAATTTTGAGAGTGTGAAAATGAAAAATTCAATCACAGTTTCAGACTAAGCTGGACTCCGCGCAATGCTCTGAGACTAAACCCCAGATTTTATTTATATTATAGATACTGTGTTTATGCTAGAAATATGAAGACTTACAGCAATATGCTCAGAGAGGATATGCATGCATGTATCAAATTTGGTGCAGAATGAATATTGAGAAACCCTCCAAAAGCGCGACAATGTTGTCATTTCTGAACCCAAGCTCGTAGAAACATGGAACTTGAACAGAAATGTACCTTCCGCAATCTGTCATGTAATTATGTATTCTCAACAACTTGTGTATCTGGGAAATATGTTTTTTGGGAAAAATAGATTTTCTATGTAAAAGCAAAAGGGAGGGTTTTCTTTTGGACCATAAACACAGCATCACTCTGACTCATTCTGACACGCTGATCCTTTCTCCAATCAGGGGATAGGAAATCCTCTAACCTATCGGTTCCTTAGAGGGTTGGGCATTGTAGAATCAGTCTCCCCACCCACTTTAGAAATACATAAATAGGGACTGTGAGGACAGATAACACACACATTTTTCCACTACTCAACTGATTTCTTGGCGCAGCACCTGCAGGAAGACTCCAGACTCCAGATCTAGAACCAAACTCTACAACCAAACACTAGAACCCTGAAGCAGAGGCCTAACCCAAACTGAACTCTTTGCAGCAGGCCTTCAGAATCTTTTGCAATCTGATTCTAACCCCTAAACTTCCACGGGGCCTAACTAAACCATTCAATAGCCTGGCTGAGCTGTTTTGCTTCTAGCTGAGAACCCTGTGCTAGAACCAAGATCCAGACCCAGAAAGCAGCGCTGTATCCAGAACCCATAACATCCAGTCCAAGAGGCTGTGCAGACCGCAGTGCAGTGCTGAGAGCAGAACCCAGAGTGCCTGAGACCTGTCCGGTGGCGAGAGTGAAGCCAAACCCTTGACGAGATCTTCGCCGAGGCCCATTCCATTCCAAAGCCTAGGAGTGAGTATTTAGTCTAGAACTGTCCATAGTCATCTCTTAGTTTAAAGTAATACTATTCCATCCATTCCACTTATCCAGAACTGCATTATAGAATCCTGTGTCCATCCTGAATTCTTCTCATTATATTGTTTGTGATAATTGTAGCAATAATCATCTTCGTGCTGATATTTTCTGAAGAGGGACGAGTGTTTTGACGGACAGAGATCAGAGCTGAGGCGCCCTGCTCTGGTGGCTGCCCGTTGAGTGTCTTGCTTCTTCATAGCTTCTTAGTCTAAGCCTATCCTTGTTGTTAAATCTTTAAAGTGCGATCTGTCATTTTTGAAATATTGACTTTATTTCTGAAAAATCTACCTTCACAAAAACCTCTGTAACTGTTGAACCGCACGTCCTGGAACCAGATTTTGACTGTCATTATGAAGCTAAGATCCTAAGCTTTCCAACGAACCTAAAACGAAATTCCAATTCATTATAGTTTTTCTGTAATCACGTTTCACATACGCGGAAAAGTTGCCGCGAATTGCAATTTAGCTCCATTTCAACACATGTCAAAATAGCTGCTTTTTGCTTTCCACTGCTGAATTTCGTTTTCAATTCGATATTCATTCATGACTCATTGCTAGTGTTGACCTGAACCAATCTAAAGTAATTCTCACTGGTGCTGAATCTCCTTTAGTGAATTAAAATCATTTTAGCATATTTTCCCTTTCATTGCTATCCCATTCAAACGTATTTTTGCCTGTTTCAAAATCATACCTGTTCTCTCTACGCTTGCTGGGGGAACTGGGATTGAACTGCATTATTAATTATATTCTTGAAACCTGTGTACCCTCCTTCCCATCTCTTCATATTGCATAGTGGGGGGAGTGAGTAGTCACAGGGGAAAAAAAGTAATTTTTTTGTTTTTTTGATTGAAACCATATCTAGTTTATTTCTGTGCTACATTCTTTTCCATCTTGCATTTCCTTGAACCATAAAAGTATTCTCTGCTACCTTATCCTTTCTATTCGTACTCCTAAGTGATTAAAGAGATTGTTGATATTGTGATATTACCCATTACTGATTACTGTTCATATTCATAAGTGTGCTATTCAGATATTATTTTATTCATAAAAGTGTGATATATATATATTGTTTAATTCTTCCAATAAACCTTTTAATTTGCAAAACAAACCTACTTCTTGGCTCAGTGAGGTTGGGGAGATTCAAAGAGAGGGGCGTTATGCAAGGGTTCATCATCCAGATTTAAAGAACTTTGACATAAAAATATAAAAATAAGGGCTTCCATTGGGCATCCCAGACTAGGCATTGGGCCTCATTCCGAGGCTGGCGCGATCCATGGAGTAAATAGCACCATGGTAAGCAACCATGGAGCTATTTACTCCATGGAAATCCGGCATGGTGAATGGAGTAATTACCGGTCCATTCCAAGGTTGGAGGGACCGGTAATTCCCCATTCACCATACCGGTTCCCCATCCCCATTCCTGCCCCCATAGGGCTCAATGGGAATGGGGAAGGAGTAAATTACGGCACCGTAAATTACGGTGCCGTAATTTACTCCAAGGTCCCTTTGCGGGTTGGATTTTTAACGCCTGCTAAAAGCAGGCGTTAAATGCCAACCCGCAAAAGGGAACTCGGAATATGGTGGTAAGTGTTAACGGTCACCGTTGCCATTAACGGTGACCGTTAACCCTTACCGCCAGCCTCGGAATGAGGCCCATTGACTTAGCACTCCTGTACAGTATGCCTCCTTATTTGATAGGCTTATTAAGGCTCTACAGTTCCCAGTAGCCATAGCGGTCGTTAAATGTGCCGCGCACACTAAGCGTACAGACTTTATTTCTTGTGGGAGCGAAGCCACAGATGCAGAATCCAAAAGGGTTGAGTATTCACCAGACATTTCAGGTTTTGATACTCAAATCTTAAGGAGAAGGTAGCCACGATTATGGTAGTGAAAGAACGATTTCATCATTTACTGTGATCTCAATTAATGGAGATTCAGGGAAGTGCACGACAGGACGAGCAGGAATTATGGAAGCAAAAGGGATCTTCTTTATCCCCCACTGAAGCATTGTGGTGACAGGATGTTAGGCGGAAACATGTGCAGTTCCCTCTGGGACCACTGCAAAAGATTTAGGACTACAGATGTTTGGCAGTAAACCCACTTGGTAGCAGTCTGTACCACACAGATTCACTTGGTAGCTGTGGCTGAGCAGTCAGACTTCCCTCAAGAAGAGTTAAGCAGTATGTGGAGTATACAATATAGGGCAATTCTTCACAGTAAGACAAGCAAACACGCAACGAGGCTCAGTGTAAAGATATTAAGGTATTTATTTATAATGGAACATCTATGGAAAACACTATGGCACTATCACGGCAAAGACTTCAATAACAATTACTCTACGAAGAAGAAAACGATCAATCCCCTAACAATATTTCGTCAAGTCTAGGTTCTACCGGTATCACTTATTTTCAGACAGAGGTGTATACCTCAACCTAGATGGCACTCTAATATCAGTTAGGATGGGAGAGAAAAATAGGCAGGTTACGGAGTCAACACAGTTCAATACTTTACGGGGAAAAAAATGCAAGGCAAGAAGACAAGAACCACAATAGATCATAAAGTTCAGAGGCCAGGCCCACTCGGAGAGAGGCAAGGCGATTTGTCCCAAAAAGTCTCTTTTTGGAAATGCGTTCAAGCACGTATAGCAAATTGTTATTGGAAAGTTTGGAACCAGTTCAGAACCACACGTTAAAGAAAGCTTGGAGGCGACCCAATGGAAAGGCGAGGATTAAGACACCTCACTTGATCCGGCAGAAAGGGAAACCACGCCGACACGGTACCTTGTTTGTGGAGAGACAGCTCCGGCGGGGGCAGTTGTTCCTGGTGGTGGATGCACGTCGGGTCTTTGCCAAGAGTAGAGATGATCTCGTCGTCGAAGAAAAGTGAAGTCCGGTGCACCACCAGGGAAGAGACCAGCCGCGGAGTGCTCCGTCACAAGGCACCACCTTGTGGTTGCGGTACAGGGGTACCCTCGTCGGATTCTTAGGTCCTGTGGCGACTTCTGAAGATCCAGTCCCAAAAGCCCTGCTTTTATGCAGAAAACCCCCATTCATTCAGCCTAGCTGTCAATCAACACATGCTAAGTGGTGAGCGGGGAGGCTCACCACTTGGGCCAATCACACCAGAGTGCGACCGGAGTTGGCAAGGCAACTCGGTCCAGGGTGCCTAAACCCCCTCCCACACCCCTGTGGTAACCCAGACAGAATGGCACCACTTTGGAGGGTCTCTGTCCAGAGGCCCACCAAAAGTGGAACAAAGGCTCAACCTTTGGTTTAGGAGTCACAGAGACGAACACAGACGCCATTTTAAAAATCGAGTTCTGGCAGAAAATACCATCCAATTTACTTATTTAAGATAAGTAGACCGGTGGTACGTTAGAGATTAACGAGGAAAAGTATCAATCTCCAACAATGGGACAAATCCCATAGGGTTATGTTCGGGGTCGAGCATAACAAGTAGTTTCCACTGCCACCAGCCAAAACTCGACGAGGGGGGACGGGACAGTGCCCCCTCGAGTAACAGATCTAGGAGTAATCGAATTACCCCTACTAGCACGTCCACAATAGGATGGTTTGTACTAGTTCTGTTAGTAAATTTAGGTCTAGTAAAGCCAATGGTGACTTTACATGCCCGGGGAGACAGTAGTCAGTCCCCGGGTATGGAGTCTATGGTGGAGGTCCGCTAGGACGCCCCAGTGTTACGGCACGTAGGGTGCGGTGTAACACACATAGAAACACATATGAGACCCTATGGAGTAAAAGACCCCATAGCCCATAGAACACATTGATGTTCAAAGGAATTACACACATTCATGTCCAAGAGTGGGAGAAAAAGAGTCTCACTCTTGGCAGGGTGGAAAAAAACAAACTCCAGAAATCCAGCAAAGCTGCTGGCGGACTCACTAGGTTAGGAAATTCAGCCTAAACAGAGAATTCTCCCTAACACAGGTCTGCACTGGAAAGTCAGTGATGCCAGTAGCATTTTTAAAGGTAGTGCTTGAACAGCGGAACTACCCTGCACATGTAACTAGGGAAAGTCTTGCTGCAACAATTGCAGAAGACTGGTTTACTCCAAATTTGTTAGAACACGTTGCATTTTATGTAGTAAACTGCATTGTATGTCAAAAGTTTACCGCTGGGCATACACTGCAAATGATTAGAGGAGTAATTCCTTGACCAAATGGTCCTTTTAAGCATTTACATATTGACTATGTTGATGTGCTGCAAGTGTGTAGTGGATACAGGGCTCTGAAAGTGGTGGTATGTCCCTTCTCTAGGCAGATTGAAGCAGGTCCGTGTACACACCCTGATGCCACTTGCGCAGTGAAGATTTTAGTATGTGAAGTCTTTCCAAGATGGGGAGTGTGTGAAGTGCTGAGATCCGATTTTGTGCCACATTTTGTCAATGAAGTGTTCGAACATATAGGACTATTGTTGAGCATTAAGAATATGTTTTCTTCTGCTTATCACCTACAAGCGATCGGAATTTGTGAGAGACTCAATCACCTCCTTAAAGAAAGGATTAATATGCTTAAGCTAACCTTGAAAAGGGGATGGCTATATTCGCTGCGCTTAGCTTTATATGCCCTAAGGAATCAGCTGGTTCGGACCATCACCTCACACCCCATGAACGAGTGATATTACAGTGAATGAGAATGCCTTTAACTCCCCAATCGAGGACTAGAAGTGATGCCCAGAGTGCAGCAAAAATGTTAAGAAAAGAGCTATTTGCATATTTGCCATGTATGACCTCTAGCATCTCTCTCATTTCAGATCAACTCATGTGCCAGGGGGGTCGGTCTCAGAACACAGATGAACACCATTCAGCAACTGGATCAAGTGAACTTTTATCAGCACCTAGACAGTTTGCTGGTGACACCGTGCTAATAAAAAACTTCACTAGGAAGTGGCACGAGCCAAGATTTGATGGCCCTTTCTTTGTTGAAAATGTTACTCCCTCAGCAGTAAAATTCCAAGACAGACGAGAGTGGATACACCTGAATGACGTCAAGCTATACGCCAACCAGACCACAGCAGCCCGCCATAAATACAGAAGCAAGACAAGAAGAATTTCAGCATGTGCAGACTCAATCAATGACAAATAAGAAGGATGACAAAGTTATTGACTAATAAATGCAGATCTGCATTTGGACTGTGGCTCCCCATGGACACTCCTTATAGGCTTGCAATTCTTTTCTTGAGTCACAGGAATCTTTGAAAATTAAATTTAGAGAAATGCTGATGTGTCATGATTATGCCTAAACGACAACACTTGATTAAGAACTGGAAACCTGGAAATGTGAGCAGTACCTCTACTCGTTTCTCACTGAGTATTTATTTGATTAACTCTATGGTCCTCCCAGAAAGTGATGTGCATCGCCTTGTGCTTGCTGTTTTTGTGTTTATTCTTTGAGCTTATCCTGCTCTTGTCAGGCGAGATGTTGACATCCACACTTTTTTACAGGATCCTAAGAATGGCCCTGTAATCACAAGGCTGCTTGTAGCAATAGTAGAGGAATTACTGCAGTAACCAAATTCATTATAGTTACCTGAGTAAAGTGTTTTTCCTTCCTTAAAAGAGCAGTACAAATGAGGAATGTTGAAGATGGCATGATTTCAGAGAATGAGCAAGCTCAAGAAAATCGAGAGTGGCACAAGTGGTGGGGATTAATATGTTGGTTTGTGATATACATAAGCACCGTTATGCTTTGTGTTTTTCTCTTTATTATGATTCGCCTTTTCTGTCTCATTGATCCAAACAAGGCAGAAGTCCCTTTAATCGTCCCCACACCAGGAACTCTTGTAGACTTTCCCATTACTGATGAGCCAAAGCCCCTTGTATACTCTTCCCAGCATAAGGCTGCTTTAGAGTTGTTTCCATGGGCTGCAAATATCCTGTTATTAAGACACAGAAGGAGTACAGAGGAAGACAATGATATGATATGATAGGTTATTTATAACTTGCATAATACCCAGAGGTTTCTAAGGGTGTGTCCGAGGATCGAACCTGTTTTGCTCCATGTCGTCTTGCTTCCAAGGTAAGCACATTGCCCCTGAGCTATCCTCCGAGACATGATGGGATACACACTTATCTAGATAGTACAGTACACTTGCGTAATAACATGTGGTACCAGCACATGAAAAAGGTGGAAGTAAAAACATCCAAGGAGAGTTGCTTTGTCTGCGCTCTCATACCTTATGCCATGGGAACCTCCAAATTATTCATAGCTACAGAAGTACCAGTGAACAAAGCTCGATGCCTGACACATCTCGCACTCTGCATCACAAGAGGACAGTTCCAGGGTCGAACAGCATCCTTGATATGGATGAATAAAGTGACAAATCAAAGAGAAGATAATTATGTGCAAGATTTGAAGACAAGGGGGAGGCCAGAAACACGGAATCTAATAATAAGATAGGAACAGTCTGGAATGAGCGGAACGGGAATCATGATGGAAGAGACCAAGATGCTAAATGGCAAGGTGAAAATAAAGAAGAGATACAGAATATGGGAAAGAGTCCAACTGCAAAATAAAGGAGCAGTGCTTACACACAAAGGGTTGGCTGAAGGATTGGTTTTATGAAAAGCAGCAGCAATGACTGGACAGTATAATCCAGTTATAGAAACTTCAGAAAAGAATGCAAGGATAAATGGTCAAAGATTACAAAGTTATGGACATGGGTCGACGACAAAGGAGGATCATTGCAGATAGTACCCCTGGAAGGTGCATCTTTGTGTTACAGAAATAATGGTGTGAGGTAAGTTGGAGAGAATCGCCAGAGTGGCAAATTTTTGATGTACCAGGCATGAAGGATGGAACAGTTGTCTTAATGGATCACTATTGGGCTTGTGGGTCTAGGGCCTACATGAAGCTCCCCAATGATTGGGGAAGGATGTGCTCCATAGTGCTTATTCATGTTCCAGCATTAGTGATTCCTAGTGATTCCTAAGAGAAACCTGAATATTGGAGAGTTTTCCAAAAGCAGATGCCCATTTGAGGATGAGTAGATCACTCAAATTCCTCAATCGAACAAAGAGGGAGAATTACTTTTCAGAAGCTTTTCATGCCATTCCGTATCAGCACAGATTCTTCAGCCAGACTTCAGCAATATTTGCGACTATCTTTATGCCCGTATTCCAGGCCATGGCCAATGCAAAGTGGTTGCAAATCAATCACTCGCTGGGAGCTCCTGCAGACAATCAACACTACCATGAAGGGATGCAATGCTATCAAAGAAGAATTAAGGGCCATAAGATTGATGACACTCCAGAACAGATATGTCCTTGATATAATCACAGTGATGGATGGAGGAGTTTGTGCCAAAATCGGGGAATCATGTTGCACGTTTTACCTTCTCATGATGACGAGAATGGGACTTTGACAGCAACCATAATGTTGCTGACGAGATTACACGACCAGATGGAAGATGAGACAGAAGACATTGCAGATGACAGTTGATTCGGGTCTATCTTCTCATGGGTTCCACAATGGATGGCAAATATCTTCAAATCCCCGGGAGCAGTATTAGTGGTTGTGATGTTTGGATCCTGTGTGATTAGGATAATAATTATACAGTGCAAGAAGACAGCAAAGACGGCAGAAGGAACGAAGATCACGATCGATGTTGAAGCAGGTTTTGGACCCAAGGAGTTGACATATGAAGAGATCAGAAAATATGTAGAAAGCAGCATCTTAGCACCTGAAGGAACACATTTACTGCATCCAAGAAATCACAAGAAGTATGTGGGATGATGGGTCTATTGTAATCCGAATGGACAGTGCAGCTACGTGACTTGGAGTATTGATGAACAGGTACAATTAGCAGGGTCCCTGAAGGGGGTGGTGAAGATCTGGACTCCAATAAAGCACTTCTTCAGGAGAAGATACCAAGATGTGAAGACTGATGAAGGAGTGGTCAATGAATGAACCGGAGGGGAGAGTGTAGAGGAGCAGCTGAGTGCCTCTATAGGAAGTCCCACCCCCATGCTTCTTATATGTTGGAAGCCAGATATCATGCAATGCATGACACCAGTGATGATGCATATTCCATGGAGAGTGTTCAAGAAAAAGGTATCCATTGAGAAGACCCCATCTGATGTATCCCCATAGAGATGACAATCTCTTGGAGGAGATCCCTGAAGGAATATGAAGATGGGAGAAGGAGAGGCTGGTGACGTCTCAAGAAATGAGTGTGACGCACTGAGAAGAGTGGCTGAAGAAAAGGATGTATAGGCTGTATAGAATCTGATGACAAAATAAGGAATCAAGTTAACTTCCATACGCGGAATGAAGATTGCATGTGTGAAGAGCACTGCAGAAAATGCAAGCCGTTTTATAACTCTACAGATGCAGTAACGCAAGTAGACTAAATGATTTTAAAGGTTAGCTATACATAGTGAATAGACTGCAGGCGGTGCTGTCATTATATAGAATTCTGGACATCGGTGTCACATATTTAGTAAGCTCAGACCCACGAAGAAAGAAGGATTGGAAAGCTCTGTCACAGCAACATGAAGCTAAGAGCAGGCAAAGGCTTGGAAGAGCTGTCTGGCCTGGTGTCAATGGATGGAGCAGCCAAGAACTGGTTATCTATCCTTGAAGAACAGTGAAGGTGAGAGGCTGAATCATCCCTTCTTAAGGTGCAAAGAAAGAACACAAGTGCCATGTTTATTTAATTCAATACAATGAAATGCTGCAAAACAGGCCGAAATACATTCTCTGGTCACATGAGCCAAGGATAGAAATAGGAGTTAGACGTGCAGACCAGAACTGTGACAAGATTGTGCCTATACTCCCTTATATTCCCAGGAGCAAGGATACTTTGCAAGGCCGAGTTCAAAGACAATTTGAATGGCGCAGGCATGAGCGACAAAGTATGTTGGGCTAATTGGGTGGGGAGACAGAGTGGGGGACTAGCTTACGTGCTGCTAGTGAGCCGAATGTCCCAGAAGGGCACAAGCATACCAACCAATCGTAGAGGGCCATTTAACAAAGGGCCTTATAGTTTGGGAGCCAATGATATACTATGTACTTAATAAGTGTTGAAGATGACTAGCACTATGGGTGGGCATAGTTTGTCCACTTTACTGAAGAGACACAATCACAACCGTCCCTATATAGAAAGTATACTTAGATGTTCCACTCAAGCCAACCACAACATCCCGTGAGTTTTTCTTGTTTGCCACATAGCATGACGTCCTGTATGACAAGTTTATACTGTAAAAGTACTGTTTTTTATTAAATGCTTCGAGAGATATGCCATGCGACGTCTGTTGATGTCCGTTGTAACTCCCTGTTTTAGACAATTGATAATTAAACAGTTGGACAAGACTTTTTGCCAACTTCCTGAGTAGGTCATATTATTTGGTGTAAGAGTTATTCTGCATCCCATCCATGTATGACATGTTACTGAATTTAAAGACCCCCAGGGTTCACCACACTTGCCTGTGTGTGGAGAGGTGCGATGCAAGTCGCCTTAGCTTATAGGCTCACATCTCATTACACAGCCAGGTCATATATAGGAATCAGGTGTTCAATTTGCAGTGCATGCTTAAGAGAGGGCAAAAAGAGCACTTTCAGCACAACAACCCGCTCCTAACATAAGTCATGAGTCTGGTCCAGTAAGTGTGTCAGTGCACGCTTCAGCAAATCATTCCTATAATTGGATGGTGCTTTGTGCTGTTTTCTAGTTTATCAGTAATGGACAAAGAATCACAATTGATCATCTGGGTGTTCGCCAGGGGTCTAACCTCTCGCCTTGGTTTTTCAACCAATACCTGGCAGCCCTCGCCTATTGCATTTCCATTTTCTGCAAACATTTCAAGTGCTATGCTGATGACACCAAACTCATTTTCAGGTTTCCTTCAGCCACCTCCTCTCCTTCCCTCATCTCTGATTGCCTCTTCGCTATTCAAAATTGGTGTGCCGCCAACAATATTTGTATAAATTCCAACAAGACCTCCTCCTCATTGATACATCTTCACCATCCTTTCCCATCACTCTCTGGCCAGCCTCTCTTGGCCCTCCTCCTACCCCTACCTGCAAGGCTAAGAACCTCAGGGTTATCTCTGACTTTACACTTTCCTTCTCCGCCCACATCTCTGACGTCTCTAAAACTTCTTACTGCATCTCCTTAGAGGTACTCTGCCTTTCCTCTCCTTCCCCCAGAAGTTCACTGTCTTTCAAGCTCTGCTTCTCTCTAGGTTGGACTACTGTAACAGCCTCTTTCTAAACCTACCCGCCTCCAATATCTGCCCTTTACAATTAATCCAGAATAGGACTGCAAGACTTGTCCTTGGCCTCAAGACCTGGGATCATATATCTCCAGCTCTGAAATCCCTTCATTGGCTCCCAGTGGATGCAAGGATTACATTTAAAACCCTCTTGTAATGGCCACAGGCCCCAGAACACAAACACTACACCATCTAGTGATGGGGGCAATGGGTCACTTGACTCACTTATGTCCCTTTGTAAACACAGGGGCCTGGCTGGACTCAGTCCTGGTGCCTTTGGTGCAAGTCTCACATAGAGATGTGAGCAGGAACACTTTATTTCAGTGCAGGAGTGCTTTTACTTTATTTCAGTGCAGGAGTGCTTTTATTTTACAAGAACTTTCCAGGAGCTGAAAGCCTTTATTCCAGAGAACATCCTCATGTGCTGACTCATCGGGTGTGGCTCCCTAGGTCTGGTCTTCATGTGCTGACTCATCGGGTGTGGCAGGGTGTGGCATGCAGGCTGAGCCTGGTGGGCGTGGCTTCAGAATCTCAGCTATATAAGCTGCTCCATCCTTAAGGCCGGTGCTTCGTGTTACTGTGCACTCGCGTACAACGTGGCACTCACCACCGCTTGGACCAGTTTACTTACCTTTGAAACCAGGTGTTCTCCTGCATACTCACCTCCAGGAAACCGGTGCTTCATCGCTTCATCTGTAGACTCATCTCCTGACATCCAGTGATCTTCATCCCGATGCTACAGCACCGCACTCCACATCCATGAACTCGGACCCTGTGAAGAAGAAGAAAGACAAGGTTAGAACATCCGTCCTGGGACCACGCCACATTTGAACCTCACGCACCCCCTAGTTAATACTACTGTACCGCTGCAGCTTTGTTCCTCATTCCCTCCAGCTGCTGCCTCGAGCTCCGCAGCTTCTGCCAGGCCGGCAACATCACCTGCAAGGGAAGAAAGCAAAAGAGCAAACATCAAAAGTGGAACAGACAGAAATACAAGACAACAAACTTTACAATACAACAAAAACAGACAAGGAAAGACAAAGGCAAACAGGAACACTAAGCTGAAGTATAGTGGCTTAGTCGCAGCAGGACTGGACTACCACGTGCAAGGGAACAGTGAAGGAACTCGGTCCAGATCATACAAGCACACCTGCCAGAAGCAGCAGGACGGAGTGCTCGCCAAAACTAATCAACAGGTGAGCTTTCCAGGGACAGCGCAATCCCACAGTACCACGGTTTGGGAGAAGTGGTCTGGAAGGGGATCAGGTGCACAGGCTGGCATACTCACACCCCCTATTCTCCTCGCAGGAGCAGTCCTGAGCAGCATCACCTATTACCACTAGGTCACCACATAAGCGCAGAGGCCGAAGTCAGACCCGAGCGACCTCACCCCCGGGAGGGCTGCAACCGTGCCCTAACGCCTCCGCAGAGACCAGGTGAGCTTAACACCTCTGCATTGTCCACAAGGCTTTCTGGGGCCTGGGCCCAAAATACCTTCAACTATCCCTCCGCAAATACCCCCCCTCTTGAGCCCTTCACTCCTCTTCTTCTAACTCCCTCAGGGTCAGTAGTTTTTCTAAGAAATTAGCTGGGGGTAGAAATCTATCTTCGGCTGGGGCCTCCCTTTGGAACAGGCTCCCTGCCACCTTGAAACTTGAGGAAAACCATCTCCAGTCCGTAAGCAGCTCAAGACCTTCCTCTTCGCTTCTGACTTTGCTGCTCTTCTCCCCTGCTGATCTGCTTTCTCTTTCGGCACTGTGCACCTGCCACCCTCTGTTCTTTGGGCCCAGGTACCTGCTCACCCTGCCTCCCTCCTGCACTGCATCTGGGCCACCCCCTACACTTGGGTCTGTATTTGTATCCATACAGTGCCCCACTCTCTTTTCTTCTGCACTTATCAGATACACCCTATCTGACTAACCCTGCACTTTGCCACTTGCTGGCTGCACTACCACTGTTTATCACTGTATTCATTTATTTTTACTTATTATTATTTATTCTGTTCCGCACTTTCCACTTCTCCCCCTTCCATGAACTTTCCCCCCTTTTTCCCTTCCCCATGCACTTGCGCACTCTTAATGTCACTGGGCCTAGTAAGATTGTTGTTTTATGTCTCCCCTGTTCCCCTCCCTTTGCCTGGTCGTACTTTGAAACACTTGTGTATGAGTGTGATATAAATAAAATATCAATATCAATATCTATGTCCTAGTGGTTGGTCATCGATCCTTGGTGTTTGGTCGTTAATGCCCTCTTGTTTGGTCATCAATGTCCCTTGTGCTTGGTCATAAATGTCCCTGGTGTTTGGTCCTCAAAGCAATGATGATTGGTCATCAACACCCTGGAGTTTGGTCATCAACGCCCTGGCGATTGGCCCTCAATGTCCTGGCGTTTGTTCTCCAATGTCCTGGTGTTTGGTCACCAATGTCCTGATGCTTGGTCATCAATGTCCTGGTATTTGGTTGCTGATGCCCTGGTTTTTGGTGATCAATGCCCTGATGTTTGTTCATTGATGCTGTGGTGTTTGGTCACCAATGCCCTAGTCTTTGGACATCAATTCTCTGTTCTTTGGACTCAATGTACCAGTGTTTGCTCATCGATTCCTTGGTGTTTGGTCATTAAATTCCTGGTGTTTGGTCATCAATGTCCTGGTGTTTGGTCACCAATGTCCTGGTGTTTGGTCATCAATGTCCTGGTGTTTGGTCATCAATGTCCTGGTGTTTGGTCGCCAATGTCCTGGCATTTGGTCTCCAATGTGCTAGTATTTGGTCATCAATGCCCTGATGATTGGCCATTGATGTCCTGGTGTTTGGTCATCACTGTCCCTTGTGTTTGGTTATCGATGCCCTGGTCTTTGGTCATGAATGCCCTGGTGCTTGGTCATAAATGTTCTGGTGTTCGGCCATCAATTCTCTGGTCATTGGTCATCAATGACCTGGTGTTTGGTCAGCAACGCCCCCTATATTTGTTCACTGATGTTGTGTTGCCTTATTATCAATGTCCTTCTGTTTGGTCATACATTTCCATGGTGTTTAGTCACCAATGCCCTGGTCTTTGGTCATCAATGTCCTGGTCTTTGGTCATCAATGTCCTGGGGTTGGGCCATTATTGGCCTGGTGTTTGGTCATCAATGGCCCGGGAGTTTGGTCACTGATGTCCTGGTGTTTTGCCGTTGATGTCTTGGTGTCTTGTGATAAATGTCATGATTTTTGGTCACTGACAACCTGGTGTTTGGTGATGAATGGCCCTGGTGCTTGTTCATCGATATCCTGGTGTTTAATTGTCAATTCCCTTGTCTTTGGTCATCAATGTCCTAGTGTTTGGCCATCGATTTTTTGGTCTTTGTTCATCAACAGCCTGGTGTTTGGCCATCAATGTCCCTGAAATGTCCTGGTGTCTGATCATCAATGTACTGGTGTTTAGTCATCAATGACCGTGGTGTTTGGCCATCAGTTCTCTGGTGTTTGTTCACAAATGCCCTTGTGTTTGGTCATCAATGTCCTGGTGTTTGGTCAATGACGTCCTGGTGTTTTATCATCGATGTCTTGGTGACTGGTGATCAATGTCCTGGTGTTTGTTCATCAATGGCATGGTGTTTGGTCCTCAATGCACCTGGTATTTGGTCACTGACGCCCTGGTGTTTGGTAATCAATGCCCCTGCTGTCTGTTCTTCGATACCCTGGTGTTTGGTTATTGATGCCCTTGTCTTCGGTCATCAATGTTCTGGTGTTTGGTCATAAATGCCCCAGTGTCTGGCAATCCATTCTCTGGTCTTTGGTCATCAGAGCATGGTGCTTGGTCATCAATGTCCCTGATATTCGGCCACTGATGCCCCAGTGTTTTGTCATCAATGTCCTGGCGTCTGGTCATCAATGTCCTGGTGTTTCGTCACCAATGTCCCTGGTGTTTGGTCATCAATGCCCTGGTGTATGGCCATCAATACTCTAGTGTTTGGTCACCAATGGCCTGATATTTGACCATCAATGTCGCTGGTGTTTGGTTACTGATGTCCTGGTGTTTGGTGATCAATGCCCCTGGTGCTTGTTCATGGAGGCCCTTGTCTTTGGTCATTGATGTCCTGGGGTTTGGTCATAAATGCCCTGGTGTTTGGCAATCAATTCTCTGGTGTTTGGTCATCAATGGCCTGGTGTTTGGTCATCAATGTTCCTGATATTTAGTTACTGACACTCTCGTGTTTTGTCATCAATGTCTTGGTGCCTGGTCCTCATTACCCTGGTGTCTGGTTATCAATGTCCCTGATGTCTGACCATCAATGTCTCTGGTGTTTGGTCACTGATGTCCTTGTGTTTGGTGATCAATGCCCCTGGTGCTTGTTCATGGAGGCCCTTGTCTTTGGTCATTGATGTCCTGGGGTTGGGTCATACATGCCCTGCTGTTTGGCAATCGATTCTCTGGTGTATGGTCATCAATAGCCTGGTGTTTGGTCATCAATGTTCCTGATATTTGGTTACCCACACCCTAGAGTTTTGTCATCAATGTCTTGGTGCCTGGTCCTCATTGCCCTGGTGTCTGGTTATCAATGTCCCTGATGTTTGGTCATCAATGTTCTGGTGTTTGGTCACCAATGTCCATGATGTTTTGTCACCAATGCCCTGATTTCTGGTCATCAATGTCCTGGTGTCTTGTCATCAATGTCCTGGTGTTTAGTCATCGATACCCTGGTGTTTTGTCATCAATGTATTGGTGTCTGGTGATCAATGTCCTGGTGTTTGGTCATCAATGCCCTGGTGTTTGGTCCTCAATGTCCCTGGTATTTGGTCACTGACGCCCTAGTGTTTGGTAATCAATGACCCTGGTGTTTGGTCAATGATGTCCTGGTGTTTTGTCATCGATGTCTTGGTGTCTGGTGATCAATGTCCTGGTGTTTGTTCATTGATGTCCTGGTGTTTGGTTATTGATGCCCTTATCTTTGGTCATCAATGCCCTGGTGTTTGGTCATAAATGCCCCAGTGTTTCGGCATCCATGCTCTGGTCTTTTGCCATCAACATCCTGGTGCTTGGTCATCAATGTCCCTGATATTCGGCCACTGATGCCCCAGTGTTTTGTTATCAATGTCCTGGTTTATGGCCATCAATGCTCTAGTGTTTGGTGACCAATGGCCTGATGTTTGACCATCAATGTCGCTGGTGTTTGGTCACCGATGTCCTGGTGTTTGGTGATCAATGCCCCTGGTGATTGTTCTTGGAGGCCCTTGTCTTTGGTCATTGATGTCCTGGGGTTTGGTCATACATGCCCTGGTGTTTGGCAATCAATTCTCTGGTGTTTGGTCATCAATGGCCTGGTGTTTGGTCATCAATTTTCCTGATATTTGGTTACCGACACTCTAGTGTTTTGTCATCAATGTCTTGGTGCCTGGTCCTCACTGCCCTGGTGTCTGGTTATTAATGTCCCTGATGTTTGGTCATCAATGCTCTGGTGTTTGGTCACCAATGTCCATGGTGTTTGGTCACCAACGCCCTGGTCTTTGGTCATCAATGTCCTGGTGTCTTGTCATCAATGTCCTGGTGTTTGGTCATCCATGTTCTGGTGTTTGGTCTTCAATGTCCCTGTTATTTGGTCAATGACGCTCTGGTGCTTGGTGATCAATTCTGCTAGTGCTCTTTTCATCAATGTCCTGATGTTTAGTCACCAATACCCTGGTGTTTTGTCATCAATGTCTTGGTGTCTGGTGATCAATGTTCCGGTGTTCAGTCATCAATACTCTGGTGTTTGGTCATCAATGTCCTGTTGTTGGTGTAAAGACTGGTAGGGGGTGTCTGTACTTCCGCTCTCTAAATGGTAGAGGAGAGGCACAGCAGACCCCAGCCAAGATTCTCTATTATGGTAGCAATGGACGAGCAATCAAGGCCTAGCTTCTCAGGAGGTGATGCAGGCTGGTTCTTAAGTACAGTGTAGTCCCCGAACCCCCACAAAGGAATGTCCACACACTGTATTACTGAAAACACAGTCTTTATATAATTAATATTCAAAGGTATGTACACGATCACAATAACGCACTTTGTACTTGGAAGTCAATAATGATAAATATATACACGTCTAGAGTGGTACCACTAATGTTATCAAATCTCATTAAAGTGCATCAACTGTACGGTTAAAATGTCACACAGATCAATAACAAGTAAACCAGCAATAGAGATAGGCAGGAACGTAAGATGGTTGAAACAATAGGCAGAAAACTGACCCCTACCACTAGGCGCAGTTCTGTGTGGAGATCCCCCCACCTGGGCAACCTGTAAATAAAGACAATAGTCTTACTCCTTCCTATTAAGGTTTTACCCCCAATGTACCTGGTGGAGTAGAGTTCTCCGACGATGCGCCGACCGATCCTTCTTGAGTGTCAGGTGTCAGGGAACTTGGCGTTCGGTGTCGGGGAATCGACGTCCCTTCTTGAGTGCCCTCCCTTTAAGGCAGGAGTCACGGGTCGTCGAACGTCCGACGGTGAACAGGGTGAACTATGGCAGGGAAGTGGCTGCTTCGTTCCTAGCGGTGCTCGTCGATGACAGACCGTCAGCGTCCTGCAAGGAAGAGGCTTGCGGGGCACTTCGGTGACAATAGTTCTGGACCACAAAGAGATGATGAAGAACTGTGGCCCAGCAAGGGCGTCGAGTCGTTGGCGTCTCTGTGGTCTGTAGGTGGCGGGAAACCCACCGGTGGATGCTCCTCGGCGCGTCGATGGTCGGGCCTTCTCCAGCGGATGACAAGCGGATGACGATGCAGACGAGAGCTTCCGATGGTCAATGGAAGTTCTTAGGCAAACGAGAGCACGGCGGCTCCGGTCGGTGATGGCGGTCGTCGACAGTGGTGGACAACAGTCCGAGTGCTTCTCCTTGGAGTTCCACAGCAGTCCCTGTATCGAGTCGGCAGCCTGTCGTAGGTCTGTCTACCAGGGAGCGTTGGCAAAGATCAGCTGTGCACGATGGTCCCTCGTAGCTCGGGAAGAGGGCGCCTTACCAGGTCCTCTCTGGGTCAGTCCTGGGAGGCACAGCAGCTTTCAGATTGTGAAGGAGAGCAACAGCAATTCTTCTCGTCCAGCAGGGCTTCAAGGTCAAGCGTCAGTTAATCCAGTTACTCGTCGTAGTGGACGTCAGCTTCTGAACACCATTCCTAGCAGTGAGAGGTACCCAGATATACTGTTGATCTCCCATTCATTCCGCTGGGTCACACTCAAGCATCCAATCACGACTATGGGCATTCATGCAGGCAGGCAGCCAATCAGGCACACGAGGTATTTAGGCCATTCACTTCTCTCCAGACACTCACAACAAGTTATGTGTATTGGGACAAGTACCAAGCCATTCAACACTCCAAGCTGCATTCATACCGGTTTCGGGCAGGGTTGTCTCAGTCATTGTGTCAACCACCAGATACTAGACACCCACAACACAGAATGCATATTCGTCACACACTCTATTCACCCAGGTCCCACCCACAGGAGGTACCCACAACATACATCACCGGGAAGGCTCCAGCTAGTCTGACTAGGCCTTCACAACAACACCATATATGGCACTTCCACCCAACAGCCAGTCAGGGGGAAGGGACAGAGTCAGGGCTTCCCAGGTCTTTGGGAAAACAAGGTAATGGGTAATAGAAAGCAAGAGGCCACCGGGGCCATCTTGTTTCCCATCAGGAATCAACTGATCCCAATGGCAGGGCCGGGGTATCCCAAAATGGAGGATACTCCGTGCACCTGTAAAATTCAGCATGGAGCTGCCACCAGCCCATACCCTGCTCTGTGGGCCACCCACAGGTGCCCAAAAACATACACTAGGGGCACAGGGTTGTACCCCCACCCATGGGTGCCATAAGGGTATCCCACGGGTCCGTTCATCACACCAAAAGAAAGAGAGCTGCACCGCCAGGAGTCCCACATGAACTCCTGCGTGGAAAACACGACAGAGCACACGATAAAAAGCAGTAAAGGACAAGGATACAGAGGCCCTGTCCCTCCGATGCATTTCCAGCATCACAGTCGCCCCCCCCCCAGACTGAGGTGGAGGGTGCCTAATCTCCCACGGGATAGACACCCTCATCCAGACGGTCAACATACCTTCTGGAAAGGCCATCTGCATTATCGTGACTCTTCCCTGGTCTGTGCTCTATGGTGAAGTCTAGCCCTTGCAGGCTAATGGACCACCTGAGCAGTTTCGGGTTCTCACCCTTCATCTGCATAAGCCACTTTAGGGGCTTATGATCTGTTTGGACCTTGAAGGTAGACCCCGTAAGGTAGGGCCTAAAACGCCTAAGGCTCCAAACTATACTAAAACATTCCTTTTCAACAGTAGCCCACCTAAGTTCTCTACCCTTGAGTTGTCTACTGATGAATATGATAGGATGTTTTCTCCCTTTGTCATCTAACTGGGACAAGACAGCTCCAATTCCGGTGTCGCAGGCATCCGTCTGGATGGTAAAGGGTCGGCTGTAATCAGGCGCACACAACACAGGTGCCCGACACAGACTTTCTTTCAAGCCATCAAAGGCCCTCTGACAGTCTTCAGTCAAATTGACCTTCCTAGGCTGCTTGGGTGAAGTCAGAGCTGACAGTGGTGCAGCTATGGTTCCATAGTCCGCCATGAAATTGCGATAGTACCCGGTGAGGCCCAAAAAGGCTCTCACCTGGGTTTGAGTAGTAGGAGTCTCCCAGTCCTATACATCTTGTACCTTACTGGGGAGAGGTTGGATTTGACCCCCTCCTACCTCATGACCAAGATATGTGACTTTCCCCTGAGCTATCTGGCACTTGGTGGCCTTGATAGTGAAGTTAGCCCTTTTTAAGGCCTGCAACACTCTACCCAGATGTGTCAAGTGCTCTTCCCAAGTGGCACTGTAGACGGCAATGTCGTCTAAAGAAGCCACACAAAAGGCTTCCAGCCCACTGAGAGTATGATTGACCAATCTCTGGAAGGTGGCAGGGGCATTCTTTAACCCAAAAGGCATGACCCTAAACTGGTAGAATCCCTCTCTTGTGGAGAACGCCATCTTTTCCTTGGCATGGTCCGTCAGAGCTATTTGCCAATAGCCTGAGGTGAGGTCAAAGGTGCTCACAAATTTGACAGCACCTATGGTGTCCACGAGCTCATCAGCCTGGGACAAGGGGTGCGCGTCAGTTTTGGTGACGGTATTGACTCCTCGGTAGTCCACACAGAACCTCCAATCCTTGGTACCGGCCTGGGAACTTGCCTTGGGGACAAGGACCACTGGACTGGACCAGGGACTGGTTGAGGGTTCAATAACACCCAGATCCAACATCTTGGCGACCTCAGCCTGGTTGTGGTTCTTAACCGTATCTGACATTCGGTAGCTCCAGCTCTTGACAGGCACGCTGTCACCAGTGTCAATCTCGTGCTTACACCACGATGTAAGGCCTGGCATCAGTGAAAAACAGAGAGGCATACTGCTGGCACAAAGTCCTGCAGGCCTTCTGCTGCTCGGTTGTCAAATCTGGAGAGAGCTGCACTCCCTCCACTGAGCCATCCTGAGGGTTGCTATGCAGCAAATCAGGAAAGGGCTCACTCTCATCCTCTTCTTGCTCTGAAGCCAGCAAGAGACATGAAACTTCTGCTCGCCTGTTGAAACGGCTTGAGCCTATTAACATGGAATACCTGAGGGGCTACCCCTGGGATTCCCATGTCAACCAGACAATTAACCTCGCCCATCTTGGAGACTATCCGGAAGGGTCCAGTCTATTTATCTGCCAATGCCCGAGGCTTGGTAGTCTCCATCACGAGGACCTCCTGTCCCGGAGTCCACTCCACTTGCGATGCTTTAAGGTCATGCCAGTATTTGTTCAATTCCTGGCTTGCCTTGAGATTCGCCGTTGCTTGACCCATCATCTATGTCATCCTCCGTCTGAGGCCTAACACATAGTCCCCCACTTGCTTGGCGGGACCGGGAGGGGTGGCTTCCAAGCCTCGTCTGATCAAGGCGAGGGGCCCCCTCACGGGATGTCCAAAGAGCAACTCAAAGGGGCTGAAACCAACACCCTCTTGAGGTACCTCTCGGTAAGCAAACAGCCAAAACACCTAGCATGCCCTTGAGAGTTTTATTAAATCTCTCAACCAGACCATTGGTCTGGGAGTGGTAAGAAGTGGAGAACTTGTAGGTTACCCCGCATTCTTTCCACATGGTTTTCATGTAACTAGACATGAAGTTGGATCCTCAGTCAAAGACAACCTCCTTGGGGAATCCAATGCGGGTGAAAATGCCCAGGAGGGCCCTGGCAACCACCTTGGCAGTAACAGTCCGAAGGGGTATAGCCTCAGGGTACCTGGTGGCATGATCTACCAAAACCAGGATGAACCGATGTCCACCTGACGTGGGAGGGTCAAGGGGACCGACGATGTCGATGCCCACCCTCTCAAACGGTGTGCCAACCACTGGCAATGGCTGCAGTGGGGCAATGACACTGCCTCCAGTCTTGCCAGACAACTGACAAGTTGGGCAGGTCCTGCAGTGGGACTCCACTTCTACTCCCATCCGAGGCCAGTAGAAATGGGTAGAGAGCCTCTGCTTAGTCTTCTTGGTACCAAGATGACCAGCCAAGGGCACCTCATATGCCAACTGCAGTAGGAAGGGCCTGTAAACCTGGGGTACCACCAACCTCTTAAGGGCACCAGGTTCAGGCTTAGTGGGCTCACTAACAAGGAGCTCACCCTCCCAATAAATCCGGAAAGTCCTAGGCACTTTGCCTTGTTCCCGGGACAGGACCTGTTTCCTCAGACCCTCGAGAGAGGGACACTCTCTCTGTCCTTTACAGAAGTCTGTCGGGAGGTTCCCCCTTCAGCCAACAAGCATTGAAGATCGGGATGATCCTCCGGGTTGAGAACCTCTCCCACAGGAGAGTCTTCTGGCTCTTCTCCCACAGGAGTTGAAACGGGGTTTACCACTGGACCCAGCCCGTCCGGAGCATGGATCCCAATGGGTGCTGTAGGAACAGCAGGAAGAGAGGGGGCTCCCTCCACAGTGGTGGCCTTCTTGCTCTTCCTTCGTCGTGCCTTAGGCCACGCCTTCGGCTCGGGTACCTGACTCACAGCCAGACCCGGTGTCACCTGGGACCTAGTGACCGCAGCAGCAGTCATGGGAAGACCATCCGTGATCAAACCCAACTCGACTAGATCGTTACCTAACAGAATGTTAGCAGGGACGTTGTCCTGAACCAGGACAGGAAGCTTTGCTGTCTTGTCTCCAATTACAATGTGACTCGGACTACAGGCGATAATTTGGGAAGCCCACCAGCTAACCTGGTGGTTCTCAGAGGAGCGCCTACATAGTCCTCTGGCTTGAGCAGGGTCCTGTCCACCACTGTCATGCTTACCCCTGTGTCTCTCAAACCAGTAGAAGGCTGGCCATTCAGGAGGACACTTCTCAAAAATCTACGGGTGTTCTGTGGGATAGTCGCCAGTACTTCCACATACTGGTCCCAGGCCCGAAGGGACACTAAGGAAATCTCTACAGGAGCACCAAAAGTGATCCCGGTAGAGGAGGGGAGGGCCGTGGCCTCCACCTCAGACATGGGGTAAGGGTAGGTCAGACTGACAGCCTGTACTCCGAGTGCCTTACCTTTACACTTTGAGTCACCCCTTTTGTGATCCAGAGCCCCACAGTCCCAACAAGTGCCGGGAGTGCGGGGTACGGTACTGGAACCACCGGGAGCCTGCTTTGCAGCAGGTGGACCACTACTCTTATTCCCACCCACAGATGACTTATCCCCACTAGATTTTTGGGTCTTAGGAGAGGAGGGTTTAGGTTTGTTCGACTGTGACTGCTTTTGGGACTCCTCAGCTTTCTGAGAGACCCCCTTTTCTTTGTCCTTGTCCTTCCCACTGGAGTCCTTAGGGGACACCCGGTGGGAGACCCACTTGTCAGCCAACCTAGCCAGCTTGAAGGGATCCAAAATGTTCTGGTCAGCAGCATACTGACGCAGCTCTGGTGAACAGGCTTCAGAAAAATGCTCAAAAAACAACAGGTGGGACAATTCAAGAAAGGTTTTCACCTTGTAACCATCAATCCACCCCATCATATTCTTGTGCCCAGTACTCACCCAGTCAACCCAAGACACATTCTCTCTTTTCTTAAAATCCCTGAACCTTTTAAGGTATTGGGTAGGCGTCTTGCCAAACTTGGCAATCAAAGCAGATTTCATACACTCATACTGACCCCGTTCTTCCACACTCATCTTCAGAATACAGTCATATCCAGTTTGAGGCACTCTGCTTAGCAAACACTTAGCCCAATCACTTTTATCAACATCATGAATTGAACAAGCCATTTCAAATGCTTCAATCCATTTGAGGATATCAGAACCCTCCGAAAACACACCAACCAAATCCTTCATAAATTTAGTTGCTGGGGACCTGACACTCTCACTGGGTTTCGCTGAAGTCTCCACTCAAGCTTTCTCTAGCTGGATTCTCTGACATTCAGTGTCCTTGTCTTTGAGTTCAAGATCCCTATTTTTGAGTTCCACTTGTTGCGCCAGCTCCTCTTTCTTAAGCTCAGCATCTATTTCCAACTTGCGATATTCAAAGGCCAATTTCATCCTTAATAACTCAAGTTCCAAGGAATTGCTGGGGTTCGGAACAGAGGCAGCAGGAATGGCGGCATTCCCAGAAACAGATTCAGTAGAAACCCCAGGGGCAGAGTCCTCATTGGTTGCATTCCCCCCCTCATCAAGAGTTTCACCATCGGTCTGGTAGTCCACCAGGGAAGCTATCAGCTCAGCCCTAGACTTATCCACAAAGTCTAACTCCCTGGCTTCACAAGCACTCTGGGAGCCTCTAAGCTCATCTGAGTCAATTTACCATTCGCAATAGACTCCATTGCTTGTAATGCAGTTATTTTGTACACACCCAAACCTTAATCGAATAAAGTGCAGATATTTTGTAAGTGGCACGGTTATACACTGATTCTTAAAACCATAAGCATCCCACCACTGCCACCAGTGTAAAGACTGGTAGGAGGTGTCTGTACTTCCGCTCTCTATATGGTAGAGGAGAGGCACAGAGGACCCCAGCCAAGATTCTCTATTACGGTAGCGATGGACGAGCAATCAAGGCCTAGCTTCTCAGGAGGTGATGCAGGCTGGTTCTTAAGTACAGTGTAGTCCCCAAGCCCCCACAAAGGAATGTCCACACACTGTATTACTGAAAACACAGTCTTTATATAATTAATATTCAAAGGTATGTACACGATCACAATAAAGCAATTTGTACTTGGAAGTAAATAATGATAAATATATACACGTCTAGAGTGGTACCACTAATGTTATCAAATCTCATTAAAGTGCATCAACTGTACAGTTAAAATGTCACACAGATCAATAACGAGTAAACCAGCAATAGAGATAGGCAGGAACATAAGATGGTTGAAACAATAGGCAGAATACTGACCCCTACCACTGGGCGCAGTTCTGTGTGGAGATCCCCCTACCTGGGCAACCTGTAAATAAAGATATATAGCACAAGCCCAGTCCATATAATGTTCAATAGTCTTACTCCTTCCTATTAAGGTTTTACCCCCCAATGTACCTGGTGGAGTAGAGTTCTCCGACGATGCGCCGACCGATCCTTCTTGAGAGCCTCCCTTTCAGGCGGGAGCCACGGATCGTCGAGAGGTGTCGGGGAACTTGGCGTTCGGTGTTGAGGAATCGCATGCCCTTCTTGAGTGCCCTCCCTTTAAGGCAGGAATCACGGGTCATCGAACGTCCGACGGTGAACAGGGTGAACTATGGCAGGGAAGTGGCCGCTTCGTTCCTAGAGGTGCTCGTCGACGACTGGGCGTCCAGCAAGGAAGAGGTGTGCGAGGCACTTCGGTGACAATAGTTCTGGACCGCAAAGAGATGAGGAAGAACTGTGGCCCAGCAAGGGCGTTGAGTCGTCGGCATCTCTGTGGTCTGTAGGTGGCGGGAAACCCACCGGTGGATGCTCCTCGGCGCGTCGATGGTCGGGCCTTCTCCAGCGGGAGACAAGCGAATGACGATGCAGACGAGAGCGTCCGATGGTCAATGGAAGTTCTTAGGCAAACGGGAGCAGGGCGGCTCCGGTCGGCCACGGCGGTCGTCGAGAGTGGCGGACAACAGTCCGAGTGCTTCTCCTTGGAGTTCCGCAGCAGTCCCCGTATCAGGTCGGCAGCTGGTCGTAGGTCTGTCTACCAGGGAGCGTTAGCAAAGATCAGCTGTGCACGATGGTCCCTCGTAGCTCGGGAAGAGGGCGCCTTACCAGGTCCTCTCTGGGTCAGTCCTTGGAGGCACAGCAGCTTTCAGATTGTGAAGGAGAGCAACAGCAATTCTTCTTGTCCAGCAGGGCTTCAAGGTCAAGCGTCAGTTAATCCAGTTACTCGTCGTAGTGGACTTCAGCTTCTGAACACCAATTCTAGTAGTGAGAGGTCGCCAGATATACTGTTGATCTCCCATTCATTCCGCTGGGTCACACTCAAGCATCCAATCACGACTACGGGCATTCATGCAGGCAGGCAGCCAATCAGGCACACGAGGTATTCAGGCCATTCACTTCTCTCCAGACACTCACAACAAGTTATATGTATTGGGACAAGTACTGAGCCATTCAACACTCCAAGATGCATTCATACCGGTTTCGGGCAGGGTTGTCTCAGTCATTGTGTCAACCACCAGATACTAGACACCCACAACACAGAATGCATATTCGTCACACACTCTATTCACCCAGGTCCCACCCACAGGAGGTACCCACAACATACATCACCGGGAAGGCTCCAGCTAGTCTGACTGGGCCTTCACAACAACACCATATATGGCACTTCCACCCAACAGCCAGTCAGGGGGAAGGGACAGAGTCAGGGCTTCCCAGGACTTTGGGAAAACAAGGTAATGGGTAATAGAAAGCAAGAGGCCACCGGGGCCATCTTGTTTTCCATCAGGAATCAACTGAACCCAATGGCAGGGCCGGGGTATCCCAAAATGGAGTACACTCCGCGCACCTGTCAAATTCAGCATGGAGCTGCCACCAGCCCATACCCTGCTCTGTGGGCCACCCACAGGTGCCCAAAAACATACACTAGGGGCACAGGGTTGTACCCCCACCCATGGGTGCCATAAGGGTATCCCACGGGTCCGTTCACCAAACCAAAAGAAAGAAAGCTGCACCACCAGGAGTCCCACATGAACTCCTGTGCGTAAAACACGACAGAACACCAATAAAAAGCAGTAAAGGACAAGGATACGGAGGCCCTGTCCCTCCGATGCATTTCCAGAATCACAGTTGGCCATCAATGCACTGGTCTTTGGTCATCAATGGACTGGTCTTTGGTCATTAACATCGCTGGTATTTGGTCACTGATGCCCAGATGTTTTGTTATCAATGTTCCAAGTATTTGGTCACAGATGCCATTGTATTATGTCATCCATGTCCTGGTGTCTTTTCAACAATGTGCTGGTGTTTGCTCATCAAGGCTCTGGTGTTTGATTATCAATGCTCAGGTGTTTGGTCATCAATGTTCCTGGTATTTGGTCACCAATGCCCTAGTGTTTCGTGATCACTGCCCCTGGTGCTTGATCATCGATGCCCCGTTGTTTAAATATCTGTGCCCTGGTCTTTGGTCATCAATGCCCTGGTGTTTGGTCATAGATTCCTGGTATATGGCCATCAACTCTCTGGTCTATGGTCATCAATGGAATGGTGGCTGGTCATCAATGTCCTAGTGTTTGGGTATGATGCCCCTGATGTTTGATATGATATGATAGTTTATTTATATAGCGCATATACACAATGTGTTTCAAAGCGCTTCAAGGCAAGGGAGGGAACAAGAGAGGGAACAAGGGAAAATACAGTGACATTCTTACAGGCCATGAACAGTAAGGGTGTGAAATTAACTATCGTACTCGGCCTGACGACATTTCAGATAGTGCAAGAGCTAAGACATAGATAAGGAAGGGAGGGGGAGAGTGGGAAGGAAATGGAAACAGACAGGCGACTACCATACTAGGCCTGACGACATTTCTAGTAGCGCCGTAGAAAACAAAAGGTGACGGAACGGGGTGCAGAAAGGGAAGGGAGGAACAAAACAAGTGACTATCGTGCTAGGCCTGATGACATTTCAGATTGTGGTGAAGGGAGAACGGGGGGGAACAAGTAAGGGGAGGGGGGAGGAGACAGACGAGGTTGCTATCATACTAGGTCCAGGGACAATTCTGATAGAGTAAGTGCATAGATGAAAGTAAGGGGAGGAGGGGAGGAGATAGGAAAAGGGAGAAAGGGAGAGGAGGAGAGAACAGAGAGTAAGCAGTCAAAAAGAGTGGAGAAGCAAGAGGGGAGAGCAAATACAATTGCAGAAGTCGGTAGTAACACATAATGTTGCAAGCCTGGATACAAGATGAAGATGGGAACAGCATGATTCAGGGCCACCATGAGAAAGGGTGACGCACCGTGAATCAGTGAAGTCCATAAAAGTCAAATCCAGCATTGGCCACAAGACGGTGATGGAAAAACCAGAATGAATCAGGACAGACTCCTGCAGAAGTAGCCTGGAGGGGATTAGTGGGAGAAGGGTAGAAGAATCAAGCAAAACAGGCAACACGTGTGGCAAAATGAAACATCACAGGGGACCAGAGGGGGTGGGGATGGCCTGTGGTTCATCAAAGTCCCTGGTGTATGGCCAGCAATGCTTTAGTGTTTGGTCACCAATGGCTTGCTGTCCCGTCATCAATTCCCATGGTGTTTGGTCACAAGTGACCAGGTCTTTTGTCATCAATGACCTGTTGTGTTCCCATCAATGTCCTGATGTTTAGTCATCAATCTCCCTGGTGTGTGGTCATCGATGCTCTAGTGGTTTATGATCAATGTGCTTGCTGTTTGGTCATCAATGTCCTGCGGTTCGTCTTCAATGTGCCTGGTGCTCGTTTATCAACGCCCTGATGATTGGTAATCAATGTCCCTGATGTTTGGTCATCAATGCCGTGGTGTTTGATCATCAATACCCTGGTGTTTGCTCATCAATGACCCGGTGTTTGGTAACCAAGTTCCTGGTGTTTGGCCATCAATGTCCTGTTTTCTGGTCATGTCAAAACCAGCAAAGGGACAGGTATTGACACTCACTCTCGAACCACAGAAGCCGAATGGAATCGACCCTCCCACTGTTGTTGGCACGGGTTCCTGTATTTTAGTTGTACAGGTAACCACGATGCAGCCAAAGGGGGGGAAGAGGGATTAGGCAGAGGTTGTGGATTGGAAGGGAGAATGAGGGAAACCCGAAAGAGGGTTAAGGTAACGAGATTGGATAGGTAAGGGAAGTTTAGGAAAAACACACCTTAATACCATGCTACATATAGTCCGACTACCTGCCCCAACCTGCTCCTATCAAGAAATATCTGCCTAACATTAACCCACTCCTAGCATCCTACACCTGTAACCAGTGACATAACACAAAATGTAGGGGCCTGCCTGCGAGCCATGCTAAAGGCCACACCCCCAAAATCGGCAACAAATTGCAGGTCGTGCCACACTCTGGGCCAGCCTAGATTATCACGCTTCCACAATAGGCACGAAAGTGCTGCTGATGGGGAAAGCCACACACTGTACTAGGAAAAAAATATAAATATTTGTTTTAATGTAGTATACAGCACACTTTCTGAGATAAATTGGCTAAAAAGCCAGAGTCTTTGCAATTGTTTTGTAGGGTAACACCAATCCAATACATGCAAGTCACCAACAGTGCACAGGAACATTAATGCTTTGCTATTATAAATGCCATGCCACAATGAAAACATGTTCCACTGGCTGCACAATGCAGACCAGTGTAGACACGTAATAACATTACAGTAAAGCATGCAGGCCACATTTAGACATACCTAGACTGGTTGCACCAAAATGCCAGTCGAAGCAATAACACTCATCAAGAAGAGAGCACACATTCAAGCGTGTGTCTCCGCGGCCTCTAACAACACAGCCAAACTCTTTAAAACCTGCAAGGAATTGATCAATCCTGTTGCGGTCTCCACCTCTCCTGTTCTCTCCCAGGCTCTCTGTACGGCTCCGGCCTCTCACTTCTCTGTTAAACTCAGGATATCCTGTCCACTATCTCCTCTTCCTCCCCCTCTTCCTCTCTCTGCCCCCCTTTGGCCATCTCTACCTCTTCTCCTCCTTGCTCCTCTTTCTCTCTGACAACACCTGAAGTGGTTTCTAGACAGGTCCGATCTATGAAAGTGTTGTCCAAACAGGTGCTCCCCTGGTCCTGCAGAACCATCAAGGATCATAGGGACACCCTCGCTCCAGCCTTGGCCGATTTCTGTAATCATTCTTTCGCCACTGGAATATTCCCCTTGCCCCTTAAGAAATGCCTTTTGCACCCACTCCTCAAGAAGCCATCTGCCGATCCTATCTGCCTGGCAAACTATCGCCCAAACTCCATCAGCCCTTTCCTGGGAAAACTCATGGAAAAGCTGGCCATCTCACACCTTACTTTCCGCACTGAATCTGTTGGTTGTCTCCATGACCATCAGTCTTGCTTCAGAGCTACCAGAGGCACAGAAAATGCTCTCATGAACACCCTTGAAGATTTGCTCTCTAACCTTGATTCCAGCATTCCTTCTGTCCTAATCCGCCTTGATCTTTCCTCTACTTTTGACATAGGCACCACGCCATCCTGATCAATCGACTGCGTGACAACCTGGGCATCATGGATCAGGCCCTGGAGTGGCTGACCTCCTTCTTCTTGGACTGCCCGCCCAGGTCAAACTTAGTCCCTTTCTCTCTGCCACCTCTCACTCTATCTGTGGCGTTCCCCTGGCCACTATCCTCTAACCCTGGGTTTTCAACCTATACTTGGTCCCTTTGGCCCACCTGATCTCTACCTTCTCCTCTAACCTGCAGTGTTATGCAGATAACACTCAGCTTTCCTTCAGGTTCCTCTCCTCTCTTGCTCATTTGTGACTGTCTATCCAACATTCAGGATTGGTGCGCCTCCAATGATCTCTGCCTTAATGCCATTAAGATGGAGATCCTTCTCATTGGGACCCCCACCCCTGCTTTCACTCCCTCACTCTGGTCGCACACCTTGGGCCCTCTTCCTTCGCCTTCCTGCGAGGCAAGAAACCTTGATGTCATCTTTGATTCCACACTACATCCAACGCTTTCTTCCAAAATACCTTCCTCCTCAAGCCCTTCCCCTAGCTACCTCCAACTCTCTAAGGGTTAGGCGGTTCTCCAGGCAGAGAGTGGGGAATAGATCTCTCTCCTATGCAGGTGCCTCCTTCTGGGATGGCCTCCCTGACCCCCTTAAACTTGAGCAGACCACATGAAGTTCCGGAACACGCTCAAAACGTTCCTCTTCTCCTCTGATTTCTCTCACTCCCACCCCTGCTGACCTACCTGTCTGCTCTACTGACTGGTTGCTTGGCTACCCTCAGAGTCTCACTGAGTCCAGGCTCTTTCTTGATCAGTCACCCTTGCACTGCCTCCGGCCTACCACACACTTAAGGGCTGTAACTGTAACCATACAGTCCCCTGTTCCCCTTGCACTACCCAGAGCCCTTGCTGCCCTGGCTGCACTTACTCAGACCATTACTGCCCTGTTTTCTCCTCCCCTCTTCCTTGCACTTCCCCCCTCCCTTTCCCCTTGCATTTCTCGTTCTCGCACTAGCACAATCTGAATGACACAAGGCATAGTAAGATCGTTTGCCTTGTCCTCCCTCTATCTTCCCTCCTTTGTCTTGTCACGCCTAGAAACACTTGTGTACTGGCATTTATAAATTACTTATATCACATCATTTTATCACAGATGGACAAAAAAGATATACAATGCCGCAGTAAGAAATGGCTAGACTTTCAGCACCCAAATGTCATTCTAGCCAGGTAATTACACTTAGCAGGACTGCTTTATCAGAAATGTGCAGTTATAAAAAAGTCATACCAAACTGAGGAATTACTAGACTGGCTGCACCAAACTGCCTCTCTAGCCACTAATACCACATATCATGCCTGCTTAGCCTGGACATGGACAACCATTATGATTTATTGCAAACTTCCGCCCCCACACATCCCCTCTCCTTCCCACCCCCACCGCAACCTCCAAAATCAGCTCCTTGGCCTAGAATTACCTTCACACCCCTCTTCCTTTTCCCAGAGTTTACGTTTGAGGCTCCTTGCCCCATAGGTATCTGCTGGGATGAGGAAGAGTGAGACTAGGAGTAATGAAGATTACAGATAGCTACATCAGGCATTAGCTCCATGTACCTCTACCTTATGCCAGTACTTGTGTATGAGGCTCCTTGCCTCACTGGTAAGTACTGGAGGAAGAGTGGGACTAGGAGTAATGGGGATTACAGGGAGCTAAGTCAGGCATTACCTCCATGTATCTCTACCTCATCCCAGTACTTGTGTATGAGGCAGAGTGCCTCATACACAAGTAGTGGGACGAGGAAGAGTAGGGCTAGGACTAATGACGATTACCAATAAGCAATCAAAGCATTAAACACAAGTAGCGGCGTAACACCATTGAGTTGACTGCGCTTCAGCACTCCCCAACTGAAATTTGGGGGTATGTTGACTCAACCTGGCTAACCTTAAGAACATCTGCCTCTACTTTCTCCTGCTTGTGCCTCTATTTTCACCCCCTGTGCCTCTCCTTTCTCCTGCCTGTGCCTCTCCTTTCTCCCGCCTGTGCCTCTCCTTTCTCCCATCTGTGCCTCTCCTTTCTCCCCTTGTGCCTCTCCTTTCTCCCACCTGTACCTCTTGTTTCTCCTGCCTGTGCCTCTACTTTCTCCCACCTGTGCCTCTCCTTTCTCCTGCCATTGCCTCTCCTTTCTCTCGCTTGTGCCTCTCCTTTCTCCCACTTGTGCCTCTCCGTTTCCTTGCTTGTGTCTGCCCTTTCTCTCACTTTTGCCTCTCCTTTCTCCCCCTCTGCCTCTCCTTTCTCCCACCTTTGCCTCTCCTTTCTCCCCTTGTGGCTCTCCTTTCTCCCCTTGTGCCTATCCTTTCTCCCCTGTTCCTCTCCTTTCTGCCACCTGTGCCTCTACTTTCTCAGGCTCTGCCTCTCCTTTCTCCACTTCTGCCTATCCTTTCTCCCCTATGCCTCTCCTTTCTCCCGCTTGTGCCTTTGCTTTCTCCTGCCTGTGCCTCTCCTTTCACCCCCTGTGATTCTCCTTTCTCCTGCCTGTGCCTCTCCTTTCTCACACCTGTGCCTTTCCTTTCTCCACTTGTGCCTCTCTTTTCTCCTGCCTGTGCCTCTAATTTCTCCCACTTGTGCCTCTCCTTTCTCTCCTTGTGCCTCTCCTTTCTCCCCCAGTGCCTCTCCTTTCTCCTGCCTGTGCCTCTCCTTTCTCCTGACTGTGCCTCTCCTTTCTCTCGCTTGTGCCTCTCCTTTCTCCCGCTTGTGCCTCTCTCTTTCCCTGCTTGTGCCTCTACTTTCTCTCGCGTGTGCCTCTCTTTTCTCCCCATGTGCCTCTCCTTTCTTCTGCCTGTGCCTCGCCTTTCTCCCGCCTGTGCCTCTCCTATCTACGGTCTGTGCCTCTCCTTTCTGCCACCTGTGCCTCTCCTTTCTGCCACCTGTGCCTCTCCTTCTTCCCTGTGCCTCTCCTTCCCCCTGTGCCTCTCCTTTCCCCTGCCTGTGCCTCTCCTTTCTCCCGCCTGTGCCTCTCTTTTCTCCTGCCTGTGTATATCCTTTCTCCCACCTGTACCTCTCCTTTCACCCCTTGTGCCTCTCCTTTCTCCCCCGTGTCTCTCCTTTCTCCCGCCTGTGCCTCTCCTTTCTCCTGCCTGTGTCTCTCCTTTCTCCCCCCTGTGTCTCTCCTTTCTCCCACCTGTGCCCCTCCTTTCTTCTGCCTGTGTCTCTCCATTCTCCCGCCTGTGCCTCTCCTTTCTACCACCTGTGCCTCTCCTTTCTCCCACCCGTGCCTCTCCTTTCTCCCACCTGTGCCTCTCTGTTCTCCCATCTGTGCTTCTCCTTTCTTCCCCGTGTCTCTCCTTTCTCCCACCCGTGCCTCTCCTTTCTCCCACCTGTGCCTCTCTGTTCTCCCACCCACGCTTCTCCTTTCTCCCGCCTGTGCCTCACTGTTCTCCCACCTGTGCCTCTCCTTTCTTCCACCTGTGCCTCTCCTTTCTCCCCTTGTGCCTCTCCTTTCTCCTGCTGTGCATCTCCTTTCTCCCGCCTGTGGCTCTCCTTTCTCCCACCTGTGACTCTTCTTTATCTCCCTGCGCCTCTCCTTTCTCCCACCTTTGCCTCTGCTTTCTTCCCCCTGTGCCTCTCCTTTCTCTCCCTGTGTCTCTCCTTTCTCTCCCTGTGTCTCTCCTTTCTGCCATCTGTGCCTCTCCTTTCTCCCGCCTGTGTCTCTCCTTTCTCCTCCTGTACCTCTCCTTTCTCCCGCCTGTGCCTCTCCTTTCTCCTGCCGGTGCCTCTCCTTTCTCCTGCCTGTGCCTCTCCTTTCTCCCCTTGTGCCCCTCCTTTCTGCCACCTCTGCCTCTCCTTTCTTCCCCTGTGCCTCTCCTTTCTCCCGCCTGTGTCTCTCCTTTCTCCCACCTGTATCTCTCCTTTCTCCCACCTGTGCCCCTCCTTTCTTCTGCCTGTGTCTCTTCTTTCTCCCACCTGTGCCTCTCCTTTCTCCCGCCTGTGCCTCTCCTTTCTCCCACCCGTGCCTCTCCTTTCTCCCGCCTGTGCCTCTCTGTTCTCCCACCTGTGCCTCTCCTTTCTTCCCCTGTGTCTCTCCTTTCTCCCACCCGTGCCTCTCCTTTCTCCCACCCATGACTCTCCTTTCACCCGCCTGTGCCTCTCCTTTCTCCCGCCTGTGCCTCTCCTTTCTCCCACCTGTGCCTCTCCTTTATCTCCCTGTGTCTCTCCTTTCTCCCACCTTTGCCTCTGCTTTCTTCCCCCTGTGCCTCTGCTTTCTCTCCCTGTGTCTCTCCTTTCTCTCCCTGTGTCTCTCCTTTCTCCCATCTGTGCCTCTCCTTTCTCCCGCCTGTGTCTCTCCTTTCTCCTCCTGTGCCTCTCCGTGCCTCTCCTTTCTTCTGCCTGTGCCTCTCCTTCCTTTCTCCCCCCGTGACTCTCTTTTGTCCCTCCTGTGCCTGTCTGTTCTCCCACCTGTATCTCTCCTTTCTCCCACCTGTGCCCCTCCTTTCTTCTGCCTGTGTCTCTCCTTTCTCCTCCTGTACCTCTCCTTTCTCCCGCCTGTGCCTCTCCTTTCTCCTGCCGGTGCCTCTCCTTTCTCCTGCCTGTGCCTCTCCTTTCTCCCCTTGTGCCCCTCCTTTCTGCCACCTGTGCCTCTCCTTTCTTCCCCTGTGCCTCTCCTTTCTCCCGCCTGTGTCTCTCCTTTCTCCCACCTGTATCTCTCCTTTCTCCCACCTGTGCCCCTCCTTTCTTCTGCCTGTGTCTCTTCTTTCTCCCACCTGTGCCTCTCCTTTCTCCCGCCTGTGCCTCTCTTTTCTCCCACCCGTGCCTCTCCTTTCTCCCGCCTGTGCCTCTCTGTTCTCCCACCTGTGCCTCTCCTTTCTTCCCCTGTGTCTCTCCTTTCTCCCACCCGTGCCTCTCCTTTCTCCCACCCATGCCTCTCTGTTCTCCCACCCATGACTCTCCTTTCACCCGCCTGTGCCTCTCCTTTCTCCCGCCTGTGCCTCTCCTTTCTCCCACCTGTGCCTCTCCTTTATCTCCCTGTGTCTCTCCTTTCTCCCACCTTTGCCTCTGCTTTCTTCCCCCTGTGCCTCTGCTTTCTCTCCCTGTGTCTCTCCTTTCTCTCCCTGTGTCTCTCCTTTCTCCCATCTGTGCCTCTCCTTTCTCCCGCCTGTGTCTCTCCTTTCTCCTCCTGTGCCTCTCCTTTCTTCTGCCTGTGCCTCTACTTCCTTTCTCCCCCCTGTGACTCTCCTTTGTCCTTCCTGTGCCTCTCTGTTCTCCTGCCTGTGCCTCTCTGTTCTCCCACCTGTGCCTCTCCTTTCTCTCACCTGTGCCTCTCCTTTCTCCACCTGTGTCTCTCCTTTCTCCCACCTGTGTCTCTGCTTTCTCCCTCCTGTGCCTCTCTGTTCTCCCACCTGTGCCTCTCCTTTCTTCCGCCTGTGCCCCTCCTTTGTCCCGCCTGTGCCTCTCCTTTCTCCACCTGTGTCTCTCCTTTCTCCCACCTGTGTCTCTGCTTTCTCCCTCCTGTGCCTCTCTGTTCTCCCGCCTGTGCCTCTCTGTTCTCCCACCTGTGCCTCTGCTTTCTCCCCCCTGTGCCTCTCCTTTCTCCAGCGACATTGCTACACTTACTAATTGCTGCCCCCCGTGTTCTTTCTTGTCCTGCACCCTCATGGAATATTGGGGAAGAGTTCTCATGGCTTTACCAGGGATAGAACCACTTTCCTGAGATTTCGAGAGGCCCCTGTGTGTGGAAATGATGTGTTACAGAATCTTTGCACAGTGCAAGTAGCACTAGCAGGGGCAGTGCCAGGCATGGGCTTGGGAGGGCTGAAGCCCCCTGCCCCCCACACTTTGACTCAGCCGGCATCACTCTGCTGTCATGCCTAGACCACTAGAACCTGTAACATTTCTCACCTGGAGAGCGGTGTATTTACTTAAGCAAATATACGCTCTCCGAGGTCAGAAAACAGGCATTGACGTGAAGGTAGAGGCAGAGGACAAAAGCCTGCCCAGGGGATATCAGTAAACCCCCCGCCCCCATGTTGCATGTAAAGGCTTAACTGCTGGCTCAGCTTTTGCATGGCCCATGCTTTCAATAATTACCATTAACTAAAAAAAAGTGTACTTGTGTGGATGCAGGGACTGTATGTATGCATGCGTGCATGCATGCGAGGGAGTGTGTAAGTGGGTGTATGTTTGTATGCTAGGTGTCTGCAAGTGCACACCTATGAATGAATGCAGTGGGAATGGTGTATACTGCATGTGTTAATGAATGCACAGTCCCTGATCATGAGTTAGGCGGCCATCTTTCTTAGCATTAGCGCCCACCCGTTCGGCGGTAATTGCTCCAAAAATGTACCTTTCTCCGGCATGTTTACCCCCAGCTCTCAGCTGGGTTCTAACACTCCAGACTCGAGATTGGACGGACCCTTAAATGCAGTGGTAAGGACTACTGCCTAACTTGTGATCGGTGTGCATCTGTGTGTACGCACGCTGGGACCGGGGGAGGGGCATTGGAGCATGAACATTTATTGACAAGAGCATGGCATGTTTTACTTCCGTTTTAGGGCAAAGGAAAGCCAACTTGAATGTTTTTATGTGATGGTGGGTTTGGAGGGAGCTTTGGGGAAATACTACAGTGGGGCTGGCCTGGTTGGGTCTTACTGTGGCATGGAATGTTGTACTTGCATTAAGGGCAAAGCCAACTTGAGTGGTCTTACATGGGGAGGGCATGTTTCCTTATTTTGACTTGGCTTTTTATTTTACTGGTGTTAAGGTCAAAGGCAAAATAAATATTCTTACATGGGGGGGAGTATATCATGACGAGTGGTACATAAATGCTCTTACATGGGGGGATTTGTGTAATTCACATCGCACTTAAGCCAAAGCGCAGTACAGATAACATATCAAGGTATCACCAGCTGAAGTTTGCACTCATTTAATTAGATTTATTTATTACATTTATTGACAGCATCCAAACCTGTAAGTATCACGGTACTGGTACGACTTGGTGAGTAGGGAATACACAGTACAGTACAGAGTAAGAGAGAGCTAACAAGTTGCAATAGCAGGTCCGTAGAGGAGGGTAGAGATCAGGGAGGTCACAATGAAGGATGAAAGGCAGAGTTGGCCGTGCTAGGATTTGAACTTGCGAATCACAATCAGATTACAACAGCATGCGCTCAGCCGACTGAGCTATCTTACCATCTACTCAGCAAGAGCGTGTGTTCCTACTGTGGCATTGCAGTTCATTACTGGTGTTAAGGCCAAAGGCAACACACATTTTCTTGCATTGGGGTGGGGGCATTCGTGCAGCATGCAAGGCCATGTTTTTTTTTTACTGTTGCATGACATTTTTTACTGCTAGGGAGAAAATGCAACATGATGAGAGTGTTTATATGGGGAGTGGGGGTCTTGTGCATATGTTTTCGTACTGTGGCATGGCTCTTTTCACTGGCATTAGGGCAAAGGTAACTGGAGTATGTTCTTAGGTGGGGATGCTGGCATGATTTGGCAGAGCAGCATAAACATGCTTTGTTATAGTATCCTGACTGGCAGTATGGACACAGCAAACACGAGTATGTTCCTATGGGGGAATAGTGGCTTATATAGGTGCACTGGAATGGACATGTGTGAGCATGCGTTTTTACACGCGTGGGGCACTGCCATTATATTTTATCTGTTATCTTTATTTGCATTTATAAAGCGCTCACACAGCCCGGGGGCATCGAGGCGCTGTTACAGGAATGATTCTCTTGGTTGTGTATTTATAACACACTTATTAACCAGAGGTTTCTAAGCGCGGACCCGCCGTCTTGTTTCAAAGCATGTTGCCCCTGAGCTATCCACCCAGGACAAATATGAACATGTGTGTGAAAATGCTCCTGTGTTGTTGGCTTGGGGTCTAATTGACTTTTTATGTCTTACCTACAAAACCGATTGTAAACTGTGTGGATTTTTACCTAATTTATCACAGAAAGTGTCCGGAAAAATGCAGCTTTTTAACCCATTATTTAAGAACTTTTCTCGACGGGACGACCCCCCCTTGATTGGTTCGCCCTCCCAAACGAGGCTCTGTGACTCCCGTGCTTTTGGCTGGGGGCAGAACAAGGGCCCTTCCTTCAGGAATTGTGAAGCTGTTTTCATAGCTCCTAGAAGATGAGGACTCGGGAGTAAGTCGGGCGGAGGCTACACACATGTGTAATCAGTCACAAGAAAAGCTGTTCCGGAATAAAGCCTAGTGGTGCATGAGGGCAAGCCTGGGAGCACTTCTCACTGACCCCCTCTTTACGCCCGCACGCACGCTGCCCCCCTACCCCATCGCATCCCACGCCTCCCGCCTGGCCCTTCACTTGGACTATTCATAACATGCATGACCCACAGTAACCATGCGTGTGGCATACCTGTGGCGGAGCTCCGAGCCCTGCGAGTCCGCGGAGCAGAGGCGCGGCCGCTCCCAGAGCCTCTGCACACACCTGTCACGGGGAGAGAGAGGCAGGAGCTCAGGGCGCCTGCAGGCCAACGGCGCTAGCGCCTGGAATCAGCAAGTGCGGGGGGCTGCGCTGTGCAGGGGCTGCGGGTCCGAGAAGCAATATTCCACATCACGTGTAGCGTGCGACATATCTTAGACTGTCACATATAAGGCGGCCATATAGCGCCTCAACAGCATACGCAGGATCATTGTCCATAGCATAACACATAGCACACACGATTACATACCAGAGAACTTAGAATGTCACATGTAGCATGTAATGTCCAGAGCGCTCAGGATACTCCTCAGTATAGCATGATCGGCATCACTGCACGTGGTATAACATGTAGCACGCAGGCCTACATACCAGGGAACTTAGAATGTCACATGTAACATGTAATGCCCAGAGCACTCAGGATACTCCTCAGTATAGCATGATCGGCATCACTGCACATGGTATAACATGTAGCACGCAGGCCTACATACCAGGGAACTTAAAATGTCACATGTAGCATGTAACTTCCAGAGCGCTCAGGATACTCCTCAGTATAGCATGATCGGCATCACTGCACATGGTATAACATGTAGCACGCAGGACTACATACCAGGGAACTTAGAATGTCACATGTAACATGTAATGTCCAGAGCGCTCAGGATACTCCTCAGTATAGCATGATCGGCATCACTGCACATGGTATAACATGTAGCACGCAGGCCTACATACCAGGGAACTTAAAATGTCACATGTAGCATGTAACTTCCAGAGCGCTCAGGATACTCCTCAGTATAGCATGATCGGCATCACTGCACATGGTATAACATGTAGCACGCAGGACTACATACCAGGGAACTTAGAATGTCACATGTAACATGTAATGTCCAGAGCACTCAGGATACTCCTCAGTATAGCATGATCGGCATCACTACACATGGTATAACATGTAGCACGCAGGACTACATACCAGGAAACTTAGAATGTCACATGTAGCATGTAACTTCCAGAGCGCTCAGGATACTCCTCAGTATAGCATGATCAGCATCACTGCACATGGTATAACATGTAGCACGCAGGACTACATACCAGGGAACTTAGAATGTCACATGTAACATGTAATGTCCAGAGCACTCAGGATACTCCTCAGCATAGCATGATCGGCATCACTGCACATGGTATAACATGTAGCACACAGGCCTACATACCAGGGAACTTAGAATGTCACAAGTAGCATGTAACTTCCAGAGCGCTCAGGATACTCCTCAGCATAGCATGATCGGCATCACTGCACATGGTATAACATGTAGCACGCAGGCCTACATACCAGGGAACTTAGAATGTCACATGTAGCATGTAACTTCCAGAGCGCTCAGGATACTCCTCAGTATAGCATGATCGGCATCACTGCACATGGTATAACATGTAGCATGCAGGCCTACATACCAGGGAACTTGGAATATCACATGTAGCATGTAACTTCCAGAGTGCTCAGGATACTCCTCAGTATAGCATGATCGGCATCACTGCACATGGTATAACATGTAGCACACCGGCCTACATACCAGGGAACTTAGAATGTCACATGTAGCATGTAACTTCCAGAGTGCTCAGGATACTCCTCAGTATGGCATGATCGGCATCACTGCACATGGTATAACATGTAGCACACAGGCCTACATACCAGGTAACTTAGAATGTCACATGTAGCATGTAACTTCCAGAGTGCTCAGGATACTCCTCAGTATAGCATGATCGGCATCACTGCACATGGTATAACATGTAGCACGCAGGACTACATACCAGGGAACTTAGAATGTCACATGTAACATGTAATGTCCAGAGCACTCAGGATACTCCTCAGCATAGCATGATCTGCATCACTGCACATGGTATACCATGTAGCACGCAGGACTACATACCAGGGAACTTAGAATGTCACATGTAACATGTAATGTCCAGAGCACTCAGGATACTCCTCAGCATAGCATGATCGGCATCACTGCACATGGTATAACATGTAGCACGCAGGACTGCATACCAGGGAACTTAGAATGTCACATGTAACATGTAATGTCCAGAGCACTCAGGAAACTCCCCAGCATAGCATGATCGGCATCACTGCACATGGTATAACATGTAGCACGCAGGACTACATACCAGGGAACTTAGAATGTCACATGTAACATGTAATGTCCAGAGCACTCAGGATACTCCTCAGCATAGCATGATCGGCATCACTGCACATGGTATAACATGTAGCACACAGGCCTACATACCAGGGAACTTAGAATGTCACATGTAACATGTAATGTCCAGAGCACTCAGGATACTCCTCAGAATAGCATGATCGGCATCACTGCACATGGTATAGCATGTAGCACGTAGGCCTACATACCAGGGAACTTAGAATGTCACATGTAACATGTAATGTCCAGAGCGCTCAGGATACTCCTCAGTATAGCATGATCAGCATCACTGCACATGGTATAACATGTAGCACGCAGGACTACATACCAGGGAACTTAGAATGTCACATGTAGCATGTAATGTCCAGAGCACTCAGGATACACCTCGTCATAGCATGATCGGCATCACTGCACATGGTATAACATGTAGCACACAGGACTACATACCAGGGAACTTAGAATGTCACATGTAACATGTAATGTCCAGAGCACTCAGGATACTCCTCAGCATAGCATGGTCGGCATCACTGCACATGGTATAACATGTAGCACGCAGGACTACATACCAGGGAACTTAGAATGTCACATGTAACATGTAATGTCCAGAGCACTCAGGATACTCCTCAGCATAGCATGGTCGGCATCACTGCACATGGTATAACATGTAGCACGCAGGACTACATACCAGGGAACTTAGAATGTCACATGTAACATGTAATGTCCAGAGCACTCAGGATACTCCTCAGCATAGCATGGTCGGCATCACTGCACATGGTATAACATGTAGCACGCAGGACTACATACCAGGGAACTTAGAATGTCACATGTAGCATGTAACTTCCAGAGTGCTCAGGATACTCCTCAGCATAGCATGGTCGGCATCACTGCACATGGTATAACATGTAGCACGCAGGACTACATACCAGGGAACTTAGAATGTCACATGTAACATGTAATGTCCAGAGCACTCAGGATACTCCTCAGCATAGCATGGTCGGCATCACTGCACATGGTATAACATGTAGCACGCAGGACTACATACCAGGGAACTTAGAATGTCACATGTAACATGTAATGTCCAGAGCACTCGGGATACTCCTCAGCATAGCATGGTCGGCATCACTGCACATGGTATAACATGTTGTCACCCGCAGGCGTTCCGACTGGCGGTTTCTTCCACGCTGGGTTTTGGGACGCAGGTACGGGCGGTACTAGTCCCTCCTTTGTGTCCGTTACTGTTTTCTCCTTGTAGCGCGGGGCCGCTGGGAGTATATCTTCTCTCCCGGCCCAGCAGTCCCTGCGTTGCAACTATCCTTTGGAAGCTCTCGCTCTTCCGGGTTTCTTCGCTCCTGCCTCGCTCGGTTCAGGCTCCATTCACTCGCGCCCTCCAGCGAGTGTTCTTCTTGCTTTCTCTCTCCTCCAGTTTTCTCTGCTGCCGCCGCGCTTCGGCGGTTTCTGTTTCTCTTCTCTTGCGGCCCCGTCCCCGCGGATAGGTGCTGCCCTTTTTCCCTGCGCTTTTCTTTTTCTCTCTCTGCTACTTGCCTGGCGCTTTTCTCCTTTGCTTCCTCTCCTCCGGTCCTCACCCCGCTGGTGGCCTTGGCTGGTGGGTGTTCCGGATCCCACGACAGGACTCCCCGGTTCCGCTGCTGTGTTGCCTTCAGTCACACTTACGGATACAGTCTACTATTTTCCTCCGACCCATCTGAAAGTCTACTTTCTGCTGGAACTACACCTTCCGTGCTACAGACCAGAGGAGTCCAAGGGTTTTTTCCCCATTCAGGGTGTTTTCCCCTATTTTCGGCTTGGTTCCGGAAGGGAGGTCCTCGGAGAGCTGTTCTCTTCAGCGGTCACGGTGGCCTCCCTCCGTGACAAGCAAGCTCATCGGAAAAAGGAGAAGGATTATCTACTTCGATGGCGTCTGCAGGACCCCAACAGCGATTCCGGCGGTTCAGGTGAGGAGAGTTCGACAGAAGGGGGAGAAAAGGGAGACCAGGCAATTAAACTGTCACAGATTGCAACGCCAAAGAAAGACACCATGTCAGCCGAAGGGCAAGTGCAAGAACTTTGGAAGGCAATTCAAGCTATGTCTCAGGAACCTCAGGGAGTCAAAGCTGAGAACGCCCTCCTTAGACAAATGGTATCCGCCCGGGAACCTCCCCCTCCAGAACTACCGCCTACAACACTATCCTCGGGAAAATTTGATGGTGCCCCCAAGAAAGTGAAGGAGTTCCTAGAGGCGTGTACCGTCTACTTTACTTTCCGACCCCGCACTTTCTCTACAGACCAAGCGAAGGTCGGCTTCCTAATCTCGAACATGACAGGCAACACTCTGACCTGGGCCACTCCCCTAGTCACAAGCAACAATGCCATTCTCCAAGATTACGCAGCGTTCCAAAATTCTCTGAGACAGACTTTCGAACGCCCCGAGTTGTCATTTACTGCTTCTGAAGAGTTGTTGGATCTAAAACAAGGTTCTTTGGACGTCCTGTCGTATCTCTCTGCTTTCAAAACAGTAACCTCTGGCGCAGGCTGGCCAGAACCGGCACAGTATGCCATTTTCAGGAGGGGTCTAAAAGAGGAGATTTAGGATGAGTTAGCCAGATCTGCTCGCTCACCTACTTTCCCTGACCTGCTAACTGCTGCACTACATATTGAGTATCGCGTACAGGAAAGGAAGATGGAAAGACACAAACAACGAGGCTCAGGATTCCTCCCGGATTCTCAGACATACTCTCCCCCTAGTCGTTCTCCCGCTGCCGCTTCAGAGGAACCGATGCAGATTGGCTCCACAAGAGCACCTCTGACTGCTGCCGAAAGATGGCGAAGAAGAGAAAAAGGACTTTGCGCTTACTGTGGGTCGGATCAACACCTTCTAAAAGACTGCACAGAACTGCCTAACAAGAGGCAGGGAAACGATCACCCTCGGCATCAATAGGGACTAGTGTCCGGGGGTTTCCAGTTCTGTCTACTCGTCCCTATGTTTCTCTAACAGTTTCTTCTTCTGACTCCAAGGAAGATTCCAGACTCATGGTAGTTTCAGCTATCATCATGATAGAAGGTGGAGACTCTCGCATTATTGGACTGCGGAGCAGCAGGAAATTTCGTTGATACCCTATGGGCCGATAAGGTCGGTCTACGCAGGATACCCCGGAAGGAAGGTCAGAAGATAGAAGGAGTTGACGGCTCTCCACTATCATCCGGACTCATCACCCATACCACTGAAGAGCTATCCTTAACAGTTTTTCAGCACTCAGAAGTGATAAGGTTCGACATCATCCGGGCTGCACATTTTCCAATAATTTTGGGAATCACATGGCTTCGCAGACACAATCCCCAAATCGATTGGACAAATAACCAGCTGAGTTTCTGTTCTGCATACTGCACCAAACACTGTCTTCCACCGAAGAGTCAGAAGGGCCTTCAATCTATTACGGCTCACACTTCCAACTGTGTGGGGGTTCTTGCACTACCCAATTTTTGTTTGAAATACTCCGAAGTGTTCCAAGAAAGCCTTCACTCCAAACTGCCACCCCACCGGCCCGAGGACTGTACCATAGATCTGGTACCCAATGCACTAGTTCCCTTCGGCAGAATGTTCTCTTTAACACTTACGGAGAAGCTTGTGTTACGGAACTATTTGGACACAAATATGACGAATGGGCTGATTCCGCCTTCGAAATCCCCTGCAGGGGCTCCCTTATTTTTCATCAAGAAAAGGGATTCCACTGAACTTAGACCCTGTATAGACTACAGAGGCCTAAATAAGGTAACTATCCGAGATCGTTATCCCATGCCATTGATCTCCGATATCATCGAGGCTGTACAAGGAGCCAGAATTTTTACCAAACTCGACCTCAGAAACGCATACCATCTGCTCAGAATCTCCAAGGGTGACGAATGGAAGACGCCATTCCGCACTCCATTCGGCCTGTACGAGTATAAGGTGATGCCATTCGGACTGGTTAACGCTCCTGCAGCGTTCCAAAGATTTATGGACAGAATGTTTTCCGACATGCTTTCCACTTCCGTCATCATTTATTTGGATGATATCTTGGTCTACTCCTCGAACTTACAGGAACACATCGTTCATGTCACTCAAGTTCTTGAACGTCTACAGAAGAACGAGCTATTGGTTAAAGCTGAGAAGTGCAAATTTGCGGTACCTTCTGTGCAGTATCTGGGGTACAGATTATCAGAAGAAGGGATAGACATGGATCAAAGGAAGGTTCTGGCCATTCTCGAATGGCCCGCCCCCACTTCTGTCCGAGAGGTGCAGAGGTTCCTGGGACTCTCCAACTGTTACCGAAGGTTCATCCCCAACTTCTCGGAGGTGGTGTACCCCATCACTCGCCTACTCAAGAAGGAGGCCTCTCCGTTCCGCTGGTCAACCGATAACAGTTTCAAGTTGCTCAAACATCTCTTCTGCTCAGCTCCGATTCTCCGACACCCGGACCAAAGTCAGCCCTTCATCCTGGAAACCGATGCCTCTGCAATTGCCATCGGAGCGGTACTACTTCAGGCTGTCGGTGGAGTGGAACATCCGGTAGCTTACTTATCCAAGACACTCTCACCCAATCAATTGAATTATTCTGTCCTAGAAAAGGAGCTGTTAGCAATGAAATTGACTTGCGACAAATGGCGCCATCTGCTCATGGGGGCCCGACATCCCTTCCTTATCAGGACTGATCACAAGAACCTGAAAGCCCTCCAGGAAATGGAGTGTTCTAATTCCAGGCAAGCACGTTGGGCCTATCTTTTCTCGCAATATGATTACCAGATTTGTTACATTCCTGGGTCACTAAACCGTCTGTCAGACGCCCTATCCCGCAAGGACTCCAGCAAGGAAAGGGCTTCGTTATCCGCTGAACCCATGTTTCAATCGCAACCGGATATTGGCCCTTGTTAGCTCTTTTCTACAAGAGGTTAAAGCCGCTGTGGTTCAGGAAATTCCCCAATTACCGCTACACTCCGACTCTCCTTACCAGGAGAAGGACGGCTGGCTGTTTTTCAAGAAACGACTGTATGTCCCGGAAGGCATGCTGCGGAAGAAGATTCTGGATTGGTGTCACACTTCTCACCTTGCAGGTCACCGCGGGGGAATCAACACCCTGGAGCTCATCTCGAGGAGTTTTTCCTGGCCCACAGTGAGAAGAGATACCCTGGACTTTGTGAAGACCTGTCCTATTTGTGCTTGGTCTAAATATCCTACAGGGACACCGTTGGGATTACTCACCCAAATTGAGATGCCTACTCGCCCCTGGGGGTTGGTTTCTACGGATTTCATTGTAGACCTACCGGTATCCGAATCCTATACCTGCATCATGGTCACGGTAGATGCGTTCTCCAGGATGGCACATTTCTCTCCTCTTTCTGGTGTTCCTGCAGCCACCAGGATGGCTGAGGTGTTTGCACGAGACATCTTCAGACTTCACGGTTTACCTAACAAGATCATCTCTGATCGGGGTAGTCAGTACACCTCCAGATTCTGGACAGCCCTGTGTAACCGATTGGGGATTGAGAGAGCACTCTCTTCGGGATTCCATCCTCAATCCAACGGGATGACGGAACGTCTGAACGCTACTCTCGAACTATATCTGAGATGTTATGTCACTCAGCATCAAGACAATTGGGTTTCTCTACTGCCTACTGCAGAATTCTCGTATAACAATACCAGGCATGCTGCCATTGGTCTCTCGCAATTCTTTTGTACTTATGGGGTCCATCCTAAGTCCATTCTTCCGGAGGTTCCCAGTTTCACCAACTCCCCAGCAGCCGAAGAGGTATTGGATCAGATCAAGGAGGCCCATGCCACGGCATTGCGGAGTTTAGAGAACAGCAGGAGACGATCGAAGATCGGAGCAGATAAACACCGCAAAGAATGTCCAGATTGGAAGCCAGGCGATAAGGTGTGGTTGTCCACTCGGTTTTTACCCAGATGGATAAGGCCCTCTAAACTCTCCCCTCGCTTTCTAGGTCCCTTTCCCATTCTTCTCAAAATCAATCCTGTGGCTTACCGTCTTCGGCTGCCTCCTTCTCTAAATCGCATTCACCCTGTATTTCATTTGTCTCTCCTTAAACCTTTCTATTCCGATTCTCATCACAGACCAGTGCCCAGACACACTCCCTCACAGACACCCAATCAAGCAGAATTTGAGGTCTCCAACATTCGAGACTCTAGGTTCTACCGAGGGAGGTTGGAATACCTTTTATCCTGGAAGGGTTATCCGGAGTCAGAGGACTCTTGGGAACCTGCTTCTCAGGTGCATGCTCCTCGCTTACTCGCCAGATTCCACCGCCTGCACCCGGGGAAGCCTGGGGTGGTGCGGACTGGAAGGGGGCATACTGTCACCCGCAGGCGTTCCGACTGGAGGTTTCTTCCACGCTGGGTTTTGGGACGCAGGTACGGGAGGTACTAGTCCCTCCTTTGTGTGCGTTACTGTTTTCTCCTTGTAGCGCGGGGCCGCTGGGAGTATATCTTCTCTCCTGGCCCAGCGGTCCATGCGTTGCAACTATCCTTTGGAAACTCTCGCTCTTCAGGGTTTCTTCGCTCCTGCCTCGCTCTGTTCAGGCTCCATTCACTCGTGCCCTCCAGCGAGTGTTCTTCTTGCTTTCTCTCTCCTCCAATTTTCTCTGCTGCCGCCGCGCTTCGACGGTTTCTGTTCCTCTTCTCTTGCGGCCCCGTCCCCGCGGATAGGCGCCGCCCTTTTTCCCTGCGCTTTTCTTTTTCTCTCTCCGCTACTTGCCTGGCGCTTTTCTCCTTTGCTTCCTCTCCTCCGGTCCTCACTCCGCTGGTGGCCTTGGCTGGTGGGTGTTCCGGATCCCACGACAGGACTCCCCGGTTCCGCTGCTGTGTTGCCTTCAGTCACACTTACGGATACAGTCTACTATTTTCCTCCGACCCATCTGAAAGTCTACTTTCTGCTGGAACTACACCTTCCGTGCTACAGACCAGAGGAGTCCAAGGGTTTTTTCCCCATTCAGGGTTTTTTCCCCTATTTTCGGCTTGGTTCCGGAAGGGAGGTCCTCGGACAGCTGTTCTCTTCAGCGATCACGGTGGCCTCCCTCCGTGACAAGCAAGCTCATCGAAAAAAGGAGAAGGATTATCTACTTTGACGGCGTCTGCAGGACCCAGACAGCGATTCCGGCGGTTCAGGTGAGGAGAGTTCGACAGAAGGGGGAGAAAAGGGAGACCAGGCAATTAAACTGTCACACATGTAGCACGCAGGACTACATACCAGGGAACTTAGAATGTCACATGTAACATGTAATGTCCAGAGCACTCAGGATACTCCTCAGCATAGCATGACCGGCATCACTGCACATGGTATAACATGTAGCACGCAGGCCTACATACCAGGGAACTTAGAATGTCACATGTAACATGTAATGTCCAAGGCACTCAGGATACTCCCCAGCATAGCATGGTCGGCATCACTGCACATGGTATAACATGTAGCACGCAGGACTACATACCAGGGAACTTAGAATGTCACATGTAACATGTAATGTCCAGAGCACTCAGGATACTCCTCAGCATAGCATGACCGGCATCACTGCACATGGTATAACATGTAGCACGCAGGACTACATACCAGGGAACTTAGAATGTCACATGTAACATGTAATGTCCAGAGCACTCAGGATACTCCTCAGCATAGCATGATCGGAATCACTGCACATGCTATAACATGTAGCACGCAGGCCTACATACCAGGGAACTTAGAATGTCACATGTAACATGTAATGTCCAGAGCACTCAGGATACTCCTCAGCATAGCATGATCGGCATCACTGCACATGGTATAACATGTAGCACGCAGGACTACATACCAGGGAACTTAGAATGTCACATGTAACATGTAATGTCCAGAGCACTCAGGATACTCCTCAGCATAGCATGATCGGCATCACTGCACATGGTATAACATGTAGCACGCAGGCCTACATACCAGGGAACTTAGAATGTCACATGTAACATGTAATGTCCAGAGCACACAGGATACTCCTCAGCATAGCATGATCGGCATCACTGCACATGGTATAACATGTAGCACGCAGGCCTACATACCAGGGAACTTAGAATGTCACATGTAACATGTAATGTCCAGAGCACTCAGGATACTCCTCAGCATAGCATGATCGGCATCACTGCACATGGTATAACATGTAGCACGCAGGCCTACATACCAGGGAACTTAGAATGTCACATGTAACATGTAATGTCCAAGGCACTCAGGATACTCCCCAGCATAGCATGATCGGCATCACTGCACATGGTATAACATGTAGCACGCAGGACTACATACCAGGGAACTTAGAATGTCACATGTAACATGTAATGTCCAGAGCACTCAGGATACTCCCCAGCATAGCATGATAGGCATCACTGCACATGGTATAACATGTAGCACGCAGGACTACATACCAGGGAACTTAGAATGTCACATGTAACATGTAATGTCCAGAGCACTCAGGATACTCCTCAGCATAGCATGATCGGCATCACTGCACATGGCATAACATGTAGCACGCAGGACTACATACCAGGGAACTTAGAATGTCATATGTAACATGTAATGTCCAGAGCACTCAGGATACTCCTCAGCATATCATGATCGGCATCACTGCACATGGTATAACATGTAGCAAGCAGGAATACATACCAGGGAACTTAGAATGTCACATGTAACATGTAATGTCCAGAGCACTCAGGATACTCCTCAGCATAGCATGATCGGCATCACTGCACATGGTATAACATGTAGCACGCAGGCCTACATACCAGGGAACTTAGAATGTCACATGTAACATGTAATGTCCAGAGCACTCAGGATACTCCTCAGCATAGCATGATCGGCATCACTGCACATGGTATAACATGTAGCACGCAGGCCTACATACCAGGGAACTTAGAATGTCACATGTAACATGTAATGTCCAAGGCACTCAGGATACTCCCCAGCATAGCATGATCGGCATCACTGCACATGGTATAACATGTAGCACGCAGGACTACATACCAGGGAACTTAGAATGTCACATGTAACATGTAATGTCCAGAGCACTCAGGATACTCCTCAGCATAGCATGATAGGCATCACTGCACATGGTATAACATGTAGCACGCAGGACTACATACCAGGGAACTTAGAATGTCACATGTAACATGTAATGTCCAGAGCACTCAGGATACTCCTCAGCATAGCATGATCGGCATCACTGCACATGGCATAACATGTAGCACGCAGGACTACATACCAGGGAACTTAGAATGTCACATGTAACATGTAATGACCAGAGCACTCAGGATACTCCTCAGCATAGCATGATCGGCATCACTGCACATGGCATAACATGTAGCACGCTGGACTACATACCAGGGAACTTAGAATGTCACATGTAACATGTAATGTCCAGAGCACTCAGGATACTCCTCAGCATAGCATGATCGGCATCACTGCACATGGTATAACATGTAGCACGCAGGCCTACATACCAGGGAACTTAGAATGTCAAATGTAACATGTAATGTCCAGAGCACTCAGGATACTCATCAGCATAGCATGATCGGCATCACTGCACATGGTATAACATGTAGCACGCAGGCCTACATACCAGGGAACTTAGAATGTCACATGTAACATGTAATGTCCAGAGCACTCAGGATACTCCTCAGCATAGCATGATCGGCATCACTGCACATGGTATAACATGTAGCACGCAGGCCTACATACCAGGGAACTTAGAATGTCACATGTAACATGTAATGTCCAGAGCACTCAGGATACTCCTCAGCATAGCATGATCGGCATCACTGCACATGGTATAACATGTAGCACGCAGGACTACATACCAGGGAATTTAGAATGTCACATGTAACATGTAATGTCCAGAGCACTCAGGATACTCCTCAGCATAGCATGATCGGCATCACTGCACATGGTATAACATGTAGCACGCAGGACTACATACCAGGGAACTTAGAATGTCACATGTAACATGTAATGTCCAGAGCACTCAGGATACTCCTCAGCATAGCATGATCGGCATCACTGCACATGGTATAACATGTAGCACGCAGGACTACATACCAGGGAACATAGAATGTCACATGTAACATGTAATGTCCAGAGCACTCAGGATACTCCTCAGCATAGCATGATCGGCATCACTGCACATGGTATAACATGTAGCACGCAGGCCTACATACCAGGGAACTTAGAATGTCACATGTAACATGTAATGTCCAGAGCACTCAGGATACTCCTCAGCATAGCATGATCGGCATCACTGCACATGGTATAACATGTAGCACGCAGGCCTACATACCAGGGAACTTAGAATGTCACATGTAACATGTAATGTCCAGAGCACTCAGGATACTCCTCAGCATAGCATGGTCGGCATCACTGCACATGGTATAAAATGTAGCACGCAGGCCTACATACCAGGGAACTTAGAATGTCACATGTAACATGTAATGTCCAGAGCACTGAGGATACTCCTCAGCATAGCATGGTCGGCATCACTGCACATGGTATAACATGTAGCACGCAGGACTACATACCAGGGAACTTAGAATGTCACATGTAACATGTAATGTCCAGAGCACTCAGGATACTCCTCAGCATAGCATGATCGGCATCACTGCACATGGTATAACATGTAGCACGCAGGACTACATACCAGGGAACTTAGAATGTCACATGTAACATGTAATGTCCAGAGCACTCAGGATACTCCTCAGCATAGCATGATCGGCATCACTGCACATGGTATAACATGTAGCACGCAGGACTACATACCAGGGAACTTAGAATGTCACATGTCACATGTAATGTCCAGAGCACTCAGGATACTCCTCAGCATAGCATGATCGGCATCACTGCACATGGTATAACATGTAGCACGCAGGACTACATACCAGGGAACTTAGAATGTCACATGTAACATGTAATGTCCAGAGCACTCAGGATACTCCTCAGCATAGCATGATCGGCATCACTGCACATGGTATAACATGTAGCACGCAGGACTACATACCAGGGAACTTAGAATGTCACATGTAACATGTAATGTCCAGAGCACTCAGGATACTCCTCAGCATAGCATGATCGGCATCACTGCACATGGTATAACATGTAGCACGCAGGCCTACATACCAGGGAACTTAGAATGTCACATGTAACATGTAATGTCCAGAGCACTCAGGATACTCCTCAGCATAGCATGATCGGCATCACTGCACATGGTATAACATGTAGCACGCAGGCCTACATACCAGGGAACTTAGAATGTCACATGTAACATGTAATGTCCAGAGCACTCAGGATACTCCTCAGCATAGCATGATCGGCATCACTGCACATGGTATAACATGTAGCACGCAGGCCTACATACCAGGGATCTTAGAATGTCACATGTAGCATGTAATGTCCAGAGCACTCAGGATACTGCTCCGCATAGCATGGTCGGCATGACTGCACATGGTATAACATGTAGCACGCAGGACTACATACCAGGGAACTTAGAATGTCACATGTAACATGTAATGTCCAGAGCACTCAGGATACTGCTCCGCATAGCATGGTCGGCATCACTGCACATGGTATAACATGTAGCACGCAGGACTACATACCAGGGAACTTAGAATGTCACATGTAACATGTTATGTCCAGAGCACTCAGGATACTCCTCAGCATAGCATGATCGGCATCACTGCACATGGTATAACATGTAGCACGCAGGACTACATACCAGGGAACTTAGAATGTCACATGTAACATGTAATGTCCAGAGCACTCAGGATACTCCTCAGCATAGCATGATCGGCATCACTGCACATGGAATAACATGTACCACGCAGGCCTACATGCCAGGGAACTTAGAATGTCACATGTAACATGTAATGTCCAGAGCACTCAGGATACTCCTCAGCATAGCATGATTGGCATCACTGCACATGGAATAACATGTACCACGCAGGCCTACATACCGGGGGAACGTAGAATGTCACATGTAACATGTAATGTCCAGAGCACTCAGGATACTCCTCAGCATAGCATGATCGGCATCACTGCACATGGAATAACATGTACCACGCAGGCCTACATACCGGGGGAACTTAGAATGTCACATGTAACATGTAATGTCCAGAGCACTCAGGATACTCCTCAGCATAGCATGATCGGCATCACTGCACATGGTATAACATGTAGCACGCAGGCCTACATACCAGGGAACTTAGAATGTCACATGTAAAATGTAATGTCCAGAGCACTCAGGATACTCCTCAGCATAGCATGATCGGCATCACTGCACATGGTATAACATGTAGCACGCAGGACTACATACCAGGGAACTTAGAATGTCACATGTAACATGTAAAGTCCAGAGCACTCAGGATACTCCTCAGCATAGCATGATCGGCATCACTGCACATGGTATAACATGTAGCACGCAGGACTACATACCAGGGAACTTAGAATGTCACATGTAACATGTAATGTCCAGAGCACTCAGGATACTCCTCAGCATAGCATGATCGGCATCACTGCACATGGTATAACATGTAGCACGCAGGACTACATACCAGGGAACTTAGAATGTCACATGTAACATGTAATGTCCAGAGCACTCAGGATACTCCTCAGCATAGCATGATCGGCATCACTGCACATGGTATAACATGTAGCACGCAGGGCTACATATCAGGGAACTTAGAATGTCACATGTAACATGTAATGTCCAGAGCACTCAGGATACTCCTCAGCATAGCATGATCGGCATCACTGCACATGGTATAACATGTAGCACGCCGGCCTATATACCAGGGAACTTAGAATGTCACATGTAACATGTAATGTCCAGAGCACTCAGGATACTCCTCAGCATAGCATGATCGGCATCACTGCACATGGTATAACATGTAGCACGCAGGCCTACATACCAGGGAACTTAGAATGTCACATGTAACATGTAATGTCCAGAGCACTCAGGATACTCCTCAGCATAGCATGATCGGCATCACTGCACATGGTATAACATGTAGCACGCAGGCCTACATACCAGGGAACTTAGAATGTCACATGTAGCATGTAATGTCCAGAGCACTCAGGATACTGCTCCGCATAGCATGGTCAGCATCACTGCACATGGTATAACATGTAGCACGCAGGACTACATACCAGGGAACTTAGAATGTCACATGTAACATGTAATGTCCAGAGCACTCAGGATACTCCTCAGCATAGCATGATCGGCATCACTGCACATGGTATAACATGTAGCACGCAGGACTACATACCAGGGAACTTAGAATGTCACATGTAACATGTTATGTCCAGAGCACTCAGGATACTCCTCAGCATAGCATGATCGGCATCACTGCACATGGTATAACATGTAGCACGCAGGACTACATACCAGGGAACTTAGAATGTCACATGTAACATGTAATGTCCAGAGCACTCAGGATACTCCTCAGCATAGCATGATCGGCATCACTGCACATGGTATAACATGTAGCACACAGGCCTACATACCAGGGAACTTAGAATGTCACATGTAACATGTAATGTCCAGAGCACTCAGGATACTCCTCAGCATAGCATGATCGGCATCACTGCACATGGAATAACATGTACCACGCAGGCCTACATGCCAGGGAACTTAGAATGTCACATGTAACATGTAATGTCCAGAGCACTCAGGATACTCCTCAGCATAGCATGATCGGCATCACTGCACATGGAATAACATGTACCACGCAGGCCTACATACCGGGGGAACTTAGAATGTCACATGTAACATGTAATGTCCAGAGCACTCAGGATACTCCTCAGCATAGCATGATCGGCATCACTGCACATGGTATAACATGTAGCACACAGGACTACATACGGGGGGAACTTAGAATGTCACATGTAACATGTAATGTCCAGAGCACCTAGGATACTCCTCAGCATAGCATGATCGGCATCACTGCACATGGTATAACATGTAGCACGCAGGACTACATACCAGGGAACTTAGAATGTCACATGTAACATGTAATGTCCAGAGCATTCAGGATACTCCCCAGCATAGCATGATCGGCATCACTGCACATGGTATAACATGTAGCATGCAGGACTACATACCAGGGAACTTAGAATGTCACATGTAACATGTAATGTCCAAAGCACTCAGGATACTCCTCAGCATAGCATGATCGGCATCACTGCACATGGTATAACATGTAGCACGCAGGCCTACATACCAGGGAACTTAGAATGTCACATGTAACATGTAATGTCCAGAGCACTCAGGATACTCCTCAGAATAGCATGATCGGCATCACTGCACATGGTATAACATGTAGCACGCAGGACTACATACCAGGGATCTTAGAATGTCACATGTAACATGTAAAGTCCAGAGCACTCAGGATACTCCTCAGCATAGCATGATCGGCATCACTGCACATGGTATAACATGTAGCACGCAGGACTACATACCAGGGAACTTAGAATGTCACATGTAACATGTAATGTCCAGAGCACTCAGGATACTCCTCAGCATAGCATGATCGGCATCACTGCACATGGTATAACATGTAGCACGGAGGACTACATACCAGGGAACTTAGAATGTCACATGTAACATGTAATGTCCAGAGCACTCAGGATACTCCTCAGCATAGCATGATCAGCATCACTGCACGTGGTATAACATGTAGCACGCAGGACTACATACCAGGGAACTTAGAATGTCACATGTAACATGTAATGTCCAGAACACTCCCCAGCATAGCATGATCGGCATCACTGCACGTGGTATAACATGTAGCACGCAGGACTACATACCAGGGAACTTAGAATGCCACATGTAACATGTAATGTCCAGAGCACTCAGGATACTCCTCAGCATAGCATGATCGGCATCACTGCACATGGTATAACATGTAGCACGCAGGCCTACATACCAGGGAACTTAGAATGTCACATGTAACATGTAATGTCCAGAACACTCAGGATACTCCTCAGCATAGCATGGTCGGCATCACTGCACATGGTATAACATGTAGCACGCAGGCCTACAGACCAGGGAACTTAGAATGTCACATGTAGCATGTAATGTCCAGAGCACTCAGGATACTCCTCAGCATAGCATGGTCGGCATCACTGCACATGGTATAACATGTAGCACGCAGGACTACATACCAGGGAACTTAGAATGTCACATGTAACATGTAATGTCCAGAGCACTCAGGATACTCCTCAGCATAGCATGATCAGCATCACTGCAAATGGTATAACATGTAGCACGCAGGACTACATACCAGGGAACTTAGAATGTCACATGTAACATGTAATGTCCAGAGCACTCAGGATACTCCTCAGCATAGCATGATCGGCATCACTGCACATGGTATAACATGTAGCACACAGGCCTACATACCAGGGAACTTAGAATGTTACATGTAACATGTAATGTCCAGAGCACTCAGGATACTCCTCAGCATTGCATGATCGGCATCACTGCACATGGAATAACATGTACCACACAGGCCTACATACCAGGGAACTTAGAATGTCACATGTAACATGTAATGTCCAGAGCACTCAGGATACTCCTCAGCATAGCATGATCGGCATCACTGCACATGGTATAACATGTAGCATGCAGGACTACATACCAGGGAACTTAGAATGTCACATGTAACATGTTATGTCCAGAGCACTCAGGATACTCCTCAGCATAGCATGATCGGCATCACTGCACATGGTATAACATGTAGCACGCAGGACTACATACCAGGGAACTTAGAATGTCACATGTAACATGTAATGTCCAGAGCACTCAGGATACTCCTCAGCATAGCATGATCGGCATCACTGCACATGGTATAACATGTAGCACACAGGCCTACATACCAGGGAACTTAGAATGTCACATGTAACATGTAATGTCCAGAGCACTCAGGATACTCCTCAGCATAGCATGATCGGCATCACTGCACATGGAATAACATGTACCACGCAGGCCTACATGCCAGGGAACTTAGAATGTCACATGTAACATGTAATGTCCAGAGCACTCAGGATACTCCTCAGCATAGCATGATCGGCATCACTGCACATGGAATAACATGTACCACGCAGGCCTACATACCGGGGGAACTTAGAATGTCACATGTAACATGTAATGTCCAGAGCACTCAGGATACTCCTCAGCATAGCATGATCGGCATCACTGCACATGGTATAACATGTAGCACGCAGGACTACATACCGGGGGAACTTAGAATGTCACATGTAACATGTAATGTCCAGAGCACCTAGGATACTCCTCAGCATAGCATGATCGGCATCACTGCACATGGTATAACATGTAGCACGCAGGACTACATACCAGGGAACTTAGAATGTCACATGTAACATGTAATGTCCAGAGCATTCAGGATACTCCCCAGCATAGCATGATCGGCATCACTGCACATGGTATAACATGTAGCATGCAGGACTACATACCAGGGAACTTAGAATGTCACATGTACCATGTAATGTCCAAAGCACTCAGGATACTCCTCAGCATAGCATGATCGGCATCACTGCACATGGTATAACATGTAGCACGCAGGCCTACATACCAGGGAACTTAGAATGTCACATGTAACATGTAATGTCCAGAGCACTCAGGATACTCCTCAGCATAGCATGATCGGCATCACTGCACATGGTATAACATGTAGCATGCAGGACTACATACCAGGGATCTTAGAATGTCACATGTAACATGTAAAGTCCAGAGCACTCAGGATACTCCTCAGCATAGCATGATCGGCATCACTGCACATGGTATAACATGTAGCACGCAGGACTACATACCAGGGAACTTAGAATGTCACATGTAACATGTAATGTCCAGAGCACTCAGGATACTCCTCAGCATAGCATGATCGGCATCACTGCACATGGTATAACATGTAGCACGGAGGACTACATACCAGGGAACTTAGAATGTCACATGTAACATGTAATGTCCAGAGCACTCAGGATACTCCTCAGCATAGCATGATCAGCATCACTGCACGTGGTATAACATGTAGCACGCAGGACTACATACCAGGGAACTTAGAATGTCACATGTAACATGTAATGTCCAGAACACCCCCCAGCATAGCATGATCGGCATCACTGCACGTGGTATAACATGTAGCACGCAGGACTACATACCAGGGAACTTAGAATGCCACATGTAACATGTAATGTCCAGAGCACTCAGGATACTCCTCAGCATAGCATGATCGGCATCACTGCACATGGTATAACATGTAGCACGCAGGCCTACATACCAGGGAACTTAGAATGTCACATGTAACATGTAATGTCCAGAGCACTCAGGATACTCCTCAGCATAGCATGGTCGGCATCACTGCACATGGTATAACATGTAGCACGCAGGCCTACAGACCAGGGAACTTAGAATGTCACATGTAGCATGTAATGTCCAGAGCACTCAGGATACTCCTCAGCATAGCATGGTCGGCATCACTGCACATGGTATAACATGTAGCACGCAGGACTACATACCAGGGAACTTAGAATGTCACATGTAACATGTAATGTCCAGAGCACTCAGGATACTCCTCAGCATAGCATGATCAGCATCACTGCACATGGTATAACATGTAGCACGCAGGACTACATACCAGGGAACTTAGAATGTCACATGTAACATGTAATGTCCAGAGCACTCAGGATACTCCTCAGCATAGCATGTTCGGCATCACTGCACATGGTATAACATGTAGCACACAGGCCTACATACCAGGGAACTTAGAATGTCACATGTAACATGTAATGTCCAGAGCACTCAGGATACTCCTCAGCATTGCATGATCGGCATCACTGCACATGGAATAACATGTACCACACAGGCCTACATACCAGGGAACTTAGAATGTCACATGTAACATGTAACTTCCAGAGCACTCAGGATACTCCTCAGCATAGCATGATCAGCATCACTGCACATGGTATAACATGTAGCACACAGGCCTACATACCAGGGAACTTAGAATGTATCCAGAGCACTCAGGATACTCCTCAGCATAGCATGATCGGCATCACTGCACATGGTATAACATGTAGCACGCAGGACTACATACCAGGGAACTTAGAATGTCACATGTAACATGTAATGTCCAGAGCACTCAGGATACTCCTCAGCATAGCATGATCGGCATCACTGCACATGGTATAACATGTAGCACGCAGGCCTACATACCACGGAACTTAGAATGTCACCTGTAACATGTAATGTCCAGAGCACTCAGGATACTCCTCAGCATAGCATGATCGGCATCACTGCACATGGTATAACATGTAGCACGCAGGACTACATACCAGGGAACTTAGAATGTCACATGTAACATGTAATGTCCAGAGCACTCAGGATACTCCTCAGCATAGCATGATCGGCATCACTGCACATGGTATAACATGTAGCACGCAGGCCTACATACCAGGGAACTTAGAATGTCACATGTAGCATGTAATGTCCAGAGCACTCAGGATACTCCTCAGCATAGCATGGTCGGCATCACTGCACATGGTATAACATGTAGCACGCAGGACTACATACCAGGGAACTTAGAATGTCACATGTAACATGTAATGTCCAGAGCAGTCAGGATACTCCTCAGCATAGCATGGTCGGCATCACTGCACATGGTATAAAATGTAGCACGCAGGACTACATACCAGGGAACTTAGAATGTCACATGTAACATGTAATGTCCAGAGCACTCAGGATACTCCTCAGCATAGCATGGTCGGCATCACTGCACATGGTATAACATGTAGCACGCAGGACTACATACCAGGGAACTTAGAATGTCACATGTAACATGTAATGTCCAGAGCACTCAGGATACTCCTCAGCATAGCATGATCGCCATCACTGCACATGGTATAAAATGTAGCACGCAGGACTACATACCAGGGAACTTAGAATGTCACATGTAACATGTAATGTCCAGAGCACTCAGGATACTTCTCAGCATAGCATGATCGGTATCACTGCACATGGTATAACATATAGCACACAGGACTACATACCAGGGAACTTAGAATGTCACATGTAACATGTAATGTCCAGAGCAGTCAGGATACTCCTCAGCATAGCATGGTCGGCATCACTGCACATGGTATAACATGTAGCACGCAGGACTACATACCAGGGAACTTAGAATGTCACATGTAACATGTAATGTCCAGAGCACTCAGGATACTCCTCAGAATAGCATGATCGGCATCACTGCACATGGTATAACATGTAGCACGCAGGACTACATACCAGGGAACTTAGAATGTCACATGTAACATGTAATGTCCAGAGCACTCAGGATACTCCTCAGCATAGCATGATCGGCATCACTGCACATGGAATAACATGTAGCACACAGGCCTACCTACCAGGGAACTTAGAATTTCACATGTAACATGTAACTTCCAGAGCACTCAGGATACTCCTCAGTATAGCATGGTCGGCATCACTGCACATGGAATGTCTGACCTCATGTGGTGCGTGAGTACACACACTCAGAAGCTGCCTGTCATGGGCTCTCGGGGGGCATCAGCCTGCAGGCCTGTTTGCTTAAGTGGGAGTTAGTTTAGTGATGGCGACTCTGAGGGCCTGATTCGTGGAATAATTGCCGGTACAAAGAGACTTTGCACTGCTGAAAAGCGACTTTGCACTGCCCACAAAATTCCTGATTCATGGAACTGTGCAAAGTGTATTTTGCCCGGACTTTGCACTGCGAAAATAGACTTTGCACAGTTCCATGAATCAGGGTTTGTGTCGGCGGTGCCAAGCCACTCTGAACCGGGCAATTATTCCGAGAATCGCGCCCTAAGACCCAGCTTCTGTGCTGGTTCCTTCCATGGAAGAGGCTGGCGCGGGATTCTGCGATTTCCCGCTCTACTTGGCAGCAATGCGGCATGACCTGCTCGGCGAGGCTGTGAAGAAGAGGCACGGCGCACCCCTCGCCTCGCCATGCTGCTGGGGGTATCTGAATTTAGGACGCGTCCCTTTATCGGAATATCTGTTGGCTGTGAGGGAATCCTTATACTGCAAGACTAAACGTGCAGTGGGATGGCATGACCTGTGACCTGCAGCTTGACCTGTGCAGGGCCCTTATGCTGAGACGAGGAGCTAATATGCCCCACCTGCCCCCCACCCCTGATCATCGCAGGCGCACTAGGCCAGAAATGACGGCCCAGCTCCCGCCCCCCCCCCCACCCCATGAGGTGTAAAACAGGGGAATTTGTATTTGTTTTATTTATAAGGCGCGAGGCATTAGGCCCGGAGGCAACAGGGCGCAAGCATCTGTGTGATGCTTTAAATGAAGGTCTGACAATAACCCGAGCAACAACTCGTGTTTGCGCATCGTTTGCACGGGTTTCTAGTCACATTGCACGGAAACATATCAATCACTCAACCGGCCTTTGATCTGGGAGAAAGACGCCCGTGAAAGCGACAACTTGAAATAAGCAAACACAGCCCTGCAGGGATATATAGGGTAACATGCATGGAATGGGTCCAGATGCAAGGAACACGGATGTAGCTTCCGTGTCCTGCCGCCTGTTTTTTCATCTTCTCTACAGGTGGTGAATATGTCTAAGAGCCCAAAACACGCTCCGAGAATTGGCAGAAGTAAAACAGGCAGCGTGGTCCTGACGAATGCCCGATTCCACTGAAACAGGTCGTAACACCATCTTCCTTGTGCAAATCTTTCCGACACAGTCACAGGAGGTGCAGGAGTGAGTCGACAACAGCTGGACGACACCTGGACAATCAGAGAATGAAGAAGGTGGCTCTTCTCATCACGCCACGATCTTACCAACAGGGTTTCAACAGAATAAACCTTCAAACCGCTCGCAGGTAATTCGATGTCTACCTTTTTTGTAAGGTTACCAGGTCATAAGCACTTCACATTGTGGTGCACGGAATTAGAGGGTAGTTATAAGACATAACTGCTGGACCCATATGCATGCATTAGTAATGGCCAAACCCCAAACTCTCAACCAAAATGATAGGCTCACAACTTGTATCAAGTGTTGGCAATAAAAGGCCTTACGATTTTATTGTACAGATATGGGTTATGGCAATAACAATATCACATATCATGATGGTATCATACTTTTGGGCACCGGGTCCTGAGGTTACCCCCTCGGACCCGTGCCGCCTTCTTGTGTCCCACGACTTGTTGTGGGCACCGTACAGTGCCCTGTACTTCTTTTTGTTCTTCTCCCCTTTTTGTGGGGTGGGCGGGTTCTGTGGTAAAGAAGCAAGAAGATTTGGAAGACACTGAGTAAACAGTGAACCTCCTGTTTGTTTGGGTCCCCGTTCAGGGTCCACAAACGGATTGTGTTTACTCTGAGCATGCTGCTCTTATTTATAGGACCCAGCGAGGCCCTGGGTCTTTGTTGTGTATGTGGTGGGGGCTGCTGTTGTCGCAGCCCCCGGCCGGATAGCCGACTGTCTGGCCCCCTGGTGGGGGCAGATCTTGTGAACCTGGGCCCTGCCTGATGGTTGTTTTCCTTATGGCGCTTAGCACCTTGCTGTTTGGAGGAAGGGCGCGATGACTGTTCGCACCTTACCCTTCCGTGGCTTTGTGCTGCCAAGACTGCGTGTCTCTGTAGCTGGGGGGAGGAGAGGAGCAGGCACAGAGAAGGTTGGGGCTGCCCCTTTCCCAGCTGCCGATGGTAACAGCAGTTACCCTGCCTCGCTTGTGGGATGCCCATGCAGCATTGCACAAGAGTGGTTGCTGAGTGGAGCAGTCCTGCAGTTACTCCCTTACCTGTCTGTTCCTGTACAGCGTCTCTTTACTCCGTCTATGCTGTTGGCTGACTGGGAGGAGTAAGCCATAAAAACCCAGTTGGACCGCAGGGCGGCCGCAGAGTGGTTGCTGAGTGGAGCAGTCCTGCAGTCATGACAGGCAGGACAGTGGCGGAAGAGCCGGAGGAGCGCCGCTTGAGAAGTGCCCGACCTCATTGAGATGGAGTTTCCCCACAGGAGAAAGAGAAGAGGGACCCGGTGGGACCAGAGGAGCTGGCTTTGCTAGGAGGTAAGAGGAAGATGTGAGAAGGCCTAGGGGCTGCTCCTGCCGCACCTCCCTCCGCACCTCCCTCCTCGACATCAAGAAACAGACTGCCGTGCGTGCCAGCATTAGAGCCCATAAACATTAACCCTATGCATTCACCTGCCAAGTCTGTTGCCAGTGCCCCCCGGTTTTCTCGACTATCCCACTTCAGTTGCGCCCCGAATTTGACTTCCAGGGAGTCCCCACGTCTCCTCTGCAGAGGGAGGGGAAGGAGGCGACGGTGGTGGAGGGGGGGCAGGAGGAGCACTGTGCTACAGAAGCTAAAGAAGCAGAAATTGAATCAGCAGGGTCGCTGAAGGTTCCAACAGCAGCGCGCTGCGACAAGGACAATGGCCGCCTTGAAAGTACTGGACAGTTAGCGCCAGCTCACATGGAGAAAGAAAAAACCCAACACGCGGTTCCTCTTGCCTTGCCAGTGCAGCTGAGGGCTGGGTTGCCCGAGGAGATGCTGCCCCAGGGATCGTTGGCTGCCACGGTTCTGGGATCGCTTGAGGAGCCAGCGACGGTGGGCACTCTACCCCTGGTTTTGCCACGCGCCACTCTGCAGCTGCTCCAAACTGAGACTGTGGCGATCAAAGTCCACACAGCTGGGAGCGGTGAGGACGTGAGCCTGACACAGGAAGCGGAGATGGGAGGGGAGCTTGAGGAGTGCCCTCGAGTTGGATGGGGGGAGGAGAGGGAGAGCCCGAGAACCATCATTGACGGGGAGAAGGACGAGGTGACGGAGGAGGAGGATGTGTCTCAGATTGTCCAGCTATGAATGAAGTGAGAGGAGGGCACCACTTATGAATTCAGTCTTTTTAGTAGTTGCATTCGATGATGAAAAAAAATGTGAAGTATATTCAAAAAATATTGTTGCCTGGAGCAGCCAGTCCATAAAAGGTCCTGTAGCACTAGGACCTATTCAAACACAAAATCCCCAAAAAACAGAGTGACTACACTCTGTTAGGAAAGGTGCTTCTCAGGTAGCCCCAATTAGGTTGCTTATCTTAGATTCACTGTAGAGTATATCAAAAATGTTAGTCAAAAAAATTCTCAAAAAGTAATAAGTTTCATAGCAGGAAATGTTTAATGCACATTCCTGAAGTATCTGCTGTTACAGTATATCTTTGTGAATCACACAATGAGTGTTCATCTGAGATTGCCCATAATACTCTGGTGCCAATGCATTTCGGTTAAAACCTTCTTCAGGGCGGTATTATAGCAAAACTGATATTACATGACTTATATAGTAACATCATTAACAGAACGTATCACAATACACACATAGCAATCAAATTGGAAAAGTATTTACAAAAGCACATACCGGTTTGTGTACCACATCCGCATATATAGATAATGGGGAGAATGAAACAAAAACGCATACTAATTAGTTTACTGTTATGATTGTGCCTGTTCTGTTTATATTTCAGCCTTGAAAGGCAAGTCATACCTTAGTCATGCCAAGAAACGTTAGGATCGTGAAGTTGTACAGTTGCACAACGAGTAAATCTACAAGAAAAGAATAGATGTAACTCTAAGTAGCCTTCGCGGACATCAAAGGATAAAGCTTATTTAACGCTGTGGATAGCTGTGCTTACCAAGCAGCTTCAAAGACGTGTGTGTCGAGAGAGCTGCATCTAATGCGCTCGCGCTCGCAATTACTTTTGTTTTAAACGTTTCCATGGAGACGGTGCGAGGCGTAACAGTCCGGTAGGAGCACGTACGCCTCGCGCCCCATCCCCGGGTGGAAGCCCTGGGGCGGGGAAGTCTCCATGGTAACTGGCGTTTGGATGAAGCCTTCGCGTCTCTTGCCTGCATGGACTGTTAGCAACTGATTCGTGTTCAGAGACAAACACGTACGCGAATAGTTTCAAATGCATTTTCTAAGGGATACACGCATTGGGGTAATTCAAATGGTGATATCTAGTGTCATTGTAGTGGCAATGATAGCGTTTTTAGTATAATAGGCCCTGTTAGAACAAATAAGGGTACCTGGGGTATGTGCGCTATATTGTGAAAGGGAGACAAGTTGCTGTCACATTGTGTACACTAGGTACAGCGACCAAAACTAAGTCTGCCCCATTACGAGAATGTTAAGTAAATGCAAATACTATCTGGAAAAGCAGATAGATATTACCAATTTTACATTAAGCTAATGTGTTTTACTTAGATCTAAAATGGGCCAACAAGTGGATAAAAATCTGTGGAAGTGAAGTAAATGATGTTTACAACGTGCGCCTCCATAGTGACAGAGGTAACAATGCTGAATCAGAAAGTTCAAAAGTTGCAACACAATTAAGGTAAATACACAGCAGGCATATAACAGGGAGCCCTAGAAACAAGGAACAGAGGGTCCACATTTGCATGAAAGAATGTCAACAATATTGCTTAGTTAATTCAATTACTCCGAATGGTTCTGCAGAAAGCACATGTAGTTTATTTCTTCATTGAGTCCCTTTGGAGTAAGGGAGCCAAGGCGGTCAATCCAGAAGGTTTCTCTCTGGTCCATCTTCCTTTGGAAATTCTCATGCGTATCGCTTTTAGAAACCACTTCTAAAATTACAAAACAGATCTGGGCCAAGTTATGTTTCCTCTCATCCCAATGTCTTGATACCGCTGAGTTCGGATTGTGGTTCCTTATGCATGATCTGTGTTAATTCCATCTAGTTTTGGCTACTCCTAGTGTCTGACCCACATAGTACAGTCCACAAGGACATTTAATGGCATAAATTACATTGAAGGAATCACATGTAGCGAAATTCTTGAGTCTGATTGTCTCCGCTGTATGGGGATGTTTAATTGTTTCCCCTTCAGTTACATAGCCACAATTGCTACAATTCAAACAAGGGAATGTCCCAATTTTTTCTGTGAGTTTTTTCTTCAGCGCTGGTTTCGTTTTGACTAATCTGTCTTTTAAGTTTCGGCTCCGCTGGTAAGCAAATGTAGGAGCTTCCTTAAACAAGTGTTCCACTCGATGATCACAAAGTAGTGTGCTCCAATGTTTCTTAATAATGCATTTGATGCGATTACTTTGACCTGAATATTTGGAAACAAAGACGAGTGGTGGAGCTTGATCCTGCTTTGTCTTGACTTTCAGTAAGTCTTCTCTTTTCTGGGTGTCTACACGAGCTTGAGCTGTGCTTATCTTTTCTTCCGAATATCCTCTGTCTAAGAATTTCTTGCCCATTTCTTGGATGGCCATCTGGCAGTCTTCTGGGTCACTTACCAATCTTTTCACCCTCAACATTTGGCTGTATGGAAGGTTTTTTATAAGGCCAGATTGATGGAAGCTCAGGCGTTGTAATAAGTTGTTCCGATCCATTGGTTTCCGAAATATGGTGGTTTGATATCCCATAGTGGTGATTTTAATGTCTACATCCAAAAAGTGGATATTCGTGAGAGAATGTTCTTGAGTAAATTGAATACAGGCATCTATGCTGTTGAGGTATGTAAAGAAATTGAGCAATTCTTCTTCTGTGTCTTTCCATATTCCAAATATATCGCCAATATACCTAATCCAAAGACCTAATTTGGAATGCCAGTGTTCAATCTGTAGTATGTTCTCAGATTCAAATTTGTGCATGAAAGAATTAGCATGGGAGGGAGCTATGGTGGCTCCCATGGCTGTCCCAGCTACTTGGAGGTAGTAATCATCTTTATATCAGAAGTAAGAGTAATCACTTATGAACTCGAGGAGAGCCATTATGAACTCCTTTTGGGCTGGTATCTCTTCTGCATTGAGTAACATCCACTCCACCGCCTCACTTCCTAAATTGTGGGGGATCGATGTGTAAAGGCTCTTGACGTCGATTGTGAAACAGATGTTGTTACCGTTAAATGGAGTAGAATTCAAAAGTTGTAAGAAATGGGTAGAGTCCTTAATGTATGTATTGGTTTTTTGAATAAGCGGTTGTAAAAAATAATCCACGTATTTGCCTAAAGGTTCTAGTATACTGTTCATCCCTGCTACATGGGTCTCCCAGGGGGTTTCACCGGATCTTTATGCACCTTAGGGAGTGTGTAGAAGTGTGGTATTCTGGGGTGTGGATTGGTCAAAAATGTCTTGGTATGATGATTAATCCATTCCAACTCTTCCGCCTTATCTAGCACAGACTTCAAGATTTCCTTTATCTCAGGTGTTGGATCATGTGTCAATTTGGCATATGTATTGGCATCACTCAATTGTCCTTCACATTCTTCTTCATATTCTCTTGTGTTAAGAAGTACTAGGCCTCCCCCTTTGTCCGCAGCCCTTATTGTGATCGATGGATCTCCATATAGATCGCGTATCAATTTCAGTTCATGGGGTTTCATATTTCGTGGGGAATGGCCTTTAAACTTAAGTTTTTCAAAGTCTCTTGTGACCTGTTTTTGGAAGATTTCAATGGACGGTATACTTATTGGAGGAATAAAGGTACTTTTACTTCTGAGTTCCTCCAGTTCTGCTTCTTCCAGCTCATTAAAGAATACCTTCAGCTTCATCTTTCTGATAAGTTTATAAAGTTCTATTTTGGACTCAAATAGTGTGCTGTTATGTGTTGGAACAAAGCTTAGGCCTTTCTGTAATGTCCAGCTGGCAGCGGGGGAGCAGCCAGCGGCAGAGGAGGAGGAAGGAAATGCACAGTGTGTGGCTGCAGAGGGAAAGGTGGTGGAGCCCAAAGTGGCCGAACCCTCGAGAGAAGATACTGACACCTGCTGGGCACACCTAAATGCTGAGGGGAAAAAAAACACTAAAAAGGAAAGAACGTGCAATGACCGCCACAAAGCAAAAGAAAATGAAGGCAGGCAAACACCAAACGAAACCCTACCACCGGGGCACAAGCCATAAGAACAAGTCAAACAACATAAAGACTCATAACCCTGTTGCAATTTAAACAACAAAAAAAAAAGGGAGTAAGCATGGACTTGACCCTTAAAGAAATCACGCACGGCGAGCTGTTAGAAAGTTGGGTGGCAGTTGAGGAATCCATCCTGCCAGAGGAAATAACTAAAACTCCCCCAGGGTGAGGGTGCCAGTACTGGTACCACCAGCTAATCCACCACCTTCAGAAACGCCTGTGAGATGGCATTTTGGGAAACCCAAACTCCCTTCTGACATGCCTCACTTATCCCCACCAGCCCAAGCAACAGGACAGGAGGCAAAGGATAAAAACTCGAACGTTGGCAAGTCAATAGGAGTCCCATCACCTGAGGGAGAGGGCGGGGAGATTGATGGCGGGCAGATGCTTGGCCACCCTCAAGGGGAAGCAGCTGCCCACATTCATTTTGACCCCCAGAAGGTTTCAAGGAGCCCCTCTAAGGGTGAGGAACCCTTGAATGTTGCCAAAGAACTAATGAGCAGCCAACCAGCATTTGAAAGTTATGGGAAACCTACAAGCTCACTGGAGATGCGCACCCCTCCGAGCTGGTCTACAAGAGGAAGAGACTCACTACAAAGGGGTCTAAGGGAAACACCACAAAAGAAACCAGATCTAATGGCAATAATGTCAACGGTGACGATTGCACTTGCCCCCTTTAGCAAATTATATGAAGCCCTGAATGAGTCAGTGAGAGATCAATCTACAATCCTGGCGCTAATGCATACGAAGCTTACATACCTCGAAAAACAGCTACTGATCAGAGAAGTGAGGAAAGAGAATGCGAGCGAGCAGGGTACATCGTGCGCAATGGATTTGGAGGGAAAGACACAAGGAACTCAGACAAATAATAATCATGCAACTAAAAGCAGCGAGCTAAAAGACGCCGGGAAAAACGCGACTGTGAAGGACAATGGCTGCATTAACATGGACTGCTTAGAAATAACCACAGTGACAACTAACAATGAACTGGGAAACAAATCTCAAGGAAAACCCTCAAACAATAAACAGAAAGAAGCTTTTTTTCCAGAAAACCCAAAGCCTCAGATGAGTTAGCTCCAATAGTAGGGCAGTGCCCGGATAAAGGAGATGTCGAGCGAGTGGTCTTACAAATACTGACCCCACAAGACCAAGCTCGACGCATCGCAGTGGCTAAGTGAAAGATCATGGACAGCAACATTGTCAGGGGAATACCACCGAACAATAGTGCAACAAGAAAAAGGAAATTCGCAGAAGAAGAGAAAGTGGGGGAAGAGGTTAACTCTCTGGAGGACTTAATGAATTTAAGTACATACAGGGTTGAAGATTCTGAATCTGATATACCTCTGCCCACAGAAAGAGCACGAAAGGATGGCGTGACAAGACACGCCCGAGTGAATGAATTAAACTTAAAGGACAAGAGAGAGGACGAGAGAACAGCGTTGACTCGTTCAGCACCATGGAAGAGAAACGGAAGACTCAGGAGCTCCCCTCTTAAAAAACTTTAAAGAAAAGAATTGAGAATAACCCACCCTCAGAAAAGCATAAAAACAGGGCAATCCAAGTAAGATACAGGCACTTGCTTAAGAAGAATGAGGATAAGAAAAAGTCTGAGAATCTTCCCAGTCGCAGTCAGCGAAGTAAAGTAAGAGAACGGAAGAGTGGCAGAGTCATGAGCGACACAGTTGAGGAAAGGACTGGGAGATTTGAGAACAAACGGATCAAGAGTAATTGCTGCATCTTCAAATTGGAGAGAACAAAAGAAAAATCAGGCGGTTTTACGTTAAGCAGGAACTCAACACTTTGCATCTCCAACCAGGTTCCAAACTTACGGCGATTGACCTCACAAGATTTAAAAATCATGGAGCCCTGCGAGAAAGGACGGATGGACCGGGTTTACTCACACATAGCATCCTTAATTGTGAGTAACATCTTAAAGAAGGAGTCACACAACCTGCAGTCTATGGGTTATGATTTGAAGGAAATGAAGGAGGGGATCATACCAAAACAACGAGACAGTGATGAGCGGACACAAGAGGTACACAAGAGTTGAGGAGATTCACCGACAGAGTAGAAAAAACAAACCCACAGCAGAACAGCACGGCCATCGGCAGCAGGGTAAACAAAAGGCCCATAGAATGGAGTCTTGGGGGCTGCTCCATTCCCAGAAAACAAGAGAGCTCTCGAGGTTAAATCGCCAAGTAAAACGGAAAGATGGCCCAAAGGCCCTCGGGAAAAAATAAGGATCACAATAGATCAAAGTCCCAGGCGAAACACAAGACACAAGAGTGGCAAAGAGGAAAGAAGTCTTTCCACACAGCAGAAATGGACTTGGGTGTCCAAAACGCAAAAATACTCAAGTAAGATCTAGCAACTAGTGGACAGAAAACCCTCAAGGGTCCAGCTGGAGGAGTAAAATCACTTGATCATGGGCTCATGGAACACCCAAGGGTTCATCCACTTGATGGCACGATCTGATGTTAATTTGGGAAAATTTGATATCCTCTGTTTGCAGGAGACATGGTTGGTGTCGAAGCCACACCTAGATGGATATGTTCTAACTTTTACCCCAACGCAGAAAGGAGGCGCTGGGCAGATGAGGGCTGGCCTCCTGACAGCAGTAAGTTTGGGAAGCGGCTTGGAATGTCAGGCAGAATTATACCTGTCTCCCTTCATCCAGGCCACCCGAGTAGGCAAATTGATAGAACAAAGGACAAGAAACTCCAACAGAACATCTTGATCATTAATACGTACTGGAACCCAGCGGAGATCGAAACCGATAAATATCTAGAGGGCATCGACAATCTGCTGGAAGAAGAGCGTGTAAACCACCAAGAGAATCATATCATAATAAATGGTGATCTAAACTGCACAGGGGAGGAGGGTGATAATCTAACACACCTGACAACCACGGTTGCAGGGGAGAGAGGTAAGAGATGGGTAAACCTAATGCAGAAATGAGATCGACATAATCTCAATTGGTTGAGATCCAAGAAGAACAAGGAAAGCCCCAAGTGGCAAAGCAGCAATCAAAAAGGGACTATTGATCACACAATTGTATCTAGGAACCTACAGAGTCTGATAAAATCGCTTAATGTGGAAGAAACTGAAAATAGTGACTACATCATATTGTTAACTACATGGCACCGACAAAGACCGGTGCGAGAATACATGGCACAGGGGCTAGGAACAAGCACCAGAGTAAATCGCTTAAAGCTAATGGCCCAAAGCATAAGCAATATTACAAAGTCCTACAAACACAACTCTAAGAAATCCACAGGAAAGGCAAGTGAACCTACAACTGTTGATTATGTGCATTTACTTGAAGTATGTTGTCCAATAAAGGCACAAGGGGAGCCAAACCGCAAACCGCACAAACACAGTTACAACAGAGAGTTGGTTGTGCAAAGAGCATTCCTGAGAAACCTTCAACGGATGGTGAACAATTCAAATTCTATCATGTTGACTAACAGGTATCATCAAGCACAACGCCAATATAAAAACTGGGTGAGACGTCATCGTGCAAGTCTTCTTCAACAGGATGCAGAACAAATGTTGCGAACGATTGCAACGAAAAGCAGCAAAGATTTTTGGTCACTAATTCACTCGACATCGTCAAAGATTAAAGACGACTTACAGAACAATGTGAGTGAAGAGCATTGGGTGGAACTCTTCGAGAAATTATACAAAATCCTCAAAGGTCAGACTTTCAACACTCCCCAGCAAAGAGTGGCAGCATGTGAAATCCCCTGTGATACTGAGTCAATTAAATAGAAAATTAAAAAACTAAAAACTCTACAGCTCCGGGCCCAGATGGTATTACTAACATTGACTTGAAGACAAACATAGATATCTGAGCCCCTCTCATTGGTCAGATCTTTCAGAATTGCAATTCAAGTAACAAGGTCCCTCCCTCATGGAAGACATCAAACGTTGTCCCCATCTTTAAAAAAGGAGCTAAAGAAGATCCAAGGAACTACTGCTCCATAGCACTCCTGGACGTCATAGGAAAGGTTTTTGGCTCATGCGCTTTGTACAGACTGAAGGGCTGGCTCAAAGAATATATGTACACAGACCAGTTCCAGACAGGCTTTGTCAGAAACATCGGCACTAGAGCGAACATCCTCTTATTATGTTCCCTTAAGGACAAAGTTCAACAAGGAGGCCCCCAAATCTCTATGGCCTTTGTAGACCTCGTACAGGCCTTTCACCGAGTGAACCGAGAGCGGATAGGGACGAAACTAACACACAAGAAATAACCTGATTAGATACTGGCGCCAATCAGGGCCTTGTACGAGGATACTACTATGAGAGTTCAACTGAACAGGGAAGGGGCCCTATCAAAGAAAAAGTGTACTTCCCGGGGAGTAAAGCAGGGCTGTCCGCTTGCTCCGGCTCTATACAACGTGTACCTAGCCAACCTGGAAGAGGAGTTTGTTACCACCAGGTGCTTCCCCCCAACTCTAGGAGGAATGGAAATCCAGAGAATCTTGTACGTGGATGACATCATTCTGTTAGACCAAACAGTGGTGGGCCTGCAAAGATAATTGAGCAGCTTGCTTGAATATCTGGAGAAGAACCACCTTGAACTAAACAAGAGCAAAACCAAGATCATGGCATTTGAAACAACAACCAGGACAGCAAACAAAGGGAAATTGTATGTGGAGAAAGAGAAAATCTAAATTGTGAAGAGCTTCAAAATACCTGGGAGTTACACTAAGTAACAGCAGCATCAAACTACCAATGCAGGAATTCCTTCTAGTCAAAATAAAGACTTTGGCGTCTCAAGCAAGGGTGGTCGATAGGAAGTTCAGACGATACCCCTTGAAACACTTGTGTATAGGCGCGTTACAAATGCCATATCATATCATGTCATATCATATCCCTGATTCCGGTCCTGTCTTTTTTCAAGGCTAAGGTTGTCATGTGCATAACTTATGGAACAGAAGCTATGCCACAAATTCTGAGCCAACTTTGGGAAAGACTTGAAGGCCTATTTTGGAAGAAAGTGCTGGGCCTGCCACTGTCAGTCCCGATTTGCTTAATCAGACAAGAACTATGTCTATCTTTTTTTAAGGGGATAGTGACGAGGAACACCATGATGCTCTTCAGCCCCTATCTTTGAAATTTTGAGTAACAAACTGGGTCGAGGAAAAAACAAAACCCTAGCAACTTGGGCCGAAGGTTGTGTAAACCTCCTTGACGAGGTAGCTCTGACACGGGATACAGTATTACAAAATCCAATGAAGGTGGCCAAAAAACGAGTGGAATTGGATAGGAACACAAGAAAAAGCAACGTCTTAGAAATTAACCAACAATTTCCCCCTCGCCCCTAAAAGAATCAACGAGGTGAGAGGCTACCTAGAAAAATGCCCTGGCAAGCATCTGTGCCACACCTTCCTGAGAATTTGACTAAATCTTCTAAAGATTAAAGAGATCTTGTCCATTAGAGGTGAATCCTCCTCGAAAACGTGCCGATACTGTGACATCAAACGGGTGGAATCAATCCGACATCTTTTGTTGATATGCAGCGGCACGCAAGAAGCACAGGAAATCTACTTAATGAAATTCCTGGGGAAATCAACTACAGTCGACGAAGACGAGTGGTGAGGGGAAGAAAACTGAATGAGCAGCGGTGGTGGTACTATTTTTCAAACAGCTTGGACTTGTACAAGAGCGAAACATGGGCAAAAAAGGTACTTGAGCATGTCAATGGACGCTAGGCGAAGCTAGGCCGTGAGTCATCTTAAGATATTCTAAGACATTGGATACAATGAAAAGGGAAATGGAAACTTTGATGGTTGGTTTTGTAAAAATTGTATTACAATTAAATCAAATAATTAAAAAAAATTAAAAAAATAAAACAGACTCCCTGATCTGCTCTCCTACTCTACGTTTTTTGGGGCTTATTGATTTTGGTCGAACACTTTAATTTTTGCCACCGCCTTTTACCACAAAAAGGGTAGATGGTGGGTTGGGGTCGGAAAATATTGGTTGGGGTGGGGTCTGGTGAGGGAGTGGGAAGGGGTAAATGGGGTCATCACCCCTTGCATTCCGTGAGGAAGAATGTGGTGAAAGAAAATGCAGGCAGTAAACATGTGAGTGTAACTCCTAGCCCACACTCTGATTCTGTAACCCCTCCTAGCCCACACTCTGATTCTGTAACCCCTCCTAGCACACACTCTGATTCTGTAACCCCTACTAGCACACACTCTGATTCTGTAACCCCTCCTAGCACACACTCTGATTCTGTAACCCCTCCTAGCCCACACTCTGATTCTGTAACCCCTCCTAGCCCACACTCTGATTCTGTAACCCCTCCTAGCCCACACTCTGATTCTGTAACCCATAGCACACGCTCTATTTATGTAACTCATAGCACACACTCGGATTCTGTAACTCATAGCCCACACCCTGATTCTGTAACTCCTAGTGCACACTCTGATTATGTAACTCATAGCACACACTCTGATTCTGTAACTCATAGCACACACTCTGGATCTGTAAATCCTAGCTCACACTCTGATTCTGTAACTCATAGCACAGACTCGGATTCTGTAACTCATAGCCCACACTCTGATTCTGTAACTCCTAGTGCACACTCTGATTATGTAACTCATAGCACACACTCTGATTCTGTAACTCATAGCACACACTCTGGATCTGTAAGTCCTAGCTCACACTCTGATTCTGTAACTCATAGCACAGACTTTGATTCTGTATTCATAGCACAAACTCTGATACTGTAACTCCTAGCACACACTCTGATTCTGTAACTCATAACACACACTCTGATTCTGTAACTCCTCCCAGCACACACTCTGATTATGTAACTCATAGCACACACTCTGACTCTGAGTTAGTCTGCAACCTTTGGAAAGCTGATGTCACAGCAGAAGGGATTGCACTATTGAAAGAGCTCCTTGCTGCACAGCAGGACGCTGTCAAGGCATCTCTATCGGACCAGTACACTTCCCCAGCCCGCAATGCCTGCAATGATTGCTTATAGGGATTCCCAGCTCACAATGATTGCTTATGGTGATTCCCAGCCCGCAATGATTGCTTATGGTGATTCCCAGCCTGCAGCGATTGCTTATGATGATTTCCAGCCCACAGTGATTGCTTATGGGGATTCCCAGCCTGCTATGATTGCTTATGGAGATTCCCAGCCCGCAGTGATTGCTTATGGAGATTCCCAGCACGCAATGATTGCTTATGGGGATTCCCAGCCCACAGTGATTGCTTATGGTGATTCCCAGCCCACAGTGATTGCTTATGGTGATTCCCAGCCAGCAATGATTGCTTATGGAGATTCCCAGCCTGCTATGATTGCTTATGGGGATTCCCAGCCTGCTATGATTGCTTATGGAGATTCCCAGCACGCAATGATTGCTTATGGGGATTCCCAGCCCACAGTGATTGCTTATGGGGATTCCCAGCCTGCTATGATTGCTTATGGAGATTCCCAGCACGCAATGATTGCTTATGGGGATTCCCAGCCCACAGTGATTGCTTATGGTGATTCCCAGCCCACAGTGATTGCTTATGGTGATTCCCAGCCAGCAATGATTGCTTATGGGGATTCCCAGCCTGCTATGATTGCTTATGGTGATTCCCAGCCAGCAATGATTGCTTATGGGGATTCCCAGCCTGCTATGATTGCTTATGGTGATTCTCAGCCCGCAATGATGGCTTATGGTGATTCCCAGCCCGCAATGATTGCTTATGGGGATTCCCAGCCCACAGTGATTGCTTATGGGGATTCCCAGCCCACAGTGATTGCTTATGGTGATTCCCAGCCCACAGTGATTGCTTATGGTGATTCCCAGCCAGCAATGATTGCTTATGGGGATTCCCAGCATGCTATGATTGCTTATGGGGATTCCCAGCCCGCAGTGATTGCTTATGGGGATTCCCAGCCCGCAGTGATTGCTTATGGTGATTCTCAGCCCGCAATGATGGCTTATGGTGATTCCCAGCCCGCAATGATTGCTTATGGGGATTCCCAGCCCACAGTGATTGCTTATGGGGATTCCCAGCCTGCAATGATTGCTTATGGTGATTCCCAGCCTGCAGTGATTGCTTATGGGGATTCCCAGCCCGCAGTGATTGCTTATGGGGATTCCCAGCCTGCAATGATTGCTTATGGGGATTCCCATCCCACAGTGATTGCTTATGGGGATTCCCAGCCCGCAGTGATTGCTTATGGAGATTCCCAGCCTGCTATGATTGCTTATGGTGATTCCCAGCCCGCAATGATTGCTTATGGGGATTCCCAGCCCACAGTGATTGCTTATGGGGATTCCCAGCCCACAGTGATTGCTTATGGGGATTCCCAGCCTGCAATGATTGCTTATGGTGATTCCCAGCCTGCTATGATTGCTTATGGTGATTCCCAGCCTGCAGTGATTACTTATGGGGATTCCCAGCCTGCAGTGATTGCTTATGGGGATTCCCAGCCCGCAGTGATTGCTTATGGGGATTCCCAGCCTGCAATGATTGCTTATGGGGATTCCCATCCCACAGTGATTGCTTATGGGGATTCCCAGCCCACAGTGATTGCTTATGGGGATTCCCAGCCTGCAATGATTGCTTATGGGGATTCCCATCCCACAGTGATTGCTTATGGGGATTCCCAGCCCACAGTGATTGCTTATGGGGATTCCCAGCCTGCAGTGATTGCTTATGGGGATTGAGGACACACACTGGTTGGATACAGACATAGCAGAGTGTAAAGATGCAGTGACTGAGGACCGAGGACAGTCTCAGAACCCCCGAATACTTGCCCTACAGAGAGCACCTGCTTTGACTTCAGCATCAGAGTGTGTTACCATGAGGCCACCAGGATGCGCCTGCGCTGCTTGACAAACTTCCCCATATGCTGCTTCTGCGCAGTCCTGGTCTCCCTGCCTGTTTGCTGGATGAGAAAGGGCAGGAGTGAGCATTTGTGTGAGTTATCCAGGTGAGTGTAATGAAAGATCACACTTGCAGATTAGCCAGTACGTGCAGGTCACCTAAGCAGTGCCGGCCCTAGGCATGGACAGTCTGTGCGGGGACCCAGGGCACCACTGTCAGGGGGGCCCCGCTGCCACCAGTGCCTGCCTCCACTGTACTAATATTATTCAGACCCTCCAGTTTATAGTGATTTTGCAATCCCCCAAAATGCCGCAAAAACTGCCGTTTTGTGCAAAATGCCGCAAAAACTGCCGTTTTGTGCAAAAACAGCATCTTTAAAAAACATTTTTTTTTTTACTTTTTTTTTAAAGTAATCTGCAAAAATTAATGTTTTAAAAAAAATAATACTCAGGGTGCCAGGTTCTCAACTTTTTATTTATTTTAACACAAGAAATGAAATCACTTGCGCCCCAAAAAAGTGCAGCCCAATTCACAAGGGACACATGAATGGGCACATTTTATATTTGCGCGCCCATTCAGATGGCCTTTTTCACCTCCTACATCAAATAAAGTGGCGTGTCTGTCAATTTAAAAGCGCATCCCTCATTACCAAGCAAGATGCACTTTTAAATGTGCAGAAATTGTAGGCAACCCTATGCGCACGGGATGTGGGGCTGCCACTGCATGACAGGGCCTTTCCTGACTCTGTCATGCATTTCTTTTAAGATATGAACCGCTGCTGAGTCGCTTGCATTTCTGTTCCTCAAACAGAATAAAAATGCATTTTTAGGTCGCATTTTACAGTGGCAGGCACCTGGAGGGCCTGTCCCTGTGAAAGGTGCTGGGAGCTTGCAGAACACGGTCGGGAGAGCGATTCTATTCAAAGTACTGCTCATTTTGATTACAAAAATCTATCGAATGTTACAATTTGACCTATTTCGTCCAGTATTATTCGATCGATTTTTATAAATACTGAACATGTGTTGCGGGGGTGTCACCCGCTCCCCATGTTCAGTATTTTTGGTCTAGGGTGGTTGCAGAAGTGTTTTCCCCTTTTTCCTCAAAATTGGAGGCGGGGACAGAAAAAAAAGAAAATAACGAAAAAGGGACCCTGAGGAGTCGGATCCGACCCGCGTTAGAGGGACGGATCTGGCACCGCAGGGTTGCAGGGGAAATGGCAGTGACCAAGCAGTTAAGTAGGGGAGGGGGTGGGGTGGTGGTGAAAGGTACATTTTGGGTTGTTTGGCTGAAGTGCAAATCAATTCGCAGCAAAATTGACTATGGTCAATTCCGCCGCAAATAATTACACTTCGGTCAAACAACCCAGAGCACCATTCAAGGCAGCTGTCCAGCGCACAATTTGCGCTACAGCTCAAGCCTGTGGAAATGCGCCGGTCACCTTTGAGAATAAGGTGACCTGCTCATTTCCAAAAATGGGTTGTCTAAAAATAGCATATCCTCCGTTCTTTTTTTAAATGCCCCATTATTTGAGGAACTGGGTCAAAATCTACATTTATAAAATACTAAAAAATGGTTAAACTATGAGAGAGAGGGAGAATGATGGGTGAGATGTGAAGTGATAGGCAAGAAAGCCGAGGGATAGCAGTGGGTCAGAGGAGGAAGCGCTGCACAAGAGAGCAGAGGAAGCAGTGATGCGGTGGGCCAGAAATCTGAGATTTAGTTAATACTATTAAATAGGCATGAACATTAAACCAGAAATGTAGCCAAATCAGACACTGTTCTGCCAAGCCAGAGACATGTGGGACTCTTCCTATTAAATTAATACAAAAGATACATAATAATGATACTCTGGCTCTCTTGTAGCCTTGCACTCTGCCTATTTCCTGCAATGTGGCAATCTTACACCCTCCAGTTAATACAAAATGTCCTGCAAAAATGCCACAATTAATAAAGGTTTGTGCCGCAAAATTTGCCATTTCATGCCGCAAAATCCTGGAAGGTCTGATTATTGTAAAGGGGGCCTGTGCTGCTTCCATGTACAAGGCCCGCTTTTCTGTGAGTCCGAGTGAGGCAACGTGTCACCTCTCAACCTCCTGCTGCTCCCCCTCCCAGCGCACCCTCCCAGCAGCCCCTCCCAGAACCCCTTTCCATCGCCCCATCAGACTCTGTGGGCCCTGTAAGTACTGCGTATCAGTGTCTTGCTTCTAGCAAAGGATTTAAAGGCTGGAGCAATGTACATGCACTGGTTCTTTTAAGAGACCATGTTTTTGGGAAATACATTCTTAACTTTTCCGTGTTAAGAACTGGAGAGGGGCATTTTTATTTTGAAAACAGACACAAAATACCAGTTGGCTGCATTAATCTGCACCCCCTCCCCCATGACATATATGACATGAAACCATTTTAAACTATCTGCCTTATTTTCACAAGTTCATAACACCACAAAAATCATGTCTTATTTTTTAGAATGTGCAATTGTTCTCACATTACATATGGAACAGGTCTTTGTTAAACATTGAAATACAAACAGGTCACCTTTTCACACATCACCTTTTACGATGAATCTTTGCGGCTTGAAAGTACATTTTCAAAAACTACAGGTAATATGTTTGCAGTCTGCTGAATTGCATTCTGGTATTTGTAGTCTTCAATTTATTTATTTATTTACTGTAATTTGTATGGTGCCTATACACAAGTGTTTCCAGGCACCACAAGACAAGGTGACAATCCTACGGTGCAAGTGCAAGACAATGTGGTAAGTGCAGGGGGGGCAGGGGAAAAGTGCAGCAGTGGGGTGCCTTAAGGGAAGGGGAAAAGCAAGTGCTGGGGGGGCTAAAACGGCAAGTGTTAGGAGAGAGAGAGAGGGGGAAGGGAGGATGAGTACAGTGGACAGGGTTGCCAGGTTAGGGCTAGGACAGGGAAGGGAGCCCGAGGGCAAATGCTGGCAAGGGGTGCTGGGGGAATGGTAGGGTGGTGGTCTGGCCCCTGTATTACTCTGAAGGGACCAGGCCCCAGCCCTATTCTAAGTGGGGGGAACAATGCCACAATTGTACACGTTTTGCCTAGCATATTTATTTATTTGTGTGAGTACTTTACTATGTTTTGTGTACTTTTCAACTCATCTTCATAAAATAGAATATTTTTGAAAGCTAGAAGTGGGCATTAGAGGGGGAAAGGATGCGAGGGCTAGTGAGTCATGAATATTTGTTCCACATGTATCAAGAGAGGTTGCAGTCCTGGAGACTGGAGGGGTTATTTTCCCAAACTCTGCCCTGTGCTGAATTTCAGGCCAAAAGTCAGGGAAACATGTGGGTGGACAGCACCTGGCCACTTTATTCAGAGGGCAGACTAAACCTCCTTTGGGTGTATTTGAGGCCGGCATTCATTTGCTTGCTCAAGTGTTTGCCTACTAGTTTTTCACCCCAGGTTGTCATGTTCCCAGTGCAGATGCTTCCCCACAGTCTACATAAGAGTGTTATCAAAGCACACATCTCTTACTTGTATATTGTTTTCCAGGGAATATGTAATTCAATATTTCATCATAATTTGTTGCGTTTAAAAGGTGGGCTCCTTTTATACTTTGCCAGTGTAGTTATAATAAAATCTCCTCTCTCTGGTATTTTTTCCCATGTTGATTAATGTTTTGAAAGGCAAATGCTCAATTGTCTTGTGTACTTTCTTCTAAGAGGAATAGTCGATTGAACTAAATTTGCATATTTGACTTTTATATATGTGAGCTTATTATGAATTAAAGTTTTTGATTTTCGTTACAGGGTCAGAAATTCCCACACTAAGTGAAGCGAGGGAGCCACACCTATTCACATGTCGAAACACAATTCATGGCACATTTTGCAGCAAGAATAGGACATAGGAAAAAAGCCATATAATTTAAGGGAAGGTCTAAACATCAGCAACAGTTGCCTAACCTACTGAGTTGTCTTTGATGTATTCGACAATAGGATACCCTGTTCCCCCATGCTACTCCCGTCCCTGCAATAGAGATTTGGCCTGCCCACCCCCACCAATCAAGCCTCAGAGGGTACTTCAAGGCTTAGAGGGTACATCAATCCTCAGAGGGTACATCAAGGCTCAGAGGGTACATTAAGGCTCAGAGGGTACATCAAGCCTCAGAGGGTGCATCAAGACTCAGAGGGTAAATCAAGCCTCAGAGGGTACATCAATCCTCAGAGGGTAAATCAAGCCTCAGAGGGTACGTCATTCCTCAGAGGATACGTCAAGCCTCAGAGGGTGCATCAAGACTCAGAGGGTAAATCAAGCCTCAGAGGGTACATCAATCCTCAGAGGGTAAATCAAGCCTCAGAGGGTACGTCATTCCTCAGAGGATACGTCAAGGCTCAGAGGGTACGTCATGTCTCAGAGGGCACATCAAGGCTCATAGGGTATGTCAAGGCTCAGAGGGTACGTCATCACCTCAGAGGGTACATCAAGGCTCAGAGGGTTCATCAAGGCTCAGAGGGTACATCATGCCTCAGAGGGTTCATCAAGGCTCAGCGGGCATATGAAGGCTGAGAGGGTACGTCATGTCTCAGAGGGCACATCAAGGCTCAGCGGGCGCATCAAGGCACACGGGGTTCATCAAGGCTCAGAGGGTACGTCAAGGCTCAGCGGGCATATCAAGGCTGAGAGGGTACATCAAGCCTCAGAGGGTGCATCAAGACTCAGAGGGTAAATCAAGCCTCAGAGGGTACATCAATCCTCAGAGGGTACGTCATTCCTCAGAGGGTATGTCAAGGCTCAGAGGGTATGTCATGTCTCAGAGGGTACATCAAGGCTCAGGGGGTTCATCAAGGCTCAGAGGGTACGTCAAGCCTCAGAGGGTGCATCAAGACTCAGAGGGTAAATCAAGCCTCAGAGGGTACGTCATTCCTCAGAGGATACGTCAAGGTTCAGAGGGTACGTCATCACCTCAGAGGGTGCATCAAGGCTCAGAGGGTACATCAAGGCTCAGAGGGTTCATCAAGCCTCAGAGGGTACATCATGCCTCAGAGGGTTCATCAAGGCTCAGCGGGCATATCAAGGCTGAGAGGGTACGTCATGTCTCAGAGGGCACATCAAGGCTCAGCGGGCGCATCAAGGCTCAGAGGGTACATCAAGCCTCAGAGGGTACCTCAAGGCTTAAAGGGTTTGCCATTTTGAAGTGAGCAGCACTTGCTAATTTTGGAAGATGCATGCTAACACGTCATCAATGACATTTGTGTTGTCATCTTTCTTGTCCTGGGTGTTAGTGTTAGCAGTGCACAGTGGTGCTGGCAGTTATGGTTGCTTATCTTACCATAATGGGGGAAGGTGCAGTGTTTTTTGGTTTCCCTGTGAAGTATAACATCCCTTTAACAAAGTTTTTTTACTGAAAGTACATATATATATTTGGCAGGCAACGAAAACAAATAGCCTAAACATGTGATGTCGTCAGTGATGTCATCAGTGGCATTTCAGAGGACAGCTTTCATGTTCTGGGTGTTAGTGGTAGCAGTGCCCAGTGGCGATGGCAAGTAAGGGGTCTCAGTCTGCCATAACTGGCGAATTTCAGGGGTTTTTCGATTTTAATTTGAACCACAATGGGGAGGGCGAACATTTTTCTTTAGTGAAGTGCACAGGTCTTTCGTAGGGCAAATTAAACAAAATGGCGCCTCAACAAAGTTTTTTTTTGTAGTGACTTTTACAGGTTTTTCGGTTTTTAGGGCAACTTAATCATAAAGTCCCCTCAACACATTTTTTTTGTTGTGAATATATATATATATATATATATATACATTGTTTTGTTTTAGTGTTCATTGATTTAAAGCATATTCAAACTTAACGATAACACACTTAAAAAATACAAAAGAAAACAAAGAGAAAGAAAAAAGACTCTTAAACATATAACAACATACATTTCCTTTCTCACAATTAAAGATCTAAAATAAAAATAAAAACAATTCATTATTCCAGGCCTCAGATAATTCATACATTTCAAAGAGAATTATTGTATACATCTGCTACCTTAATTTTTACCAGGTCTAAACTATTAAAAAAAAACTCACAACCTCAACTACAATAAAAACAGGGTAACCTCCTATACAATGAGCCAAAGAATATCACACTCCATCTGTTCACACTGTGCAAATCATTGTTTTTAATACAACGATCTCTTGATCTTCAAACTTGGACAGTACACCAATAAGTGTTTAGTAGTTTTTAAGGTCCCTGTCTTTTTACAGAATCTACAAAATGAATAGTCCTCAGATATTTTTCCCCTTCTTAACAATATTTCCCCTGTGTGATAGGAATCCATCTAAAGTGGTGAAAGTCCCTTCTAATACTCGGACATGGAAAGATCCTGAAATGTTCCACAGATATACCCTGTTGTTTGTGTTCACCTTCTAGATGTTTTAGACTAGTCTGTCGTATTGCACCAATCATTCTTAAATAATAATCTTTTAACCTTGACGACATCTTCTATTATGTCAGAAAAGAGAATAACCTTGCCCCGCATAGCAAACCTGGATATGACCTTTACGTCTTTCATTATGAATCCAATGTCTTGATAAAGAGTTTCCACTGGCGGACATCAACATGTGCAGTGTAGTAAGAGAAGATGCCATGTACCTCTAGATCTCATTGATTCCCAATTCAAACTTAATCGTTGCCGTCGGGTTCTGCATTTGGGATCCCCAATGCCCTGAACCATAAAATACTCTCTAGCCTTTCCAAGTAATCCAGAGCCCACTCTTGGAATCATTCAGTTCCATGTGTGAGGTTTCGAAAAAAACTTTCCCAGTGAAATACCTGATCCGGTGGAGGCAAGAGAATCTACTAGTCTTAGTCTCTGTCTTTCCCATCAAGGGGTTTTCTCTGAATACTTTATTGAGTTTACTCGTAATTGGAAATCACAAATAAATAAAATCTCTTCTCAGAGACATATCCTTCAATGTGCACCTATTAGCTATTTTCCTTCCCCCTTTTGTAATCGATAGTATTTTTGTTTTACATGAGTTTATCTTCAAATAATTCACACTTGTACATTTATCTGCATTTATATGACATCTAACTGCCTACTCTTAGGTATCCTTTAGCCAGGGCCATAGTCCGGCATCACTGCTGTATCTTTGCTTTATATTTGCTAATAACTGCATATTTTATATATATATATATATATATATATATATATATATATATATATATATATATATATACTTTGCTTTGCCTGTATCGTGCACTACACTGCAATTACTGTACCTGTACACATTGCATATCCCACCATGTGTCATATTGTTTCATATTCTTCTGCCACCTATGTAACCTGTTAATCAAGCTTTGCATTATCTGCACTGTTGCGTCCTGATACCTTAGGGTCTGGTGTGCATTATAAATGAATAAACGAAACTAAACTAAACTAAACTTATCACATGCATCCAAACTACTCAAAAGACCTGCACCTGCACAATCCGTTCAGATAAAATCATCAGCGTAGGCCAGCCAGCAGATGGCCAACCTGCCAATTTCGGCAAAAAATCAGAGACATAAAAGTTAAACAGGCAGGGGGCCAAAATACAGCCCTAAACCGTTAGCTGTGGAGATTTTATTAGAGAGGGCACCTTCAAGATCCACGTGAACATTAGAATCTTTATGGAACTGAACCCTGGGACCTGGAGCCCTTTAAGACAAGGTAGCAATACTTAGAGATGGATGGGGATGCAGAACGTACTCATACATAAATAATCAGACCGACTCAGGAAGTTGGCAAAACACTGTACGGTTTTATTAACAATTATCTAAAACAGGGAGTTACAACGGACATCAACGGACGGACGTTCGCTCGATTTCTCTCAAAGCATCACATGAAAAAACAGCATTCTTATATTAAAAATGAATCACTACTGACGTCATCCTATATGGCAAACTAAGAAAACCTACTAAGGGATATGATAGGCTTAAAAGGAACATCTAGGTATACGTTCCATACTGACAGGAGTTGTGATTGGGTCTAAGATCAGGTGGACAACTAAGCCCACCCCAAGTCATCTTCCATGTCATACGAATACACAACACCCTATTGGCTTTACAAACTATAGGGCACCTAAATACGTGGCTCTCTATAATTGGTTGGCATGCTTGTACCCTTCTGGAATATTCCACTTGCTGGCAGCATACAACTGGAACTCCAGGTGCTGGGGGGTTTGGCCTGGTCTTGCCTCCCACCCGATTAGCACTCATCCATCATCGCGCCTACAGTCTGCCATTCAATTGAGGCTTTCAACTCAGCCTTGTAGAGGCTCACTATGCCTGAGAATAAAAGAGAGTGTGGCATGGTCTTATCTTCTTGTTTCGATGTGTGAACCCACAGTCTATTTCCATCTGACCATGTGACTGGAGACAACGTTTTTGAGCTCTTTGTTGCATAAAATACATGATGAACTTGTGGCATCTTCAATGGGTTTCCATTACACCTCAACAGGAGTTTGCTTCTTTCTCGGCTTCATTGTGGCTTCTTGACAGATAACCAGGCTCACGGTGGTCCTGACTCTTGATGCTGGGCCAGCCAGCCTTTCTTGAATCCTCCTTCGCAGTCAGCTGTTTTCAACTGCACCACACTTCAAGCCCTTTCCATTCACGGGGTTCAAGTTTGCTAAAGTGCATTGTGGAACATCCGGATTCTATACATTCCTATGAATATGCATGGGGGCATCACCACAATCTATTTACTACGTAGCTAGCCTCAGGATTACTTTGTCTATTTGCGTTACAGCATCTGTACAATTGTAAAATGACTTTTGCATTTTCTTCAGTGTTTCTTTGCACGAGCAATCTTCATTCGGATCCCAAAATGTTGCGTTACTTCGGTACTTCATCCTTAGATCCCATAGAATGTTTATAGTTCTTCATTTGTGTCTTTTCTGGGCGTGTCAATTCTGCTTACTTCCCATTCATTTTCACACGTCTTCCGGGTTTTTTTTTTCCAAAACACCATTATTTCTTTGTGAATGCATATAGGCAACATGGGGGTGGAGCTACTGGTAGGGGTATTTGGCTCAACCCTCTACACTCCCCAATCTGGGCGATTCATCGACCACGCTCTCATCACTCTTCACATCTATACATCCTCGTCTGAAGAAGTGTTTCTTTGGAGTCCATACCTTTATGACTCCCTACAATCATTCTGCTGATTTCACATGTTCATCAACACTCCAGGTCATAAGACTGCATTGTCCATTCGGGCTGCATGAAATCCACATTCCCACATACTTCTTGTGGTTCTTCAGATACATATACTTTGTTCCCTCAGGTGCATGAATACTGGCCTTTATGTAGTCTCTAATTTCTTTGTCTGTCAGCTCTTTGGGTTTCAACCCTGATTCAACATCAATCACAATCTTCATTCCTACTGCTTTCTTTGCAGTCTTCTTGCATTGTTTGATTCTTATCCTGATCACACAAAATCCAAACATGACCATTGCCAGCAGGGCTCCAAGGAACTTGAAAATGTTCGCCATCCATTGTGGGCCCATGAAAAGATTGATGTAAACCAGCTGTCATCAGCAATGTCTTCCACTTCATCTTCTATCTTGACGTGCAAGTTTGTCAGCATCATTATGGCCTCTGTGAAGGTGCCATTCTCTTTGTTTTGAGAAGGTATGAATGTGCAACATGATTCTACGGTTTTGGCACAAACACCTCCATCCATAGGTGTAATCATATCCAAGACATATCTGTTCTGAAGAGTCATCAGGCGTATGGCTCTTAGCTCCTCCTTGATAGCATTGAATTCTTTTATGGTGGGGTTGATCTTCTGCAGAAGCTCCCCCTGGCATCAACCACTTGGCTTTTGCCGTTGTCTGGATCTCAGGCATAAAAATAATAGTGAAAACTGAAGCAGTCTTGCTGAACAATCTGTGCTCATATGGAATGGAATCAAACACTTCTATTGATTTAGCTGAAAAGTAATTTTCTCTCTTCATTTGATTCAGGAGCTTAATAGATCACTTCTTCCTCAGGTGAGCATCTGCTTTTGGACATTCACCAATGTTCCAGTCACTTTTTGGAATCACCAACGCTGGAACATGGAGAATCCCAAGAGAACATAGGGCCTCATTACACGGATAGCGCTAAGGGATTACCGGCACCGGTAAGGGCACCGGTAAGGGCACCGGTAAGGGCACCGCTGCCGGTAATCCCTTAGCGCCATACTACGAGGTCCCTCAGCGGGTCCTCTCCTTAATGTGTGGCCAGACCACACATTAAGAAAGGGACCCGCTGAGGGACTTCATGGCAAATAACGGTGTCGGCTAATAGTGGTACCATTATTTGCTCCTTCCCCATTCCCATTGAGCCCTCTGAGGGCTCAAATGGGAATGGGGAAGGGCCTTGGTGAATGGGGAATTACCACCTCACCAACCTTGGAATGGGGCGGTAATTTTCCCATTCACCAAGGCAGACTCGGTAAAATACCGGCGGCAACCATGGCGCTAATAGCGCCGTGATTACCACCGTCCGTGTAATGAGGCCCATAGACCTCCCTAATTTCTGGGCAGCTTCATGTAAGCTCGAGATCCACAGGCCCAGTAGTGATCCATTATCACCTCTGTCCTGTCTTTCATTCCTGGCACAACCAAGATTCAACCACACTTCTGATTCTCTCCAACTTTTCTTGTGCCATTGTTTCTGAAGTACAGCTCTGCACTTGCCAAAGGTACTATCTGCAATGGGTCTCCTTTGTCTTCAACCCACGTCAGTAACTTTGCAAGCCTCGAACAGAGAGGTTTGCATCCTTTTTCCACTCATTCGATAACGGGTTTATGATGAACAGTTACTGCCACAGCTCTGCATATGACTACACCTTCTTCTCAGCCATCTGGAGAAAGTACTGTCCCCCAGATTCCAATATGACCTCTTTCCTTGCAGCTTCAAACGTCTTCATCAGTGTTTCCTTGGCAGTTGAGCTTCCTGTTTATCTCCCGACTAATTCCAGCTCTCTTCATGCCAGGCTGTTAGTATCTTATCACATGATTCCTGGTGTGTGCTCTTTCTCTTGTCTTCAAATCTTGAACATAATCATCTTCTTCTGATGCTGACCATTCTGTCACCCTCACCAATGATGCCATTTGACCTTGGAATTTGGAATTGACCTCTTGTATGACAGAGTGCAAGGTGAGTCAGGCAATGAGCTGTTTGGATGTCTATCTCTATAGCTATGCATATCTTAGATTTTCCCATAGCATAAGGCAGGAGGGCACATACATAGTAATCCTCCTTAGAAGTTCCCTGTCCTACTTCTTTCATGTGCTGATACCACAAGATGTTTCCAAATGTGATGTACTGTCCAAATAATCATTTAATTCATAATCATCCTCCCTTGCACTTCGCTTACGTCTCTTTCTTGCCAGGCGAGCTCTCATAATCATCTCATTTAATACATCAGTATGCATTATTCCTACTGGGGGAATCATAGGCACACTTGTCAGAGAGATAGGTGACCTTTTGTGTGCCACTGGTGTAGGGACAATCACATATGGCCTTGGCTTCCTTATAACCTCTAACTCTGTATAGGTCAGTGGGGTGGGAAGGATTAAGGGCACTCCTTCCCTTTTGGTGTCTACAATGTAAACAGTGTGGATCAATAGGAAAAGAAAATCAATAATGGATGCTGAACAGGCATATATTATGCACCAATACATCACACCCCACCATCAATGTCTCTCCAAATGTCATTGACTCTGTTCACTCTCTGGAATTGCAATATGTTCAATAGACCACATCATGCCTGTGATTAATTTCTAAAGCAGGAAAAACATCTTTAATCAGGCAATCTCGCTAACTGCTCAGGTAGCTGTCTGGTTTGTTCTATTATTACCGCCAATAATCGTCTAATCGATGGGCCATGTTTAGGATCTTGGATAAAAGTACACACATCAGTGATGTGCCCAACAAGAGTAGGGTAAGCGTGGAGTATAAAAATGAAGACAGCAAGAAGTCATCTGTGAACATCAACATCAGACAATACCATTTACGCGTCCAAAGAGAAATTCAGTGAGAAATGAATCAGGGAACTGCTCCCTTTTACAGCCATTGAAAAGGAAGTCCATATCGGGCATTTTTCATTTACTTCAGTATTTCCTAAAGTCCAGGCTCCTGTGGCTCAAGAACAGTAACTTTCTCACTTTCTGCTATAATATCTATAATGAGTGTTTTAGGAGACACACAGTCCAAATGTAAACTTGTGTCTATCTATTGGATAGTCTTTGCATCCTTCTTCCTCATCATCAATCGAGTCTGTACGCGCTGAACTTCTTCTTGACTTGCTTCCGAATGGGGTGGGTCTGATGGCCTCATCAATGTAGACTTTTACATCTCCCAGGTGAATCCAAGCTAACCTTCATTGAACTTTAACTGCTGAAGGAGTAATGTCTTCCACAATGTAAGTACCACTAAACCTAGGCTCATGCCACTTTCTAGCGACATTCTAAATGAAAACCAAGTCTCCAGAAAAATGTTTAGGAACACATACATTTTCAAGTCTGGTTGCTGTTTTGTCTTCATCTGTGTCCTGAGACCGACACCATTTCTGCTTGGGTTGGCCTGAAATTACACAGATACTAGCGGTCATACATGTTACGTACGCATTTAACTCATTTCCTAGCGATTTTGCAGTTGAATGGGCATCACTTCTATTCCTCGATTGAGGAGTCAGAGGCATTCTCATCTGCCTCCCTGTAACTAGCTTGTGGGGCGTGAGGTGGTGTTCTGACCCGGGCTGATTTCTCAATGCGTATAATGCAAGGAGTAGGCAATGCAGCCAGCCCTTCTTCAGTGTCAATTTCAGCGGTGCTATCCTTTCCTTGAGAAGACCATTACGTCTCTCAAATAAACCGTTCACTTGCAGGTGATATGCAGAAGAAAACCTATGTTTAATACTAAGCAATAGGCTAATCTGTTTGAATACCTCGTTCACAAAATGGAGTCCATTGTCAGATCTCAGCACCTCACATACTCCCATCTAGGAAATTCTTCTCGAACTAAAAGCTTGGCTGCACAAGTGGCATCAGGATGTGTGCATGGACCAGCTTCAATCCATCTAAAAAAGGGGCACACTACCACTGTCATATACCTGTATCTATTACATACTTGCAGCATGTCAACATAGTCAATATGCAAACGCTGAAAAGGACCATTTGGTGTAGGAATCATTCCTCTGACTGTTCGCTGTGTGTCCCCTGCAGTACATTTTTGACATACAATGCAATTTACTACATAAACAGCAATGTGTTCTAACAGTTTTGGTACGAACCGGTCCTCTGCAATAGACGCTGTGAGGCTCTCCCTAGTTACATGAGCAGAGTAGTGTAGCTGTTCAAACACCACCCTTAACAAGGCTACAGGCATCACCAGTTGACCAGTGCTGTCCTGTCACCACAATGCTTCAGAAGGTGGTAAAGAATATGCCCTCCATGTCCAACACTGTTTTACCTTCCTGTGGAGCCCCACCTTGAACTTCCATCAATTCCATTATTGACAAATGATTACATCCTTCATTCACAATAATAATTGTGACCATTTTTCCTTTCACATCAGGAATATAAAAACTGGAAATATCAGATGAATATGCAACCTTTTTGGCCTCTTCATCCACGGCTTGGTTTCTGCATTAAATAAAGTCAGTTCTCTTAGTATGTGCTGCATACTCAACTATTGCGATGGCTACTGGGAGTTGTAGTGCCTTGATAAACCTGTCCAGTAATGCTGTGTGTTGCACTGGAGTGCCGTCTGCTCGGAGGCAGCCCCTCCTTTTCTAACGTGCTAGCCCTGTGTGCATAGTAAACATCACGTAGGTGGAGTCACTGTACACTGTCACATCCTGCCCTGCATGATTCTCGAGTGCAACAATAAGCACCACCAACTCTGCAGCCTGTGCTGAAAAATGAGACGGTAGTCTCGCACTTGCTACAACTTCAAATTCCCCATTAGCTCTGTGCCGTACCACAGCTGAGCCTGAATGTCTTTCTCCATCAGATTGATCAATTTTTGAATACCTGTCAATAAAAAGAACCTTTCCCGCTGCTAGAGAGTTTTCCTTTACCCTCCGGATCTCAGCATAGATTTCCTTGTAATTTTAGCAATCCTGCAATTGCTCGTCTGCTGCCAATGGTTCGGCCACAAACGTGGCAGGATTCACTATTTTACACCTGAGTATTTGATAGCTGGATTCAATATCACCCCCTAATAAGCAGAGGCTCTTTGAGACATCAATGTACCCTTAGGTTTCTCCAGAACAGCACATAATGCATGTTCAACAAATAAAGTCATGGAACACACCATCACTATGCTTGTGGACTTCTCAATAGTGAATGCGGCTGTAACAGCGATTGTTCACAAGGAATGTGCCCTCTCATAACTGGGTCTAGAATCCAACTATACTATGCTAGGGGCTTGTACCTTAATGTGGTTCTCTGCATGAGAACCACTGTCATAACTGTTCCATTCATGTGTGAAAACAGGAAGAACTCCTCAGAATAATTGGGAATTCCTAAAACTGGAGCTGTACAAATTGCTTTTTTAAATGCATCAAACCCTTCCTCCATTTCCTCAGTCCATATTTTTTTTTTATTATTCACCTGTGCTTTCTTCAGAGCCTGCAAAAGGGGTCTCGTACATAACTATAGTCAAATACCCATGCTGTGACATAAATACTGAGTCACAGAAACTGTTGCATTTGCTTTATCATGTGTGCTTTTGGTGTTTTCATATTTCCCTCAGCTTTTTCAGGTGTAACTTTCTTTCCATCATGCGAAATTAACTGACCTATGGATAACACCTCTTCCTGACAATATTGCAATTTCTCTTTATTCACTTTGTACCCTTTATCTGCTAGAATAATCATTAATTGAATTGAGTCTTGCATGCACTCCTCTTCTGTTGTGCTACAGACTAAAATATCTATGTACTGCAGCACAATGCTTGGCAAATCAATATTGCTCCTCTACCTCTAACTCCCTCAGGGTCAGTCGTTACTCAAAGAAACGAGCTGGAGGTAGATCTCTGACTTTGGCTGGGGCCTCCCTCTGGAACAGCCTCCCTGCAACTCTAAAACTTGAGGAGAACCATCTCCGGTTCCGGAAGCACCTTAAAACCTTCCTCTTTGCTTCTGCCTTCTCCCCTCTCCCCTGTTGATTCTACTCTCCCTCGGCACCATGCACCTGGCCACCCTCTGTCCTCTGGGCCCAGGTACCTGCTCATCTTGCCACCCTCACGCACTGCCTCCGGGCCACCCCTTGCACTGGAGTCTGTATCTGTACCCATACAGCCCTCCCCTTTTCTTCCTGCACTTTCAGACCTACCCGGCCTGCTGCCATAAACCCAGCACTTGCCACTTGCTGGCTGCACTCCCATTGTTTGTTGCCTTTTTATTTATTATTTTATTATTATTATTTTCTTTTTTCCTTCTCGCTCTGCACTCTCCTTTTGTTCCCCTTTCCATGCACTTCTCCCCCTCCCCCCTCTACCCTGCACTTGCGCGTTCTCAATGTCACTGGGCCTAGTAAGATTGTTGTTTTTTTCTCCCCTGTTCCCCTTCCCTTGTCGCGCTCTGAAACACTTGTGTATGAACGCGATAGAAATAAAATATCAATATCGATATCAATAGGTCCATCTGCAGGACCCTATTAAAGATCGATTGAGACTCACAGTACCCTTGGGGCAAACTTGTGCATTTCTGTTTAGTATGACAGAACGTAAATGACGTAAGATCTTGGGAATCCTTGTGCAACCGGACTGAGAAAAATGCATTTTTCAAGTGAATCACCATAAAATGTCATGCCACTGGGGGAATACTACATAAAATCATTTCAGGATTTGGAACTAGAGGAAACTCTGCCTCTAGAATCTGGTTAATTGTCCTCATGTCCTGAATTAAATGCCACAAAGATGTCACCAAGATGCCCTGTTCCATCACAGCTGATATATTCTTAAAAATGCCCTTGTCTGCCTTTTAAGGTAAGATTGCTCCTGGTTTCAGCTTAATCTTCACTTCTCCCACCCCCTTCAACAGACGTATGTCCTAGGGGCCTATAGTCCATAAAGAAGTTGGCACCTTTTCAATGTCCTCATGTGGTTCTGCTTGCCATGCTGTCCTCTTAATAAACTCTAGATATCGGTGTGTGGGAGGCAGACGACATCCCTGCAGGACCTCAGAGCCAGTGCAACGCTGTCACTGGCCAGCCCTCTGTGACCGCATCTACAATGGCAGATTCTATGTTCACATTTCAGGTCTAAAGGGTGGAGTTTAGCACACATTGTATAAACCCGCCATAACTTTGATGGTGTTTGGAAAACATGCCCCAATGCTCTACTCACACGGATGTCAGACTGCCCCAGATATATGATCCTGAATGAGGGTGAAATACGTATGTGGTTGCCTGCATCCTTGAGAGCTCTCGGTCTTAGGTTGATAAAGGTGTGTATAGCATAGTGCGGCCCTAAGAGACAAAGCCACTTTTCTCACATGGAGCACAATCTATGCTTCTAAATGAATCTGCATCGCAGCAATGCACACTTCACTGGGGCTGCGGCATGTGTAGCTTCTTAGCTGAAATTGCCTGTTTTACTCTCTCTCCTCCCACACAGAGGCACTGACGTGCAGTCGCTTCTCTATGCCATCATGCTGCCAAGTACATGCCACCTGGACTTCAAGCTACCGCTTGGCCTGAATACACAAATGTTTCCCTTTTTTGTTCTAACATTTCTACTTAAAAAAGTAATCCCCAAGTACGATGCCCTGTGCCCTCACCCAGGGTGGGCTGCAAATCCCAACACACTTTTCTGCCTTTTCTAGCAGAGCCGCCTTCATGGGCGAGCAAAATGGGCCTTTAGCCCGGGCTCCCACCTTGGAAGGGGACCACAGAAGGCTGTCTGATCACCAAACTTAAATACCACACAATAGGATATTTTGTGGTGTGCTACTGGGGCTCTAAACTATTGCCTGCCTGTTGTTGACAAGTACATGCTGCTCTGGTCAATTCATCATATATCGCCTTGTGTGTCCACTGTGGTTTACAGAGCATGTGTGTTCACTACGGTGCGACTCCTGTAGCATTCTGACCTTTCTGTGGGGATCACATGGATCACGTGAAACAGCCAAAGCTGAAATTCATGCTGATAAATCTGAGTGCTCTGATGGCTTAGAAGATAGCTCAGTCGGTTACACACTCGTTTCAGAGATTGTTCTTCACATGCAAGATTACAACACGTCCCGGCAAGGCCGGCTCAGCTTTCCCTATGGCTGGAGTTGATACACCTGCACGTATATTTACTTTGTACGTAGCACGATGGGTGTTATTGCCACTGTCTGCGGCGGGAGGACATGCGGTGGTGTAGCACTGCTGAGACTGTGGTGTGGCACAGGGGCATGCAGGCAGGCCTTAGGCAGGCACCACCAATATTGTGCGCGGCGATGTGCTCCTTGTAGCCTTGTCGATCTAGCAGTCCCATGAAACCTAATGGCAAATCCTTCTCTTATACAGCCTCTTTGGCATGGAACACCCTTCCACCAAAACTGTGCCTTGAAACTAAAATGTTATCCTTTCAAAGAAGTTTGAAAACCCACTTATTTGAATAACCAATAGATAATGACAATGTATTAGGTGTTGTCCTGTGCTTCATGCTTGTGTCTGGAGTGTTCCGGTCACTCACGTCCTGATGCGTGTGGAGTTATTGGCGTGTAATAAAACAAAATAGAATACGAATAAAATGTTTGATCCTTCTGACGACAAGACACCGGGAGTTCTGGGCCCTTTCCCAAGTGCCTTACTGAATACTGAGAGTTCTGTGGTTGTCCCGCCTCCCTGATAGGTGTCCCCGTTTTATGCAGATGTTGGGGCCTTTGGGTTTCCTGGCTCAGTCCTTCTTCACCCATTTGGGAGGGGGGCGACTTCCGGGGACTCCCTGGTTTGTTCTCAGAACGCCACTGTAATACTGGATGTGTCCGTACAATGCCCAGTTTGTTTGGTTGCTGGTTTGGTTGAAGTTCAATCTGTTCCTTGGTGCTGTGTTCATCCGATATTGCTCCTGTAATGTGCCAAGGAACGAGATGTTATAATTCCAAACAGGTGTTATCATCACTAACGCACCTCCACCAGATAGTGGATACGATCGAAACTAATATAGCGTCAATATGGTGAAGGTGTAGAAATGGGGAGTTGTAAAACCTAGGCAGTCACCCCCAATGATGAGCATAACGTGTGATTATGGGTCCAAATGCAAGACTGTGGAACCAAAGTGTTCATGCTTGTATCCTGACTTTGCCAGCAGATGATACAGTGATCTGGTGCAAATCCCCCTCTATCACTGACAGTGCTGTCCTATGTGAAACGGTGTGCTTCTCTCTTTCTGCTGTTATTGTTTAGCCCATGACCTAATCTTCCTTTCTTTGGAGGCCATTTGAGTGGAAGGGGGCTCTAGACAGAAAAAAGCAGACAGGATATTGCAGGCCTTGGGCTGACATATTTTTAAGTCTGCTTCTGTGACACAGAAACGGTTTGTTTTTATGTACAATTCAAAGGTTGTTCTGCACGTTTCTAAATTATCTCACAGGCCTGTGTTTTACGTGTATTTAGAGCTTTACAATACAAAAGAGAAGCCCAGATGAAATCTTTTGAAATCACATTGGTTAGTATGCTGGCACGTATATACTGCACTGGAGGATGGAAACAATGAAGCTAGAATCATTCCCATTTTGCATAATATGCCTCTGTAACTTATACTTTTTTAATTGTCATGTTGTGTCATGTCCTTCCTCCCAGATCGACCCTCCCAGGTCCAACTTGGGTCCTTCCTTTCATCTATCTTCCTCTCTACCAGTTCTACCTGTGGTGTTCCCCAGGGGTCTAACCTCTCGCCCTGGCTTTTCAACCAATACCTGGCAACTCTCGCCCACTGCATTGCCACTTTCTGCTCAAATTTCCAGTGCTACGCTGACGACACTCAACTCATTTTCAGGCTCCCTCTGCCACCTCCTCTCCCTCTCTCATCTTTGATTGCCTAACTGCCATCCAAGATTGGTGGGCCGCCATTGATCTTTGTCTGAATGCCAGCAAGACGGAGATCCTCCTCATCGCACACCTTCACCATCCTTTCCCCTCACTCTCTGGCCGGCCTCCCTTGGCCCTCCTCCTACCCCCACCTGCGAGGCTAAGAACCTTAGGGTCATCTTTGACTCCACCCTTTCCTTCTCTGCCCACATCTTTGAGGTTTCTAAAGAGTCAAATTTCTGACTGCACCTCCTCAGAGGTACTCTGCCTTTCCTCTCCTTCCCCCAGAAGCTTATGGTATCCCAAGCTCTGGTTCTCTCTAGCTTGGACTATTGTAACAGCCTCTTTCTAAATCTACCTGCCTCTACTCTCCGCCCTCTGCAACTAATCCAGAACAGGACTGCGAGACTTGTCCTTGGCCTCAAGCCCTGGGATCGTATCTCTCCAGCTCTGAAATCTCTCCACTGGCTCCCAGTGGATGCAAGGACTAAATTCAAAACCCTCTGCTTTGTCCACAAGGCTTTCTGGGGCCTGGGTCCAAAATACCTTCAGCTATCCCTCCGTAAATACCTCTACTCTCAAGCTCTTCGCTCCTCTACCTCCAACTCCCTCAGCGTCAGTCGTTTTTCAAAGAAATGAGCTGAGGGTAGATCTCTGTCTTCGGCTGGGGCCTCCCTCTGGAACAGCCTCCCTGCCACTCTTAAACTTGAGGAGAACCATCTCCGGTTCTGGATGCACCTCAAAACCTTCCACGTTTCTTCTGCCTTCGCTCCCCCTCTCCCCTGCTGATCTGTTCTCTCTTGGCACCGTGCACCTGGCCACCCTCTGTCCTTTTGGGCCCAGGTACCTGCTCACCCTGCCACCCCCCCACACTGCCTCCAGGCCACCCCTTGCACTGGGGTCTATTTCTGTACCCATCCAGCCCCCCCTTTTTCTTCCTACACTTATCAGACCTACCCTGTCTGCTGCCTTAAACCTAGCACTTGCAAATTGCTGGCTGCACTACCACTGTTTGTTGCCTTTATTATTTATGTATTGCTATTTATCTGTTTCTCCTCTGCTTCGCACTTTCCACCTCTCCCCCCTCCCATGCACTTTTCCCCTCCCCCTCTCCCATGCACTTGCGCATTCTCCATGTCACTGGGCCTAGTAAGATCGCTGTTTTGTTCTCCCCTGCTCCCCTCCCTTGCCGCGTGCTGAAACACTTGTGTACGAGCGTGATAGAAATAAAATATCAATCAATCAATGTGATTTATATGCTTTTCAAGTGCGTTCTATAAAATGTGATCATTTTAGTTTGTTGTCAGTGCTAGAAAATAAAGTGTTAAAGGGCAGACATTGCTGAGTGTGTGCACAGTTTCACCTCTTAACCAATGTGTGATCCAAGGCTTCTCATTTAATCTTGTATTGCCTAATTTGTCAAAATTGCCAGTCTCTAAACCTTTCAGAATTGTCAGCCCTTCAGAGTGATTTTGTTCTCAGGGTATGATCTTCAGAAAAGCCTCACTCGTGCTATACCATTGCTCCCGCTATAATAATAGCAAACCTTGATATATATATTCTTTTTATTTTATTGAAAAACTGCGGTTAAAATCAAAAGGTTCAAACTTTTGTTTAAAAAAACAAAATGTAGCCTGTTTGTCCAATAACCAGACACATTAATATTTCAGATTTTCCAAGTACAGCAAAGGCTAGACTATATGGATTGACACCTGTTCATGTTAAGTTGAGTAGATTTCAGGTATCATCAGTGAAATAAATATTCATCAAACTTCAGTTTTCAATATGATGTCCACATAGTCTACCACTGCACAGCAGAGTTTAATGTTATTCCCTGCGATGATCTGAGACCACCAGGCTTCCATGTCTTCATCACAATGTGGAAAGTTCCCTAGATGCAGGGTATGTTGGCTACGAGTTCGTTCTCAGCCAATTATTAGATGTTTGGAAGATTCAATATTGATCCAAAAAAACCAGCAGATGTTTATCATTCACTGCTTTATCGCGTCTTTGCCAAAGAGTTTCTTTCGTTCTCAATGAGTTAATTCGAAATTTTAGAAATTGTTCTCGGTGATGGCGTGAGTGGCAGTGAAGTAGATATCGAGGTTGCACATTTCGTTTTTTTGGGCTGAAGCCCAAAGAGATGGCAGAGTGCAGGCTTGCATGTCTTTGTTGGTTAATTATCCATGGCCAAGACTCAAACACCTTCTTTGCGCATTGTGGCCGGTTTAACAGTTCAAGGTGGTTGATGTCGGCAGCAGTCAGAATTGCAAGTAGTTGTTTAGCCCACGTTTTTAATAGACTAGGTTGAGTACCATTATTCTTACTTGCAAAGATCTGATAAGCAGGGGTCGGCATGGACAGAAGCATTTTTCGCAATACGGTAAATGATGTCCACACAACTCTGGTGTGAAGAGAATTCAATGACAGTTCATATCTTAGCATTGTCATGGAAGTGGACTGTGGCAATATCAGCACGTAGCGCCAAAACCAACCCTCCAGCATCTGCCAGACATGTTCTTTTATATTCCAACCAGCCTCTGCACCGAAAACGATAACTGGAACTACCTTTTGAAGGTAGAAAGTCAGGACGGGAGCCAAGGTAAACTTCCCATAATCTTTATTGATCTTGGCGCCTTGCAAGGCAAGCCTTGTCATCCGGGTTTTTAGCTCAACGATCCAGTGATGCTCACAAATAGAGTTGTTGAATTGGATCCCTAAGTACTTTATGGAGGTCACTGAGCTAAGGATTTCTCCGGCTAGCGACCACCTAAAAGATTTGTCCTTCATTGTGACCAAGCTGCCAATTGTCCGAATTTTAGTTTTAGATGTGTTTATTGAAAGGTCATTTTTCAGCTAGACACTCATGTAGCTTCTTGAGCAAACGATGGAGTCCGATCAGAGTGCGGTCCATCAGGACCAGATCGTCTGCATAAATGATGCATTTTACTGGCGTGTTGTTTATTTTTGGGAGAAAACATTGCACTAGGTCGAGATGTGCTGGCAAGTCGGCCACAAATATTTTAAACAAGTCAGCGGCCAGTGGGCACCCTTGTGTGATGCCCTTAGCTGTTTTTATAGAGTCAGATAACTCTCCTTTTCAATGAAGAAAGCCCAGTCTTTCGGGTGTTTTTTAAGCATAACATTCGTTATCAGGTCTGGGCCAGCGGCACGTGAGTTTTTTTAAGCCATGGATGACTAGTTCAATCTCTTCTGACGACTTTTCCACTGCCCAAGGGACGCCGTCCGAGTTAATTGTCACAGGGGGCTCTGCTTGAGGGTTCATGAACACTGTGGTGAAAGGCCTTGCCCAGTCAATGCCTGAGATCGTGTCATGTTGGCAATGACAGAAGGACAATTAGAGTGACTGGCGCTCAAGATCTGCCAAATTTCTCTTGTGTTTTTTAATACCAATAGTTTCATCATTAGTTTGGCACGGTCTTGATCGATTATGATGGTGTGAGATTTGGCCCAGTTGTGATAGTGTGTCCTTCTGCTCTTGACTGTTTCATACGCATCTTTCCTGTTTCTCAGTGCTTTTTTTGCATCGGGGATGACATTACTATATGAATGCTTATGGGAATGCGCAGGTTGTCGAAAAGGGTCTGGACGAATAATGTGAACGGAAAGCCGGGGTATGTAGTCTGCTCCCTGACTATGGTCAGAGTTTATGAACCTGGAATCAAGAGTCTGGATTTGCATAGCGTTGAGTCTGAGCCGATTTCCACCAGCGTTGGTGTGACTGGCTGATGGTAACTTGAAGCAAAAGGGGCCCATTCCAACAGGCAACGCAGTCACAGGAGGTTGGGGTCACTATACTTAGTCCATTGGATTTGAAGGTCCATAACCTTTTCTTCGAAATTACGAGAAACACAGATATAGTCAAGTATTCTCTGGCTTGGGGACATGGCCAGCGAGCAGTCGATGAAGACGTGAGCCCTCTGGGCGCCGCCAATATATCCTGGTAAATCCTGGGGGAATTCGACTTGAAGCACCCTTGCAAAAACAACGAAAAGTTGGGGGAAACACAGCGCAACGCACTGCAGCAACTCCGAAACTGTAACAGAGAACAGAAGCGGAGATAGCTGCAGCGGGAGAGGAGGGAGTGCGGCTGCCGCCGAAAACAATTAAAGATGGCCGACGGCGGCATGGAATAGCCCACTGATCATTCCCAGCGCGAGGAGTAGCGGCCCACGAGAGATGGAGAACACCCAACGGGAAAGCCGTGGCCCCGCCCGGAGGCATAAAGACACCGGCACTGAGCGGGCGGTCCTCGGCGCCGAGGCTCACAAGACTGAGCCCCACTACGAGGACGCGGTCTTTCCCTCCCCCTCTGGCGACTCTCTCCACAAGTACGCCAGCACCATCCTCGAGCCCAGGCGTGCTGCGTGGCCGCAGGCACTCCGCTCTGCGTTGAGCGCCTGCCGCTCCAGAGCGGCGGGCGTCGATGTAGAGGACCGAAAATTGCGTAACCAGGCACGCGAGGCGGTAAGGAGAAGGGTGTGTGGGAGGCGGCGATTTTGAGCGGGCTACCCGGAGGTCCCTTCCCGCTTGCCCGCTCTCCGCCAGCAAACCTCCGTGACACCTCTCGACAGAGACCCTCCTGAGGGGACGTGTCCCCCGATTCTCACTGCGTGCAAGGAACCGCTGCTGGGTCCCACCTACACCCCCTCAAAGGACGAAATTTCGCCCGAGAAGGGCGCTTGAAGTGCCATAAACACACGGAGGCAGCGCTCAGGCGGAGCAAGACAAAACATCACCCTCATAGTGCAGGAGAGTGCAACAAAGATCCTTGTTGCCTGGATCCGGCATAATAACCAGAGGCCCTCGTCTCTAGGGAGGGAAACTAGGCGGCACATTAACATTGAGACCCCCCCTCAAGGAGTGTGGCAAACCACAGAGGTAATTTCATAAAACAACAAAAATTGGCAAACCACCCCAGATACACGGAAAGAAGACCCGAGTTGAATGGGCCAACATAACTCTGTTGGGCACAAGCTTACAACCTCTACATATAGGGGGAGAAAAGGAAACCCTCAAGGCAAGTGGGCGACCCCACTGAGGAGGGAGGAAAGTGGGGGACAGGGAAGGGAAAATCGCCCCCTTCAATAACTGAACTATCAAAGTGTGCTGAGGGCACCACGGATGTGAATCACCCCTTCCTTGAACAACAACCCAGAGAAGTCAAATCTGTGTCCCGGTTAACATATAACACATTTAAAACAAGGGAGACACTGAAAGTGGCAGACGATCCCTCACCAAGTGCTGGATCAAGGACAGAAACGGATATGGGTAAAGACAAGGGCAGAAGAGGCACGACACAAAGCAAAATGGAGCAATATGCAGTGCCCACACTGGCCATAGAGCCGACACAGGAGAAAACCATATCTACCGAAGATGAGGAACCCAAACCCTCTCTTAAAGACATCATGAATGCCATAGCCAATTCCAGAACCTCCATGGAGATTAAAATAGATGGCATCAGCACAGAAGTGTCCCTCCTACGCCATGTTTTGCAGAAACTAACGTCTCTCACGGCAGAGGCGGAAACTCGCATATCTAACACGGAAGATGGCCTCCGAAACTTAAGTCAACAGATGACCAGAGTATTGCAACGTGTTAAAACTCTAGAAGAACAAGTGGAGGAGGGGGAGGGATGCTCTAGGCGAAATAATATACAAATTTTGGGGCTACCTGAGAAAAGTGAAGGCCCCTCCATGGAACTATTCCTTGAACAATTGCTCATGGATCTATACGCCCCGAAGAAGTTCTCAAAACTCTTTTGCATTGAACGGGCCCATCGAGTCCCAACAGGCAGACCAACGCCTGGGGCCCCACCCCGCACAGTGATTGCCAAAATCCTAAATTACAGGGACCGCGACACAGTACTGCAAATGGCAAGATCCAAAGGCTCCATGACCTATAACGGCTCCAAAATTGCCTTCTTCCCGGACTTCACCAGGGAAGTGCAAAGAGCACGCCAATCCTTTGTTCATCTTAAGAAAAGACTACAGATACAAAACGTCAAATATGGCCTCCTGTTCCCGGCACAGCTGAAAATTTATCATAACGGCATAACTGTGCACTTTAACGATCCAAAAGATGCGAGGAATTGGGCAGAGAATAACCTGGAGGGAGACTGGGGCCCATTAAACAGAAGGGAACGTGAACGGATCAGACCATGCCCTGACAGACTCCCGAATGCACAACTACCGCAAGACCAAGACGAACGACCGCCAAGAGAAGCCGATTGAGGCGAATAGGCATATGTAGACAGCAACATAACCTCCGAAATCTGCAACGAACCTTAAAACTAAGATACCTATTAACAACACACCGTCAGATTTCCCACACAAAACAAAGAAACGGTGGCTCAAACAGGCCTCCCCTGACAAAAGTGATAAGAAAGGCGTCAAAATAACAGCGAGAGAAACACGAACAAGTTATACGACTGTCCCACGTAGCATTCAGATCGCTGAGATAGCGAAAGACACCAAATGTATTGACTACAGAATTTGTTTGTTTAGTTCACTGTTTTAGGATTGATGCAATTGTTCAGTCTGAGCAGACCCTGGTCAAGCTCGGACTAATGTTCGGGCGACAGGTACTTCAAGTTGGGGTGGAGTATGGGGAGGGGGTAGGGGACTTTGTTCTCATGACAGAATTTGTTTGTTTAGTTCACTGTTTTAGGAATGATGCACGCTTTGGGCTGGGGTCTGGCTCCCATCGGGCAGATAGAGGTCACCATCCAGGGACACTTACAGCACAACTCGGCACACCCAATTCCCAACCACCATGACAGAATACACCAACGAAAGTAAGACCAAATCCATTAAGATAATGACTTGGAATGTGAATGGGCTGGGCAGCAGCATTAAGAGGCGCCTTGTACTACAATATCTGAATCGATATGCGCCCGATGTGGCCTTCTTAACCGAAACACACTTGGCGGGCACAAACTGTAATCTCTTTAAGCGAACCAATTACCGCATTGCGCTACACTCAGGTTTCTCCATGGGAGCCAGAGGAGTATTGATCCTGATACACAAGCGACTACCCTGCTTACCGCACTACTTAATGATATAACGCCTATGATAGCGGCAGATTCCTCGAATTTTGTAGTGGTGGGGGGAGACTTCAATGACGTCATGAATTTGGAACTTGACCGTACGCATATCCGTTCGAGAAATCCCTCCACGCACACCAAATTGGCCACATTTGTTAACGCAATGGGCCTAAAGGATGTGTGGAGACATTTACACCCCGACACAAGAGAATACTCTTTTCTCTCCCGAGCACATGCCTCACTATCCAGGCTCGATTATTTCTTTCTCCCGGCTTCCGAACTACATCTAGCAATTGATGCGCACCTTCTACCCAGAGGTATATCAGACCACTCCCCGCTCATGTTAGAGCTTAATACCCACAGACCGGTCCCCCCGCCTACATGGAGGCTAAATAACTACTACCTGGGCTTCCCCAATTTAGTGGAGCATGTCAAAAATACGACAGAATCATACTTTGAATTGAATACAACCTCCGTGGATAGCCCTGTAACACTGTGGGAGGCATATAAACCAGTACTGAGGGGGGAACTCATCTCCCGGATCACAGCCCATAAGAGGAAGCAGATCGCAGCAATCCGGGCAGCCGAAGTGCGAGTGCAAGGGGCAGAAGTAGCTCATCTATCCCAGGGCCTCCCAGTATCTCACTGCAAGTTACAACTAGCGCAGAAACAGCTACAGAACGTCGCCCTGGACAATGCCAAACAGGCACACGCAGCGATGCGTGCCAGAGTGTACGAGACCGGGGATAAGGCGGGCAGAATGCTGGCATGGCTGGAAAAGCGAGATGAGGGGCTCCGACATGTCAGAGCAATTAGATCACAGGAGGATACATTAATAACAGTGGACCGAGACATAGCAGAAGGGTTTGCAGCTTATTATAGGGAACTTTATAAAGCACCAACCTCCCCCATTGATATCACGGCCATTTCCGAAATTACCCTCCCCTCTTTGACACCCGATCAAAGAGCCCTGCTAGAAACTGACATGACGGAGGATGAACTGTCCGCAGCCATAGCGGACCTCCAACCCGGGAAAACCCCGGGACCCAACGGTTTCCCCGTTGAGGTGTGGAAAAAAATAGGCACAAACGTAATTACACCACACTTACTGAAAATGTATGAAAACTCTCGCAGCATAGGGTTCCTCCCACAAGACCTGAGACAAGCCACCATAGTGGTAATACCTAAAACTGACAAACCCCCAGATTGTTGCAGCTCGTATAGACCCATTTCCCTCATCAACACCGAAACCAAAATCCTAGCGAAAACATTAGCCAATAGACTCCAGCAAGTCATACCCTCCTTAATCCATCCAGATCAATGTGGCTTCATGCCGCAAAGATCCACGCGGATGAACATACATTGATTATTCACAGCGATAGAAAATGCGACTACTATCCGGGGCCCATTAGCCCTGTTGGCGGTGGACTTTGAGAAGGCCTTTGATTCGGTCAGGTGGGAGGCGGTCTGGGAAATAATGCATAGAATGGGATTCGGGCCCCAATTTATGAGTTGGGTTAAATTACTGTATAAATCTCCACTAGCCGTCACAAAAGTAAATGGCCACGTATCAAACCCCTTTGAAATCGGTAAAGGAACCAGACAAGGATGCCCACTGTCAGCTATGATATTTGCAATAGCAATCGAACCGCTCGCAATACTGCTAAGAACCAACGAAACATGGAAGGGATTCCGATGGTCAGAAGCCTGGGAGGACAAAGTGTCCCTATATGCAGACGACTTGTTGGTATACCTGAATGATCCGGTCAGATCCTGCCCCATAGTGACCGACTTACTCCAGAAATACGGCTCCTTCAGCGGCCTAAGGGTAAACTGGACTAAATCTACTCTGTTCCCTCTTAGACAAGAGGAAGAACCGATCCTGCCCCAATGTCCCTACCAGGTGGAAAGGGAACAATTCAAATATCTAGGCATATTAATAACAAACAATTTGAACGATTATGTTCCCAGAAATCTACCCAGCTATGACAATATTTGCGGAGGACACCCGACACTGGTCATCCCTTCCTCTGACACTACTAGGTAGAGCTGCGCTCTTCAAAATGATGTCCCTGCCCCGACTCCTATATATTTTACAGAACGCCCCACTATATATTCCCCCAAACATATTCAGGAAAATAGATCAAACACTCCGAAAATTGCTATGGAGTGACAGTCAACCGCGCATAGCACTCGCCACGCTCCAAGGATCCGTTTGGGAGGGCGGAATAGGGCTACCCCGAATGCAGACGTACTATTGGGCCAGCCAATTGATGAAAGTGAATGACCAATTACACAGGGACACAGCTGCGCCACATAATAGATCTATAGAAGTCGACACTCCCGAGAAATCCATTATGCAATACCTCTACAAGAAAAGAGCCCGTACAACCACTCCCAACATGCGAGCACAGATAACACAAATCTGGACAGATGCACATAAATTTGTGGGATGGGGCGACAAACTATCACAGGCACAACCTCTGTGGAATAATAGAAACCTTCCCGGTGTATACACGCTCCCCAAATGGCCGATTTGGTCTCGGCATGGATCGCTCACATTGGGCGATGTTGTGAAAGAAGACATTATATTCCCATTCACGGAGCTGGCACTCCGCTTCGGACTTCCCCAAACTGAACTTTATCACTATACCCAACTACAACACGCATTGCAAAACATCCTCCCCGAAGTGATCTCTCTGCCGGAATTCACCCCATCGAAAGAAATGTATTCCCGGAACGAATCACCCATAAGGTGACATCAGTTTTGTACAGTGCCATAAGCTCCTTTGGCACACCAGATCTGCTGTCATTGCGGACCAAATGGGAGTCGGAAGTGGGTGCTATACTACCGGAGAAATGGGTTAAGGCATTAATGTTCCCCAGGGAGATAGCCATATCATCAAGGCTTAGGCTGATTCAGTTGAAGATACTACACAGAGTATACTATCCTAGGGTGGCCCTATACAAATGGGGAAGGATAAATGACCCAAATTGCCTACGATGCAAAACAGAAGAAGGCACTTTCTTCCACATCCTGTGGGATTGCACATTCATCCAACTACTCTGGGAGGCATGTTGTGCGGAACGCTCCAGGGTCATGGGTAAAACAATTCCTAGAGACCCTAAGGGGCCAATTCATAGAATTCGGCGCACAAGTGGCACACACGGCTGGCGCACAGTGTGCGCATGCGGTAGTCTGCGCCAGCCGCGTGCGCCGAAACACATTCAGGCGCACAGCGTATTCATGGATTCCAACATCCACAACCAGCCGTGGCGCAGAGTGGCGCAGCGACCCTGCAGCAGCGTCAGTTACGCCCCCAAGAACGCCCCTTGCGCAGGAAAAAGCCATCAAAATCCCCAATCCAGCGCAAAGGGCAGCAGCAAACGCAGAGCGGGGAGCGTGTATTTCAGGGGTGTGCGGGTGTCCCCACACGCGATAGGCCTGGGTACGTGTATTACAGGGGTGCGCGAGAAAATCTACACGCGATTGGGCTGGGTACGTGGATTTCAGGGGTGCGCGAGAAAATCTACACGCGATTGGCCTGGGTATGTGTATTACAGGGGTGCGCGAGAAAATCTACACGCGATTGGGCTGGGTACGTGGATTTCAGGGGTGCGCGAGAAAATCTACACGCGATTGGGCTGGGTACGTGGATTTCAGGGGTGCGCGAGAAATTCTACACGCGATTGGCCTGGGTACGTGGATTTCAGGGGTGCGCGAGAAAATCTACACGCGATTGGCCTGGGTACGTGGATTTCAGGGGTGCGCGAGAAATTCCACACGCGATTGGGCTGGGTACGTGGATTTCAGGGGTGCGCGAGAAATTCTACACGCGATTGGCCTGGGTACGTGGATTTCAGGGGTGCGCGAGAAAATCTACACGCGATTGGGCTGGGTACGTGGATTTCAGGGGTGCGCGAGAAAATCTACACGCGATTGGGCTGGGTACGTGGATTTCAGGGGTGCGCGAGAAATTCTACACGCGATTGGGCTGGGTACGTGGATTTCAGGGGTGCGCGAGAAATTCTACACGCGATTGGCCGGGGTACGTGGATTTCAGGGGTGCGCGAGAAAATCTACACGCGATTGGGCTGGGTACGTGGATTTCAGGGGTGCGCGAGAAATTCTACACGCGATTGGCCTGGGTACGTGGATTTCAGGGGTGCGCGAGAAATTCTACACACGATTGGCCTGGGTACGTGGATTTCAGGGGTGCGCGAGAAAATCTACACGCGATTGGGCTGGGTACGTGGATTTCAGGGGTGCGCGAGAAATTCTACACGCGATTGGCCTGGGTACGTGGATTTCAGGGGTGCGCAAGAAAATCTACACGCGATTGGGCTGGGTACGTGGATTTCAGGGGTGCGCGAGAAATCCTACACGCGATTGGGCCTGTGCGAGTGGGGCAGTGTATTACGTAGGTGTGCGGGAAGTTGAAGAGGTGAATTGCCAGTGTGGGTCCTCCCAGGTCTCCCCTCTACCCCCTCCACGACCTCTGCAGGCAGCCCACACCACAGGGGACTACCCTGCACCCCTGGTCATGTCCCGCAGGCAGCCCATCCACCATGGGCATGCCCCCCAGCCAAGCCACATGTCCCCTTGCACCCCCAGCCCCCAGCACCGTGGGGCACCTGCCAGCAGGCCCCCAACCATGTCCACTCATGTCCCCTTGCACCCCCACCCCTCCAGTCACCAGGGGAAGCCTCCACCAGGCCCCCACCCATGTCTCCCACCACCCCCACCCCTCCAGTCACCAGGGGCAGCCTCCACAAGGCCCCCACCCATGTCTCCCACCACCCCCACCCCCCAGCACTGTGGGGCACCTGCCAGCAGGCCCCCAACCATGTCTCCCACCACCCCCACCCCCCAGTCACCAGGGGCAGCCTCCACCAGGCCCCCAGCCATGTCTCCCACCACCCCCACTCCCCAGTCACCAGGGGCAGCCTCCACAAGGCCCCCACCCATGTCTCCCACCACCCCCACCCCCCAGTCACCAGGGGCAGCCTCCACAAGGCCCCCACCCATGTCTCCCTCCACCCCCACTCCCCAGTCACCAGGGGCAGCCTCCACAAGGCCCCCAACCATGTCTCCCAGCACCCCCACCCCTCCAGTCACCAGGGGCAGCCTCCACCAGGCCCCCACCCATGTCTCCCACCACCCCCACCCCTCCAGTCACCAGGGGCCGCCTCCACAAGGCCCCCACCCATGTCTCCCACCACCCCCACTCCCCCAGTCACCAGGGGCAGCCTCCACCAGGCCCCCACCCATGTCTCCCACCACCCCCACCCCCCAGTCACCAGGGGCAGCCTCCACCAGGCCCCCACCCATGTCTCCCACCACCCCCACCCCTCCAGTCACCAGGGGCAGCCTCCACAAGGCCCCCACCCATGTCTCCCACCACCCCCACTCCCCCAGTCACCAGGGGCAGCCTCCACAAGGCCGCCACCCATGTCTCCCACCACCCCCACCCCCCAGCACTGTGGGGCACCTGCCAGCAGGCCCACACCCATGTCTCCCACCACCCCCACTCCCCCAGTCTCCAGGGGCAGCCTCCACCAGGCCCCCACCCATGTCTACCACCACCCCCACCCCCCAGTCACCAGGGGCAGCCTCCACAAGGCACCCACCCATGTCTCCCACCACCCCCACTCCCCCAGTCACCAGGGACAGCCTCCACCAGGCCCCCACCCATGTCTCCCACCACCCCCACCCCTCCAGTCACCAGGGGCAGCCTCCACAAGGCCCCCACCCATGTCTCCCACCACCCCCACCCCCCAGTCACCAGGGGCAGCCTCCACAAGGCCCCCACCCATGTCTCACACCACCCCCACCCCCCAGTCACCAGGGGCAGCCTCCACCAGGCCCCCACCCATGTCTCCCACCACCCCCACCCCCAGCAGGCCCCCACTCATGTCCCCTTGCACCCCCACCCCCCAGCAGGCCCCTACTCATGTCCCCCTGCACCCCCACCCCCCAGCACTGTGGGGCATCTGCCAGCAGGCCCCCAACCATGTCCCCTTGCACCCCCACCCCCCAGCAGGCCCCCACTCATGTCCCCCTGCACCCCCACCCCCCAGCACTGTGGGGCACCTGCCAGCAGGCCCCCACTCATGTCCCCCTGCACCCCCACCCCCCAGCACTGTGGGGCACCTGCCAGCAGGCCCCCAACCATGTCCCAATCATGTCCCCTTGCACCCCCACCCCCCAGCACTGTGGGGCACCTGCCAGCAGGCCCCCAACCATGTCCCCTTGCACCCCCACCCCCCAGCAGGCCCCCACTCATGTCCCCCTGCACCCCCACCCCCCAGCACTGTGGGTCACCTGCCAGCAGGCCCCCAACCATGTCCCACTCATGTCCCCTTGCACCCCCACCCCCCAGCACTGTGGGGCACCTGCCAGCAGGCCCCCAACCATGTCCCCTTGCACCCCCACCCCCCAGCAGGCCCCCACTCATGTCCCCCTGCACCCCCACCCCCCAGCACTGTGGGGCACCTGCCAGCAGGCCCCCAACCATGTCCCACTCATGTCCCCTTGCACCCCCACCCCCCAGCAGGCCCCCACTCATGTCCCCTTGCACCCCCACCCCCCAGCACTGTGGGGCACCTGCCAGCAGGCCCCCAACCATGTCCCCTTGCACCCCCACCCCCCAGCAGGCCCCCACTCATGTCCCCCTGCACCCCCACCCCCCAGCACTGTGGGGCACCTGCCAGCAGGCCCCCAACCATGTCCCCTTGCACCCCCACCCCCCAGCAGGCCCCCACTCATGTCCCCCTGCACCCCTACCCCCCAGCACTGTGGGGCACCTGCCAGCAGGCCCCCAACCATGTCCCCTTGCACCCCCACCCCCCAGCAGGCCCCCACTCATGTCCCCCTGCACCCCCACCCCCCAGCACTGTGGGGCACCTGCCAGCAGGCCCCCAACCATGTCCCCTTGCACCCCCACCCCCCCAGCAGGCCCACACTCATGTCCCCCTACACCCCCACCCCCCAGCACTGTGGGGCACCTGCCAGCAGGCCCCCAACCATGTCCCCTTGCACCCCCACCCCCCAGCACTGTGGGGCACCTGCCAGCAGGCCCCAAACCATGTCCCACTCATGTCCCCTTGCACCCCCACCCCCCAGCAGGCCCCTACTCATGTCCCCCTGCACCCCCACCCCCCAGCACTGTGGGGCACCTGCCAGCAGGCCCCCAATCATGTCCCCTTGCACCCCCACCCCCCAGCAGGCCCCCACTCATGTCCCCCTGCACCCCCACCCCCCAGCACTGTGGGGCACCTGCCAGCAGGCCCCCAAACATGTCCCCTTGCACCCCCACCACCCAGCACTGTGGGGCACCTGCCAGCAGGCCCCCAACCATGTCTCCCACCACCCCCACCCCTCCAGTCACCAGGGGCAGCCTCCACAAGGCCCCCACCCATGTCTCCCACCACCCCCACCCCTCCAGTATACACACTGGATGACTGGAATGAGTGGCAGGTGAGGGGAGGAGGAATGACACATGAAACTAGGGAATGCACGAAAATTTACAACCTGCATGAACACATACACAATCCAAACAAACTTGGACATCATTGTCATGGCCTTCTGCAGTCCAGGCTCAGGAGTGGTACGAACCAACCACCCCCTCTAGGGTTTTGGCGCCTGCAAGTTCGGGGCTTACACAGGCATCCGCAACCCCAGTGGGGAAAGAGGGTCAGGGAACGTTGCTTGGATAGGCACGGGAAGCAGGAACACCGGGTAGAGGGTACAGGTTTCATAATTGCATAGGATCACGGGTGAATAGGGAAAAAAACATACCAAATAGGACCACACATACATCCATGCATCAGTACACTCCCCAGCAAGCCTATGCAGGGCAGTTTGTAAGGAAAACAACAAGACACTTAGCTCTGGTTTTGAGTGCTGGCCTCCTGCCTGCGCACTCTCAGGGCCGGTTACAGGAGCACTCCAATGCTGCAAAGAGAGACACAGTCAACAACCTGTATGTGCCAATTACACGAAAACACAACACCAAACATGCCCCATAGCAACAAACTACTCTACAAACAGACAATCTATGCTCGATGCTTCGTACCCATATATAACATCACCCCTGTGACGGGTCATACACAGTCAATGCAGTAAGTCAGGCGCTGGTGGGTGCGTGGCAAATGGAACACCAATGTGTCACAATTCACACAACATGCAATGTTCCCTGGGTAAGCAGACAGACCCATATGGCAAGCCATGACTACAGAGCAAGTTGCGTACCACCATGACCAAAACAAAGTTGGCAGTGCATTTATCATGAAGTACGTGGAATAGACATGCACTGCACCCAAGTATGTCCCTTGCTGTATGTCCCTGTGAGCTGTCCCTTTCCATGTCTCGGAAGGCTACATGGTTGATACAAGTGCCTCAATGAACCTTGGTGTACCGCAGGGTATGTGCCACTGCCCCTGCATGTGTCCCAGACAACCCTACTATCAACAGCCATCAGTCCACAAACACATCTGAGCTGCATTGTGTGCTTCAACACCAATATTCGTCTAAGCTCACCCTCAGTGCTGTGACTAAGCCTGCATGTGCAACTCGCCTGGTGCAAGCTTTGCTGTGTCGTGGCCCCCCTGTGATGCTCACCTTGCCTGGAGTTCCTTGGAACATGTCAGCAGTTCTAGGATGTGGGTCTGCAATCACTGTGGCTCTGCTCGTGCACACATGTGCATGTGGGCACCAACAAACGGGTCAGGAAATCTGTCGTCCAATGGGCCATGTCTGCTGGCAAAGGTGCTCTGGTGCCTCATCCCCCTGCAGAAAGTGCATGAAACAAATGATTAATGCATCAAAGTGATCTGTGTGTGTCTCATCAGGCATCTCATTACTTGACCATGTCAGAGAGTCACATCACAAATCACACCATCAGTCCGTCTTTGACTTCCAAAGTGTGGAACACTATCTACAGCATGAATTGCAACAGGCACGTGTACAGGTAAGAAATGAGACATAATACACAATGCATAGCAATCAATGTCCACATTAATCATGACACACCCCATCTAGCAAAAGCTGAACAGTGGACAATTACACCTAAATCATCCCCACTAGGGGTGTCAACACAAGTCACAAAGCACCAGACATGCCACAGATATGACAGTCCAAAGCCCTTGTGTAAAATTCTGTAACACCGAACCATCCTTGCGAGCCCATGGATAAGGGAGGCAGGAGTGGCATATGTGAGTCAAGGAACCCAAGCAGCAAACACATACACAAGACAACCATGAAGGGCCCAGCTGGAACAGACAGTGGATGCCTTCAAAAACCACAAGGCACCGCACTGTCACATGAAAGCACAATAGACTACAAATTTTAAACTAACTCAACTATTAACTAATTACACTAACTATGGAAAACCTACATTACCTATTTAAACTAACTATCAAACAGAAACTTAACTAACTAAACTAAACGAAAAATCAAAAATGGCCACATACGACCCGGGGGGGAGGGGAGGCACCCAGGAGGGGGGAGGTACAGGGTGCTGCTCAACATCCACATGCGATGATGCTGAGCCAAAAAAAAATACCTCCATGGGCTCAACGCCTGCACAGCACGACCTATGTGGGAGATAGCCTGGCCACGCCTAGCCGCAGCTTGCCCCTCGTCGGCAGCAAGTCTGCCGGACAGGTGAGCCTGGTTCTGTGTGGCGATGTTACATAGGTCTGCATGCAGAACCTCACGTGATACACGTGCTTCCTCTTGCAAGGTAGCACGTGTAACACGGAGTTCCTCCTGCAAGGCCTGGCTGGACAACCGCTGCACCTACCGGCAAGCCTGTAGCTCAGCCGAGATGGTGCGCTCAAGCTGTGCAAACCTCTCCTCTGCCTGCTGCCTCTGGGACATCATAAGGACACCCAGAGTGGATCTGAGGGAGGCATACTCCTCCCTCAGGGCATCCATGTGCGCCTCTGCGTGAGCAGCAATTGCTTGACGCAGAGACGACATTTCAGCCTGGCGTGCCCTGTCTGAGGCCGCCATGCCCAGCCTGAGCGAGCGGGCCGTGGTCCGTGCCGCCTGCTGCTGGAGAAGCACCTGCCTAGCAGGGGGGAGCACAGATCGGGCCACACGCTCCATGCTGTCAGCGATGTTCTCCATTGCTGCCCCCTGCCGTTCGGAATTGGCAGTCATGTCTTGCTCCCACTCAGTATACTGCGGTTGCACGCGGCGACCGCGTTGCCGGGCTTGACCCCTGCGGGACCCAAGGACCGGAGGTCCTCGCTGTGTTGGCACATCCTGCGGCTGCACGACTACATGCCCCCGTCGACGTGATGTCCCAGGCACATCAGTGACTGGTGTGGAGGGTGACCCTGCGTCCCGATCCACCACGGGCGGAGGAACCAAGACTGTCTGATCCCTCAGTGCAGGTGTCGCAGACAGAGGAGTGTCCACATCAGAATCACTCACCCCTGACACATGGACTTGATGCTCATCCAACTCAACATGGACGTCAGAGTCGTCATCAAGGCTGGACTCATAGGCAGCCAGAGACAGGATGGACTGCAGCACTTGGGGGTTTTCGTGGCCTACCACCCCACGACCCCCACTAGTGCCGGGTTGATGTGGTCTTACCAACCCTGTGTCTGGCATGACAACACCATCCTCTGCATCCATTGCGTCATCACCTGAAAAATAGAGAGGAAAAGGTCACTACACATGTCAGAAGCACACAACACACACACACACCGACAGCAAAGGCATCCGGCAGACATGTGACACACAACATATGACCTGGCATGCATGCTGGGTCTACTTTGAATAGCTACTGTGATCAGACCTGTTGAAAGGTGGCAGTTTGCATGGAAGTGGGTCTATGCAGTGCTGAAAATGTGTACGCCACTCACTACCTACATATACAAGCACTCCATGGTGTGTGCCAGGAAATGTGAAGGCAGTGCAATGTCAAATTCAGACATCACGTGCATTGTGTATTCAATGTGTACCATGTCTAGCAGCCAAGCACCCCTCCACCCCAGTACCAAAGCAGGGATGCCTAGCATGGTATCAAAAGGCTGCCCATACACCTGTGTATTGACAAGCAGTGTTGACTGGCATCAACAGCTTAATGTGATTCAAATTACAACACTGCAAATGATGCTGGGACAGTGGGCAGGACACATGATGGAAGATCCAGAGGCCAGCCACGTGTGAAGAAGACACGACAAGAGTTGGACAGAGTCATTGGCCATTGAACAGGCTGAGGCCTGTGAGCCACACAGATTGTCAGAGCCTAAACATGTGTGCAACGCAGGACTGAGCCACAGTTGACATGGGGAGGCCGATAATATGGCAGGCAATGTATGTAACCAAGGACTCATATTACAGTGATCATCCAGTCAAGGACACATAGGGGCATGCGTGCAATGCACATGGAGCATGAATGGGCACTCATGTCCCTGCGGGACATCTGACCCATGCACAGTACAAGTGGGATACCCTGCATCGAGTACTAAGGCTGTACCACACGGCATATGTCAGGCAGTTTATAAGCTGGAAGTTAGCATCTACACAGGACACATGAACAAGAAACTACACATTGGCAAGAATGTAGCAGACCAGTGCAAAGGTGGAACTGGGGTGCAGAGTGGCGGAGGAGGGGCAAGGGAGCATGCCCACATGGAGTCCCGCATGCAGGCAGAGGAGACATGCATGACGGTAGCATTGCATTATTTACACATCAGAACCATGTACACGTCACATGTAGCAGCAATCATGCACAACACATCCCACAAGTGAAACACACACGTCCTCAACAACTACGCATCAACACTCACTGGACTGGGCATCAAAGTCCAGCATCTCTCCCACACCTTCGACCAATTCTGGTGGTATGAACTCCGCAACGAGAGCCTCATGCGGAGTGAGTTCTTCCTCCTCTGGTGCAGGCCCACCGCCAGTCACCAGAGTCAAGTTGTAATTTGAGGCACGCTTAGCCTTAGTGCTGCGCTTGATGTCATTCCAGCGCTTTTTGCACTCCTGCGCCGTGCGCACCTCATGGCCGAATGAACTGACATGTTCCGCAACATGCTTCCAGTGGGTGTCACGTTGGGCAACCGTAGTCTGACTATTGGCACCCACTAGCATGTCACAGCTGTGTCCCCGCACGTAGTCCACAAGGAAGTCCAGTTCCTGCTTACAGAAAGGCTTCTTCCTCGACGTGCAGGAGGTTGTGGCTGTGTGTGGGGTCCCAGCCTGTGCTGCAGGTGCAACCTTCCTCCTCTTGGACTGTGGCGCAGACCCTGGCTGGCTAATGCCGCCCTGACCAGTATGGCCAGTGGGTTCGGTGGATTGAGCCGAGGGAGTGGCAGGTGGAGGGATGACCAAAGGCCTGACTTGTGTCAGTGGCAGCTGGGTGCCCACTAATGGACCCTGCGCAGCAACATCAGCTGTGGCAGGGTCATTGACCGCAACGGTCCTGGTTGGCAGACTCACAACCGGGGTGCTGTTGGGTGCATCTGCCCCTGCACTTGCCAACACCCGGCTGTTCGGGGCAGCAGATGACATGACTGCCCCAGGGACACGTGTCTTGGTCTGAGCAGCCCTGCGTGCCCCTATGGTTTCCCCCCTGGCCTGTTGGAGATCTACCAAGGGCTCTTCAAGTGCCAACGCAGCCTGCGCTGGCAGACCCTGAGCCTGGGTGGCGGTGTCCACAGCTGCACCTGCAGCTACCGCTACCCTTGGGCCCGTGGCAGTCGATGGAACAGACTGCCGGGTCATACGGGTGCCAGTGCCAGATGCAGGAGCTGAATCCCCCGGAACCACAGGGGGTGGTGGCATGGCTGCACCAACACATGGCACAACATTGTGCTCAAGTGGCGCACCCCTGCCTCTTCCCCCTCTGTGGCTGCCCTGGACACCCTGGAGTCCCCCTACTCCCTGGTCACCACGGCCACGTCCCCGACCACGCCCGCCACGAGGAGTACGCCCAGCTGAGGCGCCCCTCACCTTTGGTGGCCTCCCAACCATGGCACAGATGTAATAGTGCTGGCACAGATGGAGTGGTGCCAATGGGAGGTGTACAGCACAATTGACCTGGGCAATTGGGGTGAAGGGGGTGGGAAGCAAGATGTTAACAGCCCCCCTGCACCTGCAAGGCTGTATGTGACCCCGGTGATGTGGTGACGGGTCACGCAACGCTCAGGCACCCCAAAACTGCAGTAAAACCGTGCACGCAACCCTGCAGCCTACGTGCGTGGATTTAACCTCCCGCAGTACGCGGTGGCACCCAGTAACACGAATAACGCGTACGCGTGGGACACGCAGGCTACGATGACATCGAAAATGGGTGCAATACACAGGGGCACCCGCAGTGGGAAAAGGAGCGTTTGCGACTCACCGTCTGACTAGCGCGATGCAGAAAAACACGCGTAGCCAATACCCCCGCCAAAAGAAGAGATACGTCCTTGAGAGCTGTGAAGTAGATGGCGCGCGAAACAACTGGAAGCAGCAACACACGTCGGTCTCCACGGAAGGCACGTACAGCGAACTGCTGGGCCCGCTCACCTTTAACCCGTGCTGAGGGAAACGCACGCGCGCGTCACATCACATGCGGACGTGCAGTTTTTCACGCGCGATTACGCGCATTACACGCGCGATTAGCCTGGGTACGTGTGTTTCCAGGTGCGTGGGTAGTTCCACAAGCGATTGGCCTGGGTACGTGTATTACAGGGGTGCGCGAGAAAATCTACACGCGATTGGCCTGGGTACGTGTGTTCCGGGGTGCCGTGAACTTTCACACGCGATTGGTTGAAATCCACGTGTGTTCTGTCATCACGTGCAATGAGGGATACACCCTCGCACGACACGTCACAGACGCGCTCACGCGCTGAGGGCCTTTGGTCCAATGAAAATGCGTATGCGTGCAGACGCGCTTACGCGCTAAGGGCCTTTCCTCGAATTACACGCTGACGTGCAGATTTTTCACGTGCCAAATCACTCCGTATCAAGCTGGCCATGCGAATACACACGGAAGACCACGCTCCTGCCCTGAAGGCCGAATCACTGCCCCCCAGTGCCCCGAGCAGCCTCCCACGTGCCATCTGCTGCTGCCTGCCTGCCTGCCTGCCTGCCTGCCTGCTGCCACCGTACCCTGCCATTTGGTGCCTGCACATCAGCCATCTGCAGGGGTCCAGTTGCTGTGTCGACCCCTGCTGGAACAGTAGACTCCCGACTGGGATACCATCGCTCCACAGCCCAGCCCCAGGACCCAGTTGCCCACCCACGCCTGCCTCGGGGGTCGCCATGTCGGGGCAAGCACCATCTGAGACCAGTGGCGACCCCCAGCCAGAGAGGCAGAGGGCCACCAGCTTCAGTGAGAAGGAAGTTGGTGTCCTGGTGGAGCATGTCCTGGGGCATTATGATGCCCTCTTCGGAAGACCACGCGCCAACAAGGAAGGACGGGAGAGGATCTGGGACGATGTAGTGGTTGCCATCAACGCGGAGGGGGTGGCAACCCGCGACATCAAGCACATCAAGAAGCGCTGGGAGGACTTGAGGTCCAGGACCCTCAATAAGGCCCGGCGCCTCGCGGAGGGGGGCCGGGCACGCCTGAGTGACATCCAGATGAGGGTCCTGGAACGCGTAGACCCAGCGCTCCACGCCCAGATCCTTCGGAGGCAGACCGATCTGGAGTTGGCCGGTAAGTGGTCAAGCATTACTGTGTGAGACAGGGCATGTTGCAGTGTGCTGGTTGTCTGATACCTGCCTGTATGTGTGACATAGGCCATGTACGTATGTGTGTGTGCAGGGACATCATGGTCAGGCATGTGAGTACAGTGATGTGTGAACCACATGGTTGGTGCATGTGTTCTATTGCAACATGGGGGGCTCTGTGCGGAATGGACACATGGAAGCATGGCAGTCTCTGTTCCTGGACATGGGTGGGGGTGAGGGATGGGTGCTGGTCCCATGTACACGTATGGTGTCCATGTGTGTGTGTCTGACCTGTGTGTCTGTGACTTGTAACTGCCATGGATGCATGACACATGTCTGTGACAATGTTCAGATTCACTGATGCAGCCTAGTCATCCTTGTATCCACTGCGTCTGTGGTGTACGAGGCCAGATGGATGGAACTACGGTGAGGTGTGTGCATGTGATGGCAAGACCCATGATGCATGTGAGTTTAAAACCAACATTGTATGAATCATGAGTCCCCTGGTCATGTATGCCAATGTCCATGGCATGCGCCATGCCTGTTACTGTATGTGTTTTGCCTGCACTGACCCATGTGTTGTGGAGGGACATGATGGAAGTGATGTATGACAGTGCCACTCATCTGCTGTTGCTTCCTGTCTAGGGGACCATTGTACAGTACCCTGATGCTTGTGTTCTATGTCTCCCTCTACACAGTGGCAAGTGAAGAAGAGGGCGGAGAAGGCGCTGTGGAGCAGAGCGGCGGGGATGCCACCACGGCTGCAGCGGAAGGGGTGGGTGAGCCCCCACAGGGGCTTGCACCGGCGGAAGACGGCATGGAGACATCCAGGTTGGTGGTTTCCACAGAGGGGGAGGAGGCCGCTACTGAGCCACACATGGGGCCTGGTGCAAATGGTGCAGTCCAGGGCCAGGGGCAGGAGGCAGCACAGGTCGCCGTGGAGGTGCCTGTGCATGTCACTGTCCCTGACACTGTGACTGCACCACCATGCACCAGCAGGGATGCCCCATCCCAGGCCCGTCCGCAGGTAGGGGAGATGTCCATGTCATCTGACACTCCTCTACCTGCGGACGAGGGGACCCCTGGCCGTGTGGAGAGGGTCCTGATTGGTGTCGCGTTGCGCACGGCTGGCATTCGTGATGAGGTGCATGCTTCCCGGGAGGAGCATGCACATCATCACGAAGAGCACCGTGCGTACGTGAACCATTTGGGAGCCGCCATGGTCGGGGTTTCCTACATGTGTGTGGCCTTCTGGCGACCCTCTCCTCCTCTGTGGTGGCTATGCGCCAGTCATGCTCCATGCCGTCTTCCGGCCCAGATGCCACCAGGGCCCCCTGTGGACCTGCCCCGACCAACACAGCCAGCTCAGTGGGGACCCCATCCCTGCCACAGTCGGGAGTCGAAGGTCCAGCAGGGGTGGACACACCAGCAACTGTCCCCCTGCAGATGGAGGATGTGCCGGCATCATCTGGCAGGGCACGTGCACGACGGCATCGGTGGATTCCATCAGCCTGGATGCCGTCGTGCTGGCAGAGGCAGTGGCGTCGGAGGCAGCAGCAGGCTCGACGTGGGAGGCATCATGGCTCGGGGCCATCAAGATCAGAGGGGCAGGCATCGGCCGGAGGGCAGGAGAACCCTGGGATGGCAGTGTCTTCCGTGTGGGAGCAGTTGGTCCAGCGGATAGGTGCGGAGCGGCAGCGGGCGGAAGAGGAGCGGCTCACCATGGTCAGGGCGGAGTTCTCCATGCGTCGGGCGTTGAGGCAGGCTGAGTGCCTCGAGGAAGCTCGCAGGGAGTTTGAGGTGGACACGGGGTTGTCCCTGCGAGACCTCGGGGCCAGGACAGAGTCCCGCCTCCGGGACATCGACATGGAGTTCGAGGATGCCCTGGCCGGCAACATCACAGAGTGAGCCGCAGGACTTGCCCGCTGCCATTGTATATAGTTCTTTAGTTAGTTAGTGTTAGGTTTCCTTTATTTTTTAACTTTTTTTTGGACCGCTCGGACAATGGCCACTTTTCTGTATATATTTTTATTATTAGTTAGTAGTAGTAGGTTTAATTTATGATGTTGGGCTCATGGACCCTGGGATGTTCTTGTACATAGTTTGATGTTTGGAAAACATTTGTTGGATTTATATTTGTGTTCACCATGAGGCAATGGTTTTTCCTTATTTTTTCCCCCCATTATTTTTCTTTGGACTACATTAGTTTTTGGATTCCTTTGTTTTTTGATTTTTTCTATTAGTTCTCGGACATGGACCATTTGTTTTGTCATCCCCATTGTTGTGTGTTTTATTTCTTTACTTCATTTTCATCTTTAATACATCTATTTATTACTTACATTTGTGGTATTTTCTCATTGGTTTCATGCATGTCATGATATGGGTTTTGACATTCACTTGCACCCATTGTGTATGTGTGTGTGAGGGACATGTGTTCATTTACATACTTGCCATTGGGGTTGTATCATGTAATTGCATCTACTATGTGGGTGGATGCAATCCTTGGCTGGGTGTTTGTGTTGGGTATGCTGCCCATTACTGCCATGATTGCGTTTCGTCAGGACCTGGGGGCAGGGGGACATGAGTGGGGGCCTGCTGGGGGGTGGGGGTGCAAGGGGACATGGTTGGGGGCCTGCTGGCAGGTGCCCCACAGTGCTGGGGGGTGGGGGTGCAGGGGGACATGAGTGGGGGCCTGCTGGGGGGTGGGGGTGCAAGGGGACATGAGTGGGACATGGTTGGGGGCCTGCTGGCAGGTGCCCCACAGTGCTGGGGGGTGGGGGTGCAGGGGGACATGAGTGGGGGCCTGCTGGGGGTGGGGGTGCAAGGGGACATGGTTGGGGGCCTGCTGGCAGGTGCCCCACAGTGCTGGGGGGTGGGGGTGCAGGGGGGCATGAGTGGGGGCCTGCTGGGGGGTGGGGGGTGCAAGGGGACATGGTTGGGGGCCTGCTGGCAGGTGCCCCACAGTGCTGGGGGGTGGGGGTGCAGGGGGACATGAGTGGGGGCCTGCTGGGGGGTGGGGGTGCAAGGGGACATGGTTGGGGGCCTGCTGGCAGGTGCCCCACAGTGCTGGGGGGTGGGGGTGCAAGGGGACATGAGTGGGGGCCTGCTAGGGGGTGGGGGTGCAAGGGGACATGAGTGGGACATGGTTGGGGGCCTGCTGGCAGGTGCCCCACAGTGCTGGAGGGTGGGGGTGCAGGGGGACATGAGTGGGGGCCTGCTGGGGGGTGGGGGTGCAAGGGGACATGGTTGGGGGCCTGCTGGCAAGTGCCCCACAGTGCTGGGGGGTGGGGGTGCAAGGGGACATGAGTGGGACATGGTTGGGGGCCTGCTGGCAGGTGCCCCACAGTACTGGGGGGTGGGGGTGCAGGGGGACATGAGTGGGGGCCTGCTGGGGAGTGGGGGTGCAAGGGGACATGGTTGGGGGCCTGCTGGCAGGTGCCCCACAGTGCTGGGGGGTGGGGGTGCAAGGGGACATGAGTGGGACATGGTTGGGGGCCTGCTGGCAGGTGCCCCACAGTGCTGGGGGGTGGGGGTGCAGGGGGACATGAGTGGGGGCCTGCTGGGGGGTGGGGGTGGTGGGAGACATGGTTGGGGGCCTGGTGGAGTCTGCCTCTGGTGACTGGAGGGGTGGGGGTGGTGTGAGACATGGTTGGGGGCCTGGTGGAGGCTGCCCCTGGTGACTGGAGGGGTGGGGGTGGTGGGAGACATGGGTGGGGGCCTGGTGGAGGCTGCCCCTGGTGACTGGAGGGGTGGGGGTGGTGGGAGACATGGGTGGGGGCCTGGTGGAGGCTGCCCCTGGTGACTGGAGGGGTGGGGGTGGTGTGAGACATGGGTGGGGGCCTTGTGGAGGCTGCCCCTGGTGACTGGGTGGTGGGGGTGGTGTGAGACATGGGTGGGGGCCTTGTGGAGGCTGCCCCTGGTGACAGGGGGGTGGGGGTGGTGGGAGACATGGGTGGGGGCCTGGTGGAGGCTGCCCCTGGTGACTGGAGGGGTGGGGGTGGTGTGAGACATGGGTGGGGGCCTGGTGGAGGCTGCCCCTGGTGACTGGGGGGTGGGGGTGCAAGGGGACATGAGTGGGACATGGTTGGGGGCCTGCTGGCAGGTGCCCCACAGTGCTGGGGGGTGGGGGTGCAAGGGGACATGAGTGGGACATGGTTTGGGGGCCTGCTGGCAGGTGCCCCTGGTGACTGGGGGGTGGGGGTGCAAGGGGACATGAGTGGGACATGGTTGGGGGCCTGCTGGCAGGTGCCCCACAGTGCTGGGGGTGGGGTTGCAAGGGGACATGAGTGGGACATGGTTGGGGGCCTGCTGGCAGGTGCCCCTGGTGACTGGGGGGTGGGGGTGCAAGGGGACATGAGTGGGACATGGTTGGGGGCCTGCTGGCAGGTGCCCCACAGTGCTGGGGGGTGGGGGTGCAGGGGGACATGAGTGGGGGCCTGCTGGGGGGTGGGGGTGGTGGGAGACATGGTTGGGGGCCTGGTGGAGGCTGCCCCTGGTGACTGGAGGGGTGGGGGTGGTGGGAGACATGGGTGGGGGCCTGGTGGAGGCTGCCCCTGGTGACTGGAGGGGTGGGGGTGGTGGGAGACATGGGTGGGGGCCTGGTGGAGGCTGCCCCTGGTGACTGGAGGGGTGGGGGTGGTGGGAGACATGGGTGGGGGCCTTGTGGAGGCTGCCCCTGGTGACTGGAGAGGAGGGGGTGGTGGGAGACATGGGTGGGGGCCTGGTGGAGGCTGCCCCTGGTGACTGGAGGGGTGGGGGTGGTGGGAGACATGGGTGGGGGCCTTTTGGAGGCTGCCCCTGGTGACTGGAGGGGTGGGGTGGTGGGAGACATGGATGGGGGCCTGGTGGAGGCTGCCCCTGGTGACTGGAGGGGTGGGGGTGGTGTGAGACATGGGTGGGGGCCTTGTGGAGGCTGCCCCTGGTGACTGGGTGGTGGGGGTGGTGTGAGACATGGGTGGGGGCCTTGTGGAGGCTGCCCCTGGTGACTGGGGGGTGGGGGTGGTGGGAGACATGGGTGGGGGCCTGGTGGAGGCTGCCCCTGGTGACTGGAGGGGTGGGAGTGGTGTGAGACATGGGTGGGGGCCTGGTGGAGGCTGCCCCTGGTGACTCGGGGCTGGGGGTGCAAGGGGACATGAGTGGGACATGGTTGGGGGCCTGCTGGCAGGTGCCCCACGGTGCTGGGGGGTGCGGGTGCAAGGGGACATGTGGCTTGGCTGGGGGGCATGCCCATGGTGGATGGGCTGCCTGCGGGACATGACCAGGGGTGCAGGGTAGTCCCCTGTGGTGTGGGCTGCCTGCAGAGGTCATGGAGGGGGTAGAGGGGAGACCTGGGAGGACCCACACTGGCAATTCACCTCTTCAACTTCCCGCACACCCAAGTAATACACTGCCCCACTCGCACAGGCCCAATCGCGTGTAGGATTTCTCGCGCACCCCTGTAATACACGTACCCCGTACCCAGGCCAATCGTGTGTAGATTTTCTCGCGCACCCCTGAAATCCACGTACCCAGGCCAATCGCGTGTAGCATTTCTCGCGCATCCCTGAAATCCACGTACCCAGGCCAATCGTGTGTAGATTTTCTCGCGCACCCCTGTAATACACGTACCCAGGCCAATCGCGTGTAGATTTTCTCGCGCACCCCTGAAATCCACGTACCCAGGCCAATCGCGTGTAGCATTTCTCGCGCACCCCTGTAATACACGTACCCAGGCCAATCGCGCGTAGATTTTCTCGCGCACCCCTGTAAACACGTACCCAGGCCAATCGCGTGTAGCATTTCTCGCGCACCCCTGAAATCCACGTACTCAGGCCAATCGCATGTAGATTTTCTCGCGCATCCCTGTAATACACGTACCCAGGCCAATCGCGTGTAGCATTTCTCGCGCACCCCTGAAATCCACGTACCCAGGCCAATCGCGTGTAGATTTTCTCGCGCACCCCTGAAATCCACGTACCCAGGCCAATCGCGTGTAGATTTTCTCGCGCACCCCTGTAATACACGTACCCAGGCCAATCGCGTGTAGAATTTCTCGCGCACCCCTGAAATCCACGTACCCCGCTCAATCGCGTATTTAACTTCCCGCGCGCCACTTTTTTGATGCGCTGGGACTCTACCGCCTGCCTTCGTGTGGCGGCCATGTTTCAGCTTGTGCGTGTCTTTGGCTGTGCGTGGCTTTGCCCTATTCGATTCCATGAATACGTGTGGTTCGAGTGCGTGTGGGCGTTCCGTCTGCTTCCCTGCAGTACATCCCCAGTTACGCCCTTATTTTCGCGTGTTGTTCCCCATTCCGCGCGTTACGCCCCATGTCCCGCCCACTTTCTGGTGTGTGCGCTGCGGTTGTGCGCTTTCACTGTGCGCGTCGCGCACGCCTTTCGCGATGTTGCAGTGACGTGTGCGCCATGCACGGGTTTGGCGCACATCCCGAGGAAGACACGCGCAGGGACTTCCATGAATCGCACGCGTGCGCGTGCGCCTCTTTTTTTCCACTTGCGCCTGCTTGCGCGTAGATTTTCGGCGCACGTTTGTTCCATGAATCGGCCCCTAAGTTATTACTACTGGGAATGGATGATGAACTTGATTTATCTAGATATGAAAAACTGCTTTTGTTCACCACTACCGCACTTCTGAAAAGGAACATTGCCCAAAAATGGGGATCGGATCAAACACCGAGCTATGAACAATGGAGGACAGATGTGGACATTTGTGTCGCGATGGAACACAGGGTATACTCAGCCAGAGGATGCCCGGCTAAAGCGATAAAAGTATGGCAGAAATGGGAACACGCCCAATGAGGGCTAACGCAGGATAAATGGTCATTGCGATATGCCAAGGCGCCCCCCCCTGATACCCATGGTGCCCGCAAAATAGAGAAACTAAATGTTGTTCCCGGGTTGAGATAAATTGACCCAATTTGCAATAGAAGTGTAAATCGATCAGAGACAGCCATTGACCCTTACCAACAGTGTGCATGTATTGTCTGTTTAACTGTTTATTTTTTTTTAAATACCAATAAAATATGTTATAAAAAAAAAAGTATGCTCTGGCTCTCGTCATGATGCCAAGTAGCCTGTGGTGGCACGTTGCCTTTCACATTCCCATTCAGCATCGTGCCGTTACGAGTTGACATCACTGTGGCCCACATCTGTCCTCTGACCGAGACTGCATGATTTGGAATGCGCCTATAGATATGAGGGTCAATGTCACAGTGGAACCAGGAACAGTTTAAGTCGGCACAGCAGATAACTGATAAGTTGTTATAGGCTAAAGTTGCTTGATCAATTAGCTGCATGATAGAATTTACACATTTCTTAGTGCTGATTTTCACAGGGTTCCAATATCCATTTATAATCAATAAGTGTTTCCGGTTTTGTATTCCGTCATCGTTGGTATATATGATTGTACCTTGACCAAAAGGATTCAGATTCCCTGAAGCTAGAAATGAGCACCATTGAGTTATTTGTATCATTGTTAATAAGCCTGAGTGTGGGCGACCTTGGGATTTTTTACTGCTGGATTGAGAAAGGTAGTGAAGTCATTACACATTGAGGTTTCACATAGCCATGTTTCCTGAAGACAGATTACAAGTACATCATCTAGAGAAGCCTCAAAATCGTTGAATAGGTGCCTGAAGCCACGTGTGTTCCATGATAGGATTCTACACTGGCATTCCTGCACCTCCAATCATGGCTAATGTTGTGGCCATCGCCCCCTGCGATGGTCTTTGGTTGGGGGCGGGTAAACTTGGTTTATCTGAGTTTGGAGCACATTCTGAGAGCAGTTCAATGCTTTCCTTAATGATGAAGGTCTGTGTTCGACAGTTAAGTTTTCAGTCACTTTTGAGGACTGATTTGTTAATCACGTACTGTCACGATCTGGTTCGAGCATAGTTTTAAAACCAAAAAAGAGTAGGTCATCGGCAGCCTTCAAGATCGTGTTACGAACTCTGGCAGACTGAATATACAGTAAAACTTGATCTGATGATTTTTCAGTGGCATATTCAACAATCTTGATGTCAGAGTTGATGGTGCGAAGTGACGGCACACACTTGAATAACTTCATTACGTTAGTCCGGTTTAAGTTGACTTCATTGTCATTGGCTTGAATGTTTTGAAGGCGTAATTTCCAAATGAGAGTTGGTTCTTATTCCAGTGGACCCTTGATTTAAAGTGTACACAGTAGTTTTGCTGTTTAGTAGTCAATTTGGGATTTAAACTTGAGACAGCTTGAGGCATTGTGTCTCTGTTGGCCACCACAGCTTTTTTTCCAGCTGCCGTGTCAGTTCTGAGCTTCAGGATTTGTGGTTTAGCCTTGTTTGGCAGCTGATTGAACAAGGTTTGTAGAGCTGGTACATGATGGCTGAGGTCTGTCGGTGCACTGTTGCCACCTAATGATTTGTCATGATGCAAATAGGTTGACAGACCGCAAAGGTTGATGGGGGAAGAAGAAGATGTTGAGGAAGTCGATTCTTCTTCAGAGATTATTCGTCTTCTTTTGTTTGGAGGTTTTGGCTTGCCCTTCGCGGTAGTTGATGTTGGTGCATCATTGGCAGCCGAGACTGTGATTGTAGGATTTGTGTTGCCAGTTTGATTAAACAGACTGATTTTAGGAGGCGATGAGAGATTCCGGATGAATTGTTTGGCTATTGAATGCCCTGAGATCTTGCTTCTATTAGATGGTCTTTTTGGAAGCACTTTTTCAACCGGTGCCTTTGTGGCAACTTCGAACTTGACAGTCTCGATGCTTGTGGCTGGTTTTGCAGCACCAGTAAAGATACCAAAGGAGGTGAAATGATTCTCAGGTCTATCCATGGGAGCCTGAGTAGAGGCTTGAGAATCGATAAGGACTTCACCTTCACCAACGGCCGATCCAGCAACATTATTTTCATTTGCAATTGAAATAGTTGATGATTCACCACATTTAGCCACCTGTGTAAGAGTTGTTGGTTTCACAAGGGCATGGTTTGCAAGAATAGGCTGAGGCATAGTTGATAGCTTGATAGTCTGACTTTGATTGGACTCAGCTTCATGTGTGAACGCGTTTATGGTCGGAGTCGACACAGGTACACAAGTGGCTAAATTAAGATCGCCTGAAAATCCTGGTCGTTCATTGGTGCCAACGTTCACATTGGACACAATTCTGGTGTTATGATGCATCCACTTAACTGCGTCAAGCAGGCCTTCGGCTAGCTTGTCATTTTGACAATGATGACCTGCGGCTAGATCACACATCCGCTGCTGCCACTGTACTGTTAGGTCAGCTTCGGTTTGAATCTGATGTTGAAGAAAACAGTTAAATTTGTCAATTTGATCAATTTTCGCGAACAGATTTAACAACATGGCACCTTGGTCATGAATGGCCTGATTTAATGATTCGTAAAGTTTTACAAAAGGAATCATGGCTAGGGACGAAGCAGCAAGAACATTATTGTGAACCTAATTAGACGCTGCATCAGAAAGGCTAGACCTTGAGCATGCATTGGATGGCCGTTCGGGGTCCACAACAGAAATGTCAATATGACCTTCATTTGATGCAAGTGTTGCAGGCGTTAGACCTTGCAAGTTGAGGGACCCGAGTCTTTTGTGAGCCGCTTTGGGACCACTCATAAGCGGAGTGCTTGCATTGTCTTTTGTGAAATCTGGTCATTTGAGAGGCGACAATAACAGGAGCAGGCTGGCCGGCATTGGCAGATGGCCGTTTTTGAGTTTAGAAGGAACAATGTTGGATGCAATGGGTGGGCACGGCACGACCCACTTTATTGGTTGCTCCGAGTTATTTTCCTCCACTGCTTGGCATCCAGGGAAAACTGGAGGCCCACTATCTGTGTCGTGCTCTTTGGAGAAACCGAAGAGGAAGCATTTTGTGACTCAATCAGGAGTGGAATAGAATCACAGGCAGCCACGCCCAGGGTCAGCGACCATTGGTTGTGTGCAAAGAGGCAATGTCCGTCTCACCGGCTTGATGCGTTGAAGTAATGGGTTCCATGGAGACATCCGTTTATTGTTTTATTGTCAGCCGCCTCCGTGGCCGTATGGGCAAACATTCTGTGCTGGGTGACAGACAGACAGACAGCAGTGGGGCTGAAGTCATGAGCAGGTTGGCAGACTCAGAGGTCATGCCATGTGCCCAGTATTCGAATTAGCCGAAATATCAGGAACGTCCGTTTCGAGAGAAGTCCCTGTTTTTGGAACATTTGGTGGAATCTTCAAACTAGGGCTCTCAGAGATCACCGGCTGCACAAGTCTCCCGAGTTCAGAGGGGTCGCTTCCACCAATGCAGATTGGAGAATTCCGGGTTCTCGAGCAAGTCAAGTCATCGATGTTCGGAACGCCCATTAAATCAGCGTCGGTAATGTCAAAAGGCGGGAAATAAACATCTGAGGTGTCGGCGCTTGCCGGCTTGCTTAGCTCGCCAAGAATCCGGGCAGATACTGGTTCAAGATCAGTCAAAGAGAGCATGTGTTGCGTGTGTCACAGGGACACGCAAATGAAGGTTATTAGTTTCAATATTACGCTCTTGATCGCAAGTCACAAGATTTGTCATCAGCGTTAAGGGAGAGCGTAAAGAAGATGTTGCAGGAGTGTTGACTGATTTAAGCAACGGCAGAGTAGCAGTTTGTTTGCTTACATTGCCATGACTTTCTCCTGACGATTTTGCTGCGGTTCAAGGATTGATCATGCGGCGCTGTTGCAGCGTCTTATGCCGCGTTCAGGGGGTCAGTCTTGGGTGAGTCAGCCATTGCTCGCCGCTGCGACCCGCGGTGGACTGGGGCAGACTGGGACTCCGCGCGGGAAAGCTGTTTATATTGGTGTGGAAGTAGAAACAGGACAGGACAAGTAACACTGTTGCCGCAGCTCCTCACGTAAAGAAAACAGAGTACAGACTGGGGCAGACTGGGACTCTGTGCCTGGAACCTTGATATATTGCACACCACAGCCACGCATATGTTTTCTCTCTAATAGAAGCACTACTTGAAAACCATACTCACTTATAAGGTCAGTCTGTCTGGATAGGGACACCTTCTTGGTGACTGTGAACGGCGGATAGCACAGGGGAAAAGCACTGTTCTTCGAAGCAATTCTGCACAGAGCAATAGAGATTTCAATCCTGGATCCGTGCTTAGAAACCAAACTCAAGTACGGTATTAGGCGCGTTATAAAATACCAATTAAATACATTATCCACATCCACAATATATGCTATCGTATTTGTAGCTTTCTCGCTGCGTTCTGTGAGTACGCTGAAAAGGTAATGAATGGCACCGGAACGTGTCCAGCCTGGGGCCTGGAGAGAGAATCCCTGAACCATTTTCTGCTTTTCATCATTAAGATCTGTGAAAAATTCGCAGAGATTACACATTAAGAGATATTCAGGGTTTTCATTAACACAGTAGGACCACTGTATATACTAAGGCAACAGCTCCCTCTAGCGGTGACAGCAGGCGAAGCTATACGTATTGGCATTGTCTCTGTGTATCCTAACGCAACAGCTCCCCCCAGCAGTGACAAGGGCGAAGCTATGCAAATTGGCATTGTCTCTATATATCCTAAAGCAACAGCTCCCCCCAGCGGTGACACGGGCGAAGCTATGGGAATTGGCATTGTCTCTATATATCCTAAAGCAACAGCTCCCTCTAGTGGTGACAACAGGTGGAGATATGCGAATTGGTATTGTTTCTATATATCCACCTAAGGCAACAGCTCCCTCTAGTGGTGTCAGCAGGCAAAGCTATACGTATTGGCATTGTCTCTGTATATCCTAAGGCGACAGCTCCCTCTAGTGGTGACAACAGGTGAAGCTATGTGAATTGGCGTTGTTTCAATGTATCCTGTGGCAACTGCTCCCTCTAGCTGTGACAGCAGACAGAGCTATGGAAATTGGCATTGTTTCTATAAATCATAAGCCAACAGCTCTCTCTAGCGGCGACAACAGGCAATGCTAAGCAAATTCGCATTGTCTCTATATATATTAAAGCAACAGCTCCCTCTGGCGGCGACAAGAGCAGAAGCTATGTGAATTGGCACTGTCTCTATATATACTAAAGCAACACCTCCCCCTGATGGCGACAAGAGGTGAAGCTATGCAAATTGGCGTTGTTTCTGTATATCTTTAGGCAACAGCTCCCTCTAGTGGTGACAGCAGACCAAGCTATGTGGATTGGCATTGTCTCTGTGTATCCTAAGGCAACAGCTCCCTCTAGGGGTGGGAACAGGCAAGGCTATGCAAATTGCCATTGTCTCTTTATATTCTAAGGCAACAGCTCCCTCTAGTGGTGGGAGCAGGCAGAGCTGTGACTTCATCAGACAAACATACATCTGGCCTTTTTTTTATATTGTTAGATGTTCTGAAATTAAATGTAATTTTTCAGAAACGAGACACTGCCTCAGTCAGCATGACACACGCTCTACCAAAAGTCACAATTGTTAGGAGAGGATGAAATACATTGCACTTTCATCCAATTCTGCCCTTTCTTTACAATTGACATAATTTGCGCTATGAAGTACATACACTCTGTTGAAACAGGCAGAATGACTGCAACACTTGTTTTAGTTCAAATGCCTCCCACCATGTACACTCGTGGGGGCCATTTGCAATGGATTCATGTGGAAAGCACCCAGTGTTACCAGGCCGCTGCAAAAGGAATCCAATTACTTCACAGCAACCTGGACTGGTCATGCTGGCGTAATACCATTTGCCTTCTTCAGACGGAGCGGGCGCACCTAGAGGAAACAGACACCCTGTTCCATGTCTGCACTAGACACCTAGTGCAGACATGGACACACTCGTGTACAGGCGTGTTATATATCCCACATCATATCACATTATATCACTCCAACTGCAAACAATTTTGAAATCGGCTGTGGCGCATAATGTGGCTTTAAACCTAGCATAACCCTTTCTTGCCAGGTTTGGCCACCTTCACTTGCACTGCCAGCCACTCAAACCCGAGACCCTATATGTTTTATAAGCCTGCCAAATACATTCATGCTCCGTTGTTAGGCATTTCATTGTTATTGGTATAGGTGAGATGTGGCACAGGAATGACACAGTCTATAGGTGTTCATTAGCTTGGTCAGTCTGGCACTCTCTTTGAGTGCTGGGACCACCACGTGTCCTCCACTCGTAAGGCGTGAATTACATGTCTAAATGGGCGTTGATTCTGATCTAGAGAAGAGTCACTTATCCAGCATGGCCGGCAGTGAGGACAGTAGAGAACAACTGGCAATGCAAAAAAGGAATGATGGAAAAAGTAGCGTTCATGTTACTAGTGGGGCTGCAGTGTTAAAGGTGTCACCAGTCTGGGTTATCTGGACATGACAAGGAGCTAATCACAGGTATCCATCATAAAAATGATCATTAAGGAGGCGCAGCATCTAATCACCGACCCAAACCTAGGTGGCACTGGATGAAAGCACAAGGGTAGATGGCAGCGACCCGCCACAGGCTTCGTCAAAGATAGGGCAAGAAAGACAGAAACGAGGCGCTGTGAATTAGGTTTATGAACATATTCATTTATTTCATATGATATGATATGATATGATATGATGTGATGTGGCCTTTATACCGCGCCTGTATACAAGTGTTTCTAGGCCTGACAAGACAAGGAAAGGGAGACAGAGGGAGGACAAAACAATGATCTTACTAGGCCTTGTGTCATTCAGATCGTGCCAGTGTGGGGGAAGAGAGGGGAAAAAAGATGGGGGTGAGAGTGCAAGTAACTAGTAAGTGCAGCCAGAAGGTGGCTCTCAAGTGCAGAGAGTCAGGGAACTGTAGGGTTGCAGATACAGTCCCTAAGTGGTTAGGGGGTCTTGAACTTGATCCCTGCAGCCAGAGCGAGCCAGTGCAGAGAGTCAGGGAACTGTAGGGTTGCAGATACAGTCCCTAAGTGGTTAGGGGGTCTTGAACTTGATCCCTGCAGCCAGAGCGAGCCAGTGCAGAGAGTCAGGGAACTGTAGGGTTGCAGATACAGTCCCTAAGTGGTTAGGGGGTCTTGAACTTGATCCCTGCAGCCAGAGCGAGCCAGTGCAGAGAGTCAGGGAACTGTAGGGTTGCAGATACAGTCCCTAAGTGGTTAGGGGGTCTTGAACTTGATCCCTGCAGCCAGAGCGAGCCAGTGCAGAGATATTAGGGCTGGAGAGATACGATCCCGGGGCTTGCTGCTCTGGATACGTTGTCAAAGGCAAAGTGTAGATGTATTTGATATAAATGTTCATACTATAATATGTTGTTTGTAAGTCATATAATTAAATGGTGAAGCACATCTAGCAAGTTACACCATGTGAAGATGGTGAGATAGCACAGCTGTTCAGCCGGCATCATGTTTAATGGTGAGCAGAACATAATGAATCGAACATGCTTTATTAATTTAGTAAACTTAGCAAAAGGTCAATGTGGAGTTCAATCATTATTTGAACAAACAAAGAGGAGGTTTCAAAAATAGAAATAGAGGGATATGTTTCTTATGTTACATGTTTTTCAGAGACATATATCTGTCTTGAACAAAGGTAGTATACAATAAATCTGTAGCTGCTGTATTGCTGAGTATTAATTAAAAAGACTATTTCTTCTGAAATTATCTTTTTAACAGGGAATGCGTGCGCATATGACCCTCTAGGAACGTGCATGTAATGGGTGGGATCACACAGAATAATTGAACCAAATCAGGAAGATGGCCAAGTGTTGCTTTATGAACAATTATCCAAAACAGGGAGTTACAATGAATGTCAATGGACGTATGCTCAGTCTCTCAATGATCTTCACACAAAATATAGATTATATACCAAAAACTGTGTCAGAGTGATGTCATACTACGTGGCAATACTGAAAAAACCTGTAGTGGTCGGGATTGGTTAAGGTAGACATCTAAGAATACTTTTCCATAGGAGCTAGGATTGTTACTGCCTGTCCATTATCAGGTGGACAATGTATGCCTACCTTTAAAAAACATGCAATTTCCGAAACATTAGGCACGCAGTTTCTCATTGGTCTTTGAACTAAAAGGTCTTCGTTATATGGATTTACATAATTGGTTGGCACGCTTGTGCTATGTCTGGAACATTCGGTTCATTTTGCAGCACGTAAGCCCAGACCCAGGTGCAGAGAGATAGGACATGAAGCTACCTCACCACCCAATTAGCCCAGCATCTCTCATCACCCATGCCATTGTCTTTGTACTTGGCCTTGCAGAATATCCAATTCTTTGGGAATGCTCGATATCGTGTCGGGATGTCCAAAGATGTCCAAGTCCAAGCTCTATTTCCATCTTTGGCTCACATGACAGGAGACCACAATTCGATCCATTTTGCAGCTTTTAGATGCTCTAAATGGATTAAAGTTTGGCATCCTTTGTGTTCTATCTCACACGTTAATGCGAGAAGGTTCATCCTCTGCACACTCGTTCTTCTTCAGAATAGAGAGCTGACCTTGCTTCTTGAATCTTGTCTCCAGGCCAGACAGCCTTGCCCTTCAGCTTCACGGGCCTATTATTCTTGGTGCGACACAGATTTCTATTCCTGCTTCAAGGGTTCTGGCTTACTAAATCCATGATACCAATTTCCACTTTCCATACAATAGCGGCTTCGCCTGTTTTCTATTCACTACGTATAGCCAGCTTCTATGATGACTAAATCTATCTTGCATTTCAGCATCTGTACATTTATTGAACGGTTGATTTTCTGCAGCACTTCGTGCACGTGTAATTTTCCTTTTCTATATTGTGAAAGTCACTCGATTCTTTACTTCACCATTAGTTTCTTCCCGATCTATACATCCTCTTTAGCCAGTATCTCGAGACGCCGTCCACACTTCTAATGACGTCATTAATTCATTGGTTAGCTTCTTTTCACACTCCTTCAGGATTTTCCTCGTGCAGAATCACGTCGAGGATACATTCAGTAGGGTTCTCTCAATGGGTATCTTCTTTCAAACATTCGCTGCAGTATTGGTATTTTGGCCGGTGTTAGGCATGGCACGATTTCATGTCTCCAATACACGGGAGGTAGGGGGGCGGGATCTCTAGCAGAGGCACACAGCTGCTCCTCTATACTGTGCCGTGCCATTGATACTCTGATGGGCACACATTGATCTTACAGCCAATCAGCAGCCAGTGGCTGGCATTTAATATGTCCACAATGAATACAAGTTTGCTTTTGATGACTTGACTCCTTTCACCATTATTATTAGAATGTTTCATTTTTTGTATTGCAGTCTTGAGAAAGTGCTGAAAAAGTGCCTAAAGTTGTGAATCATGTTTTTGTTGAAATGATTTGGGATATGAAAAATAAGAAAATAAGAAACGAATCTGGGTGATACATCCGGGAGGAAGTAACATTGACTAAATGATGGTCATCATGTATTTATTAGACCGTGTTGAGCCGCTCCCAATAATTAACACCATGTTCTCTCCACAGAAAAATTGAAAGTGAATCCCCTCACAGAAGAATTGAAAGTGAATCCCCCTGAACAACTCCCTTGTGTACCCTCTTCTTATGTAAACCTCTACCGACCCGTCCTGCCCGGCTAACTATCGCCCAATCTCCATCACTCCCTTCCTTGACAAACTTCTGGAAAAGCTGTCCATCTCTCAGCTCAATCTCCACACTGAATATGTTGGTTGTCTCCACGGCCATCAGTCTGGCTTCAGAGCGGCCAGAAGCATGGAAACTTCTCTCCTGAACATCCGTGAAGACCTGCTCTCCAACCTTGATTCCAACACCCCTTGTGTCCTTATCTTACTTGATCTCCCTTCTACCTTTGACATGGTCAACCATGCCATCCTGCTCAACCGTCTCCATGATAGCATGGGTATCCCTGGTCAGGCTCTGGCTTGGCTGACTTCTTTCCTCTCCGATCGACCCTCCAAGGCCCAACTTGGGTCCTTCCTCACCTCTATCTTTATCTCTACCTGTGGTGTCCCCCAGGGGTCTAACCTCTCTCCCTGGCTGTTCAACCAATACCTGGCACTTCTTGCCCACCGTATTGCCGTTCTCTACCCCAACTTTCAGTGCTATGCGGATGACACTCAGCTCATTTTCAGACTCCCTTCAGCCACCTCTTCTCCTTCTCTCATCTCTGACTGTCTGTCTTCTACCCAGGAGTGGTGTGCCACCAATGATCTCTGCCTCAATGCCAGTAAGACTGAGATTCTCCTCATCGACACATCCAATCCCTCCTTTCCTGTCACTCTCTGGCTGGACTCTGTTAGCCCTCTTCCTGCTCCCACCTGTGAGGCTTAAAACCTCAGGGTCATCTTCAACTCCACACTCTCCTTCTCTCCTCACATCTCTGACATCTCTTAGAAGTCACACTACCAGCTGGACCTCCTCAGAGGCATTCTTCCTTTCCTCTGCTTCCCCAGAGGCTCACTGTCTCCAGAGCACTGGTTCTCTCTAGGCTGGACTACTGCAACTGCCTCTTTCTAAATGTGCCTGCCTCTACTCTCCGCCCCCTGCAACCCATCCAAAAGAGGACTGCAAGACTTGTCCTTGGCCTCAAGCCCTGGGATCGTATCTCCCCAAGACTGAAATCTCTGCACTGCTTCCCAGTGGCTGTGAGGATGAAGTTCAAAGCCCTCTGCATTGTCCACAAGGACTTCTGGGTCCTAAATACATTCAACTCTCTCTTCCTAAATATCTTCCTTCTCGATCTCTTTGCTCATCCGCCTCCAACTCCCTCAGGGGCAGTTGCTTCTCCGGGCAACGAGTTGGTGGTAGATCTCTTTCTTCGGCTGGTGCCTCCCTCTGGAACAGCCTCCTTGCCTATCTGAAAATTGAGGAGAACCATCTACGGTTTCGGAAGCACCTCAAGACCTTCCAGGGACATCATTTAGGGGTCACCAGAGGTCGCAATGCGACCACTGAGGTCTCCCTTGCGACCTCAAAAAAAACATCTTTTTTGTTTTTGTTTTTGTAATGCAAGCTCCTGGGCTGTGGCCAGCACCATGTGGCTCTTTACTTCTGGAGTGGCTGGCTTTCTTGTTCAGGCCTCCTAAAAAAAAGAAGTAAAATAAGAACTGGAGTGCCACAAGTCTAACACTTTCAGCACTGACCCTAAATAAGAAAGAATAGGAATACCAAATAATGTGTCTTTCTGGAATTCTATACAATAATTTCTAGACTCAGTAAAGGTTTATTTCAGGCACACTTCAGAGGGTGAGTCACTGATTTAGTCTGTTCTTGAACCCCTCAACTCAGCCTTTGATCCTTGTGAGGTCGATAAATGAGTACCAACACAGGTTGGGTGATATTGGGTGTATATTTTTTCTATATAAAGCGCTTAAGCGTAAGTGCTATATAATAACACATCATTATCATTTGGTCATGGACGTCTGCTTGCATTCACAGTATTTTGGTAATATGGGCCTATACACACTGATATTAACAATACATGACATCCCTAAAGCCTTATCTGAAGTCAACAATTGTCCACCTAAGATTGGCCCTGCTCACTGTGCAGTTCTAGCCTATGCTGATGATATAGTTATTATGGACCATACTATCAAAGGTCTTCGAAATTCTGCAGAAGCATTATGGAGCTATGCCAATAGGAATGGCCTTACTATTAACCTAGACAAAACCCAGATGATGGTCATCAACAACAAGAAAATCGCCAGAGTGAGTCTACAAATACAAGGGTCCAGAATTCAATATACTCCCTTCTATAGATATCTGGGAATTGAAATAGAACCAAAGGGTCATTATGCGATGTGCAAGCAAGTTCAAATTACGAGAGCGGCACAAATTAGTGCTTTAATATATCGTTTTTCCACTTCTCACTGTGGATACACAGTCTGGGCTGCACGACAATTGTATCTACAGGTATTAACCCCTATGATTATTTATGGATTGGAAGCCCTGCAGCTCATGGATTTGGGGTGGCTCCAGATATTAGAAGGGAAATTCTGGAAGAAAATACTTGGCCTCCCAAACTGTATACCAATGGCTATCTTAAGACTTGAATTGGGCCTGATATCTTTAAAAGCACAAGGTCTCAGAAAAAGAGCTGAACTATACTTAAAGATGTCACCAGTTGCAGAAAATCCTCTCCTGAACACATTGCATAATGAAATAAACAAATCGTCTTCATTCCCTCTCATGAAGAAACAAATGGAGGAATATCTGGAAAAGATTAGTTGGTCAAATAGGCACAACAGCATTCGAACTTCTACCTTGTTTGCTTTATCTAAAAAATCAGAATTATACGATTGGATTGAAAACTATGCACACTTGGAAGAGCTGAAACGATATAAATTTGTCCAGCATACGAGATACATTTTCAAGAAACCGGTTCCATATCTTTCTTTGTGACCTTCTCCGCGATTAAGACGATTTATTTTATTACTGCGGATGGACCAATTGCCGGTATTGGCTATCAGCGGGATTATGAGTAATCTCACCAGGATAGAACGATCCTGCCGGTTATGCAAGAATAATATGGCGATTGAATCAGGAAAACATGTATTAACTAGATGCTCGGCCATGCAAAAAACCTATGCAATTTGTTACGGGGACTTTGTCCATCATTTGGACCATATCTGCAGCGAAGATTTTTGGCTTAGGGCGCTCAATGTCTCAGGAATGAAGCTCTATATTGCTGTATATAACGTATGGCTAACAATTGAAAAATTACTAGAAATAGCTATATAGAGATATTTTATTTATTTTTATTTTTGTGAATACAACTAGTCACATGGCTGTTAGTATTAGTTAGGGTTTACAAGAGATATTGACACCCAAGTCTTAAAATATAGCTTGAACGTCTATTCTACATAAATTATATTATTACTAGATACGGATTAATGATATTATCCTTGTTTTATGTAAATAGAATTTTATTCTATAAAATGTTTTATTGATTTATATGTGAAAAGCTTATGTTAAGCTGTTAACACATTAATAAATAAATAAATAGATATATATGGCGATCCATTCTTATATGAAATGTACATCACATTATAGTGATATCGTAGCAATATTTTTCGTCATGTACAATGCTATGTGATGCCACTTCCTGTTTTGTCAACGGGTGAAAGGTCGTGTTCCATTGCTTCCCGCGATATCACTTCAGGGCGGGGTCAAATGACATCACTTCCTGTAATGTTATCAGGGGTCAAAGGTTGTGTGATGTCACTTCTGCTACCCCTGGCATTTTGGTGAAATGACGTCCCTGAGACCTTCCTATTTGCTTCTGCTTTCTCTCCTCTCCCCTGCTGTACTACTGGTCGAAACGGCACTGATCACCTGGCTACCCTCTGTTCTCGGACCCCGGTCCCCTCCCTGCCAGTTGCACACCTGCACTGCCCCCTGGCAACCCTTGCACTTGGGGCTGTTTCTGTATCCCTACACCCCCCTACCAGCACTTGACATCTGATGTCTGCACTTACCAGCTGGCCGCACTTCTTATTGTTGTTCTTATTTATTGTTTTTTATTTATTTACTGTTACCCTATGACTGCACTTCCCCTCCTGCCTCCCCCTCGCACTTCTCCCCTTCTGCCCCTCCCCTGCACTTGCACAATCCCAATGTCACTTGGCCTAGTAGGATCGTTGTCTGTCCTCACTTTGCGCCCCTCCCTTGCCTCGTCGCGCCTTGAAACACTTGTGTATAGGTGCGTTATAAATGCCATATCATATCATATCAAAGCTGAAAGTGCTGCTCCGGATACTTGCTGAGTGCTGCCACCGTTAGTTCACCAGTGCCGCGGTGCAGTGCCAGGTCCTGACAGGGTGCAATAGATGGGCTCGCTGGATTAACGAGGCCACCCTTATCCTGAACATTGCATAAAACAATAGAATGATGCAAGGATTGGCAAAGGCAATAGTTTTGGCCTGTGCGGTTATTTAAGGCATTTTAGCTTCATAGCTAAGAATGTGATAAAAACATGGCCTCTACTTAGGAAGTCATTCCAAATATGCCTGCAAAGTGTTGCTTGTAGGAAGATAACAGCAGCCCTTCTCTTCGCTCTGCTGTATGGAAGTCTTTTTATCATGTGCACCCTGCACCAACATGGCGTCCCAGGAGGGTGCCACCTGCTGGCCGCTGGACTCCAGCACAAGCACCCAATGAGATCCAACCGGAAGCTGGAGACCAGAACATCTTATTGGTGCTTTGAAAGGATGCTTCCATGGCAACAGGAACGCCTATAGAACGAGACTTGAAAAAGTGCTTCCAGAGCAACTGAGGATTATTGGGAACTCAGCTCAGATGTTACCCCGATTACGCATATTGTCAGACTGTATGTGTTTCGTTGGTTTTAGTGTAGGATGCAAGCATTCACGATAGGTTTTTGAGGTCAGCGAGAGGTTGTCTGACCGGGGCACAGAGGTTTACTTAGCAGTGCTATCTTCAGGAGCACTGGCATTTTGCCAGCCCTTGCGCTGATTAAGGGAGGAAATACCCCACGGGAAAGCAATCACACGGTGCCTGCAGCAAGCACGGGTCCAGTGGCCTCTTTAGGCTCCCTGGAGATAATGGGTATGACTCTCGTTGCCCTTGAGAGGGCTCAGAATGGCCCTCTGAGACTGGAACTGTCTGTGCGGGCAAGGGACCCAGTCAACAAAATGCAAATGTTTTCATCTACCAGAGGGGTTGGGGGGACTCTAGTACTGCCAATGAAATGTATGCCACAAGAAACCTATGGGGCATGTACCTGGTCACTCTACTCGAGAAAGAAAATCTCTTCTAGTACTGGTCAGCCCCGCACGAGGGTCTCAAGAATAGTCTCCTGTAAGGTAGCAGGCCTAAATGCCAGCTCAGGGGTACTGCTGGGTCTATTGCCTTATACCCTCCTTCCATGTAGTAATATTCCAGGAGTCCTGGGAGTTAACGCTACTTAAGTTCATTCATTATCACAGGCCTTATGACCCGGCCCTAAACAGTGACAGTAGTAGGAATACTTGCATGAATGCCAACCTAGTCATCACCCGTTGCCCTCAAATGATTTCCTGTAAGGTGTTGAGGGTCCTCGTTAGCATTGGTACAGAAAAGTCTGTGTCAATCCTAAACTTGTACAACGCATCACAAGGATTAATCATGAACCCTGATACTGAGGTTCCATTGAAAGCCCTTGACAAGCTTGGGGGCAATCACGTAACGAACTACAGTGACCACCCCCTTGTTAATCATTGGGGTGATTTTAATTTAAGGCTCGCTGATTGTTCCTAGTGTGTCGGAGTGGACCTTGCCCTTAATATGAGATGTCCCCATCGGACACTCCAGCCATTCACACACAAGGTACAAATCTACATGTGATGGCCACTTTCTACATGATTTAGGGTGTGTGCAGTGCCCGGGAGGGACCATGATCCTCTGATATCCACAGCAATCCTCGACCATAATCATACATTTGAATCTCGGGTGGTCCCTGATCAATTTCATCTCAGCCGGAGGAATCCGATTAAATGGGCAAATATTGACAAGAACATGTTGGAAGGATGTAATCAGTGCAACCTGCCTTGCCAGCTGCAGTACAGATCTGGTGCCAACACAAGCCTTTAATTGTATATTAGAAATCGCTAGGCTGCATTGGTCCTCCACCATTAGGCCCTGCCAAGCTTATAATAACTCATCGGGAAGGCAGAAAAAATACAGTCCAGGCTTCTGAACATATTAAGGATCCAAGCCAACAAAAAGCTAGTCTGGGTAAGCAGAAACAGTTATACAAATGTACACTAAGAAAAACCAAAGACCTTTGGAAGCAAAAGTCATGGCAGCGGCTGGAAGCAGCTGCAGAAAATGGTAAGAACGGTGAATATTGGGAGATCGCGCCTAGGGGATATCGAGCGCCCCCAAGGAATGGAACGTATGTCCTTTGTCCGCAACCTGGGTTAACCCTTTCACAAAGCTGTACAAAGATGCTAGTGATGGTGGCAACTTAATGTTGGCAAACTCCGCGTGCAGGGGAACGTTGCCTTGAAGTTACCCCCACAGTAACTCGAGGCAGAAGAACTCGGGAACGCATGGTTCCATACTCCCTCTGGGAAACCTCCAGGGCGGAGGAGATTGCACTGGACGTTTTCTGACTAAATCATGAGATCTGGATGCTGGTCTTCACCAAAATGTTCAATGCTGCAGTGGCAAAGGATCAAGAATAAGACCATTCTTTTTTAAAAAAAGGCGACAGGCTTAACCCAAGTTGGTATCGCCCAATATCGTTGATTGATTCTTCAGTGAAATGGCTAGCTAAGGTAGCCTATTATCCTATAATTTAAAGGCCATCAACCAATAACATTTTACCTGAAGAATAATGTGTGTTGAGAGCAGGAGTAGGAGCGGTCGAGCAGGCCTTAACCTCGAGTTGACACTGGACAAGTATGTTCGAGGTTACGGAAGTCCAATTTACTTGGGGTTTATGGCCCTGAGTTACGCTTCGACCAGGTAACCTGTCATAAGCTGTGGAACTCACTATGCTCTTTGGCCTTGCCTGCACCCCTTCTAAGCCTGTTCCTCTCCCTGCACAATTATCTTAAAAACAGTGGTGAGATTGGACAGTCAGGGCAACGTCACACCGCCCTTCAGTGTATCCCTTGGGGTGCGGCAAGGCTTCTTGCTGGCACTGTTATTATTTCATCTCTATGTTGCTACCCTAGCATTCGAGCTAAATAACATCTCAGAGGACATGCCTAGAATTGTGGGAGGAAATATAGGTGTCCTCTCTTACGGAGACGACGTTGTTTGACTGGCCCGTATCCCATGAGATCTCCAGAAACTCATTGCTGGGTATATGTGATACACGGGCCGCCGCCGGAGAGATCTGTCGCTGAATGTGGACACATCTAACCGTATGTGTGTGGGTCCATCTAGTAGTAACCAACCAGGCATTTTAGAAGGGCCTCAGAATATGTTTATCTTGGCAGAGTATTTATTCGTGGAGTTACCTGGAACGATCACACCAATGGTGCGACACTAACATTTGCACAGGCCAGTGGCACAATCAGCAAGTTAGGCAGAGACATGGGAGGTCTAACTACTGATATGGTCCTCACTATCTATAGGGCCAGACCCATAGCAATTGGTGTCCATGGGGCCGAGATGTGGGTATTTTCCCCAGCGTCAGTAATTCCGACTAAGGAAAATAACTTCCTGCAACATCTTTTTGGAGATGCTAAAAGCGCTCTGACTTATTTCATTCATCAAGAATTAGGACTGGATTACGTAAGCGAGCTAATTAGCATCACATTTTTCACATTTGGGATTAGACTATGGTGACAAGCAAAGCCTCATTTAAGACACAACATCATCAAGGACTTTTTGGCATCACATACTTGCGGATTGCAGCTGATTGGCTGTCACGAGAATGATGATCAATTACTGGATGTTGGACGAGATAAAGTGAACATGGAGGAGTGGTGCACTGCTACGATGAGGGATCGAAGGAGGAATTGGATGGCGAGTTGAAGATTGAGTGTGTATGTAAAGGCACGGTTTGGGAAACAGTGAGGATGTGTGTAATGAGTTACACACGGAAGGAGACTTTTGTTTTTAGGGGTGACAATATTTCTCCACCTGAGGGTGTGAGGCAAAAGATATTAAAAGTTTTCTAGCGATTTCTAATATACCATTGAAGGCTTGTGTTGGCACCAGATCTGTACTGCAGCTGGCAAGGCAGGTTGCACTGATTACATCCTTCCAACATGTTCTTGTCAATATTTGCCCATTTAATCGGATTCCTCCGGCTGAGATGAAATTGATCAGGGACCACCCGAGATTCAAATGTATGATTATGGTCGAGGATTGATGTGGATATCAGAGGATCATGGTCCCTCCCGGGCACTGCACACACCTTAAATCATGTAGAAAGTGGCCATCACATGCATGCACTATCAAAAGATCTCTTGTAGATTTGAACCTCATGTTCCGAAATGTGTGATGGGCTGGAGTGTTGTTGTGATGGGCAAAGTGCACAGCACTATTATGTGTTTACATATTCTTGTATGTTGATTCACGAGAGTACTGTGTGGTGTGTATTTCTTACAGAGCAACTCTATTATGAGTCATAGTGTTCTAGGAATGTTTGGATTTGATGTGCCTGGACCGGTGCGGGAGTCACAGTTCAGTTGGAGCTGCCGCTCGGTTAGGTGCCTGCTGTCACGCTTGTCTTAATTAATAAACTCCCGTTGGAGTCTTGTCTGCCTGGCGTCATTATTTTCACATTGGCGACCAGGATTGTCGTGCTACTGGCTCGTTTTCTTTCCCCTGCCGGGGCTGCGTCGGATCAACGCCTGTTCATCCTGCTTCCGTGCGTGACAGCAGGCAGAGCGGATCGAGTCCCAGTGGAAGCAGGATCAAGACAAGGTCAGGAGGCGTACCCTGGAGGGTGGGGGCCTGGTGTGCCTTTGCGCTGCGCTTCCCAATTCAGCGCGTGCTTGCAACGTTGTTGCAGCCATGCTCGAGACTGAACGCAAGCTAATCCACGCGCCTGCAGTCTCCTGAGCTCGCGCACCTGTGAGGAAGTGGATGTGTCCCTCTGACGTGGAAAGAGCTCCTCTTCCATTCTGACACTGTTATTAGGTTGCCGAGCAACACCCTTCCATTGAAATCTCCCTGCCTTCCTGAAGGGGCATTATGACGCACTCTCAATGAATTACTGAAGGACCCTGCAATCTATTGAAGGCTCCATTCTCTACACTGTTGCCTCACACAGTTAGCCTCTGTTGTCTGCCGCGACATGGTGGAAACGATACCCCCACCTGTGCCTTTCCTGAACGAGCCTGGCCGTCCCTCCATCAGGTGGGACAGGTGGAAGAACATATTCGAGAGCTACTTGGTAGCGATGGGTGGAGAGAGGTTCAGTGCGGCTCGAAAAAAGGCATTGTTGCTTCATAATTTGGGAATAGAAGGGCGCTCTGTGTTTAATGGACTAAGCAGAGGTCATAGCGCTGAAGCCGAAGATGTGGATGAGTATAATTTCGCGCTCAAACAATTGGAGAATCACTTTGAACCGAGAAAGAATGTGACTTTTGAGAGGCACAGGTTCTTCCAGCGTGTGCAGGAGCCATCAGAGTCATTAGAATCATACATAGCCTCCTTGAGGACTCTAAGTCACTCTTGCGAATTCAAACACCTCTCTGACTCACTCATCAGGGATCAGCTGGTGAGGTGTACGAACAATGTCAGAATCCAAGAAAAGTTGCTAACCAAGGACATGAAGCTGGAGGAGGCTGTGAATTTAGCCAGTAGTATAGAGCAAACGTCAAAATATGTTAAGGAACTGAGAGTTGACAAAGTGCCCAAACCGTGTGTGCTGTTGATCAAAAGAGGAAGCCGAGTGTCAACATGAACCGAAAGGGAGCGTCGAGCATGAAATGTACCAGATGTGGCAGTTTCAGACATGGATCAAATTACCCTTCTTGCCCGGCGAAATTTGCTGAATGCTTCAAGTGCAGAGGCAAGGGACACTTTGCTAATGTTTGCAGTGGCTCATCGATAAATCTCCTGGAATCCAGGAACGATAACGAGGAAAGTGTTCGTTTGAGTTACAATATACAGGAAGTGTCCACTGCACAGGACTCAAGTCCCAGGCATGTGTTTCAAGTATCAACCATTGGAGGAGAGAAGAAGGGGCCGGTGGATGTGTTCATGATTGATGGTCAAGAAATAGTTATGAAAGTAGACACATGCTCTCCCTGGACCATCATATCGAAAGACACCTTGAAGAGAACCCTGAAGAGGGATGAAACAATTCTGAACCCACCTGACATTCAACCCTGTGGTTATGGAGAGTCTCCAATTGAGATTCTGGGTCAATTTTCTGCAAGAGTTGCATATAAGGGGAAGGAATGCAAGTCTAACATTCTGGTTGCAAAGAAGGGTGCCTCCCTATTGGGTTGGGAGGAACAGAAAAATGTGAGAGTCAGGGTGCAGGCCAGTGCTCTTGAACCCGTTACTATTGGGGAGATTTATGATGTATGGTGCAAGGAGTTTCCAGAGGTTTTCTCTGAAAACCTGGGCATGCTCAGGCATTTTGAGCATCATATAAAACTGAAGAGGGATGCCCAACCTATTGATCATAAAGTGAGGCAAGTGTCGTTAAACATGAGAGCGCAACTGCGCAGTGAACTGGATGATTTAGTTTGCAAAGGTGTGATTGAGCCTGTGGCGGCTACGGAGTGGTTGTCACCTATAGTGCTTATGGCTAAAAACAATGGGAAATTGAGGTTGTGTGTAGACCTACGGAGTCTTAATCATAATATATTAGTGGAAAGGCATCCTTTGCCCAATATTTCAGAAACACTATCCACCCTTGGTGAGCCCAAAGTGTTTTCGGTCATTGACCTCTCTGCTGCCTATCACCAGGTTCCTCTGTCCAGAGAGTCACAACACCTTACAGCCTTTATCACACCCGAAGGCACGTTCAAATACAATTGCATGCCCTTTGGGTTAGCTTCAGCTGCTTCCGTGGTCCAAAAGGTGATGGAGGAGGTGTTTAAGGGTCTGGAAAACGTAACAGTATTTCAAGATGATATTTTGATATTTGCGAGTGATGAGTCAGAGCATGACAAGGCACTTAGGGCTGTGTTATGTAAGCTAAGAGAAGCGGGGTTGACAGTCCAGAGGAGCAGATGTAGGATAGCTGTTGGGGAAGTGGAATACCTGGGACACAGGATTTCTAAAGAAGGCATTTCTCCCAAGAGGTTGCCAGTGGAAAGTATCAGTAATGCTCCCCAGCCTCAGGACAAGGATCAATTACGTTCTTTCATGGAATTAGCTGAATATTACCATAAATTTGTGGGTGGACTTGCATCCATCTCATCCCCTTTGAGAGATTTATTAAAGAAAGGGGTGAGGTACGAGTGGTCCAAAGAGTGTCAAGAGGCATTTCAGCAGATCAAGGAAGGGATTGTCAAGGCACCGTCATTAGGGGGATTTATATCAGGTAGGAAGACCCTGCTTTCAGTTGATGCAAGTATGGATTGGGAGCTACCTTGACTCAGTTTGATTCAGGTAAGATTGAACATGTCATTGCATTTGCCTCCAGGCCACTCAGAGGAGCAGAAAGGAATTATTCTGTTATCGAAAGAGAGGCTTTGGCCGTCTTATGCGCCATCACACACTTTAGATTCTTTTGGTGGGGTCGTGCTTTCCTTGTCAGAACAGATCACAAGCCCTTGGTTCAAATGATGAATAGTTCTGAGTGGGCCAAATGGTCTCCTAGGATTTTGAGGTGGATGGTGGAACTCATGAGCTATAACTTCAGAGTGTGCTACATTCCTAGGAGAGAGAATGTGGTTGCGGATTGTTTGTCTAGGTTGCTGGTAAGAGATGGTGAAAGTGGTGAGATGCCGGAATATATAAACTTTAGTATTGCTGAGATTGAATATGATGCCATTGATAAAGAGAGATGGGTAAGTGCTGATGAGGAGGACTCGATATTGAAACAAGTCAAGGTGTGGACTAAAGAAGGATGGCCTCACAAGAATGTGATTGGGAAGGAATATGAGAGGTTTTTTGTGGTGAGGGATGAGTTAAGTTTGTCCGAGTATGGGTGCAAACTCAGGAAAGGAAGCAGGATAGTACCCCCCAGTGGGGTTAGATCTCATTTAGTAAACATAGCGCATCAGGGACATCTAGGTATGGGGGGAACGAAGAGGTACTTGCTGCAATCTTTTTGGTGGCCGGGGATTGATAGTGATGCAGAAAAGTGTGTCAGAGGCTGTAGAGAGTGTGAGAAAAGTGAAAAGACCAGGATTGTTAGAGAAGCGCCAATTACGCCTGTCAAAGTACCTAGTGAGCCCTTGCAAAAAGTTGCGGTTGATCTGATTGGGCCAATGCAGAATCTTGGTGATGCATACAAATATTTCGTAGTGTTAGTAGATTACCATTCCAAATGGATTGAATGGAAGCCTCTGCGTGAGGCTACCACTGCTGAAATGGTGCTATTTTTCGAAGAAGTGTTTTACAGAGAGGGTTTCCCGGCAGAGTTGGTCACTGATAATGGGGTGCAATTTTGTTCTGAGAAAATGCTAAATTATTTGAAAATATTCTGCATCAAGCACATTAAAACAGCTTTGTATCACCCCAGGGCTAATGGCCTTGTGGAGAGAGCTAATAGGTGTGTAAAGGGTGGTCTACAACCAGCTATGGCTTCAGGTTTGAAATGGTCTTGTATTTTGAAGGAAATGATATGGAACTATTGTACTACTCCACACTCAGTTACAAACATTTCTCCATTCATGTCTTTAAAGGAAGACAACCTGGCACAAAGTTTTGTCCAGGTTGGCTGGACTTGGCTAAAAGTGCCAATGTTGACCGTGGAAAAATCATGACGCTCATCAAGGAGGCACAGGATGTGTACAAAGGGAGGTTTGATGAGGACATGAAGACCAAGGTGAACACTTGGAAAGTGGGGATCTGGTACTCATTAAGAATCCCAGACTTGCGTCCAAGTATATGGAAAGCAGATATATTGGTCCTAAAAAGATATCTGCTATAAGGGGCAATGTGGTTATTATGGAGGGAGGAGAATGTTGGTCGATGTCCCGATTAGCGAAATGTCCAGTTGGGGTTGAAAGCAACGAACACCATAAATCATGTAGAAAGTGGCCATCACATGCATGCACTATCAAAAGATCTCTTGTAGATTTGAACCTCATGTTCCGAAATGTGTGATGGGCTGGAGTGTTGTTGTGATGGGCAAAGTGCACAGCACTATTATGTGTTTACATATTCGTGTATGTGGATTCCCGAGAGTACTGTGTGGTGTGTATTTCGTACAGAGCAACTCTATTATGAGTCATAGGGTTCTAGGAATGTTTGATTTGATGTGCCTGGACTGGTGCAGGAGTCTCAGTTCAGTTGGAGCTGCCGCTCGGTTAGGTGCCTGCTGTCACGCTTGTCTTAATTAATAAACTCCCGTTGGAGTCTTGTCTGCCTGGCGTCATAATTTTCACAAGTGTCCATATGAAAAGTTGTCTATAATGGTCGTCAAGGCATGTCCAATACCAAACAGTTGGTGAGGAAGTGTTATTGGTGGTAGAGTGTGGGAAGGTGAACTGGTGGTGTTGGTGAAGTGGCAGGGCGGTGATGTGTGTGTTATGGGGGTGTCAGGGTGGGTGGTGAGATAGCTGAATGGGAGACAACAACAAAAAAGGACCATATGCGTCTGCCTGCACTAGATCAGGCGGCAGCATGCATAGAGCGAGGGAGGGTGGAGGAGAAAGCAAAAAATACAAGCCCCTCTCTATTACCACTCTACGCTATACACTAACAGGCATATACTCCTCTCTCTGAAGTTGTGTGACAGTGAACATAGCAGTGAGGCAGTGTTTTAAGTGGGATGAGAAAGCAAAGGGTGGTTCTATCAAGGAGGCATGGCCTGAGTGTTGGGCATCGCCTAGTGATGTGTATGGCCTAAAGGGGGCACTGCCTGACCTAAACTATACACCATGTACTGTAGGCCACTCAAAGTGGTCTCATTTGGTATGTGTTCATCCAGTCTGCAGATTGCAAATTAATTTCATTGGGGTTTGCTCATTAATCGCTCTCACACTCAGTGAACAGACAATACAATCAGTGAGTCAATAAATCACCCTCAATCTGTAAATAAATCTTCTGGTAGAAAGGGGACAAATAGCACCAATGTGGTTGTCTGTCATTTTGCATAGAATCAAAGAGTATTTTAGTAAGATAAGAATATTCACAGAATTTTATTTTTTAGATATATCTGTAATAGTGATTCAGTTATGAAACCCTCCTGAGCATGTGCTGCACACTGAGCTCTCTGCTCAATCATTTGTCACAGCACTCACCCTAACACTAAGATCTCTGCAAAATATGCAGCGTATATATTAATTTCAACCGCATCAGCCGTTGAATGTGAGGCTTGAGCAGAGGACATCACCCTGTTTCCCTAAATGGCTCACAGAGTTTAAATAACAACCATTCCGTTCCCCTCATGGACTGAGTCTCTTGAAGTGCTTTGCACAGGACCCATCGCATGCGCTCCATAGGCACTACCCTCAGTCCAGACCTAGGCACTTATGGAATGCAATGCTCGGTGATTGGGGGAATGTGCATGAAGAATAATGGCAGTGGAAAGAACACTGGTAGTGATGGGGGGCATGACATGAGCAGCGGCCAGGCCCCCCAGCACACCGTGCAGCAGTAGCCCACCTGCTCTTGCTGTAAGGTGGGCATGAAAGAACGAGGGATCTCTTGGTGACAGCAGCTGCAGAAAACAAATCAAAGTGTGGCTGGGATTTAGGCAATTTCATGCCACAAGTGTTCTCAGCTGCAGTGCCACCCCGGGAGTCTACTTCTACATAGGAGGTTAACCCTTGATGTGACACTAATAAGCACACAGGCCTAGGGGTCGGTGATCTGCCCACAAGTCCAAGCTGATGCCAACAGCCAGAGATGTATTTCTGACGATTGTGTTTATAACTCATAAATGTATTGCAATATAACACTATTTGATAAATTAATCCAATTGATAAAGATTTGGAGAGTATTCAACTTCAAATTGCATGTTATAGATGAACGACTGTGATTCTATATCGGGACATTTAATGAGACATGCAGCATGTGAGAAAACAACTTATGCAAAACACTGTGGAGCTGAAAATATTCAAAGCACAGTGGCATATTTATGCATATATCCAGGCATCTGTAATGCACATGAACTGGGATATGCGACCCAGCCCTTTAAGGCGCGATAGCAATACTTAGAGACGGATGGAGATACAGAATACACTCAAACATCAATAATCAAACTGACTCAGGAAGTTTTGTTTGTTTGTTTGTTTGTTTGTTTATTTTATTTGTATAGCGCTCCAGACCAAGGGGTAGAAGGGCGCTTAAGAAGATGGTTACAACTTTGAGAAGTATCTTGGAGTTGCATACTTCGTACATACATACTTATAATACATATATAACAAAATGGAGTACAGTTTACAGTTTGAATAGCATACAATTATCAATATACAGTTTCCATGTGCAGTCTTATACAATACATGAGGCAATTACCGAGCAGGGGTGTGAGGATGGGTGTTAGTGAAGCTACTCTTTGTTTAGGAGCCAACTGATGACCTGCTTCCTGAAGATCTGGAAGGACTCGATAGTTTTCATGTTGAGAGGTAGGGTGTTCCAGAGTTGGGAGGCAAGTACTGTGAAGCTGGCCCCTCCAGATCTTTTTAGGTGGAATCTGGGCACTGTCAAGCATAGAGTGTTGGAGGATCTGGTGGTTCTGGTGCTGGTTTCATGGTAAATTTGTTAGCTAGATATGATGGTGCTAGGTGCTTGAGGAACTTGTACGTGAGGCAGATTCTTTTTAAATCAATTTTCTGGCATATGGAGAGCCATTTGCAGGCTTTCCTAGTAGTGGAAATATGCTCTCGTCTGGGAATGTTGAGGGCTGCGCGCAGAGCGTTATTCTGTAGTACTTGTAGTTTGTTGAGTATGGATTGGTTGGCACCTAGGTACAGGCTGTTGCAGTAGTCCATTCTGGATTGTATGAGGGCTCTGGCGAGGCAGCTGTTGGGTGATAGGAAAGGTCTGCTGGCCCTAATGAGCTTGCCGGTGTAGGCAGAGGCTGAGGCGATCATATTGGTTTGTTTGGAAAGGTTGGTGTTGGCATCCAGATAGAAGCCGAGAGTTTTCACGCTTTTGGCAATAGGGATGGTGTGACCATCGATCGTGATGTTATTGTAGCTGGGATTGAGTTTGGTTAGGGTGTTAGGGGAGCCAACGATAAGGAGCTCTGTCTTCTCATCGTTCAGGCAGAGGCTATGTGAGGCCATCCAAGCCTGAATGATGGAGAATATTTCGTTGATCCGGGCGACGTCTGCTTGGTAATCGCCTGTGTCATCTGCGTGGTTTGTGTAGGTGACACCCAGATGGTCCAGTTGGTCAAATAGAGGCTTTGTAAATATATTGTACAAAGTGGGTGATACACAGGATCCCTGTGGGACTCCGCATGTGATGGGGATGGGATCTGCTGCAAATGTTGTTGAGAACACCCGCATGGTTCTGTTTGCCAGGAAGGCTTGTATCCATGTGATGGCAAAAGGGGAGAAGTGGGCTGCGGTGGCTAGGTGACTGCAGAGGATTTTGTGGCTGACCAGGTCAAAGGCCTCTGAGAGGTCTAGGAGGAGTAGAATTGTGGCATTGCCTTTATCTTTAATTTCATCAATCTGGCTTTTGAGATCAACAAGGGCAGTTTCTGTTCCGTGTTGAGGTCTGAAGCCAGATTGACGTATTCCTAGTAATTGGTTGGATTCCAGGTATTCCTGAATTTGGATGTAGGCGACTCTGTCCAGGATTTTTAGGATAAATGGGACTGTGGTGATGGGCCTGTAGTTGGTGGGTATGACTGGATCAAGGGATTGTTTTTTCAAAAGTGTGAGAACCCATGATTGTTTTAGGTTGCTGGGTATGGAATTATTGGTGAAGGATAGGTTAATTAGTTTGGTGATGAAGGGGGAAAGCTCTCTAGCTGCATCTTTTATGATCTGGGCGGGGCAGCTGTCTCCTTTGCAGTTTGAAGGTTTTAAGGATGCGATGATTTTTTGAACTTCCGTAGTGGTAACTTTCTTAAACGTGAAGGCCAAATTGGTGTTCGGGCATAGGTGGGCTGGGGTTGGTGATATTTCTATTGGAGAGTTGTTGGCGCTTGTCCTCAATTTTGGTTTGGAGTCCTGAGATTTTGTTGTTGAGGGCGTTTTGGATGCTGGTGGCACCAGGATGTGTCTTTCAAGCAGGTGCCTGGGGGTGGAATAGGGTTTTCTAGTTCCTTTAGAATTTGAAATAATTCTTTGGTGGAGGATCCTGCCTGAGCAATCCTGGTGTTGTATACCTCTTTTTTGGTGCAAATTATCTCGTTTTTGTACAGTGAGGATAGGTTAGTGAGGTTGGATTTATTTTCCGCGGTGGGGTTAGTTTTCCAGGTGTGTTGTGCCTTGGCTTTCTTTTTTCTGAGTGATTTGAGCTCAGGGCTGTACCACGAGTTCAGATGAGCTTTGGGTTTGTCTTTTCGTAGCTTCAGGGGGGCAACGGTATCCACTGTTCTAGCCATGGAATTATTGAAGGTGTCGACCAGCAGGTTTAAGTCAGCATTGGTAGGGAGAGCATTGAGGGTGGGTAGGATCAGTGGTAGTAGGGATTCAGCAGTGATGTTGCATTTATTCCTAGTGGGACAGGCTGGTGCCAGGGAGTATCTATTGGGCAGTATCTGCTTAGTGTTGATCGCAAGAGGAATCATGTGGTGGTCAGTCCATGCCAGAGGTTGGGGCTCATTGCAGGTTGTATTGCAATTGTAAGTTGCTACCCAGTCGAGGGTTCTGCCCTTTAGGTGGGTGGGTAGTACAATGAGTTGTGTGAAGTTATGATCTGTTAGGACGTTGGCTAGGGATGCAGCATGTGCATCGTGAGGGTCCTGGTAACCGAGGTTGAAGTCCCCGAGGATCATGATTTGTGCTGATGGTTTGGAGTTTTCAGTGATGATAGATGTGATGTCTTCTTCAAAGACTCCGGGGGTACCTGGGGGTCTGTATATGAGGTGGAGGGTGATCGTGGTTGTGGGGGATGTTTGTAGTTTGGCTGTGAGTATCTCGCAGGATGTGAGTGAGACTGTAGAAGCTAATCTGAGGTCTAGGGAGGCTTTGGAAATGATCGCTACACCTCCACCTCTAGTGTTAGGTCTATCAGCTCTGAGGATAGAGTATTTGTCCGGGATGGCTAACGATAAATGAGGTCCGGACGCCTCATGAAGCCAAGTTTTTGTTAGGGCTAGGAAGTTGGCAAAGTGCCTCTGTTTTAATATAAATTATTTAAAACAGGGAGTTACAACGAACATCAACACCTCTGCTCGTTCTTCACACTCAAAGCAACACATTTAAAAAAAACTTTTATACCTACGTTGCAAACTAAAAAAACCTATTTGGAATGGTGATCGGCTTACAAGGAACATCTAGGTATACGTTCCAAACTGGTCCGGAAAGTGATTGGGCCTCTAACATCAGGTGGAGCAACTAAGCCCTTCCTCAGTGCAGGTTTCTTCATACGTCATCAAATACACAACATCCTGTTGGCTCTCTATTACATGGCCCTCTATAATTGGTTGGCACCCTTGTACCCATCTGTAATATTCCACCTATGCAAGCACCACGCATGCTAACATCCAGGTGCTAGTGGACTGGTCATAACCATAGCTTTCCACCAATTAGCCCTGTCATCTATCAACACCCTTACAGTCCGCCAGTCAATTAAGCTTTGAAAGTAGCCTTGAAAATGTTCTCTGCTGGAGAATATGAGGGAGTATATGTCATGATGCCTACCCCCGGGGACCCAGACCAAGCCCAGCAACCCCGGAGCAGGCATCAAGTCATCCCAAGCAAGCCCAACAACCCCTGCTAGGGGCTATTTGGGTGCAGTCCTGGCGCGTATGGCGCCAGGCTCATATGGAAAGTCCGTCCTGGCGCCATAGGCGCCAGGCTCATAGATTAAAACTTACCTGATGCAGACCATGCTGCAAGAGCTCCAAGCCAAAAGAGGCTTGGAAGGGACTATTTTACCTAGGGACTATACTATTTTTTTACTCGGGTGGGGCTGGGGAGGAATACTTACCTGGGACTACTTTGGAGGCTATTTAAACCACGCCCGAAGAGCAGCACATGCTTCACATTATTCTGCATCCAGCAGCGTAACGCTCATTGTGCCTGCAAGTCTGCATCCAGTATTCTGCCACGCCTGCCTTGAGTTTGGAGCTCCTAGAAAAAGGGAGAAAGAAGGAGAAAAGGTCAGAACAAGAGCAATACCTTTGATCGTTACCTGAATTCCCGATCCATCGCGTCTTCGAGCTGGAAGGAAGAAGTTATTTTATGCTCGTCGCCTCGCCTGCTGCAGCGTCGCGCTGAACTCACCGGCCTTCACAGCATCTTCACATTCCACCACATCCTTCTGCATGTTCCCACCGCACTCCGGCACCTAAGGGGAAGACAAGAACAGCAAGGTGAGCCAAGGGAACACACAGAAGAATATTAGTTACCCCCCATAGACTTACCTGATTTTACCACCGGGGGTACTATTCCTCTTCACGGGTCGGCGCAGCTTCCACTGCATCTTCGCCAAACCCCGGCCCCTAAGGGGAAACAAAAGGACAGCAAGGTGAAACAAAGGGACTAACAAGGGGAACACTCTTCACCACAATAGACTTACCTGCTTTTAACGCCGGAGGCATTAATCCCCGAGACTTCATACTTTCTCTCAGCGCCTGAATAAGGGAGAACGCAACAGGTTACATATTGACATTATTTTATCGAACTGTGTTGGATAATACAAATCCTTACCAGAATATTACCGGATGCCACGAGGAACTCTTCACTAGGGTCAAGCTGCAACCTGCAAGGAATCGGACAAGAGTGAAAGTCAGGCATTTGAACTCTTACGAACCACATACTTACGGCGTCTTGCCGGGAATCTCGGAGCCAATATTGTTCTGGAACTCACTAATTCCTTCGAGCCAGTGAAGCAACTGGTTAATCTATGCACACCTGCGCTCAATGCAGGATGGGGAGCTCATCTTTTCAAACCATCAGCTGAGACTATAAGAGGGGACATCAAAGGTGATCAGTGGGGAGAACAACGGGGGTGGATGGATTTATGCTCAACTCCACGGGTGGTTAATTCCCTTTCTCCATTTGCAGAAGAATATTCCTACGGGCCAAGCAAACGAAGCTAGGTGGGCCAGTCCAGTACATCATCTCGGCCCTACGCGTCATGTTGGTGGAGACCGCAGCTGTCCAGTTCAGATCAATGCCTCTGTGGGAGCCAGGTGAGCGTAACAGAACGCAAAGCCTACCTACAAATTCCCACCCGGGCGTTATGGATACCTCAGAGACTGACCAATTGGCCCAATTACTAGGGGAACTGAGGGCTGAAGTGCATTCTGCCCGCCAAGAAACCAATGCTCTTAGGAGAGAACTGATTTTGTCAAAAGAGCGAACTGATGACCTTGCTAGGCAACCATTGCAAAGCCAGGCTGGACAAGCACCCCTACCTGGTTCTGGGGGGAATACAGCTCCCGTGTTATCAAGCAACCCTGTGCAAATAAACCTACCAGGAAATATTCCATTATCTCCACCGAACACTTTGCCGGAGATCCCAAAAGGTTCACTGTGTTTATGAACCAATGCCACTTGCACTTTTTATGCAGACCTGGATCCTTCCCAAACGATCAAGCCAAGGTAGTCTTTGTATTGTCATATCTCAGCGGTAGTGCAGCTGATTGGTCAATTCCACTTGTTACTCAGGATGACCCAATTCTTCGGGATTTTCAGGGCTTTTAAACGAGCATGGAAAGACTATTTGCCCAGGCACACCCAAGGACAGGCCCTGGATAACAAACTTTTGTCCCTACGACAGGGTAACCAGGACCTTCTATCCTACATCGCGACCTTCAATAGGTTGATAGTGGAAACTGGATGGCCTGAGGTAAAACGAATCACGTTATTTCATCGAGGGCTTCGAGGAGAACTCAAGGATGTCTTGGCTCAAGTCGTGAACCCACCTCAAGACTGCGCCGAATATATAGACTTAGTGGTCCAGTTAGATCACAGACTTCAGAACAGAAAGGCTGATCGAGCCAAGTTTGAGAATCGGGTGTTGGTCAAAACCCACGCTAACCCCAAAGGAGCAGATGCTTCAGAACCCATGCAAATTGGAGGGGCTAAAGGACCCTTAACCCAGAAGGAAAGAGAAAGGAGAAGGCAAATGCAATTGTGTCTATATTGTGGAACTTTTGGGCATTTTCTACGGGATTGCCCTGTAAAACCACCCAAGAAGGTGGTAGGAGCTGCTGATAAAAACCATATGGAGTCAGACTCGGGAAACGACCATGCCCGACAAGCGTAGAGGTCCGCTTGCCGAGCTTGAAGAAGGATACTCAGACCTCGCATTTCATCATACCAATGGTCCTCGTATATCCAGGCCAGCCATCGCGTATGCACGCAGTAAGGGCATACATTGATAGCGGGCCATAGGAAACTATGTGGACTACGAATTGGCTTCCAGGATGAATCTACCTCTCTGCCGAAAAACCACCTCAGATGTCATCACCACAGTTGATGGAACTGAAATTGCCTCTGGGCCTGTAACTCATTCCACCGCAGAGATGACACTATTGGGTCAGGATGGGCATCGAGAGACTATTGTGTTTGATCTAATCAAAGCCCCACAGTTCCAAATAATACTAGGGATACCTTGGTTCGAAACACATAATCCTTGTATTGACTGGCAAGAGAAGAGAATAACCTTCCCGGATTGTGCACAAACCTGTTACCCAAAGAAAAATCTGAACGCAGGCCTGGCCACAGTAACCACAGCAGTCATGCAACTACCTCCTGAATACCAAGAATTCCAGGATGTCTTCCAAAAAGAACAGGCAAACACCTTACCTCCTCACAGATCGTACGATTGTCAAATCAATCTCATACCCTGTGCACAACCCCCTTGTAGCAGGATCTATGCCCTTGCGGAACCAGAGAACCTTCACCTATGACAATACTTAGACCAGTACCTTGCCAATGGCTTTATTCGCCCATCCAAGTCCCCTGCATCTTCAGCTTTGTTCTTCGTGCCCAAAAAGGAAGGTGACCTCAGAACGTGCATAAACTACCACGCATTGAACCAGATAACTGTTAAGAACCGATACCCATTGCCTCTGATCCCTGAACTACTAGACCAAGTGAAGGACGCTTGCAAATACACTAAATTAGATCTCCGGGGGGCATACCATCTGGTACGTGTAAAAGAGGGCGACAAATGGAAGACTGCTTTCCGCACTAAGTATGGGTTATTCGAATACCAGGTGATGCCTTTCGGGTTGTGCAATGCACCAGCAGCCTTCCAATACTTCATGAACGATGTCCTTCGTGAACTCATTGACGTTTGTGTTGTCGTATATATGGATGATATTCTAGTATACTCATCTTCAGAATCTGACCATGTGAAGCACGTCCGAGCAGTCGTTGAGAATTTGCGCCAGCACAAACTGTATGCAAAGCTGGAAAAATGCGTTTTTCATGCCACAGAAGTTGAATTCCTGGGATTTATCCTGACCCCAAAGGGAGTCCGAATGGACTCACGAAAGGTGGACGCAATCCTTAAGTGGCCATCACCAAGTTCAGTTAAAGGAGTACACAGCATGCTCGGCTTTGCCAATATCTACCGCAGATTCATCCCAGATTTTTCACATGTTGTACATCCCATCACAGCACTCTTGCGAAAAAATAAACGCTTTATGTGGACTGAAGAAGCTGAAAATGCCTTCCAAGAGCTGAAAGCGAAATTCACGTCTGCACCTGTATTAAAGCACCCGCGCCCTGAACTTCCATACATAGTGGAAACTGATGCATCCAGTCTAGCCATGGGAGCTGTCCTGTCTCAAAAGGACCCTGAAACTGGCCAGCTTCACCCAGTAGCATTTTGGTCCAGAAAGTTCTCAGCACCCGAGTTAAACTATGCGGTTACCGATAAGGAGTTATTAGCCATTAAATCCACCTTCAAGGCTTGGCGGCACTATCTTCTCGGTGCCAGGCATACCATTACTGTGATCACCGAAACTTACAGTATTTAAAGACAGCCAAGGCCCAATCGTCACGTCAACTCCGATGGGCATTGTTCTTTGTCGAGTTCGATTTCGTGATAACCTATCGACCAGGTTGTAAGAATGGTAAGGCAGACGCCTTATCCCTAGTAGGGATGGGAGAGGCCGAAGTGAACCCAGAACCAGTACCTATAATTTCCGATCAAAGGATTCTTGGCATGACTACTCTACAGACACTAGAGGACATTCAGGTAAAGATCCAGCAACTCTTTGATCCTACAGCCCTGCAGGACTGGGTAAAGAAAGGCCCGGACTACTCTGTCACCAATGATCTGCCTCATTACCAAGGGCGGCTATTTCTGCCACACAAAGAACTACAAGAGCTAGTCATTTCCCGTTATCATGATACCCTAATGGAGGGGCACCCAGGTATTGCAAAAACCAAAGCTAAAATTAAAAGACAATTCTGGTGGCCCACCTGGCGAAAGGATATTAAATCATTTGTGATGTCTTCCAGCATTTGTGCCCAAAACAAAAGTCAAAAGAAAAAACCAGCTGGACTCTTACAACCTTTAGACATTCCGCCTACACCATGGCCCACCTTATCGTTAGATTTTATTACTGATCTACCCACTTGCAATGGATTTAACACCATTCTAGTTACTGTGGATCTTTTTTCCAAGATGGACCACTTTATTCCTTTAAAGGGATTACCTTCAGCTTCAATGCTGGCCAAGGAGGTCCTCGAAAACAATGTTCGCATACACGGATTTCCGTCCGTATTCGTCTCTGCCCGGGACAGTCAATTCATTTCACATTTTTTGAAAAAATGCTGTCAATTGGCGCAAATCGATGTGAGGTTATCGACCAGTCACCACCCCCAGACCGATGGTCAAACGGAGAGGACCAACCAGACTCTCGAACAATACCTGCATTGTATGTTACATCAGACTGAGAGTAATTAGAAAGACATTCTTTGGATCGCCGAATATGCATACAATAATTCAGTACACTCTGGAACTGGACAAAGCCCCTTTTATATCTTATATGGGCACCATCCTCGAACCTCAGACCTTGACTCACCCCAACACTTAGAAATGCCTGCAGTGGACCATCTGCACGTTACGTTTACACAAGCCTTTAAGGAAGCAACTACATATTTAAAAAAGGCGAAAGAAAAATACAAGAAAGATGCTGATCGTCATAGAAGTGATACTCCACAATACCAGATAGGGGACCAAATATGGTTAGCCACAAAACATATACCTCTAAAGGGAACACGGACCTTTAACCCCAGATATTTGGGACCTTACTCTATTAAGGCCATTATCAACCCGGTGGCTGTCAAGTTGGATTTACCTGCTAATATGCAAATTCACCCCGTCTTTCATGTGTCACTTTTGAAGCCAGTACAGCCAGGGACAAGACTAACCAAGCCACCAGACCCCATCCTTGTAGACGGAGAACCCCAATTTGAAGTTAAGAACATCCTGGACTCCAAGCTGATAAAGTCAAAACTTTTTTATTTAATCGACTGGAAAGGTTACGGACCATAGGAAAGGTCATGGGAACCTAGTGACCATGTTCATGCACCCCGATAGGTGAAAAAATTCCACTGAAATTTCCCAGACAAACCAAAACCACAGGGAAGAACGACTTTAGGAGGGGCCTTGGGGGGGAGTGCTGTCATGATGCCTACCCCCAGGGACCCAGACCAAGCCCAGCAACCCCGGAAGCAGGCATCAAGTCATCCCAAGCAAGCCCAACAACCCCTGCTAGGGGCTATTTGGGTCCAGTCCTGGCGCCTGTGGCGCCGGGCTCATATGGAGAGTCAGTCCTGGTGCCATAGGCGCCAGGCTCATAGATTAAAACTTACCTGATGCAGACCATGCTGCAAACTTACCTGATGCAGACCATGCTGCAAGAGCTCCAAGCCAAACGAGGCTTGGAAGGGACTACTTTACTTAGGGACTAATTTTTTACTCGGGTGGGGCTGGGGAGGAATACTTGCCTGGGACTACTTTGGAGGCTATTTAAACCACGCCCAAAGAGCAGCACACGCTTCGCTTTATTCTGCATCCAGCAGCGTAACGCTCACCGTGCCTGCAAGTCTGCATCCAGCCTTCTGCCACGCCCACCTCGAGTTTGCAGCTCCTAGAAAAAGGGAGAAAGAAGGAGAAAAGGTTAGAACAAGAGCAATACCTTTGATCCTTACCTGAATTTCCGATCCATTGCGTCTTCGAGCTGGAAGAAAGAAGTTATTTTATGCGCGTCGCCTCGTCTGCTGCAGCCGCCGCGCTGAACTCACCGGCCTTCACAGCATCTTCACATTCCACTGCATCATCCTGCATGTTTCACTGCACTCCGGCACCTAAGGAAAAGAAAAGAACAGCAAGGTGAGCCAAGGGAATACACAGAGGCAATATTAGTTACCCCCCACAGACTTACCTGATTTTACCACCGGGGGTACTATTCCTCTTCAAGGGTCGGCGCAGCTTCCACTGCATCTTCGCCAAACCCCGGCCCCTAAGGGGAAACAAAAAGACAGCAAGTTGAAACAAAGGGACTAACAAGGGGAACCCTCTTCACCACAATAGACTTACCTGCTTTTACCGCCGGAGGCATTATTCCCCGAGTCTTCATACTTTCAGCGCCTGAACAAGGGAGAAAGCAACAGGTTACATATTGACATTATTTTATCGAACTGTGTGGATAATACAAATCCTTACCAGAATATTACCGGTTGTCACGAGGAACTCTTCACTAGGGTCAAGCTGCAACCTGCAAGAAATCGGAGAAGAGTAAAAGTCAGGCATTTGAACTCTTACGAACTACATACTTACGGTGGTTTATAGTGATAATACCGAATAAAAAAATCTCGAAACCAAAAATCTCGAAAACAAAAGGCCGAAAAAAAAAATATCGAATTGTTTTTTATGACGTTTTTTTTCTCGAAATGGGGGGTTCCCCCCAACCCCCCTTTTTCTATTTTTTTTTTATTTTAACCCTTTTTTTTACTTACCTGACCCCAAAAACACATATAAATAAATAAATAAATAATTCGATATTTTTGTTTTTCGAGATTTTGTATTCGAGATTTTTGCAGTTCGAGATTTTATTTTCGGTATTTTGACCGACCACCACTTACGGCGTCTTGCCAGGAATCTCAGAGTCAATATTGTTCTGGAACTCACCAATTCCTTCGAGCCAGTGAAGCAACTGGTTAATCTATGCGCCCCTGCACTCAATGCAAGATGGAGAGCTCCTCTTTTCAAACCATCAGGTGAGACTATAAGAGGGGACATCAAATGTGATCAGTGGGGAGAACAACGGGGGTGGGGGGATTTACGCTCAACTCCACGGGTGGTTAACTCCCTTTCTCCATTTGCAGAAGAATATTCCTATGGGCCAAGCAAACAAAGTTAGGTGGGCCAGTCCAGTCCATCATCTCGGCCCTACGCGTCATGTTGGTGGAGACCGCAGCTGTCCAGTTCAGATCGACGCCTTTGTGGGAGCCAGGTGAGCGTAACAGTACAGCATACTCTGTCTTCTCGGTTTCGATACAGCTTGTCTTAGTATCTATTCTCATCCAACCACGTGACTACAGACCATGTTTTCGAGTCTTGCTGCATTTAAAAATACTATTTAATGATGAACCTCTTATGTCTTCAATGTTCTCGATCCTCACTTAAGACAGGAGTTCTGTTCTTTCACACTTCTGTAACCATTGTATGCACATTCAGGCCCAAGGTGGCCTTGACCTCTTGGTGCAGAGCCAGCCAAACCCCTTGTTCGATTCACTTCCATGCTTTAGCTTCCAATTTCTAACTGTGACACATCAGACAAAAACAGTCGTATGTGCCGTTACATAGAGGACCACATAGATGGTACGACGTCCTTTCATCGCGGGATGTTTTTTCATGGCGTCTTTTACCACGAAACACACCAAAAAAAGTTTTGGTGTGTCAAAAAAAAAAATTGAAAATGAAAAACATAGTTTAACACTTTTTCTGTGTAGCACATTAATTATCTTGGAAGTATGTCTAGGTTTGGACAGCTGACTGATGCTTTGTGCAATCCTCAAGAACAAAAATGCCCCATGTTCCGTTCTTAACACTGACATGTTAAGCACATACTGTGTAAAAACAATGGTTTGGAAGTGAGCCATCACTTATAAAGTGCCCCACTTGAAAGGCTCTGTCAACACAAAAGGCAAGGGGCACAGAGAGTGTGTCTCCAGAGCCTCTCCGAGGCTGCTGCAGAATATGCATTCCTTTGTTTGTAACCAGGGAATGCTTAACTTTTTCTCCAGCGAGCTCCGAGACACCTGCCTGTGTGGGTCGCTTCCTGCGCCCACCCTCCCCACAAACTATTTAGTTTGGTTCTCCAGGCAGTCGCCCTCCCACTCACCCCAAGAAACGGGTCTGTGGGCGAGTGAGTTAAACTACTGGCATAGTTCGCACTGCATAACTGAATCCCCTCGTGGCGTTTGTCATCACTCATGAGATGCAGAAAATGCGAGGAGAGTGAGATGAAGGGACAGTTCAAGGAGAGAGTATGGGAGAATGTGTCAGTGCAAGGAGAGAGAGACTGACAGTGCAAGAAAAGAGTGCAACAGAGTGTGACAGCACAGGGAGCATGTGAGCGCAGGGAGAAGGAGAGTGTGACAGCAGAAGGAGAGAATATGGAAGAGTGTTACAGTTCAAGGACAGAACGTGGTAAGTGTGATAGGACATGAAAAGAGAGAGGGGCAGAGGGAGAGACAGGACACACACACTCACAGCCCGACCAGCTCACACACAGAGAATCACTAACACATACACACACACTCAGCTTGAATTGCATTATAAAATGCATGTGTACGCATACAAACCCTTTTTTTTTTGTTACTACATACATAGATACAAACACTTTTTTTACTCACCTTTACATGCTGGTGCTTTGGGGTCTTCTTGCAGTCCTGGTTTCAAATATTAACCCCCTCTCATTATTGTTGAGGGGTCGCACTTGTTTTGGGGCTCTTTCTAAGGCAATTCAGGCTCACTTTCATTTTTATGGAAGAAAGCTCGAATTCCTTTAGGAAAAAGGTCCTAAAGCACGTGCTGAAAACGATGTAAATGGCCAGACTGTAGAAATGGTGGGGCCCCTGCAGTGCATTCTGTGTGAGTGGCCAGCATCAGGGGCCCCCACTTGCTCTGGGGTTCCCCCGTGATGTGAGGGATACAGGAGTGGGCGAGAAGGCCAAGGAAGGATCAGTACGCCAGTACAGGATGAAAGCACGCGCTGAATGCGAAAATCATGGAAAACAGCCATGCTTTGGTTTATATCATCCAGGGACACAAGAAATAGCATGTTCGATTTGGCAAATTCACGCCTTAGCATGTCCACTTAGCTTATCAAACAGGTCCTGCTTCTGAACACCTGCGCTTTTTCCTTGTGTTAGCAGTGCTCTGCCGCGTGGGTGGTGCTACTACACTGCATGCATTGTGAATAATCCACGGAATTCCTTCTTTCTCCCCTAGGGGGAGCCGCACCCTTTGAGACTAGGAAGGTGAACCCAACACTCAAAACACTCTCTAGGGAACAGAGCGGAATCTCACTGGGGGTGACCCCTCCTTAGGGGACACAGCCTCCCCACTACACACATCTACACCATCTCCCTTAGTGTACGTGTCCCAAGTAGTTTCAGTGGCTATGAGGACTGAATATAATGATAATGTAGGGGGACCTTCAACTGTGCTTAGTTGTGCTGCTGGCCCCTCCTAGAGGTTTGACCCAGAGGGCCAATCGTCTGGTGTTTCTCGTTACCAGGAGAGGCCTAAAAAGGCAGAGACCCTAACCTGGAGGAGAGGAGCCGCTGGACCACCTCCCATATGTGGTAGGTCGGAGAGCCCGTGGAACGCCACCGAAACCAGGAGGGCTGCGAATCCCAAGTTCTGAGTAAGGAGACTGAATCACTGCCAACTCCCCAAACGGAAGCTTGTGAAACCCGACGCTTGTAATTATAATTGTAATTGGTTATTTATAACGTGCTTAATACCCACAGGTTTCGAAGCACAGACCCGGGATCAAACCTGTGTTAGTCTGCGTCATCTTGCTTCCAAGACGAGTGCGTTGCCCCTGAGCTATGCTCCCGAGATGCTCGACCAGAGAGGGAACAGCAATGTGCTGCCCAACCGAGAAGAGCGGGTCCCATGCAATCAAACCAGCTACCTTCCCTAATGAACACTGCAGAGACACAGGTACACGGTTCACGCGGACAGTGCCGGAATAAACCCTGTGGAGGCACTTAGGCAGTCGAAATGTGGGGGGCCCCCTCACAAATGATTGTCTAATATGTTTTTAATTTGCTGCACCACTTTATTTTCATCCGTTGTCGCGTAGCCCTTAAAAGGAGTGGGGCCCATAGTCCAGTGCCTTCTTGGCCTAATGGATAATCCAGCACTGCATGCCGATGAGGGGGGGGAAGGCGGTTGAGATCTGAAGCGTTCCAAAGGGGAATGATACGGACACAAAGTTGCGGAGAGTAGCAAAAGTCCATAGAGGGCATACCAGAGATTTGAGACAAACAAATAGGACCAAAGGGGCAAAGAATGTGGGAATAGCCTACGATGGTTAGTGAAGAGTGGAACCTCAAGAGCTTGCCTAAGGAAGGGAAAACCAAGGCCTGTGTCCTAGAAGGGGTTACCAGACACCTGAGGAGAAACTAAACATCCACAGGTGGGGGGTGGGAAGCGGAGACTCCAAGAGGGGATATTACAAAGCCGAAGGAAACAGACAACTCTGGGAGGGTTCCGAACGAAGAAGGAGGGTAGCTGAGAAGCAAGGGCCAAAGCGGGGCTGTAAACCAAAGCCACTCAGAGAGGGTGGACAATCAGAGGAAATCAGACCCTCATCTAAAGCCGGCCCGTCCATACGTAATCCCCCAACCACCTTTCCATTGCTGACACCCTGGAGGGCTGAAGAAGCGACAGCATCTGGTGAGAAGCTGACAACTCCACGTAGCCGACCTAACACAGGTGTTTTTGACCTATTGTGATGAATCCTTACTTCACAGAGGGACGCAGGGATTCGCCCTTTGTCGATGCTTATATTGGAAACCAATGAACTTGTTATTTGTGAACTGTAAGAGCAGGTAACGCCTGAGAACCTTCGAGAACCCTTTCCAGAGACACTTTGAGGAGGGGCTCATGTCAACAACCATCACCGGCCAAAGAAGAGGAGTAAACGACTCCTTCTAAGTTAAGTTGAGTGCTTTGTTAATAATTACAGGGCCAGTTAGTATCATAGCATGGGATTGTTTTTGATTTATATAAAGTATCCTGACAAGCACCTTTTATTGTTTTTAGGAACACAGACCCTTCATCGTAGCAATTGGTGCAGATCAGGCATGCCCCTACCTTTAAGAAAGACACATAGTCTGAACCATGTCCAGTTGTCTGTCTTCTGTGTTTAGCCTAGCAGAGCAGCAACGCGAAAACACTGTTCTTCCTCTGTGAAGGTCCAGGCCACAGTGAATACATGGTGCCCTGCACATGCAGGAACTGCAGCTTGGCCTTTCTTGCCCTATGTTAAAAGAAAGCAAAAAGGTTTGCGTGATGGGTGGACGGGACTGCAGCCAGAGTTCTGAACCTTGTGGTGTTGCCACAGGCCATGTCCCCTCAATCTGTGTTCCTTTATTCATGGCGCGGTGCCGATGCACAACAGTGAACATTACATGTATTAGCTTTGTATTGTACTGTACTTGTCATGTATATAGCGCCTTTTACCACTATTATAGTCTCAAAGCACTGGTAGTGGGAATGCCCTCGGAGGACTGAAGTCCAAAGTGTTGGAGGTCACGGAGTAGGATTAGAATGCATGTGTACATTTGGCCAAACAAGGTTTAGCCGGGCTGGCCAGGCTCCGGTAGAGAGCAACCCATGAGTCAGGCATGTGAATGGGTGCTGAGAGGAGTCAGGAGATGGCGGATATAATGCGATGCTGTGGTCGAGATATGGCTTCTAGTGTGATGTCAGGGTGTGACATCAAGTTCCTGAAGTGATATGCCAAACACGGATATGCGAGTGACTCCTCAATCTGGTGACAGATTCCTGATATATTAACAGGTGACACGGAAAGGGGGAGTGATCTTGGGGAAGTTGAGTGCTGACCCTGGCTCCAGGGGTGTTCCCTTCTTCAGGGGAGGGGCAAGGGGGGAATCAGGGTTAGTCCGGATCTTGACTTCAGATAATGCCAATCAAGAGAGCCCTTGGACTCTGTGCGCAGGAACACGCGCCTATTCCCAGATGGAGATGGGGATAGGCAGGGGAGGGAGGTGCCTGCAGGGGTCTCTCTGCGCGTGTGGAGGGAATGTATCGAGACCTGGGGCATAGGCCCCTCCCACACCAACCACGCTCCCTCAGTTCCCGGGAGCGGCGCATGGATTAGGAAAGGGCTCAGTAGGGCTCAACAGGTATTTTAGGATGATTACAGGGATCTGTAATTGGATAATTGGAGCAGCTGGCAGTAATTCCTTACACGCACCAGTCCTTCCAAACATACAACTCAAACTAAGACATCAGAAAGATGGGCCGAGGAGCTCCGCATAGAAGAGAGAGCCTGTTGCTAAAGATGTGTGTAACGACTACCACCAGAGACAAGATGGTAGGTTTCTCTCCTTGCACCCAGAAGGGTGTGAAGAGCTGCGTAGGCAGCCACCCCTCTTCAAGGTATGTACAAAATAACACACACACGCACACAACGTACACATGCACACACACACATGTTGGCACATACACATTCACGCACATGCGGGCACACAAACATATTTATTTTTTATTTATTCGCATTTTTAAAGCGCTCACACACACCGTGGGCTTCGAGGCGCTGAAACATACACACAAGCAACTTACACATTCTATTCTAGTATTGTATTCGTCATTTATATAGCGCCAATTCCACCTGTGTATGGCCTCAATGCCCTTTGTGGTTGGAACGTCCTCTGGGACCGAAGTCCATGTATGGGAGATTCTGAGAGTTAACTTCAAGATGCGTGTGTGTATTGTACCAGGTCGGAACTTAGGAGGGATAGCTAGACTCCAATAAGATGCCTGGGGGACTGGCACATGGACGGGTGCTGTTGGTGGCTTACGATAGAGTGCTAGTGCAGGAGACTCAAAATGTGCCTAGCCCGACCAACGTTTTTTGTTGGTTGTTGCTGTATATGAATGGCATAGGTGTTGAGGAACGTCAGGGGTTTCAGTGTGGACGGCTATGCGAGCTACTGTGCATAGCTTTAATCTTTACTGCATGGATGGTGGCTGCACCTGTGGCATGTGTCCACAGACGTGATGCAAGTTATACATATCTTAAACTTGCTCGTGCACACATACGCTTCAGCACATATGCACACAACTTACACATGCACGCAAACACACACACTCAGAAATGTGCATCAGCACAAACATGCACACATAAATTCAAAGATCACACACATGTGCACACACATATACACACACACAAACACATACCCTAGCACAGACTTCAAAACCTTCCATGTTTTAAGTCACACAACAACAAAAAGGAGAGTAGCAATATTAACCCCTTAGGTGATTATCAATGAAAGATATATTCTTAAAGGTCTTCTAGAGAAAAATATTGGTGAGAAACGCAGGGACATGTATAATGGCTAACCCTCTGCATATCGTGAGTGGGGGTTTAGATTCTATTAAGAGACACAGAGGCAAGTATTGTGGAGTAAACTCCTTTACTCTCAACTAGCAGGACAGATTTAAACATGTTTCCATGCTTAAAACATTTTAAAATAACACACTAACTTTGAGAACAAACATGAAAGACCCCAATCCAAGATGGCAGTCCTGGACTCAACTGCCAATCAGGGTCTTCCTTCCCCTATAAAGTCCAATGCAGCTACTTTCTCATCCTCTTCTGCAGCTGCGAGAGAAAATCAGAACAAGAAATAGCACTCCAGACCAGAAGCACCAACCATCCCTAATGGAACTCCAACAGAACTTCTGAGGCTCTAGGCACACCCACGAAGATGCCTCACTGACCTTTCCATTAAACGACCACTGGAATAAGAGAGAACTACATTAATACCAGGGAGGGTGGGAGAGGTACCTCGAGCACAACAGTATCCTATGTCTCAAGAGGCAGATGAAGGTATTTTTAAGACGATTTCCGCCATGATGGATCAAGGCATCTTGGTGACGTCAGATTCACTGTGTAATACGTCAGTGTACCCTATCAAAAAATCTAAGCGGGGGTCATGTAGGCTAATTCAAGATTTACGCCCAAATTATCAGATTATAGAGGCCGAGTTCCCTCTAGTTCCTAATCCTGCTACAATCTTATGTAATATACCCGTTGAAGTACAACATTTTACTGTGATTGGTGATTTGAAAAATGCGTTTTTCTCAATCTCCTTACACAAAGACTTGCAGGATCTGATGTCATTTACGTTCAGACAGGCTAAGTTAAAAAGCACAAGATTACCTCAAGAGTATTGTGAGTCTCCATCGATTTTCAATAGGGTTCTACACATGGATTTATGTAATATTGATATGAAAAGTGTTGTGTTGCAATACATAGATGACATTTTAGTTTTCAGCACTTCCGAGGAAGGGTGCAGACGTGATTACACTCGCTAAAAAAGGATATGCGGTTGATAAGGAGAAGTTCCAGTACTGTCAACAGGAAGTGCTGTGCATAGGGCAGTTGATTTTGCATGAAGGAAAAAAGGTTACTCCTGAGAGAGATGAGGCTATCTTGAAAATCACAAAGCCACACACGATAAAGCACGTGCAAAGATTTATGGGGTTATGTAACTATGACAGAGCATGGGTCTTTGATTACAGTTCATATACAAGGCCTTTATTACAAGTGCTAAAGAAAGCAAAGGCAATGCAAGAGAACATTGTTTGGACTGAGGAGATGGAAGAAGGGTTTGAGGAATAAAAAGACAATTTGTACAGCTCCTGTTTTAAAGATTCCCAATTATGCTGAGGAATTCTTTTTGTTTTCCCATACGGATGGTACTGTTATGACGGCAGTCCTCACACAGAGAACCACATTGGGGTACAAGCCCCTTGCACATTACAGTGGGATCCTGGACCCAGTAATGAGGGGTCATTTTCCGTGCTAACAATCTTTGGCAGATGCCGCGTTTGCCATTGAGAAGGCTGCATGTATAGTGATGGGATGCTCTATGATGTTGTTCGTTGAGCATGCATTATATGTCATCTTGGAGAAACTGAAAGAGACGTTGACTTCTCAAAGCCCTTCTGCCTATGAGTTAGTGATATCAAATCCAGCGATTAAACTAGTTAGATGCAAGCTAGTGAATCCTGCCATGTTTGTAGCTGAACCACTGCCAGAGGATGTGCATGCGCATGACTGTGCAAACTATGAAGAGTTCTATGATGAAATCCCAAGGATAAAAGAAAATGCTTTGGCAGGGAGAGAAATTAATTTTATAAACGGTTCTTCAAGAATCGATCAAAATGATGGACAGAGATATACAGATAAACACACAGCCAATGGGGAGTTTCAAACATTGGTAAGTGCACGACTCCCGTCTCACTATTCAGCACATGCTGCAGAGTTAGTGGCGCTGATAGTCACACTCGAGAATCATGCACACCAGGAAGTAACAGTGTATAGTGACTCTGCCTATGTGACGTCGACAGTGCATGCAGGATTAGCACATTGGAAAAGGAGGGGGTACCTCAGAGCGGACGGCACTCCAGTGCAACATGCCCCTTATCGAACATTCTTATTAAGGCACTACAACTCCCAGTAGCCAATGCAGTCGTTAAATGCACAGCTCACACTAAAAAGGCAGATTTTATCTCACGTAGAAATCAAGCAGCAGACGATGAAGCCAAATGCACTGCATGGTCAGAAAATATCATGTCTTTTGATATGCCTAATATAAATGAAAAAATTGTGGTGATGATGAGTGTGTCTGACCCATGTAGTAATCTTTCGAAGACACAATTAATAGAGGTTCAGGGAGAAGCACCTCAAGACGAGAAGGATCTATGGATGCCAAGAGGGTGTTCTTTAAACCCATCTGAATCATTGAGGCGACAAGACAGCACTGGTAAACCAGTAATGCCTGTAGCCTTATTAAGGGTGGCACTGGAACAGCTACACTACCCTGCATGCACACAACTAGAGAAAACCTCACTGCAACTATTGCAGAGGATTGGTTTGTACCAAATTTGTTAGAACACGTTGCATCCTTTGTAGTGAATTGCATAATTTGTCAAAGGTTCACCACTAGGCACACACTATGCAGAGTTAGAGGAGTTATCCCGAGACCTAATGGCCCCTTTCAGCATTTGTCGACATGCTGCAAGTATGTAATAGGTATAGATACATGATTGTAGTAGTCTGTCCCTTTTCACAATGGATTGAAACTGGTCCGTGTAGACACCCAGATTCCATCTGTGCAGCAAAATTCTTAGTGCGAGAAGTATTTCCTAGATGGGGAATATGTGAAGTATTAAGATCAGATAATGGTCCTCATTTTGTGAATCACATTGTTGAACAGATTGGCTTGTTGCTTGGTATAAAGCACATACCTTATCATCCACAAGGAAATGGGATCTGTGAGAGCTTGCTTAAAGAAAGATTAGCCAAGTTGAAGCTTATCTTGAAGAAAGGGTGGTTTCATTGCCTACCACTGGCATTATATGCATTGAGGAACCAATTAGGTTTGGACCACCATCTTACCCCCCATGAAATAGTGACAGGGAGGTGAATGAGGACACCCACTCACGCCTCCATCCAAAGTTAGAAGTGATGCCCAGCCAACATCAGAACTGTTAGGAATGGAGTTACATGACTATTTTACGTGTATGACCTCAAGTATCTCTGTCATTTCAGATCAGCTACGGCAAAGAGGGTGTGGGGCAGCGCAGACCACAGAAGGAGATGCTTCAACAAGTAGATTTCAAGAACTATGGGAGTCATTACGAGCTGGGCGGTAAGGGGTTAACGGCGCCGGTAATGGTGCCAGCGCCATTAACCCCTTACCACCCTATAACGAGTGTGCTTGCGGGACCCGCAAAGGGCGCCTGGTAAAACCAGGTTTCCTTAGCAGGTCCGCCTAGCAGACCAGGGAGCTAACAACGGGCCCGTTATTAATGGACCCGTTGTTAGCTCCCTCCCCATTCCCATTGAGCCCTACGGGGGCTCGAATGGGAATCAGGATGTACCGGGTCCGGGTTCCTCCAATGAGGAATTACTGGGTCCTCCAAGGTTGGAATGGCCCGGTAAGTCCTCATTTGAGGATCCCGGACCCGGTACACGGTAAGGAGGTAACCATGCCGCAAATTGCGGGATGGTTACCTCCAACGTCGTAATGACCCCCTATGTGTTCCTAAAGTGTTCCCCGGAGATGCAATCCTAATCCGCAAAAATACGAGAAAAAAGTGGACGAGCCCCGCTTCAATGGTCCTTTTATCGTGGAAGACGTCACGCCGTCTGCAGTCAGAGTGCAGGGCAGACAGGCTTGGACTTTTCTAGGAGAAGTAAAGATTTATGCTGGAGAGACCCCATCACTCACGGACCTTTCGGAAGCAAGCATCGGGGAAGAACCTCTGCACGTGCAGACTAGGTCTATGACGAGGAAGAAGGTTGCAATGTTGTGTAAAGACAAAGAGTTCATTGGGCTGTGGCTTATTTCAAACACTCTTTTCAGTCATTCAGAGAAGAGTTAAGAGAAGATATCTGTTCTTAAGCCACAGGAGTTTGTGACATTGGGCTGAGGCATGCTCAAGCCTTGATCAGAAGAAAAATATTCCAGATCTTGATTTTGTTTCCAACAACTGGAAGAGGGTATAGTACCCCGATTCATTTTTGACTGAGTTCCTGTTTGGATTTGCTCGTGGTAGTACCCAATGACAACGTTTCACGGATCATATTTGAAGTTTTCCTTTTTGTGCTGCGCACATACCCTGCAATTGTGGGAAGAGCTACTAGCATTCATGTTTTCTTATATGATCCTAAGAATGGTCCGATCGTAAGGAGATTGCTCACAGCCATTTATTGAGCAGGTTCTCCAGCTTCCTGCGTACAGTGAGGAAAGTACAAATGCCCCCATCAGCTGCCAATGCACACAGACGGGTCAGTCTGGTCTTTTGCCACCTGGTGGAAGTGTGTCCACAGCTTGTTTGGAGACACATAGAGATGTCCATACGTTCCTAAGGGAACTGAAAAATAATGCAGCATTGAATGAGATTTTAAGAGACATGGGGCCTCATTACGACCCTGGCGCTCCCGTAATGAACGGTGCTGGCACGGGACTGGCACCGTTCATTACGGGATGCCCTATTACGAGGTCCCCTTGTGGGACCCGCTCAGAACATCTGGTCAGACCAGACATCCTTAGCGGGTCCCCCAAGGGGACCAGGGAGCTAATAACGGGCCCGTTATTAACGGGCCCGTTATTAGCTCCCTCCCCATTCCCATTGAGCCCTATGGGGGCTCAAATGGGGATGGGTTTTTTCAACGAGGAATTACCGGGTCCTCCAAGGTTGGAATGTCTCAGTAATTCCTCATTGAAGGAACCCGGACCTGGAACCCGGTATGGAGGCAGCCATGCCCTTTTTAAGGGCATGGCTGCCTCCATACTCGTAATGAGGCCCAATTATACTACAAATAAATGCTCATTCTGAGAGAACTCTGAGATCTGAATGGGGCTTAACATCGAGGGACAGATCGAAGAATTGCTGGCTTAAATGAACCCTTTTTTCATGCTGAAAGAAAATCATCATGTCGTCTAGTCAAAGGCCAATTCGTGGAGTCCACTGGGAATTTGTGTTCATCATCCAGTAAGCAGTCAGTTGAACAAGGAAGGTTGTTGAGTGAGATCAGCAGTATCCAGAAGCAGTGCATAATGGTGCCATATTAAAGTTTCTTTTTTCCTTCGGCAATAAAAATGGTCAGTATTAGTAGCAATGTCATCATGCCAGATCCAGAGAGACGTCCATGTTGTGGAACTAATCGATGCTGTACACTCTCGTATCTCTGTGTTATTTATGCTTGCATTCTGTTCATAATAATATTGCTTTCACTTACTGTGTGAACCTCCTACTACATAGATGTGCGAGGAGCAAATACTCATGAGAATCTTCCTAAGCAGAAGGAAGGTATAAACGTGGCAACTACTAGGCAGACAGGACCCTATGTGGTTATCCCCGTTCCAAAGAATAATGAGGAGTCACCTAAGTCTAAGGTAAATCTTACTGACAGTCAGCCACATGCTAAAGGCGTCTTAGAGGTTATTTTTGGACACCACAGACAAGCTTTACAAGTGAGACAAAATAAATAGGTGTTGAAAGATGAACCTACTCAATTAATGCAGGCAAACGCACCAAGTCCACTGATGAGTGTTCCTGTGATTGGTCCACTTAGAAGGAGTTATGCTGACATGTTGCATTAGATAATCATAGCAGATCATAAGGGAAGGATAAGGCCTAAGAGAGACACTAGGGAGGGTGACTTTGAGCAACAACATATGGTATCAACATATGAGGGAAGTCGGAAGACGACCCTCAAAGGAGGAATGCTTTGTATGTGCACTCCTGCCTTATAGCATCGGGAAGTCTAAGATCCTCAAAGATATTGAAATAGACGTCCAGACAGCACATTGTCTTTCCCACATAGCACTTTGCCAAACAAGAGGCCAGTTTATGGGCCGAGATGCTTATCTCAAATAGGCAACTGAATGGACAGATCCAAATGCTTATCTCAAATAGGCAACTGAATGGACAGGTGAAGATGACTAGGTCCAGGACACAAAGACAAGAAACAGAGCTGATACTAAGAATCATGTGATCAGATACTAGAAGCCTGTAGTGAAAGGAGCTGGAACCACGTGGGAAGTAAACAAAAGACTGGAGAGTCCAGGAAAATCTGCAGAAGAAAATCATAGATAATAGATCAGAGGCCAAATGCAAATCTGGGATCAGTGTTTTCACCAGATGGATGGGAAGAAGGAGTGGTCATCTGCAGAGCCTGGGTGGTCATTGGGTTCTATAAAAAAACAATTGACATAGTGCAGAATGGTTGTAAGCCACTATGACCAAGACTTGCTTAACTACTGACCTGGGTCGAAGACAGGGGAGGACCCTTACATATAGCACCTTTGGAGATTTTGAAGCTGTGATTCAGAAATAATGGTGCAAGAAAGGCTGGAGAGAATCAGAACTGTGGTCGAATCTTTGATGTACCAGGAATGATACATGGAACCACAGTAATCATGGATCACTATTGGGCTTTTGGATCCAGGGCATACATGAAGCTACCCAAGGATAGGGGAGGACAATGTTCATTAGTGAATGCCCATGTTCCAGCATTAGTGATTCCAAAAAGTAATCTGAATCTTGACAGTTTTCCAAAAGCAGATGCTCACCTGAGGAAGAAGAGATCTGTGGAGCTGATAAGAAGAATGAAGAGAGATAACTATTTCTCAGTAAAATCTTTAGAGGCTTTTGATGCTATTCCCTATGAGCACAGACTATTTAGCCAGACAGCTTCTGCGTTTTCGTTAATCTTCATGTTAAGTGTCCAGGTTGGAGCAAATACCAATGGCTGCTGATTACCAGATGGAAATTGTTACAGACAATCAACACTACCATAAAGGGATTCAATGCTATCAGAGAAGAGTTGGAAGCCATACGATTGATGACTCTCCAGAACAGATATGTCTTGGACAGGATCACAGCTATGAATGGAGGTGTGTGTACAGAAATCTGAGAATCATGTTGCTCATTCGTACCTTCTCATGATGACGAGAATGGAACTTTGACAGAGGCCTTAGGTATGGTGACAAAAATCCACAGCCAGATGATCGACGAAGTAGAAGACATTATTGATTATTGTTGGTTTGGATCGCTCTTCTCGTCGGTTCCACAATGGATGGCAGATATTTTTAAGTTGCTTGGAGCTCTGATACTAATGATATTGCTTGGATTTTGTGTGATCAAGATAATAAACTCCCAATGTAAGAAAACAGCCAAGAAAGCCACAGGGATAAAGATTATGATCGATGTTGAACCGGGATTGAAGGCCAAAGACTTGACAAATGAAGAACTCAGAGACTTTGTGAAGGCCAAAAGCCATGCACCTGAGGGGACGAAGTTCCTATATCCAAATAATCATAAGAAGTACGTGGGAAATGGCTCTATTGTAGTCCAATGGACAATGCAGCCTCATGACATGGAACAAAGATGAGCATGTGAAATCAGCAGGATGCCTGAAGGGAGTCATAAAGATATGAATCTCAAAGAAGTTCTTCTTCAGACAAAGATGTCTGGATGTGAAGGATGATGAGAGAGTGGTCGATAAATCACCCAGAGGGGAGGTGTAGAGGAGGAGGCAAGTACCCCCGCCTCAACCACCTCACCCATATTGCCTATATGTTGGGAGCCCGGATGTGAAAATCATACGGTACCAGCGAAAATTCCAATACCTCGGAGAATCATGGAGGCAAGGTTCCCATTGAGAAAACTATACCTGCATACAAGAAAATATGATGGCCGATGAATGAAATCCTGGAAGAAGCAGAGCAAATGAATGGTCTAGACAAATGGTGACGTCACACAGAGCTGAGCAGATGTTCCTAGAAGATATGCAAAGACTAGAGAATGCAGATATTCTATAAGGCACCAAGAAAGTATCAAGGATAAGTGACATCTTGGGATCAAGGTGTAGAAGCTTATGCTATAAAATGGTTGAATATATCAAGTCAGTTTACATGTGTACAGATGCAAAAGAAACGCAAGCAGGCAAAGTATTCTTGAGGCTAGCTTTATAGCGAATAGATTGTGGCATGCACCAATATATACATATATGCATGAAGAGTAAAGGATGGATGTTTCCACTACGTGTTATAGCAGAGTTGGACTAAAAATGAAAGGCCTCTTCTCAGTGTCTTGCAGAAAGAAAACACATGAATTAAAAGTGAAGCTCGAAAAGGCGAGGCTAGATGAGCCATGAAGCCAAGCCAAGAAGCCAAGGTCTTATCGGGATGAAGTTAACTAGCATTGGATACAAATTGTGGGAAAGAACAAAACTCCTGTTCAAAAGACACGAAAAAACAAGGAAGACATCAGAAGTCTATTAAAAAATAGTATTTTAAAGACAGTGAGACCTCAAAATCATGGTCCTTAGTCACGTGGAAGGATGAAGTTGGACGAGCAAAATGTTCACACCTACGCATGAGGGCAGAGCATGCTTTCACTCCCCTGATTCTCCACAGCACAAAACAAACTCAATGCCGAGCTTCAAAGCCTAATTGACTACGCTGACCACTGAGGTGATGATAGATTGATATGATAATTGGTGGGAAGCTGGGGTTACGATGAGCTCCCCAGCACCTGAAGTCTAATCTGTGTGCTGCTAGACGTAGGTGGAATAGTACTGACAGAGGTTAGAGTGCCAACCAATTGTAGGAGACTGCATAATTAAGCTTCCTATAGTTGTGTAGCCAATGGGACATTGTGTATTTAGTGACGTTCATAGTGGCCATTTTGAGGGAAGGGCTTAGTTACCTCACCTGATGTTAAGAAACCTATCCCTTTCACTCACTATACCATACTAGTATAGATCATATACTTAGATGTTCACTAAGAGTCTATCACAGTTGCTATTAGGTTATTGTAGTTTGCCACGTAGGATGACGTTGGTAGTGGCGTAGGTCAACGTCAATGATGATTCGTTTTGGACATATAAGTTCAGTTTTTTATGAAACTCGTTGAGTAAGAGGAGCGAGCAAATTCGTTAATGTTTGTTGTACTCCCTGTTTTAGACAGTTGAAAATAAAACAGTTATCTTTTATTTACCAAATAGCTGAGTCATTTTGATTATTGATGTTTGAGTAACTTCTTCATCCCTATCCATATCCAGGGTAATTGCTACTCATCTTAAAGGGCTGAGGGTATTCAGTTCAAAAGGAAAAAACTTAAACAAGAAACAGATGATATTATGAAATCAAGTAAGTCTCTAGAATATGATTAATTATGCTACAAATCCATCTCTACCCTTCAAAAAATCACTAGACTTATAATACAGTCTAACAATTAGGCTACACAATACTCTTGTGCCAATCTCTTAAAGTACAAATCTAAAATCTATCAGTTTTCAAACAAATCTAGCAAGTCGCTAGCTTCTTATCCTAAACTGAAAAGGGATAATGCTAAGATTAGAGTCATTAAAGATCACAATGGCAATAGAATTTTTAGTGATAAAGAAATCTTACAAGACTTCTCAAATTTCTACCAAAAAATATATTCTCCTGAACCTATGCCCAATAATACCCATGGACCGGATTTTCCTAGGCTTATACATCATGACTCTTATGTTAATACTAACCTTCAAACATTAAATGCTCCCATTTCGGCGAGTGAAATATGTAAAGCTATTAAAGACCTAAAAAAATTGAAAGCTCCCGGCCCGGATGGTTTCCAATCGATTTCTTTGCCCACTTCAAGGATCTGCTGGTTCCTAAGCTCAATGAACTCTATACTTCCGTTATTTCCAATGGAAAAGCCACAGGCTCCTTTCGGAAGCAATGCTTATCATTTTCCCTTAACTCAATAAAGATCCCGAACTAACCCAAAACTACAGACCCACATCCTTGATTAATACTGATTGCAAAATTGTTGCCAGAATTATAGCTAATAGAGTTATTCCTTTTCTTCCTGATCTCATTAAAAAAAATGATCAGGCAGTTTTTGTCAAAGGGCGACTGTCATCAGCCAATATTAGACTCTTTACTAATATTCTAAACATCATTCAGAAATGTACTAATCCATATGCTGCAATAACACTTGAGGCAGAAAAGGCTTTCGATAGGGTTGAGTGGGATTACATGTGGGAAGCTCTGAAATGGCATTGGGATTCCTAATCCTTTTATATCTATGATTATAGTTCTCTACTCCAATCCTCAAACATCAGTTTTTATTAATGGTCATATATCATCCTTTTCTCTCTTCACAGAGGCACTCGTCAAGGCTGTCCCCTTCCCCCTTTTCTTTATTTTAGCACTGGAACCTTTCCTTGAAGCAATTAGACAGGATGATAATACAACTGGCTTTCACTATGGAGGTATTTAGATTAAAACTGCTGTGTGTGCAGATGACGTATGACTGCTTCTGAACCTCACAGAAACATGCTTACACCACTTGCTCCACATTGTCACACAATTCTCCCTTGCATCAAGGTACAAGCTTAATACAGACAAATCAGAAATCTTACCACTTAACCTACATTGCACCAAACAGCACATTTTAGATTCTGGAATTAAATGGTGCCCTGCCGGCATTAAGTATCTAGGGATTCATACATCATCTTCTATCAAAAATGTTATTAAACAAATACAGCAAACATTCTGAGTAGAGTTAAGGTGCTTACTAATACATGGTCCCACCTCTTCCTATCCTAGTGGGGTAGACTTAAATCTATCAAAATGATGATTTCCCTGATTATACTTTACGCTCTATATATGATTCCTAATCCCTTTCCCGCTTCATTCCACCCTCCAGACTGAACACATCCAACTGATTTCCTCAGCACCACACCTACCGCTAAAAAGCAGCTATCGTGCAACAACCACACCAGCTGCACACATATCCGGTGCACCCACGCACCATACAACACTCTCTCTCTACTGACTTGAACTGCGGTTCCCGAGGGTGTTCAACCTACCAGTGCTTTGAGGTCATACCAATGATATATAAGGCTCTATATGAATGCCAAGTAACATAACATAACTAGTCTCCTGTATTCTCACATTTCTTTGAGGGAAAAAGAAACACAGAATTTTGCTATGCAAACTCAAAAGCTCAGAACTGAGGGCAATGCAGGTTTCCCAGATTTCAGGAAATATCACATGGCCTTTGTTCTGAGACAAGCACAATTGTGGTTCTTTCCCTCCAATCCTATTGTGCCTAATTGGCTTCTTACAGATAGAGCGATGGGTTCCCCCCCCATACTCTTATGGACTGTCCCTAAATTATAGGAAATAAGAGATACTTTAATAATACTAGCATCGATGTCTCTATCATTTACCTGCGATCCTATTTATTCCCATTGATTACAAAAAAAACCAGTTTATTCCGCAATATAGTTGGATGAATCCCCTGATTAAGGTTAACGAGAGAATTATTTGTTGGCTCTCTCTTGCTATTAAATATGTTGGACAGCTGTTCATTCAAGACACACCTCTTACCTTTAATAAGATAATAGCTTATGCAGCAATATTAAAGTTTAATTAATGCAATTATGGAAAACTTTGCTTCATTAATATGCAATGCTGATGTGTACCTAGTTGATATGCAATGCTGATGTGTACCTAGTTGAAAGTGTAAAACATCTGTCTAACTTAATGGTTGTGGCCTCTATGTTTTATAAGACATGTAAATCTAACTCAACAATTGCTCATCCATTTAATTGTCTAATTGCATGGAAAATAGATTGTTCCCTGACTGACTCTCAAATAGTATGGTCATCTATGTGGAAACATATATCTAAAGATATTGTGCGGGTGAGTTTACTCCAAACGCTCTATTTTATTCACCATAGGGCCTTCGCCACCCCACTTATTCTCTTCAAAGGTGGACTTGCTCAAAATGACAATTGTTGGAGTTGTTCATGGACTCATGGTTCATTACAGCACATGGTTTTCAAATGTATTTATGTTACAATTTTCTGGGAAATGGTTTGGAAAATTCTCAAATGTATTTTTCATATAGAACAAGACCTTTGCTTTTCCTTTCTCTTCCGTGGGGGCACAATTGTACAACCTGTGATGGATACAAATAATTGCTGCCTGTTTGAACTTTTAATTGCAATAGCTATTCAAACAAATACCTCCAACTGGAAAGATGTTTCAAGCGTTTATATTTTTAAATATGGTGGAACTTAGTGTGTAATAGCCACAGAATGGAAAAATACAATGCTATGTCTCCACTTTTACAGCTTAAGCATGAGTCAAAATGGCAGTCGTTTTTGGAATACTTACAAAATGCAACTGTTTGTTGATAGGAAAAATTACAACCTATTGCCTGTATAGTTCCTAGATAGCATCACCCCCTCCCTTCCTCTTGTTCATGTTAGTCTTGTGCGTCTTTCTCTGTGTACATTTATAATATATGTTTTATATATCTATGAGTTCATTTCAAATTGCATTTTATGCATTTGAATATATCATATATGTTACATCCTATGAGGCGCTCATATGTTTAAACACGTTTTGGATTAATTTGTATTACTTATATAATGGTTACTTGATATTATATTTATCGTATAAGTCTTATATGCTTACTGACCTTAATAAAACAATATTTAAACCAAAAAAAAAGGTCCCATAATGTGAGTGTTCAGGGGAGAAAAAAGGCTGTAATGAAGCAGTCTCTGCATGTGAAATCATGAATGCAAGGTATTGATGAAGAATTAAAAGCCTGTATTGACAAACAACAAATATCAGTAGTAATCACTAAGCATTGAGCATAACGGACAACTACACAGCGAAGTGCAATAGTGCTGTGCACATTTCCATAGAAGACATGGCTTATCACACCGCATGATGCACACACCCATTATATAGGATCAGTTGTTCCACTGAAAGTTCAAAGGGTCCACAGAAATCAATATGCTATATTGGTAGTCAATCGTAACCTTTATATAATGCCCTACATGTTTCAATCCCTTGCGGTAAGTGAGGGGAGTTTCTGCAGGGCCAGTAAACCTTTGGCGTGATGTAAGGTACCCACAGAAACAACTATATGTGGGTTCAGAAAGGGCACAATTGCCTATAGGATTATGCTGTGTTATCCTATGAGCCAGCAAGACCAACCTAATGAGTCTTGCCTAATGCCAGCACTTGGCGGCCCACATAGAATATACTTATGAATCGTTTTGGCTCAGTGGATCACTGGATCACTGGATCAATTCTGCAGGCCTCAAGATTAAGAGGGAGCCAACCTCAAACAAACACAAACATTGGGGGAAAAAGAAACAAATGTGGCTGTTCAGAAAATGTTGAGGGATGTGCAAGTCAGAACAGGAAGCAGCAAATGTGTTGAACAGAACTCACCCGCCAGCCACTGTGAAATGGATCATCCAAGGTTATGGCATGTCGCGGGGAAGGAGTAGTCTGGAAAGGGGGAGGGGGAGAAACCTAGAATTAGACTCCACAATGTGGGGGGACTCGTGTCACTATATGCTGCAGAAGACATGGAAAGATTCATGCCCCGGCTTACTTGAGTACTGGAGTATTTAGTCACCACTATCCCAACACCAAGGAAATTGGGGAACCAGAACACATCACCATGTCATCCTGTGAGAGGCCCCCTACATTCTGTGCTTTACCTCTCACAAAGGGGGATACCTAAAGTAGTAACATGGGCTCACTAAACATTTAAGGTGATTTCAAGATGCCTCACAGGAATGCAGAGCATTTCTGGTGACTCAAAACATACCTCAGACTTTGAGGCCATGTATTTTTTTTTAAAAGGTTTTTATAAAATTTTACAAACAAACAAACAATAAAACCAAACAAACAGTGCATGTTCCAACAGTTTCAATACACTTTTTTTTAATTCCTAACCACTACTCTCTCTACCCCACCCTCCTTGCGAGTCTATTGCATTAAACCTTCAGTGTCCACACCCTGTGGTTCGGTCTCCTCCTCCACAGGCTCAGTCGGGTCGTCTAATGACCCAAACAGTCCGGCTATCAGTGATTTCCAGGCCATCAGGGACTCATTCTCCTCCTCCCCCCCATTGCTACACGCTTCTTGTATTGCCATGGTTTCGGCTTCTGCCCATTTTTGCAAGTCTTTCCACCACACATCTATCCTCGGCACATGGCATGACTTCCATCCCATGGCAATCCTTCTTTTTGCAAGCACATAAGCCAGGTCCCTCAGTTTGCTTACATGCCTGAGCTTCTGTGGTCTGGGGACCCCCCCCCCCAGCAGACAGGCCCACACCGTATCCACTACTATCTTGACCCCTCTTCCTTCTAGTTTCTCTTTTCCTCCCCTCCAGAACCTCTCTATGATTGGGCATGACCAGAACATATGCACCATGCCCGTGTTCTCTTCGTCACACTTGGGGCATGCTTTCCGCCCTGCATTTTCAAACCTCAATATCCTCCAAGGCGTCATATATGTCCTGTGTGTTATGTACAGCTGTATCTGTTTCAGCCTCGTGTTTCTAGACACCTTCTTATGATACCCTTACACCCGTTCCCACATCCCATCTCCCATTTGGGCCCCATCCTCTGTTTCCCAGTCCAGTCTCAACTGCGTGACCTCCTTCCCCACTTTAGACATCAACATCTCATACAGTCTGGAAATCTCATGACCCCCCTCAGCTATATCATATATCACGTCTATGGTGGCGTCCAATTCTTCCTCCAGCACAGTTTCGGGCCATGTTCTCTTAATCCTCTGTACCATTCTGTGGTACGTAATGTATTGGCCTTCGTGCAACCCAGCTTCTTCCCACAGCCCCTCAAAAGTAACGCTAGAGCCCCCCTGCCAAATATCCCCCATCGTTGCCACCCCAGCCGGTTTCCAGTGGGTCCGGAGTATCAGTCGCAGCTGAGCGTCTGCCCCTGTCAATACAACCAATGGCATCTGTGGTGAGCATGGGGACGGGTCCCCCATCATTTGGCATGCCCTGCACCACACCTTCCACCCCAGTAGCTTCATTTTATGGCCCCCCGTCATTTCCGCCCTGGGTGCCCACATAACTTCTTTCAAATAAAAAGGTGCACAATCACGCCCAAACAGCCTAAGTTCAGAGGTCTCTTCATCAGATAGCCATTTGGCAACATACTGCAACTGGCTAGCCACATAGAACGCCTCATAGTTGGGCAGCTTTATTCCCCCTTTGTCATGGAAGTTCTGAAGCTTCCATAACGCCACTCTGTTTCACGTGCCATGCCACAGAAAGTCCCTACACATGCTATTCAGTTTGGTGAAGAACCCTTTAGGAATCGGGTACGGTATATTCCCGAAGTAATGTAGGAGCCTTGGCAGGACCACCATCTTTAGCATCGCTCCCCGCCCCATCATCGCCAAAGGCAGCTTTGCCCAGAACCGCATGCATTTCTCAATTTTTTGGATTGCCACTTCTGTATTACACCTATGCTCCTCCTCAACGGTGTGATATATGTCTATCCCCAGGTACCGGAAAGTACTAACCACCCACGGTACCTGTAAAACTGGTAACCTCTCCGCTGGAACCCCTATATACCTCCCCAACGGGAACAGACTAGACTTCTGGGGGTTCACCGCTATGCCTGATAGCACAGCGTATCTCCCGAGCACTTCCAAGATGTACTGGAGGTTCTCCTCCGGAAACCGCACATACAGCAACATGTCGTCCGCATATAGGGAGATCAAATGCCGCTCCCGTTCACCTCGATGCCTATGGTGTCATATTGTTGCCTCAGATAGATCGCGAGAGGTTCCAGGGCCAGTATGTAGAGCATAGGAGACCATGGGCATCCTTGTCTAGTACCCCTACTAAGCTGCCACCTCTCTGATATCACAGATCCTGTCTTAACTCTAGCCAGCGGTTCACTATACAAAATCTTCGCCCACCTTACATAGCCAGGCCCTAACACATAGTGTTTCAGGGCCGCCAGCAGCCACGGCCACTTGACAGAGTCAGAGGCCTTGATCACATCCAAGGACACGATTGCCATTTCCTCATCACTTCCTCTGCCCAACTCAATGATCCTCTGGAGTCGCCTATGATTATTGGTGATGTTTCTATGGGGGACATAGCCCGTTTGATCCGGATGTATTAACTTGCTAATGACCTTCTTCAGTCTATTCGCCAAGACTGCAGTTAATATCTTGCCGTCTTGGTTCAGCATTGACACAGGTCTAAAGGAACCACAGATACGCCCAGGTTTATTTGGTTTAGGGAGAGGTACTATGACAGCCTCTCTCAGTGACTCCAGTAAGCGGCCCATCTCGAACGCTTCGTTTATCATTTCTAGCAGCGGGGGGAGGACCTGTTCTATATATACCTTATAAAATTTGCTTGGGAGCCCATCCGTCCCCGGGGTCTTACTAGTAGGCAACTGCCTCACCACCTCCCCCAGTTCTTCCAGGGTAATCGGGGAGTCCAATTCCTCTCTTTCTTCCTCGCTTATCTTGGGCAGCCCCATATCATCAAGCGTTTCCTCTATCATTACACGGCTACTTTCCCCATCTTCCCCGTATAACACTTTATAATAATCCACAAACGCTTGATTAACTCCCTCCTGGGTGTCCTCTACGTTACCATCTTCCCTCTCTATAGTTCTAATTGTGGCTCTGAGGGTCTCGCTCTTATATGACCACGACAAAAGTCTCCCCGGTTTATCACCTCCCGCATGCTGTCTCTCTATGTACTTTTTATAATTAAGGTTACACAACCTCTCCCAGTATTCCGCACATTGTTGCTGTAGCTTAAGTATCAAATCTACTTTCTCTGCTGTATCATCACCGGCTTTTAAGGCCTCTTCCAATTTTGCTTCCGTCTCCCTCAGTTCAGCCGAAACCCCACCCTGTAGGCCCTTGGATTTCGCCATGGCCGCCCCCCTCATGACAATTTTAAAGGCCTCCCATAATGTCCCCGCCGAGTCCACACTCCCAGTGTTGGTTTCAAAATAGTTTACTATCTCCTCCCGCAAATCCTCTCTAAAGAAGGGGTCTCTCAACGCCTCCACTCGTAGGCGCCATGTCGGGATCCTCACCCTCGGGGGGCAGTATTGCCATGCAAGAATCAGGGGCGAGTGATCCGAGAGGACCCTGGCCCTGTACTCTATGTGTGCAATCTCCGCTATCATTTCAGGTGATGCGAAGACATAGTCCAGCCTCGTTGATAACTGCTGTGTGGCCGAATAATGCGTATATTGCCTTTCCCCAGGGTGCCACACTCTCCATGCATCTTCCAACCCAAAGTCATCAAGCAGTGTCTGTAGTGCCCTGGCTGCAGGGGCCGGTCTATCCAATTTCCCGTCCGATCTATCCACCCTTGGGTTCAATACGCAGTTGAAGTCCCCTCCCCAGATCACCGCGCTTCCCACACACACGCTCAGGTTCGCATTCAGTGTCCTAATGTACGCCGCTGTGTTCTGGTTCGGGGCATACATGTTAACAATACTTATCTCCCTGTTCTCTACCAATCCCCTCAGCATAACCATCCTCCCGTCTGTCTCAGCCACCACTTGCAACCACTGAAACGGGACATGTAGCGCCACCCATATAAGTACTCCTCTTGCGTAGGCTGAGTACGATGAGCCCCCCAACACCCCCTTCCACTTTCCCGCAATCATGTCCATCCTCTCACGTGTAAGGTGGGTTTCTTGCAGCAATACAATATCTATTTTCTGCCTGCGCAGATACAGCATAACCATGTTCCTTTTTAAATAGCTATTAAGCCCCTGCACATTCCATGTGAGTATTTTAAGGTCCCCCATGGCCTGGTATGATCCCCTTCCCTCCCCTCCAGGTGCAGTTTAACTTTGAGTTCCAATCCAATCTATATAGGCTCACATCCCCTTCTAAATCCCCTTTAACCAAAAATACTCCAAACTTCCCGCTCCCTCTCCCCCCGCCTCCCATCCCTTCCCCAACACTCTCCACCCCAACTGTTGCCCAACTCCATCCCTGGATCTCAGGCTCCCCCGCATCTAGCTCTTTCCGGCTTTCGCCTGTACTCGAAGCTCCGCAGGGTGAGGCTGCCCTAGTGGCCAACCTGCTACAACTACAACTGTAATTTGGGGGTAGGGTACTTCCGCCCTGCCGCTCCAATAGCACATCGAATAACTACACATTGCCATACAATTTAAATATATGTAACCGCCACTATATTCCAGTCCATCAAGTCTCTCACAATCAGCAATATGTTATCGAATATCAGCCTCCTACAGCCAGGCCCATCGTTCTCAGCCTTCGCCTAGGCGCCCTTGGGATGTTCGCTCGCTGCCATAGCAGTATGCATACTGTATCTGAGTCACTTTTCATGGCCATTTTGTGTCTCTTCCGTGTCTTGATCCGGGCAGCCCTGCAGATCCAACCATGTTGTTGCTTCTTCCGGAGTGTTAAAAAAATGCGTTTTGCTCATATGCACGACCTTCAATTTCGCAGGGTACAGCAGCATATATTTTATCCCAGCTGCCCGCAGCCTCCTTTTGATAGTCACATAGCTGTACCGCTGCCTTTGGACCAGCATAGTATAATCCGGGTATGCCATGATAGTGCTCGAGGCCCTCTCAATTGTTTCGCCTTTCCGAAAATACTCCAGTATTTTCTCGCGGTCTTTGTAGTTCAGTATTTTGGCAATTATCGCTCGTGGAGGGGCCCCTGGTCTCGGCTTCCTCAGGAGGGCTCTATGTGCGCGCTCCACCACAAATCCCTGCGAGAGTGTACCGGCCCCGATTCCTTGTAGGAGTAAGTTCTCAATGTAATCAGTCGGGTCCTGGCCCTCCTCACCTTCCGGCAAACCCACCACACGAATATTGTTTCTCCTCGCTCTCCCTTCTGCTTCTTCTGCTCGAGACTCCAAGTTGGCCACCTGTTGCTTAAGGACATGGATCTCCTTTGCATTGTTGGTGCTGGTGTCCGTGTTAGATTTCAGCGCACCCTCCAGGCTGCTTGTGCGTTCCGCCAGTCCCCTGACATCTTGTCTCAGCAGGGAGACTTCGATGCCCACTGCTTCAATTTTAGCCTCCAGGGAAGTGCGTAGGTCCAACATCGCAACCCCCCAAGATTCCTTCAGCTCCGTAATGGCTTCTAAAGTCTGATGATTATCAGCCGCTGTGGCACCCTCAGCCTGTGCCATTGGGCCTTTGGCTGCGATGGCCGCAGGAGACTGTTGTGTTTTCGCAAAAATATGCATCGTGGGTTGTTTGTTCTTATTCTTACCCATGCCCCCTCGCGCTGCCATTTTCCGGCCTCCGTTGGGTCTCCCTAGCGTCCGAGTGTCTCCCTAACCGTTATTTCCGCTCTTTACCGACTGTCGTGGTGATCTCCAGGCAGTCGCGACATCCGCTTCCTCTCACCGCTGCTAGTTGCTGATCAATGCCGAGCAAGTGCTTCTCGTGCTTGTCGTGGTGCGGCCTGCATTATCACACCTCTGCTGCCCTCGTGCCCCTGCCATCCGGGCCAGCACCTAAGCCTCCACGACCCAAGGCCCACAGCCCCCAGGGGTTTTGTTCCATCTTCACCTCGCCATTGTCGTTCTTTCCCCGTGGCCGCCGCCTCTATTCGTCCTCTTCGGGTACCCTAGTTTCATTTCCTTTGTTGTCGGCCATCTTCTGTGACAATGGACCGCACTGCCGCCATCGTTCGTCGAGCAATTCCTCCAGACTCCTGCTTACGATTCTCTCGATCTTTATACAATGAGCCGAGCATACATTCCTGTGCGTGTGTGATCAATTCTGGAACCAATGGAGCACTTTCAAAGGTAGCTTTTACAGATCATCTGTCGGATCCTCCGGAGCTACACGGGAAGCACATCCTACTCCATGGCTGCTCAAGCCACGCCCCCCTTTGAGGCCATGTATAATGGCCCAATTGGTAGGTTCAAAACTCAAAAGGGGACTTTGACCAGCCAATTGGAGACCTCCAGCTATCTAAATGAGTGTTGTGTGCCTTTAAAGGTGAAAGTGAGCGTCCCCCAAAATACAGTGACAACTCCCCAATGAGACTCAGTAACGGACACATCCCAGGAGGGGATGAGACCAGGACCAAGTGCTGGTGAAGATAAAAAGTAAAGTTTATCCAAAACCAAATAGGGCAAGTAGAGAACTCTGCAAACTCTGAGAGCACTCTGCCCAAACATCAGAAAATGCACATTATATTACAAAATCACGCCATCTATGACGTGTGCTTTAGGGGATACATAGATTTATGGTCATTGGACGAAGGGGACAGGACTGTATCCATGCTGTAGGGGTGGTGCTCCCGGATTGGCTGGCATGGAACTGGTTACTTCGTTGAGCACCTGGGTCAGCTGGGCTCATCTGGGTGTGGTGCAGGGTCAGGTGAAGTCCAAATCATGAGGATATAAACTCTTTGACATTTGCCCTTGTGGCCACACATACCTTGAACATCATTTATATGTTTTGACATATAAGAATTATAATACTAGACATTTGACCTAGACGATAAACGTAATACTACATAGGTTCAGGTGCCTAAGCTATTCACAATATTTAATTGACACATGTATCAAACATTCTCTTAGATCCCATAAGAGGATGGTTTATTGTTAGTGTGAAGAGAATATATTTCCATACATGGGATTAGTCGTTTGCGGTGAGCTGGGGTGGCACACAAGGGGCATGCAACTGTTACATCTGAAGGCTTTGGGGTGAAGTGGCTTGTAATCGGTATTTCTTTACACAGAGTCTGTGGGTGTAAGGCAGGTTCATGGAGATATCGTGTGTCAGGGTGCAAGGGGGTGGATACTCAGTGCGGTCTCAACAGGAGGGTGGGAGGTTACCTCTGTTGCATTCGGACATCAGTAAGATAAGGGCCTTAACCCATCAGCCCATCATGAGGGGGAGAATGGTGGGGGCTGAGTGTGCGGCGCTGCAAGAGAGGGGAGTGAAGGCCTTGAGGCCTGTTAAGCTTGGTCTTGTTGGAGTATATGTGGATCATTGGAATGAGGTAAAACCAAGGTATTGCCACTGTATGTACAACGAATAATAGACGAGTTCTGATTACATTATAAACTATGCCTTCACGTTTACCATGATCATCGTGCGGCAGAATGACTCTATTTACATTAGCCTTTTGGCTTTGTCGTTTATATTGTATACATGAAAATCTTATACCATCTAAACACATTCTGTGAATATACAAAGCATTAAAAACCAGTGAGCATGTGGGTTATATATTTTGCATCATATCGAGTGAGCTGCTTGGCATATCATACATTAACGTAGGTCTTTGGTGGGGAATGATGTGTAACCAACAATATAGGACCTAAACATATAGATTATAACTTTGTGCTCAGTGCTATTATTTCAGACCTGATAATAAAGGATCGTTTGTTAACTCTCATAGATTCAGCCTCTTAGCACATAACTGCAGGAGGGGATTTACACCCTTTACAGTGGGGATTAGCATTGTGGGTGAAACAGGGTGGCATACATGCATGGGATATGTGTCTGTTACTTCAAAAGAGGAGTGAGGTTGGGGGGTTATCTACAGCATATATCTTAAATGTAGGGTCTGCAAGTGATGGGACATGTTTGTGGAGATGGATTGTTTCTCCCAGACCCGAACTCTTGCCCAGTCATTCACAGGTCAGTGGTAGACGGAAGAAGGCATAAAATACAGTGTCTGTCTTGTAACTTGTTCGCGCCTCGTCTCCCGTGAGAACGGGCCTGCTGCAGGGACACAGAGGGGAGGGGGTGAGGGAAATAACTGGCCCACTGTGCACGGTCTCAAAGGGAGAGCTGCTGCCCTGCAGGCTGGTTTTGCTTATGAGTCCTGCTTTAATATGTACAAAATGGAGTCTGGGTTTGGTACAAAATGGAGTTAATAATCGACCTTTTGGTGGGGCTTTGCATCCATATGGGTTGTCCTGCGACTATCCAGCACCTCTGGCCACAGGCACATGGGTAGTCATCGGACGAACATAATGTGCAAGCGGCCTGGAATGGAGGGGAGGGGGCATAAAAGACCGTTCCTCCCATTCAAAGGTCCTGCTCACTTCTGGTTTCCCCTGTGGGGTTTGTTTGGCTGTATATAGGAGTGGACAGGAGAGGGTCGCACACATGTTGCTTTTGGAGTCCCTTGGGGGTGTTGTTTGAGACTTATGGAATGTTTGAGGAGTTTACTAGTGTATTTAGTTGAATGATATCAGTGCGTTGATTCAATTTTTATTGATGTCCACCCCTTGTCTGGGGTCGCATGGGGTTGGTAGGTTGGTGTTTGGTGTTTCATTTCTGTTTGACAAGAGGAATTCAAGTCCTTTCCATAGTCGTTCTTGACTCCATTTCCCTGGTTCCAGTCTAGGTTTTCTTGATTGCTCCCTGGTGCATTCTGGCAGTTTTCAAGAAACAGACAATAGAGTACTGTGGCCAGAAAATGCACTGGGAGGCATTGGGTGATAGAAAGTGGCAACCACATTAACACCTATGACACATAATTGAGAAGAAGGTGACAAGGACTGGTCACCTCTCAAACTCCACCTCCTCACCTCTGGGGCAGAGCCCGTTTGGGATTATGACCCACTAGGCCTGCTGCCTCCAGTTAGGAGGGGTCCTGACTCCCATTAACAGGGTCAAGTCCCCGACACAGTCACAAGATCCTGCGGCAGGAGCAGCAGCCTATTAATGCCATCTCAGGCTAACACTGAGTACAAAAGTACATTTCAATACAGCTAATGAGGGGTGAGCAATCAATAGAAACTACAATTCTTCAAACAGTTTAGATTTGGTAATTTTGGTAAAGACCTTTGCACCAAGAGATCTGAACTGTGAATAAAGATAACAGATTAACTGTACCCCTCACGCTGTTCCATTTACTGTATCTAAATGGAACCACACACTGGACTAACACACACTATAGGGTCCCTGGTCGCTGCTAATAGCCAGGAGGATCAAATGCTTCGCACTAAGAAGGAGACTGTCAAGGGGCCAATAAGAGTCGAACAGTAGCTGACTTGATAAATTCTAATCTTGACCTACCACTTAGAGGAAGTAAAAGTGGCATTTTACCACTCCTTTTTCCTACCCTACTTCCAAGTATGACTCTCGGTGGAGACCTGGTGCTTTTAATCATATTTGGTGTTTAAATTCGACAACCACAACCTTTAATTGCTTTTCACCTTTATAATATATAGAAGACTCAGATTGACTGGTGTCCAAATTTAACACGTTTTTAATTTGCTTTTGTGAGCTCTACCAACAAACTCTCTAATGCGCTTGACATTTTGGTAGGGAAAACTATATCAGATGAGGGGCCACTCAAATATGTGGCAGTGCTGCCAGGTGAGCTGTGACCCAGAGCACCTCTTGTGTTTCCCTTTGGAAGCCTAATATCTAAGCCTCCAACTGACTATTGCACTGATAGCGACTGATAGAGACTGACAGAGACTGATAGAGAGTGTTCCATGATAGAAAAGGGAGCTGCAGTCATTTCCCGGATCACAGGTGGACTGGGAAAAAGAACACCATGTTACAAGATCTTCTTTGGATACATTTGATACAATAATGCTTTAAGAAACATGTTCCTCCATTTCACTTGAGCTGGGTGTTCTCTCAGACAGTCCTTTAAGATGAGTAGCAACACCCTGGAGACGGATGGGGATGCAGATTTTAGTCATACATCAATAATCAAGACCACCCAAACAGCTTGGCAAAGTTTGGCTGTTTTAATGTCAAGTATCCAAAACAGGGAGTACAACGAACATCAGCAATCGCTCAATCCTCTGACTCTACTTACTTCATAAAAAACGGGGCTTTTGTACACAAAATTGGTCATTACCGATGTTTTGACCTGCGTCATTACCAATGTCATCCTATGTGGCAAACTACAAAAACCTAACGGAGGGTGTGATTGGCTCTAAGTGAAGTTCTAAGTATAAGCTCTATATCTGTATGGAGTAACGAAAGAAGGTGGTAGGATAATTAACATCAGGTGGGGCAACTAAGTCCTCCCCTTAAAATGGCCACTATGAATGCCACTAAATGTATGACGTCTCATTGGCTACACATGCTATAGGACCCCCAACTACGTGGTCCACTACAATTGGTTAGCTTCTAACCCCTGTCAGTACTTTCCCACCTATGTTAGCAGCACGCAGACTGAACAACCAGGTGCGGGTGAGCTTGTTTTAGCACCAGCTTCCCACCAATTAGCATATCATCCATCATCACCTCAATGTTTCAGTGTCAATTAGTGCTCTGAAGTTGGCCCTGAGTCTGTACTGTTCTCTGAGAATTTTTAATGAGTATGGGCTCCAGCCGGTCACCATGCGTAGGTGTGACCGTCTCGTTCATCCAACTTCCCTCTATCATGTGACTGGACACCATGAAAATGAGACTTTTTTCGTGTATTTGATTTTATTCTCCAATACTCCTCTGACGTCTTTTGTTTTGCTTGATCTCTGTTCTTTCACGTTAATTCTATCCAATGTCAGCCAATTCCAGTTTGATAAGAACTTGGCTGTTTTGACTCAGTGAACTCATTTAGCTGAGATTCCTTCTGTAAATTCACTTGCTTTATTAGCTGCGACACACTGAAAATTGAGGCCTTCTTACTTCTTATTTTGTTCAGTACTGCTTATATGCGCAGTGGAAACATCCATCCTTTACTTGTCCATATGTTTATATATATATATATATATTCAGTTAAAAAAAACTTTGTTAAAGGGATGTTATGGATAAGTTGCACTACTAAAAACCTGTGAAATTCAGTTAAAAAAACTTTGTTAAGGGGACGTTAAGGTTACAAGTAAAATCAAAAAACCCCTGAAATTCGCCAGTTATGGTAAGCTAAGCAACCATAACTCGCGCCACCACCGTGCACTGCTAAGACTAACACCCAGGACATCAAAGATGACATCACAAATATCATTATCATTTTTTAATATGTTTTGCCGCGATGTCCGTGGACACCGGAAGAGAATCCAAGATGGCGGGCGTCTCCAGAAATCTGACGCACTTCACGCTTCACCCCAGCCAATCGGAGAGCACGTCATATGTCTGCGGACATCACGCAAGCCGCTTGGCCAATCCGTGTCCTGTTCGCGGAACGAACAGGGAAGTGTGTCAGTGGAGCGGACATAGATATCCCTAATTTAGCCTTACGTTTTGGTCATTTTAAAGAAAACTACTGGACGGATTTACACCAAATTAACAAAAGCACACTTTTGGGACCAAGCCGGTTCTCCTGCCGCAATTTGGTGTAAATCCGTCCAGCGGTTTGGGCTGTAGGCGTGAGCAAAGTATTTTCCCATTATGTCTATGGGGAAAAAAGATGTTTTGGGATCCCCCCATAACTTTCCCCCCCCGGACCAAACCTCATCAAACTTGGAAAAAAAATTCAGAGTGGCCCATATACTTCTTTTGCACAGTTGGTGAGGATTCATCCAGGGGGAACAGAGTTATAGTCTGCCCAAAAAGTGTTCTTCCTATGGAAACAGCAACTTAACCACCAATCATTCAATGTCATGAATGATATTTGTGATGTCATCTTTGATGTCCTGGATGTTAGTTTTAGCAGTGCACGGTGGTGGCGCGAGTTATGGTTGCTTAGCTGGTGTTAGTGGTAGCAGTGCACACTGCTGCAGGCAGTTATGGTTGCTTAGGCTACCATAACTGGCGAATTTCAGGGGTTTTTCTGTTTTTTCGTGAACCATAATGTCATGATTATAAAGTTTTCTTTAGGGAATTTCACAGGTTTTTAATAGCGCAACTTAACCATAACATCCCCTTAACAACGTTTTATTTTAGTGAATTGGAAAGGTTTTTAGTAGTACAATTTAAGTATAAGGTGTACCTAAGAAAAAAAATGTGTACTGCATGGCACAGATTTTCAGTAGTGCAACATAACCAAAAGGTTCCTTTAGGAAGGGTCGTTTGGTAAACAGTATATAGCTTTCCGAAGAATGCCACATGAAAATATACTGTCGTACAGCACTGTGACATGTCCCAGAATCATTACACACTTACCTGAATGAAGTATGCCTGTTGGGCAATGTGGAAATAGATTTTATATTCATGGAGGAACGTCCACCTTGAACATTTGCCTTACACAACGGCAACACGTATTGGTATGCAGCGATTGCCAATGCACTACACATTATATAAGGGTAGGAAAAGATGTACTTATCTGAAAAAGATATCAGCTAAATGCAGCCTTCCTCCCTAAGAAACAGCAGCAGTGGTGTAATGCAAAAGCATACGAAACTGTGTTGCTACCTTGCACATAACAGACGGAAAAAATGTTTTGCCACACATACAGTCACTCATATTACCGTTTGATTCCTTTTTGCTCAATGCCGGTCGCATATTACCTTATTGCCTGCCGTGGCAAAAAATAAATCCACAAGTAAACAAAGTTAATAATGGGTTAATAACGACCTTTCACAGTATAATTGAAAAAAAATAAAACTTGAATACACTTCATGTACTCCTTATTTCTCTGTAAAGTACATAGGCGCAATAATCTTTGCCAGCAATAGTCTAAATTACGAATGCAGTAACGTGTGCTACTAAAAAGGATGCGTACTTGTTGTAATCCGAGGCGACTTTGGCAGTAAGGATCACAAAAGAAAATCCTCTTTCAAGATGGCCGCCATAGAAAGGGTAGGCGGTTATTGCATACATAGCCCCTCTTCCCTTTCCATTGTAGGTTGCAAAAAGCACAAGTACGTGAAGTGATGCAGAACCTGTAAATAAACATTCAGTGACGTACAAGGTAATAAGTTACATTTGCAAATAAAACAGTGGAATGGTAAAGAACACGTGACCATTTTACAGGTTACAAAGTAGATTTATTTAATAACAAACTTGCAGAGACCATTGGAATAATCGCATAATCAATGCAATGATTACAATGCTGGTTAGGGAGGCTTGGCAAATGTTGAAGATGAGGAGGCCTTTTTTTTCTCAAACATTTTGGGGTCTTCGTTGAAGCAGTCGCTTTGTTTCCACAGTTATTTCCCAGAAGTCGTCATGACGTTGAGCCTACAGCACCATAAATGATGTCACATTGCTCCGAATAGCGAGTTCAGCGAACGGACAAAGCGGGTTTACGGTGTCATTCCACATTATTTTTATGGACAGACAACCGCTCACCAGCAGTTGTATTTGCCGTCTGAAGAAGCCCTCACTCGGGATTTGAAAACCATGGCACGCACAGTACGGCAATATATACCTAGGCGGGAATAAGTGTCAGTAACCAACCTGTACCAACATTTTTTAAAAGATCAAATAGAAAATGTGCAAAGTGCTACACAAAAATATGTGCTCAAAGTTGACATTTTAGTAATATGTTACTAATCTCCAAGTGTACCTATAGGTGGAGGTTAGAAACGGCAAGATTTTGCATGCGCCGTAAGAGAAAACAAAATGGCAAGTACACAGAAAGACGATAATTTAGGTATGAAACAAAAAAGAGGGGACAAATAAAAAAAAAAATACATCCCGTCATTTCAAAGAAGACAAAAAAACGTGCAAAGTTATACACAAAGCTATGTGGACAAAGTAAGCGTTTCAAATTAGAAATATATATAGTAAAAAAGGTTGAGTGCAGTCATACCCTGCAAATGAGCAACCTGTGCACTCTGCAACATTACAGGAAAATTGTACAAGGGCAGAAAAATAATACGTCAATTATATTAGCACAATTAGATGTGCAGTTTTGTAAAAATAAAGCACGGTTCGCTGTACAGTGGGCCAAAGTAAACTTACAAAATATTATCTTTTTCGGCAAATCAGTCACGAATGTGTTCGCAGCGAAGAATCTTCATTGACTGATATGCATGTCCCTTACAAACTTTTAAAAACATAACCTTATCAATTGCAGTTTTTTTTTACCCTTTCATTCCGTGAATAGCAAGCAAGTTTCTCTTGGGCTCAAGGTCTAAAAACAATTGCCCCTTTACATTCACTCGGATGCACGGGCATACTGAGCAGTCAACCAAAAAAGCAACTTGTGTGGCCTTCACTTAGAAGGCAAATACATTCTTGCTTTGAAGCAACATAATGAAATCTATACATACAGCTACAGAAGCACTGTTTCAAGCAAACAGTGCAGATGATGGCCTTAGTTTTCAAAACTGAAGATGCCAATCTGAGGGAAATATTAGTCCAAAGCACATTTCAATCCACACACTGTAATTGGTCATGGTGCAGTGAGCACAAACTTCCATTTAAACGTATCATTTTGCAGACAAGAAAACTGCACTTTTTCACTTTGTGCTTCCACAGCTCATTGCCCCCCCCCTCAAAGGTCACCTTGTGAAATACTATTACTTGAGTGTGAGAAGTCTAATGCTCTCTTGTTTTGGAGGTGTTTCTGGTGGTATCCGCGCACACGAAAACATTAGTAACAGATAGGGGGCCACCGAAGAAAGCTACCTTACTGCACGCTGTTCTGCAAACAATCTGGGAAAGAGCCACATGGTCGTGAGCACAACCTTTTCCCCCTGTTCAGTGTAAGGGGAAAAAAGACGTTTTGAGAACCCTCCCCTTATAACGTTCGCCCCCCTGCACCAAACATGACCAAACTTTCCAACCAAAGTCAGAGTGTCGATATATTTTTTTTCAAAGTTTGGCGACGAATCGTCCAAGGGTAGGACAGTTATAAGGCAGCCAAAAACAATTATTTCTATGGAAACAGCCACTCCACCAAAGTAACACAGTCACTAACGCCCCTGTCTAATGTGCTGCAGTGGGTGACGACAGGACCTAGAGGTTAAGATATATGTCCACGTACTTTTGAATGTATAGGTGTACATTGGCTTATACCTCCACCACTAACAAGGTCGTTTTTGGGTGCATGGGCTTCGGCCATGCAGCCAAGACTGTACACCCTCCCCAGAACCATCTGACATGCTATCCTATACGACGAGTGTATGCATTGCAGTAATATGAAGTGGTGTTTCTGGGCAGGGCCTAGGGTTTTAGGAGTATGATGTATGGGCTACGGGCTGCAGCCATCGAAGCAAAACTCTACATCCTGCCCACAATCACCTCAGTGATGTACAGTAGTATGGGTGTATTGATGGGTGTGCTATGCTTCACTTATTCATGGCCAGACACTGCACTCCTAGGTGTTTGTGCATAGATATTATTGCAATGTGTTAATGTGCACTGGCTTATAACTCCAGTGCTTATAACTTTGTTGTTGGGACATGGCCAAAGGCCATGCACCCAACACTGTACACTCTCCCCTCAACCATGTAATCAATAATCAATACTACACGTGTAGCCATGGTTGTGACATGCAGCGGTGGTTGTGGGCAGGGCCTACAGTCTTGGGGCCTCATTACGACCCAGGCGGTAAGTTACCGCCTGGGTCGTACCTTTACCACCATGGCGTAAACTACGTTTACGCTATGGTGGTTGGCGGACTTACCGCCCCATTCCGAGGTCGGCGGGCGGTAAGTCCCCAATCCCCATTTACCCTTCCCCATTCCCATTTTTGCCCCATAGGGCATAATGGGAGTGGGGAAGGCGTTAATTACGCCACCGTAAATTACGGTGGCGTAATTAACATCAAGGTCCCTTAGCGCCATGGATTTTAACACCTGCCAAAAGCAGGTGTTAAAACCTCCATGGCGCTAAGGGACCTCAGAATCAGGCGGTAAGGGTCGGCGCTGTTTACGCTGCCGTAAAACCCTTACTGCCTGAGTCGTAATGAGGCCCTTGGAATCCTGCGGCCATGCATCCAAGACTCTAGGCCCTGCCCACAACCACTGCAGCATGTCATGTCCATGGTGGCGTACTAAGCAATAACACACCCATAGGAAAATGTAATATAATAGGGAAATACACTCAAAAGCAATGGTCACTAACGCCACGCGTGTCCTGCAAACATTTTCAAGGTGCCTGTACACAGCACGGACTCAAATAGTAGCCTTATTAGATCCCTCATTTTCTCCACGTACAAACATCCTGAAGAAGGCGCCAATGCAGAATATATAATAGACAATTGCCGCCCAAACAAGTACAGTATTTCATCTGTCTCTTACTGTTTAAACTTCCCCAAGCATTGTAGGAAATCAAAATAATTTCCCAAACACCATTTCCCATGGCAAATACATCATTAACATCTACCGGCCAAACAAATACAGTATTTTATCCATCTCTTACTCTGTGATCCTCCCACGCACTGTAGGAGAGCAAAACAGTTTCGAAAGCAGCATCTGGTAAGTAGCGCGATGTCTTTGAATCCAAGATGTCGGGCACATCCACACATTCTGACGTACATCACGGCTCACTGTAGCCAATCAGCGAAGACGTTGCGTGTCCGCGGTGATGATGCCACCCCCCCTGGCCAATCGGTATCATGTCCGCGGAGCGAACAGGGAAATGTGACCGCGGAGCAGACATAGATATCACTAATTTATTGAGACATATTTTTTGGTCGTTTTAAAGGAAAGAACTGGACGGATTGTCGCCAAATTTACTAAAGCATGCATTCAGGTCCAAGCCCCTGCCACAAATTTGGTGAAAATCCGTCCAACGGTTTGGCCTGTAGCCATGCGCAAAGTTTTTCACCCATTCAGTCTATGGGAAAAAAAGACGTTTTGGGACCCCCCCTATAACTTTACCCCCCCAGGACCAAACCTCACCAAACTTTGCAAAAAAATTCAGAATGGCCCATATACTTTTTTTGCAAAGTTTGGTATGGATTCGCCCTGGGGAGCGAAGTTATAAGCCGCCCAAAAAGTGCTCTTCCTATGGAAACAGCAACTTAACCATAACTACACGGCCACGGTATATATATATATATATATATATATATATATATATATATATATATATATATATATATATATATATATACATATATATATATATATATATATATATATATATATATAAAGAAATGGGTATCATATTGGAAGAAACATACACATTTTTGTGGATCAGCGATGCCATAACTCCGACAATATACTTCGTACCCAAAGTTCATAAGAATCTGAAACAACCACCTGGGAGACCCATTGTGTGCCTAATAGGCTCAGCATTGGAAAATGTGTCGAAATACATCGATGAGGTTTTATTCCTCTTTGTGTGTACACTTCCCTCATATATTAAAGATACCACAGATTTCCTGTGCAAAATAGAAGATATTACCTGGGAAAAAGAATACCTGATGGCAACAATGGACGTTGTTTCCCTCTACACACCGATTGGACATGAGGATGGTAAAACAGCGTGTCTACATTATCTGAATACCAAATCTTTGAACTTTTTGAAACACAATGAGATGGTGATGCAAATGATCGACCTATGCCTTACGAAAAATGTCTTCCTCTTTAATGATGAATATTTCAAGCAGGTACAAGGGACGGCAATGGGAACAACTTTTGCGCTCCCATGCAAACCTAATGATGGGGGCATGGGAAGAACTTGAGGCTTGGTCAGATGGTAATCAGATACATACGCAAAATGTGGTTTTATGGTTAAGATACATCAATTACCTGTTTATCATCTGGAAAGGGACTGCAAAGGGCTGGTTAGAGTATGTTAAGGAACTGAATCAAAATACAAAAAACCTAAAATTTACTGAGACTCACAGCCGGACATTTCTTACCTTTTTGGATGTTAATATCAGAATTGTCAACGATAAAATAACCTGTGAGCTGCACAGGAAAAAGATTGGCTCCAATACTCCCCTGCATCCACACAGTGGACATCCCAAAAATGTGATTTGGAGTGTCCCCTATGGGGAATTCGTGAGACTCAGAAGAAACAACACCACCCTGGAGTCTTACGACAGAGAGGGCAAACTGACGGCCGCAGGGTTTAAACGGCAGATGTATCCAAAGAAAGTTATAGAGAGAGCCTTCCTGAAAGCCAGAACAATCGAGAGACAAACCTTACTAGCTGGTAATAACAACAAAGAAAAATCAGAAGGGGGAAAGAGCACTCGCTGTATACTTACGTTTGATAACCAGGCCAAAAGTATTAAACGCATTTTGCAAAAACATTGGAGCATTTTGCTAGCTGCCCCGCATTTAGCCAAAAGCCTCAAATCTCACCCTGAGATCACTTTAAGAAGGAATAGATCTTTCAAAGACATGCTGGTCCAAAGTTTTATGACCAAGGAAGAAGAGAAGATATCAGGAAACTGGCTAACAGCGAAAAGGAAAGGCTTTCATAAATGCACACGCTGCAACATATGCAAATATGCAATCGATGGTGACACATTCACACATCTGGTGACAGGGCACACAGTACAGATCAAACAATGGATCACCTGTGAAACCGACTATGTAGTCTATGCCCTCACCTGCGCATGCCAGAAATATTATATTGGCAGCACGAAATGCAAGTTTAAGATCCGCATACAACAACACGTGCGTGCCATTATACATAATGATGTGAACTATCCAATGGCAAAACACTTTTATGAATGCCATAACAAAGAAATAGACAGTTTCAGATTCTTTGGTGTATGTAAAATAGAATTGGGCCCTTGGGGAGGCGATAAGGAGAAGAGCTGAGACAGAAAGAAACCAGGTGTATATTAGACTTTGAAAGCAAACAGCCCAATGGGCATAACATTGATGAGGAACTATACACCTTCTTGGGCTCCTAAAGGAATGGTCATATGCCCATGTCCACATTCTATGACAAGATTAATAATGAGCTGCTTACCATGTGTCTCAAGTAATCCGTTTCAACACATTTATCACGGTTTCTTAAGAGTGAAGAGGTGATCCAAAACAAGGGATAAATGAGAAACCCCTGATCGTTTGAACCGGGGGAATATGATATTAAGTAGTTGTTTTTAATACTTTTTTAAAATTTCTATGGTGTTGGTAGATCTGTGTTTGTTTTTTAGCACATTTGTTGTGAATGAATTTTAATTCTTAAACAAATTTTTCTCTTCATGAGTTTGGGAGAATAGAGAGGGGAGAGAGGGAGATGTTGGAATGCTGGTGGGAATAAAGCCGAGTTGGACTAATACAGCTCAGTGACCAAACAGCAACCCATTAATATTGGGGGGTGCCCGTGGGAAAAAAGGGTTTGTATAGATTAATGGATAATGATTACTGTGTCATCACCATTTCAACCACTAAGGACGAATAAGTGGTGACTATCCATGCACTAAGCACCTTATAAAGCAAGCATACGAACAAGGGCATGAGTAGAGATCCAATACTGTGAAGCACTAAGCATCGCATTAAATCATGCCATTCTTAAAAAGATCAATTAGATATCAGAGAACGCATAAAATGGCTACACAAAGCAGGGACAGTTGCTACATTGGCAATATTGGGGTTCCTTTACAGACTCTAGCCCTATGGAGTAAACTTGTGGGCGAGACACCAGCCCTAAATGCTCATGTGTTGGGGGTAAGCCATAGAGACCTAAACTGGCAGTTTTAGAGATACACTTTGTATTTTAACAGGGTGAGATGAGATGTTTTTACTTGCACTTGTCACTTTAAAATTACAAAATAACAAATGCTGCTAATGCTCTAAGCACTTTAAGATTTTGACCCCGTACTAATAACAGGTGTACTAGGAAGGGGTAGAAAAACAATTAGGTCAAACGGGTCTGAGAGAGCGCTATTTTGGCAAAATTTACCCGAACTGTATGGCGAATCTTATGAGCACTTTGGTTGCAAAAAATGGAAATCCCTGGGGACGAGCACTGAGTAAACATTAACAGTTTACTAACTTTGACAAATTATGCATACCTATTGTACATGGGGTACCCAATCTGTAAAGCATATACATGAAAATGTCTGTGAATACATGCATTGGTGAGTGGTAACCATACCAGGCAAAGATGGCCGACACAAAATCGGTGTTGAATGCTGAAAACGAATGTGGTCCTTTGTCGATTTTTGCTTTCGTTGCTCCCCCTCCCCTTTTCCCTTTGTCCCGCTTTTCTCATGTTTTAAAATGGTACACGGCAATGAGGTCTAATTGTTGTGAGCAAGCGGCGAGTCGGCCGCGAAACGCGTAAACGCCTCGAATAAGGAGGAGTACTGCACTTGGGAGGACCCAGCCTGGGGTCATTTTCTATTTTTGGAATGAATATCCATGGTTTTTAAATGCGATCAAATCTTCCCTGCTGAACAAATAAAGGAAGCAAAGTCAAACAAGAAAACGTTGGTGTGGACTCCAGATTTTCTTTGGTTAATTGGGCGAGTATGGGACAGTGGAGAGTGCAGCTCGAACTTGCTACCTGAAGGTAGAATTGCCAATATTTATATATATATATATATATATATATATATATGTGTTGGCGCTTGCAGCGGTCTAACTATTCAAAAGCATGTGGCTAGCTTCATGATTGCTTTGCTGCTTGTGTTTTCATTGCATCTGTACACGTTTAAACTAACTATTTTCATCAGGTCTGTGTCATAAGTTTCTTCATCTTGATCCCAAGATGTTACTTATCCTTGGTTCTTCTTGATGGTTACAAATCGCCTGCATCTTCTGGTCTGTTTATGTTTTCTATGGGTGTTAATTTGATTTTTTGTGACGTGACCATTCATCTTTGCCATTTAGTTTCTCTGCTTCCTCAGGAATCTCATTCAAATGGCCATCATATTGTCTTGTATGCAGGTATGGTTTCCTCAATGGGTACTTTACCTCCCATATTCTCTTAGGTGATGGCATTCTCATGGGTACTGCACAGAGCCCACGCTCTTCTCTTTGCTGGTTTAACTGTTCAGTATGCGTCACATACTTTGGTTCATATTTTTCAGGTAATGTAGACGGGGCAGTTGGAGTGGGGGTACTTGGCTCCTCCTCTACACACCTCTTCTGGATGGGTCTGTTGTGAAGAAAAGAAGTGAGGTTTCAGCACAGGTTGTTGCTTTACCCGTATGTGCCATCATCCTGGATTCCAAGTAGTAAAATGGTGGATGCTGGAGGAGAAAGAATTGTTCCAGTCAATAGTCATAATTCAGCCAAGAAAACAGAGTACGAGAGTCTTTTTTTTCAGAAATGATTGTTTCTGTTGGATGGAGCATTATATAAGAACAGTTTGCTATCATCATTGCTCTTACTGTGTGGCGACTTTAATTCTAAATTGGGGATTGCCCCGGCTGCGGGAGGGTCTGACTCTAACAAGGATATGGCCCGGGTGTACCTGCTCTGGTTATCATTCTTCATCAGGTTGAGTCTGCTCAAGCGCATGTCCCGCCCCAGCACATAAACAGGGTTCCTTTCCTTGCACCCCCCCAGGACTAATCTAAGACCCCCGGGACAGACGCGCTCCCTGCTGATCTGTGCCTGTGGCTCCCAGACCCCAGGGTTTCTTTCCTTATAGCCCCCAGGGCTTATCTAAGACCCCTGGGGCAGACACGGACCCTGCTGATCTGTGTCTGTGGCTCCCAGACCCATGGATTCCTTTCCCTGCAGCCCCCAGGACTAATCTAAGACCCCCGGGACAGACGCGCTCCTTGCTGATCTGTGCCTGTGGCTCCCAGACCCCAGGATTTCTTTCCTTATAGCCCCCCAGGGCAAATCTAGGACCCCCGGCCAAGACACGGTCCCTGCTGATCTGTGCCTATGGCTCCCAGACCCCAGGGTTTCTTTCCTTATAGCCCCCCAGGGCTTATCTAAGACCCCCAGGGCAGACGCGGACCCTGCTGATCTGTGTCTGTACTCCCAATGCATTCATCTCTGTTCCTGGCTCACCCAATGCATGCCTCTCTCTTCCTGGCTCACCCAATGCATGCCTCTATCTTCATGGCTCACCCAATGCATGCCTCTCTGTTCCTGGCTCACCAAATGCATGTCTCTCTCTTCCTGGCTCACCCAAGGCATGCATCTCTGTTCCTGGCTCACCAAATGCATGTCTCTCTCTTCTGGTTCACCCAATGCGTGCCTCCCTGTTTCTGGCTCACCATATGCATGCCTCTCTCTTCCTGGCTTACCGAGTGCATGCCTCTCTCTTCCTGGCTTACCCAATGCATGCCTCTCTCTTCCTGGCTCACCCAATGCATGTCTCTCTCTTCTGGATCACTCAATGCATGCCTCTCTGTTCCTGGCTCACCAAATGCATGTCTCTCTCTTCCTGGCTCACCCAATGCATGCATCTCTGTTCCTGGCTCACCAAATGCATGTCTCTCTCTTCTGGCTCACCCAATGCATGCCTCCCTGTTTCTGGCTCACCAAATGCATTCCTCTCTCTTCCTGGCTCACCCAATGCAAGCCTCTCACTTCCTGGCTCACCCAATGCATGTCTCTCTCTTCCTGGCTCACCCAATGCATGCCTCTCTCTTCTGGCTCACCCAATGCATGCATCTCTGTTCCTGGCTCACCAAATGCATGTCTCTCTCTTCCTGGCTCACCCAATGCATGTCTCTCTCTTCCTGGCTCACCCAATGCATGTCTCGCTCTTCCTGGCTCACCGAATGCATGCATCTATGTTCCTGGCTCACCAAATGCATGTCTCTCTCTTTTGGCTCACCCAATGCATGCCTCCCTGTTCCTGGCTCACTGAATGCATGCATCTCTCTTCCTGGCTTACCCAATGCATGTCTCTCTCTTCCTGGCTCACCCAATGCATGCCTCTCTCCGTCTGGCTCACCCAATGCATGCATCTCTGTTCCTGGCTCACAAATGCATGTCTCTCTCTTCCTGGCTCACCCAAGGCATGCATCTCTGTTCCTGGCTCACCAAATGCCTGTCTCTCTCTTCTGGCTCACCCAATGCATGCCTCCCTGTTTCTGGCTCACCAAATGCATGCCTCTCTCTTCCTGGCTCACTTAATGCATGCATCTCTCTTCCTGGCTCACCCAATGCATGCCTCTCTCTTCTGGCTCACCCAATGCATGCATCTCTGTTCCTGGCTCACCAAATGCATGTCTCTCTCTTCCTGGCTCACCCAATGCATGTCTCTCTCTTCCTGGCTCACCCAATGCATGTCTCGCTCTTCCTGGCTCACCGAATGCATGCATCTATGTTCCTGGCTCACCAAATGCATGTCTCTCTCTTTTGGCTCACCCAATGCATGCCTCCCTGTTCCTGGCTCACTGAATGCATGCATCTCTCTTCCTGGCTTACCCAATGCATGTCTCTCTCTTCCTGGCTCACCCAATGCATGCCTCTCTCCGTCTGGCTCACCCAATGCATGCATCTGTGTTCCTGGCTCACAAATGCATGTCTCTCTCTTCCTGGCTCACCCAAGGCATGCATCTCTGTTCCTGGCTCACCAAATGCCTGTCTCTCTCTTCTGGCTCACCCAATGCATGCCTCCCTGTTTCTGGCTCACCAAATGCATGCCTCTCTCTTCCTGGCTCACTTAATGCATGCATCTCTCTTCCTGGCTTACCCAATGCATGTCTCTCTCTTCCTGGCTCACCCAATGCATGCATCTCTGTTCCTGGCTCACCCAATGCATGCATCTCTGTTCCTGGCTCACCCAATGCATGCATCTCTCTTCCTGGCTCACCAAATGCATGCCTCTCTCTTCCTGGCTCCCTCAATGCATGCTTCTCGCTACATGGCTCACCCAATGCAGGCCTCTCTCTTCCTGGCTCACCCTATGCACGCCTCTCTCTATCTGACTCACCCAATGCATGCCTCTCTCTTCCTGGCTCACCCAATGCATGTGTCCCTGTTCCTGGCTCACCCATTGCATGCATCTCTGTACCTGCTCACCCAATGCATGCATCTCTGTTCCTGGCTCACCCAATGCATGCATCTCTCTTCCTGGCTCCCCCAATGCATGTTTCTCGCTACATGGCTCACCCAATGCAGGCCTCTCTCTTCCTGGCTCACCCTATGCACGCCTCTCTCTATCTGACTCACCCAATGCATGCCTCTCTCTTCCTGGCTCACCCAATGCATGCCTCCCTGTTCCTGGCTCACCCATTGCATGCATCTCTGTTCCTGGCTCACCCAATGCATGCATCTCTGTTCCTGGCTCACCCAATGCATGCATCTCTCTTCCTGGCTCACCAAATGCATGCCTCTCTCTTCCTGGCTCCCCCAATGCATGCTTCTCGCTACATGGCTCACCCAATGCAGGCCTCTCTCTTCCTGGCTCACCCTATGCACGCCTCTCTCTATCTGACTCACCCAATGCATGCCTCTCTCTTCCTGGCTCACCCAATGCATGCCTCCCTGTTCCTGGCTCACCCATTGCATGCATCTCTGTACCTGCTCACCCAATGCACACATCTCTGTTCCTGGCTCACCCATTGCATGCATCTCTGTACCTGCTCACCCATTGCACACATCTCTGTTCCTGGCTCACCCAATGCATGCCCCTCTCGTTCTGGCTCACCCAATGGATGCCTCCCTCTTCTTGGTTCACCAAATGCACACCTTTCTCTTCCTGGCTCACTGAATGCATGCCCCTCTTTTCCTGGCTCACCCAATGCATGCCTCTCTGTTCCTGGCTCACCCAATGCATGCATCTCTGTTCCTGGCTCACCAAATGCATGTCTCTCTCTTCCTGGCTCACCCAATGCACACCTCTCTCTTCCTGGCTCACTGAATGCATGCCCCTCTTTTCCTGGCTCACCCAATGCATGCATCTCTGTTCCTGGCTCACCAAATGCATGTCTCTCTCTTCCTGGCTCACCCAATGCACACCTCTCTCTTCCTGGCTCACTGAATGCATGCCCCTCTTTTCCTGGCTCACCCAATGCATGCCTCTCTGTTCCTGGCTCACCCAATGCATGCCTCTCTCTTCCTGGCTCACCCAATGCACACCTCTCTCTTCCTGGCTCACCCAGTGCACACCTCTCTCTTCCTGGCTCACTGAATGCATGCCCCTCTTTTCCTGGCTCACCCAATGCATGCCTCTCTGTTCCTGGCTCACCCAATGCATGCCTCTCTCTTCCTGGCTCCCCCAATGCATGCTTCTCGCTACATGGCTCACCCAATGCACACCTCTCTCTTCCTGGCTCACTGAATGCATGCCCCTCTTTTCCTGGCTCACCCAATGCATGCCTCTCTGTTCCTGGCTCACCCAATGCACGCCTCTCTCTTCCTGGCTCACCCAATGCACACCTCTCTCTTCCTGGCTCACCCAGTGCACACCTCTCTCTTCCTGGCTCACTGAATGCATGCCCCTCTTTTCCTGGCTCACCCAATGCATGCCTCTCTGTTCCTGGCTCACCCAATGCATGCCTCTCTCTTCCTGGCTCCCCCAATGCATGATTCTCGCTACATGGCTCACCCAATGCACACCTCTCTCTTCCTGGCTCACTGAATGCATGCCCCTCTTTTCCTGGCTCACCCAATGCATGCCTCTCTGTTCCTGGCTCACCCAATGCACGCCTCTCTCTTCCTGGCTCACCCAATGCACACCTCTCTCTTCCTGGCTCACCCAGTGCATGCTTCTCTGTTCGAGCTCCCTGGGTATGGATCAATTTCGCCTCTCTGCGCAAGATTTCCTGCAATTGTACATGACTTTGCAGTTCTACCGCATTTTGCAAAGTTCTTTGGCCAAACTCCTGATCTTTGGGGAGTACTTTCTGTGAGGTTAGTGTGGCAATGTCAGTTCTCTCCCAAAGTCCCCAGGCATGGATTGGATGCTGAGAACCGGGACATATGGTATCAATGGCAGCATTGCCAACACCGTGGGCTACATAAAGGCAGTCCAGGGTGAGAGCAGCATTGCTCGTCCAGACAGTCTCATCGCAATGCTGGCTGCTACCTGAGGGACGCCCACTCTGAGCGAGGAAGCCTCAGCGTGGCCTCCTCAATGCACAACTACATTCCTGCACCTCCTCCAACCTCACTTACAGCCCGTGCAGGCATGACACATGTGTTTCAATCTCGGTTCTCTTTTAAACCTCTATATTTCTACCTCCTATCCCCTCACAAACTACTCTGAGTAGTGCAGCCGTCTGCACTGCTCCTCTCTTCACCAGCACCTCCTCTGCACTTCTCTTCCTTACCTCTCCCTTTGCATTTGTGTCCACCACAACTTCCTCAGCTTCTATTCTCTCCTCCTCCTCCTCCTCCTCAGGTCTTATCCTCCCCAGCACCTCTTGTTCCCAATCAGTCACCCCAATGTATATTTTAATCTCCCTGCCAGCTCGTGTTATCTTCCTGTCGCCTCCAACCTCCCCTACATCTCCAGCCTCTGCACCTGCCAACCACCTCCAAATGTGCCCAAACTCCTTCCGCTGACATCCGCACAATGTGCACTTTGGGCCCCATTCAGCCCATGGGCCCAGGCTCCTCAGGAGGGTTTGCACATACATAGCATTTCCTTTGTTTGTTCCACACTGCACATCTAGTCATGAGCTCATTTTCTTATCTGCCGACCTTTCCCCACAAAAGGCCTGTCCGCCATCTTGGATTTGCTGTGCTTCTCCTGCATACCTTTGAGCGGAGCTCCACGTTGGGGCAGCAGAGTTGGTTTTGCTTTCGTGGCAGCCCCTGTGAGGATTATTTTCCTTCTTCATGGACACTGGCAAACTGGATTCCAGTGTGATTTCCCTAAGTGAAGTGTGAGATCTTTCCAACCATGGGCCCATTCCTGAAGGCCTTGGGAGGTTCCTTAAACAGTCGCCAATCTGCCAGAGCTGTCCCAAGATATGGTGAGGCCCGGTGCAAAACATTTGGTGAGGTCCCCTTACCATTTTCTGTACTGGGCCAGCGGCGGCCCCTCTAAAAACAGAACTCAAATCTCCCCTTGCGTTTGTGTGGAGGAACCCAAATGTGGTTTGTTACTGCAAATCGACTACAGCAAAGTTAGTTTTCTCTACTGAAGAAAGGTTTATGCCAGACTCACTTTTGCAACACATGCATAAATATACATAGGATGGCGTGATGGCATGTGGGGCGTGATGCCAGCATTAAGGAGCACCCTGCCCCTGTGTGCACATTAAAACACACATCATACACAGTGACAGATGGATGAGGTACAGTGGAGGCTGGTACATTTCTGAACTGAAGAGGCTTAAATGTTTGTGCCAATTATGCGGGATCGGCAGAGCCCAGTGCGAGAGCCCAAACCAAACAAGTGTTCCTGAGGGGGTTTCTCAATCCCAAGAACATTTCTGAAACATTGGGTTAAAATTATGCATTTTACAGCACTTTCTTTGTAAAATTGGGTAGAAATCCATACAGTTTGCAATTGGTTTTGTATGGAAGCACATGGAACACCCCAATAGTAGCACGTCGCCAACCGTGCACAGGAACATTTCCCAATACATTTCATGCCGTCTTTGAACACAACATATGCTAGCCTAAAAACATACTCATGCTGGTTTTTCGCATTTATGTCCATGCAGGCTGCACCAATATATGCCATTATTACCATGCACAGACTCCCAGCCAGTAAACATGCCATGCCACAGAAAGTATGTCCAGGCTGACTCTGCACCATAAGTGTTATTACTGGTTAGATTGGCCTACATTCAATGTGGGCCAATTTAGCCAAGTAGTATGTCTGCTTTAACCTTGATGCATAGTCCTGTGCATCAAGGGTAAAGCAAAACAAGCATTGGCAATGCTAACAGTTGGGCTTTCATGTAGACATGGGAAAGGCACTTCAGAACTGGTACTAACTGGCCGGTGATGGTAGCAGGAGCAAACTGGTTTGACTACCTGGGCATCTAATAGCAGTGCCTGGCAAATGCCTACTACTCATGCACAAGCCAAAACTGTTGGCTTTGCCAATGTTTATTTTGAACAGGACTTCAGTGAAAGACACACAGGGTGCAACACCATTGAGAAGATCGGGCTCTAGCCCCCTCCCGAAATGCTGGGCTTTGTTGACTCAACCTGGTTGCACGGGCGGGACCAGCCCTTGACTAGGGAGGGCTGAAGCCCTCCCACTTTCAGGCGAGGGCCTCTTTTGGTGTGTCGCCAGCCCATAGCACTCGTTAAGGAGCGGCAGCAGCATCAACATACAGAGCACAAAATCCTATCCATGCGATATCAACAGACTAACTTTGATAAAGCCAAAGTCTTAACTTCTGGTCTCAGCTTTTAGATGGCCCACCTCTCTAGAGATAAGCATAGCATTATGAAAGTAAAGAGCCTCTGAATTAGGGTGAAAGGTTCGACTACTGGCCACAGGGAAGGTGAAATAGCTATTAAGCTTCCCAGCTGGGCTTAGGGAATTGGCAGGGAAGTGGGAGCAGGGCTGGTTGAAGATGTGACGGGGCTGGTGGGTGCCCATTTCTTTGTGATATTTGGGATCCACCCCTGCCCTTACAGATTGGAAAAATCGGCCAAGACACCTGTGGAGTGCTTACATCAATAATGAAGTCAGAATAATGCAGCAAGGTGGTTAAAAGCTGCAGATTATGACTAGGTTTCTGTGTCATAAGACTGCCAGCATGGGGGCAGCTGCTTGGGGGCCCATTTCAACTGCAAATGCCGAAAGACCCAGACTTCATCCCTCAGTAGGGAGACTGACAGTGCAATGGGTTTATTGGCTCCAGATTGGCCCCACTCACTATCCGCTTTCAAAACTGTCACCCTCCCCCTGTCAGAGTGACCAATGGAGTCGTGGCCAGATGGAACAGGACACAGACATTAAACAGTTCCTGGGCTTCGCTGTTAACAAAGGCCCTGCCATTACTAACATAACACATTTCACGTTTAGCACCTGCATTCATATGTATACATTTGTAGGTAATGGAAATTGTGTTGTGGGGTTAGCACTTAGTGATTAGAAGGGAAGTGGTGACATGAGCAATCTCAATGTCACAGCAGTCCTTAAGTGTGACATTTCAGAAATGAAGTCAAGAGTTAGTTGCTTCTAACATTGAAGCTTCACCAGAATAGTCTCTTTCGAATGTGGAAAGATGTTGGATGTCCCCACAAAAGTAAGTCTTCCCCTCACCCACAGCCTCTGAAGTTAGCGCCTCTCCCAACATTTGACATGTTAGTCACACCCCTGCACCCTCACTAGGCCCCCCAAAATGTTATTCTATGTGCACCTCTGATGCCATGACCTAACCCTTTAATTAAGTGGCCTGCATTACGGGTGGGCTGGCACACACACACAAATTCAACACTTTCACCTATGCATTCATCCACCCGTCACATAACTTACATGTACGCATGCATAAAACCAAACACAGCATTGATACAAACATAAACAATTTAAATACACATATATACACAGTCAATTTAAAATTAAAATAAAAACACTTACCTTACCTCCATGCACCCTTCAAAAGCGCCCGGGCATCCAAGGCACTGCGACACATAGACATGCTGCCTGGCAGGAGAGAACTCCTCTCCCATCTCCATCTCCCGTGACTGACAGGAGAGAACTCCTCTCCCATCTCCATCTCCCGTGACTGACAGGAGAGGAGTCCTCTCCCATCTCCATCTCCCATGACTGACAGGAGAGGAGTCCTCTCTTGTCATTCAGCGTGTCAGCGTTGTCAGCTGAATAATGGGAGGCAGCAGAGCTCACTTCTGAGCCCTGCTGTCTCCCATTATTTTGCTGTTTGTTGCAGAGCCAAATGGCCAAAGTGCAGGGAGCAGACAGCGCAGTCCCCGGTGTGAATAAAGGACACAGGTGGACTGTGCTGCCTTCTACTTAGGAGACGGTGCCGCAAGGCCCTCCACAAGCGCGAGTCCTGGGGCAGTTTGCCCCTCCTGCCCCCCTCTCGTGACGGCCCTACAATCTTCTGTATGTTTCTTAAAGGACTGAACGTCACTGTGAAACCCATGTGACATGACCCTTCCTCCGCACCCTGGTGTTGTGCGATGGCGATGAGCGTATCGCCCTCACTCTAGCGTTAGGTCCTTACATGCCAGACCAGGAGGCAGCAGCTGAACATTTTCCTAATCTGCCTCCCCCCCCACACCACCACATTCCCTCCGGCACAAGCAGAAGACATTGCTTCATCTGAATTCTAATAAGATCATGAGCGAAGGCGATCATCTTGTAACAGCAGAGATGTTACGGTGATCCAAGATGTGTGTGTTGCTTATGTACAAGGCCCTATGCATTATTAGAGACTCCCATCAAGCTTCCTGAATGTTCAGTAGCTAACCCCCTGCGTTCAAGGGATAAGCACCCCAGTATAGTGTATACTAGAGGGGCTGCCTGTGGGAACAAGCGAGACTGGCACCAGGTACAAACGAAGAAAAAAAAGAGAAAGCAAGCAGAAAGTGTATTCAGCTTAAAAGAAAACTACTTCCCACCTCCCACACCCAGTTTAAGCAAATGGAAAGAAAGGGCATCGCATCCTGTACCACAAGGATCAAGAAACTTTAAAAGGAATGGAGAGAAAGTGGTGTCCCTGCCAATGCTGTCAGCAAGCCTGTGGAGAGCAAGTGGCTCTGTAATGGAGAATAGTGTCTCCCCTCTGGACATGCCACCTTGGAAGCAGTGTCTCTTCCAGGTGAACATTTCACATTAGGGGTTGTTGTGTGCACCACCCCGGTGCTCCGGCGCTTCAGCCTGTGTTCTGGGAGGCCTGGGGGCCAGCAGAGCTAAGGCGTGCGCTGTCCTGAATGAACATTCAAGCACACAGATTGCTGTTCGCCTGCCGACTGCCCTTCCGTTGCCGGAGGCACACTGCAGTGTTTATTACACGTCACCATGTTAGCTCAGTGACGTGTACATAACATCCTTCTTTAACCTTGGAAATACAAATGCAAGCATATATACAATTCTATCAATCACACCAACAGTTCCATGTTAGCACACATAGGGGGGTCATTACGAGGTTGGATGTAATGGAAAAACGATGCCGGTAAACGATTACCGGCATCGCATACCGCTCTGGGCTATTCCGACCTAAGACCCCGGTATTAGAGGCACCGCTAATAATGGTGCCTCTAATAGCGGCAAGGGCGCCGGCACACGGCCCTTCAGGCCAGCAATACCGGCATGCCGCTAATGGGAGGACATCACAAGTCAGGCGGACAAGCAAATACCGACATCATGAAGGAGCTAATAGGGGATACTGTCATCGCAAACCACCCGTAAAATGCTATGTCCAAACTGCCACAGGTGCACACAATCAGCACAGGTGGAGGCAATGGAGTCTGGGCTAGCACAAAAGGAGCACACCCACACACCACACCCCTTCCCACACCAAAATGATTCCACTAGTAGTAGCAATACGGGGCTGGAGGACATGCTTGCATTGCAACACCAGCAACAACAACAGCAACAGCAGGCACCACAGAGGAGACGCAGGAGGAGAAGGAGGGTGAGACAGGCCCAGCATGGCCCAGCATGCAGCCAGTGGTACCACGCAGGCAGCCCCCAATCCCTCGCATCAGAACCAGTCCATTCAACTTAACCCCTGAGCAGATCCACACACTCTACCCTCTGGACCACCGGGACACTATCACCACTTTTGTGGACATGATGCATGACGACATTGTCAGCCTCATCGAAATACGCACCACCATCCCCCCTCTACTGAAGGTAGCGTCAGTGCTCCACTTCTTTGCCACAGGCACCTACCAGCACACAGTGGGGCACATGCATGGCATATCACAACCCTCATTTTCTCGCATGCTGAACCAAGTACTGGATGCCCTCCTGAAGCACACAAGGGATACATATCCCTATCACGGTCTCCCCAGGAGATTTTTGATACAAAAGTTGGCTTCCATGCACTAGCAGGCATGCCGAATTGTATAGGTGCCCTCGACTGCACCCACGTGGAGTTGGTGGTCCCGCATGCCATGGAGGCGGTGTACTGCAACCGCAAGCAATGCCACTCCATCAATGTGCAGATGGTATGTGATGCCAGCAAGATCATAACACATTGTTGTGCCCGATATCCCGGATCAACTCATGACTCTATGGTCCTGCGGAACTCCACGCTACCACGCTACATGGAGCGACATGCTGGACGACGTGCCTGGCTGCTTGGTAAGTTGCACGACAGGCACATGGCAGTGAAATGGGGGGATAGATGCACACACCAACATGGTGTCATTGTTGATGTGACAGCAGGATGTACACAACACAAAACACTGTGCCCCAAAGCATCCCAAACAGAACATGACACCCAAATCCCATAGGAATGAAGTAAGCTGGACACCTATCACAACATGACAAACCTAAAAACACCCCAGATCTCACAACACATGCCCCACCCATCATCAGTCCTCACCCTCCGCAACACAATCAAGCAACATGCTGTGAATAATCACCATGTAAATGCATCCATGGGAGTGCACTGAACAAAATCACAAGGGAATCCACAGCTTGTCACAGGGCCACCACTACCACAGAAGTGCAGCAGGTCACCATCATAATAATCTGCGCTGAATGCCTAATATTGCAGAGCCTACTGCCAACGCTGACAGTTAGAAAATCATACAGAACACAACACATCACACAAACACAGAGGTATGCATCCACAATGCATGAGCAAAATCAAGGCAGTGTACACCGTGTAGCATCTTGGAGATGCAACCCGCACCATACGTACATGGCATAGAACACATTGAGGACATTAAAATTGTGTGCATCAACCAGGGAAATGTGCATGTGACCAACGATAACCTGCAGGCATGTGTGACTAGTACAGCTGTCCATCATTATTCAACTGACATATACCTTTTATTGCCTCTCATGCAGGTGATAGTGGCTATCCCTTGAGGCTGTGGCTCCTCACCACTGTCTGAAACCCACAGAACAGGCACGAGGAGGACTACTATTGTTCCCATACCCGTGTCCCTGTGGTCATCGAGCAGACCTTTGGCCTGTTGAAGGCACGGTTTCACTGTCTTAGCCGGTCGGGTGGGGCACTCCTCTACAGACATGAGAAGGTGGCCAAGATCATCATGGCATGTGTCATGCTGCACAACATGTGTATACGACGGAACGTGCCCCTGCCCCCTGACATTGAACTGCAACGACCAGGTGATGATGAAGGGGATGAAGAAGATGTGGCTGCACATCTTCACGGTGCCGATGCACAGGAGGGACGTGCTGTGCGCCAGTCTGTGATTGGACAATATTTCTAAGTCACATGGGTGCAGAGGCTGACATGAAAGTGGGACAGAGGGCACTGGGTGTGGGAGTACATGTACACAATGCGCTGTATATCAATAAATGACACATATGCAATAAGGAATGTCCACTCAACGGGTGTATTTAACTGTCCACAAAATATTAAAGTGCTGAAACCCTACACCCCATGCACCCTCACCCCTCTCCCCCTCCCTCTACAACTCCCCCACACACCCTCACCCACCTCCCCCTCCCCTCACAACTCCCCCACACACCCTCACCCCCTCCCCCTCTCCCCACAACTCCCCCACACACCCTCTCCCACCTCTCCCTCCCCCCACAACTCCCCCACACATCGTGTACAAGCAATTGTCTATTGACTTCATCAGGCTGCCCCGTCTACATCCTGCCACTCCCTGCACCTGGTGGCGGCATGTCCGAGCGGCGCAGGGTGTGCGCCGACCTGCGTAGGGGGCTGGTTTGCGTGGAGCTTGAGGAAGACGGGGTGGCTACGTGCTCCATTCTGGGGGCTGGACGCTCAGCCTCCATTGAATCTGCAATGCGGGTGAGGACCTGCCTCAGGTCAGACACCTCCTCGCTTAATCTATTGGTGCTTTCCATGATGATCTGCCTCAGGGAGGCGGTGTTGTCGCACCCCTCCTGCCTTGCTTGGGCACTGTCTGTGATGAACTGTCTCACCAGGGCAGTGAGTTCCTCCTGCCGCTGCGCAGCGTGTCAGGCCTGCTGCACCCCCGCCGGTACACCAGTGGAGGTGGAGGGTGCATGTGTGAGATGGCCAAATGTATTTGGGTCCTCTATGGGGCTCATGCTCCCTTGGATGGACTCCCCCACAGACTGCTCTGGGGTGGTGTCATGGTATGAGTCGACAGGAGTGAGCTGGGGGGATGGGGCCAGACTTGGTGTAGCAGGTAGGTCGGAGGAGTCGTCCTCGACAGGCACACATACCTGTCCCTGCACGTCGTCATCTCTGAAGGGTGCTGTAGCTACCGCCTCGCCAACAGAGCTGTTCTCTGCAGATTGTGGCCCTTCGACTGTCTAATGTGCATGTGTCACAGGTGTTGTGGGTACTGTGGTGATGGGCCTTGGCAGCACCAGTGCCATGGCATCCTGGGCTGGCTTGGTCTTCGGTGCCTGTCGTGGCTTGTTTGGGGCTTTGGAAGTTGAAGTCCTGTTGCCTTCATCCCTGGCCCTCTTCCGGGGTGTATTCGCCTGTGGCTGTGAGTCCCGGGCCTCGCTGTCAGGATCTGAGCCTGTGGGGGACGAAGAGAGGGAAGGCATGAGTGATGGTTTGACAAGCATCATGCATATATTTGTATCATTGCTCATCTACACATTAGAGGGGAATAGGCAGTGGGGTTTTGATGATCATGTTGCTTGATAAATGGGTGGATCATGCAGGCATCCGTCGGGGTCACTCAAGTTGCGGCGGGCATATGCCATGTGACATGCATTTCTGTTGTGGCCTGCCTGCAGTGTGACTTATGCCATTTTCATATTTGTGTGGTGTGTGTCAGGTATGGCATTGCCATGCTGCAGGCATGTGCATGTGTCTGTGCTGCGGAGGACAACTATGCTGGGAATGTGTATGTATTGGGCCGTGCATTGCCTCTTTAGACAGACACATTGGAGGACTATCATCAGACTCTGCATTACAGTGTTTTCTTAGGACACTCACCTCCTTCCGCCGATGAGGTGGTGCCACACTCCATGTCACCCACGCCTTCGATGGCCTCTATGCCGATCGTGCTGGCACAGATCTCCTCCCACCGGCTCAGCTTTATTGGTGAGCTTGCTCCTCCACCAGTAGACATGGTCTGGTTCCTGTTTGAAGACAGGATGTTCCTGAGTCGCAGGCGCAGGTCATCCCATCTCTTCCAGACATCCTTTGTGGTGCGGGGGGTGTTGCCTACTGCGCTGACTCTTTGGGCGACAAGTTCCCAGATTTCCTTTTTCTTGATCACTGCCTCCCTCTTGAGGCTGTTTGCGAATATGACCTTGGCTTTGTCAGCGAGGGTCTCCGCCAGCATGGTGAGCTCATCCTCATTAAAGCGCTCCTTGCGCAGGTGGGAGGCGCCTTTTTTAACTGCCCTGGGCATGATATAGTTGTTGGAGTTGGATGTATGTACTCAGCAATATGCTCCAGGTCCTGGGTGCTGAGGATGGCACTGGATTGTGTTTTTAAAGATGGTCGCCGTGCTCTTTCCCATTCCTGTGCGATGACGCTACTTCCAGTTCTGCTTATTTACGGTGACCGCTGTATGGGAGGACAGGTCTTTAGGGCCCCCCTCCCCTACATTGTCCACCTACTTGAGGCTCATGACTCGTCAGCAGCCCCCCCAAGCACCTGGGCCCGGGAGGCAGGGCGGCTGTGGATCGACACGTGAAGCTGCACGACCAGTAGCCTGGTATAACATAGACACCATTTTGTAATAAACAAGACTCCATTTTAAGTGTGCTAAACCCCGGCCTAGGCAGAATAGCCTGTGCACAGAGCTGCAGCTTGGCCCCCACTTGACCGCACATGGAGAAGCCTGTACTTCCCCCTGCCTTCATCTCATGGCAGATCCGCTGAAGGCCCGTTCTCATGAGCAACTACACGCTAACAAATAACAGAACAAACACTGTAACATTTACCTTCCGCAGTACATCACCGCCCCAGAAATGACCAGACTCGTAGTTGGAGCCTGGAAAATAACAGAATCCATCCCCATCTGGCATGCCCCGACCCTGCGCCTAACCCCCAGCGTTTTTGATATATGGTGCCCATGACCCCCTGTCCAGCTCCCCCAGATGAAGCGTTAACCATACAGACTAAACCATCGAGTGTCACAGTCTCATCCATGATTGCTAAGATATGTGTTGCAAAGAGCAAAACATATAACGATATTAAAAGCATGAGGACCCCCAAGACACTGTGTGCTCTGATTCCTAATGTATGATCACTCGAAAATCCATGTCGTACCGACTAACGTTTGCTGCTATTGCTAGTATAAAAAGGGTGATTAAGAAGCAATATATAAAATGACTGTACATGATGTGATAGCACATGATTGTACTACATGAAGTCCATCTAGGGCACTGAGCCAGTTTTTACTATAATTGAAATGTTAGATTAGACACATTGCTCTCTTGTTTCCAAGCACATAACCCAGCCTAACACTACCTCAAGTTTGTTATATGGTTATCGTTCCCATGAACTGAAAGTATAATGTCGACAGATGATATTTACTGTTTGTGCTAATGACAAATCTCCATCGTTGTGAACCTACTAATGTAAGCATATGTAAAACTGAAGATATATGTAATTTTCCTAATGCTTCCAGTTTAACCCTCGTCCCCTCCAAGGGTACAGTGTGCAGTCCTGTGAATAGGGAATCACTCAGAGTTACAAGGCCATCTCCCCCTCCTCCCGCCAAGGCCCGCCGGGGCATGCTGGTGTACGAACGGCACAGCCTTACCTCCCCAATTCCTGCTGGACCCGCTCCAAGTATTCACCGCCCCCATGTCAGAGGCCGTCATGCCCTGGCTAAGTGAGTTATGAGCTACCTGGTCCTAAATCCCACCACCTTTGAGGGGCCAATTATGTATCCTTATTGATCCAATGGCATTACAGCTCACCCCAAGTTAACGTGCCATGAAGATAGTTATTCACCCCTGTACCAACATATCGTAAAACCATCCCTCATTACATCTAACGTAATAGAATAACAAAAGCAGCTTGCCCTGTGCCCCTGGTAGGGCACCTGGACTCATGAGACAAGGCCCCTCGGTAGGGGTGGCTCCACACTGATGTATTGGTAAAACTTCACGTTGCATACTGTTTTTCTCTGTCTCCCTTTGATCTTAGATTAATGTATTGTAGGATTTACAGGACATCTTGAAACTGTGTATTGTAAAGAATGTGTGTGTGAGTGGCCACAAGGGCAAAGTATTAGTGCAGCCACCAATCATCAATGCAGACAGCGTCGGGCCTGGCAGCTCCACCACGAAGAGCCCAGCTGACCCGTCCACCCCACGTTGGCACCACACAGACGTCCACCAATCCTGGAGCAGAACCTCTATACAATGTATATAGCTTAGCCAACGCCACCCAATCCCTAAGACTATGTGCCCCCTATAGCTTACATCATGTGTGAACTATTTTTGTAATAAGTAGGACTGTCTTTGCTATTGTCAGACAGAGCGCTCTCGGAGTTTGCAGAGTCCTTTGCAGGCCCTATATTGGTTTATATAAACCCTTTTAACTTCACCCGCACTTGGTTGTGGTCTCATTCCCTCCTGGGGTGTGTCCTTTACTGCCTCTCATTAAGGGGGTTGCACTGCCTTATTGGGGGACGCTTACATTCACCGTTAATAGCGGTCACCACTAATAGTGGTCACCATCAATTGATGCCGGTAATGCTGTCTGCACTTTACATAATGCCGCTAAGGGCCTTTTTTGGACTTTAATGGCATGCTGGTAATGTCGTTACCGTATTGGCGCAAAGCTTGTGCACGCATACTCGTAATGGCCCTCTATCAGCAGGCTCTTTTCTGCATGGACACGGTATTTCCTCCATGCCGGTAAGGACAGTTACTTACCTCCAAACTCGTAATGAGGCCCATAGTCACTTAGCTTTCCAGGTCGCCTCGGCACCTCCCTCAGGTTATACCAGCCATTCTGCAGAATGGCTGGGTCCAGGGGAGGATGTGCTCATTGTTTGTGCCCCTTCTGGCTGCCGGGATGGGCTGTCTGCGTCAGCTGGCCTGGGGGTCTGGTGCCATCCTCCTTCTTGACCCGGGCTGCCTACTTCGGCTGGGCTGGTGGGCTGATGCCACCCTCCTTCTTGGCTCAATTTGGTCACCGTTATATCTCCCTCCCCGTCTCTCCATTGTTCGTTTGATCCAACTCCTCTTTCCACACTGTCTGGGGAACTTTCTTGAACCATGATGCGTTCTTGGTGATGAGTCTCCTATTACGGCTTGCAATGATCATAGTTCCTCTCCGTCTGGTCATCGTCTAGGGGGTGGTCTCGAATAGGCTTGTCAGCTTGGTTCTCGATGGGTTCCAGGGTACCAGCACCTGATCCCCAACTTTGGTGTGTGACTTCGCCATTTACTGCTCATCTACTTGTTAGCTCTGACCCTCTTGTGTGTGTCCTCTCTGTGTTCACGGATTTTGCCTTGTTATGGTGGTGGTGAGGTAGGGAGGATCAAACACATCTCTCAACATGATGTCAGCTGGGGGGATATTGGTTAACATGTGGGGCGTCAACCGGTAGTTTCGGAGGAGCCGGTATTGTTTGAACTCCCATGGTGCTGCCTGGGCCTTTGTGCCCCTGAGGACCTTGTTAATTGTCCTCAAAAACCATTCTGCGTCGCCGTTCGCCAGGGGGGCCACCATGGTCTGATGGGGTGGTGTGTTATCCAGAGGTCATCCATGTACTTGGTGAAATCGGCCCCTTTGAATGGGGGCTTATTGTCACTTTTTAGGTACCTGTGTAGCCCATGTGTCGTAAACATCTTTTCCAGGGGTGGCAACACTGCTTCTGCTGCCGTTGAATGGACCACTTCCACCTCTGAGTATTGTGAGAGTTCATCAATGGTGACTATGTCGAAATAGAAAGTATATCGTGCCTCCTATTGCAATAAATATATTAATATTGGCCTACGCCAAGCTGCTCGAAAGTCGCTTGTGAAAGAAATCTGTGTTGCAAGGTCCTGACCTTAAATCCATGTAAGCCGCCATTTTTGGTCAAACCGCCATTTTAGGATTTGTTGTGTAAAAGTCACCCTGTGAGCTAAAATGGTGGACAATGTCATTCCAGAATATAACATGGCCGTCTTGACCTCTGTACATAGCTAATGTGTAATTTGCCTGCAGGCCACTTGTTGAGGTCGTGAACTGAGACCTTGTCCTTCGTTGACCTGTGTGTAAAAGGATTACTCGTACAATGAAACTAATCCACGAGCATATGTTGAAACCATGTATTCAAATACTGAACGAAGAACATCTCTTTAACTACATTGTATTAATGTTTAAGAAGGCCTGCATGGAAAACTTTAGAATACACAGTTATTGCATACGCTTGTTGATACATGTATTAAAGGCAAACCAGTTATATGCGGTTATTTGAGACTTGGCATGAACCCTAGATCGGTGATGTATTAAAAGGAATATTAACCCGAAGTGGGGCTGGACATCGCGCCCATCAAATGTATAAAAAGCAAATTCATTCTAATGTACAGGGTCTCTCACTGAACACACTGAACCACGCTGGAGTTTGTTGTGTTGTACTGAGGGCCGATAGCTATCTGATTTTGCTCTGTTTTTGTAAACTGGATTCAGTATAAAATAAAGTACTTTGTATGTTCCTTTGTAACCCGTGTTCGGTGTATTTCCTTTTGGGGTACTCAGCCTCGATATTTTATTTCTGTTTTCACAACTAGGAGGTAGGTCACTTCTTGTACTGTGCAGAAATCGACACTCACTGGCTCCCCGCGTGACGTGCCTCTTGGTGCAAATTGAATTGGTTTTGGTAGTGGAGGTGCCCCTGTGGTCAGGCACAGGAGGCATGAGGAGATGATTGCCTCAGCCTTTGTGTCGATCAGTGGGAACCACACTCTATCTCTTTTCCATGCCTTGGTCCTCCCCATGCCATAATGCCCTTTGTGTGCAATGGCCACTATTCTGTCTTGCAGCCTGGGTGGTACCAGGATGTGTGTCACTCTGAGGATGAGGCCTTCGTCTGTGATAGCTCATGGAGGACAGTTAACACCCCTACAAGGAAGTTGTTTGCCACCAGGCTGGGGTTGTGGTTGTTTAGAAGGAAGGAGTTCCACTCCCCTGCCAGGATGGCGTTCTCTGTCAGGGTGCAGAAGAGGTTGTCGTTGGTAGCTTCCACCACTTCTGATGTATTCACAGTCTTCGGTATTGTTGCCTCCATGACCAGGTATATGTGTTCCTGTTTCTGCAGACTATGAGATTTCAGCCGTAGTGGCGGCTCGAGGTTGTCTGGAGAAAATGTCTGCAGTGTTGTCCACCCCTGGTCTGTATACAAGGTCAAACATTTACTGTTGCAGCAACCATTTTCCAATGTGTGCCAGAGGATGGGGCGCTAGGCCTGTGCATATAGGGATTAATGGTTTGTGGTCCGTGAAAGTCTTGAATTTCTGTCCATACAAGTATAAATGGAAGGGCCTACACCCCCACAAGATGGCGATGGCTTCCTTCTCAATGTGCGAATAGCGTTGTTCCATGGGGGTGAGGGCCCGGGACGCATAAGCCATTGGTTGCGTATCTCCTGACAGGGTGCCTTTTACCAGTACAGCTCCTAAGCCCACGGTGCTTGCACCCACAGTTCTGTATATAGGTGGGTGTCGTAGTAGGCCATGGCGGTACTGGCTGACCGTGACTCCTTGATGCTTTCAAAAGCCTGTTGGCACGGCTTGTCCCACTCCCACTTAGTGTCCAATTTAGTCAGGGCTCTGAGTGGTTCTGAAGGCGTGGCCTGGTTGTTGATGAAACTCCCACAGTACGTGGCCATCCCCAGGAAGCTGGGGACTTCTGTGGGCATTGTACGTGGTGCGGCTCCCTTGATGTCGGCTGTCAAGGAGTTCCCCCTTCTCACCTGAGTCCGATCTTTGCTGGATTTCTTGGTCGATGCCTTCTTGCAGACGGATCGGGTCTTGAATAATGCTGCACGACTCTCTTCCGACTCCAGCGTGCGTTCAAAGTTCTGGGATGCAACGATCCAGGAATCCGGGAAAGTAAGAGGGTGTACTACACAGCACACAAGTCCAGGAAGTAGAAGGAAAGGAGAGAGACTAGGAATGGAGTTTAGAAGGGACAAAGTCAGGGAAAACAATACCGCGAGCTACAGAGCACACGTCTGGTCGCTACTTCGCAATAGCATTGAGACGCGCGGAGCCGTGGGGGGTGTGGTCTACTAATAGAACATGCTACGTCCAACGCGTGGAGCGAGGAAAGTGTTTCACGCTGGATGGCCATGTTGGGAGTACCAGGGAGTGTAAGCCCCGCTGAGACAAGGACCAGGAAGTCCAAAAGGGGCGCGTTCTGTAGGTCATGACAGCATTCCTTCCCCGAAGACCCGTTCCTCCAGGTTTGCCCGGGTGTATGAGGTGACATTTTCTGAGCAGTCGCGGGGTCTTGAGATTAGAAAGTGGTTCCCAGGTTCTTTCACTAGGAGGATATCCCTTCCATTCAACCAGGTATTGAAGCTAACCCCGTTTATACCTGGAGTCGCATATCTGGGACACTTCATATTCCAGTTGGTTGTCGACCAGTAGAGGAGGGGGTCTGCAGGATTTCCGGGAGGATTGGAATGTAGGGTTTTAATAAGGACGTGTGAAAAACTGGGTGAATTTTCTTCCAGGAGTCTGGTAGTTTGATCCGGTATGAGACTGGATTTATAATTTCCTTGATGGGAAATGGACCATAGTTCCGAGGGGCCAATTTGTTTGGCCATAGATGTCTGGGTAGTAATTTCGAGGACAACCAGACATGATCACCAATTGCATAAGAAGGCCATGGTCTTCTTTTGGAATCCGCATACTTCTTAGTCTATGTTCTGGCCTTCTTTAAGTTTTCTTTGGCCTCCTGATGTACGTTGATGAGGGTTTCAATCCAGGAGTCAACAGTAGGTACCAGTGTGGGATGAGGGAGAACAGAGGGTAGAACTGATGGATGGAACCCTTGGCTACAATAAAAGGGACTGGTCTTAAGTGCTGAATGATCGGAATTGTTGTAGGCGAATTCAGTCACGGGTCTCAGGAGCGACCAGTCATCCTGAACCTTGGTGGCGAAACATCGAAGATACTGTTCCAGGGTCTGGTTATCACGTTCTGTGGTCCCGTTGGTTTGGGGATGATAGCCTGATGAGAGGGCGCGTTGGATTCCCAAAATGCGAGAAAGATGTTTCCAGAATTGTGAGACGTATTGAGGTCCTCGATCAGATATGATCTTGGAAGGAAGTCCATGGAGACGGAATATGTGTTCCAGAAAGATTACAGCAAGTTCGGACGAGGATGGTAACTTACACAGGGGTGTAAAATGAGCCATATGAGTGAACAGGTCAATAGTAACCATGATGGTCGTGTATCCTTGGGAAGGTGGTAATTCCACAATGAAGTCTGTAGCAATGAATTCTCATGGCCTTGTTGGCAGTGTAGGTTGCAGTAGAAGACCCGCCAGTCTCTTGTTATCATGTTTATTTTGACTACAGATAGCACAAACTTTCTGTACGTCTGTCTTCATTCCAGGCCACCAAAACTGTCTTAGTATGAGGCGGAGGGTGTTGGTTATACCACAATGTCCGGAGTCAAGTGTATCATGACAGAGGTTTATGATTCTTTGTTGTAATTTCTGTGTGGGAATGACCAGTGCATTGTCCTTAAATAAATATCCTTCCTTGACTCTTAGATTACATTGATTCTTCCTTGAAATATCCTTCCACAGATCAGAGGATTGTGTTTGAACTCGAATTTCTTCCAGGAGATTGACTGCTTGAGCTACAAAGATCGTGTGGGGAAACATTTTAGGGTAGGCCCTATCTTCAGTAGTTTCATAGTCAGGACGTCGAGATAAGGCGTCAGCAATCAGGTTTTGTGATCCTGGAACATGAGTGATGTGGAACTGGTACTGGGCAAAGAAGTAGGCCCAACACGCCTGATGACTGTTCCTACACTCCAATGACTGTAGAATGTGAAGATTCCGATGGTCCGTGCGGACCTGAACTGGATGTCTAGCACCCAGAAGTAGATGTCGCCATTCAGTGAAGGCTTGGCGGATGGCTAACAATTCTTTTTCCAGGACGGAGTAGTGTGTCTCACTGGGAGTCAGGGTTCGTGAAAGGTAAGCAATGGGGTGTTCCAGTTTATCCTCAAATTCCTGCTTCAACACCGCTCCTATGGCCTAGTTAGAGGCATCCGTTTCTACTAGGAATGGTCGATTTATGTCGGGTTGGGCTAAAATGGGGGCTTGTGTGAACTCTGACTTTAAACATTGGAATGCCTTATCTTGCGGTGTAGACCAGATAAAGGGGGTGTCTTTCATCAAGAGAGCAAAGATCGGCTGAACGATCTCGGAAAAGGTGGATATGAAGTTCCGGTAGAAATTGGCAAGCCCCAGGAAAGATTGAACTTGTTTCACGGACGTGGGAGCGGGCCATGCCAGTATGGCCTTTACCTTTGAAGGGTCCCTACCAATTCATTCTGGGCTAAGGATGAATCCTAGGTAGTTAACAGAAGTAACGTGAAACAAGTATTTTTCGGGTTTGGCTAAAAGTTTGTGTTCACGAAGTCGTTGCAATACTGCCTTTACATGTTCTTCATGCTTTAGAAGGTCCTTGGAAAAGATCAATATGTCGTCCAGATAGACAATGACGAAGAGGAATAACATGTCTGAGAATACCCTATCCATGAAACGTTGAAAAACTGCGGGGGCATTAGCTAGTCCAAAGGGCATGACTAGATATTCATAGTGACCAAAGGGTGTTCTAAAAGCTTTTGTCCATTTGTCTCCTTCCCGGACACGGATCAAATGGTAGGCACCCCGGTGATCCAACTTCGTGAATATTACTGCGCCTCTCACAGCTTCCAGGATGTCTGAGATCAAGGGCAATGGGTACCGGTCTTTGAGGGTGCATTGATTTAAGCCACGATAGTCAAGGCAAGGTCTGAGTTCCTTGGTGTCCTTCTTGGGAACAAAGAACAACGAAGCACCCGCTGGAGATTTTGAAGGTCTTATGGTGCCATTTTGGAGGTTCGTATCCAGGTATTCTCGGAGGGCCTTCTTTTCAGGTTCGGAAAGGATGAACATTCTGCCGAAGGGAATCACTGCTGAGGGATCTGTATCTATGGCGCAGTCTTCAGGTCTGTGAGGGGGTAAGGCCTGGACTATGGCAGTTGAAAAGACATCAGCATATCCTTGATAGGCCTCAGGGACTTGTATGATATTGGAAACCATGAGTGGTGTTTGCTGGTCTCTTGGTGGTTCTTTAGGGGGTGTCAAGGAGGGATCCAGGAATAGACAGTGAGACATACAAAACTCTGAGCCTAGGAACTGGCCGGTGATGGTAGCAGGAGCAAACTGGTTTGACTACCTGGGCATCTAATAGCAGTGCCTGGCAAATGCCAACTACTCATGCACAAGAAAAAACTGTTGGCTTTGCCAATGTTTATTTTGAACAGGACTTCAGTGAAAGACACACAGGGTGCAACACCATTGAGAAGATCGGGCTCTAGCCCCCTCCCGAAATGCTGGGCTTTGTTGACTCAACCTGGTTGCACGGGCGGCACCAGCCCTTGACTAGGGAGGGCTGAAGCCCTCCCACTTTCAGGCGAGGGCCTCTTTTGGTGTGTCGCCAGCCCATAGCACTCGTTAAGGAGCGGCAGCAGCATCAACATACAGAGCACAAAATCCTATCCATGCGATATCAACAGACTAACTTTGATAAAGCCAAAGTCTTAACTTCTGGTCTCAGCTTTTAGATGGCCCACCTCTCTAGAGATAAGCATAGCATTATGAAAGTAAAGAGCCTCTGAATTAGGGTGAAAGGTTCGACTACTGGCCACAGGGAAGGTGAAATAGCTATTAAGCTTCCCAGCTGGGCTTAGGGAATTGGCAGGGAAGTGGGAGCAGGGCTGGTTGAAGATGTGACGGGGCTGGTGGGTGCCCATTTCTTTGTGATATTTGGGATCCACCCCTGCCCTTACAGATTGGAAAAATCGGCCAAGACACCTGTGGAGTGCTTACATCAATAATGAAGTCAGAATAATGCAGCAAGGTGGTTAAAAGCTGCAGATTATGACTAGGTTTCTGTGTCATAAGACTGCCAGCATGGGGGCAGCTGCTTGGGGGCCCATTTCAACTGCAAATGCCGAAAGACCCAGACTTCATCCCTCAGTAGGGAGACTGACAGTGCAATGGGTTTATTGGCTCCAGATTGGCCCCACTCACTATCCGCTTTCAGAACTGTCACCCTCCCCCTGTCAGAGTGACCAATGGAGTCGTGGCCAGATGGAACAGGACACAGACATTAAACAGTTCCTGGGCTTCGCTGTTAACAAAGGCCCTGCCATTACTAACATAACACATTTCACGTTTAGCACCTGCATTCATATGTATACATTTGTAGGTAATGGAAATTGTGTTGTGGGGTTAGCACTTAGTGATTAGAAGGGAAGTGGTGACATGAGCAATCTCAATGTCACAGCAGTCCTTAAGTGTGACATTTCAGAAATGAAGTCAAGAGTTAGTTGCTTCTAACATTGAAGCTTCACCAGAATAGTCTCTTTCGAATGTGGAAAGATGTTGGATGTCCCCACAAAAGTAAGTCTTCCCCTCACCCACAGCCTCTGAAGTTAGCGCCTCTCCCAACATTTGACATGTTAGTCACACCCCTGCACCCTCACTAGGCCCCCCAAAATGTTATTCTATGTGCACCTCTGATGCCATGACCTAACCCTTTAATTAAGTGGCCTGCATTACGGGTGGGCTGGCACACACACACAAATTCAACACTTTCACCTATGCATTCATCCACCCGTCACATAACTTACATGTACGCATGCATAAAACCAAACACAGCATTGATACAAACATAAACAATTTAAATACACATATATACACAGTCAATTTAAAATTAAAATAAAAACACTTACCTTACCTCCATGCACCCTTCAAAAGCGCCCGGGCATCCAAGGCACTGCGACACATAGACATGCTGCCTGGCAGGAGAGAACTCCTCTCCCATCTCCATCTCCCGTGACTGACAGGAGAGAACTCCTCTCCCATCTCCATCTCCCGTGACTGACAGGAGAGGAGTCCTCTCCCATCTCCATCTCCCATGACTGACAGGAGAGGAGTCCTCTCTTGTCATTCAGCGTGTCAGCGTTGTCAGCTGAATAATGGGAGGCAGCAGAGCTCACTTCTGAGCCCTGCTGTCTCCCATTATTTTGCTGTTTGTTGCAGAGCCAAATGGCCAAAGTGCAGGGAGCAGACAGCGCAGTCCCCGGTGTGAATAAAGGACACAGGTGGACTGTGCTGCCTTCTACTTAGGAGACGGTGCCGCAAGGCCCTCCACAAGCGCGAGTCCTGGGGCAGTTTGCCCCTCCTGCCCCCCTCTCGTGACGGCCCTACAATCTTCTGTATGTTTCTTAAAGGACTGAACGTCACTGTGAAACCCATGTGACATGACCCTTCCTCCGCACCCTGGTGTTGTGCGATGGCGATGAGCGTATCGCCCTCACTCTAGCGTTAGGTCCTTACATGCCAGACCAGGAGGCAGCAGCTGAACATTTTCCTAATCTGCCTCCCCCCCCACACCACCACATTCCCTCCGGCACAAGCAGAAGACATTGCTTCATCTGAATTCTAATAAGATCATGAGCGAAGGCGATCATCTTGTAACAGCAGAGATGTTACGGTGATCCAAGATGTGTGTGTTGCTTATGTACAAGGCCCTATGCATTATTAGAGACTCCCATCAAGCTTCCTGAATGTTCAGTAGCTAACCCCCTGCGTTCAAGGGATAAGCACCCCAGTATAGTGTATACTAGAGGGGCTGCCTGTGGGAACAAGCGAGACTGGCACCAGGTACAAACGAAGAAAAAAAAGAGAAAGCAAGCAGAAAGTGTATTCAGCTTAAAAGAAAACTACTTCCCACCTCCCACACCCAGTTTAAGCAAATGGAAAGAAAGGGCATCGCATCCTGTACCACAAGGATCAAGAAACTTTAAAAGGAATGGAGAGAAAGTGGTGTCCCTGCCAATGCTGTCAGCAAGCCTGTGGAGAGCAAGTGGCTCTGTAATGGAGAATAGTGTCTCCCCTCTGGACATGCCACCTTGGAAGCAGTGTCTCTTCCAGGTGAACATTTCACATTAGGGGTTGTTGTGTGCACCACCCCGGTGCTCCGGCGCTTCAGCCTGTGTTCTGGGAGGCCTGGGGGCCAGCAGAGCTAAGGCGTGCGCTGTCCTGAATGAACATTCAAGCACACAGATTGCTGTTCGCCTGCCGACTGCCCTTCCGTTGCCGGAGGCACACTGCAGTGTTTATTACACGTCACCATGTTAGCTCAGTGACGTGTACATAACATCCTTCTTTAACCTTGGAAATACAAATGCAAGCATATATACAATTCTATCAATCACACCAACAGTTCCATGTTAGCACACATAGGGGGGTCATTACGAGGTTGGATGTAATGGAAAAACGATGCCGGTAAACGATTACCGGCATCGCATACCGCTCTGGGCTATTCCGACCTAAGACCCCGGTATTAGAGGCACCGCTAATAATGGTGCCTCTAATAGCGGCAAGGGCGCCGGCACACGGCCCTTCAGGCCAGCAATACCGGCATGCCGCTAATGGGAGGACATCACAAGTCAGGCGGACAAGCAAATACCGACATCATGAAGGAGCTAATAGGGGATACTGTCATCGCAAACCACCCGTAAAATGCTATGTCCAAACTGCCACAGGTGCACACAATCAGCACAGGTGGAGGCAATGGAGTCTGGGCTAGCACAAAAGGAGCACACCCACACACCACACCCCTTCCCACACCAAAATGATTCCACTAGTAGTAGCAATACGGGGCTGGAGGACATGCTTGCATTGCAACACCAGCAACAACAACAGCAACAGCAGGCACCACAGAGGAGACGCAGGAGGAGAAGGAGGGTGAGACAGGCCCAGCATGGCCCAGCATGCAGCCAGTGGTACCACGCAGGCAGCCCCCAATCCCTCGCATCAGAACCAGTCCATTCAACTTAACCCCTGAGCAGATCCACACACTCTACCCTCTGGACCACCGGGACACTATCACCACTTTTGTGGACATGATGCATGACGACATTGTCAGCCTCATCGAAATACGCACCACCATCCCCCCTCTACTGAAGGTAGCGTCAGTGCTCCACTTCTTTGCCACAGGCACCTACCAGCACACAGTGGGGCACATGCATGGCATATCACAACCCTCATTTTCTCGCATGCTGAACCAAGTACTGGATGCCCTCCTGAAGCACACAAGGGATACATATCCCTATCACGGTCTCCCCAGGAGATTTTTGATACAAAAGTTGGCTTCCATGCACTAGCAGGCATGCCGAATTGTATAGGTGCCCTCGACTGCACCCACGTGGAGTTGGTGGTCCCGCATGCCATGGAGGCGGTGTACTGCAACCGCAAGCAATGCCACTCCATCAATGTGCAGATGGTATGTGATGCCAGCAAGATCATAACACATTGTTGTGCCCGATATCCCGGATCAACTCATGACTCTATGGTCCTGCGGAACTCCACGCTACCACGCTACATGGAGCGACATGCTGGACGACGTGCCTGGCTGCTTGGTAAGTTGCACGACAGGCACATGGCAGTGAAATGGGGGGATAGATGCACACACCAACATGGTGTCATTGTTGATGTGACAGCAGGATGTACACAACACAAAACACTGTGCCCCAAAGCATCCCAAACAGAACATGACACCCAAATCCCATAGGAATGAAGTAAGCTGGACACCTATCACAACATGACAAACCTAAAAACACCCCAGATCTCACAACACATGCCCCACCCATCATCAGTCCTCACCCTCCGCAACACAATCAAGCAACATGCTGTGAATAATCACCATGTAAATGCATCCATGGGAGTGCACTGAACAAAATCACAAGGGAATCCACAGCTTGTCACAGGGCCACCACTACCACAGAAGTGCAGCAGGTCACCATCATAATAATCTGCGCTGAATGCCTAATATTGCAGAGCCTACTGCCAACGCTGACAGTTAGAAAATCATACAGAACACAACACATCACACAAACACAGAGGTATGCAT